>NC_090269.1:218740461-219990461 GCF_040414725.1 Anabrus simplex | reverse complement strand
TCAGTATAAGGAATATAATGCTATTGGTAGAGACCATATTTTAAAGGGAAGGCTGTTTTTTTTTTTCAATGCAATAACTACATGAAATAATAAACAACAACAATAATGAATGTATCCTACTTCCAAACTAAAGTGGATTTAATTCCCTTTCTTTTTTCTGCCTTTTACAGTTTGTTTCCTTTAATAGCTGGATTTTCCCTTCATAGATACGCACGCATACACACACGCTCTCTCTCCCTCTCTTGCAACTTGGACTCATCTCTCCCCTTTGACTTGAACATTTGAAACTTGGACTCATCCACTGAGACTTGCGGGACACGTAATTGTTACACAGGTAATCACAAATTATACATACAAAGATAGGGAAACATATTTTTTTGTTTTCGATAAATCCTATTAAGGGCGATGAACAAAGGTGGAAAAGGGGTTGAATACCTTTTATGAGGATATTTATATCTCAAAAACTGTAGATACTACTGTCATGAAAATTGATATCTGGAATCTCCTTTAAAAATAAAGAAGCACGTATTTCTTTGTTTTTGGAAAATCTACTTAAGAGGGGATAAACAGGAGAGTGACAAAGGGGGTGAATTTTTAAAATGAGCATATCTACAATATATCTCAAAAACGTAACATGTTACAGCCTTGAAAATTGGTTTTTTAAATCTCTTTTAAAAATAAAGTTACAGGTATCTTTTGATTTGGGATAAACTTAGGAGTGGGTGTTGCAAAAAGGACTGAAAAAGGGGTTGCATTCTTTTTATGATACTTATATCACCAAAACTGAAGGTGTTACATGAAAATTTGATTTTGGAATCTTCTTTAAAAATAAAGAAACACGAATTCTTTTGTTTTTGGAAAATCCAATTAAATGGATACTTATATCTCGAAAACAAAGGATGTTACGGTCGAGAAAATTGATATTTGGAATCTCCTTTAAAAATAGACACACACGTATTTTGTGGTGGGGGTCAGAGGTGGAATCAAGGGGGGTGTAAAAGGAGTTGAATTGCTTTTATCACGATACAAATAAGAATAAGAAATGAACTTAAAACAATACACCCTTATGGGGGTTTTGACTGGGGGGTAAGGAATGATGACAAAAATATGCATTTATGTAAAACCTTTTGAATTATGAAGTTAAAATTTCAAATGATATCCGGGTCAGGTTTGAAACAAATTTAACCGCTCAGAGTATTAAATGAGGGTTATGATCCGAAAACGTATATATTCATTCCTTCCTCTGAAATGGTTTAACGTTCGAAGACAAAATTCCAAGTAGCGGTGTATATTTTAAATCCTAGGTGTGTTATAGGAAATATTTTTTAATGTTCCACCCCTAACGTGTTAAATGAGGTTAGCTCCGTAAAGGAAATTATTCATCTCTCCAAAACTGCTTGATGTACAAAGTTGTAATTTACGAGAAGGGTCTTCTTTTATACCCTAGGTGTAAAATATTGTATACAGTACTTCAAAATATTTCTCCTCTAAGGTGTTTAGATTGTGGTTAACTCTAAAAACACAATATCCATTCTTCTGAAACCGTTTCAGACAAGAAAATGTTTTTATGAAGGGTAGTCTTCTATATCCTAGATGTTAATAAATATTTAAAAACATTCACTCCTAAAAAATGTATTCATACAAAATCATAATTTCACACATTGGTCTAGATGTTAAATAAGATAGGGTTTACAAAATTTAAATTCTTCTGTATGGGGTTCAAATGAGTGTTCGATCAGAAAATAAATAATCATTCACCAAAAACCGTTTGAAGTACAAACTGAGGGTGTATTTTACACGCTCAGCTTCATGCAAGTGTAATGAAAATGAAAACGCACAGCCTGTTTCCAGTCATTCGACCGGGTCAGGAATGGAATGAATAAAGCTCCCATCTAGCGGTGAGGACAGGAAATGTGCTGGCTGCCGAAGCCTGTCGCACTCCTCTGGGGCAATGATTAATGAATGATTAATGAAATGAAATGATATTGGAGAGTGTTGCTGGAATGAAAGATGACAGGGAAAACCGGAGTACCCAGAGAAAAACACAATTTACAGCATCTTGTGTGTGCGTCTTAGTGGTTACAACAAGCTGACAGTAGACTCTCCAAAATGTAAAAATTTGAATAATAACTTTCAGTTTAAAACCATAGCAAAGCACGGGTATCTTACTAGTTCTGTATATTCTGGTAGAATGTACTCACCTGTTGCACCCTTTTGCTGATCTCTATATCCAGCCTTCCATTTTGCATAAGTGCACTTCCTAAGTATTTGAAGGTTTTTTGTTTCTTTTTTTTTTTTTTTCTAGTGGCTTTACGTCGCACCGACACAGATAGGTTTTATGGCGATGATGGGAAAGGAAACGCCTAGGAGTTGGAAGGAAGCGGCCATGGCCTTAATTAAGGTACAGCCCCAGCATTTACCTGGTGTGAAAATGGGAAACCACGGAAAACCGTATTCAGGGCTGCCAACAGTGGGATTTGAACACACTATCTCCCGGATGCAGCTCACAGCCATGCGCCTCTGACCGCATGGCCAACTTGCCCAGTGAAGTATTTGAAGCTGTCCACAATTTCAAGGTTCTGACTGCCTTTATGATTAATTTCTCTGTCACCTCTTATCACCATTGTCCTGCCCTTCTCCACACTGATTTCATACCATGTTTCATAATTATCTTATTCAGTATGTCCAATCACAGTGATGACAGCACACCTCCCTGTCTAAGCCCAGTAACATTCCTAAACCATTCCAAGTGTCTGGACACAGCTAAAATATTTGCCATATATTGCATATAGAATTTCCATCATTTTATGTTGACTACCTTCCTTACCACTGTTTCCCACACTTTCTTCCTGGGTACACTATCATGTGCCCTTACTACACTGACTGACAGAGCAAATGCAACACCAAGAAGGAGTGGTCAGAACTTTATGCCAATTGCAGGGTAGACTGACGTCACTGAGGTATGCTCATGATGTGAAATGCGCCGCTGTGCTGCGCACGTAGCGAACGATAAATGGGACACGGCGTTGGCAAATGGCCCACTTCGTACCGTGATTTCTCAGCCGACAGTCATTGTAGAACGTGTTGTTGTGTGCCACAGGACACGTGTATAGCTAAGAATGCCAGGCCGCCGTCAACGGAGGCATTTCCAGCAGACAGACGACTTTACGAGGGGTATGGTGATCGGGCTGAGAAGGGCAGGTTGGTCGCTTCGTCAAATCGCAGCCGATACCCATAGGGATGTGTCCACGGTGCAGCGCCTGTGGCGAAGATGGTTGGCGCAGGGACTTGTGGCACGTGCGAGGGGTCCAGGCGCAGCCCGAGTGACGTCAGCACGTGAGGATCGGCGCATCCGCCGCCAAGCGGTGGCAGCCCCGCACGCCACGTCAACCGCCATTCTTCAGCATGTGCAAGACACCCTGGCTGTTCCAATATCGACCAGAACAATTTCCCGTCGATTGGTTGAAGGAGGCCTGCACTCCCGGCGTCCGCTCAGAAGACTACCATTGACTCCACAGCATTGACGTGCACGCCTGGCATGGTGCCGGGCTAGAGCGACTTGGATGAGGGAATGGCGGAACGTCGTGTTCTCCGATGAGTCACGCTTCTGTTCTGTCAGTGATAGTCACCGCAGACGAGTGTGGCGTCGGCGTGGAGAAAGATCAAATCCAGCAGTAACTGTGGAGCGCCCTACCGCTAGACAACGCGGCATCATGGTTTGGGGCGCTTTTGCGTATGATTCCACGTCACCTCTAGTGCGTATTCAAGGCACGTTAAATGCCCACCGCTACGTGCAGCATGTGCTGCGGCCGGTGGCACTCCCGTACCTTCAGGGGCTGCCCAATGCTCTGTTTCCGCAGGATAATGCCCGCCCACACACTGCTCGCATCTCCCAACAGGCTCTACGAGGTGTACAGATGCTTCCGTTGCCAGCGTACTCTCCGGATCTCTCACCAATCGAACACGTGTGGGATCTCATTGGACGCCGTTTGCAAACTCTGCCCCAGCCTCGTACGGACGACCAACTGTGGCAAATGGTTGACAGAGAATGGAGAACCATCCCTCAGCACACCATCCGCACTCTTATTGACTCTGTACCTCGACGTGTTTCTGCGTGCATCGCCACTCGCGGTGGTCCTACATCCTACTGACTCGATACCGTGCGCATTGTGTAACCTGCATATCGGTTTGAAATAAACATCAATTATTCATCCGTGCCGTCTCTGTTTTTTCCCCAACTTTCATCCCTTTCGAACCACTCCTCCTTGGTGTTGCATTGTCACTGTCAGTCAGTGTATATCGAGAAATGTCATCACTAGATCTATGCCATACTCCTAACGTCCTACCATCAACTATCTCATACTTATTTTAAAAGTTATCAAAAGACATGTCAGACTCATCTGGGTGACAAGTTATCAAAAGCCATGTCAGACTCAACTGGGTGACTACTTGTCACCAACCGATTCTCCAAAGTTGAGAGCCCTTGGAGGACCAAAAAGGATAGCAAAGATGGTTTGACTTTCAAACAAATAATACTTCTCCACTTTTCTTATATGTGACAAATAAAATGTGTGATCAAGGCATCTTTATATTTTGTTGATGAAGATATATTTTGTTCTCCAGAAGTTATTAGTGGAAAAGGTGAACTCCCCCCTGATCGATATCAGTTCTTTTACATCCATCTCTTCTAGACCCCCATCTCGTCTCTGTGATGGATATAGAACTGGGATTGATAAGGAGACAGCAGTATATGGAAGACATAGAGACTTCCCTTGTTAGTGTTTTCATTTTTGTCCTCGTATCATCTTCCCACATTGACCTGTCGTGTTTATTCCAGTATGTGTTCCTATCTTTCTATATATGACTTTATTTGTCACTTGTTGGTTCCTTTCCATTACTTGTATGCACGGAATAAAGTAACAAGCCATCTACGTTAGTGACTATTGATTTTAGAGCCTCTCAAACATCTCTTATAAACCTCTTTCAAAACATGCAAATAGACAAAAAAGTACAAGTTTAAAAACACTGCAGAATGTATTTAAACTACTTCCAAGAATGTATTTCAAACTTTTATCCCACACATAACAGTGCCTCAAATATGCAATGAAAAGTTAAAATCAGTATGTTGATAATATAATTTTTATATATCGATTACCTACCTCACATGCATCCACTTTACACCGTACAAGCAGTTTAATATCTCGACAGCTGCCAATTCCTTTCAAGAAATCCTCTCGCAAGTCCTCCTTGTTTCTCTTCATTGGTGACAACTTCCAAAGGCGATATGCAACAAATGTTTTTGGAGCAGGTTGCATTTTAGTGTATTGTCCATCAACAGGCAACTCCACAATCAGAGATTCTTGAAGCTTTGTATGATGAGTAGAAGTTTTGTCGGGTACCTCTAAAGATGGTGTCAATTTTTCTGGAGAATTCATGGGTGCTGCTGTCTGCGGTAACCACTGTGAGGTAGTGCCAACTGATGAAGACAATGAGAGCTCCGCCAAGGAAGTGTTGGCAGCTAGATCTGTCTCATGTTCTGGTTGATCTTCTCTTTCTGAATCACTGTTATAGTCAATCATAAGATTATCTGAATCACTATCATCATCATCGTCGTCGTCGTCATAATAACCATCATCTTTGGAAACATTGACTATTTTCACTTCATGAATATTGTCTACTTTTGATACCTCTGGAGGATTATTACAGATATTTGCGGCTTCACTGGTAGCAGCTGAAGATGTTGCTGACGAGACTACATCAGGAACACAGGTATTATTTTTTGGATCTCTTGAAGTATCTCTGCATAAAAGATTAGTAGAAACATTTAGTATTCAAGTCAATTCATATGCACAGGTAATTAATTGATTTATTTAGTTTATTAGTTATTTAGATTATGCATGCATATTGAGGAAAAAAGAACATGATAAAAAACTGCAAGGATTAACATATGATACAAAATAGACATAAAAATAGAGAAAACACAATGCAAAATGGAGAGAGATATATACACAAACACAAACCAAAAACAAGAGAGAGAAAGAAAATTACAAAAACAGAAATGAAGAAAAATATATGCACATAAATTAAAAGATGAAGTCAAAGTCAAAGTCATCTCCGTACAGTCCGTGAAGGCCCTTGGAGTGGTGGAAGGTAAAGGCTTCCACCATCTGTAACCTTGGCACTTGATGGGGTAGAGTGGTTAGCTCTACACCCGGCCGCCTTTGTCCCCAGGAATTAACCTGGTACTCATTTTTGGCGTAGGCTGAGTGAATCTTAGGGCCATGTGCACCTCCGGAAGTGGAAATCTTGTTTCTTAAATTTTACAACTTCCTGGCGGGGATTTGAACCCATGTCCTTCCGGGCGAACCGAGCACGCCTTTACCGCCTCGGCCAGGCAGCCCCTTTAAAAGATGAAGACAATAACTAAATTGGACTGGTCCAATCATCACAGCCACAGAATACCTGTCATTGATGCTGTCACATGTTAGTTTACAGTCCCAGACAAGGCTCTATATGACCACCTGAAAGTGATGTGTACAATTGTGTGGTTATCCAGCTCCATGGCTGGAAGGACAGCACCTCAGCCTTAGGTTCCCAGGCTCGATTCATGGCTGGATCAGAGGATTTTAACTGGAAATGGCTAATTCCCTTGGCATGGGAACTAGGTGTATGTGCTATACCCAAAATCCCTGCAACTCATACACCACACACAACACTATCCTCCATCACACTAAAACACAGTTTCCTATTCAAAACAGACGCTGCCTGCCCTCGTTCAAGGGTCTGCCTTACGGGAGTTGCATCAGTCTAACAATAACCACATCAAATTATTTTTAAAAAATTTTTTTTTTGCTAGTGGCTTAACGTCACACCGACACAGGTAGGTCTTACTGCAACGGTGGGATAGGAAAGGCCTAGGAGTTGGAAGGAAGCGGCCATAGCTTTAATTAACATACAGCCCCAGCATTTGCCTGGTGTGAAAATGGGAAACCACAGAAAACCATCTTCAGGGCTGCCTACAGTGGGATTCGAACCCACTATCTCCCAGATGCAAGCTCACAGCACGCGTCCCTGACCACATGGCCAACTCGCCTGGTATAATAATAATAATAATTATTATTATTATTATTATTATTATTATTATTATTATTATTATTGTCTTCTTCAAAAGACATTTCATGGTCGACTGCCTAAGGTGTCACCTTGAAATCTGCCAGTTACAATTCTAAATGTTATTCGGAAAGGTGAAGATGAGAGATGAAGGATGATTTTATGAAATTGTGAAGACGGCTTTCTGCCTTATTACATCTTAGTTGTTCAGGACTGGGAGTAGGCATTTCCTCCATATCCCGCAAACATTATGGTTTTCCCACTAATACCCGGGTAGCTGATTGCAGTGGTTTCCCACTGGGTGATGGGGTCGCCACATCCCTACGCCTACCAACAAAATGAAAAAAGCACAATTTCTAACCTGGTCAACTTATAACAAAAAATGTTTGTAACAGACAATGTTACTAAACTGTAATTTTTCCCGAAGCCACTTATGCTTGCAAAACCTTGTTCCAAATTTAAAATGAAGGAAGAACTGATCACTCCTCAAAACTGAAAGAAAAATTATAATAATTCTTTTTAATGATTTCTTTCTAATAATTATTAGTGTTACGGGATTATCCGTGGACCAGCAGAGGTGAAAAGAAGGTGTGGGCTTGAATGGGTCTAACTACAAGTTCGAAAGATGAATTAAAATTTCAACAGAGGTTATATTTTCAAAAACTTAACAATGGCGACATAGAATTTTTGAGCGTACAACAAATAACAAGTTAAATCAGGTACACGATCAAGAAGTCCAAAACTAGAGAAAAATTTAACCAGTTTCCACTAGGGGAAATAACAAGGAAAAGTTGATACACAGCAACTTTACAAATCCTGGGCTACAAGCCCCAAAGTCTGAGCTCTCAGCTCACAACCACAAATTACCAAAGGGCAGAAAACCCCTTCATTACATGGAGCATTTGCTCCCACTTAGTAATGTCAAGCCTCCTAGAGGCACCTTCCACAATACCAGAAAGAGCTGACCTGCTCTCGATTTTTACAAGCCTATCAAAGGCAATAACAGACTTTTACACAAACTGCCATCAAGGCATAATAAAGAAACAGGGGTATCTCGTACCCAATCTACTGGGCCTTAGTGTGCAAAAACTAGGTTAATTTAAAAGGCCCAAAATAAAAAGGATGGAGGCGTGAATTTGCACTCCTAAATCTACATTTTCAAACCTAAGTGGCTCTAGGCCGATACACAGGGGCTAATCCCAAGCTAGGGAGGTGACTCGTATGAGAAAACTTTAATACATTAAGGAAGAGAAGAAACGGTTACGAAAACGTAGTCACCTCAATTTCAAATGAAGGGGAGCTCGAGAGGGTAAAGTACTCTCTATCCGCGAATTAAAATTCAAGAAAACTGAAGTTTATTAGGAAAAGGGTTTACATGTTTAATAGTTTACATATTAAAGGTTTCGGAACTTCCCCGGGAGTTAAACTGCTGAGCTAGCAAGAAATAAAGATGTTAAGAGGCCATTACCTTGATGAAGAGCTGCTGCCTGAAGAACGGGGCGCTTCCCACCCCCTGCTACATATCCACACACAAAGCTAGATGTTACTGAAGTGGCCCGGAGACAAGAAAATCAGCAGTTTTTATACCCTCATGGAAAATTCGAGACCTTTCAGGAATGAGTAGACACACCCACTCAATTTTTATTGGTAGACTAAGAATTACACATGGAAATTTAAAGAAGAAAGCTATGATTGGAGGAAAATTAATTACAGAAATTACTGATTGGTTAAATTCAAAACAGGCGGAAAGAAAGGATTAATATTGCCAACCCACAAACCACAGAACAAAATTTAGTAAAGACACAACTGATGAATACAAAATTTCTTCAAGAAAGTTCATTCCTTCACACTAGAGTGCATAATCATAGCTTTGTTGGTAGAGACCTCTGTTAGAGAATGTCCCCACTTCTCGATCAATGAAAAAGAAAAGCAAATCAAAAACACACAGTGACATCTTCTGATAACCAGTCGAGTTAGTTCGGTGGTTAAAGTTCCGGGTTTCTCCAGTAGAGAAGTTTCAATTGGCGCAAGATTTAACTTGCGTCGAAGAGGTGTACCGCCCGGTACAGACCTCCCCCCCAAAAGTCCTTCCAAGGGGTGACACATAAAAAAAAAATTTCCAAAACAAAAGTCCAAGTTTGTTGCTGGTTAGTTGAAGAAGAATTTAGAAGAGAAAATATAATTTTTTTTGTAGTCGGAGGTCTCTGAAGTTGTTTGATATAGATGGGTAGGACTAGTTTAAGTCCAGCTTTAGAATTTCTTTGTTGTATCAGAAGAGCGAAACAAAAATATTAATTCATGGAAGTAATATTTCTCTAAGTCCACCAAAGGTTGATTTGAAGCAAAACTGTATTAACTGCAGAAATAGAGTGTCCATGTAGCTGAAGAAGTACATTAGCCGTCGATTAATTTTGACGGCAAGACCTGTCGCCGCTGCCAAAGTTCCGTCAAGGTCGTCCAGACCCCTCAAGTACCCTGAGATACCTTTCTCTCGCTACTATGAGAGGGGTAGTCGTGGTGAAGCATGCCGTAGAAGTGAAGTTTGTTTACAGTCCTCGAGTAGCTTGCGGGTGGTGCGTCGCACATCAGCCTTGGCCGGAAGGAGGGCTCCAGCTCGCCGTACACTGGTTGACCTCACTGGAGTGGAGTGGGCCCGTATCCCACCTCAGTGGCGGTACGGCGCCGCACGGCTGCGGGGGCACTGAAACAGTAAGATCTCGGCGGCAGAATTTTTGTTGGAATATAATGTTTCAGGGCACTGACTTGGAAGTGAGGCTGAGGGGCCAGCGGCGTGGAAACTTTTTATTTTATTTTTATTGCCACTGGTGTGGTTTAGCAGGAGACAGAAGCGTGGTAATGGCCGAATTGACAGGACAGCAGAGTAACTATGGGGAAGGTTTTACAATATTTATACGAAGCACATAAAAAAAACAACCAAACGTAAAAATATAAGGGGCAGAAGGCCTAATTTTTAGAGAAAAATATAACCATTGGGGTTCTTACAAGATGTTAAAGATCCAATGAGCAAGTACTTTACACAGGCTTCACCTGAGACAGGTGAACCCTAAAGATTCTCTCGGTGGCTGGATTGCTCACTAACAATGTGACCGGCGTAAGAAAATCTAAAATAATGCACGGCCCATGAAATCTGGGGGCAAGCATGCCCACGGGAACAAAGTTCTTGACCATAACTTGGTCTCCTACTTTTAAATTGGTGGGCCTCTGTCCACGATCATATCTTTCCCTAACCTTTTCATGAGAAATTTTAAGGTTGGCCTTAGACTTCTTTCAAAGATCTTTAATATTATCTGGATCTATTGTCTCAGGTAGAATATCACTAAGGGCCGGTTTCATCAACGTGGGTTAAAACCTTAACCCCGAGTTACACAGTTTTAACTCTGAGTTTGACTGTTCATTCCGTTTCATCAAGGAGGGTTATTTTTAACTCTAGGTTAAGACCGGAGTTAAGTTAACCCCGCCTTTCACCTGGGTTAAACTATTTATTCGAGGTTAAAAGCAATATGGCCACAGTAAATCATGCATTTGATGCAAAGTTGCTTTATTTAGATTTGATAAACGGTGTTCCTAACAGAAATAGGCCTATAATAAGAAGGAAAGACTTTGAAAATCTATCTGAGGAATAATTTCTGAAGAGATAGACTTCAAAAACCGTTGTCAGAAAATTCGTCGATGAAGTTCGCGAGAGGTTAGAATACACAGCTGATCGAAACAAACTTGGGCTTGCGAACTAAAAGAAACTACATTGACCGTAATAGTAGCAACAGCGGTATTGTACAATATTGCTGTGGAGACCCGAGATTAACTTCCCCCACAGGACTTGACTCTGCGTCAGTATCTCACAGGAAGGAGAAGGAACAGGAATGTTGGAATTGAGAATGACATCATTCTTCACATTGATAACGACAGCACTGCAGTGGCATATAGGAATGCAACTGCACACCACCACTTCAATAGTACAACACTAATGAACATTATACTGTGTATTACGTAGTGGTTATACAGAAATGGACTTTGAAATTAAACTGTATATTTACTTCCGTGTATAATATTGCTGTGAAGGTGTGCCAACTTTCAAAACAACTCTTGGCACAGAGAAGCTAAAATTTTTATAGAACTGTTTTAGTTGTTTCGTAGATCGCACTGTAACGTGGGCAATATTATTAAATTCCCCTGTTATTCTTTTCCATGTATCCTCCTTTTCTTTTAATTGTATACCGTCAATCTTCTTGCATTCTATAATACTTCGGTACTCGGTGGCTAATTCAATAAGTAATGATTTTTCTAAAGCAGAAAAATTCGTGCCACTATTTTTCTTCTGCACTTCTTCCATTTTTCGTTCAAGATCACGAAAGAATAATATCTACCATGGACCTGAGGAAGAAAACGAAATACAGTGCAAGAAATAAACAAAAGAACCACGCAAGAAGTGTGTTCATGATCTCTGATTTTTAGTCACTGCCTCCTTGATTATTAGGACAGCTGTTTCCTGCGAGGGTTAACGCGGTGTTAGTTAACCCTCTGCCGAAATAGCTTGGTGAAACGCGTGACTTGTAAGAATGAGTTAAAATATTAACCCTAAGTTAACAAACCCAGGGTTAGAGAATATTTAACCCACGTTGATGAAACCAGGCCTAAGAGACCAAAGGTTAGAGAGCAGCATGTTGGGAACAAACTTAAACATCAAAGAAGCTGGAGTAAACTTATGGGATTCATGAACCGCTGAATTCAAAGCGAAAGCTAACCAATGCAGGGGCCTGTCCCACCTAGAATGATCTTCATGATGATAGGCAATAAGAGCCGACCTCAGATTACGACTGACCCGTTCAGCCAGAGATGGTTGAGGATAGTAAGCAGAAGTAGTCACATGAGAAATAGACAGATCAAAACAGAATTTACGGAAGAGATTGGAGGTGAAAGCTTTAGCATTATCAGAAACAATATATTGACACAGACCAAAAGAAGCGAAGATGGAATTTAAATAAGAAATGGTGGAATGAGCGGTAGTCAGCTTAGTCGGAAATAACCAAGAAAATCTTGTGAAGCCATCTACACACACAAGGATGAACTTGTTGGCATTCCCCTTTGACTGGGGGAAGGGTCCTATGTAGTCGATGTAAAGACGTTCCATGGAGTGCGACGCTTGGTGAGAAGACAATAGGCCTAGCTTAGTGGACATGGTGGGTTTACTAAGCCAGCAAGTTTTACAAGCTTTTACCAATTCACGAATTTCACCGTCCATACCTTTCCAAATGAACATTTCTCGGATCTTTTCTCTAGTTTTAAAGATACCTAAATGCCCCCCTAATGGAGTCTCATGGTAGTACTTGAAGATCATTGGTACAAGAACAGCTGGAACCACAACTTTCATCTTTTGATCATGCCTCGACGGGCAACACAAAACACCATTCCTCAATACATAAGGGACGACATGTTCCCCAGAAGAAAGGGTTTCCATGATAGGGGCCAGCGTCGGATCTTCACGTTGATATTTTTCAAGATCCCTAAACAACATGGGAGCATCCGTTAGTATGGCATTTACGCCAGCAGGTATGGACTCGGGAAGTGAAGAACAGTCTTCCTGTTCAACGGGCTCTACATCATTAGAAAATATACGGCTTAGTCCATCTGCCACAACATTTTCCGTACCTCTAATATGCGTAACGTCAAACTGGAAGGCAGAAATTCTGATGGCCCAGCGGGCTGTACGACCCGTACGACGCGGCCTAGCTAGGACCCAGCTTAAGGCTTGGTTATCCGTTTCCAAGTTGAACTTGATATGTTCCAGATAGAGGGCGGGACGTTTCTAGAGCAAATAAGACTGATAAACCTTCAAGTTCATAGATGGAATACTTGGATTCTTGGGCCGACAATGTCCTAGAGGCATAGGCGATGGGTCGCCTCCCTAGTTCAGTCTCTTGAAGAAGGACTGCAGCTACCGCCGCCGACGACGCATCGGTTTGGACGATGAATTTCTTAGAGAAATTGGGCATAGTGAGGACAGGGGCATTACAAAGGGCTAATTTGAGATCTTCGAAAGTGGCTTGTTGAGAAGGCCCCCACTCAAATTTGATGCCTTTCCTACGAAGAAGATTCAAGGGCGCCGCTCTATTAGCGAAGTTAGGAATAAATTTCCTGAAGAAATTCACCATGCCTATGAACCTGGCAATACCTTTGATGTCCTTGGGAGGTTTGAAATCACGGATGGCCTGTGTTCTAGAATGATCTACCGCGACACCATCGGGCGACACAATATGCCCTAGAAATGACATGGAAGGCTTAGCGAAGGCAACCTTGGACAACTTCACCGTTAACACTGCCTTACGAAGGCGACTCAGGACCTCTTTCAGATGATCTAGTTGTTCTTCAAAGGTCTCAGAAAATACGACATCATCAAGATAATGGTATAGATACTCAAATTTGATGTCGGAGAAGACCCTGTCTAGCAGTCTCGTAAGCACGGCTGCTCCCGTGGGGAGCCTGAAAGGCACACGGTTGTATTCGTACAGGTTCCAATCGGTGGCAAACGCTGTAAGATGTTTAGATTCTTCTGCCAGAGGTATCTGACTATAAGCCTGATTGAGGTCTAAGATGGTGAAGAACTTAGCTTTACGAAACCATGAAAAACAAGAGTGAAGGTCTGGAAGGGGCACAGATTGTAACACCACCTTCCGATTGAGAGCCCTATAATCAATCACAGGCCTGAAGCCACCTTGGGGTTTCGGAACAAGGAAAATAGGCGATGAATACGCCGACTTAGAGGGCCGAATGATACCATCCTTCAACATCTGATCTATGATTTCCTTCAAAGCCTTCATTTTAGGTGGAGAGAGCCTATAAAGGGGAAAACGGACTGGAATCGAATCTGTAACCTCAATCTTGTATTCAATGAGGTCAGTAACATCAAGAGTATCAGAAAATACTTCAGGAAACGACTGACACAACTTGCGAATACTATCCGCCTGCTCCTCAGGTAGATGTCTAAGGTCTAACAACATCTCATCCTGGGTAGGCGAAACAGATGAACATGATACAGAATTACATTTTAATAAAGGGATTTTGAATTTACTAGCAAATTTGAAAGTGCACAACTTGCTCTGAAGGTCGAGCACTAGACCAGTGTAAGACATGAAGTCTGCTCCCAATATAATGGGGCAAGACAAATGCTTAGCCACCAACAGTTTTATTTTCCAAGTGAATTTAGAAATACGAATTTTGGCATACAGGAAACCTAAAATTTCTAATGGAGAGGAGTTTGCCGAAACGCATTGAACCAAAGACGAACAATAATCCGGAAATTTACACACAGATTTTAATTTGGAATACCATTCGGCCAAAATAATGGAACACACACTGCTAGAATCTAATAGAGCGGCTACAGGTTCATTATTCAATTCTATTTTGAGAAATGGAACAGGTGCGGGGGAATCCGCCGCAATCTTAAGACATTCTTTGGGACCTTCAAAAGATAAATTCGAAGACTGAGTTTTCCCTGAGATTTCGGCAGTTTTACTTGGGGATGAGCCTCGGAAAGAAGAGTTAGCCGACTCAGCCGAAGCCACTAGTCATTTTTGATTGTTGGTGGAAGTTGCACCCGAAGTTGAGCAGGAGGGAGTGCTATTCGAATTCGGGCAATTTTTGGCAACATGGGAGAAAGCGCCGCATTTAAAACAGCCTTGGGATGACCCTGCTCCATTCCTTGTCCCGCTAGATTTAATTAATGGACACTTGTTCCGAAGATGGTCAGGCGACCCGCAAGCATAACATTTACGGGGTGAGACGGGTCGGCGAGGTGGAGGCCGAGGATTACTAAAAGAAGGAGGGCGCTCCCTCGCCACACGTAGTGTGTCGGCATATCTAACCCCTTCAGCTGAGACAGCCATAGCTTCCAACTCGGCAAAAGTTTTCGGACGCGACGCCAAACACAAGTATGACCTGTAAGATGGTGAAATTCCTTCCACTATAGCCCGAACAATTTGATCTTCTGGAAAATGGAGGGCAAATACTCTGGTGTAGAATTTGATGTCTTGAATAAAGTCGGCAAGGTTTTCATCCAGACGCTGTACTCGGTAGTAGTACTTTTGAATTAGCGATGACCTAGCTCGAGCGGGGATAAAATTTGCCAGAAGGTGTGCATGAAACTCTTCAATAGTTGATTGTTCGGCAATTGCCCTAACTATTTTGTCAGACAGAACACCAACTGAATAGGGATAAATAATCTGCAGAATTTGACACGGAGAAAGAGAAAAAACAAGAGCATGATCTTGGAATTCAACAAAAAACCTTAAGAATGAAATTACGTCACTGGTAGAGTTAACAGAAAACTTTGAAATACCTCTGAGCAACATTGCTAAAGGATGGGGCAAACTGCTGAAGCCAGGTGACATAGTAGGTACAGGCCTAAGTGGCGGAGAAGCTGATTCAGAAGGTGCATTATTCAAAGAGGTACGATGTTCAAATTCATTGTCTAATGGGGCAGAGGTTTGTTGTACTCCTACTGATTTCCTATTTTCTTCTCCTTTAGAAGAGTCTTCCTCGCTAACTACGTTTACCGTAGCGGGTTGGTCGGTTTTGGGAGGGACTGCCCCAATTAACAATAGGCTAACCTTACTGGACAATTTGGAAAGGTTTTCAAGAAGAGCACTAGCCTCCTTCCCTTGAATGTCCTTCAACTTTAGAGACAACAGATCGTTAACTCTATTAGAAAAATAAAACAATCTAGCTTGCACACGTTTAAGTTGATTTGGAGAAGGATCATTTTCTTCAAAAAAACTAACTACGGATGCTACCTCGGTAGTATTGTCAGTGATCGTGGAGAGAGAGTCGTCAATCTCTTTCTCTCCCAAAGTTGGGATGGAAATAGGCAAATCAAGGGAATCTTTAAGCTTGTTGGTATCTACCGCAACCGTGCCTCCAGATTGCACATTTCTAATTGTTTATTCATAGATTAATTCCTCCTTGCGCAAATAGCCAGGATGGAGGACATCACGAGGGCCGGGCATGATGACAGACACTTTGGCTTTAATTAACGTACAGCCCCAGCATTTACCTGGTGTGAAAATGGGAAACCACAGAAAACCATCTTCAGGGCTGCCTACAGTGGGATTCGAACCCACTATCTCCCAGATGCAAGCTCACAGCACGCGTCCCTGACCACATGGCCAACTCGCCTGGTATAATAATAATAACATTATTATTATTATTATTATTATTATTATTATTATTATTATTATTATTATTATTATTATTATTATTATTGTCTTCTTCAAAAGACATTGCATGGTCGACTGCCTAAGGTGTCACCTTGAAATCTGCCAGTTACAATTCTAAATGTTATTCGGAAAGGTGAAGATGAGAGATGAAGGATGATTTTATGAAATTGTGAAGACGGCTTTCTGCCTTATTTCATCTTAGTTGTTCAGGACTGGGAGTAGGCATTTCCTCCATATCCTGCAAACATTATGGTTTTCCCACTAATACCCGGGTAGCTGATTGCAGTGGTTTCCCACTGGGTGATAGGGTCGCCACATCCCTACGCCTACCAACAAAATGAAAAAAGCACAATTTCTAACCTGGTCAACTTATAACAAAAAATGTTTGTAACAGACAATGTTACTAAACTGTAATTTTTCCCGAAGCCACTTATGCTTGCAAAACCTTGTTCCAAATTTAAAATGAAGGAAGAACTGATCACTCCTCAAAACTGAAAGAAAAATTATAATTCTTCTTTCTAATAATTTCTTTCTAATAATTATTAGAACCTGCATAAATAAAATATACCAGGTTGAAGGAGTCTGGAGAATCCTCCCCAATGAAACTGTCTATCGAGAGATTGACCGAGTTACCAGCATGATAAAGAAGAAAAGAATCTCTTATTTCTTTTACATCTTAATATTACCAGAAAACAGGATTTTGCGACAACTAGTGATGAGAAATCTGGGAAGGAAGACAGGAGGGCATTGGATCAAAGAAATTCAAGAGGATCTCAAAACAGTTGAACTCGAAGTTACAGATTCATAGGAAAGGAATAAAATAACCACCCTTCTTGAGAATCACAAATTTTCAACTTAAATGATGCACAGAAGGCCTGTAAAGATTTCAGACGAATTAAGAACACTGCGATCAGAAGTACTGGGCAGATAAGAAGAATCAAACAGTACAACTTTTAAAGAAAAAGTGTACATGGAAAATTCAAGTGGTCCAATGTGGCCAATAAAGTTAATGATAATAATAATTATTATTATTGTCTGGATTTCTTTCTTGCAGTCGCAGCTTGAAAGAGGCTGCAGGCCACAAGAATGTAGCACATATCCATTTCTACCATGTCCAAAGTGCACTGTGTTTAGAGGGACTCATACGTTTTGAGGAAGATAAAAGAGGCCTTTGCAGTCCCTTCTTCTTATCAGGTTCACAGTCCATCTTCATTTTCTGTTATCAGTTTATGAGCCAGCAGCAGAACAGGGTGTCTGAATTTTGTTCCACATGATGCAATTTTATGGATGTCATTATGAATAAGTAGAGAATTATTTGGCCTGAATTTTATGTGCTTCTCAAAAAAGGTCATTCAGTTTAATAGTACTGGCATAGACTACATAGGAGAATGAGGTATTTAATAACACTGTATAATGAATAATTCAACATATCTTTACTTACAAACCATGAAACTTGGTTATTTTATGTGTAACAGGATACAAGCATCTTTCAGAATCATGAAGAAATATCATCATCATTATAGAGACATCACTACCAAACGAGTTGGTAACATGGTAAGAATCATGTAGCTATAGGTTTGCATTCAGAATGTTGTGGGTTTGAACCCCATCATCAGCAGCCCTGAAGATGGTTTCCTGTGATTTCCTCAGCATCACTAAAAACCTCCATGTGTTAGTGCAACTTTAAAAGACTTGCTATAAAATAAGAACAACAAACAACAAAAATAGGCATCACTGGTGATCATAATTTTTTGTTACAGTTGTTAATGGTACAACGTCATGCAACAGATAACATAGCCGCGACTGCTATTGGTGTGGAAGACCTTTCACTCTTAACACAAAAGTAAAGATATCTTTTAAATGGCAGATTGGACTCTGCTTTCAGGGCGAGGTACTCGTCGGCAGCCCTGCATGCTCGCCGACAACAGTAAGTGTTTATGAATCTTCCTTTGAAAGGACATTTTTTTAACGACTGGGTCGTCAGCTTGTTGGTGATAACCTGCTCACCGTGATTTTATCACCAGTCACTTGAATTTGAGGCTGACGGCTTTTAATACTGTTCTTAATGAAAGTTTTGTTAAATATTTTTCTCCCTGGAGGAGTACCATAAAATTTACCTCTTCAAGAGCTTCTAATCTAGTCAATCATATATTACATTTTTCTTGTAATTTTCAATTAGCTTCAGCATTTCTTCATACCGATTTTTACTTTAAGGACTGCTTTGTTAACACCATGAAAGAAACTTTCTTGCCATCTAGACCACACCGAGTTAATGTCCACAGTGTTTAAAGATAATGGGGTGTTAGATGTTTTCTGAGAAGGTATGATATTAGTTCCCAGCCAGATTTTTTGTAGTTATAGACTTTTCTATTACACTTATTTACTGATGGTTTCTTGTATTTTAGGGTGGCTGTAACTGTTAGGTAGTCAGAAAAGCCGGGGATCACTTGTGTCTTCAATACTGAGGATTGTAGGTTAGTAAGGAATAAATCTAGTGTGGAGCTAGAGGTTTTCGTTATACGGGTTGGTTCAGTAATTAATTGATCAAGAAACAGGTCATAGAATGCTGTAAGGAAAGTTTCTGCCAATGGATCAATGGGAATAGGCAGGAGATGAGGACGATTGTGCTGCCAGTTAACTCCAAAGATAAAATCTCCAGTAATTTTAATATAAGGAAATCCTCCTTTTCAATACATACAAAACTGTTGCACATAAGTTATACTACAACATTTTTATAACTCTCCTCTCCATATTCACTCAACACACCACATTACAAACCACAACAGGAACATGCATTAGTAATTACATCCCTACACACGGGGTTGGTGTCACGAAGGGCATCCAGCCGTGAAACAGGATCAAATCCACATGTGCGACACAGTTCGCACCCGCGACTCCACACTCATTTTAAAAATTCACCCGCTTTTTTTTATTATTTCACCCCCTTAAGTGGATTTTCCAAAAAAAAGTGTTCATTTTTAAAAGAGATTCCAAGTACCAGTTTTAACGTCTGTAAAACTTTCAGTTTCTGAGATATATGTATCCTCATATAAAGAATTCAACTCCTTCCTCACTTCTTTTCACCCCCCACTCTCACCCCTTAAGTGATGTCACTGGGGAATGTCAGAGATCGGCCTGGATTGCCTGTTTTTGCTTCGCAGATTTCAGGCTACGAGCATTAAATGAGAACACCAAAACTGTCCTGTTACGTGCAGTCCAATGTTCTGAATTGCTGAAATCACTATTTACACTGCTTGATGTTGTGTTAAAAAAAGATTCTGAGAATTGAGGAAAACTACATTTCCAACATGACCATGTCTGTAACCCTGAATTAGTTTTCCTCAGTAGCGATATATTGATTTTTGCACATGTTCTGTGAACTGGCGAGTGACAAGATGTATATGTCACAAATAAATAACTGATTCACATGACCTTTAGAATTACACACGTTGTACGGACATAAAAATTCTAGGCTAATATAGGCAAAATATCAAATTTGTCATACAAAGACGAGACAAAGCTCAATTTAAGCCCCCTGATGCAAAGAACAAAACTCAGTAAGCCCTCTGGGCCTGAAAACCATGTTTTAAGGCACTCAAACCAATCATTATGGAGATATTGGCACCACACCACCCCTGCTCTAAGAATCAGACAAATGAATGAACTGCCATAACCATGGCAACGTCAGCTCCAGTATTCTTACGGCAGCAAGATTATCTACAATATATCACAAAAGCCTAACATGTTACCAACATGAAAATTGGTATTTGGAATCTCCTTGAAAAATAAAAGAACACAAATTTTTGTTTTCAGAAAATTAGCATTGAATTTATCGAAAGATCAAATGGTCAATATTAAAAGGTTCTTTCCAGTAGACCATTTAGATTGGGTAGCGCAGAAGGGGGTTTATCCCAATGACTGTATGGATAATTGGAATAGATTTGAAGAAACCCAGCTACCACCCAAAAAAAAAAAAGAATTCCACAGTCTATTATTGGAAGAAGATATAAGAGATGAAGAAAATCAGTTTGGGAAAAATTTTATATCCCAAACCTAGGCGAACATCATGACTTATACCTAAAAACTGATGTTTTGCTTCTGGCTGATGTATTTGAGAATATTAGGGAAACCTGTATGAAAGCGTATGAATTAGATCCAGAGTGGTATTTTACTGCATCAGGTTTAGTCTGGGACGCTATGCTAAAGATGACCAAAATAAAATTAGACCTACTGCATGATTACAACATGATTTTAATGATAGAGAAAGGAATTTGAGGCGGAATATCTCAGTGTATTAAAAGATACCTAAAGGCGACCCTGTCACTTCTAAGTGGACAAATCCCAAACATTTACCGACACCTAACCGTTTGAGCTACCACGGCAGGCAAAGATTGAGGTTTAATTTAAGAGTATATATACTTAGTTAACATTGAATATAATTCAAAAATATCTGGAAGAAGGTAGATTCGAACCACGAATAACAAAATACTAACTTAATATTATAACCACTCAGCTATCAGTGACATACCACAAAGTGGATTTAATAGGTTATATGAATTGAGATAACTGTAGAATACCAAGTAGTTCCTATATAAACAGACAGATAGTTCTTTTTTATAGTTTCTACTTAAAGTAACAGATGGCGTACTGAGTGCGCCTGAAGTTAGAACCCTTACTGACAGATCGCTGCAGTGTACTATCACATATTAACTCTGCATTATCTAAAACTGTGACCTTCACACGAGCTGTGATTACTAATGTGAGATATCACTTTGCTCGCAGAAGCAGTTAATCTTTCAACGGAAGCAGACATATGTCGCTCATGTTGCGCTCTTGAATATTATTGTTATAAAAATTATTTATACTCTTTCAATTCCGTTTTCCCATATTGAAAGTTTTACCTGGGGCAGGTTTCAAATGATAATTTACTGGAAATTTTTCTCAGGATTGTAATCCTCTTAATTTTTCTATAGGGGAAGAATATTCCGCATTAATTTTGATTTTGGGGGGGAAATTTTTGAAGTGAATTTAATACAATAATTTATGTTTGTGTGCATTCATCTTGGTTTTGGGCAAATTTTGATAGAAAATAATTTAATAAATATAGAAAATTCATGTATAAAATATAGTGCAGCAGTACCTAATTGAGGTAAAAAAAAAAAACACTGGTTTTATTCCATGTGCATATGTTTCTCTTTTTCCACTAATTTTGAAGCAAATTAATATAAAAATCAATGCCTATAACGTTTTCCAATATAAAAATATAAAATTTTCTAAATTGCACCAGAACTGGCCTTTTAGAACTACTATCACCCTTTCCTTTATACACAGGGGCTACTATAGCAACTCTTCATTCATTTGATACAAGTCAATCTTCTGAGGTTTAGGAAGTAAGCAGGAGTTCATTAAAACATGTCAAAGCACACAAAGTCTTAAACAATTAAATGAATATGACACCAACCTCGTGAACAAGGAATATGCACGTGGTAAAAAACGTACACACACACGTGGAATGAATGTAATTCTTCTTCTTCTTCTTCTTCTTCTTCTTCTTCTTCTTCTTCTTCTTCTTCTTCTTCTTCTTCTTCTTCTTCTTCTTCTTCTTCTTCTTCTTCTTCTTCTTCTTCTTCTTCTTCTTTATAACTTAATGGGCTTCGCTAACTGCAGTATACCCAGTCACTGCAACGAATGTAATTAGTCCAAAGAATACAGGAAACTGCACAACATGAAGTTATAACACAAAAACCCGAACACTTAAGAAAAATATCATAACCTTAAAAGGCTAAAACATTCTTGATTTTAGTATGCACAGAAAATCAACAGATATGGTTCTTTAAATGTCTGGAAGTACTGTTCGTAAACAAAGAACAACACTCGCTTGAAGAAAGAATTTTACCTAAGATTCACACAGAAGAACTGTAATCCCGGCTTTAAATTCAATTCCAATAACGACACAAACATCACACGGGTAAAAGTACCAATCATATCAAAGAATGAGTTATCGACTATCGTGGACTTACCTTCGACCAAGACCGAGTGTGCAAGACCCACGCAAACAATCGATTGTACGGAAGTGTAGCTATTATCGAATGCTGTTTCAAATTTTTGTCCGCGAAATCGTAATATGACACTGTCCATCCGTAAAACCGTAAAATGCTGCAATTTCCATACATTTTATGGATAAACCGTAAAAGATTGCAAGTATGAACTTACCAAATCCTCGTGAGCGAAGCCATGGGTAACAGCTAGTCTTTGTATACATATATCCTTGTTTCCAGGATTTTATCTTTGGTTTTATACCTCACTTTTTGTTTACTTTCCATTAGGAAATATTATTATCTTACTCACTCGAGAAATGTATTGAGCAAGGAGAGAGAAGAAGAAAATATACTTACCAAACAAGAAAAAGATAAATATAACCCCATGTTTGTCAAAAGGAGTATAATTCGTCATAATTTTATCAAAAGATACACTGATAAGACATACCTTGAGACACCCAGGACTGACTTATTAATTAGTTTCAGGTTTGGGAAAGATATGTATGGGGTAGGAATAATAATAATGTTATTGGCTTTACGTCCCACCAACTACTTTGACGGTTTTTGGAGAAGCCGAGGCGCCAGAGTCCCGCTAGAGTTCATTTTAGGTGCCAGTAATTTACGGACATGAGGCTGACATATTTGAACACCTTCAAATACCATCGGACTGAGCCAGGATCGAACCTGCCAAGTTGGGATCAGAAGGCCAGTGCCTTAACCCTCTGAGCCACTCAGCCCAGCAGGAGTGGTAGTAGAAGGAAGGCTAAGGCATAATAGCATGTCACACTTGTCTGCAATAATAACCAATAGAAAATAAGATTCACAGAGTATGGTGGTGTTTTCTGTAGACTGATGAGCCAAACAATAAAATATACTTTGAGTCCTTGTCATCATCATTATTATTCAACCATCTCCACTTTCCACGGTATGGTGTAAGGCCGCGTGCACACCAAGCGCGCTTCGCATAGTGTGTCGCGTGTTGCTCAACGCTAAGCGTCACGTTAAGCATAACCAGTGCTTTGTTTCTAGGCCAGGTGTTCACACCGCCCGCGCTCTGCTGCGCTGGACGCCTACCTTACAGCTAAGCGAAGCGCCAGACAACGCACAGTGTTGGTTAATTGCTTAGCGTTACCTAGCTGGTTCTGAAGCTATGGAAGAAGAAATTATTCATGCAGTGTTTCAAAGAGAAGAAATATGGAACCCAAGACACAAAAACTATAAAAATGTAACTGTTTTGCAAAATAAGTGGACTTATGTATCTACAACAGTTTTATCGCATTCCTACAGTAAACATATACAGTAATATTACTTCTACTGTCACACTTTATTGGGCTCAACATTGTGACAGAATGAAATTGCGTATGGATTTTAGTGTCGGAAGTGTCCGAGGAGAAGTTCGGCTTACGAGGTGCAGGTCTTTTGAATTGACACCCGTAGGTGACCTGCGTCGTGATGAGGATGAAATGATTATGAATACACACATACACCCAGCCCCGGTGCCAATGGAATTTACTAATTATGATTACAATTTCCGACTCTGCTGGGAATCGAACCCAGGACGGCTGTGACCAAAGGCCAGTACGGTAACCATTTAGCCATGTAGCCGGACACTTTGTGACAAAGTGCATAGAATTTATAATTTTGTAAATGGAGGGTGGTAATATGAAATATGCAGGCAAGGAGTGGGCTTGGAAGTAAATATAATATTTGAAACACATTTACTTCACTTTTGTTATGATGATAAATTGTGTACGCTAATTGTAACAGTATTGTAAAATACTATTTATAATTATTATATAAAGAGCGTGATTTAGCCGGAAATTTAATTTCCATGTGTTTGATGCACGGTGCTCCTGGACAATTGGGAAAATTGAATTTCTCCCCTCCGCTACTTGTCGCACATTTCATTTGTAGGGTTTGGAAGGTCAAAGGTATTTTTTGTCATTCTTAAGTAATCATAAAATTTATCGCGATAAAGTCTTGCATCTCTGTACAAACGATGGAATTCTCCGAAATTCGTTCTTCATTACATTCATGAATCCACTTTCGATTCTTCTTTCTAATTTTTAATTTTAGGTAACTTATCCATCAGTAAACTGTTTCTAGTGTACTTGGATAACGGAATTAGTTTGTGACGACCCTAAAACGCCTCGCGCCAAACAAAGCTGAGAGCACGGCGTAGAGTTTTCGGTGTGAACAGCAAGCACGCCTTGCGCTATGCATAGCATTTCACGCTACACGCAACACACAATGCGAAGCGCGCTCGGTGTGCACGCGGCCTAAGAGTGCTCTCCATTTCCGTCTGCAGAGGTACATTCCTTCCTCTTCAACTTTACATCATTCTATGTCTCTTCCTTGCAGATCTTCTTTCAGTCCTCATCAAAATAAAAATAAGAAATTAAGTAAAATAGAGGATTTAATCATGTACTTACCCATAGTGACATACCAGCATTCTAACACCAAGTTTGTGATACCAAATATTTCTCTCAGCAACAGTCATAGTTTTTGGGGCTAAAGCCTTATCCACAAACACCACCTTCCTCTGCTTCAGTGCACCATTTTCTGCATAAAATAAATTATTAATTCCATATTAGGTCCACAAATATTACAACCTTCACTATTATTATTATTATTATTATTTATTTTCCACTAATTGTAGTTACAATTTAGGGATGGTGAATGGAGAAAGGGCATAGCCCCATATACACAAAAGTGCCTCCATCACCACTTAAAATTATAATATACAAATATACAATTACATTCTACATGATGTTCTTATATACAGTTAAAATATTTACATAGGCATATTTACATACAATAATACTCACAAGACCTGTTCAACATTCAAGTCATGACACACACACACACACACACACACACACACACACACACACACACACACACACACACACACACACACACACACACACACACACACACACACACACACACACACACACACACACACACACACACACACACACACACACACACACACACACACACACACACACACACACACACACACACACACACACACACACACACACACACACACACACACACACACACACACACACACACACACACACACACACTCTCTCTCTCTCTCTCTCTCTCTCTCTCTCTCTCTCTTCAGCTAGGCCGGCTCACTCATACACATTTACCGTCTCAATCACTCGGGACCCCATAACTTTCATCCATCCTCCCACTCATACTGAACATTCTCACAGTAGATAAATTATGTTTTGTACAGAAGGTTTCGTTATATGTACATCCGTTTTACGTCTTTACAGAAATTTTCTGCAGGTAGTTCTTTTATCTGCGATGGGAGTTCATTCCACAACCGAGCAGAACAACTAAAGAAGCCACTTTGATATGATGCTGTTCTTGCAAATGGAGGGAAAAGGGACACACCTCGACCTCTTTGAGCGGAACGATAGTTCAGCTGTAAGCGGTTGAAAGGGTTTATATGAATGTTACCTGCGAGGGATTTTCTCAGGAAAGTAATATCTATTTGTTTACAGAGGGATGTTATGGAGGGCAGTGACCTGGCTGGATTTAAATGACCGTGTTGAGTAATTAGTCGTTCTGCTCGGCGTTGAACTCTCTCTAGTTTCGTCATGTTCTCCACTGTAGTAGGGTGCCAGGAAGGAAGCCCGTACAACATTATTGGGCGTACTAATGACAAATAGGCTGTCTGAACGGCTTTCTTCCTGGCTCCCAGTAGAGATCTGCGGATGAATCCCAGGACTCTGTATGCTTTACACCTTATTTCCTCAACATGTTTATTCCATTTTAAATTGCTGCAGATGTGAATGCCAAGCAATTTTATTGAGGTACAAGGCATCAGGTTTTTACCACACAGTGAAATTTCGTGTTGTAACTGTGATCTTGCTCTAGTAAAGCGGATATATTTACATTTCTGTACATTTATACACATTCTATTTATTTTGCACCACAGAACCACGTTATCGAGATCTGACTGTAACTTATTTACGTCGTTCTCATTGCGAATGGCTCTGTAAATGATGGTGTCATCAGCGTACTGTGCCATAGAAGACGATACACAACCTGGCAGATCCAGCGTAAATATTGTGTACAGCAGCGGCCCTATCACACTACCTTGAATCACACCCGAGGTGACTGAGGTTTGTTTTGACCTGGCCCCACTGAACACAACGCTCTGCGTCCGACCTACCAGGAATGATCGAAACCATGCCTGCAGGTTGCCTTGAATGCCATACTTGTTAAGTTTTAACAACAGTCGTTGATGAGGTACCTGATCAAAGGCCTTACTCCAGTCGAGAGTTACGCAGTCCACTTGGGATATATTAGACTGGTCCAGGGAATGTTGCCACTCATCAATTACTGTTGTTAAAAGTGTAGTACAGGATTTTCCAGGGAGGAATCCATGTTGGTTGTTATTCAACAGGTTTCTCTCATTCAGAAAATCCAGCACATGTTTAACAATTAGGCGTTCCATGCATTTACATAAGCCAGATGTAATAGAGACTGGGCGATAGTTGTCTACATTTTCCCTGTCACCATCTTTGAATACGGGAACGACATTTGCTTTCTTCCATTCTTCTGGAACAGTCCCACTGTTCATTGAAATGTTAAATATTGCACAGAGAGGTGCTAATGCTTCTGCACAGCGATGGAGAATTCTGGCCGGCACGTTGTCTGGGCCGTTCGCAGCATGAGGTCTAGTTCTCCGAAGACTTGTTGCGACCTCGTTAGCAGTGAAGTACAAGCTAGTTAGGGGCAGAAAGGGAGGGGTTGACCTTGGAGTGAACATGTCTTCATTCTTGTCAGCAGTGGAGAAGTTATTTTTAAATTTACTATTGAATGTGTCTGCTATTCCTTGGGGAGAGGAAACTGATAGTCCGTTGTACTTGAAGACGGATGGAGCACTTTTGCCACTTTTGTTTCTAATGAAAGCCCATAGCTCTTTACTAT
Source organism: Anabrus simplex (assembly GCF_040414725.1). Taxonomy (NCBI): domain Eukaryota; kingdom Metazoa; phylum Arthropoda; class Insecta; order Orthoptera; family Tettigoniidae; genus Anabrus; species Anabrus simplex. The sequence goes on along the minus strand of NC_090269.1, from coordinate 219,963,121 downwards.
TAGAACTAAGGCTGTGGATATATGAACTGTAGGCATCACGGATTAATGATTTGAGTTTGTTCCTAGCCAGTCTGTACTTCTCCCACCTACTGTCACTTGGGTTTTCCTTCCATTTCCTGTATAAACAATTTCTCTTTCGAATACCTGATGTTATCTCTTTATTGATCCATGGCGTTTTTCGCTTATTAGAGATAGAAACTTTCGGCACAACTTGATCGACACATTCAAAAAATATTTTTTTCCAGTTTTCCCAGATCTCGTTGATATTTATATCGCCGGTGAAGGACGCGAGGGGAATAGGAAGACTTTTTGATAGAAGAGAGGAAAGATCGTTCCAGTTGGTGCGGGAAAAATTATATATTGTTCTGGAGTGGAGTTTTGCGGAGGGTTTTCTGTAGCTCAAAGTTGTAATTATGGCTTGGTGATCACAAAATCCAGGTATTACGTCCAGAAACTGGACGGATGATGGAGAGTTAGTAAGGAACAGGTCTAGTGTGGAGCGGGAATTTTGAGTAATACGAGTTGCCTCGAACACTAACTGATGGAGGAAAATGTCGTAGAAGGTGGAGAGAAAACTATTAGCAAGAGGATTGTTTGGTACTGGGGCGGCATTTCTAGACCAAGTAATTTCAAGATTGAAGTCACCAGCAATATAAATTGCGTCATAATTATTCTGTACTTGTTGCACACGATCCAGAGAGGAGAGCAAGGCATCGTTCATTGTTTGTGAGGACTTCGGTGAACGATATACAGATCCGATGAGGAATTTATTACTACCGCACGTAATTTCTACCCACACGGCTTCAGCTGTCGTCTCCAACTCGGGACGTCTAGTTGGATTACACTCTGGTTTTGCGGCAATAAGAACTCCGCCTCCTGTGGTTAGAGTGCGGTCCTTACGGAACAGGATGAAAGAATCTGGTAGCACTTCTGAGTCATTAATTGTGTCTGAAAGCCATGTTTCACTGATACAACAGAGGGATCTAGGCTTGAGAGCGAAGCGAGAATATATTCTTTTCTACCTAGATAGTAGAAATTATGTTTTAGTATCAACATGGAATATTGATTGCAATATGATTTTGGAACTATAATTGATCCTAGTTCCTCCAGATTTAACACTTATGCAGCCTGATTATGTTATTCTTTGTTATGCTTATCAATAAGAAATATTTTTAGCAAGGAAATACATATGTTTCATTAAGTATTCTTCACTTGAGAGTTCTCTGCAACACTGGCATGCAGAAAGAATCACGTAGAACCAACACTGAAATTTAGTTGGCTAACATTAGGAATAAATGAGAGTTCCTCCTCCCATACCTGCCAACTTTACAAAACCAAAAATCAGGAGATTTTGATACGAAAATCAGGAAAAATCAGGAGGAACAATTGGTCAAAACTGCGTATTCTACATGTCTTGTGCAATACAAGAGTACTATGGTATATATTGTAACACTCATTATCTCAAAACCCGAATGTGACTGGGCGAGTTGGCCGTGCGGTTAGGGGCGCGCGGCTGTGAGCTTGGATCCGTGAGATAATGGGTTCGAATCCCACTGTCGGCAGTCCTGAAGATGGTTTTCCGTGGTTTCCCATTTTCACACCAGGCAAATGCTGGGGCTGTACCTTAATTAAGGCCACGGCCGCTTCCTTCCAATTCCTAGGCCTTTCCTATCCCATTGTTGCCATAAGACCTATCTGTGTCGGTGTGACATGAAGCCACTAACAAAAAAAACTCAAATGTTGCTATACGAGGATACAAAGCTAAAAATTACACATTTCTATTCCCTCACAGGAAGTATGTGAGTGAGATGATCGGTCTCTGGTAAGTCTCAAAAATAATAAAGGTGTTCTTTTAATTCACCTATTCAATACTTTCATTTTCACTTATAGTGGTTACATAAACAGACTATCAGTTAAATGGGACACGTTTTGAGCTTAATTTAGGGCATCTTCAGCCTAAAACCAATCTTCAAGAGTACATCAAATATTAAATATGGAAGCTAAAAGTTGAGCTAGTTACTAAAAATCGGGACATAAAAATGTGAAAAAAATTATACATTATACAAACATGTTAATGGAAACACTGTCACTGATTAAACTATAATCTTGTCGGAGACTAAAATTTCTTCCATTAAAATTCTAATTAAAATAGTTCATTTAAAATTGTTAGTGGAATACCACAGTGATAATAACATAATGCCAACGACATGAGGGCGTGAACACAAGCACTAACGTGAATGTTATAAATACAACATGTTCAAGGCCGCTGATGAATCTGAGTATAAGGTGAAACAGAAGCATCAGTTGAAATATTGTAGAAGTGGCCCTAGCATCGGTAGGCAAAATTAGTGTCTGAAACCTTGTCAGGAAATGTCAGTAGATACTGGAAAATGTTCTCTGTAGGAGAAGGAAAGGATGAATTAAGAAGTTGAACGCAAGGAGAGAATTCTGATTACATAGTTTGGAACAGATGAGGACTTACATGTTAGTTGAAAGTTGTAATCTATTATCAACTGTTGTGTTGGTTGACCTCCTTATGAACTTCAACTGGATTTGTTTTGGCATGAAATAGTTGTGATTCTTTTGACTGTGATCATTGTGTTATAAACATCAACTGGAATTTCTTCGGCATGAAATAGTGTTAATTTTTGGTCTCTGATCATTGTGTTAGTTGTTTTTAGATCTTTATGACTTAATTTTTGCATTGCTTTGCTAACTGGCTGATGACGACACTTCAAATGTGTTGAAATCGGTCCCAAATAAACAAGTTGTAACTTCAACTTAACATCGGAGTATTGAAAGGTGGATCCTTCCTTCTATTTAATATTGTATAATGCCTTGACTATCGAAAAAGGTGATGAGCATCGTTTTGATGCATGACTTTTCGGCTCTGACCTTTTTCCGACGAGGGGATCCTGGAGATCGCCATTCCATGCTTTGCTGTTTCGTTTCAGGGTCGTACCTGAGACACCACCTTTCAACCTCAGTGACGATACAGTTCAAGAAATTTGGTGTTGCATCTGCCGTTTCGACAAAATCCTGTGAAGCCTCTAAACGTGCCTGCTTCTGATCGTCAGTCAAGTGATGTGGCACAAGACGAAAACACGTTTTCCTCTTCCCTAACTTCTGGGTAACGATTTGTGGCATGGATTCACGGTTAATCTGCAGTTCATCCGCTATCATGAGCACAGTTAATCGCCGATCGTTCGTGATTAATGTCCTCACGTTCTCAATGTTTTCATCACTGATGGCGGTTGCCGGTCTTCCGCTACGGAGGTTGTCAGAAACACTTTCCCGGCCTCCTCGAAAACGGGCGCACCACTCGTACACACATTTCAAGGACAATGGTTGATCTTCATAAAAATGTACCAGCATTAAATGTGTCTCTTTCAGTGTCTTGCCAAGCTTAAAACAAAAGTGTACGTTGATCTTTTGGTCGTTCATGTTCCTGTTCACAGTTCAGAACCAATGCACTAAACACGCATTGTGTCAAACAGGTTTTACACGGCACACACACACGATGCTCAACTGAACAACGTTGGGAGCAGATGGTCAAAACCTGCTGCTACGCAGGTGCAGCGTTGCATGTCACCAGTGTTGCTGGATCGACCGTTCCTGACTTCATTCACCGAACTTTATTGTCACAGGCTGTATATCTTTACATCAGATTTTTAAAATTTTTCTCTAGGAAAACATTGCCAAAGGGATGATATCATGAAAAACCTGTGCACTGATGAATTACCAAGCTGGAATTTAATTTGGTCCTAGAAATGAGTTTCCTGATTCTTTACGTTTTATTCAAATTTTAAAAAATCTTCGTTGTTGCTGGGTGAAACAACCTTAATTTTCACTTATGTGACCACAGAGCTTTTTTTTTTTCAATATTCAAAATACAATAGAGGTTTCTAATTGTTACGGGGATACCGTGGTGGCCAGAGGTGAAAGAAGGTGTGGACATGAATGGGTCTATATGAGGCAATAAGAAGATTAATTTAAAACTTTAAAATCAGAGCTATATTTCTTTATCTGCTGGTTTTTTTAGATGCAAAATTTTACCAAAACAAGTCGCTCAGCAACAGAACAAGATTTCAGGTACAGAACTAGCTCATTAGCTTAGGTACAAAGTTGGAGAAATCAGAAAAAACAACAAAATTGTCAATTAATAATCTGAGCTTAAAGTTCCCAATCTTACAGATGTCACTTGAGCACTATTGCTCCATCCACTCAGTAGTCAAGGAGAAAGATCTCCCAATTTCATTTACAGAGTATTCACAATGTATAATCTTCCAAGAGCACCTTTTGCTCCACAAAATTATCTAGGAAACCACAACGTTACTGCCTTCCAAAAGGCACCATTCAATATTCACATTATTATATCTACATGAATAGAAAGAGCATCTATGCTCTATAAATTTATCTAGGAGACTGTGCTCCAAACCTTATACCCTTACAGCCTTCTCAAGGCAACCTTCAACTTTTACATTTATAACCAGAGCATCTTTGCTCAATAAAATTTACACTTTCCAGGCCTTTCTAGGCACAACCTACATTTAACAAGAACATATTAGCTGTCTTCTAGGCTCAACAGCCTGCCTATTTAGACAAAAGAAATGATACAGGGGTATCGAATATCCATTCTACCAGGCCTTTGTGGAAAAACTACAGGTTCAAGTTACTGGCTCAAAAATCAAAATGAGATAGAGGCCGACACTTGCACTCCTTGAAATTTGCAATTAAAAGATTAAAACCCTATTTGGGCTTTTGGCCCGAAGTTACAGAGTCTAAGCCTATGGCCCGAAGTTACAGAGTCTAAGCCTAAACTACCAAGGTGACTAGATAGAGAGAAAATTTAAATTACAACGATTTCAAACTGAAACACGTTACGAAAACATAGTCACCTCAAAATCAAGTTGATGGGGAACTTGAGAGGGTAACACACTCTCTATTCCTGGATTTCAGCAAAGTTCTATTGACTTGTTTGAAATCTACATTAGAAGTAGAAATTTACATTTTCGGAAATTTAAGGTTACATTATTAAAGATTGGAAACCTTCCCCTCGAGCTAGCTTTCAGAGGCTATCACATAGTTATATAATGGCTGCCATTACCTTAAGCTGATGGAATACACGATGATGGATGAGACGCCCCTACCTCCTCTATTAATACACACTCAGTAGACTGGATGATCAATAAGACAAGGTGGCTCGAAAACGTGCCAGCTTTTATACCTGAGAGGAAGGTTTTAGAGAGCTCTGGGCTAAGGCCCGACACACCTCCAAATTTTATTGGATAATTAAATAGATTCAACAAAACGATTATTGGTTGAAAATTAAATACACAAAATTTTCTATTGGCCAACTTCTCAAATTGGCGGGAAGAGATAGAAGTGTAGCAAACTGTAATACACCAAAAACAAAGAATAATCAACTCAGTTTAGGAAACCTAGGAATACAAAATTACTTAACAATTTTAATAGTTCCTCTTTACGCCAGACGGCATGATATAAGTTTCTTTAGTAGAGACATCAGAGAAGAAAAGTCCAAACTTCTAGCACAAGTTGTTGCAAACTTCGTATATCAGATGGCATTCCTCAAGGTGCTTCATTTGAATGAACAGGGCGGGTGTACTAACGTTTAGCCTGATCCTTCCACGACTCAGATTAACAGATATGATTTTTTGGGGCGTTTATTCTATGTGAAAGAGTCAAACTACAGAGAAACACTATTTTGCAAAGACTGTTCAGCTTCTTCAGAAGTGAACTATGTCCAAATATGACTGATCTACATCGCATAAACCTAAAAAGAATATTATGTCTAAATTCAATTGACTTTTCATATTTGATCTAATAAATGTGATCATGTACAGTGAATTAATTTGGAAAATATACATTATGATCATTTCAATCTTCAGTGAAAACAATCGCTACCTGATAAGTCTTGTTAGTTTTACAAGTAGTAATATGATCAAAATTGCTCCCTTATGAGGCTAAAAATATTGGAGAAGTTATACAAGGAAGTAAGACTTAAAACACTTCCTGAAATTTAACATGAGATTTCAATCTTGCTTCTTTAAAAATAATTCATTAAATCAAATGGAACATACCTCGGTATTTAATTTCTTTGACAGTTACAGGGATATCCCAAACTTTATCAAAAGGAACCAGGTTGTTGATGATGGTCTGTAGTCCACCCGATGAAATAACAACATCTGCTCCGTGAACTCCAGCTAAGTACTCTGCATTCTTATCCTTGCTTACTGCAAGCACGAATATATTCAACAATAATATTAAATATGGGTAGTAAAGCATCACAGAAAAATGTTACATGCACAAACTATTACTGTATTAACTCAAATATAAAACAAGGTATTTTTTTTTTGTTTTGTTTTTTCTATTGACAGTTTAGTTTGAAAATACAAGGATTATCTTATAAAGTCAGTTTAAGACATACCATTCAGGGTTTAGTTTTCATAGTACACTGTCATGACACTGACTAGTGCTGCAAAATGATCGCTTACCCAGGTGAGAACAAAGGCAGCTGGGCATAGTGAATTACTCTATGCTACATAGTATCAAGGTTACAAATAGAGGAGGCATTAACTTTGGGAGCCTTTATAGCTTGTACAGGTATTATTATTATTATTATTATTATTATTATTATTATTATTATTATTATTATTATTATTATTATTATTATTATTATTAATTGCAAGCCTTTGTGAATTACTAAATGCTTCCACAATCCTCTATTTGTAACTAACTCTGGGGTCTCATTTAGTTCCATTCTTCTTTACTTGAAACCATTACAAACCGAGTCTAACTATCGTCATCTTGGTCTCCTTCCAATTATCTTACTCTCCATGACTGAGTCCATTATTCTCCTAGGTAACCTATCCTCCTCCATTCCCTTCACATGACTCCACCACCAAAGCCAGTTAATGCATACCAATTCATCCACTGAATTCATTCCTAACTTAGCCTTTGTTTCCTTACTAGTATATAAGCCTGTCTTTGACTACAGTGGAACTGGGATAATTCAAATATTTTGCTTGGTCCCTAGAATTTTGTATGTAAACAATGTTAAAAAAATCATGGGTAATTTGGATTTTATTTTGGTTAATTCAAAAATTTTACCTCAACAATACAGCAGAGTACTTATAGAATTTCACAACTCGTGTTTTCTCAACAACAAGCTGGAATGTGTTGGAATGGGCTGAACGTGAGAAAGTTCTGACTCCTTACTCCTCTGGGCTGCCTGTGAGGTCAGTGTCCTTTCCTCCTACCCATCCTGCCCCTACCAAACACTCTTTTTTCTTGTTTTGAACTGACTGTGACATCACAGAGTCAAGTGGTCGAGTATGCTTAGTGATTACGGCGCTGTTTCGAGAGACTGCATTGTTTGATCTTTTGTTGATTGTGGATCATGTGACAATGTCCTTGTCAAAACCTAAGACGTACAAATTATGAACTTTAGACGAAAAGGTAGAAGTGATTAGGGAAGTGGGAAAGGGTCTAAAGAAGAATTCTGAAACTGCTAAGGAGTTCAGAATCCCACCTAACACACTATCGACTTATTTGAAAAATTAAAAAAGAATTTGAGCAGTGGAACTGTCAGTGGGAAGGCAGGAAAAGGACAAGGGAACCGGAACACCCAGATGTAGACAACTATGTTTTGAAATGGTTCAAGCGGGCGCGAGGCAAGAAAATTCCAATCAGTGACACTACTTTATCACGAAAGGTTTGCCTTTGAATAGGGGAAACATGGTTTCACAGCCAGCACAGGGTAGCTGGATGGTTTCAGGGAACGGAACAAAATTCATTTTAAATCTCTTTGGTGGTGAGAGCGTGGCTGTTGATCAGTGTGAAGCTGAACGACGGAAGAAAAACCTGCAAGAGGTGATTGAGAACATGGAGCCTTAAAACATTTTCAATGTTAATGGGACAGGTCTTTTCTTTAAGTGCACGCCACACAAAACCATAGCATTTAAAGATGAAAAATGCCATGGAAGAAAGCTTAGCAAAGAAAGAGTTACACTGCTGGTTGGAGCAAACATGGATGGGTTGGAAAAACTATCTTTGTTGATGATTTGGAAATCCGCTAATCCTCGATGTTTCAAAAATGTAAAAAACAGCTGAGTATGCAACCAGTGGAAGAGCTTGTGAATGACAAGCAACATTTTAGAGAAGTGGCTGTTAAAAAGAGATGAAAAGTGTCGCAAAGCAAAACGAAAGATTACTCTCTTTATTGAAAACTGCACTGCTTACAACAGCATTCCGCCTTTGGAAAACATGAAGGTGATTTATTTCCTGCCTAAAATGACATCTGATGTTCAGTCCATGGACCAGGGTATAATAAAAAATCTGAAACACTTCTACAAGAGATTGTTGGTCGAAAATATTCTCACAGAGGACTGTAACGCTCTTAAAATTAAAGTTGACATTCTCCAAACCTCAAGAATGTATAAGCAAGCATGAGATCAGATGTCAACCGAAACAATAACAAACTGTTTCAAGAAAGCTGGTTTCTTGATAAAAGAGTGACAGTGCCAATGAGACTTGTAGATGAAGCCCTGCCTTCAGCTGACAGTCGGGAAGACATCATGTCTGTTCTTATCTCCTATGAAGAATTTATCAATGTTGATGAAGATGTCACTGTGTGGCGAGCTCACTGACGCGGACGTAATCTCCTAGACAATAAGCAAATCCCACCAAGCTGCAAACTGGAGATGAGGACATTGGTTCTTTAGAGGACCAGGAACGACTGATACCCAGGGCGGCCGAGACATCCAATTATGTCCATCAACTCAGGTTATTTTTTGAAAATCAGAGCAATGTAAGTGATCCTATTTTTTCAGGCACTAAATCATACATTATGGGTGAGAGAATTAAATCAAGATAGGAAGCTATGATCTCCGATTTTTTAACAAAGACCAATTGTGATTTCTAATGGTGTTAAGACAACACATACGATATTTTAAGTACCTACCTAATGTCTAAATACTATAGTATGTATAAACAGATAAAGGAGACTGTAAAATAAGTATGCAACACCAATAATGTCTTAGATGAAGTTTCTTTTGTAAAATCTAACATTGGAGTTATTTTTGTAACCTTATTGTTTAATTAAAATTTTTAATGGTCCCTTGAGGGTCGAATTATCCAAATTCCACTGTATCTATAAAGTAATTGGAAATTCTAAATGGACTAATAATATCTTAGGAATAAAAGTTGAATATTTCAGGTTTTATGCGGCATTTGAATGGAATCAAAACAGGTATTGTAGTATTTCCTTAGAAAACATATTGAGTGCAGTTGTAGCTCAGGGTTGTATTCTGACGTCTATGGATTTGCGTACTCTTGAGAAAGCTACATAGAACTGTCCAAAATTAATCACCATCAACAGCATCACATGCCCTCACTCCACACAGGCACTGTGGAGGGGTTTAGAATTCAATATAGGCTTTTGGTTTACATTCTAGTGATTAGAAGTTCTATAACACCACCTCCCCTACCCTGCCAGCCAACATTCTGATGGTAAAATATTTTCAACGAACGGGATTCGAATCGGCTAACCACGGTGTCAAACTATATAGACCTGATACGTTAACGACAATAGCCACCAGGTGGGGTTCTTTATCCCATGCTTATCAATAGAGATAAACCCAGAATGGAAAAAATTATACATTTATTCATTTCACTGATAGACAGTATTTTTTACTGGACAGTTCTAGTATGATGGTCATCATTCCATTGCTCTTGTAACCCATAACTGATACCCATTTAAGTCTCTCAAATATACCTGTGTAAAACAACAGAAGCCAGGATGTACATCATTTGACATCATGTCAATAGATATAGCTGTGTATTTAAGTCATCATGGTGAATTTGAAATAATGACTTCACTGATAGAAATGTGTTTTTCTTTTAAAAAATTAGTTAAGTCGTGGTCATGAGAGGTACATTGTATTTTTCTTGTAAAGAAGACATCACAATCTATAACTGGTTCCAATTACAGCTGTCTAAACCTTCTTGTATTCTCAATATTGCAATGAACAATAGACAGAATCAGGAATTATATATAAATTCCAAGTACTCTCCTGCCATTGTTCCCACCTGTTTGTAACAGAAATCATTCTCACTACTACTTACTTTGAATTTATTGATAAGATATCTTGCGTGTACCCTGCACAGCAAAGTCGGTCTGAAAACAGATCAGTGTAAATATAGTTTCACAGAGCAGCCAGCTTCTTCCTTACAGAATACTGTTGCTCACAACTGCAAACCCACTATTAGCTTCGTTGCACCTTGATTCAACCTCACTTACAATAATACGATCATGGGAGAATACACATCCTCAATACTTGAAATTATTTATCTGTTCCATTTTTTATATTCACAACGTGACATTCAGTTCACTTAGGTTTCTTTCCTAATGACATCACTTCAGTCTTGCAAATGCTAATTTTTCATATCATACTCACAGCACCTATTTTCAAATTGCAAGATGCTGTACTATATTGTAGGTTTTCGGTGCACAGTCTGCCAATAAGACCAAGTTGTCTGCAAACGCCAAACTGCTTGCTACATTTCCACTTAACTTGAATTCCTCCCAGTCACTATATATCTTTCAGTAGATGATCCATGTAAACTATGAACAACAAAGGTTAAACAATACAGGCTTGTTTATCCCCCTTAAGGACCTTGAACCAAGAACTTAAACTACCATCAATTCTCACAGCAGGCGCAATTTATCTACCCTTAATCCTACAATCGCCAGTACAGCTAACATCTTTTCCATCAGTACTCTGTCATATGTCTTCTCTAGATCTATGGAACATTAGCTGCCTATTCATCTCAACATTTTTCAATTACCTGACGCATACTGAAAATCTGATCATGACAGCCCCTCTGTGGTCTGAACCCATACTAGTTTTCATCCAAGTTACTCTCAACCACTGATTGCACCCTCCCTTCCAAATTGCCAGTGAACACCTTGCCTGGTATACTGACCAATGAAATACCTCGATAATTGTTACACTCCTTACCTGTTTCCCTTGAACAGAGAGAGGTGCAATTACTGCTTTTGTCCAATCACAAGGTATCTTACCAACATTTCATGCTACTATTACTCTTCGAAGCCATTTCATACCTACCTTTCTATTATGTATCACTATTTAAAAGTCTAATTTAATCTATTCCTGCTGTTTTATGGCAATTAAGGTCATTTACCGTTCTTTCCAATTCCTCAAAAGTAATTTCACTAACATCTTATCCTCCTCTCCATCAACTCAGTTTTTTGCAATGTCAACAGAAAGATTTCATTTCTTGTTGAGAAGATTTTCCAAGGAGGGTAGTGTCCCGCTTCACAGAATTTACTGAGCTCAGAATATTTTAAGCAATTATTATGATGATGATGATTATTATTATTATTGTACCGGGCGGTACACCTCTGCTCCGCTAATTCAGACATTGCGCCAGTTGAAACTCCTCTACTGGAGGAAGCCGGAACTTTAACTTCCACTTTAATTCTCTGAGTTCTCAGAAGATGTCTCTACGGTAAATTTTGAAGTGTTCTGAACTATGTCAGTTTCGATGTGTATTTGTTTGCTCTGTAGTAAGAAGTGTGAACATTCTCTTCTAGACGGCACCTCTTAAAGAACTACAATTGTGCACCCTAGTGCAAAGTGAAGGAGCCTTTTTTTTTTTTTTTGAAGAAATTTAGTATTTTTATTATCATTAGGTTCGTTACGACCCCTGAGGATCACGAGTGACTTGTTCGGTACGTCTTCTTTCTTCCCAATACCTCTTCATTCTCTCACTCCTCCTCTTTCTCTCGGCTTCCGTGATCTGAATCTGGATCCTGGTGTCTGTCCATCTGTGACCTTCCACGAGCTTTTTGTATCTGGACCTATCCTGTACTGTCATCACTGGATATTTTTCTTTTATGCCAATAGTCTCCCAATCTTCTCTGACTTCCTTCATCCACTTATTTCCAGTTAAGCAGGTTGCATTCCATATCTTCTTCGTCAGCCTACTGTCATCCATCCTCATGAGATGTCCAACAAATCCTAACCTTCTCTTTCTTATCACACTCGAGATTGGTTCTATACTCGCATATAGTTCCTGCCTTGATCTGTGTACCCAAATTTCACCTTGCTTTTTGGTGCCCCATATATGTCTCAAGATTCTTGTTTCCTCCTTCTCCAATTGTATGCAAGCTCTCTTGCCTAATGCCAGCGTTTCAGTTGCATATAATGCAGCATTCCTGATGGTTATCATGTAGTGTCGCAGTTTGGCGTTCCTCGAGAGGTTCTTCTTTCCATATGTAGTCATGGCTGCATATCGTAGTTTCAGCAGCAGTTGAGCTCTGCCTGTGGTACTTTTGTTGCTTTGTACTTTACCCGTGATGTTCTCACCTAGGTACCGGAAACTGTCGACTCTCTCTACCACTTGGCCTTTTACATTCCAATCGGTCTTCGTATTCAGTACCTTCGTCTTGTTGTAGGCTATTTTCAGACCAACCTTTGCTGCAGTTTCTGCTAGATTTGCTAGTGCCAACTTTGCTTCTTCTTCCTTCTCATGTAACAACACCATATCATCTGCGAAGGCAAGGCAATCCACTATGACATTGTTTTTGATCTTATATCCAATATGTATACCTTCAATTCCCATGGTTCTATTCAACTGTCTCCACTGCTTCACCACTTCATCCAAAACTCGGTTAAATAATATTGGCGACAGCCCATCCCCTTGTCGGACTCCTGTCTTAATTTCAAAGCTGTCTGACAACATACTCCGGTATCTTACTCTAGCAGTTGTATCCTTCAATGTTTCCCCCACCAATCCATGTGTCGTAGAATCCAATCCTCTGTCGCGTAGGATGTTCAGTAGTGTGTTCCTGTCTATTGAATCGTAGGCTTTTGCGAAGTCTACAAATGTAACTATTGTGTCTTTTCCTTTCCTGTGTCTGTGTTCTATGATTCTCTTTAGTCCAAAGATCTGTTCTACGCAGTTTCTCCCTTTCCAGAAACCACCCTGGTATTCTCCTATGGTCGATTCAAGCTGTGCTTCCACTCTGTTCAGCAATAATCTCGAGAGTATCTTGTACCCAATATTTAGCAGTGAGATACCTCTGTAGTTATCCAGTATTCTTTTGTCTCCTTTCTTATGTACTGGTATAATTATGGCTTCTTTCCAGTCGCTAGGTATCTTCTTATTTATCCAGATGTCCATTATTATTCTGTACATGCTTTCTTCCATTGCAGGACCACCCCATTTGATCTCCTCGGCGCATATACCATCATTACCTGCCGCTTTGTTGTTCTTGAGATCCTTGATTGCCTTCACAACTTCTGTTTTGGTGGGTGCTCGTCCTTGGTTGATGTCTCTGCTATACTGTAGAGTAATGCTCCCTGTGGGTGCTTCTGTGTTCAGTAGATCTTTGAAATATCTTGAAATTTCCTCGCATACATCTTTTTCTCCTATTTTCAACTCGCCATCTTGTCCTTTCACAAAAGGTTCTCTCGCCTCATAACCCTTTATCCTGCTCTTCATCTCCTTAAAGAAGGATCGTGATTTGTTTTTCTTAAACGCATGATCAGCTTCTTCCAGCCTCTCATTCCACCTTTTCCTTCTGGCATTCCTGATCGTCTTGGCAGCCATCTTTCTCGCTGTCTCGAAAGTTGACAGGTCCTCTTCCTTCTTGGTAGTCTGCCACCTTACCCACATCTTCCTCCTGTACTCTACCGCCTCTTCACATTCTTCTGTCCACCACTCATGCTTCCTTCTCTTGTTATAAGTGGCCAATCGTTTGGATTCTTCTCTAACCTTATCCTTTAAGTTTTCCCATTTACTCTCCACTGTCAGGTTCTTCATGTACTGATCTTGGTTTTTGTTCAGCAGTTCTCTGTCGATCTGGTGTGAGTTTGTGTTCGTGTTTCTCCTAGTTCTGTTTGGTATCCATCTACATTTGATTTCAGTAAGATAGTGGTCAGACTCCATCCTGCTGTTTTTCCTGACTTTGGTGTTCATGATCTCTGCATGGTTTTTGTCTCGGATCGCTACGTGGTCTATCTGCCTTTCACCAATTCTATTGCCCGGACTTACCCAGGTTGTCTTTTTACTCGCCTTGGCTTTGTAGTGTGTGGTCATGATTCTCATCTTGTGTCTTTTGCACAAGTTTGCAAGCCTTTCTCCATTCTTATTCGTTCTCTTGTGTGCAGGGTAATCCCCTACAGGGCCTTTGAATCTCCTTTCAGTGCCTAGCTGTGCACTGAAATCCCCCAGCAAGATCGTAACACCTCTCTTGCTTGCTTCCGTTACTACCTTATCCAGTGTGTTCCAGAAGTTCTCTGTCCCTGCCTTGTCTGTTTTGTTCTTATCATTTGTAGGAGCATGTGCATTGACAAGTGTATAAGTTTTGTTGCCAATTTTCATCATCAAGTATGACAGTCTCTCATTCACACCCTTCCAGTCAATGACACTACTCAAGAAGCTTCGTCTACTATAAATGCCGTACCAAACATAAACGACTGTATTTATAAGTTTGTTCTTTATTAAATTTCTTTCAGCCATTGTTTAAGTTGGCAATGTTAACCCTTTCTTTCCGCCAGTTTTGAAATTGCCCAATCGCAAATTTCTGTAATTAATTTTCCACCAATCCTGGTTTTCTTCTTCAGTTTTGACATGTAATCTTTTGGCCATCCAATAAAAAGCTTGTGGGCGGGTGTTATCATTCATGAAACGTCTCGAATCTTCCACGAGGGTATATAAACTGCTGATTTTCTGGTCTCCTCGCCACTTCAGTAACATCTTTCTTTGTGTGATTACGTAGCAGGGGGCGGGAAGCGCCTCTTTCTTCGGGCAGCAGTTCAACCATCAGGTAATGGCCGTTTTATAACTTATTTTCTTGCTAGCTCAGCAGTTTAACCCTCGGGGCGGGTTCGAAACTTTCCTCATGTAACCTATATTTAAAATGTAAAAGACACTTGGGATTAATTCTGTTTCTTTAACTACAAATTGGGATTGAGAGTGCCTTTCCCTCTCGAGCTCCCACTCATATTGTTTTGAGGTGACGACGTTTTCTCAACCGTTTTTCTTTCTTTCATAATGTAATCAAGTTTTCCTATCGTGTCACCTCCGTAGTATGGGATTAGCCCTTGTATAAGCGGCCTAAGAGCCAAATAGGTTTTAAAAAGGTGTGTTAGGAGTGCAGTTACGCCTCCTCTCAAATTGGTATTTTGGGGGCCATTTAATTGTCCTGTTTCTTTATTGAATAGGCCTCAGTAGGTTGGGTATTTTTGCCCCTGTTTTCATGTGCTTGGAGGACAGCTTGAAAGTGGAGTTTGGTGTGGCCTTTGATAGGCTTGAACTTTGAGAGCGGGTTGCTCTTTCTGAAATTTGGTTTCTGTGTGCCTCGAGCAGGCTTTTCTGAGTAATAGGGAGCGAGTGCTCCTGGGCATGATTGGGGTTTTCTGCCCCTTTCTTAAACCTTATGTATGAGTGAAGTTGGGCTCATTGCTCACGGATTGTGTTTCTGGAACTCGAAGCCCAAGATACATTAATAAACGGTAATTGTACATTCTTACTTTGTTGCTATATAACTAAGTTCCTGTTGCACTTGTTATTTCTTGATCTCGAAAAGAAAATATAACCTTGTTGAATTTTAAATTAACTTTAATTTCGTAAGTTGAGACCTGTTCATCCCAGCACCTTCTTTCACCTCTGCTGATCCACAGATACCTCGGAACAAGTGGTAGCAGAGCGTGGTTGAATGGGTCTCAATTTAGCCCCTTTTGACGGCTAAACATTGTTTTTGATTCGAACTCTAACAATTTTCTCAGTTGCTGGAATTTTTTTTTGATTTTTTCCTAAAAATTTTCTGTCACCATGTCCAGCCCTCGCGAGGTTCTTCATCCTTTCTATTTGCGTAAAGAGGAATTAATTTATGAACTATCTCTCAGAAACGTACAATCTGGAGGCACGGTTGCACTCGACTCCAATAAGCTAAAAGATTCCCTTGATTTACCTATTACCATCCCGACTTTGGGAGAAAAAGAGATTGACGATGCTCTCTCCACGATCAATGACAATACTACTGAGCTAGCATCTGTAGTTAGTTTTTTTTTAAGTAAGTGATCGATCACCTAATCAACTCAAAAGAGTACAGGCTAGGTTGTACCACTTTTATAATAGGGTGTGTGACCTATTGTCTCTGAAGTTAAATGACCTTCAGGGTAAGGAAGCTAGTGTCCTTGCCGAAAACTTGTCTCAAATGTTTAGTAAAGTTAGTCAGTTGTTATCTGGACCTGCCATCCCTAAAGTCGACCAACCTATGGTAGTAAATATTGTTAGTGGGGAGGATTCCTCTAAAGAGGAAGGAAGTAGTACTGAGGCGACGACCCAACGTACATCTGCCCCATCAGAAACGATGTCCGATCGTCGCAAGTCCATTCCACCCTTCGTGTTAAATAATGCTCCTTCCGAATCTGCTTCTCCGCCACTTAGGCCCCTTCCTACTATGTCTCCGGGTTTCAGCAGTTTGTCCCATCCTTTAGCAATGTTGCTTAGACGTATTTCAAAGTTTTCTGTTAACTCTACCAGTGACGTAATTTCTTTCTTGAGGTTTTTAGTTGAGTTTCAAGATCATGCTCTAGTGTTCTCCCTCTCTGCTTCGCAAATTCTTCAAATTATATATCCGTACGCCATAGGCGTCCTCTCGGACAAAATTGTTAGGGCAATAGCTGAACAGTCATCGATTGAAGACTTTCATGCACACCTTCTTGCAAATTTTATTCCAGCTCGAGCTAGGTCATTTCTGATTCAGAAGTACTATTACAGAGTACAACGGTTGGATGAGAATTTGGCTGACTTTATCCAAGACATCAAATTCTATACTCGAGTTTTTGCCCTTCATTTTCCCGAAGATCAGATTGTACAGGCCATTGTGGAAGGCATTTTCCCACCGTACAGATCATACTTGTGTTTTGCAACGCATCCGCAAACTTTTGTTGAGTTAGAGGCCATGGCTGTCTCAGCCGAAGGAGTTAGATACGCCGATACCTTGCGTGTAGCGAAAGAACCCCCTCCATGCTCTAGTAATTTTCGGCCTCCACCTCGCCGAACCATCACTGCCCGTAAATGTTACGCTTGTGGGTCGCCTGACCATCTTCGGGACAAGTGTCCTTTAATTAAAACTAGTAGGACAAGGAATGGAGCAGGGTCGTCTCAAGGTTGTTTTAAATGCGGCGCGTTTTCCCATATCGCCAAGAATTGCCCTAATGCTAACAGCAGCCCCTCCTGCTCAACTTCTGGTACAACTTCCAACAACGATCAAAAGTGACTAGTGGCTTCGGCTGCGTCAACCCACTCTTCATTCCGAGGCTCAGCCCCAAGTAAACATGTCGAAATTTCAGGGAAAACTCAGTCTTCAAATGTATCTTTTGAAGGCCCTAAAGAATGTCTTAGGATTGTGGCAGATACCACGGCACCTGTTCCATTTCTTAAGATTGAATTGAATAATGAGCCTGTAATGGCTCTATTAGATTCTGGCAGTGTTTGTTCTATTATTTCGGCTGAATGGTACTCTAAATTGAAAACAGTTTGCAAATTTCCTGATTTTTTGTTCGACTTTGGTTCAATATGTTTCGGCTAATTCTTCTCCTTTAGAAATTTTAGGTTCCTTAAATGCCAAAATTCGTATTTCTAAATTTACTTGGAAAGTTAAATTCTTGGTGGCAAAGCACTTGTCTTGCCCCATTATATTGGGAGCCGACTTCATGTCCCATACGGGTCTAGTGCTCGATCTTCAGAGCAAGTCGTGCACATTCAAATTTGCTTCTAATTGTAAAATCCCTTTACTTAAGTGTAGTTCTGTATCATGTTCATCTATTTCGCCTACCCAGGAGGAGATGTTGTTAGATCTTAGACATCTACCTGAGGAGCAGGCTGACAGTATTCGTAAGTTGTGTCAGTCGTTTCCAGAGGTGTTCTCTGATACTCTTGGTGTTACTGACCTTATCGAATACAAGATTGAGGTTACAGATTCTATTCCTGTCCGTTTTCCACCTTACAGGCTATCTCCAGCTAAAATGAAGGCGCTGAAAGAGATCATTGATCAGATGCTGAAGGACGGTATTATTCGGCCCTCTAAGTCGGCGTATTCCTCGAGTATTTTTCTAGTCCCGAAACCCCAAGGTGGCTTCAGGCCTGTGATTGATTATAGGGCTCTCAATCGGAAGGTGGTGTTACAATCTGTGCCCCTTCCAGACCTTCACTCGTGTTTTTCATGGTTTCGTAAGGCTAAGTTTTTTACTATCCTAGATCTTAATCAGGCCTATAATCAAATTCCTCTGGCTGAAGAATCTAAACATCTTACAGCGTTTGCCACGGATTGGAATTTGTATGAATACAACCGCGTGCCTTTCGGGCTCCCCACGGGAGCAGCTGTACTTACGAGACTGCTAGACAAGGTCTTCTCCGACATCAAATTTGAGTACTTGTATCATTACCTGGATGATGTCGTCGTATTTTCGGAGACCTTCGAAGAACATCTAGATCATCTGAAAGAAGTTCTCAATCGCCTCCGTAAGGCTGGGTTAACTGTGAAGTTGTCCAAGGTTGCCTTCGCCAAGCCCTCCATGTCATTCCTAGGATATATTGTGTCGCCCGATGGTGTCGCAGTCGATCACCCTAGAACACAGGCCATCCGTGATTTCAAGCCTCCCAAGGACATCAAAGGTATTGCTAGGTTCATTGGTATGATGAATTTCTTCAGGAAATTTATTCCAAATTTCGCCAATAGAGCGGCGCCCTTGAACTTACTTCGTAGGAAAGGCGTCAAATTTGAGTGGGGACCTTCTCAACAAGCCGCTTTTGAAGATCTCAAATTAGCTCTGTGTAACGCCCCTGTTCTGGCCATGCCCGATTTCTCCAAGAAATTCATCGTCCAAACCGACGCGTCGTCGTCAACGGTAGCTGCAGACCTTCTTCAAGAGACTGAACTAGGGAGGCGCCCCATCGCCTATGCCTCTAGGACTCTATCGGCTCAAGAAGCCAAGTATTCCATATATGAGCTCGAAGGTTTGGCAGTCTTATTTGCCTTAGAAAAGTTCCGTCTCTATCTGGAACACGTCAAATTTGACTTGGAGACCGATAACCAAGCCTTAAGTTGGGTCTTAGGTAGGCCGCGTCATACTGGTCGTATAGCCCGGTGGGCCATCCGAATTTCCGCCTTCCAATTTGATGTTAGGCACATCGGAGGTACTGAAAATATTGTGGCAGACGGACTAAGCCGTATGTTTTCCACTAATGTAGTAACCCATGAACTGGTTGATAGTTCTTCATTTCCTGAGTCTATACGGCCTGAGGTTAATGCCATTTTAACGGATGCTCCCATGTTGTTTATGGATCTTGAGAAATATCAACGGGAAGATCCGACGCTGGCTCCCATTATGGAAACCCTTTCTTCTGGGGAACATGTTGTCCCTTATGTGCTGAGGAATGGTGTTCTATGTTGCCCATCGAGGCATGATAAGAAGATGAAGGTAGTGGTTCCAGCTGTTCTCGTGCCAATGATCTTCAAGTACTATCATGAGACCCCCATTAGGGGAGCATTTAGGTATCTTCAAAACCCGGGAAAAGATCCGTGAAATGTTTATCTGGAAGGGTATGGACGGTGAAATTCGTGAACTAGTTAAAGCTTGTAAATCTTGTTTGCTTAGTAAACCAACCATGTCCACCAAGGTAGGCCCTTTGTCTTCTCATCAAGCGTCGCGCCCCATGGAACGTCTCTACATCGATTACGTAGGACCCTTTCCCCAGTCAAAGGGGAATGCCAACAAGTTCATCCTTGTATGTGTAGATGGTTTTACAAGATTTTCTTGGTTATTTCCGACTAAGCTGGCTACCGCTCAATCCACCATTTCCTGTTTATATTCCATTTTTGCGTCTTTCGGTCCTTGTCAATACATCGTGTCCGACAATGCTAAAGCTTTCACTTCAAATCTTTCCCGTAAATTTTGTTTTGATCTAGCCATCTCGCATGTGACTACTTCTTCTTATTATCCTCAACCATCTCTGGCTGAACGGGTTAATCGTAATTTGAGGTTGGCACTGATTGCCTATCATCATGAAGATCATTCTAGGTGGGACACGTCCCTGCATTGGTTAGCTTTTGCTTTGAATTCGGCGGTTCATGAATCTCATAAGTTTACTCCAGCTTCTTTGATGTTCAAATTTGTTCCCAACACGCCGCTCTCTAACCTTTGGTCCCTTAGTGATATTCTACCTGAGACAATAGATCCAGATAACATTAAAGATCTTTGGACGAAGGCTAAAGCCAATCTTAAAGTGTCTCATGAAAAGGTTAGGGAAAGATATGATCGTGGACGGAGACCCACCAATTTGAAGGTAGGTGACCAGGTGATGGTCAAAAATTTTGTTCCCGCGGGCAAGCTTGCCCCCAGATTTCATGGGCCGTGCGTAATCCTAGATTTTCTTACGCCGGTTACGTTGTTATTAAGCAATCCAGCCACCGAGAGGATATTTAGGGTTCACCTGTCCCAGGTGAAACCTGTGTATATTCCGCACTAACTTAGCTCCTTTTTATATTTTCTTTCCATTTGGAAAGAAATCTAAAGGTTATATTTTGGTTTCAGTTTGAGGCCTTCTGCCCTTGGAATTATGTTCTTTGTTTCCTAATGTTCATTGTACAACCTGCCCCGACCAGCTAAACTGCTAACCTGTCCTTACCATGGCCATTACCACGCTCCCGTCTCCTGCTTAACAACACACAGTGGCTATTTAAATGAAATAAATATTTCACGCCGCTGGCCCCTCAGCTCCACCACAAGTACTGTACCCGAAAATCATTATGGTCCAACAAATTCTGCCGCCGAGATCTTAATGTTTCAGTGCCCCTGCAGCCGCACGGCGCCGTGCCTCTCCTGGTGTAGAGCACGGGCCCGATCTACTTCAGTGAGGACAACCAGTGTACGGCGAGCCGGAGCCCCCCTCCCGGCCAAGGCTGATGTGCGGCGCACCACCCGTAACTTGCATGCAGCCTGTAAACGTTCGCCAGGTGTGCGGCGTGCTTCAGCACCACTACCCCTCTCATGGTGCGGGCGAGCGGTATCTCAGGGTAGTTGAGGGGTCCGAGCGGTCTCCTCTGGACACATGCAGTGGCGGCTGGCCTGGCCGTCAAACTTGATCAACATTGAATGTACTTAATCAGCCACATGGAAATTTCATATCAACAATTACTACATTTTTGGAATTCAATTGCAATATTTGGTGGACTTAAAAGATTTTTTTTTCCTTTCAAAGAATTAAAAGTTTTCCTTCTGAATTCAACTACTACAAGCATAAAAACTTTACATGAAAGTTACTACAAAGAATTTTGAAACTGGATCCAACCAATTTAAGAAACTTGTTTGTAAATCCTCCTGCAATTAATGTCTATATCAACATCATAACTTGGACCTTGCTTCAATACAAAATTTGGTGTTACCCTTTGGAGGGACATTTGGGGGGGGGGGGGGTCTGTACCGGGCGGTACACTTCCGCTCCGCTAATTCAAACATTGCGCCAGTTGAAACTCCTCTACTGGAGGAAGCCGGAACTTTAACTTCCACTTTAATTCTCTGAGTTCTCAGAAGATGTCTCTACGGTAAATTTTGAAGTGTTCTGAACTATGTCAGTTTCGATGTGTATTTGTTTGCTCTGTAGTAAGAAGTGTGAACATTCTCTTCTAGATGGCACCTCTTAAAGAACTACAATTGTGCACCCTAGTGCGAAGTGAAGGAACCTTTTTTTTTTTTTTTTGTTGAAGAAATTTAGTATTTATAAGTTTGTTCTTTATTAAATTTCTTTCAGCCATTCTTTAAGTTGGCAATGTTAACCCTTTCTTTCCGCCAGTTTTGAAATTGGCCAATCGCAAATTTCTGTAATTAATTTTCCACCAATCCTGGTTTTCTTCTTCAGTTTTGACATGTAATCTTTTGGCCGTCCAATAAAAAGCTTGTGTTATCATTCATGAAACGTCTCGAATCTTCCACGAGGGTATATAAACTGCTGATTTTCTGGTCTCCTCACCACTTCAGTAACATCTTTCTTTGTGTGATTACGTAGCAGGGGGCGGGAAGCGCCTCTTTCTTCGGGCAGCAGTGCAACCATCAGGTAATGGCCGTTTTATAACTTATTTTCTTGCTAACTCAGCAGTTTAACCCTCGGGGCGGGTTCGAAACTTTCCTCATGTAACCTATATTTAAAATGTAAAAGACACTTGGGATTAATTCTGTTTCTTTAACTACAAATTGAGATAGAGAGTGCCTTTCCCTCTCGAGCTCCCACTCATATTGTTTTGAGGTGACGACGTTTTCTCAACCGTTTTTCTTTCTTTCATAATGTAATCAAGTTTTCCTATCGTGTCACCTCCGTAGTATGGGATTAGCCCTTGTATAAGCGGCCTAAGAGCCAAATAGGTTTTAAAAAGGTGTGTTAGGAGTGCAGTTAAGCCTCCTCTCAAGTTGGTATTTAGGGGGCCATTTAATTGTCCTGTTTCTTTATTGAATAGGCCTCAGTAGGTTGGGTATTTTTGCCCCTGTTTTCATGTGCTTGGAGGACAGCTTGAAAGTGGAGTTTGGTGTGGCCTTTGATAGGCTTGAACTTTGAGAGCGGGTTGCTCTTTCTGAAATTTGGTTTCTGTGTGCCTCGAGCAGGCTTTTCTGAGTAATAGGGAGCGAGTGCTCCTGGGCATGATTGGGGTTTTCTGCCCCTTTCTTAAACCTTATGTATGAGTGAAGTTGGGCTCATTGCTCACGGATTGTGTTTCTGGAACTCGAAGCCCAAGATACATTAATAAACGGTAATTGTACATTCTTACTTTGTTGCTATATAACTAAGTTCCTGTTGTACTTGTTATTTCTTGATCTCGAAAAGAAAATATAACCTTGTTGAATTTTAAATTAACTTTAATTTCATAAGTTGAGACCTGTTCATCCCAGCACCTTCTTTCACCTCTGCTGATCCACAGATACCTCGGAACAATTATTATTATTATTATCATTATTATTATTATTATTATTATTATTATTATTATTATTATTATTATTATTATTATTATTATTATTATTATCGTACCGGGAGGTACACCAGCGATGTTAAAGATGTTGATTCCCACAGGGAACCTGAAATATTTGTTCCGAATGAGTAAATTTATAATAGCCTACCAATATAGTTGGTCCCTTATCGGACATTATAAATTTTCCAGCTAATGCTGGCAACCAGGAATGAGTTTGCTGGAAAATTTATAATGTCCAATAAAGGACCAACTATATTGGTGTTTGATCACCAGACTTAAATCTGCCTCTTTGCTTCCGCTCTAATTTAGCCCTAATTTAGCAAGCCCTCACCAGAGGTCAGATTTGGACAGTGCTATTTTGTATTGCCACTAGGATGTGGTAGACTACCTGCTACTTCTAGCGACGAGACTCGGTGGGAGTCAGTGAGATGAAGCAGACACAGATAGTCTGTCGCGTGAAGTACGGATGATGAAATAGTAGTCAATGAAACTAGAACATTCGGAGTTTTATGTGAATGTAAATATGTGTAGAGAGTGTTCTTATTGTGTATCACGTGTGTATTGAAGTGTATAAATACACCTTGTTAAAAATTCCACAGGAATCCAGTGAGATGAACTGGCTACCTACCTCGTGTCCTATACCTACAGTCCACTATATTCCTCGTGCTATCCTACCTAAACCTTGTACATATCCTAACTCACTCAATTCAAACTTGTCTACATTCCTATCCCACCTCCATTCATGGTCCTCCTAGACCGGATTTCTGTGGATTCTTCGTTAATGTGCAACACATGTATTTGTGGCGGGACTGAAGCGTCATAGCAGCCATCTTGGCAAAGAATGCTACTGCTTCATACAGTAGCTATCTTGACAAAGAATATAACTGCTCCTGATAGCAGCCATATTTGGAAGGAATACTACAGCTCTCGGTGGCAGCCATGTTTGTTCCAACTCCGGTCAGTTCATCCGCCACTGTGATCTCCACTTTGGACATTGCCATCTTTGGTCCAGTTTATGGCAACCAGTGATCTCCTGTCAGTACCAGAGGAAATACGACAGCCACGCAGACCAACTTCAATGCAGTACCCTACGCAGCTACTGTAAGTACATACTCACTTTCTGATTCCTATTCTTCCCCACTATGGATTCCAAAGAAAAACAACTCCTTATTAAGACTAGAGGCCTAGCGAAAGCCAGTATTACACATGTGTAAAACTTCCTAGTTAATTTTAAAGCAGGGTCAAGCATAAATGCAATCAAGGCAAGACTAGACAATCTACCCAGAATAAGAGAAAGGTATGAAAATGCTCAAGATAAATTAGAACTGGAGGATGAAACTGAAGATCATAGTGAAGATCATGATAATTTTGAATCGTCGTACTATATATTGGTGGAAAAATATCTAATTCCCTGCTTGGGAACTTAGAATTTCTATTCGTTGTACTATGCCGTAGTAGATCAAATTACAACATTAATAGAAGTGAGTGCAGAAGCACGGCTGAAACAAGGCAACTTGAAGCCACGCCTGGAAGACACAGCAGCACTGATGTCAACCAGCAACAAACTGTTACAGCAACGTATTGTTCGTTAAAGGCAAAGCCTCAAACCCAGATATTACTTTCCACTGCACTGGTTAAAGTACGTGATGGATATGGAAGACTGCAAACTTGTAGAGTGCTCCTAGACTCATGTAGCCAGTCACACTTCATTACAAATGTCTGTGCAGAACGTCTCAGCTTTAGGAAGGTTCGAAACTGAATACCAATACAAGGTATAAGTAACGCTGCTACAGAACCTCGTCACAGCGCTACCGTTAATGTTCACTCCATGCACAGCAATTACCAAGTAGAAATCAACTGTGCTGTGTTGCCAAGAATTTCGGCTGATCTCCCAGGATTGTATAATAACTTTGCTGACTGGGGTATACGGGAAGAGCTCCCTCTAGCCGACTCGACTTTCAACCAACCTGGGCGAATTGACATGCTAATTGGTGCAGAGGTATTCTTCCAGCTTCTTCGACCGGAGAGACGGGTGAGACGAGGTGACTATCCTGTTCTCCAGAACATGGAACTTGGGGTGGATACTTGCAGGGCGGTTTCAGTTAAACAGAACGGCTGAAGCACCTCCACAGATCGTACAGACCTTCTTCACCATGAGTGACAATTCCCTTGACCATCTGGTTCAACGCTTCTGGGAATTAGAAGACATCAGTCAGCCGATCAGATCAAAGGATGACTTGGAGTGTGAGAAACATTTTACTGCCAACACCAGGCGAGATGCTGAGGGAAGATTCATGGTACGGCTTCCTCTTCGCGAGGATTCAACAGAACTTGGTGACTCACTGACAATGGCTAGGTCACGGCTTCATCATCTTGAGAGACAATTGAAGAGGAACACCCAACTTGAGAAAGACTAAGTGAACTTCTTAGAGGAATACGAAGCTCTGGGACATATGGAGGCCATCAACACGTCGCAACTTAATGAACATAGCTACTACATACCCCATCACCCAGTTCTTAAAGAGGCAAGCTCTACTACGAAGACGAGGGTTGTATTTGACGCTTTTGCCACCACTACAAGTGGGAAATCACTCAACAACACCCTCTGAATTGGGCCGACTATCCAGCAAGATATCTGGTCCATCATTACAAGATTCCGCACTCACAAAGTGTGCTCTACAGCCGACATTCGCCAGATCTATCGACAAGTAAATGTTGATAGTCGTGACTGCAACCTTCAGAGAATCGTATGGCGCCAATCGCCGGAAGAACCTATAAGACATTACCAGCTGAAAACAGTCACGTACGGAACAGCTACAGCACCCTTTCTCGCTACTAGGTGCCTTTACCAGCTCGCTATTGAGAAGTCTATTAGTCTACCCAAGGCAGCAGAAATTCTCCAGAGAGATTTCTATGTGGACGACTGCATGTCTGGAGCAGAAACCCTTGAGGAAGCTCTATGAATACAAGAACAACTCATCGATCTCCTTCAGAGGGGAGGTTTCCAACTTCGAAAGTGGTGTTCCAATCATCCACGACTACTCGAAGCTGTTCCTCCAGAATACAGAGAAGCTCAATTGCCCCTTCAACTCGATAACGGCAATAATGTCAAAACTTTAGGACTCTTGTGGCATCCTGCCACTGATTAGCTACGGATTGTGAATGGTACTGGATGTACTGACGTCAACGGACCGGTTAAAAAAAGAAAGGTACTTGCAGTCATAGCGTCAATATATGATCCGTTGGGACTGATGGGTCCATTCATCATCTCCTGCAAATATTTCCTGCAGCAACTCTGGCAAATGCACTTACGTTGGGACGAGAAGCTACCGACAGAACTATTCCAGTGCTGAGAGCAATTGCAAAATCAGTTTCCTCTTGTTAGTCGAATTCGAATCGACAGACTAGTGTTGGCGAAGGGCATTGTCACTAACATTCAATTGCATGGGTTTTCAGATGCATATGAGAAGGGTTATGGATGCTGCATTTATATAAGATCAAAAATTCAACAGGGTGAGTGTATCACAAGGCTGCTGTGCGTTAAGTCAAAGGTCACCCCATTGAAAAAGGTCTCCCTTCCTCATCTAGAGTTATGTGGAGTATTGCTTCTAGCTCGTCTTCTCAGGAAGGTGACATCAATCTTAAATTTGTCTATTAGCAGCATCCATTTATGGACAGATTCGACTATAGTTCTTTCATGGACTGCAGCATCGCCTACACGGTGGAAGACTTTCATTGCCAACAGAGTTGTAGAAATTAAAGACAGCACATCAATTGCAGATTGGAAGCATGTTGCTTCAGGAGATAATCCTGCGGATCTGATTTCACGAGTATTCACCCTAGACACCCTTATCGCTAAATCACTCTGGTAGAATGGATCACCGTGGCTTGTGGAGGATACTCTGTCATGGCCTGATTCAATCCCTTCTGCAGAGACTCAGGACATCCCAGAACAGCAGAAGCCAGTGGTCAGTCTCATAGCACTTCAACCTGAAGATGAATTCATGAAGCGATTCTCTAAGCTTGCATGACTGCAGAGAGTGACAGCATACTGCCTCAGATTTGCCGCCAAGGCCAAACTTTGTCCTACGGAAAGGAAGACTGGCGAATTAGACTTTCAAGAGTTACATTGTGGACTATATGCACGTATCAAGAGTGTCCAAGCATCAGCATATGGTGGAGAGATTGATGCCCTTCGGACTAAAAAGGCGATTAGTAAGAAGAGCAAGCTTATATCCCTTAATCTATTCCTCTGCAAGCAAGGACTTCTTCGAGTTGGGGGCAGATTACAACGATCGGAGCACCTTTTCAACCAACAACATCAAATAATCTTGCCCCCAAGTCACCATCTAACTAAATTGGTTATCGAGAACGAACATCAACGAATGTTACACGCTGGGTGTCAGTTGCTACTTTCTTCTCTTCGACAGCAATACTGGATAACAAACGGAAGGAATACCATTCGGAAAATCATACACCATTGTCTTATCTGCCATAAGTTCAAGGCAAAAAATGCCCAGCAATTAATGGGTCAGTTGCCAAGCTAAAGAGTATCCACCTGCCAATCCATTCCTACACTGCAGGATTGACTACACTGGCCCACTGTATATAAAATCAGGCTCTCGTAAAAACAGTGCAAAGCTGAAATGTTATGTATCAATTTTTGTATGTTTGGCTACTAGGGCTATTTACTTGGAAATTGTTAGCAACATGACTACCCAGGCCTTTCTTGCTGCTCTCAAACGCTTCATCTCATCACGAGGGAGACCCGCGTACATGTACTCGGACAATGGCAGAAACTTCGTAGGCGCTGACAGGGAACTTCGGAAACTGCAGAGATTGTTCAACGAAGAACATCATCAACGAGAGATCTCAACCTTCGCTAGCACTAAAGGCATTGAGTGGCACTTCATTCCACCTCAGGCTCCACACTTCGGAGGCATTAGGGAGGCTGGCATCAAATCATTCAAGCGTCATCTTCGATGAGTGATGGGA
This sequence comes from Anabrus simplex, assembly GCF_040414725.1. NCBI lineage: Eukaryota > Metazoa > Arthropoda > Insecta > Orthoptera > Tettigoniidae > Anabrus > Anabrus simplex. The sequence continues at coordinate 219,935,049 of NC_090269.1, read as the reverse complement.
ACGGCATTCCTTACCTTTGAAGAGCTGGCAACACTCACAACACAAATCGAAGCATGTCTTAACTCTAGGCCTCTAGTCCCCCTATCCGATGATCCCGACGATCTAGTTGCTATCACTCCTGGTCACTTTCTTATTGGAAGACCTATCACTACCCTTCCCGAACCAGATCTGAGTAAATGTACGCCTCAATGTACTATCTAGATGGCAGCAACTACAACGGCAGCTCCAAGGATTCCGGAAGGCGTGGTCAACACTCTACCTCTCCCATCTGCAGCAGAGGAGTAAATAGACACTATCAAACAATAATGTGCAACCTGGCACATTAGTAATTGTCAAGGAAGACAACACCCCCCCACTGTGTTGGAAGCTCGCGGTAATTGATCAGGTCTACCCTGGTGCTGATGGACTAATACGCGTCGCCACTATCCGTACTTCTTCTGGAGTATTTAAAAGGCCTATTGCAAAACTTTGTCCACTTCCCACTTCTCAAGGAGACTATATCTGAATATTGTGTGTTTGTATTGTAGTTTACTTCATGATTGTTCCTTTTTTGTGCTCTGTGTGTGAAAAAAGTGTTTAACCCTTTTTTTGTGGGCGGCATGTTTGATCACCAGACTTAAATTTGCCTCTTTGCTTCCACTCTAATTTAGCCCTAATTTAGCAAGCCCTCGCCAGAGGTCAGATTTGGACAGTGCTATTTTGTATTGCCACTAGGATGCGGTAGACTACCTGCTACTTCTGGCGACGAGACTCTGTGGGAGTCAGTGAGATGAAGAGGACAAGGACAGTCTGTCGCGTGAAGTAAGGACGATGACATAGTAGTCAGTGCAACTAGCACATTCAGAGTTTTATGTGAATGTAAATATGTGTAGGGAGTGTTCTTATTGTGTGTCACGTGTGTATTTAAGTGTATAAATATATCTTGTTAATAATTCCACAGGAATCCAGTGAGATGAACGGCTACCTACCTCGTGTCCTATACCTACAGTCCACTACATTCCTCGTGCTATCCTACCTAAACCTTGTACATATCCTAACTCACTCAATTTAAACTTGTCTACATTCCTATCCCACCTCAATTCAATTGGTATTATACATTTACTCATTTGGAACAAATATTTCAGGTTCCCTATGGGAAACCCCCTGATGGCCAGGCAGGCATCAATTTTTTGAAAATGAGACAAAGTCTCTCATAGTGCATTGACACTGCTGGTGGCTCCAAGTAGCCTACGCAGAGGCCTCCATGGTATGCACTAGCCATGCATTTTGGTAGGTGTGCTATTAATACCAACTGATGAGCCCAACTTAGCACACTGGGACGAAACACTGGCAACCAGGAATGAGTTAGGTGGAAAATTTATAATGTCCAATAAAGGACCAACTATATGGGTATACCATCTCAGGTCAGTTAAGCTGTGCGCCTTCTCGAAGGCCATCTGTGTAAACGAAGTTGAACTGGTGTACTACAAGATACTTTAGTCTTCAACTATTAAGATGTCTCTACAATCGGTTTAATTGCTCCCTCTAGCGAGATGAACTCTAATTATTTCATAATGGAATGTTTATTTTTGCAGTTGGCAAACCTTAGGTTTAGAGAATTGTTTTGTTTATGTATTGAAATTGTCACACTTCAGATGTTCCTTCTTCAGTTATAATCAACCTATCAGTGACTTGTAAATATTGTGACGAGTTGGCAGGGTAGTAAGATAAATTAACACTAGACTGGTAGCTTCTAAAAACCAAACCAAACTAAACCCCATGGCACTACAGCCCTTGAAGGGCCTTGGCCTACCAAGCGACCGCTGCTCAGCCCGAAGATTACGAGGCGTTGTGTGGTCAGCATGACAAATCCTCTCAGCCATTATTCTTGGTTTTCTAGAGCAGGGTCGCTATCTCACCATCAGATAGCTCCCCAATTCCAATAACATAGGCTGAGTAGACTTTGAACCAGCCCTCAGGTACAGGTAAAAATCCCTGACCTGGCCAGGAATCGAACCTGGGACCTCCGGGTAAGAGGCAGGCACGCTACCCCTACACCACGGGGCCAGCGGTAGGTTCTATACTAAGATTTATTAACTAAGCACTAAACTACACAGGACTACACATAACTTTCGCTCATAACACACACATAGTTCACGCGCTCTATCTCTTTTAGTTCCGCACTTGTTCTAACACTACAGATTATTCTTACAAGCTAAACAGTTATATCACAAAGTCACACATCGCATGCACTTGCATCCCAGGGCAGTGTACACTGTATTTCAAAAGCCTCCAGCACCCAGTTTTAGAAGTTGGCACATTTTATTGTATATATCATAATGAATGTCAACACAATGATTTTTTATTGGTGTAATATGTTTTTAATGTAAAAAAACAGTTTAACATCAATTTTAATAGCAACCAAAATTTAATATATAACCTATACCTTTCAACTTAGTGATTATTTCTGATCTTGAGGATCAGAGACATTGAAATGACACACAAGGTGTAAAAATAGTAATTTAGCAACACCAAATGTAAAATGATCGAACTCAATACCCTAAGATGGAAAATCTTTTTCATGCTGTTTGTTTTTAACTGTTTTTGACCCATAAATTTGTTAACTGGTAGCAATACAAGTCAATTTTATCTATTTATAATTTAATGTAATATCTAAAGGAGCAAGTTGTGTAAATAATGTTGAGATGTATTTTATATTAATTGCCTGTTTCTCTTTACTTTAACGCAGCTGATGATGGTGTTGTAAAAACATCGAAACAAGTACTGCTAATAAAGTGATTATGTTGTAATACAATCAGGCAACATTGTTTTTGTATTGAATAGGTGGAACCTTTCAGTTTTTATAAGTACTGTATTTTTAAACTCAGTTCAATATGGATAAATTAAGATGAAATTTGTTATGTTAAAAAAAAAACAATGTTTGGTCAACGAGCTTAATATTTCCCATCTTCAAGAACAAGGGTGACCCAGCCAACTGTGGTAGTGGTCTTGGTGATTATTGCCTTGAGAGGAAGCACAACTAGGCAACCATCCTTGATTAACGTTACTCAGAGGGGAAAAAAATGAATGGGGTCCAACACTTCGAAAATTGAAGATACTGGCCAAAGAAAGGTAAGGGCCATGAAGGATGTGGAAATGAAAGATCCATAAGCCTCAAATGCTCTAATACTGTTGGGGTCAGAAAAGAACAAGAGTTGACCAAGGTAGGTCAGATATGATAGATAAAAGTGATAAGCCTGGCACACGTAGGTATGCAGCAAAATGTAAAACAAATAACATTATCAGAACATAGGAAAGGTTCAGAAAAAGTTGGAACAAGTGACAAAATCTAAAAAGGTTACTTTATGTGGTGAAAGTTTTAGTGGTTAAGTGAAGAATGTTAGTAGTTAAGTAAAGAACTCACAAAAAATGTAGTACAGTTGAATCTTTGATTGCTGCTGCCATCTACTAGCCAACAATTTGAACTCTTTGGAAAAGGATATGGATGCTCAGGGAAAAAAAGTAAAAGGTACAAGTGCATCACCTGTTCATGGGCATTGTGCATCATGGCAAACAATCAAGAACGGAGGAAGTTTTGTGATGGAATATCTACAATAATGAAAGGTAAGGGTCCCAGGAATTAACCTGGGAGGAGTCCATGTGGCTTTTGTCATCACATGGCTCTGGGCAAATGGGAGTGAAACACGTCGTTGCTTGTCATCTGCAACTATAACATATTGGGTTCAGCAAGAGAACCCAACTTAGCCTCCTTCACTCCAACTCCAGCATGTAACCTACAAGAGGTGTCCCTGTTAAACCGAGCAACCCAGTGGAAGGTTGGGTAACCAATCCCAGCGGGAAACTGGGTCGGTGAGCCGATCAGTGCTGGTGGCTTCAAGGCTTACAACCTTGATAGTTAAAAACCCGTTACCTTTTAGGTAACCACCATTACGACTCTCGTAATACTCGAAACATGGAGACAAAGAATATTCAGAAATGTACCCCAGGTGGTAAACAATCCACCCCCACACAGTCTGGGGCAAGCAGGTCATCGGATTCTGGGGAACCTGCACCTTCATGCTTCCCACTTCTATCTAATTCTGCTAAACGACAACCAAAGAGAAACATCGAGTACTTTGCTACAATAAATATTAATTCCCTACTGAAGGTAGGTAAGCTCAAACAAATGCTTGACATGCTGGAAAAGTACAAGGTTATGATAGCAGCGCTGCAAGAGACTCGGTTTACCGACGAGGATACAATAGAGTCCGGAGTGTACAGAATCTACAAGGGGAAACCTGGTGAAAGAGTTATCAAGACACTTCCACAATTTGGTACTGGGTTCGCGGTACACCACAAGATGGTTGAACATATTTTAGATTTCACTTCACCTAACGGAAGGACCTCCGCGTTATCCTTCAGGTCTCGTAACAGAGCATACACAATCGTAAATTTCCACTCACCCACGAATGACACAAACCGTTCAAACCTGGAAAATGTAGAACAATGCTGGGCCACCTTAGAAGAAACTCTAGATATGATCCCTTCCCACCATTCCATCATACTCATGGGAGACTTCAATGCACAAGTCGGTAAGGAGTGGAAGTACCGCAAGATAGTGGGCCATTATCCAGCCCATAAGAGAACAAACAGAAATGGAGAACGTCTCATTGAACTCTGTGACAAGTACAACTTAGTCCTGAAATCAACAGCCTTCAAACATCTACCTAGAAAGGCCAAAACCTGGAGGAGTCCAAATCCTATGCTTGGTGAATTCCAGTTAGACCATGTTGCTATAGCACAGCAACATCATACGGACATACAGAACGTCAAGGTATTACGAGGAGCCAACATAGATTCTGATCACTACCTTTCACTTGTTAAGATTAATATGCAACCCTTTAGAAAAACACCAACTCTCCAAAGTAGTCGTAAGATACCCAGGTTCAACACTCTGCGACTGCACGATGAGGATTGTGATTTTCAAGATACCCTCAGGAAGAACACAGAGAAAGAAGGATGGCCTGCCTTACAAAAGGCGTTGCTGGATGCCGCTCAAGAAACTATCCCTGCCTCATCAACCAAAGGCAAACACCCATGGTGGAGTTCAAAGTGTGATGAGGCTATAGAAGAAAGGCGTAAAGCCTGGACTAGGTGGAACCAACATAAAACTGAAGCTAATTATGAAGCCTTCCTCATGCAAAGAAAAGCTACAGCTAACACCATCCGCAGTGCCAAGAGAAATTACCTCAGGAGCCTAATGCAAGAGGCTGAAAATAATTTTCAGAGAAACAACTCAAGAGACCTGTACAAAGGACTTAAGAAGCAAACGACCCAGTACACAGCTCCTACCCTCATCCTCCACGGGCCAGATGGAAAACTTCAACTGAACAATAAAGACTGCACCAAAACTCTTGCAGATTATTTCCAGAAGCTACTAAACGCAGAGGAACCTAAAGAAAAGCTTATTTTCCATGAGCCTTCACACAGGAACCCTGATTCTCAACCACCTACGAGAGAAGAAATAAAGGACATCATCGCTGGTCTCAAGAACAACAAGGCTTCAGGTGAAGACGGCATAGTTGCCGAGATGTGGAAACATGCAGATGACCAGTCTTTGCAGAGCATCCATCAAATCATAAAGGACATATGGACAACAGAGTCCCTACCCGAAGGATGGACGTCTGCCGTGATTCACCCCCTCCACAAGAAGGGAAGTAAGACAGATCTCAACAATTATAGAGGTATTTCCTTGTTACAAATTACCTACAAGATCCTCTCTGTAGCCCTGCTTAATAGAGTCACCACACAGCTAGACTCACAGTTACGTGAATACCAAGCTGGTTTCCGTAAGATTAGATCTTGTCCAGAACAGATACACAATCTTAAGACAGTTCTCAATTACAAAAGCCGAGGTGGACATCCCTGGGTGGTGGTCCTAGTAGATTTTCAGAAAGCTTATGACTCTGTGGACAGAGACACCCTTTTCTCCATACTATGGGAACTTGGTCTGGATGGGAAGACCCTACGATTGATTCAAGCCACTCTGAGGAACACGACGTCCAAGGTCAGGTTCAGAGGTGAACTATCTGAAAGCTTTCCAATCAGAACAGGAGTTAGACAGGGTGATGGTCTCTCCTGCATTCTCTTCAACTGTGTCCTGGAAAAGATCATTAGAGAATGGAGAACTATGCTACCACCGGGAGCTGGACTGAAGCTTGGGTACAAGAGAGACAACCTCATTGTCCCGTGCCTAGCCTTTGCCGATGATCTCATTCTACTGGCAAACAATATAGAGGAGGCTACCTACAACTTATTGTGTAGCAGTTAAGACTGGTCTGAAAATCAGCATCCAGAAGACTGAATTTATGACCAATATCAAGGAGGCCCCTTCTACAATTCCTCTCACAGATGCTACCATACGAAAAGTACCTGCGGTTAAGTACTTGGGAGAATGGATCTCTGCGAATCAGAGCGAGAACCCAGCCATAGATGCCAGATGTACCAAGTTTGAAAGGGCTTATCACTCGTGTCGTAATATCTATTCATCTAAGTGCCTCTCCAAGAACCTCAAGCTCAGACACTACAACTCGGTAGTCAAACCATCTGTTCTGTATGCTTCTGAGTGCCTTGTAATGGCTAGGAAGGGCCCACTCAGAAAGCTGGAGTTAAAAGAGAGGAAGATCCTGAGGAGGATATTAGGACCAATCAGAGAGGATGGGGGCACTTACAGAATCCGCCATAATAATGAACTGTATGAACACCAGGAGGACATCGTCACGTCTATAAGGAAAAGGCGCCTGACCTTTTATGGACACTTGGCCCATCTGGATTCCGAAAGACTCACCAACAGGATATTCACAGTAACAGGAAGAGGCAAGGCTTCTAAGAACAAATGGATCACGTCAGTTAAGTCAGATATGGAACAACTAGATATCCCACCGGGACAAACTCATGACCGACTACTGTTCCGTCAAGCCATCCGACACGGAGTTTTCCCAACGTCCCTTACAAGTAAGAAGACTACAGGAACTAAGTGGACCGAGGAGAGAAAGCTGGCTCATAGTCAGCAAATGAAGGAGTATTGGAAGAAGAAGAAAGCAACAACTTTACCCAAGAGTAGATACGAGCCCCGTGGTCCTCAGTAGGCCTAAACGACAAAGAAGAAGAAGAATGAAAGGTAAGATGTTTATTATGCAACATTGCTTCCTTTACTGATATGTTGTTCACATGATGAGCTACTGATTATTGCTGACATATTCGTAAAGCAGTTACCTCATTTTCTGCTTATGCGGTGTATGTATTTTGTGATGACTTTTGCCATCTTTTAACATTAACATAATCTTGAATTTAGCATTCAATTTATTTTCCTCCAGAATTCACTTTAAATCTTTCAGTGGAGACAGTAAAACCAGATGACTTCCTTCAGTTTCCTCTTTCTGTAGGAGTCCATCTCGGTTGGATGAGACAATCTGCCATTCCGTCCATTAGTTTTATTTTAACTGTTTCTATTATCTGTGACATTTTCCTTTTGTGCTACCTACTTGATAGATTGTCCCTGCAGTAAGTTGTTTCTTTGGAATTTGTCTTGGTGAGTCCTTTTGGTTAACTTCCTATTCTTCTATATTTTTGCCTACTTCAATTTTATCCGAGTTGGAAGCAGTAAACACATTTACACTGGTTTGACTTTGCTGACCCAGATTTCCTTCAAGTTCTTGGGTGTTGATTTCTCTTGAAAAGGAATCATGTACACTTTTCCATCTCCTTTGCAAAGCTTTATCTGAAAACAAAAAGAGATATATTTGCTTGTTTACAGGTACCTGGAGACTGGCTGTGCTTTCTCCGCAGAATGGGGATTTCAACATTCTCCAAAACTGTACAAGTATGTGAAGCTGTTTGGCAAAGACTACAACAAATACCACTCCCATCTACGGAAAAGTGGCTACAAATTTCCTAAGGATTTGAGAATTTGTACAGTTTTTTCAACTGCATAGGTGCAATCGTAGGCAAACACATTTGAATAATTAAGCCTACTATTCACTATTCTTCAAAAACATTTTTTTCTCCATTTCTTACTAGCTGTATGTGATTCAAATTTCTGTTTGCATATGCGGATGTTGAGTCATTTGCCAAGTCCTCTAACACAGGAGTTTTAAAAAATTCCATTTTTTACAAAATGCTTTCACAAAATACACTGAACATTTCAGATGGACAACTCTTAGCAGATTATGAAATGCCATTACCCACAGACAACTCTAGTAAAAGGTTGGAAGGCTGATACTTGGTAACATGTTCATCAGTCGTATGTTTGACACTGTATTAGGCGGGAACACGAAGTTAATTTTTAATCTCCAAGTGTTCTTATTTATTTCACATTATTCACCTTATTCTGTGCTTTTTTCATGCTTGACACATTTAAACAAGTCTATAGTATATTGTCCTTACATATGAGCTTAAACTGTAAGTGATGTAAAATAATCTTGGTGTACTTTATTGCTGACATTGCTAGCTGTGTCCTAAGTGCAAGGTTTTTCAATAATGTTAATCAAGACATGCTTGAAGGTGTAAAGATCAAAAGATGTATTAGTTGTTGTCTCTACAACAATGTTGTTTGGTGATACAGGTTTCCCAATTTATGTGTGCCTGTGTGGAATAGGAATTAGTAGGATATACTGTGTGACCAAAAAAAAAAAAAAAAAAACCCTCAATTGTTGCAAATGTTTTGCTAAATAATTATTCAAAGCAAGGAATGATGCTGTTGATGTCACTTAACTTGTGTATGTGAAGAGAAAGATGCAGACAGTTCAGCAAGGAAACAAAAAAATTCAAGAATACCAGTAACAACAGAGAACTATTTTGCTGGTAGTAAATTATATACATACAGCTAATGTGTGATGACTTTGAGGATTCACAGGCCAACACTGTTATCATGTTAAACACTACTGCATCACATTAGCCTCTACGATTGGACCTACTCTCATCATCATCATCGATTTTCCACTCCAGGAAGTCGGGTGCCTCTTCCAGTTCGTCCTGTCTATCCACAGCTGATGTTCTACCTTTTGCTGCCAGTTTACATCACGTTTTGCAAGTTCTTTGAAAATTTGTTTTTTCCAACTATCACGAGGCCTCCCTCTGAGCCTCTTACCAACAACATTCCTTTCATAGTATGTATGCTCTTGGACTCCTAATTGGAGCCATCCTCCTCATATGTCCATGCCATCATAATCTGCTTAATTCTAAGTTTCCAACAGGATTTTGTCCAATGCAAGTTGTTGCCGAATATTTTCATTCCTTGTTTTGTCTCTCGTTGTCTTTTGGGGACATGACCGAAGGAAATTCATTTCAGTCCATATGTTAGAATTGGTACAAGATATGTTTTGTACAGTGTGAACTTGCAAGCTTGGGGAAATGAGTCATCCCAAAGTAATTGATGAACGAAGTGGTAGAATTTTGTTGCAGCTTTTATTCTATTGCCTATTTCTTGGTTTATGGTATTGTCAAAAGAAACAAAGCTCCCTAAGTATTTCAAGTTATTGATAATTTCTACTTCTTCATTTTGCACTCACAGGTGGACTGCTTCAAGATTTTGACTCATTACTAAACTGACGGTTTTAGTTTGGCTGATGATCATACCCATTATTTCAAATTCTTCTTGCCAAAGATCTGGTTTAGCTTGAACTTCTGCTTTTGTCTCATCCCATAGAATAACATCATCAGCAAATACAAGTGCATTTGTTGTCTGATCCTTCATTTTCACTGCTCTTATAACCTCATCCATTATAGTAATGAAGAGAAGTGGTGATAGACAACTTCCTTGTTGGACTCCGCTCCTTTGTCTTTCGATATAGTTGTTTTACTCGAGCTATAATCTCATCTGGCACTTCTTTACGTCTCAGTGCTTAGGTGGTACATGACCATATGCCTTCTCAATATCCAAGAATACCACTATAACCATTCTATTCTTATCCCAATATTTTTCAAGGAGCATTCTTTTCGAAAAAATGAGGTCTAGCATTGATCTGTTCACTCTAAATCCATATTGTTTATCCTCAAGTTTAGGTTCAACAAATTTTCTGATTTTTCTCTCCAGGATGGTCTCGTATATATTTAATCCATGAGAAAGAAGGGTTACACTTCTATAGTTGTTACACTTCTTTCGGTAACCCTTCTTAAATACCTAGTGAAATAATCACTCCTTGCCTCCAGTCACTGGGGATTTCATTTTCTTCCCAAATTTTATTTAGTACTCTGTATAACCATTGTATTCCAGGTTCTCCAAGTGCTTTGATCATGTCCACACTGAACTCATCCAATCTTGCAGACTTGTTGTTTTTCATTTTACATATTGCTGTCTCCACTTCCAACCAGGTCAAACTTTCTACATTATAATTTATAGGGTTTAGAGGGTCATCTTGTGTGTCGTCAGTTGTATTACAGTTCAGTAAGTGATTGAAATATCTACTGAACTCCTGTAATATTTCATTTTTAGTTTCATTTTCAGTTTGGAAGCTCTACTGTGTTGATAGTAGGCTACTATCATCATTTCCTTTGTTGTTATCAATGCTATACAAGAGCTTCTTGTGTTTGTCTTGGCCTATTCTATTGGCAAGATCTTCTTTGCATTTCCGTTTCTCAATGTCAACTATTCTTTTGACCTGTAATCTTTTTTCCCTGTAAAATGATAGTTTATCCTCAATTTCACTTGGATTTCCTTGCATTCTGGCATGGTAGAAAGCTTTTCTTGCACCATTTCTAGCTTTGACAGCAGCTTTTACATCCTCATTCTACCATGCTGCTTCTTTGGATTTTCTTATTTGGCTCTGCCTTCCACATACTCTCTCAGCTGTCTTCACCAATACTCTCCTCAGGTTAACCCATTCCTAATTTGCAGATCATCTTTTGGTAACATCTTCTCGAAACATTTCCTTCACCCTTGGTTCAGAAAGTCTCCAAATTTTTATTTTTGGTGTTCTTTTGTTGTAGACTTTGGGAGGTCTTCTCATTGTGATATCTGCAACCAACAGCTTGCGGTCGCCATCCAAATTTTCACTAGGAATTACTTTGAATCTTCCAAACTTCTTGGTAGGTGAATATATAATCAATCACAGTTCCATATTGATCACCCCAACTATATCTTGTGATCTTATGCGTGTCCCTTTTCTTGAACAAAGTGTTACTTACAACCGTATTGTTCCTGTACAAAGATCTAGAATATGTTCACCCTCTGTTGTCCTATTCCCCATTCCATGTGGACCCAGGGAGGATTCATAGCCCAGTCTGTCTGATCCAACCTGAGCATATTACTACCAAATTTTCACACTCCATATGTTCTTCCAAGTTGGACAGGAAGGCTTCTTTTTCTTCATTTGAACATCCTGATTGTCGAGCATAGACATGGATTATATGATATTTGTCTTAATTCCAATTTACTGACACTTTAATTATTCTATCACTGACAAATTCAACCTGGCTTACAAACATCAATATCTTTATGAAGTATACAGCCCACTCCATTTCTTGACTCCAAGTTATTTCCAGACCAGTATAGTTTATAGTCTAGACGGAGTTGTCTTATTCCTGTTGCCTTCCATTTGGTTTCACTCATCCCCATGATAAGAATTTGCCTCCTTTCCATCATATCAACTATTTCTTGTTTTATTTGTCAGTGTTAGAAAATTTAAGGTTTCAGTCCAATCAGGGTCTTGATTGGGTTTCGTAGCTGGTGAAGCTCCAGGCTGTAAGCCGTCATACGTACTTAGCTGTTCTCATTGTCTTCAGTTCTTCGATCCGAGGTTCGTATTAGTCGTGAAAGCGATTGCAGTTACTCTCTAACTGACTTGCTAAGCCTACTGTTAGAGAAGATTTTCTGTGAGGGTTATCTCTCTTAGCCTTTAGCAGTCTCCTGCCACATCTGCAAGGCAGCAGCTTCCTGTTGAATTTATGTGTCATTTCCTACACAAAGTCTTCAACAAGCCCCCTAAGAGTGAACTCCTCTGCCCATAGCCATTGGTTCTCCCTTAGTTTGTCAGGTTTGGTAACGGCCGCCCAACCCTTAGCCAGACAGTCGCAGGTAGAACCGTCTACTGTCACAAATGGTAGCAGGATGATTAGACTCTCATCATATTATTAATATATTAATACAATGACTATTCTTATTACTCAACAGGAGCAATACCGTAATATGAAGACAAAGTTGGAATTCAAGAGGACAAAACGGGGCAAATATTCACTGGAATAATTTATTAACGGAAATATTCAATAAATTTCCAAGTTCTTAGAAATCATTTAAGAAAAGACTATGTAAACAACTGATATGGACTCCGCCACATGGGCCCCTCACCTAAATGCAGATGGAGACATACTCCAGGATCTCCACTCGGACTTCACTGATTTCCAAGCCACTGTTGGAGCTGAATTGGTCTCCATAAAGGAGGAATTAGTCTCATAGCACCAAACACTGAAAGTGCAGGAGGAAAAACTGGACCAAGCTGAGCAATACTCCAGGCGAAATTGCCTCCTCATCCATGAGATCAGCGAGTGCCCAGAGGAAGATGAAGCAGCTAAGGTACTCAATATGGTGAAGCAGAAACTAAACATCAAGCTTACCATGGAGGGCATTGACCGCTATCATAGGCTAAGGGCCTGTAGAAGAACTGCTACTGTTGTTCTAACAACAGGGAAAAGGCCATAATAGTGAAATTTACTCATTATCATCAACGTAATGTGGTGTGGTGGGCTAAACATGCTCTCAAAGGGACGGATCTCCTGGTCACAGAGTCTCTCACTGTTACTCGGAAAGGGATGCTCAACAAGGCACGTGAGCTGGTGTTTTTTTTTTTTTGCTAGGGGCTTTACGTCGCACCGACACAGGTAGGTCTTATGGCGACAATGGGATAGGCAAGGCCTAGGAGTTGGAAGGAAGCGGCCGTGGCCTTAATTAAGGTACAGCACCAGCATTTGCCTGGTGTGAAAATGGGAAACCACGGAAAATCATCTTCAGGGCTGCCGATAGTGGGATTCGAACCTACTATCTCCCAGATGCAAGCTCACAGCCGCACGCCTCTACGCGCACGGCCAACTCGCCCGGTGTGAGCTGGTGGGAAGACGAGCCTGGTCACAGGACAGTCGAATAGTGATAATGGACAATGGCGGGAAGAAACACTATTTAAACACACCCGCAGAGCTGGACATACTCCTCAACCGGCTAGATGCAGACATCAAAAGAAAGTGACAATTAGCTAAAGTTTCCTTACGCTATGATGTTCATGTTACTCAGTATCGTCAACTTTCCCTTCTAAAGTTTGAACAGTATAGAAACCTTCATGTGGCAGTATTAATATTTCGAGTATTAAATGAGAATGTCCTATACTACTTATCTTCACAACCGAATTTCCTTTCCTCTTTCCACCAGCATAACACACGCTCCGGCAGTATACTCGCTATCCCTCTCAGCAGGTCAGCACCATATAGCCGTTCCTTTGTTGCAAATGGAGCTAGAATATGGAACTCTCTCACCCATAACATTAGAGCCATAAAAAACTTAAATCCCTTTAAGTTGTCTTGCCGTGAGCATCTCCTTGATGTGTGTCACAAGACTGGTGTGAATGTGTGCGTGAATGTACGTTTACTGTGCTTATGTACTTTCTAATATTAACAATATTTTATGTTATATTATGTCTTTTGTCTCATGTTACTCTAGTTTGTAATGGTAGTTCATAAGATAAGATTAAGAATATTTATTTTGCTAATGTTATTTGTGTTATAATACTTCTAGTTGGTAAGATAAGATTATAAATATTTCTCTCTTTACAATGATAAAAAGTGTGGTTAAGTGTAAGAGAGGACTATGAGACCTAACTTCGCCACCATTAATAAAAGCAGATGATAATAATAATAATAATAATAATAATAATAATAATAATAATAATAATAATAATAATAATAATAATGATGATGATGATGATGCTAATGCTGATGATGATGATGATGATGAAAAGGCACAATGTTTCGGAAAGTAATAAGGTCAGCACGGTTTATATTAGAATGACACTATTTATTACATACGTAAATCACAGATGGATGCAGTGAAAACAATAGACATGGAGATTACAATCATGATGTGTTAGAATGGAAAAAGAAACTGTAGCCACTTGATGGTGGCTCAGCCAGAGCCATATGAATTTAATATTCTCAACACCCCCTCTTGAAGGCTGAACCAGCTTCAACGTTTCAGTCTTCTGACACCTAGACATTCTAAGCACTTCCAGTGCTTATCCTTCGGCAGTCCCTAGGTTAATATGTCTGCAGGCGTCTTCTCAGTTGACAAGTATTTGAGATGAATGTCTACAGATGAAAGAACCTCTCGTACCAAATGATGTTGCATATCAATGTGCTTAGTCCGAGAGTGGTAAACAGCATTTCCAGCAAGCATCTGAGCTCCAATGTTGTCATTATACAGCTGTACAGTTGACACGCTGTTAATCTCCCTTGCTAGTTGTAGTAAGTGCACTGCCTCTTTCGATGCCACACTCAAGGCCGTATATTCAGCCTCCGTTGAGGACAATGCCACTGTCTGTTGTTTCCTCGATTCCCAAGATACGACTCCGCCATACATTGTAAAGGCAAAGCCAGTGTATGAACTGCGATCGTTGATGAATGCAGCCCAATCAGCATCTATATAACCAGTTAAATTACTGGTATCACTTCCAAAGGTGATTCCCACATCAGAAGAACCCTTCAGGTACCTCAATACCCTCGTTGCTGCTTGCCAGTGTTCTTTGCCAAAAGAATCATTGTATTGGCTTAAGACACTCACTGCTTGAGATATGTCTGGACGCATTGCAGTTGATAGGTACATAAGAGCACCTATGAGCTCTCTGTAGGGGGGTCTCGCCATCATCCTTTGACCAAGTACTTGATCTTGACAGTTTAATTCCAGTTTCAATTGGTGTGGCCACAGGCTTGCAATCAGACATTCGAAAGCGATCTAAGATGTCCATAACGTAACCTTTCTGTTTCAAGGTGATACCAGACTCATCTCGAGAAAACTAAAAAACTAAATCATGAGACAGTACTTAATGTCTCCTAGGTCTTTGACCTCAAACGACTTTTGTAGAAATTTGTGGACCTCGTCAATTTCTCTTGAGTTCCGTGACAAAACTAAAATGTCATCAACATAAACTATGATCAGGAGAGCATCAGCATCTGAACCCTTCACATAGACGCTTGAATCGCTGGACGTTGGTTTGACACCAAGCTTTAGTAGTTGCTCATTCAAGCGTTAATGCCAACAGAGGCCAGGCTACTTCGAGCTATGCAGAGCCTTTTTAATATGGCATACACAATCCTTGTTCAGCATCTTCAGCATCCTCTTGGCTTCAGCTATGATCTCGGATGTTGCATTGCTTTCCTGTACGGTGAATTTCAGAATTTCCTTCATGTAGGTTGGTACCTCCATAAAGATTTCCACTTTAAAAATTTCATTTAAGAATGCGGTTGCTACATCAAAGTGTAGGACAGACATTCCATGATGAGCAGCGAGCACAATAGCCATTCGCATTGAACTGAGTTGTGCTACTGGTGCAAACGTTTCAGTATAATCTATACCTGGAATCTGGGAAAATCCCCTGGCCACGACTCTTGCTTCCTTCTTGTGATCTTGCCATTTGCTCCATACTTATTCCTAAAGGCTACACGACTTCCAATTGTCGTCCTATTTTCTGGGCGGTCTATGAGATCCCAGGTCTTGTTTCTTAGAATAGAGACGAATTCATCTGCCATAGCCAGCATCCACTCATTTTTCTCTGGACCTGAAAATGCCATCTGAATTGGAACCTCAGCCAGACATACCGAATCAATTTGTCCTCCACCGTGTTCCTGGTAAAGTTTTTGAGGTCTGCCTCATGTTCCCGAACAAATCATTTTTGGTCTTACTGGAGCATATTGAGATTGTCGTGTTTCTGGTTCTGGTTCATTTTCAAAACCAAGAAATTCTTCTTCTGAACTATCCAGATCTTTGATGCTTTCTGTACATTCTGTGTGTCTAGGAGTAATGTTTACAATGATGAAAGGATCAACCTGTTCTGGCTCTATCCTGGGATGATCTTCATCAAAGTGGTCTACATTTGGGCGCTGACTTGGGAAAATATCAAGATCGTATTTTTGCTCTTTTCTGTCTCCTTTCGAAAACCTGACATCACGTGAGATCTCTACTTTTCATTCCTGTGGTGTCCAAATTCTGCAACCTTTGGACTGCTTCACATATCTGAGGAATATGCCCTTTTGTCTCCGAGGACCAAATTTTCCTACGTTCAGCAAACGATTTAGGCAGTAGGTTTCACATCCAAATTTTTCAAATTTACAAACATTTGGAACCATTCCAGTCCAGGCTTCGTAAGGAGTTCGTTCACCCAGTTTACTTGTAGGACATCCGTTCCTAATGTAATGCGCTGTTGCATAAGCCTCTGCACAGAAAGAAGGAGGAAGTCCGGACTGCATTAATAAACATCTGGCAATCTCGACGAGTGTACGTTTTTTCCTTTCCACTACTCCATTTTGTTCCAGGTTATGTGGAATCGTCAGGCGTCATAGGATCTCGCAGCTCTTAAACAGTGCGTCGAATTGGGAATTTGCGTACTCAGTATCATTATCAGACTGCAAAATCTTTATCGCATTTTTCTGTGTTTCCAAACGTTTTCTGGAGTCCTGAAACTCATTAACGACTTCATTTTTCTGACGAAGAAACTTCACTGCGCACCATCCATTCGCATCGTCAACGAATGTGATGAAGTAACGCGCGCTTTCATTAGAGGAAACCCTCATAGGGCCACAAATATCAGAATTGTACAGCCGCTGTCGAGGCACCGCACTGTATCTGCGTTGCGGTCCGTCACAAACTTGCACGAGTTCAGTTCTGATGTAATATATAGCAAGGTTCTTCCTTCGGCCTTGTGAGCACTGTTGTGATCATTTTTACTCGATTTGCACCTCTTCGCCTTATAACCTATCTTTTTACAATGAAAACAACAAAGAGATGTGGAACCTCCTTTTTCGCTTTTATCGACTTTGCTTGTGGGCTTTCTATAATTCTTGTTCTTGTATTTTCGTTCAACAGTCATACAGTTTTGCATCATGTTGTTCCGGTCACTGCGCCTCCCATCACTTTCTTCGACAATTTTTATACGTAATACCTCGGGCTTTGGAAGTTCATCGCAAGATTCTATCGCGCACTGAAAGTATTCAAAACTAACTGGCAAGCTATACAGAAGTAATATGGGCAACAAATGAGCCTAAAAGCAAAATGGATAAAGTCCACTCCAGCACATTTCAAGAAAATGGCAAAAAAACCACTACAACTTCCATCATGGTAGTTGCTTACGAAATATAAGCATAAAATCACAAAAAAAATTCACTGATTATTAGAACAAGTAATAATACTCGTAGTATCATTATTTAGACTGTTATTGTTGTTTTAAAAGTGGACTTCATTGATTTTGCTTCTAAGAAGTGGACTTTATTCATTTTGCATGTTAGCAGTATGGATTTTACTCGTTTTGTTACTATTTATTAAAATCACAAAATACAAGAAGACATAATATCCAAGTTTCTTTCACTATGGTTTAAGAGTGCCCTGGGTAGGTATTTAAACACACAGTTCAGGAGCTTCCTCTGTTGCACTGTAAAGTTCATTATCAACATTTTCGTTGACATCTGACTGATGACTCTCCCAAGAGTCGAAGAAGTCAACATAGAATTTCAGCGATGGGCTCAACTTCCAGTCAGAGCCAAAGTGCAATTCAAGGAACCTTTTCATATCTGACACTTTATTCTTGTTGACTGAAGTAGTGTTCTTTAGAACAGGTGAAGGGTTTATAGCCGACACATTCTTCTTAGTTTTCATCAGGGATCTGTAGGTTCCAGTTTTATGATAGTAAAACAGCTCCCCATCCACAAGGACCAAGAGATGAGACGTTTTTAATCACCTGAAAAAGTAGCACTTGCAAGGCGCAAATTTAAAGTGCCATTGTTGAATAGGTTTCATGTGCTCTGTTGCCTCTTGTTTCCAGTTAAATATTTTCATGTCAATCCCTGGTTGACGAATGGTTGAAATTCTTTCAACGATGTTAATGTAGATTTGTGAATCTTCGATTACTTCTCTCTTCTTGAATTCTTTTTCATAGAGACAGAATAACCGATCAGGGCGAATGAAGGAATGACCTCTTACTGGAAAAATTAACTGTACCTCCTCTACGTCTCTTAGTGCTTCCAGGAGCCACCTTCGGAGCATAGCTATCATCGTCCTATCGTCAACATTAGTGTGTTCTCTTGTATGAAAGCTCTCTTAGTCGCACCGAGATTGACTCTTTTCTTTCTCGCCTTTGATGGAGACACTACAGAAGGTGATACTTCCATTTTCAAAAATGGAAAGCAGGCAATCTCTGATATAAAACTACGAATAAAGCATTAGTAGAAAGCATGCAGGTTTAGCATAATCGTAGCCATGATATATGTTGTTGTCACGTGCCATAGAAGTCAGGCTCTGGTTGGTTGAAGCGTCCTTTACTCACTTTGCTTTTAAAACGCAGTGGACTTCATCCGTTTTGCATCTAACCTGAGTTTTTAAAGGGGAAATACTTAAGGATGTTATGGATTTTGCTAGTATATTATTTCATGCTTCAGTAGACACATCTTTTACCGATATGTTTCTACCATTATCTCATTTTTTGTAAAAAGTGGACGTTATCTGTTTTGCTTTAATGCGACTCAAATCATCGTTGATTGCCACGTCAATAATACTGAGCTCGTCCACGGCGTCAAAAAATTTCCGCAAATGATTGCGTGCATCCCCATCTTCACTCATTCTTTGAAGCATGATCTGATTTAATAATGTTGTTTTCCGCGCTGCCCCCTCAATTGGTAAATCAATTCTAGTTTTAGTCACAGTTTGCACAAACTGACACAATCTTTTACCTGTTTCAATTCTGAGGGTTGAAACACCAAGATGATATCTGACATTGCTTCACTGTCACGTTCTTCCCACTCTGTAACAGCGACTGCGTTCTCGATGACCGGTTCAGGCTTAACCTTTATCCCAGCTACATACGCCCACGTACAATTTTTTACTAACACAACCTTCATATGAATTTTCCACATGTCAAAGTTGTCCTTTGACAATGTCTCGATGTGCACCATACTTGAACTGTTCATCTTCACACACTACTACTTCACAGAAGACACTTGGCTAAATCTTTAACTCAACCTCGCCAACCATGCGCGACACGATGTTTTCATGTCCCCATTTTTCATTGTATTTTATCACTATGCATTTAATCACTCCAAATGCGCATCCTGGGCCCATAATCTGTTGAAAAGGCATGGTGTTTCAGAAAGTAATAAGGTCAGCACAGTTTATATTAGAATGACACTATTTATTACATACGTAAATCACAGATGGATGCAGTGAAAACAATAGACATGGAGATTACAGTCATGATGTGTCAGAATGGAAAAAGAAACTATAGTGTATAGGTGGCGCTACTTGATGGTGGCTCAGCCATTATTATTATTATTATTATTATTATTATTATTATTATTATTATTATTAGGCTCCCTGCCCACGACTGCAATGCACATGCTGCAATGCTGCGAGCCTCTGCACATCCAGTGTTCATGCTCATATGCGGTGCTCAGTAATGTTGGTAACCGCTCGCCTTTACTCGGGCGTGAGAATGTAGTGTCACACGCCTCTCGTACGGTCCTGCCGGCCTCGGCAGCGGACGAAGTGGAGATGTAATAATGGATGGTGAAGGGACCCGATCCCTAGTGAAGGCACGCCGGCCGGGTGAGAGCCCGTGCTCGGCAGCCTATGAAATTTTAGTTGGCGGCCACTCGGCCGGCCAACGGAGCAAAGCAAGTCTGTGTCCCGCAGGCCGCGCACTCGGCGGCGGCGGGCTACGACTGTCAGTGTCAGCTCTCGAGCCAGCCAGCTCCCTAGTTGATCCTGCCAGTAGTCATATGCTTGTCTCAAAGATTAAGCCATGCATGTCTCAGTGCAAGCCAAATTAAGGTGGAACCACAAATGGCTCATTAAATCAGTTATGGTTCCTTAGGTCGTACCACTTTACTTGGATAACTGTGGTAATTCTAGAGCTAATACAAGCAAACAGAGTCCCGACCAGAAGTGGAAGGGACGCTTTTATTAGATCAAAATCAATCGGTCAGCTCGTCCGGTCCGTTTGCCTTGGTGACTCTGAATAACTCTGGGCTGATCGCACGGTCCTCATACCGGCGAAGCATCTTTCAAATGTCTGCCTTATCAACTGTCGATGGTAGGTTCTGCGCCTACCATGGTTGTAACGGGTAACGGGGAATCAGGGTTCGATTCCGGAGAGGGAGCCTGAGAAACGGCTACCACATCCAAGAAAGGCAGCAGGCGCGCAAATTACCCACTCCTGGCACGAAGAGGTAGTGACGAAAAATAACGATACGGGACTCATCCGAGGCCCCATAATAGGAATGAGTACACTTTAAATCCTTTAACGAAATCCACTGGAGGGCAAGTCTAGTGCCAGCAGCCAGGGTAATTCCAGCTCCAATAGCATATATTAAAGTTGTTGCGGTTAAAAAGCTCGTAGTTGGATTTGTGTCCCACGCTGTCGGTTCATCGCTCGTTGGTGTCTAACTGGAGAATGCTATACAGGAGGGTCCTAAAATTTCCTTCCTGCTCCTCTCCTACACTTCTTCTTCTTATTACTTATCTACACCTACTTCTTAAGGAAGATTAAAGAATAAGAATGAATTAGCGGGTCTTAAATTTCCTTTCTCCTTCTTTTCTTCGTCTTTCTTTCGATTCTTCGGTTTTTTTTTTTTCCTAGGGGCTTTACGTCGCACCGACACAGATAGGTCTTATGGCGACGATGGGATAGGAAAGGCCTAGGAGTTGGAAGGAAGCAGCCGTGGCCTTAATTAAGGTACAGCCCCAGCATTTGCCTGGTGTGAAAATGGGAAACCACGGAAAACCATCTTCAGGGCTGCCGATAGTGGGATTCGAACCTACTATCTCCCGGATGCAAGCTCACAGCCGCGCGCCTCTACGCGCACGGCCAACTCGCCCGGTCGATTCTTCTTAACACGTATCACGCAAGCATGCAGTTTCCGCATTGCAGAGGTAGTATTTACAGTGCTGATAACGATTCGTACGGTGATGATGATAATAATGAAAATAATGCTCTAGTTTTGTTGTCGTTACCTTATTCAGTAAAGAGAGAAAATTAAATTATCAAATTTTAATAAATTTACTTGATCCTAATAATTAATAACAACAACAATAACAACAACAACAACAACAACAACAACAACAACAATAATAATAATAATAATAATAATAATAATAATAATAATAATAATAATCACAAAGTATTGAAAAGGTGGACTCTCAAGAGCCATTCTTTCATAAAAACATGTAAATCAAGTAAAAGCTATATAACATGTTTGAAAAGACAGTGCTTGACCATGCAAAGACTTCAGAGTCATCAGTAATTCTACAAACCTGGCACTTTATAAAGCGAGTTAGGCTCCTGCTCGCTGCCCCCTGGAGGATATTCTACTGTCATTTTGCTGTAATCTGTACATACTTTGGTACGACTTTTTAAACAAGGAAGAACTAATCTTGGCAGTTCACCCTGAAAAAAGAATTTATTGCATTGTAATATTCACAGTTATCAAAAGAAAAGTTTTCATAAAATGACATTCTCAAGATATTATATATCTTCTATACTTTTAGAATATCTTCCCTTAAATTTACAAACAATGAGTAACATACTTTTTTGATGTTGGTTTACTTTCAAAACAACAGCATTCTTGTTCAACAAACTAATGTACCAGTACTTACTCAGTTAGAATATGCCCAGTAAAACACCACTCACTATAATTACCACCAGGATGTAACAGTAATTACATCACTGATAAATAAAATAATGTATCATAGAAGGAATTCTTGAACTATGGGGGGGGAAGAATAATATAAGTGCTATAAAATATGCAATGCCGATCAAACCTTACCAATTCTAGCAAGCTCTGAAGAAAATCCAATTGCACATCCGGCCTGGTTGGAGCATAGACAAGAGGAATAGGTTGACCATATGCGCTGTAAAAGCGGGGATATGAAAATACCCTGCACAAACGATGCTGAAACAGCAGTTTAAGCAATCAAGTAAACTCTTTTACTGTCAACTACTACTAGTACCAAAGTTTTACCTCTCAATTTACTTCCAAAATTAGGTGTAAATCAAGAACAAAAGAAGACAATAATACAAAGGCATTAAAACATACCTGCCAAGCCTCTTCTACATAGCGTTGCACACACACATTAAGAACGTTGCATCGCACAGCAAGGCGTGGCCACTGACTTTTGGCATATGCCAGAAAATCAACCTGCTCTTTCATCACAACTTCTTTCAGCAGCTGTAAAGAAATGACCAAGTATTAATGGAACAGCTGAAAAATTTGAAGGACTTTATACATAATGTACCTACAATTTGTCCTCTATAATTCAGACTGACCGTTGCCTACGTTATAATACAAGGCCTGGAAATAGAGCCCTTAAAACGCTATGGAAGTGGTTACACTGAAGTTCAATGCCGGGCCGCTAGGATCGCTATCTTGCCCCCTGTCTACTAGGTTCGCGCCTTTAAACGTGTTCATTAACTGAGTTGGTTGTGAATGTATTATGTATTTGTCTGATGTTAAGCATTCGCAGTTCCAGTCATGGTTTATTCACGAGAAATTAAAGGTAGTGGAATTTCGTTTCACAAGTTTCCAGTGAATGTTCAATGTTCGAAACATTATACAGAGGAAGTATTACGCATGAGATACGACTTCAAGCTGATCGAAGTAGGCCTCCGTTCCTAAGTTTTGATCCGAGTGACATCATAAGAATCGGGCGATCCCAAAATTTGTCACTGGACTTTTTTAAAACTATGCTACCGTGACCGGCAATCATTTGAGAGGATCTTCAAACTCAGAAATCTTAAAACCAACGAGGAAAATAATTTGCCCAACAAATTTTACGAAAATGAATGTAGCAAGACCTAAAAATATTTTATTTTCCCCGGAAACAATCTCTGGTTTGTAAAGTATGGAGGTGGTTTTGTCCCGAGAGCATAAAATACAGTTTAAAATAAGCTATTTGTTTTATGGAGCATTTTATTAAATTGTTCAATGCGCATAACGTCTGCAACACCTCACATGGGACATATCAGGAACGAGAACAAACGAGCATCTTTTAACCGGGCGAGTTGGTCGTGCGGTTAGGGGCGCACGGCTGTGAGCTTGCATCCGGGAGATAGTGGGTTCGAATCCCACTGTCGGCAGCCCTGAAGATGGTTTTCCATGGTTTCCCATTTTGACACCAGGCAAATGCTGGGGCTGTACCTTAATTAAGGCCACAGCCGCTTCCTTCCAACTCCTAGGCCTTTCCTATCCCATCGTCGCCATAATACCTATCTGTGTCGGTGTGATGTAAAGTCACTAGCAAAAAAAAAAAAAAAAAAAAGCATCTTTTAGTACTGAAGATGAACTCCTCAGTTGGTTAATTAATGATTTCCTGTCATATATTCATCATCATCATCATCATCATTTCCCTTTATCCAGCTGTAGCCGGGTAGGGGCAAATATGGTTCCTCTCCACTTTCTTCGGACTTTCCACCACTCCTCCTCCAACACTGTGTCCCAGCAGATATGGTGCCTCCTGTCATATATTAAGAAACTTAAAATGCATTCAGAGAAAGTAAAAAAGAATCATGAGAGAAATGTACCAGGCATAGATCTTGACTACCCAGTCCACTGTGGCCTGCGTAAAATACCTCGTAAGTATACATATGCATTATGCATTGATGAGGAACCTAACGAGCTATGACATCGAGCTCTTCTACAGCTACCTAAGACGCCAAGCGGAATACAATGACATTATGATTCGAGTGGCAAAAGAAAAAACAGACTGTAAAGGCTGTTTAGAACATATCTGTTCTCCAGCTACTCAAAGTCCAACATTGTGTTATTCGTTTTTTTCAGCTACTCAAAGTCCAACATTGTGTTATTCGTTTTTAAAATCGAGGAGCCCTCAGATACCGAAAATCGTCTGTGGCACTTCTGCAGTGAATGACGGAATTTGTCACTTCCGCTACGCAGTACTTGTCCCGAAGAGAGTTACTAAAAGGTGTACGTTTATTTTTTCGAAAGACATGTTCAACAGTGAAATTAAATGTGGAAAGTGTAAAGGCGAGAAACCACCTCTTTTTTTACTCTGAACATTTCTGAGACCTCTGTTAGACAACATTGCTTTGAGCCACTCAAGTAGAAGAGAGAAAGTTTTGAAACTTCAATGACATATCCAAGCCAATGCAGCACCGCTCTATAAATAAAGTACTGTCAATACTCGCAAAAACATTCAGTTCTTTTTATTTAGGATATACTTTACTTATTGACATATACGGCCATGCGAATACAAGGGGGCAAGACCGCGATCCTAGCGGCTGAATGGTGAACTAGGAAGCAACCCGTTTCCACGAGTGCATTTCAAGGCCTTGTATTATAGCGTAGGCAACGGACTGACAGACATCAAAAGGCATGAATTTGAAGTAAGAGTAGCCTAAATGAGACATGATGCAGCACAATACCAATGCATCTGTTTATTACATTTTTCTTCTCTTTATTTTTTTCAGTAACTTCCATCACAATCCCAACCTCACTACTTCCCCTATTCATCATATGTAACTTGTTTCATTTCTAAGGATAACAAAGCACTGTAGAAGGCCATTGATTCCAGATAATGGAAGATATTTATAATTTGCAGTAGGACGACACAATGTAAACCAAGACTTCTTCCAAGCAGCAGATGAAACATTAGGAGTACATTACATGGCAGGAGATTTCACTGAAAGGATTGAATATGATTAATTTGTATGGTGAGTAGATAAAATATCTTGAAAATGTTTGGTTTCTTTTCTGACAGCTGTTGTATAACAATATACAAATTTTAACCACACACACGCGCACGCACGATATACAGAAAACATGGCCTGCTACGGGAATTCTCCCAATTGCCTCAAAGGCAGGGATGACACTTTGGGAAATTGCAAGAAGTTTATGATCGAATTCATTTCCGCATGCAATAAAGACTCAAGAGATCATCTTAGCTACTTCTCGAATGCACTGCTCCACTGATATTCGTGATATCTATGTAATACATACATACATACATATATACATACATACATACATACATACATACATACATACATACATACATACTGTGCCATAACAGAGCCATGCATTACTGATCCAGGCACATATTATTAAAATTTTATTCAACACGTTCTGTATTTGGCGTGTGCAGATATGCGAGGTGTACACGTGAGGACTGATGCCAAGGAAATTTCCATGCAAGGAGCAAGTGCGGTAGAGATAATTGTGCGACGAAAACAGAAGAAGGCAGGTCTCAAGCGCATACCACGTAATAATGCCGTGGGGGTGAAAATCACAGAGAGCCAACATTCTGCACAGAAATTTCATGCGGATAACCAGCCTAATGGGATGACAAAGTGGAGTTAAATTAAACTTGCACCTCGATTTCCACTATAATTAGGGTAACTAATGACACCATATGCCCCTTCAGAATATAGAAGAAAAATTGACAGGAAGGGATGTGCTATATATTCCCGAGTAATATAAATTACGCAGTTGTGATACTATCACATAACAGAAGCGTCCCCACGTGATAAACAGAAAACATGGCCTGCTACGGGAATTCTCCCAATTGCCTCAAAGGCAGGGATGACGCTTTGGGAAATTGCAAGAAGTTTATGATCAAATTCATTTCCGCATGCAATCAAGACTCATGAGATCATCTTAGCTACTTCTCGAACGCACTGCTTCACTGATATTCGTGATATCTATGTAATAGATTGATATCCTCTCTGAGAGGTTTCTAGGGTCAGCCACCTTGTGACAGTTTTAAATAAATAAGGCAGACAAACTCCCACACGGGTCAGTCTGGGAATAGACACAAGGCTTGCTTCACGTGACTCAAAATCAGTCTCTTTGGCAACGGCCGTAGCTGTGTTGAAACACCGGATCCCGTGAGATCTCCGAAGTTAAGCAACATTGGGCGGGGTCAAGATTTGGATGGGTTGCCACGCGCTGTTGGTGGAGGTAAGAGAATGGAGGAGCAGAAAGGAATTGGCCACCCTACCGTACGTAAACTCTTGTTCAGGCACACCTCTGCAGAGGTTCGGACCTGCCTTCGGGCAGAATACACCCTATCTACCTGTGCAGTGATAATCCGAGACAATAAGCTTAGATATATAAAGTCTTTTTTTTTTTTTTGCTAGTGGCTTTACGTCGCACCGACACAGAGAGGTCTTATGGCGACGATGGGATAGGAAAGGCCTAGGAGTTGGAAGGAAGCGGCCGTGGCCTTAATTAAGGTACAGCCCCAGCATTTGCCTGGTGTGAAAATGGGAAACCACGGAAAACCATCTTCTGGGCTGCCGATATAAAGTCTTATTCAGAAACAGTTCATGATGTATTTTTTTGATAGCGCCAAAATTTAGAATAATTCCTGTAACATTCAGAGATGGATTTGTGATTATTATATATATAATTAGGCATGAATTCAGTGCGGGACAATAACCTTGATACCACTGTAGAGTGTGATTTGAAGTTACAAGAGCGTGTGGCTAATATTCTGTGTTGATGCAACAGCTTTCTTCAGTGGAGAACAAGATACAAACCATGTTCCAGGAAACACCTACTCAGAACTGGACCCCTGATATTCCAAGGATGATCGCCGCTGTAATTGAGTTCTAAATCTTCCCAGCATGAGCCTTCCCGAGGCTCGAACGGAACGCATAATGCAGTGATCAGATACGTAGATAATCCCATTATAAGTAACTATGAATGCGTAGCTTGTAAATAATTCATTAATAGATTAGGATGTATATTTATCCTATTTATGGGTTTAGTATAGGAATTTTTGAGTGAGTTAATTTAGTTAGATTTTACAAGAAATCATGAAGGGATCATTGTAATTACTCAACTTTATTGATTAGTTCACAGTAATCGTGTAATTCAATTTTTGGGAACTTATTAGATGTAAAGTGTCAGAATATTTTTCATTTATTTTGTGAGTTCATTAGGTTAAAGGTTAACGGGGTAGTATATAGTAGTATAACGATTACATGCTTGTTTTTGAAGCAGGAATTCACTTGATATACTTTTTATGTTAATTAGTAGGAGTTTTGTAGCATAAGGTCAATGGCTGCAAATCTGCTGTAGGGTGTACTATGAACAACGCTGGGATTCGAATCCAAGACCTCCATTTAGATAGAGCTTTCCATAAGGAAGCACTTTCATATTAATTTCCTCTTCCCCCAAGAATATATTTTTTTTTTTATGAGAGGCCATTTGAGTTTAAGAGTGCTGTTTTCCTTGGATGTGCTCAGGTCATGAACCCCGGTCTATATTTTGTGAGGCTGTGTCAGCAGGAATTGGATAGAAAGAAAATCCCTTTTAACGATATGCTTATTTCAAGTTGTGATTTGTTTATCTTGCCAAAGGTAGTGACATTTATGTGAGATGGAATTTAAGAGATATGTTCTCAATAGCATGAGACGTTAAAAATACTGTGTGAGGTTTTCATGCAGAGTTGAAATCTTAAAAGGGCTTTGTGTGGAGAAAGACTGCGTGAGCAATGTGGAGGGCAGACCACGTCTGTTTGTATCAACCCTAAACTGTCAGTGTTAATGAATGGCCTTCTTGAGGGGTGTGACAACCAGGCCAGGGGGAGTAAGGAAACACATTTAACCAAGCATTTTTTTAGATGATACAAGGGAGGTTAAAAATCCTTTTAAGGTTTGATACCAGGAATTAGTTTAATAATAATAATAATGTTATTTGCTTTACGTCCCACTAACTACTTTTTAAGGTCTTCGGAGACGCCGAGGTGCCGGAATTTAGTCCCGCAGGAGTTCTTTTACGTGCCAGTAAATCTACCGACACGGGGCTGTCGTATTTGAGCACCTTCAAATACCACCGGACTGAGCCAGGATCGAACCTGCCAAGTTGGGGCTAGAAGGCCAGCGCCTTAACCGTCTGAGCCACTCAGCCCGGCAGGAATTAGTTTGGCCACAAGGCCAAGTGTATTCACCTCCACTCTCTATGACCTTCTGCCAACGTTCAGGTAGTAGTTGAATGCCTCGCCTGTAGAAATGTTTTGGTTTTGACTGGGAGAAATCTGTTAGCCATTGGTCATGAGAAACTTCGTCAGGAAACACTTGCCCCTGAATGTGGTTAGAAAGAGAGCGGAAAAGATGGAAATCTGAGGGGGCAAGGTCAGGGTACACAGAGGATGAGGAAGAGGTTCCCAGCCAACAGCAATCACACGTTTGGTCAATTGAGCTGTATGCGGATGAGCGTTATCATAGAGCAATAAGACTGGTTATTGCTGGTATCCATATACTATGTACCTTACCCTTCAAATGCAAATGGCGTACAATAGTTGACTGATCACATTCAGAAACTTGCGCCATTTCCCGCATTGTTTGACAACAATTCTCATGAAATAACTCATTCAAGTGATTTCTGTCAAAATCTGAAGGTCTTCCACAATGTGGAAGACAAGCCAAACCGTTGCAAGTGATAAATATCATTATGGATCTGTACGGAAGATACTATAAATGCAGGATGCTAATTAGTTTATGATATCACCTATTCAATACATTAAAATTTTGAACAATTAGGAATTTATCTTTATTTCCATATGAGACATGTTTCGCCTTTCATTGAAGGCATCATCAGTCAGTACTACCTCAAGGTATAAATCAGGTACCTGATTTGTATTTAAATCATAATTACTAAGAAATAATATTGACATACCAGTATTACAGTAGGGATAGTCAATGAGAAAAACAATGTTCAGTGATAATATGGATACCAACATACCAGCCGTTGGCTGTAAATTACCAGTTGTGAAGGATAACAGCGTCAAAATGTCAGGGTATGTCTTACAAAGGTTATATTAACATATTTACATGGGGGCAGTCTAAGGAAAAGATACAAGTGACTGGCACCAATACGTAAGACCACAGGGTAATTTAACAGTGTCCAGCAGCAGTGGTCCGACATGAAATATTTACATGTAATTAATCTCATAATAGAACCGTATTGAAGATAATATATTAAAATTGTAAAATCCTTTTATTTACAACCACCTACTCAATACAATACCATACACTCGTTGAATTATAAAATAATCATGAGGTGTCTTAAATAATGGGACATGTTTTGTTCGGCATAGCGAACATAATCAGCCGTTAATGTAATTCACAATGCACCATGTAATTAACGGCCTTTCTTTTCAACTACACCGAAATTAAGCCTAAACATTACGACACCCAATCAAATTTCCTTCCATGCCAGCCAAATTCACCATTACTTATTGGAGCCGTATTCACGAACACGGGACTTCAACCAGACAGCTTTCAGTAATGACTACACTCCTAATGGAGCCTCATTTGGCAATCTCAAAAAAACGCTGGAATATTTTTTCTAGCATTCCAAATAATATGAACTGAGGTCAAACCACTGCTGCATAATACTGTGTAGTTGTCTTGTCAGTAGCCTACTGTGATCATCAACCAACAGCAGAAATTATAGTTATGCACATTGGTGCCAGACATTTTGTATCCTATCTCCCCAAACTGCTCCCATATAAATACACTGACTGACAGAGCAAATGCAACACCAAGAAGGAGTGGTTCGAAAGGGATGAAAGTTGGGGAAAAAACAGAGACGGCACGGACGAATAATTGATGTTTATTTCAAACCGATATGCAGGTTACACAATGCGCACGGCATCGACTCAGTAGGATGTAGGACCACCGCGAGCGGCGATGCACGCAGAAACACGTCGAGGTACAGAGTCAATAAGAGTGCGGATGGTGTCCTGAGGGATGGTTCTCCATTCTCTGTCAACCATTTGCCACAGTTGGTCGTCCATACGAGGCTGGGGCAGAGTTTGCAAACGGCGTCCAATGAGATCCCACACGTGTTCGATTGGTGAGAGATCCGGAGAGTACGCTGGCCACGGAAGCATCTGTACACCTCGTAGAGCCTGTTGGGAGATGCGAGCAGTGTGTGGGCGGGCATTATCCTGCTGAAACAGAGCATTGGGCAGCCCCTGAAGGTACGGGAGTGCCACCGGCAGCAGCACATGTTGCACGTAGCGGTGGGCATTTAACGTGCCTTGAATACTCACTAGCGGTGACGTGGAATCATACGCAATAGCGCCCCAAACCATGATGCCGCGTTGTCTAGCGGTAGGGCGCTCCACAGTTACTGGCGGATTTGACCTTTCTCCACGCCGACGCCACACTCGTCTGCGGTGACTATCACTGACAGAACAGAAGCGTGACTCATCGGAGAACACGACGTTCCGCCATTCCCTCATCCAAGTCGCTCTAGCCCGGCACCATGCCAGGCGTGCACGTCTATGTTGTGGAGTCAATGGTAGTCTTCTGAGCGGACGCCGGGAGTGCAGGCCTCCTTCAACCAATCGACGGGAAATTGTTCTGGTCGATATTGGAACAGCCAGGGTGTCTTGCACATGCTGAAGAATGGCGGTTGACGTGGCGTGCGGGGCTGCCACCGCTTGGCGGCGGATGCGCCGATCCTCGCGTGCTGACGTCACTCGGGCTGCGCCTGGACCCCTCGCACGTGCCACATGTCCCTGCGCCAACCATCTTCGCCACAGGCGCTGCACCGTGGACACATCCCTATGGGTATCGGCTGCGATTTGACGAAGCGACCAACCTGCCCTTCTCAGCCCGATCACCATACCCCTCGTAAAGTCGTCTGTCTGCCGGAAATGCCTCCGTTGACGGCGGCCTGGCATTCTTAGCTATACACGTGTCCTGTGGCACACGACAGCACGTTCTACAATGACTGTCGGCTGAGAAATCACGGTACGAAGTGGGCCATTCGCCAACGCCGTGTCCCATTTATCGTTCGCTACGTGCGCAGCACAGCGGCGCATTTCACATCATGAGTATACCTCAGTGACGTCAGTCTACCCTGCAATTGGCATAAAGTTCTGACCACTCCTTCTTGGTGTTGCATTTGCTCTGTCAGTCAGTGTATGTTAATATAAGCTTTGTAATTTCCTAACTTTTCTAATAGAGTAGCATCAATGTTTCATGTCAGACCATCACTGTTGGATACTGTTAAAATGCCCTGTGGTTTTACGCGTTGGTGCCGACTACTTGTATCTTTTTCCTTAGATTGCCCTCAAATAATATGTCAATATAATCCTTTTTAACTCCATATTATTAATGGATATTGTTTTCTCATTGAAATTTAGTATTATTTTCCTTACATTTCTGATAGTGTAACGTCAATATTTCATGTCGGATCACTGCTGCTGGACACTGTTAAATTACCCTGTGGTATTGGTGCCAGTCACTTGTATCTTTTCCTTAGACTGTCCCCATGTAAATATGTTAATATAACCTTTGTAAGACATACGTAACATTTTGACGCTGTTATCCTTCACAACTGGTAATTTACAGCCAACAGCTGATATGTTGGTATCCATATTATCACTGAACATTGTTTTTCTCATTGACTATCCCTACTCTAATACCGGTACGTCAATATTATTTCTTAGTAAGTATGATTTAAATGCAAATCGGGTACCTGATTTATGCCTTGAGGTAGTACTGTGACTGATGATGCCTTCAATGAAAGGCAAAATATGACTCATATGGAAATAAAGATAAATTTTGTTTAAAATTTTAATGTAATGAATAGGTGATATTATAAACTAATTAGCATCCTACATAAGTCAAACCATCCCATTCGAAAGCGGGAAAACCATTTTTGTGCTGTTCTTTCACCAATTGCTTCATTCCCGTACACTTCACAAATTGTTCTCGCAGCTCCAGCTGCACTGGATCCTCGGTTAAACTCAAAGAGTAAAATGTGTCAAAAATGCCCACTATTCTCAACTTGACATTCCATATCCATTTGAAATATATACAAATAATACATTCACAATCAAGGAAACCTGTGTTCACAACACACAAACTCCTAACTCAGTTAAAACAACAGAATAAAGATAAGGCAATCCTTTCACACCGCATTGTTGCCAATCCAAAAGAATACTGCACGAACTTATCTATAGACCCAATAATAAATTAATGAATGTAGGTGGTAGGAACCCCTTTACGTAAATAAAGTATTTAAGGTTTTCCTTTACAACAGCACACCATGATGGTAGAAGATCCATGATTCAAATCCCGGCAAAACCAATGTGAATTCACCTGGGTTTTTCCTTGACCTGGACAGAAATGTACATACAGCTAGTGGTTGATTTTGTATTGTTTAACTGTTTTGTTGTTTTTTGTTTGCTTATATATGTGATTGTATTCCTTTATGAGTAAATTCTGACTTTATTCACGTAATAATTTGGACCCAAGTATTGGATCATTCTATTTAAGTGTATAATTTCATTTTTTTGGGGGGGCGGGGGGGGGGGGGTGTAAATGGCAGATGGGCATTAAACACTCAAATAGCTTCAAGTAGTATTATTGTTTAGTTTTAACTTTGTTCCCCGTGTCGAAGGGAATGTAATACAGGGTTCGCTGGCACATTTGT
The DNA here is from genome assembly GCF_040414725.1 of Anabrus simplex. Classification (NCBI taxonomy): domain Eukaryota; kingdom Metazoa; phylum Arthropoda; class Insecta; order Orthoptera; family Tettigoniidae; genus Anabrus; species Anabrus simplex. Next base: position 219,902,358 of record NC_090269.1, on the reverse strand, counting down.
AATTACAATACTTTACTAGATCATTAATGGGGATGCATTTGTCTGAATAAAAATATTTCAAAATCATTTTTTTTCATTGAGGTTTTTTCCTTTATGTATTCCAGAGAGTCATGTACTTCAAAATATGGTCCTAAGGACCTATGTGAACATATCGTCCCCACTATGGCAAACTAGCGAAAGTGACGAAATAGGGAACCTGTAGTTCTGAAGTTTTGGTCCAGATTTTATTATTTATATAATGTCTACCCTCTGACAAAGTCTTGCATCTGTAGCTCATTCTGCATGGCTAACATATAAAACCAATCATTAAATATATAGAATTGCTTTGACATGAATAATCACAACTTCTTTCAGCTGTCCTAATATTTTGACAATTTGCACATTCGTTAGTTTGCCAGAGGGGGAACGATATGTGTCAGTTTAAGTTAAAATCCTTCTATTTGTCACCAAGGCCATTAAATATTAGTTTGCTCACATTGGTAGAATTTCATTTGCTGTAGCATAGAGCATCATGAATTTTTCTCCACACACCTAAGCCTGTAAGCTTGATTTAAGTGTCTAGACTGGAATAAACCACCCCGAGAATTCAGTAATCAAGATCAGGGGTGTGGAGAAGTGTGCATTCGAACCCTGCACAGGCAATAGGCGTTGCCACATTCGTTGTCAAGGATACTTGGCATTAGCTTTCGTGGTGACACAGTATACAAGGCCAGAAAGGGTTCAATACATACATACATACATTATATGCCTGTATTCGTCTTTCAGGACTGTCAGCAAAAATCTGTAAATGAACTAAATGCCTTATAATACAAATAATATTGCATGGCTATTGCTAGCTTGGTGCAGCCCTTGTAAGGTAGACCTTTCAGCGAGGCTGAGCAGTGGAGGATGGTGTTGTGTGTGGTGTGTGAGTTGCAGGGATGTTGGGCACAGTACAAACACCCAGTCCACAAACCTAAGAAATTAACCAACACCAAACATTCAACCAAGGAGCCAGAAAACTAAGTGCCATAAGCAATCTCTAATCAAAACAAGCACTTTGGCCACAAGTCTCTTAAATTTCCTTCTCCTTTTTTTTCTTATTTCCCCAATACCCACCACTCACCTCACATGACCCTATCATGTAACAGACCTTTCTTATTAACACATCATTATCACTCACTAAAGGTAAACCCTTGATGCTGTGTTACATATGCCATAGATTTCTACCTTGAGCTCAACTTTTCAACTTGGCATGATACTTACAGGTGATCCTCATGCTCTATCTCATTTCTCAGCAACTCTTCCAACAAAGACATTGCAAAAACAAGTCACTGTAATGAACAACTTCATTGAGAAACCTATCCATTTTTTTTTTCTGCTTTATTTTTCCTCCCCTGATGAGGCTTTTCTTTTATACTTACCCCTTTCGGAAATTCATCGTTGCTTTCCTTTTATATCTGACTAATCAAACTAATTCTCCTCCATATCCACATTTCCACTGCTATCATTTCTTCCTCTTGCTTTTCTAAAGTCTAATTTTTGCTCCCATAAAGAAGCACTGAGGGTCTCTGATAACCGTATCTCCATATCCAGAACAAGCTATATATTTAAACTGCTGTAGTAACATGTGATGGTACATATATCACATCCTTGCGTGTATAATAATAATAATAATAATAATAATAATAATAATAATAATAATAATAATAATAATAATAATAATAATAATAATAATAATAATAATAATAGTAATAATGGTAATAATAATAATAATAATAATAATAATAATAATAATAATAATAATAATAATAATAATCATCATCATCATCATCATCATCATCATCATCATCATTTCACTGGTGTATTAATATAATAATATTTGAAGCTGGAAGGACTCCATGTTTGATATTACTAATTTATTTTGTACTGGCAGTTGGGAAACACACAGCTATTTCCAGGTTTGGAAAATCATCCAAGGAAACTTTGGTGAATCATACGGAGAGCCCAAGTCATGAGACTTGGATATCCTGAAGTCTGCCTAGTAGCTAGCTATGAACCCAAAGTCAATCTCTGGGCGTGGTTGGGATATAGCCACGTGTTACCATAGTGCAGGAAATCTCTCGCTCAGGATTGGACAGTCATGCTTGCACAAATTTGAGGATACTGAGACAGAGTGGGGATGAGGAAGTCTACTTATGCTTCGGAAGGATGCGATCCAACGATTATTATGACTTTTACTCTTGAACATTACTGTGAACATTAACGAGTGTACGATTGATTATGGACAAATGGAACAATGTTCTTGTTTACTTGTTAATACTTATATAACTCTTGTGCTAGTGTACTTATCTAGCATATGTACTTGGTTTTCTATATCTCATAGCAACTTTCAATAATCTATGGCTTGGTTTCAATCATGTGCTTGTGTAAACAACAGTGTCTCTAAAACCAGGTGTTATCGTCGCTATAAGACTTATCTGTATCGTGCGACGTAAACCAAATAACAAAAAAACAGGTGTTAGTGTCAGTGCTTAAAGAGGTACAGTATCAAAGTGGTATACCATGTATAGATGATTACAGCCAACAATTTGTGTGGATAAACAAAAACAGTGAAGGGTAATCTACCTAGATATATGCTTTGTAACTATTGGTCATCGGGCTCACTACAAATGGTAGTGCAGTCCTTGCTGTCGATTCTCACTTTTTTTTTTTTGAATGTACATACAGAGTCTTCCAGCAGTTGTAAATATTTATTGAGGGTGTTGCTGTTCTATATGTATTGTGTGTTGATGAAGTGCCAATGTACAGATTATGGTAATATCAGAATATAGATAGTTCATTTTCAATTAGTGCAGAAGTTTTTGGAGAACCTAGGTGCAGTTCCTACCTATTTGATCATTTTTAGAGGGGTTACGTATGGCCCGAAGCAGATGTACCAGTACACAGCTCTATGTACACACCCTGGGAGAGGGAATTATTATGCTCTATCAAAATTCGAGTGATTTATTTAGGTGAACACTGGTGCCCAAATACCAGACATTTCAGTTAATTATTGAAAATCCACAGCCTGTTTCCAGTCATCTACCGGCGAGGATAGGAATTGTGCTGGCTGCCGAAGCCTGTCCCATTCCTCTGGGGCAACAATTAATGAATGACAGATGAAATGAAATGATATGGGAGAGTGTTGCTGGAATGAAGTATGACAGGGAAAACTGGAGTACCTGGAGAAAAACTCATCCTGCGCCTCCACTTTGTCCAGCACAAATCTCACATGGACTGACCGGGATTTGAACCACGGAATCCAGAGGCGAGAGGCCGGTGCACTGCCGCCTAAGCCACGGAGGCTCTCAGTTAATTATTATATTATTTAATTAAAATTACAAATATCTACACTTGCTTAAAAATGCAAGACTTGGGCTACCTACAGAAGACATTTAAAATGTCTGGAAAAACCCATACGACTATTGAATAAACATCAGTAACACGGAAGAGGCCAATACCACAAGCATTGAGGCAATGATTATCGAACATCACTTTTGATAACTCCCTCTATGGATCTGTGGTAGAGTACCTCTGGATCTCAAGATTATGGGATCAACCCCAGCAGATGAAGGTGGATTTTTGAATGGTGGAAAGAAGTCCATTCAATACTTAATGCTGTACCATGTTGACATGTAAAAGTTCTATGGTGACATATTATAAACTCAGCCACAGATTGCCCAAAAAAGATCAGATTTATTCTGTTACCTGTTCAAAATTATTGTGCAAACAGCTTAGATGATGTCATATCAAAATGCTCGCACACAATAGCTGAGGCCATACAATTATTATTGTTATCATAATTCATCACCAGTAATAGGCCAGCCATGGTGCTTCCATATGCAACACACGCTTTTCAAAGCATTTGATGTATTCTCAATTGAAGATTGGACAATGTTATTAAGGAGGACAGCAAAAGTGAAGCAAGGAAGTTCTAAAGTCTTGTACGAAGAAGTGCCGAACTGACATCAGCAACTGGGAAGATACAGTATAATGCCTGACAAGGCCATACCCAGGAATTTAATTTGGGAGGTGGTTAGGATTTTTTCAGGGGTCAGGACTCCAAAAACAAAAGCTATAGGACCAATAAAAAGTCCTTTGGATTGGGGCAGTAGAATATATCCACAGTATCCTCTCAATTTGGGAGCATGGGTTACAACCACAGTTCACATAGCTGAGTCTGGCATTGCCTTCACTTGTGAGACTCCTCACATTCATCTTTCCTATCCAACCACCCTAGGTCAACATTTGTTCTCTTCTGTCTGATGTCATTAGGTTTGTAAGACCTATGAAGTTTTCCATTCTCAACCCCTTTGGGGGCCTTCCCTTTCTTTCTATCTTTTTTTTTTTTGCTAGTGTTTTTTTACATCGCACTGACACAGATAAGTCTTATGGCGACAATGGGATAGGAAAGGCCTAGGAGTTGCAAGGAAACGGCCATGGCCTTAATTAAGGTACAGCCCCAGCATTTGCCTGGTGTGAAAATGGGAAACCACGGAAAACCATCTTCAGGGCTCCCGACATTGGGATTCGAACCCACTATCGCCCGGAAGCAAGCTCACTTACATTTCTTTTGCTAATACAGTACCTTCATTCTTCAAAGGTCATGCTTCTTCCACATTCCCTCCCATCACTGTTAACAGAAGCTGAGTGAACCGAAGCCAGTTTATGCGCACAGCTTCATTCATCGAGTTCACTCCTAACTTAGCCTTTATCTCCTCGTTCAGAGTATCCTTCCGTCATTGTTTTCACCTGTTTGTAGCAGCAATCATCATCATAATAATAATTTATTTATTTTAATTTTTAGCCAACATAGGACTACTTAGTCAGGTTTATGGAGGTGGGTTCTTTTTTTTTTTTTTTTTTTTTGTTTCAGCCCAATATTGTTTCATCCTTTCTGAACGTAATTTTATTTCTGCTTCTGGAATCACTCTTCCTATTCTCCGCTTGTTGATTTTTGTCTGTAGTCTAGTGTGTTTATTGTTCAATATTTTGGTTGGTTTTGTATTTTAAATCTTCTATTGTAATATGCAAATCTCTCATGTTTTCTTTAAGTGCTGTGATCCATCTAATATTATTCTTACTCTTACTCTTCCACAATTTTTCTATTATTTTTCTGCTGATTCTATTTACTGGTGACCGCATTAGATGGTCTAAGAAAGATATTCATTTCTTTTTCATTGCGCTAGTCACAGGTTCTATTTCTTTATAAAATGTCTCATTGGAAGCTAGTCTCCAGACTCCGTTTACTTGATAATTTTTATTTAAACATGTCCTCACTATTCTCCTTTCTAACTTGAGTACTCTATCTTTGCAACTGTGTTTGTTGTTTTTAATAATGTTACACTTGCATACGTAATTTTTGGCTGGGTGACTGTTTTGTAGTGTTTCAGTTTGGTTGCCATTGAGAGACACTTTTTATAATATGTATTCTTGGTAACATGCTGTGCTGTAACCAGTTTATCTACACTATTTTGCCATGCTGGTTTCTCGTTCAGGTTATATGTGATTATTTCACCTAAATATTTTTTTTTTTTTTTTTTTTTTACAATTTTCATTTCTTGGTCTCCCAGCTTAATATTGTTTGCAAGCGGAAGTTGAGTTAGCATAATTTCTGTTTTATCAAATGAAATGTTCAAACCAATATTTTGAGCTATTTCCAGTAAAGATTTTTTTTGTTGTTTTGTTTCCTGAATATCATTGGCTAGTGGAGCTAATCATCAGAAAATCCTAAGACAGTTCAAATGTATATTATCCTTCTGCGTTCCAATTTTTATATTTTTCGAGTTGTTCTTGCACCATTCCCTCATAACGTACTCTAGTGCACAGTTAAAAAGAAGAGGTGACAAGCCGTCAGCCTGTCTTAAACCAGTTGTTACTAAGAATGGTTCAGAAAGTTCTCCTCTGAACTTAATTTTAGAAACTGTATTACTTAGAGTAAGTTCAATCAATTTGATTAGCTTTGAGTGAAGTCCAAAATGTCTTAAAATGTTTAATAATGATGGTCTGTGGATGGAGTCGTAAGCTTTCTTGAAATCTATAAATGTTATTGAAAGGGACTTAAGGCCGTAAAATTACAGCCAGAAAATAAACATCTTGAGGCAATAAAGGGCACGACGGTTCCACATGTTAGTGGCGGTACCCCAACAGCGTCTGTTTCACATGTTAGTGGCGGCTGAATAATAATAATAATAATAATAATAATAATAATAATAATAATAATAATAATAATAATAATAATAATAATAATAATAATAATACATACATACATACATACATACATACATACATACATACATCATCATTATAGACTGTTATGCCTTCCAGCAATCAGTCTGCAAGCCTCTGTGAATGTAATAAACTTCGCCACAACCCTCTATTTGCAACTACTCATTTAGTTCTATACCTCTTATCTTTAAATCGTTAGAAACTGAGTCTAACCATCGTCGTCTTGGTCTACCTCTACTTCTCTTACCCTCCATAACAGAGTCCATTATTCCCCTAGGTAACCTATCATCCTCCATTCGCCGCACTTGACCCCACCACCGAAGCCGGTTTATGCATACAGCTTCATCCATCGAGTTCATTCCTAAATTAGCCTTTATCTCCTCATTCCAAGTACCCTCCTGCCATTGTTCCCACCTGTTTGTACCAGCAATCATTCTCGATACTTTCATGTCTGTTACTTCTAACTTATGAATTAGATATCCCGAGTCCACCCAGCTTTCACTCCCGTAAAGCAAAGTTGGTCTGAAAATAGACTGATGTAAAGAGAGTTTCGTCTGGGAGCTGACTTCCTTCTTACAGAATACTGTTGATCGCAACTGCGAGTTCACTGCGTTAGCTTTACTACACCTTGATTCAATCTCACTAAATTACCATCCTGAGAGAACACACAACCTAAATACTTGAAATTATTGACCTGTTCTAGTTTTGTATCACCAATCTGACATTCAATTCTGTTGAATTTCTTACTTACTGATATCAATTTAGTCTTCAAAAGGCTAATTTTCATACCATACTCATTGCACCTATTTTCAAGCTAAGATATTTGACTGCAAGCTTTCGGCACAATCTGCCATTACGACCAAGTCATCAGCATAGGCCAGACTGCTTACTACATTTCCACCTAACTGATTCCCTCCCTGCTATTTTATACCTTTCAGCAGATGATCCATGTAAACTACGAACAGCAAAAGTGAAAGATTACAGCCTTGTCTAAACCCTGTAAGTACCCTGCCATCAATTCTCACTGAAGCCCAATAGTCATAAATGCCTTTGATTGATTTTAATAATCTACACTTAATTCCATAGTCCCCCAGTATGGCGAACATCTTTTCCCTCGGTACCCTGTCATATGCCTTCTCTAGATCTACGAAACATAAACACAACTGCCTATTCCTCTGGTAGCATTTTTCAATTACCTGGCGCATACTGAAAATCTGATCCTGAGAGCCCCTCTGTGGTCTGAAACCACACTGATTTTCATCCAACTTCCTCTCAACGACTGATCGCACCCTCTCTTCCAAGATGCCAGGGAATACTTTGCGTGGTACACTAATCAATGAGATACCTAGATAGTTGTTGCAATCCTTCCTGTTCCCTTGCTTTTAGATCGGTGCAATTACTGCTTTTGTCCAATCTGAAGGTACCTTACCAACACTCCATGCTAATCTTACTATTTTATGAAGCCATTTCACCCCTGCCTTCCCACTATACTTCACCATTTCAGGTCTAATTTCATCCATTCCTGCTGCTTTATGACAGTGGAGTTTATTTACCATCCTTTCCACTTCCTCAAGCGTAATTTCACCAACACCATTTTCCTCCTCCCCATGAGATTGGCTGTTCACAACACCACCAGGAAGATTTCCTTTTACGTTGAGATGATGTTCAAAATATTCCCTCCACCTCTCCACTCATTCCCTGGGATCTGTAATTAGTTCACCTAAATTACTCAAAACACTGTTCATTTCCTTTTTCTCTCCCTTCCTAAGATTCTTTATTATTGTCCAGAAAGGTTTCCCTGCTGCTTGACCTAGCCTTCCCAGTTATCATCATCATCATCATCATCATCATCATCATCATCATCATCATCATCATCATCATCATCATCATCATTAATAATAATAATAATAATAATAATAATAATAATAATAATAATAATAATAATAATAATAATTTTACCGGGAGGTACACCTCAACGCTGCACATTCAAAATTAGCGCCTAAATGAACTCCTCTATTGGTCAAACAGTGAAACTGATAACACAACAAGTTGGAACTTTAATCAGAAGATGTTACCACTGAAAAATTAAGTAACTGTTTTGTTGTGAAGTTTCCTAAACTGACTGAATTTCTCCTGGTTTTGTTTTGATATACATCAAGAAGTGTGGACATTTTTCTACAGATGACACCACTAAAAAGTATGATCATGCACTCTGATGCAAAGTGAAAGAACTTATATTTTAAAGAAGTTTTGTATTCCTAGGTTTTCCAGAACTGATCTATGTTCATTTATTTTTGGGTTGGCAATACTTCCTTTTTCTTTCTGCCAGTTTTGAATCTGGCCAATGAAAAATTTCTGTAATTAATTTTCAACCTATCACAGGCTTCTTGTTCAATTTTGAGCGTTACCTTTGAACTCAACCAATAAAATTAAGAGGGTGTGTCTTGGTAGTCTTGAATGATATCGAACTTTCCCTGAGAATTTATAAACTGCGGCCTGTTTCCTGGCCAATTGATCATTGTCTTTCTGAGTGTGTGTGTTTAAGCAGGAAGCGGGCGGCCTCTTTTGTCGGCAGCTAGAACATCTATAAGGTAATGGCCACATAAAATCATTCTTTCTTGCTACCTCTGCAGTTTAATCCGAGGAAAAGGTCCGAATCTGTAACTATGTAACCTTCTTTTCTAAAATGTAAATGTTGTTTTGGCTAATGTGAAACTTCATAAATCTTTAATTGTAAATCGGGGATAGAGAGTGAGTTACCCTTTCGAGCTCCCCTTCATCTTGGTTTGAGGTGCCTGCGATTTAGCAACTTTTTTCCTTATAATGTATTACAGTTATTTCCATGTGTGCTACCTCAAGTAGCTTGGGATTAGCCCCTGTTTCTTCAGCTGAGAGCCCTATAGGTTTTAATATTGCAATATCTGGAGCGCAGTGTACACCTCCATTCAGCTTGCGTTCGGGCCGTTTATTTTACCCGTTCTTTTTTCGCAAAGGCCCTAAAGGTTGGATACTAGGTACCCCTGTGTAGAAATCAGTTCATTTGTAAATTGTGGCTTGAGAGGCCAGAGATTGTATATCTCGATATAATGTTGCCTTGTGCAGGCTTGGAAAACTGAGAACCTGTTAGCTCTTTTTCAAAGTTTTGTAACTGTAAAGTGTGCCTCTGGGAGGCTAGATATTATGATTTAGGGAGCAACTGCTCTTGAAGTAGGGGATTTCTGCCCTGAACTAAATAATTCTTCTTCCATTTGTAAAATTGTAAAACAAGGGGCTTGGAGCCCAGAATTTGTAAAAATCACTAATCTTGGACTTTTCTAGTCTTGTTTCGAGATTGCTTTTGTACCTGATATATTGTTGTGTTCGCTCAGTGAAAGATTGTTAAGTTTGAAGTTCTTAAAAAAAAAAAAAAAAAAAAAAAAAGTAACCGTTTACAATTGCAATTCAATTCTTGATATTGTAGTTAGACCCATTCAAGCCTGCACCTTCTTTCACCATCTCTGTGTTCCACACAAATCCCATGATGATGATGATGATGATGATGATGATGATGATGATGATGACGACGACGACGACGACGATGATGATGATGATGATGATGATGATGATAATAATAATAATAATAATAATGGTGTTTGGTCTTCAGAGAAGCTCGGTGGTGCAGGTCTTTAGAGATGACGTCCTATAGGCAACCAGCGCATCTATGAGGATGAGTCCCTACCTAAGATGAGGTCTAATGGTGAAGATGGCATAAACATCCAACCCCGCAACCAAAACCAATTAATGCTAAAATCTCCGATCCAACCAGGTATCAAACTTGGGACCCTTTGGATCAAAGGCCAGCATGGTAACCATTTAGTCATGGAGCTGGACAAAATGTGTGTCATCGTCCCAAGGTGATAGAAATATTTTCAGACACAACCCCCAATGGAGGTGAGCTACATGTATAATTTTAACCTGTTACCAGTCCTCCTCCTCATCATCATCATATCATCATCACCATCATCATCATCATAATTTCTCCCTTACCGAGCTCGATAGCTGCATTCGCTTAACTGCGGCCAGTATCCAGTAATCGGGAGATCGTGGGTTCGAGCCCCACTGTCGGCAGCCCTGAAGATGGTTTTCCGAGGTTTCCCATTTTCACACCAGGCAAATGCCGGGGCTGTACCTTAATTAAGGCCACGGCCGCTTCCTTCCACTTCCTAGGCCTTTCCCATACCATTGTCGCCATAAGACCCATCTGTGTCGGTGCGACGTAAAGCAAATAGCAAAAAACAAAAAATTTCTCCCTTTCCAACCGATACTGGATGGAGGCAGATATAGTTCATCTCTATTTCGTCCTGTCTCTCCACCATTCCTTCCTGCCATTTAAAAATGTACCGGGCGAGTTGGCCATGCGGTTAGGGGGGCGCGGCTGTTAGCTTGCATCCGGGAGATAGTGGGTTCGAATCCCACTGTCGGCAGCCCTGAAGATGGTTTTCTATGGTTTCCCATTTTCACACCAGGCAAATGCTGGGGCTGTACCTTAATTAAGGCCACGGCCACTTCCTTCTAATTCCTTGGCCTTTCTTAACACATCGTCACCATAAGACCTATCTGCGTCGGTGCATCGTAAAGATAAATAGGGAAAAAAAAAAATTTTAATGCGTAACAGTGCCTGGAATTGAACCTGCAGCTCCGATGATGGCTGCTAGTATCACTAATAGTTATGCTACGAAGGCAAATGTTGCACAGTGGAGCTTCCTCTTAAAGCAATAATACCATCACCAGCAAATAAAAACACTTAATTTTAGTCAGGAACTATAGCCTATAAAAAAATAAAATTAAAAAAATCCACAGCCTGTTTCCAGTCATTCGACAAGGTCAGGAACGGAATGAATGAAGCCCTCATCTAGTGGCGAGGATAGGAATTGTGCCAGCTGCCGAAGCCTGTCGCACTCCTCTGGGGCAATGATTAATGAATGATAGATGAGATGAAATGATACTGGAGAGTGCTGCTGGAATGAAATATGAGAGGGAAAACCGGAGTACCCGGAGAAAAACCTATCCCGCCTCTGCTTTGTCGAGCACAAATTTCACATGGAGTGACCAGGATTTGAACCACGGAACGCAACAGTGAGCCGGCGCGCTGCCACTTGAGCCACGGAGGCTCATCAAACAAAAAATGTTCAGACATTTTTAGAGCAATATCCTTTACAACTGAACAGATTACGCAGAAAGCTAAAGTTCTCGTGTTCTCGCCCCGAGTTGGTAGATCTCTTTCCTAATACATCCCAATGTAGGTGAGCTATGTGTCTTTTAACCTCACACCAGCTCTCCTGCTATTCTTAAATAGCAATACTGGGGAGCAGTCTGCAGGTAGACGGGGAGGACGGTCTTCTTTCGTACGAGTACGCTTCTCTCGCCCCATCAAGTCATCCGATGTCGCACCAATCATCTCTCACTGAACACTACTCAGTAACCAGACACACTGGCAAACGAATCTTATCAGGTGCAGGCCCAACACCAACAAGTTCCAGGCACACCGGTAAGCCTAATCTATGCTCCCGCTCTCATAATTTAAATGAAATCAATGAAAAAAAGAACATTCTACTTGAAACATTCATTCCATATATTTGACAGAACTTCTATAATAAAAACAAACCCTGCCTCCATCTCTCCAACTCACCACCACTCACCTCCACCAGCCCTACACACTGCTCCCCTTCCCCCTTCAATCCTCCCATCCTCGCAAACGCAGCTGAGCCAACAATAGACACGATCAGTAAGAACAGGACCATTAAATTTGAGAAGGTCAGGCCATTTCGAGAGGACAACTACTTAACAAGTAAGTTTAAAAGTTTTCTTCACATTTATTTTTCACTTATTAGCCCAAGTTTCTCATACCGCCTCATTTTTCCAATACAGATTTGAACTTCATTGGCAGTTTCCACTATGCATCACATACATTTTATTTGACATCTGTTATCTTCTCTAACATAGCTTCTCAATTTTTTGCTGCCCTCCTGACTATTTAAAAATAAGGTAAACACACCTAGCCAACACTGGACACGATCACTGAGAAGGGGACTGCTAAAATTGAGAAGGTCAACCCTTTTGAGAGTGCAACTATTAAAAAAATTTCAGTTCATTGGCAGTTTTCCTCTGTGTTATCACACACACTTTTTACCTGGCACGTTTTTCCTCTCACACTTTTCGACTCCCCTCTTAACTATTTGTCATGGTGATTCAACGGAGACAGATTGTTATTTTGAATTGTTTAGCACAGTGATTTCGTCCTGTTCTTCAATTATAACACACTGCAGTTTTAGACTAAGAGGTCCACAATCTAATCATAATCAGTTATTGTTTGTTCCCGTCATGTCTCATTTGTTTTCATTATTTTCTTCATCAGGTTTTAACACATTTTTGTAACATCAATTATGTAAATAACTTTAACCTTTCTTCACTGCAGATGTCTAAAACAAGTTTATTATTACTCCATCTATTGATGGAAATTGTTTTAATGTCCGACTCGTTGGCTGAGGTCAGCGTACTGGCCTTCGGTTCAGAGGGTCCCGGGTTCGATTCCCGGCCGAGTCGGGGATTTTAACCTTCATTGGTTAATTCCAATGGCCCGGGGGCTGGGTGTTTGTGCTGTCCCCAACATCCCTGCAAGTCACACACCACACATAACACTATCCTCCACCACAATAACACGCAGTTACCTACACATGGCAGATGCCACCCACCCTCATCGGAGGGTCTGCCTTAAAAGGGCTGCACTCGGCTAGAAATAGCCACACAAAATTATTATAATTGTTTTAATTCTGTCATGTCTCTTTTGTTTTTTCATTCTTTCCTTCATAATGTTTTAACATACTTTTTAGCAACAATTATGTAGATAACTTTAACCTTTTTTCACTGAAGATGGCTCAAACGATTTGAAACATGTTTGACTAGCACTACTCCATCTTATGATGAAGATGTGTATGTATTGAATAGGACATATTAAATATCCTTTGTAAAGTGAAAACCGTCAATACGGAGTGATTCTAATATCTTGTAATGGAAACGCCATCCAGGCAGGCAAGAAAGCCAACCTTTATTGCAATCTCAAAATAAAGGTTGACAAATTAGGAAAAAACTTATGTTTTTTTTTAATGCTTGATCAATGACTTAACCCCCAAATGTTTAAAATTCACAAAAAAAACCTCATAGGAACACAACAAAAACTCATGCAACTCAACTTAAAACTGATAAAATTTGGGTTAAAGATAAAATCAAATTTCTCCATTAAAAAGAAATCTCTTCTGAACGACAAACTATATGGAACTCATTTAGAAGTTTCCACTCTTCTTTTCCCCCTCGAATGGACATCCATTCAATTACACATCACTAACAAACTTAATACTTTGTTAAAGAAGCAAAACACACTTCACAAAAAAAATGGAATGCTCTTTCAAAAACAACACTTAGCAAACACAATACCCCAAACAGCATAAAACCAAATGATTTTCACCAACCTGTAGTGAACATAAGTAAAATCAATCTCAATGTCTATGATCTCACAAAGCTGAACAATGGACCTAAACATAATTGGGGTAGTCCTTCTAACCGTGACAATTTAATTACCACCATAGCGGAATCGGAATTAGCCATTAATAAGTTACCCATAAATATACAAGAAGAGGCCCGATATGAAGTCAAACATAAACTATCTTCTATCTTAATTAACAACAAACCATTAAACCCAACACTGAACACATAACTAAAGTCCACAAACTAAAGAAAAAAGTCAAAAACAATGACTTAATAATAACAAAAGCTGACAAAGGGAATGCTACCGTAATCGTGGATAAAAGTAACTACATCAATAAAGCACAATTTTTTTTTTTTTTTTTTACAGAAAACAACTTCATAACCTCTAAAAAAGATCCACTAATAAAATACAAACAGACCTAAAAACCATTATTAAGAACATTTCGTTTTTGAAAAATCCAAAATGATTATCATGAATCTGAAGCTTCCCACAGCAAAAGCACTACCGACATCATCATTAGACCCATTATCAATATCAGAAACAGTCCAACTTATGGAAGTATCTCAGTTCATTCACAAATTCCTTAAATCACACTATCATTTTCAAGCCAATACGTCAGTGAGAAATTCCACAGAATTTTGCAATAAAATTAAATACTTTAATTTATCCAAACCGCACACTTTTCATTTAAAGTTAAAAATTTCATTGTTCCGTATTAAAAAATATCACAATTAAAATTGAAATAATTGATAAGGAGATTCCACCTATTCAATACCAAAGAATAAGAAATGTAGTGAATTACATTCTCATTTAATAATAATTAGAAATGGTACCGGTTTCGACCCTAGTCCAGGTCATCATCAGCCGATTAAGAAATGGAAAACAATGCATGGGATCAGCAGAAGAGGCAATATGAAAAGGAAATGAATGGGGGTAGACACTGTAAAACTTAGAAGTAAAATACAAATCATTCAAAAGAAAAACAGGTGCAATTCTCTTAGCGGCAGCAAGGCACACACAGCGCTAGGCAAAGTCCCACAATGACTACGAATAGTGCAGAACTGTTCAAAGTTCGACTGTGATGTGACTTTATGCCTGACAGTGTTTAAATAACTGGCTTTGAACAATTCTCCGCTATTCGTAATCATTGTGGGACTTTGCCTAGCGCTGCGTGTGCCTTGCTGCTGCTAAGAGAATTGCGCACTGTTTTTCTTTTGAATTATTTGTATTTTACTTCTTCTAAGTTTTACAGTGTCTACCCCCGTTCATTTCCTTTTCATATTGCCTCTTATACTGATCCTATGCATTGTTTTCCATTTCTTAATCGGCTGATGATGACCTGGACTAGGGTCGAAACCGGTACCATTTCTAATTATTATTAAATGAGAATGTAATACACTACATTTCTTATTCTTTGGTATTGAATAGGTGGAATCTCCTTATCAATTAATTCAATTTTAACACTTTTCATTCATTTGATATTACTAACATGTATGCTAATGTGCCCGTTAACAACACCGTACAATTGATTAAGAACAATCTTTCCAAATTCAGCAAATTAAGTAGAGGCGAAATAGATGGATTTATTCAGATTCTGAAATTTACATTGAATAACAATTTCTTCACTTTCAATAATGTCATTTACCAGCAGATGGGTCTTCCCATGGGGTCACCAACTACAGGAATCCTTGCGGATATTTACATCGATCATTTAGAACATTCTCACATCATTGGTAAGATTAACGTCATTCAACACTGGACACACTATGTAGATATGTTTGTTATTTTAGATTCCCGTATTACTAAGAGCAATAAAGTACTTGAACTTCTCAACTCCACTGATCCACATATAAAATTCACCATAGAGTCAGAAAACAATAATGCCCTTAATTACCTGGACTTAACCATTATGCGCAACTGCAACAACACTTTATCCTTTAATATCCAGGATTACTCACCTAAGATGTTACATGGAAATAATGTCTAAACCATTTAAGATATTGGTATTCTGTTTTCATATTCGTAAATGATACCCAGGGGCTTGTAAAATAATGTGTTATATTCTCACGGTGTGATTAATAACCAAGATATTGATACTAACTCCATATTTTAAAATGGAACCGCACGAATACATACAGCTGGCCTAAATGTTCAACTACGTACAAGTTCAAATATATAAGTATTTTCAATATCAGGCAGTTACTTTTTGAGATATCAAAAAGAACAGCCGCATCAGACGGCGTGCAGTCGAGCAAGGACATATTGATGCACAAGCAGTTTCCTGGGTGTAATTTCAGACACAGAATGGATACCAGGCATGTAAGCATATCCTACACATGTGATGAGTTTGCAAGTGTGTATGACAGGCGAACTCCTCACAGGACAGGGAGAGTTGATGTTTTTAAAAGGAATAAAATAAATACTTTGGTACCATTGAGATAGGCCACGGCCAACGTCCTTTCCAAATCCTTCCCATTCCCATATGTGTGTGGAAAAACGCCAAACTGAGCGCACCTGTTACACATGGATTTCAAAACAAAACAAAAAAACTTTTAAATCCCTTCCCCGTTGTGTGTTCGCCAGTCATACAACACCGTTGTACACCCAGGGTATGTGACGGTACATCACATTATGTGTACAATAGTTTACAATACATGCCTGGTATTCGTTCTGTGGCTAAAATCAATGCCAGGAAACACCTTGTGTTCCAATACATCCTTGACCGACCGCACACTGTCTGATGCGGCACGCATAAGCCCAAATGCGGTTTTTATTGATATTTTAATTTAAGCATTTCATTTTAAAGTCTGTATTGAACTGAGACTAATAGATAAGTAAAATTAAAAATCCACATTTACATGGAACTAGTTTCAACGCTGGTGAGCGTCATCTTCAGCCAAATATGAGAACAGGCACTCGTAAATAAACATATCATCATTATATCAATGCACATATAAACACTCTTAAAATGGGACTTATGATGCCCCGAAAAGTTTCTGGAGAAAACTTCAAATAATCACATTTTCAAAATCCTGAAGTCACAATTAGAACAACACTCAACACAACATAATTCTTTTCACTCAAGTTAAAACTTCGAAAATACTGAGTTCGACTTAGAACTGTAATATTCTCAAATAAATAAAAAGTCTTATCATAAATGAAATGTTATACAAAGTTTGAACCACATATAGAGTTTCTCCGTAAATATGACAGTCCCAATTAGAACAACACATTAACATAACATAATTATCTAATTCAAGATGGAATCTTCAAAGTCCTGAGTTCTACTTAGAGTAGGAAGATTCTCAATTTAAATAAAATTAATTTTAATGTTTATAAAGGAACTTTATACATGTTTCATCCTTTGTACTTCTGATCAATTGTGACAAGACCTTTTATTTAAATTGAGAATCTTCCTACTCTAAGTAGAACTTGGGACTTTCAAGATTCCATCTTGAGTTAAATAATTATCTAATGTTAAAGTGTCGTTCTAATTGGAGCTGTCATATTTACAGAGAAACTCTATATGTGGTTTGAACTTTGTATAACATTTCATTTATGATACGACTTTTTATTTATTTGAGAATCTTACAGTTCTAAATCGAGCTCCATACTTTCAAAGTTCCAACTTGAGTGAAAAGAATTATGTTGTGTTAAGTGTCATTCCAATCGTGACTTCAAGATTTTGAAATTGTGATTATTTGAAGTTTTCTCCAGATACTTTTAGGGGCATCATAAGTCCCATTTTAAGAGTGTTTATATGTGCATTGATATAATGATGATATGTTTATTTACGATTGCCTGTTCTCATATTTGGCTGAAGATGATGCTCACCAGTGTGGAAACTAGTTCCAAGTAAATGTTGCAACTTATTTAGTTAATATTAGTATTGAAAAGGTGGATTTTTAATTGATTATCTCAAAAAGTAACTGTCCGATTTTGAAAATACTTACATATTTGAACTTGAACACAGTTGAATGTTTAGGCCACCTGTATGTATGCGTGCCGTTCCATTTAAAAATATGGAGATAGTATCAATATCTCAGTTATTAATCACCCCAAGAGAATAAGTAGCACATTATTTTACAAGTCCTTGGGTATCATTTACGAATATGAAAACAGAATACTGATATCTTTAATCGTTTAGACGTTATTTCCATGTAACATCTTAGGTTAATAACCCTGTACACAGAAAACCCACCACACCATCAATACCATCCAACAAACTTCTCTGCACCCAGACATACATAAGAAAGCAGCTTACAATAGCATGGTACTCAGAGCATTAACTGTTCCTTTCTTCTTCTTCTTCTTCTTCTTCTTTTTTTTTTATGACCACATAGGATCACTTTAGTCAGTCCATCGTTCAGGTCTCTTTGAAGGGATTGTTCGGGCTCTGCGGTCCTCCCAGTACTTCTTCAGACGCTCCGATCTTCGTGCCCTTTCCTCAGTTGAAAATGTGCGTGTTGTTGGTTTGTTTTGTGTAAGGGTAAAGCGGAGGTTTGTATTCTTGAGTTTTGTATTCAATTTTAACTTATTTGTGGTGTCTTCTGTTGTAAGGCCTATTTCCTTCAGATCCTCTCTTACTTCTCTAATCCATTTACATCCTGTTGTGGTATTTTTTGAGACGAGATTGTGTTATACTAGTTGTGTCAGAAGTTCGAATCCTGCATCCTCATGATATGTCCAAAGAATCCCAGTCTCCTCTTACGCATAGTATCTGTAATGGGTTCTAGCTCTTTGTACACGACTTTGTTAGGTATTAACCGCCACTGTCCATCTTTCTGGTATTTTTTGTTTCTTCCAATCCTCCTTTCAATTTTCTGAAGTCTGTCAGTGTTTGATTGTTTATTCAGGTAAAAGAGTGTTTCTGCTGCATATGTAGCTTCCGGTTTTATAACTGTGTTGTAGTGTTTTATTTTTGTATTTATTGATAAGACATTTCTTTTTGTAGATATCCCATGTTAATTTTTGTGCTTTAGCCAATCTATTTGTTCTTATTTGGATTGAGATTTTTTCATTTAGGTTATGTGTTATTACTTCTCCAAGATATTTAAATTGAGTTACTATTTTGATTTTATTACCATTTATGGTAACTTCTTTTAGCTGTGTTGGTTTTTGGGGCATAATTTCTGTTTTTTCAAATGATATTTTGAGGCCAATTTTATTTGCAATGTTTTGAAGTTCTGATATCTGGGTTTTTGCTTCTTTTATGTCCACTGCTAGTAATGCTAAATCATCAGCAAAACCCAGGCAATTTGTTTTGATTTTTTGGCCAATCTTTATTTTGGGGGGACATTTCCTAAACCATTCCCTCATTACCATTTGTAAAGCACAGTTAAATAATAGTGGTGAGATCCCATCTCCCTGCCGTAGTCGAGTTTTAATTTCAAATGTCTCTGATTTTTCACCCCTAAACTTCACTTTTGATTTGGTGTTGGTGATAGTCAATTTTATCATGTTTAATAATTTGAGGTGTAGTCCAAGGTGTCTTAAAATTTTAAACAGAGATTCTCTATGGATGCAATCATAAGCTTTCTTAAAATTAACTGTTCCTTTATCTTACAAGAATTATAAAAAAGAAATTAATACTATTTACAATATTGCAGAACACAACGATTTCAGAACAACCTTCATCAACAGAATAATAGATATAAGAGCAGACCCAAGACTACAATAGAAAAAGATTCTGCTCCTAAAGAGAAGTATTCCACTTTCACTTTCAATAGTAGTAGCATTTACAAAATTTCAAATATCTTTTAAAAAACACAACATTAAAATAGCATTTAGAACCTCCCATACCAACTCCAAACTTATTTTCAATCCACAGACTGTCAACAATAACAATAATAATAGATACTTGAACTCCGGACTTCACAAATTAGAATGCCAATCCTGTAAATCCAGCTATGTTGGTCAAACAGGCCGCAATTTTGTCATAAGATACGCCGAACATCGCAACGCTCTCAAGTATAATCGTTTTTCAGCTATGAGTGAGCATCATAAAGAATCCAGTCGTCACAAATACACATCAGTAGATGAATTCACCATTAAGTATTTATTATTTTCCACCTAGTCGATACAATGATTGCTTAAGGCAATTTAATGGTTAAAAGTGGTACATGTTTCGTGTATTATCAACATCTTCAGCCACATAACACTGTTTAGATGAAAAATATATAAATTGACAAATGCTTAAGAGGAAGTGTTCTTAAAATTAACATAAGATTGACAACATTAAAACAAACAAAAAACTCAAGAGAAAATATATAAATTATTTCTACAATTGAAAGCAGTCGTCAAGGAAACACTTGTACAATATTCCATAGAGAATATGTACTAAATGAATATTCTTTTTTTAATAATTCATGAAAAAGGTCAATTTCCTTGACGACTGCTTTCAATTGTAGAAATAATTTATATATTTTCTCTTGAGTTTTTTGTTTGTTTTAATGTTGTCAATCTTATGTTAATTTATGTTAATTTTAATTTTAAGAACACTTCCTCTTAAGCATTACTTCGTCAATTTATATATTTTTCATCTAAATAGTGTTATGTGGCTGAAGATGTTGATAATACATGAAACATGTACCACTTTTAACCATTAAATTGCCTTAAGCAATCATTGTATCGACTAGGTGGAAAATAATACTTAATTGTGAATCTATTGAAGTGCAATACGGACCATGAAGCTGATTTTATGTAATCAATAGATGAAGTCGTGAAAACATGCATATTAGGAACTACACTGCTTTTTTTTTTTTTTTTTTTTTTTTTTCATGAACGTTAAAATGATAAAAAATCACAATGTTGAACGTGAATAGGTTACTATTCTGACTGTTGAAACACATGAAAACAGGTTGTCTATTATATATGTATATATATGCTATTGAGACATATTTACCACTAGCACTATCAATTAGTTATTATGTCTTAATAATTTTCTAGAGTATCTGGTATATAATAATAATAATAATAATAATAATAATAATAATAATAATAATAATAATAATAATAATAATAATAGAGCCATGAGTTTCAAATCTCCCCCTCATTTTTTTATCTGTTTGGTCAGCTCTATTTTCTGTAAACAATATGAGCTACCTCTCCTCGCTAACTTGTAGTTATTACACCAGCTAACAGGTTTTGCCTACTACGCTATCTAGACATTGAACTGTAAACTACTGTTTTCCTCCTTTCCCCATAGATGGCTCTGGAGTAAAGGGACGATTTTTCCCCCCATTGAGTAATAGTTTGCCATAGGTTGGCCATCGTGTAATAAATATTGCTTGCCTCCATTCCTTTATAGCAACAAGCCACGCCTCAGCCTTAGTAACCAATAAGAGCCCTTCCCTGGGTCTATATAAACTGAGACAGTTGCTCCTGGAACTTGGTCTTGGAATCGTCTTTAGGGGTTAGAAGGACTTGCTGTGATTGTAATACGGGCTTGCCCACCTGAGGCTTGCATAGAGGACCACTGAGTCATGAAGGTAAGAATCTAAAGTCATCTTGAGTGTTTTAAAAGGGGATGATGGGAGGACTTACCTTAGCATGTGAACTCATAGGCGGTGCTTTATTTTATGGAATGTAAGGCAGTGCGTGTGTGTACTCTTGAAACCCTTTCTGCAATTTGATTTTCCAGTGACCAGTTTACAAAATTGGTTGTCACCTTTCAGAAGTTAATTATCCTAGTCGCTCTGTAGTTTCGATTAGCCACTGCTTCACAGGCGTTCTGCCGCTTAAGTTTTAACCGGCCTTATTTCTAATAGGATAGCCTAACGGTACTGGCATCCTAGCCTTTTGTGATTTACGGACTATTAAATTAACCTTCTCTAGTTTCTATTTTCTATTCTTATGGCTATTTAGCATAGGTTTGCACCCCTGTAGTATAGGATCTGTAAGCCGTGAAAGTTAGAAATAACCTGATAAGGACTAGTATGGTTTATTGTAAAGTGCCAGTGCATTCTGGAACCCTTCTGGTTCTTTTCTTATTCTCAAAGTTTGGCCGTGCGGAAACAGAAGCCTTGTGCTTCCTGAGGTTTCCTTTCCTTTTTGCTAGTTACTTCCCTTGTGAGTTTAAGAACCTTCTAATGTTTTTCTATTATGTAAACTTCAATGGCCTTCGCGTTTGATTTGTATGTTTTATATTGTCCAGAACTATCTGGTACATATCAATTAGTTAAATGTTAAGAGACGCATCTCTGCATATTAATTAGAAGCCTAAAAGCTTTATCTTGTTAATTGGGCTTGGTCCCTGCTGAGTTTTGAACACTGATAGCTCAAAGCTATTATTTATCTTATTATATTTTATATATTATTATTAGTCGGATTTATGAAGGGCGGAAAAAAGTCCATTCGACACTCCATGTCGTACGATGTCGGCATGTAAAAGATCTCTGGTGACACATTTGGTGTTTACCCAACAAAATTCATTAAATCTCAGCCACAGACGCCCAAGAGAGTTTCGGTTTATCCGGTCTGCCATCTAGTGGGGGCCTACAGTAAAACGGAACGTCGAAATTGACGAGCAGACAGCCAAATGGCGTCAAATTGAAATGTCTTCACATGGTAGCTGAGGCCATACGATTATTATTATTTATCTCAATGTTTTCATATTTATATTTTTGAAAGTAAAAACCAAATAAAAATTTGAAATAAATTTAAGGTAAAACTTTTAATACTTGTGCTTTCTGTGTCCAGATCTTGGCCCGCACCCCTTTTCTCCCTGCTACCCGGTAATACCCATAATAATAATAATAATAATAATAATAATAATAATAATAATAATAATAATAATAATAATAATAATTAAAAAACCCCGCCTGAACTCATAAACCCCCAACAATTCAAGAGGTGGAAACAGCATTCAGATAGTTGAAAAATTATAAGGCATGCAGAGAAGACCAAGTTTTTGCAGAAATGTGGAAATATGCCAGTGATACAGTTCGAACATCCTTATACATAGCCCTAACAAAAATCTGGATAACAGAAAAGTTTCCCGAACATTGGACCAAAGCCATAATCCACCCACTCCACAAAAAAGGAGATAAAAGCAATCCAGATAATTACAGAGATATGTCTCTCTTAGACTGCACATACAATATTTTCTCCAGAATTCTATAGAGGAGGATCAAAGAGCAACTAGAGAAAGAATTAGGTGAATACCAAGGAGGCTTCAGACCTTGGGAAAGCTGTGCAGAACAAATCATCACATTAAAATTAGCCATAGCATATTTCAAGAAGCAAAACAAACCTCTTGCAATAACCTTCGTGGACATTAAAAAAGCTTACTACTGTATCCATAGACCTTCAATGTTGAAAATTTTAAGAAATTCCGGGGTCCATCCAAAATTAATCAAATTGATAGAACTCACCTTAACCAACACTAAATCAAAAATCAAGTTCAGAGGGGAATTCTCTGACCCATTCATCATAAAATCAGGCTTAAGACAAGGAGATTGCTTGTCACCACTGCTGTTCAACTGTGCCTTGGAATAAATAATGAGAGAATGGTACAAGATTAACACATAGAACATCTGAACTGAAAGACCCAAAGACAACATAAGTTTAAATTGCCTAGGATTTGCCGATGACCTTGCTCTCTTGTCCAACAATATTCAGGAAACCAGACAACAAGTTATATCTCTACAGGAAATAGCACAGAAAATTAGTCTTGGAATATCTTTTGAAAATACAGTAATCATGTTTACTGACCCACCACACACAAACAAAATTGCCATAGGAAACCAAGAAATCAAAACTGTAGATAAATTTAAATATCTGGGAGAAATCATAACATATAACCTCAATGAAAAGCCAGCATGGCATAACAGAATAAATAAATTGACCAGAGCACAATACGTCACCAAGAATACCCACAGCAAAAAGGGCCTGTCAATAGCAACAAAATTAAAACACTACAAAACAGTCACTCAACCAGAAATAACATATGCAAGTGAAACCATCTTCAAAACAACTAACACTGCACAAATAGACAAAATACTAAAGATAGAGAGAAGAATCATTAGAACGTGCATCAACATATCATACCAAAAAGATGGACACTGGAGAGTAGCTTCTAATGAAACAGTCTACATGGAAATAGAACCAGTAATGAGCATTATCAGGAAGAAACGCATTTCTTTTTTGGACATCTAATCAGGACACCAGAGAACAGGATCATCAGGAGAATAATAGAAAAATTATGGGATAGTAAGTGCAACATTAAGTGGATTACAGAAATCAAGGAAGATATGGATGAACTACAAATTACAGTGGAAGACCTAAGAAACAAAACCAACAAAATCAGAAAACTCACAGACAAGCAAACCAGACTGCAAACCAGAATCAACAAACAGACAATAGGAAGGGTGATTTCCAATGAAGAAAGAAGGATAACATCAGAGAGAATGAAGAAGTACTGGGCTGACAGGAAACTGAAAAATTGTAGAAAGTTGGCTAGAGTGGTCCAGTGAAGGCCATAAAATGTAAATAATAATAATAATAATAATAATAATAATAATAATAATAATAATAATAATAATAATAATAATCTCTCATTCTCCTCAACCTGATGGTTGGCGGGTAGCATGACTGTCCTCGTCCAATGACCTTTTATCCTGAACCAGCTGCTTGATTAGTTGATATGGACATCGCCCTTTAATGCCATCGAGGAACCCTGCTCTTGGTCGCCCTCTTCTAGTCTTCCCTTCCAGTTTCCCTTCAAGCAGTGTGGTGCACCACGATGAATGCCGGAGTAAAGGACCTATCCAACTACATCTTCTTTTCGCGATCATTTTCTCTAGACTGGTGGTTTCTTCAGCTCTCTTGAGAACTTCTTCATTTGTTAGCCTGTGAGTCCAGGGAATTCGTAACATTCGACGCCAGCACCACATTTCAAATGCATTTATTCTTTTCTTATCAGCCTTTAATAGAGTCCAGGTTTCAGAGCCATAGGTCGCAGTTGCTCCAAATGAAGCTCTTAATGAAATGCTTTCTTACTGGTAGGGATATTGCCTTGGAGGTCAATAGGCTTCTTTTTTTATTGAAAGCTTCTTTAGCCTGGCCTATTCGAGAATGGACGTCCTTTCCACACCTCCCATCAGATGTAATGATGCTTTCCAAATAACTGAACTGATTTACTTGAGTCAATTTTTCTCCTTCCAACCAAACATTAACATCCTGTTTACCATCCGGAGTACATTTCATTATCTTGGTTTTTGTTTTGTTAACCTTCATATTACATTTTAGTTTTAGTAGATCATTCAGTTTCTTTAGTGAGGTCTCTATCTCTTTCTCAGTTTCAGCTATGAGGGCAATATCATCCACGAAATGTATTGTTTGGTATAGTTAGCCATTTATTTTTATTCCATGGGTGGAGGTGGCTGAAAACTCTTTCATTGCTTCTTCTAAATACACATTGAATAATAGAGGCGAAAGACCACATCCTTGCCTTACTCCTTTTCTTATTTTCGTGTTGATTTGCTCCTTTCCTATAAGCACTGTCTGGTTCTTGTACAACTGATAGATGATTTTCCGATCTCTGTAGTCCACTTTCAGACTTCTAAGGGCTTTAAACATAATATTCCACTTAACAATATCAAACGCTTTCTCTATATCAATGAAAGCAATTAGGATGTTCTTATTGATTCTTAGGGTTTGTTCAATAATTGTTCTAAGGCTCAGAATTGCTTCTCTTCTTTCTCTGTTTCTTCTAAACCAAAATCGATCTTCTGAGAGATTTTCTTCTATTCTTTTCTCCATGCGATGGTAAACAATTCTTGTAATAATTTTGGAGGCATGTGTTACCAGGCTTAACGTTCTATAATCTTGACATCTCTTTGCATGATTACTTTTTGGGATAGGTATCAATATAGCTTTCTCAAAATCTTCCGGTATTTCTCCGCTAGTATAAATATCATTTACTAGTTGATATAAGGAATATTTTGCCTTATCCCCTAGAGCTTGTAGTATTTCACCTGGATGTGAGTCTACTCCAGGAGCTTTCCTTTGTTTTAGCTCATTCAAAGCTTTATCAAATTCCTCTCTAAGTATACATGGTCCCAAAGCATCTTGTTCTACCTCACTTTCATTTTCTATTACATCGTCATCTATTTGTCCTTCATACAGGCCTTTTACATATTCTTTCCAAATTATAGCTATCTTATCCTGCTCTATTATCACATCTCCATTGCTTCCTTTTATTGTACTCAAGGGCTTTATCTTTCTTTGGAACTGCCTCTGAACTTCTGTAAAAGATTTTTCGGTGTTACCTTTGGTTATATTTTCATCTATCTGTTTACACTGTGCTTCGATCCACTCTTCCTCTGCTTTTTTAGTTTCTCGATGGATTTTATTTCTTATTTTCTTGTATTCTTCATGATTTCCTTTCCTTTTGGCCATCTGGCGCATGTCCATTAGTTCCAAAATGTAGGGTGTATCTTCTGCTGCATCAATTATTTGTTTCTTGATTTCTTCCCATTTTTCTTGAGCATTACTTCCAGCCAGTACTTCAGTATTATTTTTGTTATTAGTTTCTTCTTTGAACATTTTGATAGCCTCGCTGTCTTTCTTTAACTTAAATTCCATTTTGGGGGGCATCTTTCTATTCTTCTTTTCTTAATTTTCAGTTGGCCTGTCATTACCACAGGGTTATGATCAGAGTCAATATCAGCCCCAGGATAGCTTTTACTTGATTTTACTTTATTTCGATACCGTTCTCTAACTATTATATAGTCTATTTGATATCTACTACCATTTCCAGGCATTGTCCATGTATATCTTCTCCTTTTTGGCTGTTCGAAGAGAGTATTTGTAATTACAAGGGAGTGACTTCGACAAAATTCTATGAGCTTTTCTCCCCTTTTGTTTCTGGAACCAAGACCATAATCGCCCACCGTATTATCTTCTCTGCCCTCACCAACAACTGCGTTCATATCTCCGAGGATTCATATGCTCCAGATATTGTATATTGAAGCTTCTTCCGGTTTGACCTATGTATGTTGAACCATAATCAGAGCATTTCAGTCTGTATATACCTGATCCAGTTAACTGCTTAACCAATGTAATAAAGGCAGGCTCAGTTCATCTAGAGGGACATTTGTTCAATTCCCCATCAGGAAGTCAAGAAAACTAGAAACCAAGACTTCCACTTCTGGAGAGACACATGGCTCTAGGGTTCACTCAACCTACACCAGAAGAGTACCTAGTTAATTTCTATGAGAAAAGGCAGTCGGGCTAAGCTCTAATGACTCAGTTCTGCTTAATGCTGATGTTATGGATAGTGGAAACCTTCACCTTCCACTTCTCTGGAGGTCTCCATAGCCTGTATGGAATCACAAAACACAAACTCTTGTTCACTTTTAGATGTTCAGATTAATCAATCTACAGAGCATAAAGGTAATATATTTAAAACAAAGTATACAGTGCAATGGAACAATGATGGGAAGCACTGAGTTAAAAGACTAAAACATCAATTTACTCTGAAATCTACAGATAAACTGACAAGGTAAAAATAAAAGAAATGATTCTTCTACAGAAA
This sequence comes from Anabrus simplex, assembly GCF_040414725.1. NCBI lineage: Eukaryota > Metazoa > Arthropoda > Insecta > Orthoptera > Tettigoniidae > Anabrus > Anabrus simplex. The sequence goes on along the minus strand of NC_090269.1, from coordinate 219,875,047 downwards.
AAAAAAAAAAAAACTTACATTATATGTTTGCAAATCTCTCTGCTGGCCGAGAGACAAAAATGTGGGTAAGGGCTTATCTTTCCATTTCATCATTAAACGCAGATATTCTGAATGTTCCATAGTGTTCAATGAAGATTTCCGAGGAAGTCTTAACCTCAGACCAAAACCAGGGGTGTAATTTGGCTCTGTGTCTTTTCCTATAATCTGAAAAATAGAAACAAAGAAAATGATAAAGAGTGCATGGACACTGGAAAAATGAAAAAGGTACATCACAGTATTCATAATTTTACTTCTAAATATGATACACATATGTGCAGAAAAAGCATACAACTTGAATTATTTGGAGAATTACAAATTACATGTACTAAAATGGTGCTCAGAATCCAATATAACTTCATAATTTTTTAAGGTATCATCATTACACCTTTGGTGAGACAACAAGCTTAATGAAAGAAAAAAAGCTTTACTTCATATAGCGATGACTGGATGTGAAAGCGTTAGGAGTGGGAAGAAAGAATTACCATTTGGAATTGCTAGGCGGGCATTAATTCCATTGTGGAGTTTTATCTCCCGTATGCAGTTATCAGACTGTGCCACATAAGAGGCTTCTGATAAGTTCACCTGCATACACCCCAGCATCAGTGGGTAGGGTCTGACACATCCCACTCTGACGAGTCTAGTGTCAGACCTAAGACGAAATGCTGGTTAATAGAGCAAACGCCTGAAAAGCCAACATCTAATTTTTTATCTGATTTTTGATATGCTCTATTGGTGGAAAAGTATCTAATTCCCTCCATGGGAATTTAGAATAACCATTAAGAAAGTGGCTACCGCCTTAATTATAGTAGAGCCCCAGCATTTGCCCGGTGTAAAAATGGGAGACCATGGAAACAAATCTTCAGGACTGCTGACAATAGGGTTAGAACCCAGTATCTCCCAAATGCAAGCTGATAGCTACGGGACCTAAAAAGAAGAAAAGTCAAACTCTTCGTACAAATTCTGCAAACTTAATGTTTACACTTAGTATTTCATGAGGTTCTGTGAATGAAAGTTGCTTTTGAGTTGATTTTGAGTCTGGAAGATGCTGCAAGAGATGTAGCACTAATTGATGATAAATGCAACTTTCATAATGTTGTGAATGTACTGGGAATTTCAACCACAAGTGTGCACAGAGCTATAAGGGTTTTTTTTTTTTTTTTTTTTTTTTTCAGATCACACCTATCGTGAACAGCCTTGGTCAAGTTGTCTGAGGTCTACATCAATCAGATATGACCGATTTTTAACTCCAGAAATGTTCAGAGATTGCCAATTTCAGATGTACAGGCTAGAAGGCAGAGGTGTGCAACATTAATATTAGTGAGAGGCAGAGGTGGGAAAAGTACAAAATAAAAGTAATTGGGCCCAATTACAATTACCCAAGAAAAAACTGTACTCAATTACAATTACTAATCAATTTTCAAAAAGTAATCAGTAAAATAACAATTACAATTACTTCAAAAAAGGTCTTAGGGAATCACTGACATTTTTTTTCATGGGGAAGGAATGATACTTAAGTTTGTGACGAAAAATACATTACTCCATTTTGTGTTATTTACCTTGTTGTTGTGTGATCTTTGTGAACTATCCTAGGCAATATTTCCTTCCTTTCATTTTTATTTTGCACAGAATAAGTTATTTTATTTTTTTATTTTCTTCTCATTATTCCATAAATAATGGCTAAGGAGTGCAAGTGTAGCAACTGTGGGTGTGGCCAGGCATAAAGGAGTATGAGGGAGGAGTTGGAGAGTTTGAGGGAGATAATTAGGATTCTCTCAGAGGACAGGAAGGAAAGTAGGCATCCCTCAAATAATACAGTAGGATACAGTAGGAGTAAAAGAGGGATGGGAAGGAAATGGGGGAATTGTAGAAGACAGGTGGTCTAATGTTTTAAGGGGAAGGAGATTGCAGGTTAAGGACTCTGTTCAGGACCAGAATTCAGGACAGGTCTGTGAGAAATTGGTACAAGTCACTGCAGGTAGAACAACCGAGGGAAGATGAGGAACAGGGAACTGTTGCTGAGATGTGTGGAAGTAGGAGGAAGGGAAAAGGTAGGAAAGGGAAATGTAGTATAGTAGAAAGGAAAAGACAGGTGGAACAGGGTCATGGGAGGGAGAAAAGGGAGGAGAAAGTAGCTTCTGCAGCAGTGAGAGAAGACAGGGCTGTCCAGGAGGGGAGGGGATCAAATGAGGTGGGTAGGGTTGAGGCTCTGGTCATGGGGGATTCCATCGTTAAGACATGTGGGGAAAGTGTGTGGAGGAAAGGGAATCATGGTAGAGTGTTATCCAGGAATTAGGTTGAGGCAGATGTTGAGGAAAGTAGAAGAGAAGGAAGAGGGAAAGGAGAAGGTGGTAGTGTTTCACATTGGTACTTAACAACGTAAGGCAAGCAGGTAAAAGTACCAACATAGTTGGGGATGTGTGGGATCTGGTAAATCTGATAAATGCAGCACGGATGAAGTCTAAGGAAGTGGAGATTGTTATCAGTGGAATACTGTGTAGGAGGGATACTGACTGGAAGGTGATTGGGGATTTAAATGAGACTATGGACTGGGTATGTGGGAAACAGGTAGTGAGATTTCTAGATCCTAGTGGGTGGGTAGGAGACAGGGATCTGCGCTCAGGTGGCCTTCAATTAAACCGCAGTGGTACATGTAAGTCAGGAAACTTGTTTAGAAGGGTTATAGGCAGGTACATTTAGGGAAACAGGGTGGCCTAGGGAGCGGTGTTAAGCGAACAGGGAACTGGAAATCAAGTAGGGATAAAAATGTTAGTGCTCAACTGTAGACGCATTGTAAACGAAGGAATCGAATTAAGTAATTTAATAGATATATACTTACCAGAGATTGTAATAGGAGTTGAATCATGGCTGAGAAATGATATAATGGATGCAGAAATATTCTCAAAGAACTGGAGTGTGTATCGTAGAGATAGGATAGGAATGGTAGGAGAGGGAGTATTCATTCTGGTGAAAGAAGAATTTGTAAGCTACGAAAAAGTTAAGGATGAAAAACATGAAATTCTGGGTGTAAGGCTCATCTCTAAAGATAATAGGCAACTTGATGCCTTTGTAGTGTACAGGCCGGGAAAGGGTAGCGCTGACGCTGATTCAGAATTATTTGATAAGATAATCAGCTATGTTGGAAATGATATGGAAAGGAATGTGATAGTAGCAAGTGATCTCAATTTACCAAATGTCAATTGGGAAGGTAATGCGAACGACAGGAAGCATGAACAACAAATGGCAAATGGGAAGGGCAGCTGATTCAGAGAGCGATGGAACCAACTAGAGGGAAGAATATTTTGGATGTGGTGCTGATAAAACCAGATGAGCTCTATAGAGAAACCGAAGTAATACATGGTATTAGTGATCACGAAGCTGTTTTTGTCGTAGTTAAAAATAAATGTGAAAAGAAGGTATTAAAATTAGGACTATTAAGCAGTACCATGTGGCTGATAAAACAAGCATGAGGGAGTTTTTAAAAAGTAACTATGATCACTGGAAAATGGTAAATAAAAACATAAACAGACTCTGGGATGGGTTTAAAGCAACTGTTGAGGAATGTGAAAATAGGTTTGTACCTTTAAAGGTGGTAAGGAATGGTAAAGATCCACTATATTATAACAGAGAAGTAAAGAGACTAAGAAGTAGGTGCAGGTTGGAACGAAACAGAGTTAGAAACGGTTATGGAAGTAAGGAGAAATTGAAGGAACTTACTAGGAAATTGATCTAGCAAAGAAGTCAAGCTAAGGATAACATGATGGCAAGCATAATTGGTGGTCATACAAATTTTAGTGAAAAATGGAAGGGTATGTATAGGTACTTTAAGGCAGAAACAGGTTCAAAGAAGGACATTCCAGGAATCATTAATGAACAAGGGGAGTGTGTATGCGAGGATCTCGAAAAGGCAGAAGTATTCAGTCAGCAGTATATAAAGATTGTTGGTTACAAGGAAAATGTCCAGATAGGGGAGGTGAGTAATACTAATGAAGTATTAACCCTTTCGCACTCAGTGCGCCGATCTATCGGCGCGAGAGGTTATGGCGAGAAAGCTCACGGCGCTGATACATCAGCTTTGTCCTATTTAGGGATTTTTGTCATTTCCGTGGCTGTTAAATCGTAACAGTTGATTGTGACGGTACCTTAAAGCGTTGAATTTGCATTTTACTATACAGATATATCCACCAGCCCTACAAAATATTTTTATTTTCGACAAATGAAATCTGTTGACCGTGAATGTTTATGTTGTGGTTATTTGAAGTTGTTATTGAGTGGATCTGTTTTGGTTGGCTTATGAATACAATAATTTGATCTTGATATGAGTTTAGTTTAGAGTATATTTTGTTTCTTTGGTATATCGTGTGTTCGCTGTACTTCGCAAACTATAATTTTACTCCATTTCATAGCTCCGTTGTTGCACAGGCTTGCGTCATCTTTTTATCGTAATGGCTAGGCCATATTCAAGGCCGAATGAGGCCGATATCCTTGAATTTTCAGATGATTTAGACAGTAATAATGACCTCCTTTTACCAAAAGTGATTCGCTTTATGTGGGAAATGACACAGTCACAGCTGTTCACCGTGCATCGGACCACAAGGACCTGACATCGATGACCGTTACATGTACAGTGAATAAATATGTGCCATGCTTCATGAATGAATTGCAGCACACACATCACATTGATATCAGATTATTCAGAATTAAATGTTCTTTCTTTCACGTCTAAGAGTAAAGAAGGAAGACGCAATAATGTCTGATTTTTCAGTCATTGAAAATCAAAAAATTATTTTTAAATTTTATTTTCAAAATTTAATAATTTTTTTTTTTTGGCTTTACCAATAACAATACGTCCTAGGTATATTCATTTCTGAAATGCTCATAGTTTCCTGTATTAGTGTGATTTATTTTATTTTAATGTGTGTTAAACTCTTTACGTGTTGATTTTTTGTAATTTGGTTTGGAAAATGACAGAAATTAGTCTGAGTGTCTTCGAGCAAACTCCTGCGTATAGGCCGAGTACCAAAGGGTTAAAATTTACCTATGATAACACTGACATTTACAGTTAGATACAAACATTCAAAACTAGAAAAGCAGCTGGAATTGATAAGATTTCTGGGGATATTCTAAAGGCAATGGATTGGGATATAGTACCATATCTGAAATACTTACTTGATTATTGTTTAGGTGAAGGAGCTATACTAATTGAATGGAGAGTTGTTTAGTAGCCCCTGTGTATAAAGGAAAGGGTGATAGACATAATGCTGAAAATTACAGGCCAGTCAGTTTGACATGCATTGCATGTAAGCTTTGGGAAAGCATTCTTTCTGATTATATAAGACATGTTTGCAAAATTAATAACTGGTTTGACAGAAGGCAGTTCGGTTTTAGGAAAGGTTATTCGACTGAAGCTCAGCTTGTAAGATTTCAGCAAGATATAGCAGATATCCTGGATTCGCGAAAAGCAGGCAACCAAGAATGAGTTAGCTGGAAAATTTATAATGTCCAATAATGGACCATTATATTGGTATTATTAATTTACTCATTCAGGACAAATATTTCATGTTCCCTGTGGGAATCAACATCTATATCATCTGATGGCCAGGCAGGCATCAATTTTTGGAAGTGAGACATAGTCTCTCATAGTGCATTGGCACTACTGGTGGCTTCAGTTCTGCCAGTTTGTAATCTAATGTCTCTCTTATTTGTTTATCCAAGAGTCTTTCAAAGATCTTAGCTGTATGATGTATCAGTGTCACTCCTCTGTAATTTTCACATTGCTTTCTGTCTCCTTTCTTCAAAACTGGTATAATGACCCCTTACATCCACTCTTTTGGAACAGCCTTTTCTCTCCATACCACTCTGAAGAGTCTATACAACCACTGTAGACCAACTGCTCCTGCTACTATTATCATTTCTATGGCAACATCTTCAATTTCAGCTGCCTTGTCTCGTTTCATTCTTTAAATGGCCCACTCAATCTCTGCCATGGACACCACATTTTCCTTATCTTCCATCTGCACTAAATTTGGTTCTTCGATTTCTCCTTGTACCAAAGAATTTTGCATGTTGTAAAGCTGTTCAAAGTTTTTTCCCCACCTCTGCAATATATCCTGCGCCTGTGTCATCGCTCCCTCCTATTCATTTTTAATTAAGTTAGCACCTTCACTGGGTTTTTCTTCTTTTTTACCCACTCGAATAGGATCTTTTTGCTTCCGGTTGTATCTTCTTGCAGGGATTCAGTGATGCCAGCATTTCTTTTTCTCTTGTAAAACAATAATCACCACCACTACTATCAACTAGCAGTTCAGATTACAAATATTCATTGGTAAATGTAATGAGGAATTAAAACTTTTGTTATGATCAAGGTTTCATGTGTCTATTTCAGTCAGAATTAATGCACAAACCACAGCATTTTTAAAAAAATTTTTTACATTGCTTGGCACATATTACACTAGCTGATGTACCTGTGTTTCGCTATGCAGTTCTACATTGTATACACAATTCTAGGTTAAGTAGTGTACACGTTGTGAATAAGATAATATTAAATTGCACTGCCCTTAACGTTACCCCAGATGTGCAATGGGTAGGTAACCATATGTCTTTTCTCATGTGAAGACTGGTTTAGGGAATTTTCAATGTTATGGCAGGCCCTCCCTCTTGCCTACTACCAGTCACAATCAAGTTATGGAGTATTCATTATGATGGCAGGCCCACTTGCCTACTGCCAGTCAGTCGAGTTGGGCAGTTTTCATTATAATGGCAGACATCCTCAGAAACTGTCTTTGTGTATTTCCCAATTGAAATAAACATAAATCATTAGAATGAAGTCAGTAAGAAAGTCGCAATTAAAAGCAATGCTATCATATGTAATACTCGATCAAATGAAAAATCGCACAGGCCACAGACAGCTGTGAACACTCCTCTGCCACTATTCCTTTAAGTGCGCACAATGCTCATTAGTGATGGGATATTCAATTCATTTTTCTGAATCGATTCATTTGATTGCGTTCACGTTACTGAATCGATAGTGATCCGATTCATGGCACATTAGAGTCACCGTTCCTGTTACATCTGTGTAGTGTGAACTAATATGACAACAGCATTCGATGCTAACTGCTGCCATCTAGCCTTCATTCTGTGAACTGCTTTCCTATGTGTCATGAACCCTTCAAATTCAGATTTCTCCTGCAGCCACCTCTTCGCATTAAATTTTGATGTTACAAAGACTTTTCCCCACAGTGACAACTCCATGAAATAAGTATATAGAATTACATGAAAAAATATCCATACACTCAATCATCGATGATGATCTGCATTTAGGGCTGTCGCCCAGGTGGTGAATTCTCTATCAACCGTTTGAATAGTCTTTTCTTAAATGATTTCAAAAGAACTTGGAAATTTCACTGTATTCACGGTTTCCTGATTCAATGTCTTTTTTAGTTAAGTTACTGTGTCTGACGGCTCACTTATTTACTATCCACATACAACAGTAGTGTATAGACAAGAAAAGTGTTCCACCGATCAATACTTACTTATTGTGAATGGATTATTACACTAGTACAGGTTTTGGCCTTTCATGGCCATCATCAGCTAGTACATAACATTTATAGTCATTAGACAAAATTATAAATTATAAGTAATACAACAGTAGTCTCAGTGATTCAATGATTGAAATCTTGTAAAATGTAACAAAAACTTTTCAGTCTGTCAACATACTGCAATTATAATATAAATTATAACCTGTAAAAATACACACTATTATACAACGAATGACATGTTTCATTCTTCAAGAACATCCTCAGATTCTATCAAATCACTTAAAACATGCTTATATATGTACAGTATTGTTTACATTGCATAAACTTGTCAATGATAGAGAGTTTAGTGATAATATGAACCAGTAATGACAAAAAATAAATTTACAAGTATTAATATAAGGAAAAAGTCCTGCATTTATCTAGACTGCCGATGCTAAGTCCATTGTCACCAAACACTGTTTCATGACTTTGGTCATGGAGAGCCAAATGGAAAGTTTTGGGAATAGCACAGTGTCAAAAACATATCAGATGTAAGGCTTTTGAGGCGTTTGCTCCATTAACCAGCGTTTCGTCTTAGGTCTGACACTAGACTCATCAGAGTGGGATGTGTCAGACCCCACCCACTGACGCTGGGGTGTATGCAGGTGAACTTATCAGAAGCCCTTATAAGAGGCACCTGCATACACCCCAGCGTCAGTGGGTGGGGTCTGACACATCCCACTCTGATGAGTCTAGTGTCAGACCTAAGACGAAACGCTGGTTAATGAAGCAAACGCCTCAAAAGCCTTACATCTGATATGTTTTTGACATTTTTGACATGCTCTATTGGTGAAAAATATCTAATTCCCTCCAAGGAATTTAGAATTTTCCAATAGCACAGTGCTCGCAGAGAGGAGAGGAGAGGAGAGGAGAGAAGAAGCATGGGAGGGGCCGTGTGGAGCGTTGTGGATCCCTCCTATTGGATGTTAAAATCTAGTATACTGTATCATGGGGAAAGGAGGAGGAAGTAGGGCGGAGCGAGTGGAGCGCTGTGGAACCTTCTATCAACACTGGAGAGGGGAGAGAAGGTTATTAACTTACTTCATGTTATAATGTACTTTAATGTAATATGCCAATATTCAGGCAGGCTGTTATACTCTGTACGCAGCAGTAATTCCATCTATCGGAGTGGCAACAGAAGAGAAACACAAATCACAAAAATCAATGGTCAATGTATTGTTATTATTGATCAATTTTATGAGCTTTTGACATTGTAGGCCTTCACATTTAGTTTTCTTCAGATTCTGTGACATTGTGGCATCCAGTGTAAAGGGAGTCTTCCTTTTTTTCCTGATTCCCTTTTGTCTTATTCTTCAAGCGATTGTTCCTCTAAAATCTCCCATGGTCAACTATTGTTCTTTTCTGACCCCAACAGTATTATGTATGGAAGCCTAGGGAGTCTTTTATTTTCAGGACCTTCCTGGCCTTTGTCATTCTTAGGCTGATACCTTCATTTTTTGAAGTGTCACACTCCTCCTATTTTTTCTCCCTGATTAGTATTATATAGAGTATGGCTGCCTAGTTGTACTTCCTCTTAAAACAATAATCACCACCACTCTTATCATAGTCGGTATGGTAAATCTGAATAAGACATAAATTATCAGAAATTTCATCCTCTATAACTTTTGTTATTAGTACTTTCTGATAGGATAGTAACATAGGTATTTAAAAACTGAATTTCAGGTGCATTTCCCTGAACTACCAATTCATCCAGCCCGAATATAACTATTTATAGTCGATACTGTAGTTCCTTTTTCCTTGACATTATATACAGATTTTCATTAAATTCTGTTTACCCATTTTTCGTGGCTCGGCACTGATATGACTTAAAAACCAAAAATCGAAATATGAATGTGTCTGTTATTATAGCCAGTACGGTACAAATTTATAAGACATAAATGATAGAAAATTTAGTTCTGTATCACTTTTGTTATGTAGTATTTATCGATAGGACCACTAATAACATAAATATTTGAGAATTAAATTTTAGGCCTTCCCTAAATTACAATTTCAGTAAGCTAGAATAAAATTATTTATATCCTAGATTGTAGTGGCTCATTCCCTGACTTTACATACCAATTTTCATTAAATTCTCTTCAGCCATTCTTTTGTGATGCCCATACATACATACATACATACATACATACAGACAGAGATGACAGAAAATTTTAAAATGCATATCCTTGTTATTGTGAACACAACCTACACAGAAATACCATTCCTTTTACATTCTGAGCAATGCACAGACGAAACTCTTATTTTATATATACAGATAAATAGAATATTATATCTTTGTCATTTGTAAGAATCCTATAAGCATATAACTCTATAAGTGATACCCAATTAACAAACCAGTGGTATAATTGCAATATTATGTGGCTTATGATTATCTCTCGCATTAAATGTTAATGCTGTGTTTCATCACTCTCACAATATCTGAAGAGCCAAAAAGCTCACAACAACAATCAAGATCTTGAGAGGAGAAGCAGAACTGTGCAAGAAAAAACAAAATAGTAGCTGGCTTTGATGGGATATTTCTTGAGTTTCTGATACATAGTGGTCCAAACACAAGGCTCTGGTTGGCTAAATTCTACTCTAATATATTATCGTCTGGACATCTACCATATGAATTCCGGGTAAGCAAGATCATAGCAATTCTGAAACCCGGTAAACCGGAAGACAAAGTCGATAGCTACCATCCAATAGCATTGCTGAGTGTTTGCTATAAACTCCTTCAGAGACTTGTGTACAATAGGATTAGTTCGGCCATTAATGAAGTGATCCCAGTAGAGCAAGCTGGATTCAGGCAGAACCGAAGCTGTGTTGACCAGGTGCTAGCACTAACAACTCACATTGAAGCTGGTTTTCAAAGGGGTACTGAAACATCTGTAGTCTTTGTAGATCTAAAGGCTGCATATGATACTGTGTGGAGGCAAGGGTTGATGTTGAAGCTGCAACGAGTTATCCCTTGCAAAACTGTAACCACACTGATCAACAATATGCTAACCGAAAGGCTCTTCCGTGTCGTCATGTATGATGACATTAGTCGTCTTAGGAAACTAAAATATGGTCTTCCCCAGGGATCAGTATTGGCACCTCTTCTATTCAATCCCTACATATCGGATATCCCTGAGACAAAATCATTAAAATTTTCTTATGCAGATGACCTAGCCATTGCCATTCAACATCCAGATCTCAGCAATGCCGAGGCCATCCTGACGTCTGACCTGAATACACTTAGCTGTTACTTCCGAAACTTGAGACTACAACCCAGCATGAATAAGACAGAATCTGCTTGCTTCCATCTCCACAACAAGGTGGCTAATACAAAACTCCAAATATGCTCCAATGGCTCAGTGCTAAAGCACAATCCTAATTCAAAGTACCTCGGGGTAACGCTTGACCGAACCCTATCTTATAGAAAGCATCTTGAAAACCTCGGATCTAAGTTGAGATCACGTAATAATATTCTGTTTAAATTGTGTGGAACTTCATGGGGTGCTTCAGCGGACACATTACGACGCACTGGGCTTGGCCTTGTGTATTCTGCAGCTGAATACTGCTCTTCAGTATGGCTTAACAGTTGCCACGTGAAGAAAGCCGATGTACAACTTAACACCACCATGCGTATCATCTCTGGTACTCTGAAGCCTACTGCAACGCACTGGCTGCCAGTCCTGTCCCACATTGCTCCACCAAGCCTGCGACGTTCAAGAGCCCTTGTTCAAGAATATGATAAGATCATGTCCAATCCAACTCTACCTATCCACAGAGATGTTGCAGATCTCTAGAGACAAAGGCTGAAATCCCGTAGGCCACCAATGAAAACAGCTAAGAATCTAATGGATGCTGGTTTCAATTTAAAAGAGGAATGGAAAGAGCAATGGATTCGTACAGCTCTGGAGTGGCCAAGCCTCTTTAATCTAAACCACGCCCCAGCTGGTTTCAGTTTGCCAAGAAGAACGTGGGCATCACTAAACAGGTTTCGCACTAATTGTGGAAGATCTGCATTCTCGCTTCACCAGTAGGGCTTCGGGGACTCTCCAGCGTGTGATTGTGGTGCTTTAGTCCAGACCATGCATCATATAATGGACGAATGCTCTCTGCGTGCTTATGGTGGAGACCGGAAAGACTTTGCTGATGTCTCAGAATCCCTAGTGCAGTGGATAAACAATTAGATATCCATGTGTAATTGTTCCCTACTTACCATGTATTCTTTGCAGCTTTTTCTTTTGTATAATATTGTATATACTTGTCCATTCTGTAAATTCCATACGCTTAATAATAATAATGTCAGTTATCATATAGTCTGTAACAATAAGGTAGTCCAAATTTTAAGGGCACATTCCTAACACATAGAAGAAGAAAATATTTTATAAGGACAAAGGTCTAGAAATGCTATACAGACAAACCTCAATAGAACAATATACAGGGGACCTTAAAATTAATATTGTTATAGCAGGGTTATTGTTATAATGAGGTTTTGTTAAATAGTGACTACTACAGTACTGTACCTACTGTACCGAAAAGTGCAATATATACAGTACTCTTCTGATGAAAAAGAACTGTATTAATAATAATAATCGTATGGTCTCAGCTATCGTATGCAGACATTTCAATTTGACGCCATCTGGCTGTCTGCTCATCAATTTTGACGTTCCGTTTTACTCTAGGCCTACTAGATGGCAGACCGAGTAAACCAAAGCTCTCTTGGGCGTCTGTGGCTGAGATTTAATTAATTTTGTCGGGTAAACATGCCATCATCGTACGACATGGAGTGTCGAATGGACTTCTTTCCGCCCTTCAAAAATCTGACTACCTCTGCTGGGTTTGAACCCGCTATCTTGGGATCCAGAGGCCGACACTCTACCACTGATCCACAGAGGCAGCTAAAGAATTGTATTAATATACAATTAATGAAACACATTTCGTGCACACCATTTATTAGCAAGAGTATCTTACTCTTGTATACACAAGAATTCACTTACTTTCCTTTGTTTCTTTATTCATAACAACTCTCTTGTAAATATTGTTTTTATCTCCTCTAACGCAATCAACTGTTCCACTGAAACACTGATGATTCAAGATGCTACTTGCTGGATGGTTTCCAACTGACTGATTAGTTCCATCAGAATCTTCAACAGACATATCTCTCTTTAACTCTTCGATGATAGTTTCGTCAGTGTATGCTTCAAACAACAACACCTCATCATCCACCGACACATATTAAACCACTGATACATCTATGATTTTCCCAGTTACTGCTGAATACACCTCAAGATCACTATGAACATCACCCTGTATTTCTTTATCCACTACAACATTCTCACCAACATCTTCACTTTCGGAAATCCTTGCTTTTTCCCAGCAGTTCGCAATCACATTTGGTTCTACACGGTTCCAGGAAGGAGGAATCATGTCACAAGCCTGCTTCACATTGGAACTGTAGGGGTTGTCCACCTTTCTTTTAATTTTTGAATTCACATGTTGAACTAGATGTGAATGGTATTTTGTCGTGAAGTTCTTAATTATTCCCATGTCTTGTGGCTGAAGGATCGAAGTACAGTTGCGGGGGAAGTAGCATAGTTCTACATCCTTCAACGCTGGCATGTTATTATGCGCAATACAATTATCCACCAGCAATGCAATTTTCTTCTTTTTTCTTACCATCACTTTATTAAGCGAAAGCAACCACTCACTAAAGAGAGCAGACATCACCTATGCTTTTCGATTTGCCTTGTAATTGACTGCAATAAAAAAATCACATTTAGAATTACAAAAAAATTGAAATTAATGTGGTAGAGTACAGTACTGTATGTACCTACTCTTCATGCATACTCATAAAACGACTACAGTAGGTACTGTATCAACTTATGAAAGAAAGATAAAATAAAACGTTTGTCAACCATGGGCAATGGCTGAGTGGCCTAGTAAGTGGTCCTGAGAGTCGGGATACAAGTTGCTACGGAATGGGAGTGGACATCTCGGACATATTCTGAGTCATGGCCTTCCTTGTGCTCAGACGGATAGGGCTATACAATCCACCGGTGGTCCACAACCCGTTAGAGGAGAGATCCTCACTTGGACTATGTGTAAGTAGGGTAGCATCCTGCTTCATAAATTTACCGAGCTCAGAACATTTTAAGCAATCCTCGGACCTATGGGCGTAACCGAGTCCCACTCCCATTTGACAGGCGAGGGACTCCTTGGAAACAACTTGGCGAATGAAATGGAATTCGATGGGGAGCTATCAATATTAATGGGGCTTATGGAAGAAAGAAAGTAGAACTGGCTGAGTCAGCAAAGACTGGATGTGCTAGGAGTAAGTGATATTCAGGTAAGGGGAGATAAAGAGGAAGAGCTAGGAGATTATAAAGTGTACTTGACGGGTGTTAAAAAGGGAAGGTTAGAGTCTGCGGTAGGGCAGTTCATTAGGAATACTATTGCACGCAACATAATTTCTGTTAGGCTCGTAAATGAGCGAATGATGTGGGTATATTTGGCAGTTGGAGGAATTAGGACGAGAACTGTCGCAGTGTATTCACCATGTAAGGGTGCAGATGAGGATGAAATTGACAAGTTTTATGAACAATGAGTGACATCGTAGTCAGGGTCAACAGCAAAGATAGGGTAGTGCTAATGGGCGATTTCAATGCGAGAGTTGGAAGTAGAACTGAAGGATACGATAGGGTGATTGGTAAACGTGGGGAAGATATGGAAGCTAATGGGAATGGGAAGCGTTTGCTGGACTTTTGTGCTAGTATGTGTTTAGCAGTTACGAATACATTCTTCAAGCATAAGGCTATTCCCCACTATACATGGGAGGCTAGGGGTACCAGATCCATAATAGATTACTATAATCTATCAGCTTCATGGTCTGTATTGATAGTTTGAGCACACAAGTATGAAGGATGAGAGTTTTCCACCTAATGAATACTTTATTTTACAAAGTGTCTAAAATTTTAGTAGCATTAACCTTTTCACTCCCACAACCGAGTTAACTCGGACACCTGAGTGTCTTCCGCCATCCCAACCATGAGTTAACTCGTATTTCAAATGCCCCACTCTCTCCCAGTGCCGAATTTAGTCGTATGTTCCAGTTCTGTCGCTGAACGTGAGATGACATCACCTGCTAATGCTCAGAGAAGAACACAGCTATCTCACATCGCAAGCGTTGTATATTTAGTCATGACCCTTACACTATTTAAATCTAAGAATTTCATTTTTGTCCGTATTGAACTGAGAATGGAAGATAGGAAACTTACACTATTCCTTGACAGCTGTCTTGAGTCACCCAACATGGCTGCATCCACATGCACCAGTAAACAAAGTTTGACGGAAAGTGATATTTTAGATGTTTTAGGCAATGAAGACGAGTCTGACAATTACGAGGATAGTGATGATGATATATTAGTGAATGAATCTGTGGAAAATGATAGGAGTGATTTGTCTGAATGTGGGGAGTAGGAATTAGAAATCCAACCTGATCACATGGTGCGGAAACGACCGAGGTTAGTGCCACCACATACAGTTTCTCGTAGAACCTGGATAAATGACGCTAATTTTACACCAATAAAACATGATTTTGACCCAACCCAGTCTGGCATTAGGGACGAACTTAACCTCAACGAACATTCTACCGAATATGAAATATTCATTAAATTACTCACAAAGGATTTGTTTTCCCACATATCAACGGAGACAAATAAATATTTTCGCGAGGTGCAGGCAACTCCTAATGTCTCACAACAGCAAATGAACGCATGGCACGATGTAGATGAGGCTGAATTGATTGTTTTTTTTCTCTAACCATGTTGATGGGTCATGTAAGGAAGCCCAGTGTTGCAGAGCACTGGAGTCTAGATCCTCTCATAAATACTCCAATATTTGGAAACATCATGTGTCGCAACAGATATCAGATGATTCTAAGAATGCTACATTTCAATGACAACAGTACAATGACACCTGGAGATAGGATACATAAAATTAGACCAGTAATAACAGCTCTGATGCATCCAAATAAAGTGATAGTGCCATTTGAAAACCTTGCCATTGATGAAACTTTAGTGCTTTTCAAGGGCCGTGTGTCATTCCTCCAGTACTTAGTAACACGTAAATGTTGTTAAAAATAAGGAAGTGTTTAGTTATCATAGAAGAATAGAGTACTCAAAATAAGCAAAAATCAAAATAACCCATAGGATAGAAATATGCTTCAAAAATTAAGACACCAGTCTGACCAGTGTGGTTGGCACAAGCAAACATGGGCGAAGTACAGCAGCAAGGTAATGTAAACAGAGAAACCGATGCACACCTTCACATATTGCGTGCCCATCATTTAACAAAATTCTTCAGCAAATAGTATTCAGAATCCAACTGCAGCAAATGAGCAGAGTCTGGTGCGAAGCGTTATGCTGAGACCTTTCCAGAAGTCATACGTGGTAGGTACATGTTGACAAGAAATTAACGATAGGTGACATGGCAATCAGGATACAACCAGTTAGATTTCCACAATACATATCTATTATAAAACCAACAAAATGTGATTACATGAACAATGTTTTGATTATTACAGGATAGAGGACGATATTCAATTGAAACCAAATGAAGTAGAAATTGTAACACCAATGAAATGAGGTAATTTTGTAAATAGTATAAATTCAAACAAGATGGGAAGAAAAATATTAATTCTAGGTTTATACACCAAAATAATGAATAGGATTAGATACAACAAATGACTGACTAGATGCAATATGATTCGTACCCTGTCCAAAAAATATATTAACTATATCCAGAAAGAATTCTAAAATCACGAAGGCCACTGTACAATGTGAAAACCACCAGGGTCAGCTAAAAAGGAGAATAAAGGAACAATAAGGGAGAAAATGAAATCCAAGGGCTGGCAAAGGGAAAGGCAAACATTCAGCCTGCAAATAAGTTTTGAGAAAGTAGTAGGGTCATGCACACAACCAGGCGCAAACACAGTTCCAAAATACAGAAAATTACAGGTATGATTGTCACTTCTGGCGTCTGTTCACGAAGTTAGTTTTTTTTTCTTTTTGGAATAATGTTTTGGAAATATTCATGAGAAGTTCAAAATGAACATACTAATTGATAAACTTTTGGTAGCCACACCAAATGCAACAGTGCATATTCTGCCAGAAGGGCATATTAGAAGAGAATAATAGTTTCCTGAATTAGAAATTGAAAACACAATAAGATTAAATTTTCGCTCACCCAGCCAGCCGTCGAAGTTTCAGATGTTAAGTTACACATAAGATAAGATATCGCATACGGACCAGCCGTAATGCGAGTATGAACGCCTCCCTCCACACAGATCGTCACTGAATGTCTGACTGCCAGTTCACGAGGCCAGGGCGAGCATTTATAGCGTAAGAGGAGAGTCCAGAAAGTATGAGAACCAGACATGACGTACACAAGCAGCGTCAGAGGGGAAGGGACGGAGGGCGAGCAGTAGTCGAGTGCATAGCGGGCTGGGTAAGCGGACAAAGCATACGCTGTAGTGAGAGCAGGCCAGAGAAGTTGAGCAGAAGGTAAGGTAGAAATCTTGACGTAGGGGAGCACGTTACAATACCATCAAAAAGGTCGAGGTTTGGTTTGAAACTCTTTGTGTTAGCTGACTGTGAAACTGGTTACATTCTGGGTTTTATCATATATGTTGGTAAAGGTACAGAAATTGACTTCGAGGAATTGAAAGAGGCTAGAATATCAGGAAGGGTTGTTTTGACACTGATGAGGCCATATTTTGACAAGGGGCATAAACTTTTCATTGATAACTGGTATATGTCTCCATTTCTTTGTGAGAAAGTCCACGAGAAAGGTACAAATGTATGTGGAACTGTGAGAAGAAATAGACAAGGCTTGCCAGGACCAGTTGAGAAGAAACTCAAGAAAGGAGGGACAGAAGTTCATCATACTGATAAATTGTTATTTATTCGCTGGTGTGACAAGAGAGAAGTGTATACACTTTCAACAATGCATGACAATGAAATGGTGACTGTAACAAAGTGTGATAAGCAGACCCTAAAACCCAAATTGATAGTGGATTATAATGAAAACATGGGACCAGTAGATTCTGCTGATATGCAACTCAGCTTCATCGAGTCGGGAAGAAAGTGTATCAAATTGTACAAGAAACTTTTCTTTCATATTCTGGACATTATTGTTAGGAATGCCTGCATAATAATGAAGATGCTAACAAGATCAAACGTGTCCCTGAAAGAGTTCAGACTGAACCTCATTCGCCAAATGCTGGAGCAGTTTGGCAGCCGTCAGGAAACTACCAGGAAACGAGGCCGTCCATCATCCTGTCCATCACCAATGAGACTTCTGGAAAGACGCTTCCTGTCTCCTATACCAGCTACAGTGAGCAAGAAAGGGTCTACCAGAGAATGTGTAGTGTGTTCCAGGACAAATAAGACAAGCCATAATAGGAAGGAAACTAGATATGAATGTGTCAAGTGTAGTGCTTCACTTTGTGTGCACCCCTGCATAGAAATTTACCACACAGTAGTGAAGTTTTGATGAAAATGTGAAGGGATAATATTTTAATTTCAATTTTGGTCATAAAACTTTGTAAATAGTTTTAAATATAAAATAAATATTAGCTTATTTCAGCTAGTGTGAAATTATCCAAAATAACCCAGGATGGGGCATGTATCAGCAGGAAAGATACTTCGGAGAGAAAAGGTTAAAAGACAGTACCATCTCAACCTGTTAAATAGGTTATCATCAGCTGTTGATAAACCTGCTTATTCAATAGTGACTGTACAGAATCCAACATTACTAAGATTAGACATGAATGCCATTATTCTAATAAAATGCTTAATGTTAAGATATATATGTATGGTACAGATTTGAAGTTAAAAGGGTTTGACTTCCTAGAGTTCCATGAATGCCACATATAACAAAAATTATATCTGCTATAATGTTAAAAGTAGGATACAATTCTTAGAGTCTAAAGAGTCACTGACATCCTGGCATCAAGTTCAAATATCTTATGCTGTAATGCCAAGATTATGTCCATGGTTGTATAAGGTAGATTAAAAACTGCATTATTGGGCCGCAAATATGCAGGGGAACATTCATTGTGTTCAGTAGAATATGAGCTTCTGTACTTGTTTTACAGGTACTATGCTCATTTTCAGTCTATATCATTGCTGATAAACATGCTAGTTTTTACTAGACTTCTTGCTGAGGCATAAGTTCAATACGTCATACTTAGCTACAGCTACTTAGTACAAGTTTCAGCCTATTGATATTAAGCCATCAGCAGCCATAAGGTCATTTATCTACACAATAATTATATTGCCATCATTACGGAACATGAAAATGATAAACTTTGATGAAATTTAGCCAAATCGATCTGCTCTCACCAATTCAATTCAGTATCTCTTCATTCATGATTCCATCTACCCAATTTCTGTAACACCACATTTCAAAAGCTTCTATTCTCTTTCTTTCTGAGCTAGTTATCATCCATGTTTCACTTCCATGCAATGCCACGCTCCAGACGAACGTCTTCTAAAACATCTTTCTAATTTCTATATCAATGTTCGAAGTGAGCAAATTTCTTAAGAAAGGCCTTCTTTGATTACGTGCCAGTTTGCATTTTATGTCCTCTTTACTTCTGCCATCATTAGTTACTTTACTACCCAAGTAACAATATTCATCTACTTCCTTTAAGACTTCATATCCTAATCTCATATTTCCTGCATCACCTGACCTTATTCGACTGCACTGCATTACTTTCGTTTTGGACTTTTTTATTGTCATCTTGTAGTCCTTCCCCAAGACTCTGTCCATACCATTGGGCAATTTCTCAAGATCTTCTGCAGACTCAGGTGAAATAACAATATCATTGGCAAATCTCAGGGTTTTGATTTTGTCTCCATGGATTGTGATTCCCTTTCCAAATTTCTCTTTCATTTCCTTTACCACCTGATCTATACAAGATTATTTTAAATGATTGTCGGGGTTACGAAAATTCATAACTCACAGTGCAATTGAAGTAGGAATATGAATCTTGTTTTATTGTGTTCTCTAACTCATAAAGTTATTTTGACATACATTACAAATGCTCGATATGTGCGCCTTGTGTCACTCTACACACATCTATTCGATAGTCCATCTCCTCCCACACACACACACACACACACACACACACACACACACACACACACACACACACACACACGAGTCAACATGGCAGCGGTGATGCTTTCAAAGGCAGCTTGGATGCGCTGCTTCACTTTCTGAATATCCACCGGTAGAGGAGGAACAAATACCTGATCTTTAACATATCCCCACAGGAAGAAATCGCACGGTGTAAAATCTGGTGAACGTGGTGGAAAGGGTAAGAGCATCAGATCACTTTCCGTCCCATCCATCGTTGTGGAAGTTCTTGACGCAATTGTAGGAGATATGGTTTTACCTTTAGGCGCCTTCGTAACACACGCCATACTGTGGTTTGAGGAACTTGCAGTTCCCTGCTACATCTCGTAGTTGATTTCTTAGGACTACGGAGATAAACGCCCTTAAACCGATTCACATCCGCTTCTGACACAGCGGGACGCCCACTGCTTTTCCCTTTGCACAAACAACCTGTATCCACAAATTGTGCATACCATCTGCGAATAGAGTTGTTGGAAGGAGGTTCCTTCCAGTATTTTGTCCGAAAATGGCGCTGAACTCTGGTAACGGATCGGTGTAGATGAAATTCAACAGTACAAAAAGCTTTCTCCTTATCACTAACTGCCATTTTGTTAAACACTGCTATTACTGCCATCTGGTGGTAACTTATGTACTACAGTTGATGCAAAACAAAACTTTGAGAGTTTATCTAACCGTTACTGCAACAATAAAAATTGCATGTTTTCCACGTTAAAAAAAAAAAAAGTCACGAAACCCCAACAATCATTTAGAATAACCCTGTATTATTATTAATGAAAATGTGCACAAGGTGCATACAATTTCAATTACAAAGATATACAGAATTTTATTAATGACTCAATTCTCTTATACAGGACAGAACATGATATCTATCACACTTCCTATTCCACAATTCATAGATACATTCTGCCTTTGGTATGTGAAATATTTTAAGTGGGAAAAACTCAGTGTTGAGAGCCATGTGTTGCAATTCTAGTCACTAAATGCCTCAGTGCATAATTGGAGCTCATCCATTCCATAAACATCATGTCCTCAGTGGTGTAGCAATCCTCCCATACGGCTCCACCCAGGTCACTGTAAGCCGTGGTAGTCGGAAGGATCACTTGTGTAGCCGTAGTTCTTATGTATAGGACTCTTCTCTCAGCATTTCATAGCACAATCATGATAAAGTTGTTTTTGATAAGCAAGTGGCTTACATAACAATTGAACACCTCAATAGCAAAACAAATTATGGTTCCACACACAAGTACATAGGTGTCGACTACCAATACAACCACAGGAAAGCAACATGACAGACCCTGTGGGCAAGCGCACATGAGACAAAGGAAAAGACATGACAGTAACACAGGAAAAACTGGAAGAGTTGAAACTCTGGGCAGTTACCATAGGTCACAAGGACAACAGAGGAGTGGGTCATACACAAACAAGGATTGGAACACTTCAATTAAAATAATACAACACCAATTCATGATTTTAAATAATGACAAAAGTTAATTAAGATTAAGCTGGTGGTTGGACAATAGCGAAAGAAAAGAAGCAACGTTGACTTTAATAAAATTAAAGTAAATCTTGAAACATTTAAAACTTGTACAAAAAAAAGAAATACACTGCAAATTAATAAAATCTGAGTTAAATTAGCTTCTTGAATAATATTCATTTCTCACGAGTATTTTGAAATAGTAAATGGTGAACTTCACACTTCACCTTGAAATTCAAACAAAAATGTAAAATTATAACTCTAAAAATATAATCATTTCAATTTAAAATAATACATAGTTGAGAATAAATAACTTCTGAGTTATTGAAAATAACAGATTTTTAAATTTTAAATTTAACTGTCCATTAAGAATACCCACATTATTTTTATTATTATTATCACCATTAAACAGCACTTCACATCACATCCCACAATTTACACATGAACAGTGAGTGACAGTTAACAAACAATGATCACCAAGCTTCTGATCGAACCAACACTAGTCTGAACAATGACATATTAGGTAAGATGATGCATAACAGCTTTTATCTTATCTATTCATCTCCGGCAAACAATGCTACTAGTTATGAGATGACGCCATTATAACAATGACAATAAGATAAGACCAGGGAAGAAGCAAAAGCAACAAAATAAAAAGCACCCAAATAAATATCAAAATAATGCACCTTCAAGATTTACTGGAATTTAACTAAATAAAAAATACTACCTGATAATAATTTACAAGTTGGGCTCAGCGGTAATCTGTACATTCGCTCATGGCCAAGAAATAAAATGTTTGGAAGTTCATTTACACATTTAGAACTTGCTTTATGTCACACCGACACAGATAGGTCTTATGGCGACAATAGGAGAGGGCTAGGAGTGGGAAGAAAGCGGCCATGGCCTTAATTAAAGGTACAGCACCAGCATTTGCCTGTTGTGAAAATGGGAAACCACAGAAAACCATCTTCAGGATTGTCATCAGTGGGGTTCTAACCCACTATTTCCTGGATGCAAGCTCACAGCATTTACACATTTACAAATTATAGTAGTTTCCTCATATATAAATAAAATTTAAATGTTTCACAGCAGTAGGCAATTTATAATATGTGAGCATGGATATGAAAAGGGACGACATGTCGGGTATTGAGACAAAGGTACTGTCATGTTCCATAATATGTAACTGAAAAATGAAAATCCACAGCCTGTTTCCAGTCATTCGACCGGGTCAGGAATGGAATGAATGAAGCATGAAAGTTCCATAATATGTAACTAATATCATGGAATTGAACTGAATGCCTCCGAAAGAAATAATGGCCTTAAATTAGCATGTAATGTTACAACATAAGATTTCATAACTTTTCAGTGGAGCTGTTTAAAAATTTGGTTACTTTGTGACACAAATAACTACTAAACTATCTGGAAGTTACATTGGCGTATCCATTTTCATGTTTACCAGTATTCTGACAGAAATTTTTTAACATAAATTACCAACAGATATTATTTATGGTCTAATTTTTTCGTGGACATCTATCTATCCATGCTAAGTCTCTGAGGTTTTACGACTTGCAGAAGACAACTAATTGCAACACTACTGCACTTAACAAAAATTATCACATACTTTAATGATCCTTAATCACAGCCAGCATAAGACAGGAATATAAGTTATTCATGCTGAAGCCTGCGCTTTGGGCATATTATATGCCCTTTCACTATTTGGTCCCGATGTCCTGCCTCTCCACAGTAGCTGCAGGTGGATCGTGATCTCTTCTTCGGGGAGAATTTTCTCAGACTTGGTGGTTTTCTCTACTGAGCCTTACTTGTTTTTTTAGGCGTTACACTTTTTGGAGAAGTAAATGATGATGGTGTAATTATTGGCAGAGGAGGAGAAACAGAAGCCAGCTCCATAAGACCTTAATTTGAGGTGGTTGGTGGCGGCGTTGTTGGAGCAGGGAAAGATGATACGGCAGGACATAGTATATATTTCTTATCTTCTGATATGAAGGGTCTAATTTTTTCATGGAGATACATCTGTCTATCGATGCTAAGTCCTCGAGGTTTGATGACTTGCGGAAGGTCACTGAAGTCAGGCAGTGGATCTTCTGGAAGGATGATTGATGTAGGGTACTTCATCAGAAACGATGGATTTCTTTGTCAACACTACACCAGGGTGCTCTTTCATATACACAAAGTGATGTATCTGGGTTATTTGAGGAATGGTTTTCATTCCAGCACAGAACTTGTTTTGCCAGTCATAAGTAGGAATTGTTACATTTCCGGATTCTGCAATGTACCACTGTACCACTGTTACCAGTGACAGACAAGGACTATACACAGTAGCTCCCTAGATCATCACGCCAGTATTAAGGGATGTGTGATGCTAAAACATGGGTCACTGTACCGCTCACCTGCAGTCCTCTGAACACTGCGATGGTGGTCGTCCACTTCCTAGGTCATTCAGTACCAAAGGAGAGCGTGATTTGTTGTTAAAAACAATAGGTCATCAGTCTGCAGCATTCTACATTGCTTTCTCCTGACTGCACAGCAAACAAAGGTGACAATGTTGAGGTGTGAACAGCAGAAATGTAAAGATCATCAAGATTGCAGATTCAGTGCTAGGAATCTAGAAATGCTTCTGGTAGAGATAAAATGCCACAATGATGATAGACAAAGAGGATGTTTGATTGGTTCATGCCTGCCAGATGATCAAATGCGCCTCCATTCTGGTAGAATGTTGTCCACACACACACTCTCTCTCTCTCTCAAGATGGCGGCTAGAGTAGACACGTGCAAACTTAGTGCTGCTGCAGTTTGTGTTGTTTGTGTGGTAACAATCAGAGTTGTTGCAATTTACGGTTCTCTGCACGGGTCTATTCGAGTTAAGGAATCAGTGTGTGCAAGTGAAAAAATGAGTTCTCCTTTTGCATGGCTACTAGCAGAGAGAAACTACTACATTCCGGCGTTCTGACTGGATGCGCCATTTTCCAGACTTATAGGCCCCTCCCTACTAGCTCTGAGCCGAACAAGCCTAGGCCTGGTCGCTCAGCGATAAGGGGCTTGCTTTGCCTCCTACTACTGGCTGGAGATGTCCACTTAAACCCCGGTCCCACCACTTGTGAAATGAAAACAGACATAAACATCTATTGTCAGAATTTGCAAAGCCTAAACAATAAGCTGTCTGATTATGAACTATCCCTGCCAGACTTAAGAGAAGACGTGATCGGACTTACTGAAACATGGCTCTCGTGGGCTAGTGACAGTGAACTAGCACTCAGTGCTAATTACAGCATATTCCGTCGTGATCGTGCTACTTTAGGTGGTGGAGTGATGCTGGCAGGGAACAGTGCGTTACCGTGTAAACGAAGGACAGATCTCGAACGGAACTGTGAGTTAGTGTGGGTGGAGCTACTCTTTCCTCGATGCCCTATACTTGTGGGATGTTACTACAGACCACCAAACAGCCCATTCTGTGACCTTGAACAGTGTCTGGACTCAGTAATTGCAGCTCTCCCTCATGGTGAAGTAACTTTAATGGGCAATTTTAACCTGTCTATAAAATGGTCATCTCCAACTACTGGACTGTCACCTAACAACTGTGACACATACTTTATAGACAGTTTTATTAATGGCCTCGGACTGAAACAGTTTAATATGTACCCAACCCGTGGACCCAACACCCTGGACTTCATACTCTCCTCATTACAACTTAAAACAATAACCCCAGGCAGAAACCTTTTCCTGTGCGACCACCAGTCTCTCGATGCTACGTTCCTCCTTCCCCACCCCTCCTCAAAGCCTCACAGCAGGACATTCTACCGCCCTACCTACATCTGGCGCCGTGTCCACTGGCCTGCAATGTGTCGAGCCCTGGAATGCCTTCATTGGAGTCTGCTTGAAATAGCTGATATCGAATCGGCTCTTGACCTGCTGTACGACTGGCTGCAAGCTGCAATTAAAGACTTTGTAGCTGCACAACGGGCTACTACCAGCAAATATCAACACTGGATATCACAAGAGACCACACTGATACTATTTAATAAGAAGAGAGCTTGGTGCCTGTGGAAAGACTTCCCTAAACCACGCACTCACAATACCTTCATTAAAATCCGCCACCACGCGAGGTTTATGGTCAGAAAAGACTACAAAACACACGTAGACACTGTCACTGAAAACGTCCGCAGCAATCCCAAGAGCTACTGGAGTCTCATCAACACACAGAGAAGGACGGAGCAGATTCCTGTCAGCATGAACCACAACAATGCAACAGCAGACGGTGCCGATCGCAATGAACTGTTCAACAGGTATTTCTTCTCCAACTTCTCCCCTCCCTTACAAAACCAACCGCTCCCTCCCGTTGGTACAGCTTCAAACAGTACCCTATCAAGCATAACTACCACACCAAGTGAAGTTCATAACCTTCTTCAAACTCTTCGTACCTACAAAGCTACCAGTGCCGACACTATAGGTCCTCTTTTCCTAAAACATACTGCCAGCACTCTTTGCGTCCCTCTCTCTAAATTATTTAACAGATGTTTCGTCGTGGGCTATTTTCCTTTTACCTGGAAACAGGCAAATATTGTTCCACTTCTCAAATCAGGCAACAAATTTAATGTTTCATCATACCGACCAATTTCTATTCTCCCCACACTATCTTTTATCTTTGAAAAATTATACACCAGCGTCTCCTCGCATTCACTTTGCCGTATATCTCAACCAAGCAGCATGGTTTTCTACCAGGTGGCTCTTGTCTAACAAACCTGGCCACTCTGCATAGCTTTGCATCACACACCATTGCAGCTAAATCACAGCTGGATATCTGCTACATAGACATTTCGAAAGCTTTCGATTCTGTAGATCATACTCTGTTGCTCCATAAGCTCTCCGAACGGTTTAATATACATGGCAGTCTTCTGACCCTTCTTGCTGGCTTCCTACATAACCGTTGGCAGAGAGTGGTAATATCAGGCATTTCATCCTCATGGTTACCAGTCACCTCCGGTGTCCCACAAGGCAGTACTCTTGGCCCCTTGCTGTTTTTGTTTATGGACGATCTGCTGCCCGAACTCAACGAAACAGCCAATACCCTACTCTTTGCTGACGACTGCAAGATATTTAGGGAGATCAGGAATCCAGCGGATGCAGCTCTGCTACAGTCCTCACTTAATGCCCTCTCGAACTGGTGCCGTACTTGGAAACTTATCCCCAATCCACAAAAATGCTGCCACATGACCATAACACTATGTAAATCTCCTCTACCGACATCATATTACCTACTTGACAAGCCCATCACCGTAGTTACGCAACAGCGTGACCTAGGTGTAATATTCGATACAAAATTACAATATAAGACCCACATAGAAACATATACAACCAAGGCTATGAAATTACTAGGCATTCTCTATCGCTTCACAGAAATTTCTGACCCCATTGCTCTTCGTCACTTCTTCCTCACGATCATTCAACCTCTCTTAAACTACTGCTCTCCTATTTGGACAACAGCCTCCCCCTCCAATATTAAGCAGTTAGACAGAGGAGTGTCCTTCTTTGCTGCAATTGTAAGGAACAGAAATCCCAAGCTCAGATTTCTGTCTACGCAGCAGGTATTAATGGCAATTAATATGTCACCGCTGCACATCAGGCGACAGGTAGCTGACCTGTGTTTACTTCACGAAATCTTAAATGGGCATTACCGCTCAGAACATCTTGTCTCACTCTTCTCTCTCCGTGTTCCTTCCCGCTCCACCAGAACCAAAGACCTCAACATTCCCCACACTCAGCACTCAATACTTCAACGATCTTTCCTAATCCGCCTCCCAACACTCTTTAACAATATTAATAGGAGACAAGAGCTTGATATAGCATCAAATAAAGGTGTATTCGAGAGGTGTGTAAATAGTCTCTTAAAGATACGGTGATGTGAAGGGATTATACCGCCATCTTGACCCACGACGAATTGGCTATGAACATGGACATTCTCATGGTTTTCGACTTGGACAGTTATTAGTTGGCTGTGTACCTGATCTTCTTATATTTTGTTATGTTTGTTATATTTTATTATGAAAGTTTACGTTTGTTAAAAAGTCTGTTGACAGTGCAAGAGAAATCTGCTCAGTGTAGCTGTATCTTGTGATAAATAAATAAATAAATAAATAAATAAATAAATAAATAAATAAATAAATAAACTTAGTCAGCTGTTTCTGTAGACATCTTGTGCATCTTCTTCTAAGTATGCCTGTCACTCATACCTAACATGTATGTCACATTACATGCATTTTCCTAAGGACTGCTCATATTAGACATACAAAGAGAGTGAATTATCCTCATGTGATGTATGACCGAAACTTTTATTGATATAGCTATTTATCCAATTTTGTGGATATAAAATGAACACACTTTTATGTCATCAGTACATTTAATATGTTACCAACTATTAAACGGGGTTTCAAAACATGCTAGTAAACCTGTTGACAATTCTCTAATATTTAAGCATTCTTAAAGGTTGAGATTTGAACTTGCAACCCTCAGAACAGAATTCACCATTCTTACCAGCAGATTCATAATTTAGTGTAATTATTGTTCTATATTTTGTACACTTTGAGTCCAAACAAACGTTTCCAAGCCCTTCCAAAGCTTAGAAGATGGTATAGATAACTGTTCTTTCAAGAGGGTGGAACAATGGAATCATCAATCCCAGCTTATAAGTATTGGTATATTCATATTACAGCAATAAGTTATTTCTCTATTCCATTAGATTATAACTGAAATTAGTCTCAATGTGCTGTAGATATTTCATATGATAGAAGAAAAAATTGTCAACAGAAAAATCCTACGAAGGCCATCCGAAAAGTGGTACCCATCTGCGCAATAAAGACAAAGGAGTAAATATTAACAAATATGTTGTTGTTGTTGTTTGAGTCATCAGTCCATAGACTGGTTTGATGCAGCTCTCCATGCCACCCTATCCTGTGCTAACCTTTTCATTTCTACGTAACTATTGCATCCTACATCTGCTCTAATCTGCTTGTCATATTCATACCTTGGTCTACCCCTACCGTTCTTACCACCTACACTTCCTTCAAAAACCAACTGAAGAAGTCCCGAGTGTCTTAAGATGTGTCCTATCATTCTATCTCTTCTTCTCGTCAAATTTAGCCAAATCGATCTCCTCTCACCAATTCGATTCAGTATCTCTTCATTCTATCCATCACACCTTTAGCATTCTTCTGTAACACCACATTTCAAAAGCTTCTATTCTCTTTCTTTCTGAGCTAGTTATAGTCCATGTTTCACTTCCATACAATGCCACGCTCCACACGAAAGTCTTCAAAAACATCTTTCTAATTCCAATATCAATGTTTGAAGTGAGCAAATTTCTTTTCTTAAGAAAGCTCTTCCTTGCTTGTGCTAGTCTGCATTTTATGTCCTCCTTACTTCTGCCATCGTTAGTTATTTTACTACCCAACTAACAATATTCATCTACTCCCTTTAACACTTCTCCTAATCTAATATTTCCTGCATCACCTGCCTTCGTTCGACTGCACTCCATTACTTTTGTTTTGGACTTATTTATTTTCATCTTGTACTCCTTACCCAAGACTTCATCCATTCAGCAACTTCTCAAGATCTTCTGCAGTCTCAGATAAAATAACAATATCATCGGCAAATCTCAAGGTTTTGATTTCCTCTCCTTGGACTGTGATTCCCTTTCCAAATTTCTCTTTGATTTCCTTTACTGCCTGTTCTATGTAAACATTGAAAAGGAGAGGAGACAAACTGCAGCCTTGCCTCACTCCTTTCTGGATTGCTGCTTCTTTTTCAAAGCCCTCGATTCTTATAACTGCAGACTGATTTTTATACAGATTGTATATAATTCTTCGTTCTCGGTATCTGATCCCGATCATCTTCAGAATCATAAATAGCTTGGTCCAATCAACATTATCGAATGCCTTTTCTAGATCTACGAACGCCATGTACGTGGGCTTGTCCTTCTTGATTCGATCCTCTAAGATCAGACGTAAAGTCAGAATTCCTTTACGTGTTCCTACATTTCTTCTGAAGCTAAATTGATCTTCTCCCAACTCAGCTTCAACTTGTTTTTCCATTCTTCTGTAAATAATACATGTTAAAATTTTGCAGGCATGAAAAACTAAACTAATGGTGCGGTAGTTTTCACACCTGTCAGCACCGGCTTTTTTGGGAATAGGTATAACAACATTCTTCCGAAAATATACACATTTTTATTGGAAAGAGCATACTTTACACTACTTCTCCATATAATCTCCCAGCAAATTTAGGCATTTGTCATAACGTAGGACAAGTTTTTGTATTCCAGCGTCATAGCCCTCTGCCGCCAGCATATTGAGATACATAGTCACGGCTCATTTAAGTTCTTCATCGTTGTCAAATCTTTTTCCCGCCAGAAAGTCTTTAAGCTTCGTAAAGAGATGAAAATCCAAAGGGGCAAGTCCGGGCTATATGGTAGATGGTCGAAGATTTCCCACTTGAACTGCTGCAAAAGTTGTGTTATCGCAGCTGCATTAGGCCTGGCATTGTCATGAAGGAGAATGACGCCTGTAGACAATAGACCTCGCCGTCGATTTGTATTGCCTGCCGTAATTTTTTCAATGTTTCACAATACGCATTAGAATTAATTGTGTCTCCACGGGCCATAAAATCAATGAGCAGTACACCTCGGCAATCCCAGAAAACGGTTGCCATGAGTTTCCTGGTAGACGGAACTGTCTTGATTTTTTCTGGTTTGGTTGGTGAATGAGCATGATGCCACTCCATTGACTGTCGTTTACTCTCAGGTGATGCATAACAAACCCATGTTTCGTCCCCAGTAATGATGCGAGTCAGGAAAGAGTCTCCTTCATCAGAATAACGTCCCAGAAACATCAGTGCTGCAGCCGTACGCTTGGTTTTGTGCTCCTCTGTAAGCATGCGAGGGACCCACCTTGCACAGATTTTTGAATAATGCAGATGGTCTTTGACAATTTCAAGAACAATTGTTCGAGACACATTAGGAAAATGTTCTCAGAGTTCACCAATTGTGACGCACCGATCGTTCGTCACGCATTCGTCTACTGCGCTCAGCAGTTCGTCTGTAATGACAGGTGGTCTCCCTGAACGCTCCTCGTCGTGTGTATCCCCCCTCCCTAGGTTGAAGTTGCGACACCAGCGCCGGACAGACGACTTGTCCATCACATTGACTCAATACACCTCCGTTAACTGGCGATGAATATCACAAGGTCGAACGTTTCGTGCATTAAGAAATTTAATCACTGCCCTCACTTCAAAACTGGTGGGGTTCTCAATTTGTTTAAAGATTTTAAACGATCACAGACACAACACAGGCAATCCTAGCGTCACGCAACCTCGCACAGAGCAGGCAGACAAGCCACTGACGCGGTCTGACCTTGCCCAGCGGCTACCCAAGTCGTCAACGCTTCATGAGGCGCTAACAGGTACTACTTTCCGGATGGCCCTCTTAACATTGGAGTGTCATATGTTAGACAGCCCAAAACTTCACAGTTGCAACTACACCGTCTGGCATGGCTTGCTCCTTTACCTTCCATTAAAAAGAACACATTTTTAAAATATGATAATTGTAAGATTAAAATAACTCAGAAGACATCAGACATCAAAACTAACAAAGCTTCTTTAGAGCCCAGCATATGATCGATCGTTATACGAGGCATGTTTTTAAAGTAAGTACCGTTTTGATTGGGCCAACTTGGCCCGGTTTAAATCAGTCTGGCTTTGACTGTGGTTTGGAGTGGAGGGAGCTCCAATTTTCAGTGCATGTTCCTTGCACGGACTTTATCCATCAATCTGGAAAAATCTATCAAGCATGAGGACTGGGTGAGCTCACTTTCATGCAGGAACTTTAACATTCCTGTTTGCCCTTCATGCTGTACCAATAACCTTCTATCTTGCTGCCTTTTGGCTCCTTGTGTTCGTCTTTTAAAAGTGAGAGCTTAAACTCTCTCTATCTCTTTAAAGTTAACTCTGTCATCCTGGACTGTATGTCAAGATGTGGTTAAGAACTTTGAAATTCATTTAAATTCAACTAAAGCAAAACTTAGTACAACGCGTTCGTGTGCTTTCCTTTAATGTTATAGCCCCTAATTACATTCATGCACGATTCCATCTCCTTTTTCCCCATTCCGCCCCTCCTTTTCCTGTTCCTTTTTTTGTGACGTTCTCTCTTTCAATTATACATGTTCGTTGGTGAACAGCTCTTTAAAACAACCTGGAGGTATGATCATATTGTGGCCTTTGATCTCAAATCTGGTATATCAAATTGTTAAGCTCTAATTCTTTTGGAATTAATTATTGTATCTAAACAAAATGCATTTTTTCTTGGTGCTAAATTGTTAGAATCTAATTCTTCGGAATCTAGTCATTATATTCTAAAGCTTCATTGTGATGTGTTCCTTCCTGGTGTCAAATGGATAGAATCTATACTTTATGAAACTGGACGTTATTTCAAAAATTTTGATTGTAACTGTTTTCTCGTGTTATCACTCATTATGAAAACAAAATATATTTGTTAGAATAAGTTTGTTGAAATTCGTTTTTGTTTTCCCTTTATTAATCATTTTGTACCTAGCACAGATTTCTCTCCTTTTTCCCAGCACTGCTTCCTTGCTCTGCTATTGCTACAAAGTTTCTGCTTGTAATTTCCAATAAGGAGGTTGAATCTCCTTTTTATATTATGGAGTTTACTCACTTTATCGACTTAGATCGACTTATCGACTGGTGGTTCATGCCAAAATGAGATACTAATTTCTGCCAATTAATACTTTAAGTTTGGTGTCAAACGTCATTGACTAGTCACGTCACAGCTCGTACATCACACTCAGTGGGACCGTTAATTGACAGAGGCATTTTCAATACACACAAACAAATGTAAATACCTGTGAATGCTTCTGTAAAGGCATTTTGGCTAGCCTACAGATGTACATACTGAGCGCACATGCTCTGTTCAATGACCAAAGTGCTGCGGCAGCCATATTTATTTATTGAAATTAAACACAATGTGTACATATGTGTTAAACGTTACAATCTTTTGGTACATCACTTCGGTTTTTCTTACCAGTCCTTGGCAAGTGTGCTGATACGTTGCGTTTGTTCAGTACAGTTCATCAGGTGGTACCTAGGACAGGTCATTCCGCAGAGACGGCAGATACATTCTTCGTTTGGGGTGTGAAATCTGGTGGTTAGGCATATTTTCCCGTGGAATCCATGGACACCAAAGCGTGTGCATACATGGTGTAGTTTGTAGTTTGGGCCCTTCCATTCATTGTGCTTCATTACTTCCATTTTGTAGAAACCTTCAGGTGTCTGCTGGGCTTTCTGTCTCCTTTCTTGAAGGACGACAGTCAATGCGGCGGTGTTTGGTAGCCCGAATGTTTGTTTGATGTCTTCCAGAAAGAATATTTCGCCTGCCATTATGTATGCCATTCGATTCTCTGTAAATTTTTAGATCTGTAGGATCCGTTTCAAGTCCCTGGCCTTTATATTTTCTATTCTTTTCATGTTTGCAACAGTTAGTTTGTGCCATATTAATTATTGTATTCCACACGTAACTACCGGGGCCACTTTAAGCTTGAATAGTGCCATTGCAGTGTTAATTAAATTTAATGTTATTTGCTTTACGTCCCACTAATTACTCTTTTACGGTTTTCGGAGACGCCAAGGTGCCGGAATTTAGTCCCGCAGGAGTTCTTTTGCGTCCCAGTAAATCTACCGACACAAGGCTGACGTATTTGAACACCTTCAAATACCACCGGGCTGAGCTAGGATCGAACGTGCCAAGTTGGGGTCAGAAGGCCAGTGCCTCAACCATCTGTGACACTCAGCCCGGCCATTGCAGTGTTCATTGAGAGGTTCTGCGGCTTGGGGATCTCGTACATTGCTTTGGTTGCTGCCGCTGCTTTTTCCTTTATGTGCAGTGTGAAGGTTGAGCCAGTGGTCTGCAGTGTGATACCCAGGTATTTAAATGATGACATGATCTTGAGTTGTTCATTTCCGTTACGGAAGACGTCATGTTGCCAGTTCCCCCTCCCCCCTTCTAAATTTCATAACTTTCGTCTTAGCACTGTTGATGTTTAGCGAGTTTTTATCCGCCCATGCTCTGAGCTTATTGAATGCAGTCTGTATATCTGTGGGAGCCCTGGATATCAGTGCCATGTCGTCTGCGTACATTTTTAGCTCGACCTTTTCGGTCCTCAGTTCGTTTATGATATCCGATGTTATCAGGTTGAATAGCATAGGGCTCATTGCATCTTCATGCAGGACTCCTCTCATCTGCGTTAGGGCAGGGGTGGTGGAGGTTCCATCGTAGATTTCCACCTGGTTTGTGTTAAGTATGGCCTTTATTATCTTCCGTTTGTGATGTAAGTCGGGTAGTGCTTTCTCCAGTTTCTGTATGAGTATTTTTCTGTCAATGCTGTCAAATGCTTTTGCGTAGTTGATGAAAATGGCATACAGCAGCCATATTTAAAAACGGTACTACTTAAAAGACTCATCACCTTAATCTACAAACCATTGTCAGTTCCTTGTTATTTCAGGTTGCAGTTCAATATGCTTAGAAAATAAGCTGGCTTTAGAACAGGTAATTAAATTACTCAATTTAGTCATCTTTATTTATATATAGGATGGGCACCGTTGGCAACAGGGGCCGGGCTCACTACTGGGGGCACCGCTGTTTTCGGCCCAGCCCGCGACGGGCTGCACTAACGTTAGCCTCGCAGGCAACGGTCACGAACAGTACTATCCTTTTTATTAGTATGCAAATAACTCCATACTTCCTCCTTGAACAAGCCAAGTCATGGAGAGAAATCTTATCCTGGTGCATTGAATTACATGCACGTGCAGTAACTTGCATAGAAAGTTGTGGACTGTGCATTGTATAAAAGACCGGGGTGTCACGCAGTCTCTAGCAATGGCTCCAAGTATTATCAACGCTACTCCATCTGCTGGCTACTGGATGGCTGCTACCTATAAAGATGCAGTAAACTTCATAATATCCACAATACATTCTGTACTTTGGACGTTGCTAAGCGACTAACGTTTTCATTAATATTCTGATATACGTGACTGCATTCTTAGTATTATCATTGCATGCCGCCATATTTGATTACATTCTGTCCAGTCAGAGAGTATACACGTCCTCTGATCACGGGGCAATACTATTCCCTCCTATATACTCTTTGATTTTCTAACTTTCCCGAGCTCTCAAATATATTCAACACATGGCAAGTGTTCCTGATAACTTAATATGCTGCTGAACCTGAAACCGATCCCACCGTGATATACACCTTAGATATTATCTGGGAACATTTTTCGAAGGATAACCTAGCTACACGAGAAAGAGTGAAGGCCATGGATCTTTAAAAATTTCTCTGTCCGATAAATAAAAAAAATGCTCCTTCGAGACTAACCTTGACGCAGGTGTAATAGAATGATATAACTTGGAAAAAATATCCTTTAACCCATGAGAAAATAATGCAAGTATCGAGCTTGATTATTATTATTATTATTATTATTATTATTATTATTATTATTATGACTTGTGATGTACATCCACTTATTAGTATCAGTATTATTTACAATAGCATTATTTGTGAGGTTATGTCATGAAACATGTACTGTGTACACATATTTCAGGCAGCGTATAAAAAATTATGGTTTGTTGATGTTTTCGGAGTGAAGAGCTTTGTTTGTGATGGCAGTGATTAATGCCATGCATGTTAACGTGTAAATAATTAGTTCTAAACAAATAAGTGACAACAGTGTGTGTGTGTCATTGTGGTTTCATCATTGGTGACCGTGGCGAGGACGTAAGAATTTACGAGTGAATACCAGTGTAGTTCAAAATAGATCAAAATGCAAGTGACACTAGGAAATACGTCCGTATAACAACTCAAAGATGAATTTGCCAAAGGAAATCTCCTGATGAACAAGAAGTAATTGCTGCAGACGCGGTTACGGCAAGATATCGTCGAAAAAGGAGAAGGTTCCGAGAAGTTTTTCATCGAGGTCGACGAAGACAAAACATCAGAAGATGAGGTAAATATTCCTAAAATGTGTTCTAACCTAATGACCATGATGCAGGCACTCAATGAAAATATTTCCGATGTCAATTGTGGCCTAACAGAATAGATTGCAGACCAAATTTCGAAAGTAAATGACAAAATTTCAGACG
The DNA here is from genome assembly GCF_040414725.1 of Anabrus simplex. Taxonomy (NCBI): domain Eukaryota; kingdom Metazoa; phylum Arthropoda; class Insecta; order Orthoptera; family Tettigoniidae; genus Anabrus; species Anabrus simplex. Next base: position 219,839,553 of record NC_090269.1, on the reverse strand, counting down.
AAATTTCTCAAGCTAATACAGTTTTAACCAGACAAATACTGTAGCACAAGTGTACACAGATTTACAATGTAGAACAGGGCCTAGAAACGAACATTTCAACCGTAGATGACAAAATTTCATCCGAATTAGCGACGTCACCAATCGATTAACGCAGCAGATATCGGACATCAGGTCAAAACTGGGACAGGTTGAATAGAACGATAGCAGGGTAAGCCAGCTAGATGGGGATATCTCGAACCTCAAGGAGGAGGTAGAAATCCAGGTTTCCAGCGCAAAGCAACAGGTTGAGGGGAGAATTTCTACTGTCGAGGGAAATTTTCTAAGCCGTTAATGGAAATTTTGGGAGCTGTATTTCTGCTGTTGAAGGAAGGTTAGAAAACTGGATTTCAACCATCAAGGGAGATGTGCAAAATATAAGAGAAAGCATCCTTCACGCAGTAGAAGATAGATTAACTCAAACAGGACGTATCGCCACACCTCTAAACCCCTCAAAACCAACCAGGAATACAGGACACCTAGACTCGAAGGTGATTATAGAGAGCCTTCCGGAATTCCATGGGCGACTGGAAGAGAACCCGACTAGCCTTATCAAGAGATCGGCCAGTCTGTTAGGAAGGTCTAATCCACTAGAGGACATCTTCGTGCAACTCATCATACCACAATTAAAGAGGCAAGCTGCTGCTTGGTGGAATAACTTGAAGGGTTCAATTTTAAACTGGACAGACTTCAAGAGGGAGTTCCTCGATAAGTTTAATTCCGAAGGGGTGAAGAGCTCTGTGAAAAGGAAGCTACTGACTGAGGCACAACCCACTTGCATGAGAACTAGCACCTTCGTCCTACAGAAATACCAGCTCTTCAAGCATCTGCACCTGGAAGGAAGCGAGAACAAGATCTTGCCAGACATCACAGAGCTACTCCACGATAAGATTCGACCCCTAGTGAAAGTATCACAACAGAGATCCTTTGATGATCTACATAGAATCATCGCCCAGTTGGAGGAGGAACACAAAACCAAAGCTATGGAAGAGACCAGCACAGTTAGGAAGTGCTACCAGTGTGGAAGAATGGGACAACAGAAACCAAGTGCCCAGCCTTGATGTCAGAAAACAAGGTCCGGTCCATTTTGGAATGAGGGGGGATGCGACCGGGAAGAGGAATACGCCTCAAGACACAACAGACAAGCAACCCTGGTCAAGCAGGAGAGGGATAGGTCAGAATGTGAGGAGAACAGGCCAACCACGCCCACCTATCACCTTGAAGATAGGCAACAATCATTTTTCAGCCATTCTCGAAAGTCAAGCAAGCTATTCGTTTGTCAACGGGATTGTTGCCAGATTACTACCGCCTATGAAGTCTAACCATCTTGGAAGGATAGTGGGAGCAGCGGACGGGGTAACCTATTCCAACCAAGGACAGACTAACCTAACCGCTTCATGCATTCACATGCCTATCGTAATTGATGTAGCAGTGATTCAGAACCTGATACCTGATATCATATTAGGTCATGACTTTCTGGTGGAAGACTATGCTGCTCATGAAGTCTTTTTGGGAAAAGACAGGCGGCTGAAGGTTGCCTGGCACAATGGAAATCTCTGTACTTGGAAGAATGCAGAACTCGACGTAGACCTGGGAGATATCCAGTTAACGCATCTTCGACCGAGTGAAGAAGAGGAGCCGAGACGCACCTTAAAGGAATTTCTGGAAGTCATCACCAATAAATTAGGATGGACTACCACTGTGACGCACACCATTGAATGCAGCACTTCCTCACCCATCAAGCAACGTCCATATCCAATCAACCCGGATAAGCTCAACTTCATCATCCAGATTCAAGAGAAGGAAGGGCAAAGTCTCATCGAACCCCCTAGATCCTCTTGGGCTTCACCTACTGTTCTACCCAAAAAGAAGAATGGGGAGCATAGACTGTGTGTGGACCTGCGCAGGTTGAATGAAAAGACCATTCATGACGCCTACCCCATGCCTGACCAGAAAGACTCACTGAAACAAGTAAGTGGGTCTAGATTTTCAGCACACTGGATCTCAACTCCGGATACTGGCAAGTGGAGGTCGAGGAAAGTTCTAGACCACTGACCGCCTGACACCAAGAGGTTTGTACCAGTTCACAATAATGCCTTTTGGATTGAAGAATGCCCCTACCACCTTCATGCAACTGATGGATAAGGTATTGTAAGGATATGTCAGAGATTTCTGCCAAGAGTATCTCGACGACATTTTAATTCACAGCAAGAATTTTCAAGAAATCCTCGTACATATGAGGAAAGTGCTGGAACAACTGAGGATTTATGGACTGACTTGCCAAATGGGGAAGTGCCACTTCGCCCAGTCCCGCGTAGAATATCTTAGCCATGTCCTAACATCTGAAGGCTTGGAAAGGGACCCGAAGAAGAATCGAGCTAATGAAGAAGCCGAAAGCCTGTGGACCAAGGGGCAAGTACGTCAGTTCCTTGGCTTGTGTGGATAGTATAGCAGCTTCATGCCACACTTTGAAGAGAAGGCAATACCACTCACTGATCTACTCCATAACAACTGCCCGTTCCGATGGACCAGCAAGGAAGAAGCAACATTCCAAGACATCAAGGCTGCGATATGCAACGCTCCTGGTCTAGCCCATCCCGAACCTCAACGGAAGATGTGCCTGCAGATAGACGCCAGCGACTTGAGCATAGGAGCAGTGTTTTTCCAGGACAGGAGTGACGGCAGAAGGGACATCATTCAGTATGCCAGCAGAAAGCTATCTCCCACCAAACAATATTTTGAAGAGAAGGCAATACCACTCACCGATCTACTCAATAACAACCACCCATTCTGATAGACCAGCAAGGAAGAGGCAACATTCCAAGACATTAAGGATGTGATATGCAACACTCCCAGTCTAGCCCATCCCGATCCTCAACAAAAGATGTGCCTGCAGTTCGACGCCAGCGACTCCGACCTAGGAGCAGTGTTATTCCAGGAGAGGAGTGACGGCAGTAGGGACATCATCGAGTATGCCAGCAGATAGCTATCTCCCAACAAACAGTGCTCTACTGCACTGCCGAGAAGGAAGCCTTAGCCGTGGTGTGGGCCATGAGCAAATTCAGAGGCTACTTGGAGGGAAGGAAGTTCCAGCTCTGTATCGATAACACCGCTCTCAAATGGTTGAACTTGTTCTCTCTGGCTCAAAATCTAAATTAATGCGATGGGATCCATTAATTGCAGAATTTTAATTCGATGTGTGTCACCTCCCAGGACCAACGAACATAGGAGCAGACAGTTCATCTAGGCACCCGGCGATGGAATCTGAATCTAGGAGCACCATTGTCGAGAGGGAGTTCCCACGAAAACACCAGAGTGAGCCTAAGGAAACTGTCCTTGTGACCATCAAGAAGGAACTTGATCTGGGAGTAATCAAACAGTGGCAAGAACAAGACAAGCAATGTAGGACCATGACGCAGCGGATTATAACTCCGATGGTCGACTCGTGCCGAGGGATTTCAAGATGTGCTACATGAACTTCTGGGTTGACAGAGGACTCTTAATGTACATGTCACACCTCTCTGACACGCCTGAAGTAGTGGTGATCCCCAGACAGCACACGACGGACATCCTCGAGAAGTTCACAACCACACTGAAGCCGGACATCTAAGAGGCGAAGAAACATATCAGTCTATCTGACGAAGATTCTTCTGGGTCAACATGTGGAAAGACATCCTGGACTATGTGAAGGGATGTTACATCTCTGTCTGCACCAAGGCGAGCAACAGGAAGGCAGATTCCAGTCAGCTAGGAAGACGGCCGCAACGCCCTTGGGAGGTCATAGCCCTGGACATGATGGGTCCTTACCCTAGAACACCACAGGTTAAACAGGACTCCTAGTAATCACTGACCGCTTCACAAGATGGATTGAGGCCTTTCCAATACCAGAAGCCACAACGATATGCATCGCCAGCCTTCTACAAGATGAGGTATTCAGCCGCTTAAGTTATTCACGGTGCATTCCGTCATACAACGGGAGTCAGTTCACGTCAAGCAAGTGGCAGCAAATGATGACAGAATGGGATGTGGGGCACTGGACTACCCCTATCTACAACCCAAGGAAGAATCCAACGAAACGACGGGTCCAGGAGTTAAAAAGGATGCTATGAGGCCACCTAATAGACAAAGAACATCAACTGTGAAACCGTCAAATACTGCAGTCATTCTTTGCCCTGCATTGACATGTCAACCATGTCACCGGCTATTCCCCAGCGGAGCTGTTCCTTGGTCGACAGCTATACAGCATTGGGGATTGAGAGATTAGTCCTCCACCCACTTCTGGTAAAGGTGATGCAGCGTGGCAGCACCAGCAGCAACAGGACATCAAGGAGAAGCAAGCTTTGGCCGAGAAGAGATCCCTTATCCGGGCCAAGGCTCAAGATGTCGAAGAGACCCAGATCTTCCTACCAGGCTAACAAGTACTGCGACGTAACCACCCAGTCAACAATAAGATTGGACAGTTTCATGCAGGTCGCACCTAAGTGGGTTGGTCCCGTCGAGGTGGATAAGCAGCTGGACCATGGGGTCTACTTACTAAAGACCAAACCCTCCGGTCAAAGTCAATACATCGGAGTTGCAGCCAGTCACCCAACCGCTGCGCATGCAGAGTAAGCCTGGTACTGTCACAGGTCCACCTGGAGGAGAGGCTGGCAGCGAGGCAACCCCGACCCCCCGCCACCATACAATCAGGTCAAGAAGAGGAGAACACATCCAGCGACATAGAGAAAGAAAGAAGATACAACCTACGCCCAAGGCAAAGTCGACGAGTGTGGTAGACTGTGGGAATTGTTTCAAGTTATAGGGGGATATTGACACAGGTGTAATAGACTGATATAACTTGAAAACAATATCCTTTAACCCATGGGTACATAATAAAAGTATTGAGCTCAAATTATTATTATTATTATTATTATTATTATTATTACTTGTGATGTACATCAACTTATTAGTATTAGTATCAGTATTACTTATGATAGCATTATTTGTGAGGTTGTCATGAAACTTGTGCTGTGTACATATATTTATATGAGTTTAGTTAATGTAAGAACCTGTAATTAATAGTATATAGTTTATTATTACCTGTATGTATGACATGTAATCCACTACAGTGTTAAGCAACACATTGTAATATCCCCAAAATATCACTAGGTAAGACGAGAACTATGCAGAATAACCTTTACATTATCTCCAGGATTTAAGCACTCTAGAAATTACTAGAAGATATGTTATGACTAGAGCCCAGATTTCCATGCAACTGCATGTATTTAAATAAGCTGGTTACACTTCTCAGCCTTTGCAAATATTTGTTTGACTTAATGATTCTAAATAACCCTTATTTTTCCCTGCATGTTTGCATGTTTTGTCCTTTTTTGGAGAAAATTCATGCATAATGCATATTTTGAAGATTTTTGATTTAATAGCGAATATTTGGACTTTTATATTTCATAATATGTCTTTTCTTCTGACTTTGGCACATATATGTTGTTAAGTTGCATGATAGTGCCTTTTATTTATGTTGGTGTGCAGAATTTGGGACTGTTCCGTGGTTATACAGTATGTCTATTATTGAGTGATGGGGAGAATGATTCCTGGGCATCCTATATACATACGGTAGAGGTCCTATAAACCAATTAACCATGCACTTTCTTATCTGTTGCTTTTTTTTTTTTTTTTTTGCTAGTTGTTTTACGTCGCACCGACACAGATAGGTCTTAAGGCGACGATGGGATAGGAAGGGGCTAGTAGTGGGAAGGAAGCGGCCGTGGCCTTAATTAAGGTACAGCCCCAGCATTTGCCTGGTGTGAAAATGGGAAACCACGGAAAACCATCTTCAGGGCTGCCGACAGTGGGGTTCGAACCTACTCTCTCCCGAATACTGGATACTGGCCGCACTTAAGCGACTGCAGCTATCGAGCTCGGTATCTGTTGCTAGAGTAACCACTGACGTAAGCCGGAAGGCCCCACATCGATCACTGGAATTGCTAGGAATAAAGTGTCCCAGTTATAAATTGCCTGGCCCATAAACTGAACAGTAAATTGTGCATTACTAAATACTGCCCATTTTTTGTCTATATTAGATGAACAAAACACACTTCGGTGAGGCCGCATTACTGAAATAGCCATCCGGCTCATGGGTAAATGGTTAGCATGCTGGCCTTTGGTCACAGAGACCCCGGTTTCGATTCCTGGCAGGGTCGGGAATTTTAACCATCATTGGTTAATTTTGCTGGCTCAAGGGCTGGGTGTATGTGTCGTCTTCATCATAATTTCATCCTCATCACGACGCGCAGGTCGTCTATGGGTTTCAAATCAAAAGACCTACTCCTGGCGAGCCGAACATGTCCTTGGACACTCCCAGCACTAAAAGCCACACGCGGTTTCATTTCACTGGGATAGCTCCTTACAAACCCTGGTTTTGCACTGAATCCTTTTCCGTTGTTTATCCTGGAATTTTGTATCTGGAGCTCTCACTTTTCACACGTCTTTATTATCACACCTTCTATCTTTACTAGTTACTGAAGACATCATAATTTGCAATCATCGCACAGAGTAGTAGCTGCAGCAGCTAGAGACAAGGTGAACAAAGCGATCCGTTTAAATCCTGATTTTGAATTCGTAAAGCTTACATAAGACGTATTGTGGTGAAAATGAAGAAGTACAATTTGACCTCACTTTTTACCACATATCTTTATTCAGTTATGCACCTGTTACTTCTTGTAACGTAGAAAGATCATTTTCTGTGCTTAAGAATGTGCTGACAGATAAATGGATGAGCTTAAATCAATACAATTTGGAGAAATTAGTTGTACATTGTTTCAAATGGAATTTAATTTTGATAGTGCATGGAAATCCAGGCTCTAGTTATGACATATCCTTCTAGATGCATGGCCAGGCAACCTATATAAAGGGACAGTCTCTATGGTGGAGAGGAGTTATTGTTTAATAGGAGTTGAGTTGTGTTTAAGGCCGATGTGCTAATGTAAGCAGTCAGCAGTCAACTGTTTCAAGGTTGCAGTCTGCATGTGCTTAGTGATAGGCAGTTGTTAAAAAGGGTGCTTTCCTGATGTTTTCGGAGTGAAGTGTTTTGTTTGTAATGGCAGTGATTAATAGATTGCCTGACCAGGCTTCTAGAAGGATATGTCATAACATAATTTCCTAGTAATTTCTAGAGTGCCTAAAGCCTGAAAATAATGTAAAGAATATTCTACACAGTTCTCGTCTTACCTAGTGATATTCTGGATATTACAATGTGCTGCTTAATACTGTAGTGGACTACATCATACATACAAGTAATAATAAACTATATACTATGTATATAATCCCATTGATGGTATCTTTACCTTGTCATGGTGGTGGGGCTTGTGTGGTCAAAAGATCCTGAGAGCTATGCCGGCGGTAGCTTAGCTACTGGTAGGGCCTCCCTTGCCGGACAGGTCGAACGAGATGATCCGGACTAAAAGGGATACCCTAGTCCTCCAGGTTGGGGATTGAGCATAGCGTTGACAACTCTATCCTGTTCAAAAAATAAACTGTTGAGAAGCCGCAAAGAGTAAGAACAAACCGGAGGGATAAAATTGAAAAATGACCTAGGCGAGAAAATGGATTGGTAGGAAAGCGATGGATAGAAGAGGTGGAGGCTGATCTACGTACCATGGGAGACCAGAGAGAGGACCAAGGATATCCACAGAGAGCTTTGGAAGAAGATTGTTGCGGAGACCAAGGTTCTACAAGGACCGAAGCGTCAAGGAGTAAGTAAGTACTATGTATATAAAGTTCTCTGTCTGGCAAAAAAACCACTCCTTCGAGCCTAAACTTGACGCAGGTGTAATAGACTGATATAACTTGGAAAAAATATCCTTTAACCCATGACTAAACAATGCAAGTATCGAGCTTGAATTATTCTTATTATTATGACTTGTGATGTACATCCACTTATTAGTATTAGTATCAGTATTATTTACGATTGCATTATTTGTGAGGTTATGTCATGAAACATGTACTGTGTACACATATTTATATGAGTTTAGTTAATGTAAGAACCTGTAATTAATAGTATATAATTTATTATTACCTGTATATATGATGTGTAATCCAAAACTGTTAATGTGTAAATAATTAGTTCTAAATAAATAAGTGTACCAACTGACAGCATTGTGTGTGCGTCATTGTGGTTATATCAACCTCTGAGCTCATGCGATAAGACAACCGTTCTATATAGAAAAACTGCGATTAAAAATAACATTGCCTTCTTCGACACAATAAACAAGCTTTATATCAAGAACTGCAGGATAAAAAAGCAAATATATAGATAGATGGTTACCAAACAGACGGCATGATGTCGTCAGAATGGATTAATTCTGACTACGAGCTGCGGCATACCATAACAAGCTTATTAAATATTCATAAAACCAGTGAAAAAGGCAGGCAAAACAATATATCAGGACGAGTTATCTGACCTGTATATAATGAATGCTGCTGAGCAGCACAAGTCCTCTAGTATTTTTTTAAATATCATATTTGCTTCACCTCTATTTAAATGATTTACCTGCTTCAATTTTGTATTCATCACTCTACATTCAATCTTCTTTAGTTTCTGCGTAATATTTCAACATAATTACTGTTTTTGCACAATGACTGGCTCCTTGGCTGAGTGGTCAGTGTACTGGCTTTAAGTTCAGAGGGCTCTGGGTTTGATTCCTGGCCAGACCAAAGATATTTACTGCCTATAGTTAATTCCTCTGGCTCGGGGACTGAGTGTTTGCGTTTGGCTCAATACTCTTTTCTTCATTTACATACAAAACATCACACTACTAACCACCACAGAAACACGCAATAGTGAATGCATCCCTCCACATACGGTTGGTGTCAGGAAGGGCATTCAACTGTACAAATGGGCCAAATCCACATCAAGTGCCGACCACAATAAACTAGGAAAAAGGTATATTCCTGAAATCCCATATTATTGTAATTCTAACATTCTTTGAAATCATCTTATTCCTTTGCCACTATATGCCTCCACTTCATATTGAATACCTCCACTTTAACTACATTATGACACGGAAGTTTATTTTCATTCTCTTTATTTTCTCAAAAGTGATTCTATAAATCAAATCTTTTTCCTCACAATGATATCAGTGACCCAGAACTTAAACATTTTTTTAAAATTTAATATTTTTTTTAAATTTTATAATGAGTACACTAAAAATGTATATTTTCATCTGTCCAGAATAATGAGTTCATGTGGTGACTTGTCCAAAGCATTATTTTTTCCCCCTTCCCCTTCATTCTAAAATGTATTTATTACATTTCTGAATGTTACTTCTGAAGTCCTCCCACAATTCCTTTGGGAATTCACAAAAGATACAGTACCTAAGTGTTCTAAGAAATAGCTGCAATATTTGTGGGGAAAATGACAAATGAAACTTAAAAATTGCAACTATTGGCCGTTTGCTGTACAAAGTTCACAGCATTCTTAATTAATACCGACCATTTTTGTAATTTAGCTAATTATCAGCTGTCTGGCCAGGGTTACCTGCAACGGGATGAAGTAGAACATAAGCCAGCCACTAACGAGTTTTGGACAGCAAAAAATAACCCAACTCTCTGGAGGAGCCAATGGCTATCAGCAGAGGAGCTCCTTTAGTTGGCTGCTGATCCCTCAGTGGATGAAATACTACTGAAAGCTAGCAGGCAGCGCCTGTTCTCCTGATTAGGGGCAAACCAAACCAAACGCCATGGCCCTTCAGCCCTTGAAGGGCCTTGGCCTACCAAGCGACCGCTGCTTAGCCCGAAGGCCTGCAGATTGTGAGGTGTAGTGTGGTCAGCACAATGAATCCTCTCGGCCGTTATTTTTGGCTTTCGAGACCGGGGCCGCTATCTCACCGTCAGATAGCTCCTCAATTCTAATCACGTAGGCTGAGTGGACCTCGAACCAGCCCTCAGGTCCAGGTAAAAATCCCTGACCTGGCCGGGAATCGAACCCGGGGCTTCCGGGTAAGAGGCTAGCACGCTACCCCTACACCACGGGGCCGGCTGGATTAGGGGCAGCCTATTGAAAACTTGTAGTTAGGTATAAAAAGCCTTTGGTTGTGGAAAGCTCTTCGAAATAATAGCCTATATGAAGTGTCCGGCATAAAATACCTTCGGGTATGGCATGCCCTTCATAATAACAGCCTATATGAGGCATCAAAGTAGATCAGAACAAAGATCTAACGAGTATCCCAGAAGTGATGTCTAATCTCTTGTTTTTCCTGGGAGGTATGAGAAGTGAACAGAGGTCCACAGCCCGACGCAGGAGCTCCCTGGATAAGAGAGACAGAAAAAGAAGGAGAAGCTAATACACACACTCTCACTGCTAGAAGAGTATGGGACACTACAGCAGCAGCAGCAGCAGCAGTAGTAAGATGTTTGCTAAGATAGTTCCTACATTCTACACCAATTTTTTCCACACATCCACGGTGGTATGAAGTTTTCTCATACCTGCCTTAGTACAAATAACTGTTACAGGTGTGGTGCAGTAAGGTGAACAAACAATTTGTTAATTTAGCAGGTATTTTTCCTTGTTGTGTGCTATAGCATAATTAGCTGTGAGGAAATGCAAAACTCACGGTAGTAAAGAAGAACTGAAATGAAAATTAATGTGGAACTATTCACATGTTTAAATTATAATGAAGGAAACAAACTTTTTCCCAAGGAGCGTATATAAACAGGCAACTGTTTATCTTATGGCTTTATTGGGGATACTTTGTGTTTTTTTCTTGTTTGAATGAAGATCGCTGCAAATGGTGCTCCTCAATAACTGTTGATGCCTGCCCTCTTGATGAAACTGGGAAGCAGAAACAAACTTGACAGGGACTGAGACGAAAGGGATGAAGAACTGGGATTGATGAGGACTGAGCCCATCTGTGTGAAGACAGCCGTGGATGAAAATGTAGAGATTATTCCTGTCCTTTTGTGTCTTAATATTTAATCCTTTCCTCTTCTTTCTGTTGCTCAATCATTCCACAATGACCTTCCTTATTTGCTTCTCTAACAATAAGTACGATCTTTATATGTTGACCTTATTTGTCACTTGTTTGTTCCATTCCATTACTTCTGCCAACTCTACACTACGAAGAACAGTGGTGAGTATCCATATCCTTATACTACATTAGTGCCAAAATTCATTTCCATTAGCTCCTTTCCCTTTGTCAATATTTCTTTCATATTCTTTTTAAATTCCAGCCCCTGCATTTAGATCAGTCCATTATACCAGATTAGCTTTGTTGTTAATACTCATTACTAAATCACTCACTGCCCAGTAAAACTTTCACAGTTAACACACTGACAATGAGACCTAATTTATTCATGTCACTCATTTACAATGAGGCTTAATTTATCCACTCATTTATTAACTACCCAAATCAGAAACTACGTTGAATGCTATGGTTTACATAGCGAACAATCCCACTTTGCAGTACCTATTTCCACACCTTTTAAGAATAGCTTCTGACATTTTTTCAACATATCTATATATATAAAATAAAGAGTTTTGTCTGTGCATTGCTCAGAATTGAAAACGGATAGTATTTCTGTATCAGTCGTGTCCACAGTAACAAGGAAATGCAAGTTTTAATTTTCCATAATTTCTGTCTGTCTGTCTGTCTGTCTGTATGTATGTACATGCATCACGAGAAAACGGCTGAAGAGAATTTGATGAAAATTGGTATGCAAAGTCGGGGAATAAGTCACTACAATCTAGGCCATAAATAATTTTATTCACGCTGAATGAAATGGTAGTTTAGGGGAAGGCCTAAAAATTAATTCTCAAATATTTATATTATTAGTGGTCCTATCGGTAAATACTACATAACTAAAGCTATATAGAATTAAATTTCCAATCATTTGTCATACATTGTTACCGTACCAGCTTTGATAACACAGATATTCATGAATTTGTATTTTTGTTGCCAATTCCATATCAACACTGAGCCACAAGAAAATGGGGTAACAGAATTTCATGAAAGACGGTACATAGAGTTGGGGAATAAGAAACTACAGTCTGTTATAAACAATTGTATACGCCCTGTATGAAATTGTAGTTTAGAGCAAGGCGTCTAAAATTTAATTTTTAAATACCTATGTTATTGGTTCTATCGAAAAGTACTACATAATAAAAGTTTGTCTCTTATGCTGCCGCTCAACTCCGATAGATGGGATTAATGATGCGCAACGAGTATAACAGCCTGACTGAATATTGGTGGGAAATAAGTGGGGAGTTAGAAAACTTTCTTCTTTCGCATGCCATTCCTCTGGTTAATATATTTTCTGATATCGTACTGCTGGTACGTAACTCACTGGTTCATTATAATATTCCAGCTATTCGATCCCTACTCTAACGCACTGTTTTGAATGAGCAGTGTGCACTGTTAAGGCAGAGGCTCACGTAGTAGTAGTAGTAGTAGTAGTAGTATGATCTGGTCTACAATTACAATTTAGGCATATTCCAAATTATAGCACCACAATTCGCTAATTAACTCAAAATTCAACCCTGAAAAGAGCCATTTCTTAAAAAGAGCTTCTTCTTCACTTTTATTAAATTCTACATTCATTTTATTCAAACTTAACAGTGAAGAGGGGGTTTCTCCTCTGGCTTGGAGGAAAAAATTGCCTCCAAGTCAGATAGATTTTTCCGCCGCCAGTGTAGTGAATTGAGATTTTTCCGATTCATCAGGTACTCTTAGGAAACAGATTAGTAAAAGGGCATAGTTTTTGCCCTGGGACTCTCCACTATTCGACCCCCTCCCCTTCCCCGAAAAAAAGACTAAGAGTGTTCTGCGCCCTGGTCATTTCAGCTCTGGAACTTTGGACTGTTAGATCGGAAGCATAGTACTGTTCGTTAAAAGTGAGAAAATGTAGTTTTTCATTTTATCATGTATTTCACGTGAAATCATTTCTTTTACTCACGCAATTCTTACTGACGTCATTGTAATGACCTATGTTCATTTCAGTTGGGAAAACCACTAAGACAGTCTTTCTGAGGATGTAAAAAGGCAGGTGGAGAGTGAGTGTCTGCCATTATAATGCAATTCCCCAACCTGATTGTGACTGATGGTAGGCAAGCGGACCTGCCATTACAATGAAAATTCTCTAACGTGGTCCTCATGTGTGAAAATACGCTTGGTGATTTATCCGTCGCATTTCTAGGGTAACGCTATGAGCTATGTAATTTAATACAGTCTTGCTCACAACGTGTACTTTACCTAACCTACAATTCTGTATACAATGTAGAATTCCGTAGGGAAGCAAGGGTACATCAGCTAGTTACAAATACTGCTAAACACATAGTCACATCCTGTGTCTGACTAAGCCTATTGTACTCTCTTTCTTCCATCAGCCTCATTGATACTGTTAGACTGATACTCTTAGTATTTCATCAAATTAAACGTTATTGGCTGAGTTTCTCACCTGTTAAATGGGAGTGAGAGAGGGATTTTGGTACTCCCATAGGCTTGATGCTTGCTAAAAGCACTGTGTGTTTAGTAAATACATCCGAAATTGGTTAATGGACCCACATTCACAGCATGATTTATACTCTCATCTCTGTTTCAGCTGATGAAAATCAAATACACTGACTGACAGAGCAAATGCAACACCAAGAAGGAGTGGTTCGAAAGGGATGAAAGTTGGGGAAAAAACAGAGACGGCACGGACGAATAATTGATGTTTATTTCAAACCGATATGCAGGTTACACAATGCGCACGGCATCGACTCAGTAGGATGTAGGACCACCGCGAGCGGCGATGCACGCAGAAACACGTCGAGGTACAGAGTCAATAAGAGTGCGGATGGTGTCCTGAGGGATGGTTCTCCATTCTCTGTCAACCATTTGCCACAGCTGGTCGTCCGTACGAGGCTGGGGCAGAGTTTGCAAACGGCGTCCAATGAGATCCCACACGTGTTCGATTGGTGAGAGATCCGGAGAGTACGCTGGCCACGGAAGCATCTGTACACCTCGTAGAGCCTGTTGGGAGATGCGAGCAGTGTGTGGGCGGGCATTATCCTGCTGAAACAGAGCATTGGGCAGCCTCTGAAGGTACGGGAGTGCCACCGGCCGCAGCACATGCTGCACGTAGCGGTGGGCATTTAACGTGCCTTGAATACGCACTAGAGGTGACGTGGAATCATACGCAATAGCGCCCCAAACCATGATGCCGTGTTGTCTAGCGGTAGGGCGCTCCACAGTTACTGCCGGATTTGACCTTTCTCCACGCCGACGCCACACTCGTCTGCGGTGACTATCACTGACAGAACAGAAGCGTGACTCATCGGAGAACACGACGTTCCGCCATTCCCTCATCCAAGTCGCTCTAGCCCGGCACCATGCCAGACGTGCACGTCTATGCTGTGGAGTCAATGGTAGTCTTCTGAGCAGACGCCGGGAGTGCAGGCCTCCTTCAACCAATCGATGGGAAATTGTTCTGGTCGATATTGGAACAGCCAGGGTGTCTTGCACATGCTGAAGAATGGCGGTTGACGTGGCGTGCGGGGCTGCCACCGCTTGGCGGCGGATGCGCCGATCCTCGCGTGCTGACGTCACTCGGGCTGCGCCTGGACCCCTCGCACGTGCCACATGTCCCTGCGCCAACCATCTTCGCCACAGGCGCTGCACCGTGGACACATCCCTATAGGTATCGGCTGCGATTTGACGAAGCGACCAACCTGCCCTTCTCAGCCCGACCACCATACCCCTCGTAAAGTCGTCTGTCTGCTGGAAATGCCTCCGTTGACGGCGGCCTGGCATTCTTAGCTATACACGTGTCCTGTGGCACACGACAACACATTCTACAATGACTGTCGGCTGAGAAATCACGGTACGAAGTGGGCCATTCGCCAACGCCGTGTCCCATTTATCGTTCGCTACGTGCGCAGCACAGCGGCGCATTTCACATCATGAGCATACCTCAGTGACGTCAGTCTACCCTGCAATTGGCATAAAGTTCTGACCACTCCTTCTTGGTGTTGCATTTGCTCTGTCAGTCAGTGTATAACAGCAGAAATGAAATGTTATGGAAGAATATGTAGTTATTGTGAATGATAATAAAAAGAGTAAAAGGTAGAAAAGTTGACTCAAGCTTATAATATGAAGATGATTAGGACATATCAAAGAAATGAATGTTATAGACAGATCACCAAATGAATTTTTTTTCTTTTCTTTATGTCGCACAGACACAGATAGGTCTTATGGCGACGGTGAAATAGGAAAGGTCTAGGAATGGGAAGGAAGCGGCCGTGGCCTTAATTCACAGCCCCAGCATTTGCTTGGTGTGAAAATGGGAAACCACGGAAAACCATCTTCAGGGCTACTGACAGTGGGGTTCGAACCCACTATCTCCCAAATACTGGATACTGGCCGCACTTAAGCGACTGCAGCTATCGAGCTCGGTCCAAATGAAACTAGTGTAGCATAGAAAGCCTCCACATCTGCCATTTCATCATGCAGCTGCAGGAGGGGGGGCAAGCTAGCCAGCTACAATCGCGCGCACATCATCAAGTAAGGCCCGCCCTCTCCTTACTACTGACAAGCAGTCAGAGGCAAGTCAGGTGCTCATGGGTCAGACCCTGCTGTCACTTCTGCTATTGGCTGCTACAACATTGGAGGCCTCTGGCAGTTTAAACAACAAGGACTATGAATCTAGAGCCTTACATTTCCAGAAGTTTCCATGGAATTCTACTGTCCAAAGTATCTCGAAGGGAGAGCCTGGCTGTACACAGCATGCAAGACTTGCCCGAGTGGTTCTCAATTCAATTGGAAGTGAGTGCAGAGTTCAGTGCGAGTAAGTACTGCTGTGGACAATGACAGCCTGAGTTGAGGAAGCAATCTGTGGAGTGTTATGTCCATGGGTGTTCATTCTGCCTGTCTGTCATTGTAGAGTTGAGTCTCTCGGTCTACCTGCTGTGTAGTGAACATTGTATTCTGGAGCGGCGTGGGAAAGATCAACTGGATATTGGTAAGGGACAGTGAACAAAGTCAAATGGGAGGTGTACGTCTAATGGGGCTGTGTGACTGACGTGTTCAGCTGTGAACTGTGTCACTGTCATGGCGAGTATAAGTATGGGACTGATTGAGACTAAGCGTGTCCATTGTAGTGTGTGTAGTGTAGTGTAGTGTAGTGTAGTGTAGTGGTTTAGTCTGTAAGTGTTAGTGACCAATTAGCTGGATTGAACAAAGAGAGCACGAACTGTGTAATTGTGTTTACTGTGCAGTGTAAGTTATGGTCCTAGTGTGCTTGTGTAGTTGTGTAAGATTAAGTAGTCTATAATAATAAAAGGAAGCATTTGTCTGTGTGTGCATGTGATGCCCAGCTAAATATATGGCATGCAGAGATCAGAAATTGTAACATAGGTGGATGGAAGAGGGTCCAAATGCACCTCAAAGTCAGATTTTTCATTTTCACATTCTCTGCGTAGTTATGAACGAAAAACTGGCCGAAAACGTGTGTTGGCATATGGTAATCCATGTGCTGTCACCACGATTACATGCATAGATTCACTGTTCCTAGGCAACATTCAATGATATAAGTCAAAAGAGCCATTTTAGGTCCATGACATAGGAAGCCATTTTCGGTCCCGTACACAAGGAGCTATATTCAGTCTGTGATATCCGGAAGTGTTTGTCTGTGTGTATGTGTACGATTCCCAGTCAAATAAAATACAGCAGAGACAATACGCGACACTGTGAGATATCGAGGGACAGCTATTAGAGCTCTCTCTAGCGGATTGATCTGAGAACTACTGATTCTGTCATAAGAGCATGTGTATTTGTCTGTGAAGTTTTTGGTGTTATTTATGCGTTTTCAGTGAGTTGATATAATTAAATAGTAGCGTGTGTCATTCCTTGATATCTTCTCTCAACATGTGGGGAAAGGTATGTGCTGTGTTTGGCTGCAGTAACTATGGAGTAGAGAAGAATGCGCGGCCTTTCTTCCATTTCCCTCGTGAGAAGAAAATGTAAGTAATATTGTGTTTGCATATATATTCTTCCAGTGACAAAGAGATTTTTATAGTACTTCATAATTTTCTGACCTGCTCGACCCATATTTTAACTCGCTTAAAATATAATACGCATATTTTATTGTATAGCACAGCAGTTAACCTTCAATACCAATGTGTTGTTGTAGGCGTGATCTGTGGGTTTGATTTAATTCAGGAAAATACATATGCATATGAGTGTGGCTGGTTGTGTTACAAGTTACTCCATTTGGAAAGCCGTAATGCGTTGTCAAGCACTGAAGAAAATATGGGTGATTTAAGAAATGTACACATTTTGTTGAAACAATATGATGATGCAAATTTGCTTTACCCTAATGTAATGGCATTATGGCAAGTATTGCTTATACGGAAAGTTTGAATGTTTTTGAGGCTAAATTTATAGAGTTTCTTTCTGTTAGTAGGCTTCTGAAGTTAAAACGAAAATTGTCCAGCTCTTAAATGCAAATTCATTGAATCTTGTGTGTAAGGAATGTGTCAATGTTTTAGTTGACAAGTGTTTTAATATGATGATACAATGCTTTTAAATGAGCAAAAAGAAAAATCTAGCCGTGAACGTTCAGGCAAGAATTCTAAAGCTAAAAAAGTAATACATAAAAGAAAGATCAAGCCCTTTCACAGCAGTCTATTTCACATCTTGATTATGTGTCTAATTTCAGTCTTTAAATAATAACCTGTTAAATAATTCTTCATTCATTTATCCAGAATTGCTTTAACAACTTTGACGTTAATATCTTAGTAACACTTTCTTTCTAGACGTAATTTATTTATACATTCCCACTGATCTTTGAATTTAGCACGAATTTTCAGGTCAAGCCACTAGAAGCGCCACTTGCGACTTGTCTCCCATTTTAACAAGGCTAAATCTGGAAGTGTCGCATATTGTCTCTACTGTATTTGGTAAAATCTACGACACACAGATATTTGAAAGGTTTATCATAGGCATATTCTTAGATGAATGATGAATATTTATACAAGTAAAGACCTGATTTCATTAATTATTTGTATTACATTTAATCTTTTTAATTATTTATTTATTTAGTTTGTTATTTCATGTTTACCTGATATTCATTTCATTCACTTAAAAATTTAGGAAATATGAGGATTTTCCTATACCAGCAATAAAACGTGAACTGTAGTTTCTTTCGTCAACCTTATATTTTACTTAGAGAAAATAATAATAAACAAGATGCCATTTTAAGTCCAAGGCATTTTTGTTCAGTCTGCGATATCCAGAAATGTTTGTGTGCGAATGTGATGCCCAGCCATGCCGAGATCTGAAATTCTTAATATACATGGACACAGCATTTCACCAATCACACATAGTTGTGTTAAAGAGCAATTCTTGCTCCAAGAAATGAAGCTATCAACAAGCAACTTTTACAACAATTACCCGGAGTTCTACAAATTTACAAGTCTATCAACATGACACGTAATATAGATGAGGCTGTCAACTACACAACAGAGCTTTTGAATAATTTTGAATCACATGAACCCTCAAACATCTAGGAGTGGACGATTGTGGCACCAATTATCCTTCTTCCCAATGCAATGGAACACGACTCTCAATCAAGAAACTGATGCCGAATGTTATTGAAGCCGCCGTCATGACTCGATCTTTGGAAACTGTACTTCTCCCATGATCAACTCTACATGGGTTGTTCACGAGTTGGGAAGCTCCAAATAAGGACATTTAATATAGTTTATCTGGAAGACTATAAGGAAAAATGTGTTTGTTTTTTGTATAATATGGACTTTTAGATCATTTTAATATTATTTGTACCATCCACCTTACAGAATACAAAAATTTTACTATACCAGCAATAAAACATAAAGATTCACTTCCAAGTTTACACACATGGAGTGCATTCCATTTTTCTGTTACTGAATAATATGTACCTAATAATAATAATAATAACAACAATAATATGAATATATTATTTTAATGAAAACATACATCTAGATTATTGCCTGTTATGCCTTTTATCACTCAGTCTGCATGTCTCTGCAAATTAACTATGTGCCTCCACAGTCCTCATATCTGCAACTAGCCTTTTGGCCTCCTTT
The DNA here is from genome assembly GCF_040414725.1 of Anabrus simplex. Taxonomy (NCBI): domain Eukaryota; kingdom Metazoa; phylum Arthropoda; class Insecta; order Orthoptera; family Tettigoniidae; genus Anabrus; species Anabrus simplex. The sequence continues at coordinate 219,820,421 of NC_090269.1, read as the reverse complement.
AGCGGTTCCACACCTCTTACCATTAAAAAACAAGTTTAACCATTGTTACCTTTGTCATCCTCTGTTTCTCTTACCCTTCATGACCAAATACATTGTTCTCCTAAGTAATCTATCCTCCTCCATTTGTCTCATGTGATCTCACCATCAAAGCCTGTTTATGAATACAGCTCCATCCATTAAGTTCATTCCTAAATCAGCCTTTAACTCCTCTTGTCATAGATCCCACGTGTTCCAACCAAAAATCATTCACTACTTTCATATCTGTTACTTCCAATGAATAAGATATCCTGAGTCCACTTGGCTTTCAGTCTCATACAGCAAAACTGGACAGAAGACAGACCTATATAAAGATAGTTGCATCGCAGAGCTCATTTCCTCCTCACTGAAATGGACACTACTTACCGCCGGCGAATTCTACCACCATCTGCCCATTTTTTTTGTCTCCTGCCTGCCTTACTTTTTCTCTCCACAACCACTCAGCTAACACTATTTCTGCTGTTGCAAATCATCGAAACCTGTGACGTCACACTGATTATTGTACTGTGTACTTCCGAAGTCCAGTGTCTTCTTCCAAGCTTTTGCAAATGTGAATGGGTGTTTCTATACACCACGCCTCCTCTCCAATCACTATTAGTCGACCTTGAGACCGTACTCTTTGGAGACGATTTCCCGGGCCTGTTGGAGAGTGAGCTGTTGCTGTATTCCTGTGTCTAACACATTTCCACGAGTGTTATTATGTTCGTGCGCATTAAACTTTCTCCATGGAAAAAGCAAATAAGGTATGAGCAATTCTAGAAACTACCATTTATATGGGGAGTTTAAAATCTCTCGTTTTGGAACAGTGTGCCTTGACTCATATCTTTATATGGAACTTCATTTTGAATTAAATGTCACTAGACAGACATGTACAACTATGTTACTTAAAACTTTGAACTCAATTTCTGGTTTCTGGATGATTTTCTGATAATATCTCAAAGCAAGACAGACTATGGTACCCTCACTTTCAACCTTTCCTGATGTCTTGTCTTGTTTAGACAATATTTCGATTGTATATATGTTCATTCACAAGCATTTTTAAAATCTTCATTACGAAGTTAAATTGTAATCTAAGCTTGTAGTGCTATGCTACTGTGTTCATTATGTAGGCTAAATAATGACTAAGACTACATCCTCTGTGGACATAATAACATCCTTCAAGTTCTGCATCGAACTACGTCCACCTCAAAAAAGAGTATAACTAACTTTATACCTAATAGAATATCTTAGTCCATATTTAGCTAACATAATGAACAGTAGCAAAGCACTATGAACTCAAATTAAAATTTAACTTTGTAAAGAATATTTTAAAAAGTCCTTCTGAATTCAAGTTGTGTAGTTGACAGTCTCATCCATATTACATGTCATGTCAATCGACTTGTAAATTTGTATAATACCTGGCCAATTTACATCATCATGTACACATAATGAAATGAAATGGCGTATGGCTTTCAGTGCCGGGAGTGTCCGAGGATAAGTTCGGCTCGCCAAATGCAGGTCTTTTGATTTGACTCCCGTAGGCGACCTGCGCGTCGTGATGAGGATGATATGATGAAGACGACACATACACCCAGCCCCCATGCCAGCGAAATTAACCAATTAAGGTTAAAATTTCCGACCCTGCTGGGAATCGAACCCGGGACCCCTGTGACCAAAGGCCTCCACGCTAACCATTTAGCCATGAAGCCAGACATGTACACATAATATAACTGTTTTTAAATGTATTTATTCACTGATTACTCAACTTGAACATGTATCCTTTTAATTATATTACAAAGTCAACCGTAACAAGGATTAAATATTTGTAGCATGTACTGTACCCTTAATTGACAGTTGCATAAAGGTTCCACGGCAATATTTCATGACCACATGTTTCTGAAGTGCGTTATCTTTGAAATACAATCTTTGAATGATGTCAAAACTACATATCTTTCCACATAATATTTTCAACAATGTGGAAAAAAAAAAAAGCAATGCAGGTCAGATTCTTCTCAAAAAACGTCAGAAACTTTTGAAAATTCTCAGTGTGTGGATATTGCAGAGTTACCATGAGGTGAAGCTGAACAGTGTTTTTAAGACGTGTTTTGTATATTGGTGAAAGCACATGGACACTTTTAGTAGTGTGAATTTGAACATTATAAAATTGTAAATTTTATCTTAGTATAAGTGTGAAGCAAACTGCCAATGCAGAGACATAATGTACAAGTAAAATAGTGTAAATTTCTTCATTTACTGACGCGGAATTAACCTGTGATAATGAACAGGAGAATTGCCCATCACAAGAAATGCTGGAAACCATGATTTCGCTGCACCAATTAGTTGCTGTCACATCTGCGCTTGCACATCTCTCACATGCTCTGTCCCAAGTATGCCACTGTGAGTGAGAGGAACAGACATGTCTAGTGACCAGTTGAATGCAACACAAAATGGTACTCACAATAAAACAGCATGTATTCATTGTCAAGTGTTATGCGAAGCACAATTCGTGGATAACCTGTGTGGAACTATTTGCGCAAGAGTTTAAGACTGGAAGTGTTTTGGCAAAACCTCCAGGAAAGGCTGCAAAGCAAAACTTAGTGGCAAAATGGCACGAAACGGGCTCTGTAGCAAATAAAAACCATAACTATCCTAAAAGAGTTTGAACACAAGAAAACATTGTTCGAGTGAAGGAAAGCCTAGAACGAAGTCCGACGAAATCTCAATGCCGTTTATATGTACAAGTGGGAATTAAGAGATATTGTGTCAAAACATTACCAAAAAAGGACCTGCATCAGTATCCTTACAAATTTAATGTTTGCATGCATTAAAGCGTCCAGACGGACTTTTGTGTGTTGAGAAGATGTTCATGCGCACACATGTGACAGCAACCTATTGGTGCATCGAAGTCACGGTTTCTGGCATTTGCAGTGATGGTTAGTTCTCCTGTTCATTAACAAGGGTCAATTCCACATCAGTCTTATACATATTTTCCGGGCCAGTTTTATTTTGCCCACCCGGTAGTTTTGGACAGTGATATGAAGTACGACACATGAACATCCTTACATAGCACGTGGTTGAGTGGATTCCCTTTTTTTATTTGGTTAATCATGCTGAAGTAACGCCGAACCAAGATTGATTATCTTTTATTTGCAAGTAAAGTGCATACATTGATCTTCAAGATTTCTACAAGACATCCACCCTTTTATCATCTTTAAATGACATGGACCTCAAGAAGATGACTCCAAATCCATCAACACCACATCTGAACACCAGGATGGAGAATTAAACACATGGAAGAAGAGTGGATGGGCAACATTTCATATCGCAACAGAATCCTACAAATGAGGTGTAAGTGGAAACCGCCATAGCCATGTAGAGCGAAATCATCAAATATGTAAGTCAACCCAATCTTACATTATTTTGTTACCCTTGTAGAAATCATACTGTAGTCATTTATTGCAATTGTAGCATATATCCAGCACAAGTTATGTGAATTAATTTTGCCATAATTAATTCTGTAGACAACGAGGAATTTGAGAAAGTACTAGTAATTCATTCCAGAACATTCCGTGTCATTCATTTCAGAACTCTAATAATGTGTGTTATTTTACAATGAGCACTCTTACATCTTTGTCTCGACTGGTGTACATTTTTATCATCATTTATAAATATTCTCTAGTTTATTTTCTTGGTCATTTATTAATATTGGAATTTTAATGATACTTTACAATACTTTTTTTTTTGGCATTATCTCCAGTTAAATCACAGTGCAACATAATTTCAGGCGTGCCAACTTTCAAAAGTCAAAAATCACGACATTTTTTGCGGCATATCCTGACACGTTATGACACATCTTTGATGATGTAACTTTGAAGAACATTTTAACACATTATACTACTCAATTAAGTAATTTCTCTTATTTATTTATTTATTTATTTATTTATAAATACTGAAATATTGCATGTATTTTACAAATGCTGAAATACTGCATATATCTGAGCCTTAGAACACGACTCTTCATTGTAAGTGCCTAGAGCATCTCCATCATTTTCTGAACTAGATTTATGCTCAAAGCACTGGCCTTGCTGAAGAGGTTTTAAAGTTTAATTTTTTCTAGAATTCTTTTTCAGGAAGATTTGATCTGAATTGAGTTTTTGTCCTAGTAAATATGCTAAAAATAGTCTCACAGTCAAAATTGCTACATGGAAATTATAAAATAAAATGCAGTATGTTAGAGATTCTGTCATATTTAATAACACCACCAGCTGATTGCATCTGTCTTGCCAGTGCCCACTGAACAACAATAGTCTCCCACTACTTAAAGAACGAGGAAAAACCTGAGATTTAAAAAAAATACAGGAATACTAAATCTGTTCTCAAAATTGGGAAATAAGTCTCTGCGATCAGGAGAAAGGGAGGAAGGACAAAAAATAGGGAATCTCCCACTTAAAATCGGAGAAGTTGTCACGTCCGTAATTTATATATGATTTTTGTAATATGTGATTTTGATGAATAACTAATGTAGTGTGATGAGAAATAGTTAGAAGACCTTACAAGTGTGTAAAACTATTCAGAAGATTGATATTGAATCTGTTATGCTATAATTAATCCATATCCAAACAATCGACAATTTTTATGAACAGAACACATGAGTGTTATTTCTGCAGTTTTGTATTGTTTGACAAAGACCATTCAAACTTCATAAGAAAATATCTTCGCTTACTAAGTGTTAATATCATGTTACTATGGAATATTTAAACACCATAGATGAAAACCAGTGTATTATTCATATTCAATTACTATGAAAAATTAAAAGGGAGATTATTGAAGACAAGTTATGTATTATGATACCATGTTAAAGTATTTTTAGTAACCTATCAAGGTTATGATTTATTGATCGCCTAGCAAGGTAGCAGGTGTCGCATGTCAAACCTGTTTTTGTCACTAAGAATGAGTATGGGTTTTTTATTTGTTTCTTCGTCTTGTTGGAATACAGACTGCCCATAAGTGGACTGTGAAGGACATGCAACCGATTGCTTTCAAATAAGCTATTATGATAGTTTTAAAATGCAGAGTGAAATGATTATACTTTTCCCCTTGTGTAATTTCTTACAAGTCCCTTACAAGAATAAATTAAACCCTAGTTAACATCCACGTGATTTCTATCCCGACTCCCAAATGTTGCACGGGTATAACTTGTCAAAGATATGCAATGAGTAGTAAACGAAAGATATGCCACTCATCCAAGACAATGTTATATTAAGACAGGTATTGGGAAATTTCTAGGGATCATAACGCTAGAATAAGGGTATCTATGAGTTATATGTATAGTCTGGAACTGTAATAATTACTTATTTTCTATGTTATTGTTTTTCTTAATAACTGTGTTAGGATGTTCATTTTTAAACTTATCTTTTCTCTCTGTGAAGTAAGCCTTACTTTAACCATGCTAATAGATCCTTTCAGCCGGGCTGAATGGCTCGCAGACGATTGAGGCGCTGGCCTTCTGATCCCAACTTGGCAGGTTTGATCCTTGCTCAGTCCGGTGTTATTTGAAGGTGCTCAAATATATCAGCCTCATATCGGAAGATATACTGGAACGCAAAAGAACTCCTGCGGGACTAAATTCAAGCACCTCGGCATCTCCGAAAACCGGTCAAAAATAGTTAGTGGGATGTAAAAACAATATTATTATTATTATTATTATTATTATTATTATTATTATTATTAGAGCCTTTCATGCTCGAAGGGACCTTGAGATATCATGCCTACCTAGCCCTTAATTCATTTTAGGACACAGTACAAAGTATACAATATGTGTGAAATTGTATAATTGTAAGATATGCCTTAACCAAATGTAAAATTGAATGACTGATGAAGACTTAATAAAGCTGAAACATGACCATTGTCAATGTAAAAAATAATCAAAGAGGATTAATAAATAAATAAATAAATAGCCGTAGCACCCATCGCTGATGGGACATTCATATAGAATGTGCAAAGTTAACTAACTAACCGACTACTTTCTGCCAATATTCAGACATGCTGTTTTATTCAGAACGCAGCAGTAATTCCATCTATCGGAGATGAGTGTCAGCAGAAGAGACAACAAGCTTGCATATCAAACACAACTCAGCCACACCAATATCAATAATATAACATCACTGCACAACTACAAATGGGAAAGGAGCCACTACTTTGAACCCAATGTCACTCAAATTTTATACACGTCACAGGACAACATGATTCGATTTTAACATAAAGTAACAAGATTCAACACACAGCAGAGCTGAACATATTTTAGCCTAATTGTATCCATACGTCTGGCACACTTTTTTTTTTTTTTTTACTGGAAATTGTTTTATTCTATGTACCGTATATACATGAAGACAAAATCTTTTATTCATACAACGTGACAATTTTACAAGCAAATCATATCATTTAAACTCCAGGAACAGCAACCAAGTGTACAACTATGTAAATAAGACTTGAACACAGAAATCAACCAATGAATTGAACAACACGCATGACACGAACGTTCATGTGCATGAAGAGTTCCTATATATATATATTGTATTCATCTCATATATATATGTTAGTTTTAAGTAGAAATGTGTTTTATAAACTAATTTTAAGACCTAAAACATATCATTTTAGACATACAATTGCATTGTCGCACATAGTGATATACACGCCAGTTATACTTAAAATAAATACAATTTTTTAATGTTCCACCTTCTCAATATTAAAAATCATTTGACGTTTACAAAAACATTACAATGATAATAACAGGTACTAGTTTCGGTCCACTGTGGACCATCATCAGCCTAGCCGAAGTACAAAAGCAAAATTCATAGTCATAAAATAAAATAAAGTAATGTAGAGAAATGAGAGAGGATCTAAAAAGATAGGATGGTGGTGGAATGACATACAAAAGTTAATACATGAATTATGATAAATGTAGTAAAGATGCGGTAACATTGACAAATAAAATCTTTGTGAAGTCACATAAAATCTTCTGATGAGAAAGTCTTTGGTTGACGGTTACTCCTGTGTTGCACAATTAAAGTTATATCTGGTATATACGAAGTCCTATGTTCCGAAAAGTTCTAGATGTGAGTTCCACATTAGCGTAGAGGGAAAATTGTCCAATGAGACCAGCATAAAATTAAAAGTTGACAGAGTTGGGCATGTTCTATGGTGGAATGAAAACTTGCTGTGTTAAACAGAAGTAGTCTCAATTCAATCGGAACCCAATGAACCTGAAGAAAAGAAGTTAGAATTAACGCGAGGAATCAAATAGAGAACGAGCAAGGGAAAGAAACAAAAAAACGATGACTCACCTTGCGCTATGTAGAACAAACCTGCTATATTGAATGCAACTGGCGGAGTGAGCATCGCGCGGAGTGGATCAGCAGGAGAGAGGAGAGGGGAAATACGGAGGGGAAGAGTGACGTAAGTGATGGAAGGTGGGAGGATGGGAAATGGATCAAGGCGGGGTGGGCAAGAGGGGAACTGATGGTGTTTGTGTTGGCAGGGGTCCCTTAATTGACTTAAAGAAAGAGTTTTGAACAACCGATTTGTTTTTCTTGTAATAAGTAATGAAAAGGTCAAATAAAATATTAGGTTTCTCAGTTATTTCGTTGAGATTGTAATTGGCATTAAAGTATTGATCCAAATGTATGTAAAAATTCTCAATTATATTGAGTAGAGGTCCTTTCTTAGCTATTTCGAGAATGTCCATGTCTGTTTCAATGTTCGTGAATTTGTAGTTATAGTCGACCATGTTGGCCGATGGCTTAGAATTTGTTATATTTGACTGCATTGAAATGTTCCGAATATCTAATATTAAAGCTCCTACCGGTCTGCCCCACATAAGAAATATTAGAACATGTGTTACATTTAAGCCTGTAGACACCTGATTTTGCGTACGTATTTGTTTTATTAACATGTGATGTGTCATGTAAGATGTGTGTGTTGTTGTTGGTTTTAAAGGCTATTTTCATACCTTTATTCTTTAAAACATTAGTGATCTTGTGAATTCTGTTGACGTAAGTAAAAGTGGAAAAAGAGTCATGTTAAGATAGTTCTTTTTTAACTGTGGTCTTGGGGTGAAATTTATGTTTGTTGATGATATTTTCTATAAAATGGCTCTTGAAGCTATTGAATCTGGCAATGTGGCGGATAGTATTCAATTCGATATGAAGATCATTATTCATGGGTACGTTGAATGCTCTATATACAAGACTGTTATAGATTGCTTTTTTGTGAGGGAGGGGGTGAGCTGAATCTTGTCGGATTGTGACGGCCGATTGAGTGGGTTTTCTGTAAATCTTGTAGGTTAAAGATCCCTGTTGTCTAGCGATGGTAAGATCCAGAAAATTGATTTTTTTATCTACCGGTACTTCTGACTCCAAGGTAAATTTAATATGGGGATCAATGTTGTTTAGTGCTTGAAGTGTGGTGTGAGCATCTTCCAAATTCTCGTTTATAACTACTAGGACATCATCGACATACCTAGCCCAAAACAAGATGTTGTCGAATTTATTGTTGATTTTAGTATTCTCGAGAAAGTCCAGATAGATTTCTGTGAGAATACCTGAGGCTGGTGAACCCATTGCCAGACCGTTTTGTTTGGTAGATGGTGCCATTAAACGTTAAAAAGTTGTTGTTTACGACTAATTTGAGCAATGTAATAAAATCTTGGATTTCCAATTTACTCAAATGACTGTTTTTGTGTAAGTTGCTTTTGATGATGGGAATTAATTTGGAAATTTGAATACTGGAAAATATCAAATATCAAATATCAAAGGAGTGAAGTGAGTAGTCAGGTTGCATGTTAAAGTTATTAAGTTTGTCTATTAATTCAAAGCTATTTCTAACCGACTTCTTGGATGAAAAAAGGTAATTTTTACTTAGAAACTTTTGAATAAATTGTGTAGTTTTATACAAAGGGCTCGGTCTAAAATTAATGATTGGTCGAATGGGAACACCTGCCTTATGAATTTTAAGAAGAGCTCTAGCCGTAGGAAGCCCAGGGTTCATACTTATAAGCTGACTTTTTTCATGTTCAGTGAGTAGAAAGGAGGAGATTTTTAAGGTTTGTTTGAGGAGTCTTTGGACTTATTGTGTGGGGTCTATTTTAATTATGGAAAAAGAACTATCTTTAAAGAAGTCTGACGTTTTACTGATGTATTCATTCTTATCAATGATTACAGTCATGTTACCTTTATCGGCCTTGGTCACAATTAGATCGTTGTCCTCAATTTTCTTCTTTAGGGCATGTAGGAGTTTCAGATCGGTTTGTACATTCCTATTATTAGAATTGGCGGGAAAATTAGGTGAATTATTGCAAGAGAGGATGTTATTAAGTTTCTTTTTGATCTCATATCTTAATTCATCTTGTGTGTCTAAACGCGTTTTAGAGATGGCTAGTTCCGATTCTGTTATCATATCCCGCCAATTCTAATAATAGGAATGTACAAACCAATCTGAAACTCTACATGCCCTAAAGAAGAAAATGAAGGACAACGATCTAATTGTGACCAAGGCCGATAAAGGTAACACGACTGTAATCATTGATAAGAATGAATACATCAGTAAAACATCAGACCTTTAAAGATAGTTCTTTTTCCATAATTAAAAAAGACCCCACACAATAAGTCCAAAGACTCCTCAAACAAACCTTAAAAAACTCCTCCTTCCTACTCACTGAACACGAAAAAAGTCAGCTTATAAGTATGAACCCTGGGCTTCCTACGGCTAGAGCTCTTCCTGAAATTCAAAAGGCAGGTGTTTCCATTCGACCAATCATTAATTTTAGACCGAGCCCTTTGTATAAAACTACACAATTTATTCAAAAGTTTCTAAGTAAAAACTACCTTTTTTCACCCAAGGAGTTGGTTAGAAATACCTTTGAATTAATAGACAAACTTAATAACTTTAACATGCAACCTGACTACTCACTTCACTCCTTTCATATTGTAAACATGTACCCCAGTATTCAAATTTCCAAATTAATTTCCATCATCAAAAGCAATTTACACAAAAACAGTCATTTGAGTAAATTGGAAATACGAGATTTTATTACATTGCTCAAATTAGTCGTAAACAACAACTTTTTAACGTTTAATGGCGCCATCTACCAACAAAACGGTCTGGCAATGGGTTCACCAGCCTCAGGTATTCTCGCAGAAATCTATCTGGACTTTCTCGAGAATATTAAAATCAACAATAAATTCGACAATATCCTTTTTTGAGCTAGGTATGTCGATGATGTCCTAGTAGTTATAAACAAGAATTTGGAAGATGCTCACACCACACTTCAAGCACTAAACAACATTGATCCCCATATTAAATTTACCTTGGAGTCAGAAGTACCGGTAGATAAAAAAATCAATTTTCTGGATCTTACCATCGCTAGACAACAGGGATCTTTAACCTACAAGATTTACAGAAAACCCACTCAATCGGCCGTCACAATCCGACAAGATTCAGCTCACCCCCTCCCTCACAAAAAAGCAATCTATAACAGTCTTGTACATAGAGCATTCAACGTACCCATGAATAATGATCTTCATATCGAATTGAATACTATCCGCCACATTGCCAGATTCAATAGCTTCAAGAGCCATTTTATAGAAAATATCATCAACAAACATAAATTTCACCCCAAGACCACAGTTAAAAAAGAACTATCTTAACATGACTCTTTTTCCACTTTTACTTACGTCAACAGAATTCACAAGATCACTAATGTTTTAAAGAATAAAGGTATGAAAATAGCCTTTAAAACCAACAACAACACACACATCTTACATAACACATCACATATTAATAAAATAAATAGGTACGCAAAATCAGGTGTCTACAGGCTTAAATGTAACACATGTTCTAATATTTCTTATGTGGGGCAGACCGGTAGGAGCTTTAATATTAGATATTCGGAACATTTCAATGCAGTCAAATATAACAAATTCTAAGACATCGGCCAACATATGGTCGACTATAACCACAAATTCACGAACACTGAAACAGACATGGACATTCTCGAAATAGCTAAGAAAGGACCTCTACTCAATATAATTGAGAATTTTTACATACATTTGGATCAATACTTTAGTGCCAATTACAATCTCAGCGAAATAGTTTTTTTGTTTCTTTCCCTTGCTCGTTCTCCATTTGATTCCTCGCCTTAATTCTAACTTCTTTTCTTCAGGTTCATTGGGTTCCAATTGAATTGAGATTACTTCTGTTTAACACAGCAAGTTTTCATTCCACCATAGAACATGCCCAACTCTGTCAAATTTTAATTTTATGCTGATCTCATTGGACAATTTTCCCTCTACGCTAATGTGGAACTCACATCTAGAACTTTCCAGAACATAGGACTTCGTATATACCAGATATAACTTTAATTGTGCAACAAAGGAGTAACCGTCAACCAAAGACTTTCTCATCAGAAGATTTTATGTGACTTCACAAAGATTTTATTTGTCAATGTTAACGCATCTTTGCTACATTTATCATAATTCATGTATACGGTTTTTCACTTTTGTATGTCATTCCACCACCATCCCATCTTTTTAGATCCTCTCTCATTTCTCCACATTACTTTATTTTATTTTATGACCATGAATTTTGCTTTTGTACTTCGGCTAGGCTGATGATGGTCCACAGTGGACCGAAACTAGTACCTGTTAATATCATTGTAATGTTTTTTGTAAACAACAAATGATTTTTACTATTGAAAAGGTGGAACATTAAAAAATTGTATTTATTTCAAGTATAGTCTTAACTCAATACGGAACCTAACCACGAAGTTTACTACTTTGAATGATACACGCCAGTTCCCGTTTTGACATGCCCCATTTGGATGTGACCAAATGTTTATTATCATATGGCATTCCCTAGACAATGTATGTTAACGTACCTCATGACATAGATATAAATGTATGGTTCAGCAAGAAGATGACCCTATGTAAGGGGTTGAAACCGGTCCTATAGCATAATAAGTGCAATAAATAAGTATTGATAGGTGGAAATCCTTTCCTATTTCTAATTGTGTAATTCGTCAGTACGGAAGTGAAGATTATAGATTACGATTTTATAAGCTTGACAAATTCAAAAACAGGATCTGAACTGATCACTTAGTTCAACCTATCTCTAGCTGCGGCAACTACTTCTCCGTGTGATGATTGCAGATACATTTCAATGTCCTCAATATCTGTGACAGCTGTTGGCGGAACTGTGGAGGATCAAACCAGCCTTCGGGCTGAATACCCAACATACAACAATAACTGGTAATGATTGCCTGCTGCAATAACAAAGACATGTGACAAGTGAGAGTTCCGGGTAGGAAATTCCAGGATAACAACACAAGAGGGTTCAGTGCAAAACCAAGGTCTGTAAGCTGCTATATCACTATGGGGCATCACAGAATTGTGATACAAGTTTTGATTTGTTCACCTAACATAGACTAAAAAAAGAGCCGTCAATGAGTAATGCACAATTTATGGTTCAATTTATTGCAATGTATAACTGGGGCACCTTGCTCCTAAGAATTACAGAGATCGACGTGGGGCCTTCCGGCTTACATCAATGTTTACTCAAGCAACAGATAAGAAAGTGCTTAGTTAATTGGATTAAATGACCTCTATTGTATGCACTAACTTTGGTTGTCGCATAGGATGCCAGGAATACATTCCCTGCGTCTCTCAATAATAGACATACTGTACTGTATACCGAAAAGAAACGGTCCCAAATTCTGCAAACAACATTCATAAAAGACACTATCACGCAAGTTAACATTATAATTGCGCCAAAGTCATATTATGCAATATTAAACGTCCAAATGTTAACAATTAAATCCAAAATCTTCAAAATGTTCATTATGCATGATTTTTCTCCTAAAAAGGCCATAACATGCAAACATGCAGGGAAAAGGAACGGTTATTCGGAATTGTTAAGCCATAAAACGAATATCTGCAAAGTTTGAGAAGTGTAGATAGCTTATTTAAAAACGTGCATTTGCATGGAAATCCAGGCTCTAACTATCACATTCACTGCAATTGGGTGCCGTATTGTTTTAAGTACAACTTTATCCGGCCCAGGGCTAGTGCCTATCTATATATTTCTTATGACTGATGAGACTAGATCTGCAGAAATATCTATAACATTATCGACATCTTCATTGCTAGTCAGGTCATACATTTCTCTCAAATGAGAATTAAGCGGCCCCAAATTTATTTTTAAAATGTTCTTGGACAAGATCTTTCCTTATTTTAATATTGCACTTTTTTTTTGTGTAAAATTTTCCTGACGGAAGTGCTGACATTGTGTGAGTTCATAATAAAGTTTTTCCCTTCGTCTTTGACGGTCGTTTTTGGAAGCTCTTTGCTGATTACTGCTAGTTTTACATTGGCAATTTTTTTTTTTTTAACCCTTGTTTTCGAGTTTCAATATATTTACTTACTGGATCCTCTGGACCAGGTGAAAGATCCGTAGCCGTAGCTACGAATTCCACATATTTTGAGATATTTTCGTTGAAGTCCGAGTCAGTCAATTCTTGCTGAAATATGTGTAGCCATTTCCTCATTTCCCCCTCATATGTATTATTTATGCCTTTGCTGGCGAGATGTAGTGTTTACAATGCACTATGTCTTCTTGTATGGGCTAGAATAAATTTGTTACTTTCACTAACCTGTCTCAGTCTCATCCTTGGCTTTGACAATATGAAAATGACTGAGGTATGAGTGATGCTAGTAATACTATTCCTTATGCAGCCAGTCCCTGTTATGAATGGTGTGAAAATATTGCTCATAGGGTTAGTTGGTGCATGCATTTCAGTGGGCTTGGCAGACTGATACGTAATAGCAACTTCTGGCTCAGTGAGGAAAGCAACGGTAAACTACCTCACTCCTCATTTCCCTAGTACACCTCCTCAGTGATGCCTAGGCTATTATGACAGCCTTTGGCGGAGCTGTGGAAGATCAAACCAACCTTCGAGCTGAATACCCAACATACATACATATATTATTTACATCTCTACATTCATTGGGTTCTTGTAAATGGGGTGATGATAAAGATGAGTCAACATCTTCGAAGCCTACAGTTGGGTCAGGTGTAGGAGGAGTCAAAGAGGTTGTTTTTACAAGGGATTCACAATATTCTTCTGGTTCTTCTGGATGGGCTTTGCTAATATGAATTTTAAGTCCTTTGTACTGTTTACCACAATACTGACAAGGAATTTTCTGGTCTTTATAACTGTCACAAGTAATATCAGTCATATTGACAGTCATATATACAGGATAACTCAAGTTGAAATTAAAGATCTCGGAACTAATGATGTCAACAAGTGTTTGTGAGTAATGAGAAGTTATGTGTTGCTTTATGGTTAGTTGTAATTTATATATCAAATATTTCGTTGCTAAGCTCATTGGAGTTGATATGAAATGAAGGAATATCTACAAAATGTATATATAATTTCTGTACTGATTTTATGTTGATTGTTACTTCCATTCTAGCTGCTATTGAAGAAAAAGGAATATAAAATATGTGTATAACTTCTATGCTGGTTAATTATTCTGTATCGATCTATACCTAGCTGAGCTTTATCGTTCCATAAAAAAATGGGATATGCAAAAATATATAACAGGATAACAAAAAACTGTCAAATCAAGAAATCTTCAATATAAAATTCTGTTTCACGATAAGAAAAATGTAGATACTCACAAATTTCTTCAGACGATTTGCATGCTTTAAATGGCAAAATATTAAAATATAACCAACTTTAACCTTATAACATCTCAAATATAGGAAGCATCATCACTTTTCATCTGCTCAGTTCCAAAGCCACCTATGTTGTATTATGAACACATTACAAACACATAATTAGAATGTTATTCATTATTTTAATGTCAATAAAAGAAGATATCTAATTTTGGTAATGAATTGTATAATCACTAGTTACTAATATTAGGCAATAAAATAATGATATTTTACATTTTAAGCACTGAAAACCCCATAATTATACTTAGTGGTATGGCAAAAACATAAATGTTGGTTTAGTGGTACACCAGTCTAAAAGTATGAGAACCCCTGCTCTATTTTATCAAACACATTGTTAGCCACTAGAAACAAATACAAGAAAAGGAACGTCCTGTTCTTATCCTGCCCAATGCAAATGTCACTCCAGAGGTGCACCTTCGTGGTTATGTGTACCTTTATACTCTCTTCATCTTCTTTCTCTCATTATCTTCACTACCAGAGCACCCCACTCTCCTCTTTTTCCTGCCTGACTTCATAACAAATACAACTAACTCCTCAACATTCACTACAAATCTGCAGAAGCACAACATCTCAATATTTAAATAACTGGTGTTCAGCCCCTTTGTAAGGTTAAGTATTCCATTGTAAAAGAAACAAACTCTTGCTGTTCAACACCCTGAGGAAGTTTCGAATGCAACTCTTCTTTCTTCTTTGTCTAACCACTTTTCCAACACCTGTGGGGTCGCGAGTGAGAACTGTGTCGCACATGTGAATTTGGCCCTGTTTTACGGCCGGATGCCCTTCCTGACGCCAACCCTATCTGAAGGGATGTAATCACTATTACGTGTTTCTGTGGTGGTTGGTAGTGTGGTGTGTTGTCTGAATATGAAGGGGAGAGTGTTGGGAAAAATACAAACACCCAGTCCCCGAGCCAGACGAATTAATCAGAAGCGATTAAAATCCCCGACCCGGCCGGGAATCAAACCCGGGACCCTCTGAACCGACGGGCAGTTCGCTGACCATTCAGCTAACGAGTCAGACAAAGTTTTGAATAAATTTCTGGAAGTTATTTCACTATATTTAAATACTTCCCTTGGTGACATCCCCCTGTGGGTGGGGGCGGTAGAATAACACCCACGGTATCCCCTGCCTGTCATATGAGGCGACTAAAAGGGGCCTCAGGGGCTCTGAACTTTGGAGCGTGGGTTGGCGACCATGGGGCCCTTAGCTGACTCCTGGCATTGCTTCCAATAACTTGTGCCAGGCTCCTCACTTTTATCTATCCTATCCGACCTCCCTTGGTCAACTCTTGTTCTTTTCCGACCCCGACGCTATTAGGTTTGCGAGGGCTAGGGAGTCTTTCATTTTCACACCTTTCGTGGCCCTTGTCTTCCTTTGGCCGATACCTTCATTTTTCGAAGTGTCGGATCCCTTCCATTTTTCAGTCTGATTAGTGTTATATAGAGGATGGTTGCCTAGTTGTACTTCCTCTTAAAACAATAATCACCACCACCACCACCTTGGTGACATAATATTAAATCTCTTTAATAAATTTACCTTCATAGAAGGGACAACAGATCATTACAAATTTTAGTGACATCTCATAGCTAACACATAATATATTGCTCTTATCCACAACAGTACTGCTAGCAGGTGCTGCATTATCCCGTACAGATTATTGAAAACTGACCAAAACCAAACTTACCATTTACAATTGTTTCCTGCACATTAAGTACAGTATTATTCCCCCTGTTCCCTACATAGGAAATCATGTGCTCATTTGGCCTGAATCTCACTGTATGATCTCTTTGTTGCACGCATGGTGAACATCAAATGTACAACTCTCACTTAAGCCTGTGTCCGTAGCAGTGTTCTTGCATCCATCATGCATATATGCTCTGACTGACATCACTGGACAAATCGTTTCCAAGATAAAATTGGTTATCTGTCAAGTGTTGTGCAACTTGCTGAAGCAAGTCCTTATTGTTATTTAGAATGAGTTTTATGTTGGTTTCTTCATTTGCATACACCTGCATCGAATTCAAATCAAGGGGAAGTGTTATCAATACTGCCAGCATTCCACATGGAATACATATTTTTAGAATCTATGCAGGTAAAAGTCACACAGTTTGCTATTATTTGTCATGTGAAAATTATATTTCACTTTAAAATTTACCAATAGAACTCTTCAGAGCTCTTGATAGTTCAGAATTCATTTAATAATAATAATAATAATAATTGGTCAGAGGAGCGCAGGAAAGAATTCAGCGAGAAAATGAAGGAATACTGGGCCAACAGGAAGGCTCAAGAGGCCACTAAGAACACAATCCAGTATGCTAAAAGGGTCAGACGACGACCACAGCTAGAACACAAGCACCGTGGTCCACAGATGGCCTAAACGCAAAGATAAAATAAATAAATAAATAAATAAATAAATAAATAAATAAATAAATAAATAAATAAATAAATAAATAAATAAATAAATAAATAAAAAGAAATTGGCAGATATATCTTGAACTATACATTTAATGTCACTGTGAAGTTCAGATACATACAGTGCGTATGTAAAATAAAATAAATAAAAGCATACTATTATTACTATTTAATATTGAGATATATTTTAATACTGTATGCCTATGAATTGTTCCTCATACAGTCGGCCAGTGTATATTGACATTCGAATAAAACTAAGGAAGGTAACAAATAGATCGGTATCCCTGAAAACAAAATTGGCAACAATGCTGAGTACAGACGAATGGTAAACGCTATCAGGGTTCTAAAAAGGAATCAAGAGTCCAGAAGATCGAGGGCACCTTAGGGAGATGTTATATCGTGCCCTGGGGTAGGTTTTTTCTGGCTGACTCCCATGGGCGACCTACACATCTGGAGGTGAGGTGGATGATGATGATGATGATGATGATGATGATGATGATGGAAGGAGAAATGCAATGTCGGTGCATAGCCTATTCCTGTCGAATAACACCAAACGGTCCACTCAAGGCTAAATGTCCCAATTCAAGAAATGAATCACCGTCAATGGTGGCATATGCCCTCACTCTACATCCACACTGCAGAGCGGTTTTGAATTGATCTCAGGCTTCTGGCATGCAGTCTAGTGATTATAAATCATATACCACCATCTCTCCCAACCTGCCAGACAACATTCTGAAGATGACATTTTTTTCCACCAATGGAACTCGAACTAAATAACTACAGTGTCAGACTTAGTGCCTTATAGATCATGACCCTCTCCAGAGTGAAATGGTTAGCGTTATTAACTGCCATCGTTGACGGCCTAGGTTTGATTCTCGGTACTGCTAGAAATGTAAGACAGGTAGGACGACTGGTATGTGGTTAAGAAAGTACATTCAGATACCTCCACTGGGGATGTGCCTGAAAAGAACTGTACCACTCTGGGACGAGGACACAAATTTACCTTTGGGTGAAGATACACAGAGGCCCCATATTCGATTCCCGGCCAGGTCAAGGATCTTACCTGGATCTGAGGGCTGGTTCGAAGTCCACTCAGCCTACATGATTACAGTTGAGGGGCTATACGACGGTGAGATAGTATTCCCGGTCTAGAGAGCCAAGAATAACGACCAAGGGGATTTATCGAGCCGACCACTCAACACCTTATGATCCACAGGGTGGGGGTAGTAGAATAACACCCACGGTTTCCCTTGCCTGTCATAAGAGGTGACTAAAAGAGGCCTCAGGGGCTCTCAATTTAGGAGTGTGGGTTGTGACCATGGGGCCCTGAGCTGAGTCCTGGCATTGCTTCCACTTACTTGCACCAGTCTCCTCACTTTCAACTATATTACCAGACCTCACTTGGTCAACTCTTGTTCTTTTCCGACCCCAACGGTATTAGAGCACTCGAGGCCTAGGGATTCTTTCATTTCCACACCCTTCATGGCCCTCGTCTTCCTTTGGCCGATACCTTCATTTTTTGAAGTGTCAGGTCCCTTCCATTTTTCTCTCTGATTATTGTTATATAGAGGATGGTTGCCTAGTTGTACTTCCACTTAAAACAATAATAAGCACCACCATCTGAGCAGCAATCGTTCTGTAGGCCAAGGTCGTTCGGGGCTGTTGCACCATGGGCTTTGGATTTGGGTGCGAAGAGCATTAAAACAAGGGCACTAATAGATGAAAATGAGAGACAGCAGAAGAACAAGATCTAAATGTTGAAAATGAGATCCGTTGTTAATATGCAGTCTATAGAGGCTCAATTCCAATGGAACAAGTTACAAAAACTAATCACTTCAAAACATTCATTTTCATCTTAAAATTTCTGACGGAAAATAGTTCTTTTCAGTTCCTATGGCCTCAATATCATGCAAAAAAAAAAAAAACTAAAAACTTGGCATAGCCTATGGCTTTTAGTGCCAGGATGTGTCCAAGGACTTTGGCTCGCCAGATACAGGTCTTCTGATTTGACTCCCGTAGGCGACTTGCGCGTCAATGTTCTTCAGTTGTCTCAGTATCAGAATTTGGTCAGTGCCTGTAACATCATCCTGATATTCTATGTATAGAAGGGTTCTTTCAATTGAATTTAGACCATCTGTATGTGAAACAATGCGGGGATTTTCCGCACAGTCTTCAACATCGGTAAATGGCTCCATGGCTAAAGGGTTAGCGTGCTGGCTTTGGTCCAAAGGGTTCTGGGTTCGATTCCTGGCCAGGTCGAGGATTTGAACCTTGGGTTAAATCCTCTGGTTCAAGGGCTGGGTGATTGTGCTGTTGCCAACATTAGAATTCATGTTAGGTAGGGCCTCACACTCACAAATGTGCAACTCACCTATAGGGAGTCAATTCAAAATACCTGTACCCGGCCTCTATAGAGGCCGTACGCCATTAATGATTAAATCATTGGTATGATCACTTTCTGTATGTAGGATGCTAAACGGTTTATTTTGTCACCTATTCAATACATATAAATTTTACATTTAGGAATTTATTATTAATTCCGCTTGAGACATGTTTCGCCCTTCATTGAGGGCATCATCAGATTACCTCCTCAAGGCAAAAATCAGGTACCTGCTTAGTATTTAACATGCACAAATTAATACACATTACAATGGGAAAATTAAGTACGAGAAACTCTTGTACAATGGTGATGGTTAAACAATATAAGTTTAAAGAATAAGAAATCGTCACCAATGGTTAAAATTACTGGGTAATTATAGCAGAGTTCAGCAGTGGTGCTCTGAAGAATAATTGACGCACTCATAGGAAATTATAAAGTTTATAAAATTATTTACAGTATAACAGTCAGGGGGAAAGGGTATAGTGTTCGGCGTCAATGTTTGTAACAAAAATTACTGTCAATGGTTGGTAACTATACAGTAAATTTACATTATCCAATTGAACAGTTGAGAATTTACAGTTTATATACATATTTACAAGAGAGCAGCTTGGTGAGCAAGGATATAAAAAAAAGTCTAGTACCAAGTGCGTCCCGTTGTTTTAATCGTTGAAAGATGATTGTAGTATTGACATATCAGAAATATGCAGAGTGGTTTAATCTCAGTTTATAATCACAGGGGGCAGGGAAAATATTCCATAGCCAAATGAGGTTCTATAGGCATCAAACAGAAAGTTGTCTGGTTGAAGCACCGGGTTCGGTACAGTGAACTGTTCAGCGCGGACTGAGACTCAATGGGTGTCATTGAGTAAACGGTGCATTTCAATGGCAACAATGATAGCAGTTATTTGTAGATAATTGTATTAGTGGGAATATGTTGCGGGTTGAATCCTTCGCTTTTTCTTAGTTGACTTCTTGTAGCTTGGAATGATGTGTGAAAACATCGGTGTGAGATGCCAGTGAGACTTAAATTTATATTATTTCGTGAATGAAAGTATGAAGGACCTCGGGACGAAGTTACTGTTTTTTGTTGCTGGTCTAGTGAAATAGAATGGAGTTGCTTATGATATGAACTGCAGTGGAGAGATTAGAATGTATACGGCAACTATAGAGTCAGAGCGATGTAGCTGGGACGAGGCATCTCTTCACTTTGTCTGCGAAGCGGAGCCGTAGTGGCACGCCATATTCATGCTGATGTGCGCTGGAATTCTAGCGTGTTGTTGGAAGTTGTGTTGTATGAAGTGGAAGTTATCTGTAATCGAGATGTTAATAGTATTAGTTGGTGTGTGAGAAAAGATCATGGTAATGATGATCACTTTCACCATTTTTATTTGTCAGAAGATTAATGATAACATCATCGGCCATTTCATTGTGTTCATCATTCATCTACTAATGATAACTAAGGAATCATTCATCTGCTAATCAAATTTAAGATGATAACTAAGGACTGCACTGTATAATAAAACTATGAACTGCTCCGTACAGCATCTACACAACAGTGTTTAGCTACATCAGCAGTCAAAATAGTTGAAAATCTAAGAATAACCAAGGGATCAAGTTAGCGTTTGTCAGGTGGCCTGGAATGGGGTAGGGTGGGGTGGAAAGCCTGCGTTCCAATGGCCAAGAGGACATCACTCTGTTCACTCAGTACTGGCACCCGTAAAAAAATATACATGCACGGCACAGTATTCATGACAAAACATTGAAGTATTATTGTATTAATGTACTGTTTAAGACTGACAAATATGGTTTGGATAGACCGTGCCTCGATTGGGTAATCTGAGTTCTACTGTGTGTATGCTTGTATCCAACTACGCTACATTATATTTTCATTTTATTAATTATCACTTACAACTCTAACCTTGAACATTTAAGTGCTCATCTAGATACTTCTACAATCAATTTAAACATATTCAGGTAGTTATCCTTGTATTCATACGCTGAATTACTAAACTGACACTATAAGAACATGTGTTATCATGCAAGAATATCTACAAGGAAAGAAAGGGTGTAAACGGTGAGCAATGCTAGTCTTGAGGATATAGTGAAACAATACTTTCAGCTTTTTAAAAATAAACAACATAAAAAATAAATTTGGAAGTATTTTATTTACTCACAAATTTTAAATATTAATGAGAAGTCTCAACAGAAAAGATTTTATTTACAGTAACTCAATCAAATAAACAATAACTTATTTGGAAGATCTGCGACGGAAAGTTTTCTTTACAACTAATAAATTAAAATAAATTACATCAAAGAAAGACAGAAGAGTTTGGTATAATAGTATGATATGATAAAGTAAAAGAAGAAAAAAAAACAGTGTTTGAAATTGTATTTGTTCAGAGCCAACTGCTGAAAATTTCTTACATCAATGCATATTTAACGTCAGAGAAATTTCTCTTCTGCACCTCATGTATATAACAAGCAAAAATATGTTAGTAGGCTGGCAAACCCAGTAATGTTAAATGCTGATAAACTAGTCAGTAAGATGACTATAAAAATGAATGTTAAAATGAAATACTGGACTATTATGATGTAATAGTTGATCACTATATATGTTACTTTTATGAAGTAACACACATTCTCAACAAAAGAACCCATAAGCTCTGCTTTAAGAGGTTTAGAACATACATGTCTGAGATCCATTTATATTTAGCATAGCAAGAGGGGCAGAAAACAAGTTTCACTTCTCACACAAGAGATTTGAGTTTCACAAATGAACAAATGAGAAGTTACAACAAGCATTGAAATTCCACAAAGCTAGATGAGCAAGATAAAAACAAATTTTGTACTACAACACAAAGTATTTCTATTTTAGGAACTCAAAAAAATAACTCAAAGATCATATATTTTTATGGATTACAGTCATTTCAATTGACGCCATAAGCAGGGATATATTTTCATAGAAGATATTACTAATTTTCCATTAAATTATTTATCCTTGAAAATTTAAATACATAATATATTTTTCAAAAACAAACTCAGGATTTCCAGAGAAAAATGTACAGGGGTGTGCTGGCCCACCGGGACATGTCCCAGTGCGCCCTCCTTTCACGGTGTCCTAGGTGCTCTCTCACCATCAGCCTAATAATGTAAAATATTCATACTGGAGAAGTTGTTAGATTTATGAAAATAAGGCTAAGCATTTGAGATAATTGGTACAAAATTATTGCACAAATGAATACATATTAAAAATCAAATTATAGGAATATATCAAATTAAGTGAGACTAATAAATACACCCTAGTCCATTGGAGAAATCAGAGGACTGTTGAAAATACTCAGGAGGGATAGGATATTCAAATTAGGTAACTTTAAACCTTTGTGTAATCTAAGCATCATAGTTAAATTCAAATTTTGCCATCAGATTTTTAATTAAAGCATTCTGAAACAATATCATTAGATAGCCTAAAATAATGTTTTGTGCATCTTTTAATTCAACATTTTGTAGGGGAAGGCCCCAAAACTCCCCTTCTTGGGGAGTTTGCCAGCCCCCAATAATTGGTGCCCCCGTATCAGTCTACTCACCACCCTCTTGGGGTAGCCAGCACACCCCTGACTTCTTATAAAATTTCTTGAAAATAAGAAAAGCATTTAGGAAATCATTAATATAAAATAAACTACTTCCCAGAAGAAAAAAAAGCATCATCAATGTTAAAAAACAGTGAATCAACAACTGGCTCATAGATGGGTAAAAATATTGCATCTACATAAATTAACCTCAATGTAAACATTTCACAAATAATATACTATATGGAGGGAAATAAAAACCAAAGAAAATCGAACTACAAATAAGCTTACTACATTTAGATTCCATGTCCATTAGAATTATCCTGGTACAGCCATGTCATGTTATGCCATTAATTTTATATAAGGTCATTCCTGTCACGGTGGTACAGCAACTAGTTTACATAAATTCAGGCTCTGAAACTTCAAACACTTTTGTTCATAGATTACAATGGCAGAGGAGAGGACACCAATTTCACTGGATATAAAAGGAATGCTTTAGGTCTTTAAAAATATTTTCTAAATTTTAACATTAACAAGAATAATATGAATTTAAGTTCTACACAAATATTACCTGCCATAATCTTTCAATTAGCATAAAATGCATTGTAGTAAATTTGGATTTAAGTGGTTCATGTATATTTTGATGGTAAGGAGGCACTAGCACGTGGGAAAATGGATAATTTTTTCCTTGAATACTAATTGAAATTGTTTAAATTGATTTATAATTTTATGGTACCTTCTTATTTCATGAAATGTTTGAAAAGCAAGTTCAGTTTGATTAGGCTTATTTCTCCTACTAACACACTAGCAAGTTGTATACCATTTTGTGATATCTTGATAACTGTCATTAGTTCCTGTGCATTAAACTTAGTATAAAAATTTTACTAGCTTTTCAATCATCAAATACACCGCCCTTCCAAGGGACGGAAAAAGAAAGTGTAACACTCAGTTCAGTTCTACACAGAATTATCACTACCATGCTTTTTCCAATATTTATTTATTGACTAGTATTCTATGAATATTACTGAAGGAGAATCAACAATGAATAAAAACAAAAGGCTTTTTAATGCAATATTGTAACCCATTCAAACAATGGTGAATGGCCCACACATTTCTTATTAATTTCATGCCAATTATGAAAAACCATTATTTCAGCATTATAGTCCCTCTTGTACTTTTGATGCTGATTTACCATGAGCATTACCTCAGGAATTTCTGAGTCATAAATAACTCATCAACATGCCCCTAAGTCTCATAGACTCAGTGAAAGCAGTAGCATTGGTGAATGATGACTGTAGCTCCATGTATGTATGTAGCAGAGGTTTTGAATACATCTCCTACAAGCTCCCATCAGGCTGTGAAATGTTTTCAGAATCATCATCTCTACCACAAATATCCTGGTTCCAGCAATTCTAGGTGCTCTTCTGCCTTCAAGATCACTTTTGTGATTACAGGTGGTTGAGGAACTGACATCTTACAATGGCTGAGGCTCGAGTAGTCTGATGCAGGTCCACACCGTAACTGTGAGTGAGAACACAGTCAAAAGGAGGCTCCATGAGGCATATTTAGCCTCTGGAAAACCAGCTAGAGGACCAGTACATCCGCCAACACCGAAGAGACAGTCTTCATTTCCGGCAGGTGCAGGGACATGTACCCTTCAGTGACGAGTCCAGATTCAACCTGAGGTAACCTGCTGGAAGAGATAGGCAGACAACTCTGCCTTTGTTAGAGGACCAGTATTTCTGCCATGACACAGGAGAGACCCTCTTCATTTCACACAAGCGTATGAACATTAGATCGAGGATCAGTAGGGACACGTAATCTGACAGAAAACTTAGAGAAGGGCAGAATGCATGAAGTACCTTTGCTGAGATTGCACTGTTTAGAAGAGGTTCTGTGATAGTGTGGGGTGGCATAATTTGAGATAACGGTACCGTTTTTGCACTCATTGAGAACAGCTTCCTCACATTGAGGAGATTCTCATTGATCACGTAACGCCATTCGTAAAGCCTCAGCATTTGCCTGGTGTGAAAATGGGAAACCACGGAAAACCATCTTTAGGACTGCTGGCTGCATGACAAATGCAAAACCTGATGCTGTTCAGTGCATTGTGGAGTTTCTTCAGAAGGTCAACATTCCCCCTCTGGAATGACCAGTCAGGAATCCAGACCTCACCTCTGTTGAGCACGTGTGGGACGTGATTGGTCGTCATCAGCACCGAGTTTTCAACAATCTGAACTAAAGGTGGCGGTGCAAGAAGAATGGGAGAACATACCATATAAGGAGATTCAGGGCTTGATCAGGAGCATATTCATAACACTCGCCATAATTGCAGCCAAGTGTGATAATGTAATCAACATCCAAAAAGTTTAAAGTACATTTCCTTAAACTTATATCATTTAACATAATTTTGGTGATCAGGAAACCTGTCAGACTCCGTTTCTTTTAATTTGAAAACTGTATTTTCTTAAGCTGAAATGTTTTGAACCCTGTTGTCTTTGGAATAGGTATGGAAACATTCTTTCTTTTATTCTGTAACAATCTTTTGAAAATAAAACTAAAGTTTTCTACCTTAAACTCAGGTTAATTTTTAAATATCAAGCCTAATTGCCTTTTTTTTTGGAGGAGAGTGAACTTTTCTCCTTTCCCCTCACCAAATCTACAAATATGCAATAATAGTGAGATAGATGGAGGTTATGACAACAATTCAATAATGCTGTGGCCAGGTATTTAAAACATGATTAGCTACTTAATACCCAGGAAAGAATATAGAATACAAAAGGATGTTCCTGCATAATTCAAAGAATTTCAAGGAAGATACTATTGTGGGTTAACAAATAAAACACATTAGGCCTATGTTATATTCTACTCATTCATACATTTCTTTGGATGAGTTTTGTACAATATTCTGAAAAATAAGAGGTACCACCGTTCTTAATAACTGAATATGTTATTAAAAAATTGAACTAGTTTTCTGAGTAAATGCCCCAGTCCCCAACATCTTTTACTACTGCAGCGTATTGCTTTTGAAACAAGGTCTTAAAAATTCCTTTCAGAACTAGAAATGATACTATCATGAAAATGAGACATAGTGAATGAAAACAGATGACATAAATGTAACAATTTGAAGGAACAATCATTTTCTTGTACAGAAGGTCATTTGGGAGCTGTGGTGATGAGTTTGAAGGCCACTGGCGGTGCTGTTATCAACTTGAGCACTTCAAAATAGGGTGTGATGATTCACATAAGTACTGAGATCGTGTGTCTAAAGTTTCGTGACATTAGCTGTAACTATGCCGAAACGGACTGACTCTCACTGGGAGGGCTACACAACAGCCCTTTCTGATGCTAAATATAGTTATTCCGCAATCCAAGTAATATACAAGAAGCGTGATTTCTTGATATCAAAGAACGGGATCAATGCTGTATTGAATAAGAAAAGGCAAAGGCCGACTTGACTTAATTCCAGAGGGGACAAAACAGGCAAATCTACAACCAGCCACCAGCCGTACACCAGAAGTGGTGAGGAAAGTGAAGGCCCTTGTCTCAAGAGGTAACTCTGCCCCCTAAAGGACTATGGCATGTAAGGTGGAGATGTCTGTTTCAACAGTTAACACCAAAATCAACAAGGACCTGCAATTAGAAAAGCGCAGAGTTCACAAGCTGTTGCCTCATCATATTTCCGAATGTTGCACTAATGCAAAAAAGCTGTATGAGGACTAGCAGATGGAAAAATGTGGTGACTTTAGTTAGATGAAGCATATGTGTACCTTAGTGACTGTAACAAACCTCGCTCGATTTACTACTGCCCTAGAGACAAAAAAATTATCAAACATTGTATAAAGAATGCCAGTAAAGTTTTCCAAGGGGTTTCATGATCATCGTTGGATACTGCTACAATGGCAAGTTAACTATTTGCTGTGTCGCTACTAATGTGAAGGTGAACTCTACGTACTATAAGCAAGAGGTTTTAACACACGTTTACAACACAGATATCCCCGCGCTGTATGGTTTGGCAAAAAAATCAAGTGTGGGTACATCAAGATAAAGCATCCAGCCACACTTCTCGTTCAACTCATCTGTTCTTAGAAAAAACGGAGTCCGTGCAATTCCTTTTACTGATATTCCAGTGAAGGCACCCAATGGGTCACCCATGAACTTCTGTGCATTTGGACTCCTAAAAAAGGCCTTAGGAAATAGACGTCAACGCACTATCAATAGGCTCTGGAAAGCCTGTCAGGAGGAGTGGGATAAGTTAGACATGCTAGCTGTGCAAAAAAAAGTCTGCTGCAATGGAAATTACACTTTGCAGATTGGAACTTCATTGACGGTTTCCACTATGGTCACTTACAGTTTACCATGCACCTGTTACTTCTCTAACACAGCTTCTCAATTTTGTCGCTGCCCTTCCGACCATTTAAAATAAGGCAAAAAGCGAAAAAGCTTGAGAAACCAAGTTTGAGAGGAGACAACATGCCAGGTGAAATGTATGTGATAAGCGATGGGAAAAAACACCGATGAATTTAAAATTTTAGAATAGCAGCCTTCTCAATTTCTCCTCAATCTAGCGGTCCTGTTCTTGAAGATTATTTCCAATGTTGGTCGGGAGGGCAGTGACAAAATTGAGAAGCTGTGTTAGAGAAGTAACAGGTGCATGGTAAACTGTAAGTGACCATAGTGGAAACCGTCAATGAAGTTCCAACATTTAAATTACACTGAATTAGTTTCAACAGACTGAAAAACCTCATAGTTATAATGTACGGTTGTATAACAAATCTAGCACTCAGATCAAATAAAACAGCAGTAGGGGTTGAAGTGATTGTTGTTCAAAGATGTAAAACAATATGATTATCATCCCCAAATTATTAGAAGAAATTATACCGGTAATAATTTTCTACAGGCTATTGCTCTAGTTTTGACAGTAAAAGTATGTGTCTGTGAAAGCACCATCCTGAATTCAACTTTCCAAAGAGACACTTCCGGAAATGCATCTCCAGCTAAGCTCACATTGACTTAACGTAGTAGGCAGTAACTATTTAATAAATTTAATAAAGTACAGAATTTAATACTCTTCATACATATAGAGTACTCATACAAATATTTCCACTTTTTTAATTCATCCTTCTTCAATCAAACTATCTTTTAATAAGTTTTAAATCCTTCTGACAAAGAGATAGATGTATCCCTGCTACAATAAAGGTCATTAGAATGACAGGTCACTAGAGTAAATTAGCCCACATCAAGACTCATTTTAGGAAATTGCTAATAGAACTAGTTCTACAAACCAGTTCAAAGGAGACAGAATTATGACTGTGTACTTCCTAGAGTTGCGCAGAGCAACCGGCAGGAATACAGAGGGTCTTCTAAGTGAGGTAGGAAAATCCTTAGCAGATCAAGAAATAAGAGTTTACCAATGCTGCACTAGTTTATCTTTGAACTTTTCTGAAGTTCTCAAAACCAATGATGGCAGAAAAAATTCAAGTTATTGAGCATTGTATGATCCTGAGAAGACCTTTCCTACATTTGAAAATGTTCTTTGAATGTTCAAATGTTCTTTGAAAATATTCTTTCAAACAACAGAAAATCATCACTGCATGCAAACTGGGAAATATAAGAAATATTTCACTGCTACTCTAAAAGAAATTAACGTATATTTTTATAAATCTTAATGTTTTTGTGCACAGCAAATCAAATTTGTTGCTCTGCTTTCCGAGCTTGTTTGAGCACAAATTAATAAAGCCGAAGGGGTCTTAATTTTTACATGTACTAATATTATGAACAGCAACAAAAGTTTAGCACATAGGGAACGTCCTTTTTAAAACAATGTACGATATTTTATCCTTTTAGTGCATAAAGTTTGGTATTGTAGTGCATTCAATGAAATATATTTTGCAGCTATTTTTGGTTCATTCTCTGAGAAACTCTATTTTTTGTTTAATTTCTTTGTCAGAACTGAGTTCAGTAGTGATGCAGGAACTAACTCTTTCTACTTGATGACTACTGATATAGAAACTGGATCAAGATTTACTCTCCTTTCATTCAAGACAGCATTTAATTTTTATTGCAATGTCATATTAGGGAATGTGTTGCACACTTGCACTATGAAATGTATTTTCCTACATTTACAGTTTCAATAGTGTACATAGGGACAGTTGAAATAAGCTACCATTCTAGTAATCCTGACTTGGAGACATCAAAATATGAGACTTTCATTTCTTCCATCTAAAGACAATCTGAAAGTTGAAATGTAGAAGCGGCCAACAAGCAGTTGAATCCTAAGAGAATGTAAAAATAAACTACAGACCCACAGGAATAAGAGCTTCAATAATGGTGGTTTCTGTAAGAACTTATTTACAGTATGCAGAATCTGGTAGATGTCATATTTCTTGAGAAAATAATCCAATAAAAGGATTACTTTTGAAGTCAAATTTCACTTACTTCCTAAATATACCCAAAATACTTGTGTTCTGATTTATACATTTGTACTTGGTTAGCATAATTGTTTCAAATATACTGTACTGTACTTGGTATAAAATGTATATCTACTAACTTAAAATAGTAAGGTGCGTGAATTACTATTTACATTCTTCCTCCACTATGAAAGAGAATAACGTAATTTCTTACTGAAACACAACAATGCTATTTCCAGTTCATTCTCTGTATTAACTAAGAAAAAATATATAAAGATTATATAAAGAGTAAAAATTACACATCACGACTGAAATCAACATCAACTCCAAAAATTAGTTAGCATTAAATTTCATAACTAGAGAAGAGATTCCCCCCCTATAATTTTACTTTTTAATTCAGTCCAATCTTCAACAATTAGGCAAGTGTATTACACTTTTCCTCTAGATAATCTTGATTGAAGAAGTTTTTAGATACTATGCTTCCTTAATTCAAACATTTTTTCCAGATGTTTAAGCATCCACTGGTAAACTGTCCATAAAATAATATAATATATTTTATAACATATTATGTTCAGTAACCTACTGATGCCAACCACATGAATATTAGCAAACTAATTACCAATAATTTTTTACATGATATTGCTTTTGTTACATAAATTACTGTATTTAAAATTATCAACTGTTTCATAAAAAATGTTCCTACATTTTTTTTTCTCCCAATTTTAAATTATTTTAATTATATACCTTTGAGAGATAGCCAAGATCTATGCAATTCTATAACATCAAGTCCCTTGTAACTTTTGCCACACCTGCACTTTGTTTTCTATTTTATATGTAATGTGCTCATGAGCAAAATACTTTCCAAGAAACTTAAATGTAAGTATTGCACACAAGGTAAGTCAGCACAGTAGAGTGAAACTGGCATTACTGGTAAGACCTTTACTCACTAACTAGCATATAACCTTGATGTTCAAATTCTTGATTTGATTTTACATATTAATGTGCTATTAAGTATAGTTTATTTAAATCAACTTACTCTGCGAGACATAGAGTGGTCCTCAATGACATATAATTTCAGAACAACTAACCATTAGTGAACTAGCCAAAAAAGAATCTCATCTCTAATTATAATCAAGCATATTAGTCATCCCTCAAGCACCCAAGCATTGTAACTCAAGTTAAGAATGGATGTGCAAGAACCATTTGGAAAATGAAGCACCACAACACACCCATGCATCACCCAGACAACAGAGAAATTTTACTTTACCACATCACCACTGGGCTGACCTACAGCTTCCTCCTGCAGGTGTTCGATCACTGACTTATTCTTCCCTACTTGAGTGTTTCCATTCTTTTCCATTTCAGCTGCATTTACTCCATTTCCATCTTTCTTCTTTTTATTCTTGTTCTTCATACATTGACCTTTATTATTTCTTTTATCACTTTCTTTTTCCTCCGCTTCCTCTGAGTCACTGTCTGAAGAATCACTGCTGAAGACACTAAAATTTTTGTCGTTCAGTACTTTATACAAACAGGAACGTTCTTTCAAGTATTCTAGGGTGACAAAAGGTTCAACGGTGGTGTCCACAGGGTTCCTGTATAAGAAAAACAGTCTTTATTAATATATATAAACAAGTAAAAACTTCCTCATATCACAGAAGAAAACCAGAAATTTAAAAGAACAAGATCTTGTTTATAGAATGTAGACAAATGAAAAATTATACAGGAGTGTATACTGAACACAAATACAAGCTTCCTCTTCGGATCACTGGTAGAGTGTCAGCCTCTGGATCCTACGATAGCGGGTTCAAACCCGGCAGAGGTAGTCAGAATATTGTAGGGCAGAAAAAAGTCCATTCGACACTCCATGTCCTATGATGTTGGCATCAATCAATCAATTACTACTGATCTGCATTTAGGGCAGTCGCCCAGGTGGCAGATTCCCTATCTGTTGTTTTCATAGCCTTTTCTTAAATGATTGCAAAGAAATTGGAAATTTATTGAACATCTCCCTTGGTAAGTTATTCCAATTCCTAACTCCTCTTCCTATAAACGAATATTTGCCCCAATTTGTCCTCTTGA
This sequence comes from Anabrus simplex, assembly GCF_040414725.1. Taxonomy (NCBI): domain Eukaryota; kingdom Metazoa; phylum Arthropoda; class Insecta; order Orthoptera; family Tettigoniidae; genus Anabrus; species Anabrus simplex. The sequence continues at coordinate 219,788,766 of NC_090269.1, read as the reverse complement.
ATTCCAACTTTATCTGCATATTGTGATCTTTCCTACTTTTAAAGACACCATCCAAACTCATTTGTCTACTGATGTCCTCCCACGCCATCTCTCCACTGACAGCTAGGAACATACCACTTAGTAATACTAAATTCCCATGAAGGGAATTAGATATTTATCCACCAATAGAGCATATCAAAAATCAGATCAAAAATTGGATGTATGGCTTTTCAGGCGTTTGCTCTATTAACCAGCATTTCGTCTTAGGTCTGACACTAGACTCGTCAGAGTGGGATGTGTCAGACCCTACCCACTGATGCTGGGGTGTATGCAGGTGAATTTATCAGAAGCCTCTTATGTGGCACATTCTGATAACTGCATACGGGAGATAAAACTCCACAATGGAATTAATGCCCGCCTAGCAATTCCAAATGGTAATACTAAATTCCCATGAAGGGAATTAGATATTTATCCACCAATAGAGCATATCAAAAATCAGATCAAAAATTGGATGTATGGCTTTTCAGGCGTTTGCTCTATTAACCAGCATTTCGTCTTAGGTCTGACACTAGACTCGTCAGAGTGGGATGTGTCAGACCCTACCCACTGATGCTGGGGTGTATGCAGGTGAATTTATCAGAAGCCTCTTATGTGGCACAGTCTGATAACTGCATACGGGAGATAAAACTCCACAATGGAATTAATGCCCGCCTAGCAATTCCAAATGGTAATACTAAATTCCCATGAAGGGAATTAGATATTTATCCACCAATAGAGCATATCAAAAATCAGATCAAAAATTGGATGTATGGCTTTTCAGGCGTTTGCTCTATTAACCAGCATTTCGTCTTAGGTCTGACACTAGACTCGTCAGAGTGGGATGTGTCAGACCCTACCCACTGATGCTGGGGTGTATGCAGGTGAATTTATCAGAAGCCTCTTATCAGACTGTGCCACATAAGAGGCTTCTGATAAATTCACCTGCATACACCCCAGCATCAGTGGGTAGGGTCTGACACATCCCACTCTGACGAGTCTAGTGTCAGACCTAAGACGAAATGCTGGTTAATAGAGCAAACGCCTGAAAAGCCATACATCCAATTTTTGATCTGATTTTTGATATGCTCTATTGGTGGATAAATATCTAATTCCCTTCATGGGAATTTAGTGTTACCATTTGGAATTGCTAGGCGGGCATTAATTCCATTGTGGAGTTTTATCTCCCGTATGCAGTTATCAGACTGTGCCACATAAGAGGCTTCTGATAAATTCACCTGCATACACCCCAGCATCAGTGGGTAGGGTCTGACACATCCCACTCTGACGAGTCTAGTGTCAGACCTAAGACGAAATGCTGGTTAATAGAGCAAACGCCTGAAAAGCCATACATCCAATTTTTGATCTGATTTTTGATATGCTCTATTGGTGGATAAATATCTAATTCCCTTCATGGGAATTTAGTATTACCATTTGGAATTGCTAGGCGGGCATTAATTCCATTGTGGAGTTTTATCTCCCGTATGCAGTTATCAGACTGTGCCACATAAGAGGCTTCTGATAAATTCACCTGCATACACCCCAGCATCAGTGGGTAGGGTCTGACACATCCCACTCTGACGAGTCTAGTGTCAGACCTAAGACGAAATGCTGGTTAATAGAGCAAACGCCTGAAAAGCCATACATCCAATTTTTGATCTGACATACCACTTAGTCGAGCAGCTCGTCTCCTTTCTACCAAGTCTTCCCAGCCCAAACTTTGCAACATTTTTGTAACGCTACTCTTTTGTCGGAAATCGCCCAGAACAAATCGAGCTGCTTTTATTTGGATTTTTTCCAGTTCCTGAATCAAGTAATCCTGGTAAAGGTCCCATACACTGGAACCATACTCAAGTTGAGGTCTCACCAGAGACAAATATGCTCTCTCCTTTACATCCTTACTACAACCCCTAAATACTCTCATAACCATGTGCAGAGATCTGTAACCTTTATTTACAATCATATTTATGTGATTACCCCAATGAAGATCTTCCCTTATATTTATACCTAGGTATTTACAATGATAGAATGTAGACAATGATCCCCAAAAGGAACTTTCACCCCAACAACGCAGTAATTAAAATTGAGAGGATATTTTCCTATTTGTGAAACTCACAACCTGACTTTTATCCCCATTTATCATCATACCATTGCCTACTGTCCATCTCCCAACATTATCGAGGTCATTTTGCAGTTGCTCACAATCTTGTAACTTCTTTATTACTCTGTACAGAATAACATCACCTGTGAAAAGCCTTATCTCTGATTCCACTTCTTTACACATATCATTGATATATATAAGAAAACATAAAGGTCCAATAATACTGCCTTGAGGAATTCCCCACTTAATTTTTACAGGGACATATAAAGCTTCACCTACTCTAATTCTCTGAGTTCTATTTTCTAGAAACAGAGCCACCCATTCAGTCACTTATTTGTCAAGTCCAATTGCACTCATTTTTGCTAGTAGTTTCCCATGATCTACCCTATCAAATGCCTTAGATAAGTCAATCGCAATACAGTCCAACTGACCTCCTGAATCCAGGATATCTGCTATATCTTGCTGGAATCCTACAAGTTGGGCTTCAGTGGAATAACCTTTCCTAAACCCAAACTGCCTTCTGTCAAACCAATTATTAATATTGCAAACATGTCTTATATAATCAGAAAGAATGCTTTCCCAAAGCTTACATACAATGCATGTCAAACTGACTGGCCTGTAATTTTCAGCTTTATGCCTATCACCCTTTCCTTTATATACAGGGGCTACTATAGCAACTCTCCATTCATTTGGTAAAGTTCCTTAATGCAAACAAAAATCAAACAAGTACTTCAGATATGGTACTATATCCCAACCCATTGTCTTTAGTATATCCCCCGAAACCTTATAAATTCCAGCTGCTTTTCTAGTTTTCAACTTTTGTATCTTACTGTAAATGTCATTGCTGTCATAGGTAAATTTTAATACTTCTTTAGTATTAGTAATCTCCTCTATCTGGACATTAACCTTGTAACCAACAATCTTTACATACTGCTGACTGAATACTTCCGCCTTTTGAAGATCCTCGCATACACACTCCCCTTGTTCATTAATTATTCCTGGAATGTCCTTCTTGGAACCTGTTTCTGCCTTAAAGTACCTATACATACTCTTCCATTTTCACTAAAATTAGTGTGGCCACCAATTATGCTTGCCATCATGTTATCCTTAGCTGACATGTTAAAGATCTCTGGTGACACATTTGGTGTTTACCCGACAAAACTAATTCTCAGCCACAGACGCCCAAGAGAGATTCGGTTTACTCTATCTGCCATCTAGTAAGCCTAGAGTAAAACGAATGTCGAAATTGACGAGCAGCCAGATTGCATCAAATTCAAATGTCTGCAACATGGTAGCTGAGGCGATACGATAATAATATATTACCATAACATGATCACAGAATTCACCAGTTATCTCTAAACGGGAATTGCAAGTTGCAATAGCAATGGCTTTTACATCTCAGTCACATTTGGGAAAAATTTCAACACTGTATTAGTAGACTAAATAATGTGCAAATAGTAATAATGAATACCCAAGGCATATAAAGTTTTCAATGTCAATACAACTACAATGAGAATTTAAAACAACCACCACCTACATGCAGATTGTGCAGGAAGGAGTTAAAAACAACCCATCATATAATCTGTGCATGCAAGGCTATAGCCTGCAAGAGGTACAACATATTTGGGAACACAATAATCAAACCGAAGGAATTAAATAATGACCACATAATGTACAAACTGTAATAATCAATACCCAAGGCATATGAAGTTTTCAATGTCAATACAATTAAAATGAAAATTTTAGACAACCTAAATGCAGATCATCGACTTCTGCTATGCACTACACACCTCTCCAATCTCCACGCTTCCTGTGTTTTCGAACGAACAAGTAATGGTTACCGTATTTCCTGTAGGAGTGCAAGCATGTAGTCATCTCTGCATGTTTACGATCCAGGGAACCTACTGCTTAACGTTGAAATCATGGATTGAAGCTGAAATTACCTGGTGTTCCATACTGCAATAATAAGCAAGTTGTATGGTTTGGTGTGAAATACTGCAGTGCTAATTATCTTAAAAGTGGTATGTACGAGAATTTAGTGTAATTCCGGAAATAGAGAAAGGTACCGGTATGTACAGTAGTCTATGTATATAAGTAAATTTAAAATGTTATAATATTCATGTGTATCTAAAACTACATACCCACTTAAGGTCATGATTAATTCACACAATTTTTACTGGTTCATGGTGTGGGTTACTGTAGTCACATCCTACTTCGTGAACCATGGGCAACGGCTGTGTGGCCTAGTAAGTGGTCCTGAGAGTTGGGATACCAGTTGCTATGGAATAAGAGAGGGCATCTTGGACATATTCCAAGTCATGGCCCTCCTTGTGCTCAGGCGGCTAGGACTATACAATCCACCGGTGGTCCACAACCCGTTAGAGGAGAGGTCCTCACTTGGACTATATGTAAGTAGGGTAGCATCCTGCTTCACAAATTTACAGAGCTCAGAACATTTTTAAGCAAGCCTCGGACCTATGGGAGTAAGGGAGTCCCGCTCCTATTTGACAGGCGAAGGACTCCTTGGAAACAACTTGGCGAACAAAATGGAATTCGATGGGGAGCTATCAATATTAATGAGGCTTATGGAAGAAAGAAAGTAGAACTGGGTGAGTTAGCAAAGAGGATTCATATGGATGTGCTAGGAGTACATGATATTCGGGCAAGGGGAGATAACGAGGAAGAAATAGGAGATTATAAAGTGTCGCCGGTGGTAAGAAGTTCGTAAAGTGGATGGAATTATTATCGATACCTTAAAGCACAGTAGTGCCAAGTCCAGATTTCTTAAATTGTGGGAAATGCAAAAACAAAGTTTCAAACTCATGTTTCGATATCAAATGATGTATTATTCTTTGGTGGTGCTGATTTTTTGGGTATAATAATCTCTTAGAAGTGTTTTTCTAATCAGTTTATGTTAGAAAATTGCATACTAACGCAGTTTTATTGGACATAGGATAAATTACTGTCTTTTCTTGTAAAATTATAAACCAGGTTAGAAATTCAATAGAAGATACATTTATTCATCTAAATTTAAGAATACATACGTTATGGAACGTAGGATTATTACTAAATTGAATTTTTTCAGTAAAATCAAATCAAAATTCTCCTACATCAGAAACAACTGTGTTATGGAACCATTTTTGCATAAGGTGAATACAGGTGCTATTTTCATACATCTCAGCAAGAGAAATTGAATTTTGCACCGATTTTCAATCCTCTAGTCCTCTTCATTTTCCTCATCCATTCTTACGGCTGCCCAAACAGGCAAACTGTTGTAAAACTCCATATATTCAGCTGGGATGACTCCAGTTTTTAACATAGTCAACAAATCTCTCTTTTTTTTGAAGTGATATAGGTAGCAGCTGTCTGTATTTTGGCTGAAGAGTGATTCCATACCATTTAATGCTCATAGGATTAACCTGCATCTCACGGAATTCGTCCTTCACAGGATACTTAAACGTAACCGAGCTGCTACCTTGTGTAGGCGAAACCACTTTATGTATAACCAATTGATATTTTCATGCTTGGCATTCTTTCTTCTGTTGTGTATTACGCATTTTGTCAATGAATCTAAATTCTAAACGCTGCTGTAGTCCCGTTGGTGTACAATGTAAGGGTGTGGTTTCTTTCTGGCCATTTCCATGACAATTTTGTACTCATGAGGAGTATATATGTTTTTATGTTTTCTCACCCTTTCAATTGTGGCATGAATAGAATCAGCCTCTAGGTAACTGTGGCCACTTTCCATAAATTTTAGGTCCAGCATTTTCAGACTGGGGTGTAACCTCGTATTCATGGCATATAGTATAGCAGATACCATGTTTTGGTTTCTGTTCTGTCCACCACACGTGTCTGCATACAGGATTAGATGCTCAACTTCTGGAATTAGTTGTGCTATGTAAGTAAGTCCACAGCTCGCGATTTCAGCACTGCCTTTTTTTCCCCGTTGGTCTCAACCCAAAGAAAACAAGTTCCTGTTTTCAATGAGTCATATACTGAGAAATTATAGAGAGAGCTTTCTTTTATAATAAATTTGGCAATCACCTGTGAAAGAGATTTGAAGTATGAGCCTGAAGATCAAAACTACCACATACTAATTTTGGGTTATCAACTCCACTTTTAGTGTCATCTTTCATTTCCCGAATTTCAAGTTTATGAGTGATGTGGTCTATATAGTCCTGATTGGTTGTAGTGGTTTTAGTGTGTCCTGCCTCTTTACACTTAGAGCATTGGTCCTGTTTGGGAATAAAAATTGCTAACGGTGGTTCAAATTGTTTGAAAATAGATATGAAACACACATTCTGACACCTTTGGGTGGTCCGGATTTTCAACAGTCAAAGCAATGTCGGTATATTGAGAACAGGGGCCAGGTGGAGGCGACTACTCTTCTTTCTGCAGTAATGCGCACTTGAAATCTCAAAGAATTGAAGTCGCCTGGACTTGGAGTTTCTGTGCTCTTACAAACAAAGCACGCGTGGAGATGGCATTTTTTTTAATTTTGCAAATTTATACAGTTTTTGCCATAGATTTGCACAAGGAATTTGAGTGCATGTGAAGCAGCTTCCGAAAAGGTTTCCTATTGTACCAATATGTCAAAATCATAAAAAATTGGACTTGGCACAATTATGCATTAAGGTATCGAATTTTAATTCTTGTCATTATGCTAAAAATTCTGTGAAATCGCCATTGAAAAAATTAAGGAACTCTCAGACATTTTTGAAGAAGTCAATTAGATACTTGTATTTTTTTGTTTGTTTGTTGTGACTTTAATTTATGCAGAAGTATTAATAAGAATTTTCAGGACTCACAAGAAAAACAGTTAATTATATTTATTTATCATTATGAAAAACATTTATTTTGATATTGGAGATCTCCAGTAGTGTGCTTGTTGTAACCCACCTTTTGTATCACCCTGCATATTTGATGGTCTTGCCAACCACATACAACACTGGACCTGGACTTATATATGTCTCCATTGAACAACAATAGAAGAGTGGACAATTTTACTGCATCATTTTATTATCATATGAAGACTTTTATTCTCATTCATCAGACCAATTTTATTGTACAATACTCACTTGCCTCATTAGACTATAACGCCTCTATGTGTTATATTATATCATCATATTTTACACATCATTCTTCTAGCTATTAATGAGAAAACAGCCTATCATTTGTATTTTGCAATGTATGTATTATCTATACAACTTTTATGACATGTACTCTGCCCACTTTGTGATTTCTAGCTGATGATGACGCCATTAAGCGTCGAAACCGGTACTAGTAATAATAAATAATATGTTGTGAACACCTTGTACAACACATTTTGTATTGAATAGGTTGAACCTTCTTTAATTCTAATTGTGTCACCCTGCATTTCCCACGTGGAGGTTTCGATGACGAAATCGCTGAGTTCCGCAATTGAAACTTCTGGAATGTGTTGCCCACATACCTATATATGGTAAGGTACTAACATTGGTTGGAATAACAACCATTTTCATTGGCGAAAATTTCGGGTCAAATCGTAGGTAGCTTCCCTGATTGGCTGTTTGAGTGTTTCTCAATTTCCGGCCTTTGGGTCCTCAGTAGGAGCAGGGCTCTTGTCCGCGTCTTTGGTTTTCATACGTCCTCGCGGTCGGACGCACCTTGAGGGTGGTCCAGTCAGCGGCTCCAGTCACCTTGAGGTAATCATGTTTTCTTTTCTCGAATGTTAAATTAATATGTAAATTTATTTGCTTCAGAGTTTACCTTAGACCCTGGTTTTCGCCGTTTTGTTTTGTAATGCCTTATTAACCTTTTGTGTAATGTCAAATTTAATTTTCCATCCGGGTTGCCTCCCGTAGTCCAGTATCAATTTAGGGTAAGCCTGTGGAGCTATGCATCTCTCGCTGATGCGTATTACGAGAGGACAGCAACTCTAAAGGCCTATCCATTAAAATTAAAATTCCACTGTTATTTTCTTTATAAACTACTGGTAATAATCTGTAAAACTCCTTTTCTATTTGCCTTGTAAGATGGTTGTAATTATGCTTACATTCCCTGCTAAATTTTCCTTGTGAATTTCATTGCCGAAGTTATGCTCAGCTTCTTAAATGTAATCATAATATTTTATTGCAATTTCAATTTTTTGAAGAACCATCGACAGGAAACTCGTCGTTCGATTCAACTTGTTTCTTTATTGATCATGTTATACTTTTAATTGGTGTTATTATATATTGTTAAAATTTCTTTATTGTTAGTAAACCAGACTAAAGGGAAACGCTCTCACGTCTTTTTCCCTACGTCACGTAAGATCAAGTCCTCTTTAGGGTTTCCAGTCCGCTTTTCCACATCCTTTCTCTAGTTGTCATGTTGGTAGTCCTGCGTATCTTTGTTTCTAGCCATGTGTATGTTTTTGAATCTTGAGATGTTTTTATCGGTGTCTTATCGGCTGACGTATATTCCTTCAGGTTTGTTACTTGATTATTACTTTGTTTTTCATGTGCTAATCTTATGTGACCACCTCTAGGGGAGGGGAGGGCGGGGGGGTGACATAAAGTGTACTTGACAAGCGTTAAAAAGGAAAGGGCAGAGTATGGACTGTTCATCAGGAATACTATTGCACGCAACACAGTTTCTGTTAGGCATGTAAATGAGCAAATGATGTGGGTAGATTTGGCAGTTGGAGGAATTAGGACAAAATCTGTCTCAGCGTATTCACCATGTGAGGGTGCAGATGAAAATGAAGTTGACAAGTTTTATGAAGCATTGAGTGGCACCGTAGTCAGGGTCAACAGCAAGGATAGGATAGTGCTAATAGGCGATTTCAATGCGAGAGTTGGAAATAGAACTAAAGGATACGAGAGGGGGATTGGTAAATGTGGGAAAGATATGGAAGCTAACAGGAATGGGAAGTGTTTGCTGGACTTCTGTGCTAGTATGAGTTTAGCAGTTATGAATACATTCTTCAAGCATAAGGCTATTCACTGCTACACATGGGAGGCTAGGGATACCAGATCATAATAAACTATATTAACCGACTTCGAATTCAGGAAATCTGTTACGAATGTACGGGTTTTTCGGGGATTTTTTTATTATACAGACCAGTATCTGACCTTTAGTGAACTAAGTATCTGTAGGCCTAGAATACAGAAAGTGAAATCTGTCTGCAGACGAATACGGGTAGAAAATCACCAGGACAAGGAAATTAGACAGATATGGATATGATTAGCGAGAAGTTCCGAACAATGGACAGTAAGCAGGTTCAGGATATAGAAAGAGAATGGGTGGCATACAGGGATGCCGTAATGGAAACAGCAAGGGAATGCCTAGGAACAACTGTGTGTAAAGATGGGAAAAAGCGAACATTTTGGTGGAACGACGAAGTGAGAGCAGTTTGTAAAAGTAAAAAGAAGGGTTATCAGAAATGGCCCAAACAAGGGCTGATGCAGACAGGGAATTGTACGCAGATGAAAGAAACAGAGCGAAACAAATAGTTGTTGAATCCAAAAAGAAGTTGTGGGAAGATTTTGGTAATAACATGGAAAGGCTAGGTCAGGCAGCAGGGAAACCTATCTGGACAGTAATAAAGAATCTTACGACGGAAGGGAAAGAGGAAATGAACAGTGTTTTGGGTAATTCAGGTAAACTCATAATAGATCCCAGGGAATCACTGGACAGGCGGAGAGAATATTTTGAGAATCTTCTCAACATAAAAGGAAATCTTCATGGTGGTGTTGCGAACAACCATGGTCATGGAGGGGAAGAAAGTGATGTTGGTGAAATTACGCTTGAGGAAGTGGAAAGGATGATGAATAAACTCCACTGTCATAAAGCAGCAGGAATAGATGAAATTAGACCTGAAATGGTTAAGTATAGTGGGAAGGCAGGGATGAAATGGCTTCATAGAGTAGTAAGATTAGCATGGAGTGTTGGTAAGGTACCTTCAGATTGGACAAAAGCAGTAATTGCACCTATCTACTGTATAAGCAAGGAGAAAGGAAGGATTGAAACAACTATTGAGGTATCTCATTGATTAGTACACTAGGCAAAGTATTCGCTGGCATCTTGGAAGGGAGGGTGCGATCAGTGGTTGAGAGAAAGTTGGATGAAAACCAGTGTGGTTTCAGATCACAGAGGGGCTGTCAGGATCGGATTTTCAGTATGCGCCAGTTAATTGGATAATGCTTCAAGAGGAATAGACAGCAGTGATTGAGGTTATGTGTATGTTTATGTGAAGTTAAGGTGGAATAAATAAGTGTACCAACTGGCAGTATTTTGTGTGCGTCTTTGTGGATACATCAATACCTAGATAACAAGCAAATTTGTACCTCATCCATGCACACCATGGGCACCATTTGTTATTTTAATTAAATATAAATAATAAATTCATAACAAAACTGGCAATCTTGGGTGCCATCTCCAAAATACTTACAGAAGTAAATCTCTCAGTTGAACATGAAAAAACTCCTTCTTCCAAGGCTGATGAGGATTCCAAATTTACTTCCTTATCTTACCTTACTATATTATTAACGCCTAAAAACGAATCCGGGTAACATACCCGATTTTCACTCCATTAATAAGAAAATCTACAACTATGCAAGTTTACTAAAAATAAAAAAATAAAAAAACAGAACAACAATCACAACCATCATCATCTGATCATATAAACCAATTTTGCCTCTTAACGCAACTTATATCTCCCAATATTGACAAACCACATATATAATTTACACTCAAATTAACTATAATCAGTTGTTATCTACATTCATATCTTTTCATTACGTACCTCAAGGTGTATTATTCCAATGGGCGTAAAATAATCACTTTTATTCCACTTGTTTATTATCTAGTAAGGACAATGTGCAACGACCAGCCTTACACGGGGATGCAGTTACTTATAACGGTCATCCCTGACCCTAATTGCACAAGCATCAATGATGAACAACAGGTCTCTTGTGGAATCATGAAGAAATTAATGAACTGAAGTGATCAAGCAATGAACACAATAATGAACGACATACAGCAGGTCTCTTGTAGAATTGCTACGGAATTAATGAACACCATAATAAAAAACATACAGTATATCTCTTGTAGATCACAAAGAAGATTAATGAACTGAAGTGATCAAGCAATGAACACAGTAATGAACACTGTCGAATCAACCATAGCACGAAGCCATGAACACTACGTAGTGTCTTCCACACAATGACCACAGAGAATGACTAGTAATGTTTCTTGTCGCACGCTCCCCACGCATATGTAAAGCCATGCTCCACGTAGATCTAGCATCTCCAAAAGTTGACTGATAGTAATATTCTCCCTGACATCTTCAAGCAGCTACGAGTCAACATAACGCTGCTCAAAATTGGAACCTTCATACTGGCTACTGAGCTGTCGATATGAAAATTAGCACACTCTCGTGTTCATCCTATAGATGAATTACAACCTTCACCCTATACTTCCCTAATATATCCCGCATCTTCAAGCTATTTGTTGCAACACTTTCAACTGATTTCAACAGTCCTTCCCAAGCTAGTCACTGTTTCCCATGTTGCACAATCTTGAAAACTCTACACTACTACTACACCATGTGTACAATTATTTTTTTTGCTATTGGTTTTACTTAAAGTAAATACAAAATTTTAATATTCCACCTTCTCAATACTAAAAAATCATTTTATGTTTTTACGAAAACATTACAATGATATTAACATCAAATGATTTTTTAGTATTGAGAAGGTGGAATATTAAAATTTTGTATTTACTTTAAGCATAGTCTCAACTCAATACAGAACTTAACAATGAAGTTTATTACTTTTAATGATGACGCTAACCAAGCTATTGGCTTTACGTCACACCGACACAGATACGTCTTATGGCGACGATGGGACAGGAAAGGCCTGGGACTGGGAAGGAAGCGGCCGTGGCCTTAATTAAGGTACAGCCCCAGCATTTGCCTGGTGTGAAAATGGGAAACCACGGAAAACCATCTTCAGGGCTGCCGACAGTGGGGTTCGAACCCACTATCTCCTGAATACTGGATACTGGCCGGACTTAAGCGACTGCAGCTATAAAGCTCGGTGTATAGATTATTACCCAAACCTAAAAGTTAAAAAATCTAATGATTCATAATTATGTTCAATATTCCCCAACTACAAATCCTTCTGATAATACTATGTTCTTATATCTCAGTTTAACAAAATCACAGTATTTTTTACTACTTTATATTACAAAATTTTCCTAACCAAAAATCAGGAGTTTGTGCTCTTATACGGTTACAAGAGGATGAATGGTAATTTGGTTTATCTTAATAGAGTATTCGGTAGGGAAGCGTTAAAGATTGTAGTTTACGACGGTCTTAAACTCGAAGCCGTGACAATGTCTTATAATAAGGTGTTACGTGACTATCATAACGTAGTTTGTTCAAGCAAAAACCATTTCTTTTCAGCTTCGACTCAGTTAATCTATTTCATTAGGTTATTCAGTATGTCAAAACTAATTTATGATAATGTAACATTTTTAGAAAATACCTAAAATTTAGCTCTGACAGACTGAAGAACCTAACAGTTATAGATTATCAGAATGTAGATTAAAAATAAATCTTATGCAACTATTTAATGTCCAGTCGAGCTGCTTCTTATTGCCTTGAGTTATGTCCAGTAATATGATCTCGTTTCTTATTCGTATCTTGAGTAATACGGTCTCACAGTAGTCAAGGATAGATAAGATGAGGGAGTGAACAAGTTGTATTTTAGGGTGTATGGGGGAAACAGTTGATTAGGATGACAAAGGGTAGAAGGATTTACGAATTTTATTATAGATGTTGGTTACTTGTTCAGTCCAATTTAATGTCTTGTTCATTAAAACACCTGACGTGCAGTAGGGAATTATATTATTATTTAACATAACAGGAGGCACTAGCTACATTTGAACAAATTCTGATTTCTTCTGGTACCAATGATTATAGACTGAGATTTATTAGGATTTTTAATAAACTGGTTTTATTAGTTTAGTCACTGAAATGTTGAAAGTCAGAGTTAATTTGGTCCATGTCACTTGGACACAAGTGATGATATATCTGTAGATCATCTACATAAAGGTTGTACTCACTAAATTTTAATGTTTACCAATGTCACTGATACCGATCAAAAATAGTAATGTACCCAAAACAAAACCCTGTGGGGATACATTATTCTACCATTCAGAACTCATGTCTTCCACTATCATTCATTGATGGGAGCCAGTAAGATAAGAGCTGAGTAACTCCTGTTGTAATTAAAATTGCAATTTTGAAGCTTGTACAGAAGTATCAGGGTGTTAACAGAATCAAACACATTACTTAAGTGTAATAAAGTAAGTAGTCACGTTCTGTTCATCTACTGCATGTCTGATAACCAGCTGTTCAAGTACTTTCAAAAGGGGTAGAAGAATGGGTATTGGCCGATAGTCTAATGGGGAATTTAACAAGAAGTTTTTCAGAATGAGCCGTACCACAGCATATCTTTCCAAATTTTGCAAAATATCCTATTTGTCAAACACTGATTGAAGATAGGAGTGCGTATTGGCAGCATAACCCATATGTTATTTTTAATTAATGATATGGAGATACCATCAGAGCCTACAGCATTAGATGTAATTGAATTTAAAACATGCCTGACACTGTTAGGTTTTAATAACTATATGGGGAATGGAACTAACCCCACTGTAGATTGAGTACGATTGCTATTTAAGTCCTCAATGAGATGGTTGGAACTTGCTGCTCTGTAGTTTTATCTATGACAACTGACCATAGTCTTTTCCAGGTCTGTGTCAAATCGTTGCCTGTGGCTAAATGCTGGAAGCAGCTGCATTTACTATTCCTAATTACACTAAAGTCCGTTATAGCGAGAATTCATAACTGCGAAAATTTTACTCGATATAGCGCATTGTTGTAATATCAGATTTTTCGTAAAAGTTGGCAAAACCTGATGTATTCACAAAGACGCACACAAAATGTTGTCAGTTGCGTACATAAATTTATTTACAACTTAACTTCACATTATACACACACATCAACAAACGACCATTTTTAACAACTGCCTATCACGAAGCACAAGGAGACAACAACCACTGCAAGTCAACTACCAACTTTACAAAACCAATCCACATACTTCAAACAAGACTTCTACACACGTCTCATCAAAACAACTCCTGTTAAACAATAACTCAATTCTACCATTGAGACTGTCTCTTTATATAGGTAGCCTGGCCAGGCTTCTAGAAGGATATGTCACAACATACCTTCTCGTAAATTCTAGAGTGCCTGAAGCCTAGTTATAATGTAAAGAACATTCTACAACCATCTAGTGTCAAGGATACTTTATTCTGGATGTTACAGTGTGTTGCACAATGCTACTGTGGATTATACATCATATATACAGGTTCTTACATTAACTAAACTCATATAAATATATATACAGCACATGTTTCATGACATAACCTCACAAATAATATGATCATATCATTCGTACATACAAGATAACTACGTAAAAAAATAATACTAATACTAAATGGATGTAAACACTTCATAGCCATACCTCACAAGTCATAATAATAATAATAATAATAATAATAATAATAATAATAATAATAATAATAATAATAATAATAATAATTCAAGCTCGAAACTTGCATTATTTACCCGTAGCTTAACAAATATTGCTTTCAAGTTATATCAGTCTATTACACTTGCGTCAAACTCCCCCACACATTAAAATTGGGATGTAACCGCAATCCGTTTTTTCAAAACTTGCGTTTTCGCAGATTTCCATAGTACGGCTTATTCATAAGTTATTTTTCTGATTCCGAGACAACGTGAACGCCTATGTTCAATTTCATTCTGAAAAAATTGGAGTAGTATCACTCCTGTGGCTTCTGTCGCAACCATTACAGTTTTCTTATTCAAACAGAGTTACCTAACCTAACTTAATCTCATATGTATCATGAAATCATATTTCAAGCACCAGCAGAGTAATGATAATAACCTTTTTGCTATACATTACTTCGGAATAGCCTTTCTGAAATTTAACCACACATGAGAAAATACAGTGAAACCACGTTGTGCGTTCCTGATGAAGACAATTTCTCGCTTAGCACATCGTAAATTCAAAGTTTTGATTCACATTGTATTAAATCTATTTTGAAATACCTCATTAATTGCATCACAAATTGTCATTATTACCTCTCATTACAATCATAAATTTCCTAGCCCTGAATTTGCTTTTTATCATACCTTGTGAAAGGAACGCATTTCGTGCACAGCTTAGAGCCTCGGCCACAGGAGGCAGGTCGGGGAGAGTTACGCGTGAACGGCAAATGGCCTTGAATTCCGGAACTTTTCAGAGTACATTATAGCTTTGGGAAGCAAGCCATTAGCCTCAGGAAAGTTCAGTTTTGCTCTTCGGTTTTCAATGGTATTGTGATATTGCTGAATAATCCTGTAAGACTATTTGTGGTTGTATTCCGCATTCCATTCAGAAGTTAAAATTGTATTCTGCGCTGAGTGACACAGTGAAGGGTGGCAAATATTTGTTTCGTGATAGACTACGTAAGGAATAGGAACATAGTTGTGTGAAGTTGACTAGCGTGGTTCATATTTACCTTGTGGTAGCCCTGCTATAGATACTGAAGTAGTGAAATTGCTTACTAACGAAGATTATTTATTTATTATTTATCATGTCAGAAGTACAAAGTACACAAGACAAATTAAACAGAAGAAATTTTAAACACTGGTTGACCAAAAATTGGCCATGACAAGCGCATTTGAAGTTGCCCTCTTTAGGTCTTTAATGGTGCAAGTAGCTGGAGAAGAAGGACACAGCAGAAGATGATTGTTAGTCTGCTTAGTACCACACTTGCAGTAAACTGTCTCCACAGAAAGCCCCCATTTCTGTAGGTTGGTCTTGCATCTAGTGGTACTGGAGCGTAATCGATTGAGAGCCTTCCATGTTGTCCACTTTTCAGAATGTCCAGGGGGAAGTTCTTTCTTTGGAACCATCCATTCTCTCAAATGTTGACATTTTTCCTGCCACATTGAGATTCTTGCTTGCTGTGGTGTTCCTTTATGAGCTTCAGTGGTTGTCAAGAAGCTCTTTCTTGATTTCAGCCTAGGATGTACTGGTGCTGGGTGACAGGCATACAAAGGGTGGGCTTCCATAGTCATGGCCTTGCTTTTCTCATACCTAGCAGCAATCTCACGTCAGATTTCAAGTGGTGTTATACCAGTGAGACAGTGGAGTTTATCTATGGGAGTAGGTAAAGATAAAATCCAGGAAGTGGACAGACATTCACATCTTTCAACGGTGGCGCATATGTTGAAACACGCACCTTTGAGTTTTGACTCAAGTTGATCGAAGTGTTGTTGCATTTCAGATGCCGGTCCAAGACCAACTACAACCTATCAGACCTTAATGCAGAATCCAATATGGCAGAAACATTGGGCCACTGTCTGCTGTGGGACACAGCTGGGCATTAATTAATAATATAACACCAATAACGTTCATAATATTCGTAAAGAAGAATTAGTACATGAAATATAAATCATGTTTCCATCGAGAGTAAACAGGAAACAGTTTGAAATAATATACCAAAATCAAAACTTGTATTCGACCAACTTACATAACCCTATAACAGTACATTTGACAATGAAAAAATGTTATTAATATTCGTTGGTAAAACAGCAACACACAACATATTACAAGAAAAACACAAATCATCTATAACAGTCAAATGATGTATTGTACTCAGTAAATAAGATACTTAACAAGCAAGACTACTTTAAATATGCACTTGACTCCATAACATAACCCTACAATCCACGCACTAGAAAATGACAAAATTTAACCAAATTCGTCAGTAAAACACAACATTGCACAGTCAACACATTACAAGAAAAACACCCGTAGCACTGAAATGGCATACTGTACTCAGTAAATAAGAAATTCAGCTACCTAGACTACTTTAAATATGCAGATGACTCACTAACATAACCCTACAGCCAGTACACTTGAAAATGACAAAATAAAACACACATTTGTTGGTAAATCACATCAATGCACAACATATTACAAGAAAAACACAAATTACACAGGACAATGAAATAACATTCTCAACAAATACGCATTCACCAGCCTAGTCCTACTTGAAATATACAAATGAAGGTGTGTATTTATAAGAAAATTATAATTAGGTCTATTGATAAAAACATTTGCTAACATCTTAATGCACTTTTTAATCATCGTTTTCAACTTCACACCATAATGACACTCATCATCAAGGTTACATACACTACTCTCAATTAACTGACATCCTTACACTACCAGTGTCTCTGTTTGATTCTGTAACTTAAGAAATTCTGGTTTGTAACTGTCACCAATTAACACCTGGAAAAGTATAAACACTTGAAAACACAAGGACATGACCATCAATGATGGACACTTCAAACCACTTCTCTTCACTAGATTAAAATACATCATCATTTCCCTGTCGTTATCCACAAGAAAGTCATTTTCAGCCTGCAACATTTTAACACAGACATCGCACTTTTTACATAATATTTCAATCACTTGCAAACTGGTGTAGCAATGTAATCAGATCAAAATCTGCAGTGTTTCAAGGGGAAATGTGATGTGAACTACTTCCTCTAATGCATCTAAATTAGCACTAATTCCATCATGGTTATTGTCACAGACATTACAAGGAAAGTCTTTCAAAGAAAATTCACTAAGTTTTGCAGACCTCGGGTTCAATACATGTAATACTTTGAGCTTTCTTTCAGACTCAAGAATTTGTTGCATTGAAACATTATAAGTGCAACCACTCAATGTCCTATAGACACCAAATCTTCCCTATAAACTTTCTGTCTGCAATTTGGCAGTAAGCACATAAGACCAGTGATACTTATTGAAAATATATTTACACAGTTCTATCACTATGGTTAAGTGTGAGTGTAAAAGCAGTGTACATTGCACTTCCTTCTGTTTATGACCTGTGCCGTAAGTCTATGAATGTTTTAAAATATGTAAGGAATGAAAGTTTCATGTCATCAGGACCAGTAATTGGACTAGCATCTTCATTTCTGCTATATGTACCTTTTATGGCATGCTACAGGCCTACATTACAGACTGACCACCACTTTTGAATTAATTTTAGAAACTGGATTGTGCCATAAGAAACATCCGCACCTTGATTTCTAAGCGATTTCAAACCAGCAACATTCTCATGATCAAAGACTTTACTGCTAATGATACATTCTGTCTCTGTTGTTAAATACAGAGCCTTCCTAGATTTTTTTTTTTTTTTTTTGCTAGTGGCTTTACGTCACACCGACACAGATAAGTCTTATAGCGATGATGGGATAGGAAAGGCCTAAGAGTTGGAAGGAAGCGGTCGTTACCTTAATTAAGGTACAGCCCCAGCATTTGACTGGTGAGAAAATGGGCTGCCGACAGAGGAATTTGAACCCACTATCTCCCGGATGCAAGCTCACAGCCACGCACCCCTAACCGCATGGCCAACTCGCCCGGTAGATAAATTTGGAGCCATTTTTAGCAACAATCTCTTCTCTGAATGAATCAACTCTTTAACTTCTGAAAATTTGGCCACAGTAGTAATACATTTACAGACTGACTCTCTACCAACACCAACCTCGATCACTTCACTTAAAACAGCAAATGTCTTAGCAATGTTTGGTATAACAAGATAATGTTGCAGCCCAGATCAGCAGTTCTGGAGAGTACCTTATTTGATTAGTTGCCACATTGGGCCACATGTTAGCCGGTGTGTGGGGCCATGTTTATATTCATTTTGGTTTATACCATGCACGCGTGTGGTTGGCTGAGGTTATCTTGTTACTGAATTTTGTGATATAATTATTCACCGAATATTTTTGTGTGTTGAATAGTGTTACAGTGTCCTTTTATTGGTTATCTAGATATTTTTAATGTGTTAGTATTGTTATTAGTATTTAGAGGGCCGTGCGCGTAGAGGCGTGCGGCTGTGAGCTTGCATCCGGGAGATAGTAGGTTCGAATCCCACTATCGGCAGCCCTGAAAATGGTTTTCCGTGGTTTCCCATTTTCACACCAGGCAAATGCTGGGGCTGTACCTTAATTAAGGCCACGGCCGCTTCCTTCCAACTCCTAGGCCTTTCCCATCCCATCGTCGCCATAAGACCTATCTGTGTCGGTGCGACGTAAAGCCCCTAGCAAAAAAAAAAAAAAAAAAAAAAAGTATTTAGAGGTTATTTCAGTAAATAGTGTGAAAGTGACAAAATTATACATTTTACCTCATTCATCTGTGACATTTAGAAGAAATGTGTTAAACCATTCACTCTTATAGTGAAGGAAGATCGTGTGTTGTTTGTGAAGGTGGATGATGAGTCATTTATTAACGTTCCATCAGTGAGTTTTAAAGTTTCAAGTTCATTTGCAGTTCAAGTGTTTCACAAAAATGTGTGTTTGCCCACAGAACACTTTACATACCTGCCAACTTTTAGAAATCAAAAATAGAAAGATATTTTAATTCCTGGATTTCATTGCATTTATTCCACAATGGTTTAGGTGAAAAAAGGTCAGGATAAAAGGCATACACATCTACAGTTACAATTCAAATTGACCGTTAAATTTAAAATCTTAAACTAAGAGAACATAAAAATGGTTACAAGAAAATGTACCTAATGATTCTCATTTATGACACTACAAATAATAATATTTACATCACACCAACACACGCAACAAAATGCATAATAATTTTCTTTATCAGATGGTAAAATGAACGGAAATTTATAGGTATCTCTGAACATTTGGAGATAACGTTTCTTGTATTTTTTGGTCATAACGAGAAGAGAAATTCCAGAGTAGTTCACCGACACAACCCCCTTAAAAACATTCAACTCATTAAAATTATGCACTTTAAATACGCGAAACTACCACATACAAAGCAATTCAATATGTCCCATACATTATTAACATATGTCTTTGACACAGGGGGGAGAAAGCATAGAAACGCAAGAAAAAACATGTGGTCTACAACTCCGATGAAACTGCACACAGAAATAATGTGAACAGCGTGCAAACAACACAATAACAAACTCATTCTTTAGTCCCGATTTGAGTCGCTAGTGCGCTACCCTCTCTTGCTTGCAGGACGATTGCCGTACCGACTCCCCAGCTGTATAAAGCGCACATATTGCTGTGGTGAGCGAGAAACAAGATACACAAAAGCGACGAACGAAACTCACGAAATAAAGCATCACATAAACACGCTTAAAAATGAGGTTTCGTAAATTACACAAGCACATAAGAATTTATCCTTCATCCTAGGGGAAGAAGTATTGGCCGAACTGGAGGTTATATTAGTCAAAAAATAGGAAGAAGTAAAAATAAATCGGAAAATCGGAAGACGGGTTAAAAAACGGAAAGTTTTAGCGTAAACTGGAAGGGTTGGCAGGTATGCTTTTAGGTTTATATTGGAAACTGATGCTTGTGAAAACCTGAAATGTGACAGAAGGCGAAGTTTGACACCTTGGTAAGTCATCTCACAAATTATTCTGATGATAATATTGGCCTCACTGATAAACTTTCTCTTTTGAAGAACCTTTTGAAAAAATGCACTTGAGTTAAGACTGTGAGTTTAATGCAGATATTACTAGTAAAATAAATTTGTCCTAGCTGTTCATAGTTTACATGAATCATCTGCTGAAAGGTATAAAGTGACAGCGAGGGATTTAGTTAAGTGGAAATGTATTTGAGACCTATGTTGGGACCGCCGTGTGCAGTAAACATTCTCAAGAACTGTTTTAAAAATTATTTGTATAAAGTTTTATTTGTTTCAGATTCATGTTAATTGAAAATGTTTGTGGTAACTGTGGTTGGACAGGAAAAGACTTGGATTCAATGAGAACTAAAAGAATAACTTTTGGCATTTTGTTTTGTCTTATATAAAGAAGATTTAAATTTAATTTTGAGTATGTCAGGTACTGTTACTTAATTTTGAACTGGCAAACATTTAAGGACTATTTTCTGAAGAACTTGATGCAAAATTTTAGAATCTATAGAATACATTGTGTAAATGTGGTTTAAAATTTGAGCTTGTGAGGCAGGGTGTACTGCCACGTGCCATTTTTAGGAGTATGTTTCCAGTTGTTTAATGTAATTTGCTGGTTCATCAGAAAGAATATTCTCGAAAAGCTTTCTGATAGGCCAGAATAACAACCTTTCCTATAGGTGAATCTAGCATCTGGAGTAGTAGGAGGCTTACCTGATTGGCTAAACGTGAGTTTCTCAATTTACGGCCTTTAGCTCCTCTGTGGGAGCGGAGGTCTTGTCCGCGTCTTTGATTTCTGACCGGCCTAGCAGGTGGACGCACGTCTGCTCTCGTTCCGCTTGGGATGCCAGCCCCCTAGGTAAGCACAATGGGTTTTTTTTCTTCTTCTTTTTCTACCGCTTTTCTCACAGCTGTGGGGTCACAGGTGCGAACTGTGTAGCACATGTGGATTTGGCCCTGTTTTACGGCCGGATGCCCTTTCTGACGCCAACCCTATATGGAAGGATGTAATCACTATAGCGTGTTTCTGTGGTGGTTGGTAGTGTAGTGTGTTGTGTGAATATGAAGAGGAAAGTGTTGGGGCAAACACAAACACCCTGACCCCGAGCCACAAGAATTAATCAGAGGCGATTAAAATCCCCCACCCGGCCGGGAATCGAACCCAGGGCCCTCTGAAGCAAAGGCCTCAACGCTGATCATTCAGCCAATGAGTCGGACATAAGCACTATTTTCTTGTGCTTAACTTAATTTCAATTCCATGTAACCTTTTCCTTTTAGGAATTTACCCCAGAGATTGGCATTCGCTGAAATGAATGTATTGCAGAACTATTTTAATTAGTTCTGTAATACATTCAGACTAGTCAATACGGATCAAACAACCATATTAACCTAAGTTTAGTTAAGTTTATCAACATTCGCTAAAATGTTTGTCGAAATGTTTTAGCTTTACAGCTAGTCATCATTATTTTGTTTTGGAGGTAATTCCCCCTCTTCTTTTGGTTTTATGAATTGTGTAATTAACATATTAACCTTAATTTTCCTTCAGGATTGCCTCCCGTAGTTCAGCATCCCTCGATGTACATTATATTATTATCTGCTCCATACCAGAAGTGTTTTTGCTATGGGAGCACTTTAACTTAGCCCCTTCATCGAGAGTTATCATTCCCTTTTTTAATTTAATAATGCAGTATGCAATCCTGTAAGCCACTTTAATTTCTTTTGAATTAATTGAATTTCTTTGGTGCTTGTAATTGCTCCTGTTTCTAATCTAATTTTGTTTAACATGTGTTTAGAATTTCTTTCGCTGGTAACACATGCCGGCCAACCTACATCATTGAAAATGTTTTTAATTTTGTCATAATTTCGTATGTTATCATGTTATTCTGGTCTTAATTTTGTCAGTAAAATTTTGATTTTAAAGGGTGACCCCCGTTCACTTCTCTTTCCCTACAACGTGAAGTAACCATTCACCCGCTTATGAATCCTAGCCGCATTCCCACGTACTACATTAGCAGCCATGTTGGTATACCTGTATGTTTTAACTTTTAGCAACTTGCATCTCCGAACCTTACGATGGTTGCAACTGTTGTTTTACTGTTTTGCTTCGTTCTCATTATTATTTTATTATTTGGTATTGTCTTAATTTAATGTAGCCTGTGATGAGGTTACAGTATTAAGCAGTCTCACCTATGCAGACGACTTGGTCTTAATGGCAGATTGTGCTGAATGCCTGCAGTTTAATATCTCGGAACTTGAAAATAGGTGCAATGAGTATGATATGAAAATTAGCCTTTTGAAGACTAATTGATGTCAGTAGGTAAGAAATTCAACATAACTGAATGTCAGATTGGTGATACAAAGCGGAATAGGTAGATAATTTTAAGTATTTAGGTTTTGTGTTCTTCCATGATGGTAATATAGTAAATGAGATTGAATCAAGGTGTTGTAAAGCTAATGCATTTCTCTGCAATAACTGCAACCAACAGTCCATGGTCTCCACCAAAGTCTTCACTTGGAATGACCTCGACATTAATGACATTTTTCCATACATTTTGTTCTATCAGAATATAATCTATCACTATACCTATTTTAACATCCCAGCTATATCTTGTGATTTTATGGGAGTCCTTTTTCTTGAACCAAGTGTTACTCACTATCAGGTTGTTTCTCATGCATAGATCTAGCATATATTCTCCCTCTTCATTTCTCTTTCCCATTCCATGGGGGCCCAGTGTGGATTCATATCCTGTTCGTTGTGAGCCAACTTGTAAATTAAAATCACCCATTACAATTAGATTGTCATACTCAGTGTGTTCTTCCAAGTTATTTACGAAGTTGGCCTTTTCCTCTTTTGAGCATCCTACCTGTGGAGCATATACTTGGATCACATTGTACTTTTTCCCTCCTAGGTTCACAGATAATTATCCTTTCAGTAACAAACTCAACTTCACTACAAGCATCTATGTCTTTATATATTAAAAATCCCACTCCATTTTTAGACTTTACTTCATTTCCAGACCAGTAGAGACTATAGTCCAATCTGATATTCATTTTCCCAGTTTTCTTCAGGCCCATGATCAGAGGTTTCCTCTTTTCCATGAGGTCGACCAGCTCTTCAGTTTTGTTTGTCAATGTCGGGATATTTAATTCTCCCACTCAGCTACTTTGTCTTCATTTGGTTTGGGTATCTTGTGTAACATCGGGCTGTAAACCATCATTCGCACCAAACTGATGTTGTCGTGAATTCCTACAAATTTTTCCGAGGCTCATATTATTCTTGAAAGCAACTTCTTCAGTAATTACAAATTATATATACATATTATATATATAATTATATCTAATATATATTATAATATATCGTCGCTGCCGGGACAAAACCTCCTATGTGAAATAATTTTAGCTTAGAACTTTGGCTGGTAAGGTTCTGTCATCTAAGGTGCAATATCGTGTGCATATTGTCAAGGCATTCTCGCTCTTCACAATGTACGTGCTGCGGGTCAGTATATCTCCAAAACATATTATCACATAGGAGGTTTTGTCCCGGCAACGACGATATAATATAACATTAGATATAATTATATACATATATTATATATATATATAGGTAAGAATGAATTATATACAGGTTCTTACATTAATTGAACTGATATAAATGTCTACATACAGTGCATGTTTCATGACATAACCTCACAAACAACGCAATCGTACCGTATGTACATATGATACAATAATAATAATAATAATAATAATAATAATAATAATAATAATAATACTGGAAGTGAAGAAGGATCTGGAAAAAGCCCGGATGAACTCAACTGACAGTGTGGACAGAAACCTCTACAGGAAAAAAATTAATGGATGGAAAGTGCAACCAGAGAACGAAGTGAAAAAGAAGACTGGAGCAAAGTGGACAGAAGAACGAAAAAGGATCCACGGAGAAAGGATGAGAGATGTTTGGCAACTCAGAAAACAGAATCGTTAGAGCTTTGCGTGATCCATTGGGTCCATACGCACATAATAATAATAATAATAATAATAATAATAATAATAATAATAATAATAATAATAATAATAATAATAAATGGATGTAAACAGTTCATAGGTATACATTACAAGTAACAACAACAATAATAATAATAATAATAATAATAATAATAATAATAATAATAATAATAATTTCAGCTTGATATTTGCATTAGTTACCCATGGGTGAGTGAGTATTATTTTTTAAGTTATATCCGTTTATCGCAGTTGTGTCACACTAAGGGTGCAACCTTACTCTTTCTCCCCTGTAATGTAAAGGTAGTGATTTATAGTTCCTTTTCTAACTGTTGGGTTTTTATTCAGTGGTGCTAACCATACAGTTTAGGGACCCTACTTTCCGATACGACATCTTACATTTACTGTTAATCTAGCTCATTGGCACTATGCATTCAGGATTTATTTCGTGAATTGCAGGATATAACGTATTGCCACTGCAGTATTGTTGAAGTCACTAGTCTTACATTTGCGGGTATAATAAAAAGTATATTTTCTTTTTCTGTGGGATTGTAAATCTGTCTGGCTAACACCAGGTAAGCAGAATTGTGGCATGTTCAAATAATGCATTTAATAACGTAGTTTGTGTCAAATGACGAATGACACATTTTATTAATTGTGGTCTTATTTCATCCAGTACTTACATACACAATTCAATTAGGATGTCTAAGAAGCACAAAAAATCATCAAGAACTCCTACGAAAAGGAATGCAACGTTACCTCATTTACAAAAATCAATTCAGATATTGCTAAGAGGTATTGAGAAAGGAAGAATGAGTTAACGCTCGTAGTGATATGGACCTCATGACAAGAGTTTAACAATGAATTGTGGTAAGTGTTCATTTCAATTTTGTTTCTATAATAAGTTTCTGAATGAGAATCAGTTGAAATGGAAAAATATTTCGCCACGAACCTAACCTAACCATGTCTTGTCTCGACTTCGATACAGTTTACAGACCTAGCCTTTGAGTATTATTATTGACTTACGGCATATGTGTATGTAATATATTTGCTCATGTGTATTATTACAGCGTGGTTTCATTTCAGATTTCTATTCTGTTTACTAGGTAACATCTGCCACCTGGGTGACTGTCCTAAATGCAGATCAGAGGTGACTGATTCAAATAGACTGGCATGATATAGCAAGTGGCATTTTAACTTACAGCTTCAATCTGCATTTATGGCAGGTGGCAGATTCCCTATCTGTTGTTTCACTGCGTTCTATCAGTGGTTCTTGAATTTGACTTTTCCACTGTTAAGGGATCTGTTGGTTATTAAGAAGACCTGTAGTTATTCACTTTAGACCAATGATTTACTTTGGAGATGCACTTCAATTAAAACTTCTCCAGTGTATTTTCATGTAATATTACTGGATATTGGTATCAGCAAATTACTTGTACTGTAGGCCTATTAATTAGGTTCGTTCTGTATTGACAATGGCGCCCTGAATCAGTGTATAGCTGACTATTGCACACCTTCTAAGCTTCCTCTTTCTTAGTGCTTGAAAGTAGTAGTAGTAGTAGTAGTTACATTTCTTCCAAAGTATTAACATTAGTGTTTAAAGTTACGGTATATCATTAATACAAGTGATCATGGACTTCTAGTCTAGACATGCCATATTGATGTTAAATCACTCTATCAATATACTAGATATACTACTAATACATGACAAATTTTAGCATAGAGTAGTGTAAGTAGTAATTCATTAACTTCATTATCAGCTGACTGTTACATTGTAATTGCTTTCACTTGTTTACTTTCATGTAATTAAAACATATTGTGATTCCACCAGTGCAATACAAGAAAACTTATTAAGGCAAGGTTACATGATAAGTCAATCACAATTGGGACCGGTTTTGACCAGTCAGGGTCATCTTCAGCCTTTCATGTATGCATAACA
Organism: Anabrus simplex; assembly: GCF_040414725.1. NCBI lineage: Eukaryota > Metazoa > Arthropoda > Insecta > Orthoptera > Tettigoniidae > Anabrus > Anabrus simplex. The sequence goes on along the minus strand of NC_090269.1, from coordinate 219,762,149 downwards.
ATATTTCTCTGTTTTTTTTTTAAATCAGGTATATTGTTAAAGTATGAAGGCTTTCACGGTCGGTGTCAATATAATAAAAATCTTCCGGGCTATTATGCCGTGGTCCACTCCTATCATTTCTTCCAGATATTTGGACTACTGCTGCGGTAATCATCTTCTGTGGCGTCGTGTAGATATATTGTTGATGAGATTCTGCACAATGAAGGCCATACTGTCCTACAACTTCCTCCATATAACTCATTTTACAATGCCACTGAATTAGTATGGTCTGTGGTGCAGCATTATTATAACAAAACAGTGGCTTCAAGACCTTACCATGGATTGGACTAAGCTAGAGGTGTGTGGAATGAATCTCTCGATCAGGCAGACCAAGTGGAAATGTTATTTATTGGATATAGGCAAGTGGAGTTTATCATATACTTGTCAGGTTGTGATACTTCAATATATCCTACAGGTGACAGAGATGAGGAGAAATGAAGTGCTCCTGAAGTAGAAGAACTAGTCATTCATCATGGAAGCAGTGAATCAGAGGAGGAAGAAGAAAGAAGAGGAGAAGCTGAGGAGATAGCTGTACCATTGTAAGAGCCATTCCATGAGATTAAGGGATTTTCAACTTTGCTGGAAAATAACACATCTCTAATTGCCCTGTCCTTTTGGATATAACAGTGTAACATTTGAAAAAATTGTAGTTAAATGTTACCTTTTTGCTAAACATAGCTATTTTATGCTGGTACCGCAGTCTAGGTGTACTATATCTGGTTTTTATTAACTGTTATGGTACTTCGAGGATATTTCCACAGTTATAACACAAAATAACTTTATTCCTTTCAGAATAACATTAAATCATGTTTTGTCCTCATTGAAGAAAATCTTCAGCCATCAAAGTTCATAAAAAGAAAAGAAAAAGAGAACAAAGTTCATAAAAAGAAAAGAAAAAGAGAACAAGGATATATATTTAAACTTTGTAAGACACTGGTTATTTTTGGTCGATTCCCTACACGCGCACCCCGATTTGTTATAAAAGGGGGGCGCTCCCTGGACGGTGGTCAGTCTTGGGAAGGTCGCAGCAGGAGACGGGTAGTCACAACTAAGTAAGATCACATTTTTCCTAGCCCTGAAAATGTTATTTGTCATCCCTTGTGGAAGGAACGTGATTTCCAACTCGGGTAATAACCCTCGCCGCAGTTGCATGATAACTGGAAAAGGCCTTGAATTGCTGTACGTCACACCAACACAGATAGGTTTTATGGTACAATGGGACAGGAAAGGGCTACGAGTGGGAAGGAAGTGTCTGTGCCTTAATTAAGGTACAGCCCCAGCATTTTCTGGTATGAAAATGGGAAACCATGGAAAGCCACTTTCACGGCTGCCAACAGTGGGGTTCGAACCCACTATCTCGCAAATAGTGGATACTGGCCGTACGGGGTATCGAGCTCATTGCATCTAGAATTTAAATCAAAACACCATTATAAAAATGTACAGCATCCATAACACACATTTTACATGTATGAAAATAAACTGTGGTGTTAAATTGAGATCTGTCATTAATGGACTGTAGTTGAAAAATCTTAATGTTGTATGTAGTAACACATAAAATATAGGTTAGTGTTTGTTAAAACCATAAGATGTTTTTATACAGTTATCAATCGTCTGAAAACAAGTAAAATAAAATACGTTCAACACTTTTGCTGAAGGCTGTGGTTCCTACTAGATAGGACTATTTTCGAGGGAGAACTTATCTTAAAAGTTTTGCAAGCTGAATGTTGGGCTTGGTTTCATAAAGACATTAAAAGAGAAGAAGTATCCTCGCTAGTCTTGCATCAGCCTGGTCAGTCTGTGTGCCACCTTGAGTTGAACTGCAAGGTGAAAGAAAGATGTACCACGTGATTTCCTTCAGATAATCTGCTGAACATTCCTATCACAGGGTGTCTACTGAGTTCCATTTCCAAAATTCCAGTATATTCAGTATAACTATCAGCAACATTCCAGTACCTAATGCTATGAATTTTTGTAAGTCTTTTAGGAAGAATTACACCCTTGATGATTTCAGGTTTGAAATTTTTTGCCAACAAATGCATATTTTGTTTCTAGTAAATTCAGTTAGGCTTGATTTTTTAAATACAAACAATTTTAGAACATTTTTTGCACGGCGTCCCAACTCCCCTCACAACCCTCCACTCCACTCATTGCTTTTAAATCTGTTTAATTGGGAAATTTATACAACTCTTGCTTTGGAAAAAAATTTAAATCCCAATGAATACAAAATCGTTTGTAAGACTATTAAAACAATTACAAGACAAAAAGTTAACAAATTGCCAGTTTCATATAAATGAAAAAATTGTATTTATAGCTTCATACTATATAACTGTTCATTTTCAATTTATAATGCTGTACACACGAAACATACTTGAAAAGTCCTAACATCACTGATTAAAAGTGACAATGCACTTTTGGCTGTTTGGATCACTTCGTTAACACTTACATCACACACAGCCAAACACAGCCAAAAGAAAGAGTATCACATAACACACACACTGTGGAAGTAAACCGTTCTTGAATAGATTCTGTACCAGACTTATTTTAAACAAAAACTTGTTCTAGATAATAAGTCACAAGAAAGACATATTAAATCAATCACTTTTTTATATGCATCACAGAAAAAAACCTAAAATATGTTAGGCTATACACATTAGTTTTTATGCTTTATAATATATGTAAAGTACAAAAAGTTGGGTGCTTTGCTATAACTTATACTGTAGTTTATACATTTTATAACAAACTTGTGAATTATTATCATATGTACTTACTTATCAATTCACAATGTTTATAGCTTATACCCAAAAGACACACACACACACACACACACACACACACACACACACACACACACACTTACGACTGTAATTTTTTCAGTATTTTCACCTCTTTCTCCAGTTCTTCTGTCTCTTCCTTAGCACTCTGCATAATACATCGTTTCTTCAATTCTATATGTTTTATTTCTTCTGCTGCTAACTTTCTTTTGGCTGCGATGTTATCTGTACTCTTCTTATACTTTTTCTAAAGCTTCATTTATCAATGTTGATGAATATTTGGCTGCAGGGATCATCTTTTTCAAAACACTGACAGGTAATACTCTGCCAGCTGCAGATACTGCATCATACACCAGACGCTGTGCAATCAAAATATTTTCATGAAGATTCTCTACTAGGCATTCTTTATTGAAAAACCTCTTTCTACCATACCGTTACCATGAAAGAAAACAAGCACTTTTTGTGTGAAGTGAATCAGTTCTTTTGAAACACTGTGTTGAAAATAGGCAGTGCTAAGAAAATCGTCCAATCGTTCGGTTTTGGGATCAAACTTTTCAAAATACTTCACTATTTCTTCCTTTGATGAGAAATTTAAGTAGTCTCGTTTTGCAATATCAGCTTCCATAGGAGATAATTGTTTTGTCTCAATAAGACCTTCTAATGCAGTGGTTACCCTGCAGGTCCCAATAGACGAATTGGTCATAATTACAGGATTGAAGCAGCTGGCACCTCTAACAAACTTGAAAGGAAGAGAGTCTATGACAAAAATATTCATAAAAATATCAACAAGAAATTTTCTGCAGTCTCCATAGAACTGAAGAACTTTCACGTTTATTCCCTTTCCTTTTAAAGCTGCTGAGGCTACAAATCCAATGTCAACAGCAGGTTTTCTTCAAATCAATCAAGATTTCTTAGTAGTATTTACAGACTCTAAAACCTGGTTATTTACACTTCTTCCAACAGGTGTTCAGATCAGAGAACATAAAAGGCAAAAGAAGATACTGTTCCAGTTCAAGGGAAACTGTGCTGGGAGCAGATAATTTTTGAAAAAACTTTTTATAATTCCAAAGTTTTCTGATGCAGAAGGTTTTTCCTCAAAAGCATCAACATACGTCTCAATATGTGGCAGCATTTCCAGAGCTCTTTTAATAACTTTCAAGTTTTCGACCCATCTAATAGAGCAGAACTTCAGAGGAAAGTGATGTGATCCTGTTATTTGTTTGTAATCTGCACGTCTACTTGGAAAGTCCTTGAAGAAGTAATATAGAGAGCGCAAAAATCTGTGAATGTGCCATTCAGAGTTGTTGTGTGCCATTTTATATGCACCATGACCGGGCGAGTTGGCCGTGCGCGTAGAGGCGCGCGGCTGTGAGCTTGCATCCGGGAGATAGTAGGTTCGAATCCCACTATCGGCAGCCCTGAAGATGGTTTTCCGTGGTTTCCCATTTTCACACCAGGCAAATGCTGGGGCTGTACCTTAATTAAGGCCACGGCCGCTTCCTTCCAACTCCTAGGCCTTTCCTATCCCATCGTCGCCATAAGACCTATCTGTGTCGGTGCGACGTAAAGCCCATAGCAAAAAAAAAATATGCACCATGCATAGTATGCAAGGAGCAGGTACCAAAATCCAACAGAACCGGATCTGAAGGTGAATCACCTAAGTACTTCTTTAGATCTTTCAAAAACTTCAGGTTTACATTCGGCCTGTCCATTGATACTTGCAGCAACTTTTTCGCATCCAAACCAGTGTCTTTCAAGTTTTGCAAAAATCTCATCAGAAGGTCCTCAGAAGTAGCATGACCTAAAAATGTGGATGTAAGATATCTTGTTTGAACTAAGTTTCCATCCCAAAATCTAACATTTCATCAAAAGAAATACAGGTAGCCTCAGTGGCTCAGGTGGCAGCGCACCGGCCTCTGGGTTACGTGGTTCAAATCCCGATCACTCCATGTGAGATTTGTGCTGGACAAAGCGAGGCGGGACAGGTTTTTCTCCGGGTACTCCCGTTTTCCTTGTCATCTTTCATTCCAGCAACACCCTTCACGATCATTTCATCTGTCATTCATTAATAATTGCCCCCGAGGAGTGCGACAAGCTTCAGCAGCCAGCACAATTCCTATCTTTGCCGCTAGATGGGGGCTTCATTCATTCCATTCCTGACCCGGTCAGATGACTGGAAACAGGCTGTGGATTTTCATCAAAAGATATACAAAAGCAAGGACACTCTTTAACCAAGTTCGTCAATTCTTTTTGGAAATATGGACCCGGTCCATATGCGTAACTAGGTATCCAAGTTTATCCTTGTGCAACTTGAACTTCTTCGCAATTTTGCTGTCAGGAATCATGATATTAAAAAGATCACTACAAATGCCAAAACAAAATGCCCTGAAGATGGTTTTCCGTGATTTCCCATTTTCACACCAGGCAAATGCTGGGGATGTACCTTAATTAAGGCCACGGCCGCTTCCTTCCAATTCCTAGGCCTTTCAAATCCCTTCGTCACCATAGGTGGACCCAAATAATATATTAATTTACTCTATTGTAATCACAGTTCAATACGGATCTATCATTATGAAACTTATTTCATTTAAGATCTATTAGAGCCGCTTCAAAATCAACAATCTGTCTTACATTAGGCGGTTTATAAACAATGTCTATTAATAATATTCTAGCAGATTTCTACAAACATGTATTCCGGTCGCGAAGGGAGATTTCGGTCCAAGGTGCAAATGATCTTCCATTTTAAGTCATACCTAAAATGAAGTCCTATTCCACCTCCTTTATCATATATCCATCAACATTTGGAACTGAAGATGATACATCTCTAAAATCTAATTTGACATTAGTGATTATTAATGCACTTATAAATATTTGTATTATGATGAAAAAAGATACCCATTTTAGTAGGTATCAATGCACCTCAACACCATTTTATACAATACTAGCTGTAGTACTCGCCGTTGCCGGATCATCACGTGGCATGTGCAAGATGGCATTTTTGTCAACCCTTCACACTGTTCCCCACATAACTGGGCATGCCCCCATCCTCTGTTAGTGGCTTATCGTAACATACGGTGCTTTCTTGCTCTCTGCAGCCCTTTGCAGTTCCATATTTTTTGCACTGTTGCTGATCTTGATTTGATCTCTTCCTCTCAGATAAATGAAAGCCAACTATGCCAAGGATCAGGTTAATAATCAGAGAATACTGACAGGTGTAAAAAGACTTTAAAATGCTGCTGGAAAAACCTCCATAGCAACTCTCATTACAGTCTAAAAAAATTTTTTTTTTTTTTTTTGCTAGGGGCTTTACGTCGCACCGACACAGATAGGTCTTATGGCGACGATGGGATAGGAAAGGCCTAGGAGTTGGAAGGAAGCGGCCGTGGCCTTAATTAAGGTACAGCCCCAGCATTTGCCTGGTGTGAAAATGGGAAACCACGGAAAACCATCTTCAGGGCTGCCGATAGTGGGATTCGAACCTACTATCTCCCGGATGCAAGCTCACAGCCACGCGCCTCTACGCGCACGGCCAACTCGCCCGGTGTCTAAAAAATTAGTTACCAGCTCTCGGACATAAAATTTCACAAGATATCCACTGATATCTCACTATTATTTAACTGTATCAGAAAAAAGTATAGAACAAAACAATGCCACGAGCTATTTTTGTGTAAAACCAACCGGAAGAGATATAGCAAGTTTTATACTTTAGGTTCCTTCTGAACCACCCTCTCCCGGTGAAGTTTTTGGACTACTTCTAGCCAAGAGCCTTCTCAACTGTATTCTAATATGAAATACCAAGTTTCATTAAAACCCACTAATCCATTTTCCCCTGACATTGTAACAGATACAGACAAACATTAAACCGAACTTGACATGGGTCAAAACAGATATGTACCTTTAAAATTGGTAAGGTATGGTAAGGACCATTATATTATAACAGGGAAATAAAGAGATTAAAACGGAAGTGCAGAGTAGAAAAAAAATAGAGTTAGGAATGGCTGCGTGAGTTAGGAGAGATTGAAGGAGCTTTACAGAGTCAATTATTCCTGTAAATCTTTTGCAGGTGGCACCCAATTTTGTTATTTATATTTATTTCCTTATCTATTTAAGAAAAGGAACGGTGAGCACCGCTTATGCATCAATTACCGCACGATGAATGTCACGAAGAAGGGTTGCTTTCTGTTACACCGGATAGTTGACACCCTGGATGTTATCTGGAGCCCAGTGGTTTTCGATTTTGGATCCGAAGTCTGGGTACCGACAAGTGGCACTCCATCCAGAAGAAAAAGAGAAGACGGCGTTCTCAACTGGCCAAGGGCTGTACCAGGTCCGTGCGGGGCCCTTCGGCCTCTGCAACACACCGATGACCTTCGAGAAACTGTTGCAGTCTGTAGTGAGGGGACTAACTCACGACGTCTGCCTCATGTATCTGGACATCAGTATCATGGGACACACGTTAAGGGAGCACATTGAGTATCCGCGGAGTGTTCCAGAGACTAAACTCTTTCTAACTAGAGAATTGAGTGTAAACAAAACCATGTGACTACGACTGCTTCACACTTCTTTCCATCTTCATCCGCCCAGTAAATAGTACATTTCTAAATTTAAAAATACAAGTTGTTTCTGAAAGTTTTAAGTTTAAAGTATAAAGTACTGAATGCAAAAGCGGTTTATCGATTGAAAATTATATTACTGTTCTAAGCTTCTGGTCAATAACTTAAATATCGAATATATCCTCACGGAAATCTCTATTTATCCGGTACTGGCAGCTGTCAGCCATGAGGAAAGTCAAGTGAGCGAATGCACAACCTTGAGTCAGTTCGCTTCAATGGCTGGTGATGTAAAGCAAAACCGAGGAAAGCTCTGAAAAGTAGAGAGGAGACTATTGTCTTAAATGTATTTAATATGTTTATGGAAACATATCCCAACAGTTCAATTGACGATATCGTGAAATTAACATCAGAGTTCACCGGTGTGTCCGTCTTCGAGTGTTTACAGTGCACCGAAAGAATTTTCTAGTCCCGGCTGTGTTACCACACCAGGCAAAACGAGGCCATGTGTTAGAAGTGTTTTGGACATGGAGTGCGATGAATTTATTCCTTCTGCTATGTGGAGGAAAGTGCACATATTTTTTTAAAACAATGAACCACCTACAATTAACAAAGTGTTATTGGTTGTAAATTCTGATTCTGAATTCAAGATTTTTTTAAAAAATCTCCCTTCACACGCTATTGAAGGAAATAGGTTTCAACTTCATCAATAGAAATCGAAAAAGAGTCAAAGTGGACAGCTAGATGATATTATATCGTGGCGTAGGTGTTACCTCCACAAGATAAAAGAATTTAGGCAATAGGGGCAGAAAGGGGTAAGCAACTGATAGTATTAAACATTGGAAATGATTACGGGTTTTCTGGAGGGTGGTGATCATGTGTTCGAGTTTAAGAAAAACGGAGACTATCACGATGAAATGAATGGTGACGTATTTAAATCGTGGGTTGAAAGAATATTATCAAAGCTGATGCCTGGTAGTTTTATCGTGTTAGACAATGCTCCGTATCACAGTGTGAAGTTAGAACAGATCCCAAACTAATCCAGAAGAAAGCTGAAGTAATTTCCTGCCTGAGAAATAAAAACATAACAAGCAAAAAATGACTTGTTAAAACCAAATTGCTGGAATTGGTGAAGACTCATAGGCCTCGGTTCGAGAAATACACAATAGACGACTTAGCTAAACAAGCAAACCACACTGTACTCAGACTGCCCCCGTATCACTGTGAATTAACCCAATAGAGATGGTGTAGAGCCAGACTAAACATTATATTGCCAGCCTTAACACCACTTTCGAACTTTGTGACACACGTAAACATCTTCATAAAGCATTTCATGAGGTGACGCTTGATCAATGGCATTCCTATGTTCAGCATGATGTGCACGAAGAGAAAAAGTTGTGGGAGTTGGAAAGTGCCATAGATAATGTAGTTAAAAAAATGGTTATCAATTTAGAAATGGATTCTAGTGATGCAAGTGACAGCGAATCGTCCAATCTACAGGGAATCGAGCCTCTTGCAAGCTCGGTTTAATGAAATGTCATGTAAGTAGGCATATGTTTTAATTTTCATGGCAAATATATTTTATATGCAATAATGATCTATTTTTGTTACAGTATCTCAAATACGCTTATATGTCTACATCCGTCAATTTTCATTTACACAATAAGCAGGCAGTGAGATCAGCTCGTCAGGTGCAGGTCTTTTCAATTTGACTCCTGTAGGCGATCTGCACGTCATGATGAGAATGAAATGATGATGAAGACAACACACACACCCAGCCCCCGTGCCAGCGAAATTAACCAATGATAGTTAAAAGTCCCGACCCTGTCGGGAATTGAACCTGGGACCCCTCTGACCAAAGGCCAGCATGCTAACGATTTAGCCATGGAGCCGGTCTTTCGTTGGAAATAGTTTAGGAGGGGCTCACTTGAAACCAAACACCGTAAAATGCCAGCTGTTTCAGAAGGACATACACTATCTGCAACCACTGTGTCATCAGAAGGAGAAGCCACGGATCCAGAGAAGTTAAGAGCCGTCAGGGCCTGGCCAGTACCGAAGGACAAGCGAGAGCTCAGGAGTTTCCTCGGCCTTTGCACGTACTACTGCAGGTTTATAGTCGGCTATGCGAACATCTCAAAGCCACTTACATGACTCAGTGAGAACAGACCTTTCCAATGGTCAAGTGAGGCAGAGGCTGCCTTCGCTACACTGGAGGAGTCCCCTGTGCAAGACACCTATGCTGGGATACCCCAAGCCTGGGAAGAAATTCATAGTAGACACCGATGCCAGCAACATGGAAACTGGTGGGGTGCTGCCACAGGTGTAGGACAGCCAGGAGAATGTGATGGCCTACTTTAGCAAAATGATGTCAAATGCTGAGCTAAATTACTGTGTGACGCATTGGAAATTGCTGGCCATCGTGAAGACCTTGGAGCACTTCCACAAGTATCTGTGTTACAAGTGAACTATGTAGGATGAGTGGAATGTAATTTTTTTGAAGACTTTATTGGCGAAGTACCATATAATGTTTCATTTATCATGACCTAACCTGTACTGTTATTTGTAGAGCATAAGATAATTTAATGGCCTAACCTGTACTATATAATGTTGTAACATAGGCATTTGTAAATAGTAGAATTCTGTCTGTAGTTCCTGGAAAGATCTAGAAAGTTGCATAACTTTTGTACTGGGTGTGTTACTTTGTTGGTATGTGTTCTAGAAAGTGTGTTCTGTTTATTCTGGAAAAATACGACTTTCGCGATCATGCGTATTCTAGAATGTTAGTCTGAGTTCTCGATCGAAAGTAAGGTTGTGATTGGTGAGTCTAGGTGGCGATAGGGAAGACGTGCACGCTGATTGGTTGCCTCCAAGGCCAGTAATTCCTATATATAGTGAGCGAGGTAGTGTTCGAAAGATTCTGTATCCTGAATTCTGTTGGTCTCGGTTATCTGTCTGCGAGCAGCCTATCTGGATGACGTCCCTCCGGTTTTCGGGATGGCACACTCCCCGGGTAAGCACTCTTGAATTCCGTTCCTGTTAAAAATTCCGTAATGTTCCGATTTGGTTTTCACACAGGAGTCTGCCCTAACCTCGCCTAGATTCACCAAATTAGTTACTTATGACGCCTTAGTTTTTCTGCTAGACTTACCTGTTCGTTTTCTGAGGCATTCCCGTTTTGTTTCACTAAAATATGTATATTGTAGTTTAATAGTATTTCCCTTGGGGTTTGCCTCTCATAGTTTTGTATCACTTTAGGTACGGTACGCTAGATTTTGGATAACCTGTAAATTGCATTGTACTACTGCACTGGTAACTAGATGTACAGCTGATTTGTAATTTGAATTTACACTGCTACGAACAACCTATGTATATCACTGAACTTATAGGTCATAACTTGGAATGTATATGTAGAATTATCTTGTAAATAATATTTTTAAAACTAAGGATCACGGTGATTCATTTCGGAATCCGCTATCTAAGCCATGTCCATGCCTTTGGTAGGTTCCCAGGCCTTCCATCTTCCCTTATTGTCGTTCACTAGTTGGCGCTACTGATAGTTACGTACTTGTTTTGTTGGAGATCTGCGTATGCTAGCTACTGTTTTCCCGAGTGTGTAGTGTTTACTTATATTGTGTATTGTGCTCTTACCCTCCCTTTTAACTGTGTTTGTGCCTTGTTTAGTGTTACCACTGTAGTAGAGGTATTACCTCAATACAATACACAATATAAGTAAACACTACACACTTGGGAAAACAGTAGCTAGCATACGCAGATCTCCAACAAAACAAGTACGTAACTATCAGTAGCGCCAACTAGTGAACAACAATAAGGGAAGATGGAAGGCCTGGGAACCTACCAAAGGCATGGACATGGCTTAGATAGCGGATTCCGAAATGAATCACCGTGATCCTTAGTTTTAAAAATATTATTTACAAGATAATTCTACATATACATTCCAAGTTATGACCTATAAGTTCAGTGATATACATAGGTTGTTCGTAGCAGTGTAAATTCAAATTACAAATCAGCTGTACATCTAGTTACCAGTGCAGTAGTACAATGCAATTTACAGGTTATCCAAAATCTAGCGTACCGTACCTAAAGTGATACAAAACTATGAGAGGCAAACCCCAAGGGAAATACTATTAAACTACAATATACATATTTTAGTGAAACAAAACGGGAATGCCTCAGAAAACGAACAGGTAAGTCTAGCAGAAAAACTAAGGTGTCATAAGTAACTAATTTGGTGAATCTAGGCGAGGTTAGGGCAGACTCCTGTGTGAAAACCAAATCGGAACATTACGGAATTTTTAACAGGAACGGAATTCAAGAGTGCTTACCCGGGGAGTGTGCCATCCCGAAAACCGGAGGGACGTCATCCAGATAGGCTGCTCGCAGACAGATAACCGAGACCAACAGAATTCAGGATACAGAATCTTTCGAACACTACCTCGCTCACTATATATAGGAATTACTGGCCTTGGAAGCAACCAATCAGCGTGCACGTCTTCCCTATCGCCACCTAGACTCACCAATCACAACCTTACTTTCGATCGAGAACTCAGACTAACATTCTAGAATACGCATGATCGCGAAAGTCGTATTTTTCCAGAATAAACAGAACACACTTTCTAGAACACATACCAACAAAGTAACACACCCAGTACAAAAGTTATGCAACTTTCTAGATCTTTCCAGGAACTACAGACAGAATTCTACTATTTACAAATGCCTATGTTACAACATTATATAGTACAGGTTAGGCCGTTAAATTATCTTATGCTCTACAAATAACAGTACAGGTTAGGTCATGATAAATGAAACATTATATGGTACTTCGCCAATAAAGTCTTTAAAAAAATTACATTCCACTCATCCTACATAGTTCACTTGTAACAATCTGTATGGGGAGACTTTCCATCTGCGCACTCCGTGTTGACCCGAAACCTCAAAGGACAGACAGCTCGCTGGATACAAGGCCTTCAGGAGTATGATTTCACCGCCAAGCACCAATGGGGAAGGTGGCACTGCAATGCTGATGCTCTATTCAGAAGACTGTGTCCTGAGAACAGTGCAAATTGGTAGAAAGTGGAGAGACATGAAGGTGTCGTGGACGTCCGGGCCATGAGGGCAGACACCGCTGAAGGTTGGGATCAAGCAGCCCTGAGGAGGAAGCAGCTGAAGGACGACGACATCGGGCAGATCCAGAATGGAAGGACATCGCAGAATGCAGTCCAACCTACAAGGTGTACTGGGCCCAGTGGTCATCCCTCAAGGTTAGTGAGAGAGTGCTTATCCGCATGTGGGAGTATACCAATGGGAAGAAGCAGACTGCCCAGCATAATTCTCAGGAGGATCAGAAAAGAAGCGCTGACCAAGTTAAATGCGGACACCACTGCTGGAAACCTAGGGGTGAACAAGATGCTAGACCGTGCACCTGAGGAATAATGTCGAGAGGACGTGCCAGTTGTGTGATACCTGCGTAGCAACACGAGGCCCACGTACCAGGAATAGGGGCCATATGATGCAGTACAACATTGGAGCACCTTTTGAAAGGATCGCTATTGATTTCGCTGGACCATTCTCCGCATCCGATGCTGGGAACCGCTACCTACTCCTGGCCATGGACTACTTCACCAAGTGGCAACAGTTCTACACCATCCCTAAACAAGAGACATCAAGAGTGGCTGATGTCTTGGTGAAGAACTTCTTCAGCCATTTCGTGTACCGAGGGAACCGCACAACGACCAAGGCACGAATTTTCAGCCAAGGCTGATGCAAGAGGTTCTGCAGAGCTTGGGAGTGCGAAAGACCCGTAGGAAGCCTCTCCACCCTCAGTCAAATGGCATGGTGGAGCATTTTGTGAAAACCATTGAGGAGCATGTCAGGAAGGTGGTTTCAGCGCAATAGAGGGACTGATATTGATGTATTCACAGAGATGCACACAAAATGCTGTCACTTGCATACATTAATTTATTTACAATTTATTTTCACATTAAACACACATCAATAAACCACCGTACAACTTATTTTCACATTACACACACATCAAAAAACCACCATTTTGAACAACTGCCTATCGCGAAGCACAAGAAGGAGACTGCACCAGAGGCATGTCAACTCAACAAAATCAATTCACATACTTCAAACACGACTCCTACACACGTCTCATCTAAACAACCCCAATTAAACAATAACTCAACTCCACCATCAAGACCGCCTAAATATATATGTTGCCTGGCCAGACTTCTAGAAAAACATTACAAGCATATTTTCTCGTACATTCTAGAGTGCCAAATAGTATAATTACCATGCACGGAAGGTTCTACATAGTTCTCGCCGTAGATAGCATTTTTCTGGATATTACGGTGTGCTGCACAATATTGCAGTGGATTGTACATCATATATACAGGTAATAATAAATTATATACTATTAATTAGGGGGTTCTTACATAAAATAAACTTGTATTAATATACATACAGCTCATGTTTCATGACATAACCTCACAAATAATACTACGTAAATAATAATACTAATAAGTGGATGTAAACACTTCATAGGCATACCCCACAAGTCATAATAGTAATAATAATAATAATAATAATAATAATAATAATAATAATAATAATAATGATTCGAGTTCGATACTTGAATTATTTACTCATGGGTTAAAGAATATTGTTTTCAATTTATCTTCGTCTATTACACTTGCGTCAATATCCTCCTTATAACTTGAAACAATTTCAACAGTCTATGACACTTGCCGACACTGCTTTGGTCGTAGATTGTATCTCCTCTCTTCCTCGACGTCTAGGATGTGCTCTCCTCATCTTGACTGGGTCGTGCCTTGTCGGGGGTCGGTGTTGCGTCGCTGCCAGCCTCTTCCTCCATGATAGTCGATGCGTTCTCCTCATGATGACCAAGTTGTGCTGTGTCATTAGCAGCCTGTCCTCCAGATTGACCTGTGGCAGTACCAAGCTTACTCTGTATGTGCAGTGTTTGGGTGACTCGCCACAACTCCAATGCGTGGACCTTGACAGGAGGGTTGGTCTTTAGTAAGTATACCCCACGGCCCAACTGTTTATCCACCACAACGGGACCAACGCACGTATGTGTGAGAACTGCGTGAAACCCTCCAATCTTATCACTGACTGGGTGGTTACGTCACAGTACTTGTAGGCCTGGTAGGAAGATCTGGGTCTATTCGACATCTTGAGCCCTAACCTGAGTAAGGGATCTCTTCTCGGCCAAAGCTTGCTTCTCCTTGATGTCCTGCTGCTGTTGCTGCTGCCACTCTGCCAGGGAAACAGCTGCATCATCTTGACCAGAAGTAAGTGGTGGACGAATCCCCCAATTCCCAGTGCCGTATACCTGTTGACCAAGGAACAGCTCCGCTGGGGAATAGTCGGTGACATGGTTGACGTGTCAACACAGGGCAAAGAGCGACTGTGGTATTTGACGGTCCCACAATTAACGTTCCTAGTCTATTAGGCGGATCCATTGCATCCTTTTCAGCTCCTGGTTCCGTCGGATTGGCCCTTGGGTTGTAGATAGGAGTGGTCCAGTGCTTCACACCCCATTCTGTCATCATTTGCTGCCACTTCCTCAACGTGAACTGACTCCCGTTGACTGACAGAATGAACCGTGACTAATCGTAGTGGCCGAACACCTCATCTTGAAGAAGGCTGGTGATGCATCCCGTTGTGGCTTCTAGTATCAGAAAGGCCTCAATCCATCTTTTGAAGTGTTCAGTGATCACTAGGAGTCCTGTTTTAGCCCATGGTATTCTATGGTAAGGACCCATCAAGTCCAGGGCTATGACCTCCCAAGGGCGTTGCGTCCGTCTTCTCCCCTGAGTGGAATCTGCCTTCCTGTTGCTCGCCTTGGTGCAGGTGCAGATGTAGCAACCCTTCACATACTCCAGGATGTCTTTCTGCATGCTGACCCGGAAGAATCTTCGTCGGATAGACTTTTGCTTTTTGCTAGTTGCTTTGCGTCGCACCGACACAGATAGGTCTTGCAAGCTGTCCACTTGCTATCGGACTCTGGTGTTTTCGTGGGAACTCCCTCTCAACAATGGTGCTAGTGCTAGTTGACAGATAGGTCTTACGGCGACGATGGGATAGGGAAGGGCTAGGAGTGGGAAGGAAGCGGCCGTGGCCTTAATTAAGGTACAGCCCCAGCATTTGCCTGGTGTGAAAATGGGAAACCACGGAAAACCATTTTCAGGGCTGCCGAAAGTGGGGTTCGAACCTACTATCTCCCGAATACTGGATACTGGCCGCACTTAAGCGACTGCAGCTATCGAGCTCGGTTGTCGGATAGACTGATATGTCCCTTCGCCTCCTGGATGTCCGGCATCCGTCCGTCAGGTGCTGTCTAGGGATCACCACTCCTGTAGGCGTTTCAGAGAGATGTGATCTCTACATTAAGAGTCCTCCATCAACCCAGAAGTTCTTGTAACATACCTTGAATTCCCTTGGGACAAGTCTACTATCCGTGTTCTGTCTCCTAATCCACAGCGGCATGGTCCTACAGGGCTAATCTTGTTCTTGCCATTGTTTAATTACTTCTAGAACAAGTTCCTTCTTGATAGTTATAAGGACAGGGACATGAAACACATCGAAGTCAAATTCTGCGACTAACAGAGCCCATTGCATCAAGTTAGATTTTGGATAAGAGACGAAATTAAACCATTTGAGAGCAGCATTATTGGTGTAGAGCTGGAAATTCCTTCCCTCCAGGTAGCCTCTGAATTTGCCTAGGCCCACAACGCAGCTTAGGCTTCTTTCTCGGCAGTGCAGCAGCGATGTTCGGTGGGAGATATCTTTCTGCTGGCATACTTGATGTCCCTTCCAACGTCACTCAACTTCTGGAATAACACTGCTCCTAGGCCAGAGTCACTGGCGTCCGTCTGCAGGCGCATCTTCCGTTGAGGGTGGGATGGGCTAGACCAGGAGCGTTGCATATCACAGCCTTAATGCCTTAGAATGCTGCCTCTTCATTGCTGGTCCATCGGAATGGGCAGTTGTTATGGAGTAGATCGATGAGTGGTATTGCCTTCTCTTCAAAGTGTGGCATGAAGCTGCTATACCATCCACACAAGCCAAGGAACTCGATTTTTCTCCGGTTGCCATTCTAAGTCTTCAGATGTTATGACATGGCCAAGATATACAATGCAGGACAGGGGGAAGTGGCACTTCTAGAGTTGGCAGGTCAATCCATGAATTTTCAGTCGTTCCAGCATTTTCTTCAGGTGTACAAGGTGTTCTTGAAAATTCTTGCTGTAAATTAAAATGTCGTTGAGATACACTTGGCAGAAATCTCCAACATATCTTGGCAATACCTTATCCATCAGTCGCATGAAGGTGGCAGGAGCATTCTTCAATCCAAAAGGCATTACTGTAAACTGATACAATCCTTTCAGTGTCATGAAGATGGTCAGTGGCCTAGAACTTTCCTCGAGCTCCACTTGCCAGTATCCAGAGTTGAGATCCAGCGTGCTGAAAATCCTTGACCCGCTTACTTGTTTCAGCGAGACTTTCAGGTCAGACAAGGGGTAGGCGTAACTAACGGTCTTCTCGTTCAACTTGTAAAAGTCCACACACAGTCGATACTCCCCATTCTTCTTCTTCGGTAGGATGATAGGTGAAGCCCAACAGGATGTAGAGGGTTTGATGAGACCTTCCCTTCTATCTCTTGAATCTTCTGAATGACGAAGTTACGCTTATCCGGCTTGATTGGATATGGACTTTGTTTGATGGGTGAGGAAGTGCTGCATTCAATGGTGTGCATTACAGTGGTAGTCCATCCTATTTAACTGGTGATCACTTCCGGATCCTCTTTTTCACTGGGTTGAAGATAAATTAACTGGACAGCTCCCAGATCTACGTTGAATTCCACATCCTTGTGAGTCCGGAGATTTCCATAGTGCCAGACGACTCTCTTTTCCCAAAAAGACTTCGTGTGCTGCATAGTCTAGAATCACCTTGTATTCCACCAAAAAGTAATGACCTAATTTATGATGTCAGGTATTAGGTTCTGAATCACTGCAACGTCAATTACAATAGCCAGGTCCATGCATTTAGCAGTTAGGTTAATCTGTCCTTGGATGGAGTAGGTTACCCTGTACGCTGCTCCCACTACCCTTCCGAGATGGTGAAACTTCTTAGGCGGTAGTAATCTGGCAACAGTCACACTGAGAAATGAATGGCTTGCTTGACTGTTGAGTATGGCTCAAAAATTATTGTTGTATATTCTCAAGATAATAGGTGGGTGGGGTTGGCCTGTTCTACTCACAATCTGACCAATCCCTCTTCTACCTGACCAGGGTTGCTGGTCTGTCGTGTCTTGAGGCATATTCCTGTTTCCAGTCCCATACCCCCCTCAATCCAGAATGGGCCGTACATAGTTTTCTGACGTCAAGGCTGGGCTCTTGTTCTTCAGGTGTCCCGCTCTTGCACACAGGTAGCACTTCCTTAATGCGCTGGTCTCTTCCGTAGCTTTGCTATGGTGTTCCTCCTCCAACTGGGCGATGATTCTACGTAGATCATCAAACGATCTCGGTTGTGATACTTTCACTAGGGGTCGAATCTTATCGTGGAGTATCTCTGTGATGTCTGGCAAGATCTTGTTCTCGCTTCCTTCCAAGTGCAGATGCTTGAAGATGCTTCTGTAGGACAAAGGCGCTAGTTCTCATGCCAGTGGGTTGTGCCTCAGTCAGTAGCTTCCTTTTCACAGAGCTCTTCACCCCTTCAGAATTGAACCTAGCAAGGAACTCCCTCTTGAATTTTAAAATTTAACCCATTCAGGATATTCCACCAAGTAGCGGCTTGCCCCTATAACCGCAGTGTGATGAGTTGAACGAAGATATCCTCCGGTAGATTAGTCCGTTCTAGCAGACTGACCGATCCCTCGATGAAGCTAGTCGGACTCTCTTCCAGTCGCCCGTGGAATTCCGGAAGGTTCTCTATAATCACTTTCGGGTCTAGATGTCCTGTATTGCCGGTTAGGTTTGAGGGGGTTAGAGACATGGCGATACATCCTGTTTGAGTTAATTTATCTTGTACTGCGTGAAGGATGCTTTCTCTTATATTCTGCACATATCCCTTGATGGTCGAAAACCGGTTTTCTAAGCTTCCTTCAACAGCAGAAATACGGGTTTCAAAATTTCCCTCAACAGTAGAAATTCTCCCCTTAACCTGTTGCTTTATGCCGGAAACCTGGATTTCCACCTCCTCCTTGAGATTCAAGATGTCCCCTTCCAACTGGCTTACCCTACTATCAATCTGTTCAACCTGTTCCAGTTTTGACCTGATGTCCGATATCTGCTGCGTTAATCGATTGGTGTCATCGCTAATTTGGGATGAAATTTTGTTATCTACGGTTGAAATTTTCGATTCTAAGCATTGTTCTACTTTGTAAACCTGTGTATACACTTGTGATATTTGTCCAGTTAAAACTGTATTAGCTTGAGAAATATGGTCTGCAATCTGTTCTGTTAGGCCACAATTGACGCCTGAAATTTTGTCATTTACTTTCGTTAAGGTAGAATTAACTTGTGAATCAAAGTCTGAGATTTTGTCGTTGAGTGCCTGCATCATGGTCATTAAGTTAGAGCACATTTTGGTGATATTTACTACTACTATTAGTACTACTACTCTTAATTATTAACTTTAAGGTTCATCATAAAAACACACAAAACTATATTAAATCACACCAAAGGGAAAAATAGGAGACTCTGTCCTAGGAATGGGGACAGATATTTTAAACGGTCACCAAGGGTTTTCTATTCTACAAGAACAAGAACCTAGAACAGTTTCCTTGCAAATACTAAAGGAGCATTTTATTTAAATCAAAACTGAAAACACACAAAATTCGTTGACCCTTATTTTGTCGAAAATTTGGCAAATCATTTCTGAAAATTTCACGTATTAAAATTTTACATTGTAGACCGCCCATCCACTTGGGTGGTTGAACCATTGACTTCTGAGGGTTGCAATACGACCCACTTGACAACATCATGACCATTCATGGTCATGGACCAAATACCTGTTGGCCAGGTGGGCGCGATCACATGAATCATGTCATCACCTCCACCTTGAATGAGATGAGACCAACCCGGGATAATACAATTATCTATTGATCTAAATGAATGTAACAACTTTCAGTAATATCGAGCAATGGACCTTTATTTAGAACTTCAAGTACTTCAAGATCTTGTTCATTCTCAGTAAAATTATGTTTAAATTCTTTCATATGTTGGCCCACTGCAGAGAACTTACTATGTTTTACAGCATTGATGTGTTCTGCATATGGGATCTTAAAATTACATCTGGTTTGGCCCAGGTACGAGCTATTGCAGTCTTGACAACAGAATCTATAGACACCAGATTTAGAAAAAATGCTACTCTTATTTATTGAGGCAGAGTTATGAAGAATCAAGTTAATATAAAGAACCACCTAATCGAAACTTTATTTTTTGCCTCAGGCAAAACTGAATATATAACACTTACAGAACATGTTTTGACCACTTAGTGGTCATCTTCAGCTGTATAAAGAAAAAACTAAGATGAAAAAACATTAGGATAATAAGCACAAGTGATACTCTTAGGTTATAATGAAAAAAATTGCTGTGTTGACTGTTTGGTAAAAGTTCTTTGTTGACTCCTTTGTTATAAAATGGCGGTCACCTGATCAGGACATATTGCCTCTCGTTCTTATTTGGAAAAGATGTTTATTCTGCACTGTCCAGAAGGTCTGTCTTTGAGCGCGATCTAGTGTAGTAGCGATGTGACACAGTCTGATAGTTCGTGCAATATTCTGGAGAGAAGGGAAGTAGGGTTCTGTCGTCATCTAATATAGGCTATCAAGTGAGGGAGGAGGAAGATTAGGCTGTGCTTCTGCGATGTCGTGTTTGATTATATCTCTTGTCCGTCTTGTCTGTTTCCTGTCTAACCATTCCAAGTATTTACTGATATGCTCATATAAGATGTCTTTTTGCTCGTTGTTTTCGTTAAGATTCTGTTCACCGTTTTCTAATTTATCAAGAACGATGTGGATGTTTTCCAGGTTGTTCATTAGACTTCCTTTATTGATCATACAGATGATTTTAAGGTCCTGTCTGATATTAGTGAATTTGTGGTTAGTCTCTTTCATATGAGTTCCCATGGCAGAGAATCTTCTGTATTTTTCTGCATTGACGTGTTCTTGATATCTAATTAAGAAGTTCCTTCCCGATTGTCACACGTAAGTTTTTTTACACTGAGTATATGTTAGCTTATAAATGCCAGATTCCTGGAATTCGTCATCCTTAAGTTTATTAGCTTTGTTGTGATTAAATAACCTATGTTTCGTGTTGTTGTTGGTAGAGAAAGCTACTTTGGTGTTGCGTTTCTTGAATAAGTTGGTGATCTCATAAATCCGCGGGTTATTAAAGGTGAATTTGACATATCCCTTTGCCTTTTCTAACTGCTGTTTAAGTTTAATTTGTTGTTGATATTTGCATTTAGTAATAATTTTATTGATGAATTTCAAACTAAAACCATTATGTTGGGCTTGTTGACGAATGAAAGATAGTTCCTTCTTTCTGTCTGTTTCTGTTAGTGGTATTTCAAAGGTTCTGTTGACGAAACTACGGTAAGCAGATTTCTTTTGTGAGGTGGGATGTAAAGAATTGCACTTGATTGTGGTCGGTGTAAAGGTGGGTTTCCTGAATATTTTAAACTGGAAATGGTTGTATTTCCGAATGGTTTGGATATCTAGAAAATTAAGTATGCCTTTCTCTTCTTCTTCAGCTGTAAATTTTATGTTAGGGTCTAAATTATTTAAAGTATTTAGAATACTAAGACTGTCATTGATATCCTTATTAATTATGGCATACGTATCGTTAACATAGCGTAGCCAGAGATCAAGTCCTTTAATGTGGCCTATTATCTGAGTGTGTTCCAAATAATCGAGGTCTGTATGTTAGCTAAAATTCCAGAAGCTGGCGCTCCTATTGGATGTCCATCTTGCTGATATATTTTATTATTAAAAGAAAAGAAATTATGGTTCAAAACGAATAACAAGATAGTCATAAAGTTCTCTATTTCGGGTATACTGATAAGTTTGTGAACTAATAAATTCGTTTTAATAATCTCAATGGTGTCTTTAATAGGAATGTTCGTGTACATGTCCTTGATGTCGAAGGAACTTGTTACGTGAGATGAAGTTAACTTGAAATCTTTAACAGCCATGCAAAATTCTTTGGAGTTTTTTTACCGAAGATTTCGTATAAAAAACATAGTTTTGGGTCAAGAACTTATGAATAAATTGGGATATTTTGTATGTTGGACTTCTCCGAAAATTTATTATAGGCCTCATAGGTGCGTCCTTTTTATGTAATTTAGGCATAGCTCTAGCTTTAGGCAGTCCTGGATAAATATTTATGAGTTTTTGATTTTTTTAAAATTCTCCTTTAGCATTTGCAAGGAAACTGTTGTAGGTTCTTGTTCTTGTAGAATAGAAAAACTAATTTATTAGTTCACAAACGTATCAGTATACCCGAAATAGAGGACTTTATGACTATCTTGGAATTTGTTTTGAATCATAATTTCTTTTCTTTTAATAATAAAATATATCAGCAAGATGGACTTCCAATGGGAGCGCCGGCTTCTGGAATTTTAGCTAACATATACCTCGATTATTTGGAACACACTCAGATAATAGGCCATATTAAAGGACTTGATCTCTGGCTACGCTATGTTGACGATACTTATGCCATAATTAATAAGGATATCAATGACAGTCTTAGTATTCTAAATACTTTAAATAATTTAGACCCTAACATAAAATTTACAGCTGAAGAAGAAGAGAAAGGCATACTTAATTTTCTAGATATCCAAACCATTCGGAAATACAACCATTTCCAGTTTTAAATATACATGAAACCCACCTTTACACCGACCACAATCATGTGCAATTCTTTACATCCCATCTCACAAAAGAAATCTGCTTACCACAGTTTCATCAACAGAGCCTTTGAAATACCACTAACAGAAACAGACTATCTTTCATTCGTCAACAAGCCCTACATAACGGTTTTAGTTTGAAATTCATCAATAAAATTATTACTAAATGCAAATATCAACAACAAATTAAACTTAAACAACAATCAGAAAAGGCAAAGGGATATGTCAAATTCACCTTTAATAACCCGAGGATTTATGAGATCACCAACTTATTCAAGAAACACAACACCAAAGTAGCTTTCTCTACCAACAACAACACGAAACATAGGTTATTTAATCACAACAAAGCTAATAAACTTAAGGATGACGAATTCCAGGAATCTGGCATTTATAAGCTAACATGTACTCAGTGTAAAAAAACTTACGTGTGACAATCGGGAAGGAACTTCTTAATTAGATATCAAGAACACATCAATGCAGAAAAATACAGAAGATTCTCTGCCTTGGGAACTCACATGAAAGAGACTAACCACAAATTCACTAATATCAGACAGGACCTTAAAATCATCTGTATGATCAATAACGGAAGTCTGATGAACAACCTGGAAAACATCCACATCGTTCTTGATAAATTAGAAAACGGTGAACAGAATCTTAACGAAAACAACGAGCAAAAAGACATCTTATACCAGCATATAAGTAAATACTTGGAATGGTTAGACAGGAAACAGACAGGATGGACAAGAGATATAATCAAACACGACATCGCAGAAGCACAGCCTAATCTTCCTCCTCCCTCACTTGATAGCCTATATTAGATGACGACAGAACTCTACTTCCCTTCTCTCCAGAATATTGCACGAACTATCAGACTGTGTCACATCGCTACTACACTAGATCGCGCTCAAAGACAGACCTTCTGGACAGCGCAGAATAAACATCTTTTCCAAATAAGAACGAGAGGCAAGATGTCCTGATCAGGTGACCGCCATTTTATAACAAAGGAGTCAACAAAGAACTTTTACCAAACAGTCAACACAGCAATTTTTTTCATTATAACCTAAGAGTATCACTTGTGCTTATTATCCTAATGTTTTTTCATCTTAGTTTTTCCTTTATACAGCTGAAGATGACCACTAAGTGGTCAAAACATGTTCTGTAAGTGTTATATATTCAATTTTGCCTGAGGCAAAAAATAAAGTATCGATTAGGTGGTTCTTTATATTAACTTCTTGATTATACTCATCGATACGGTCATGAAATGGATGACTTGTTATGAAGAATGTCGAAACTCCTATTACCCCCCCCCCCTCTCCTACCAAGGCACACACTACTTCCGTGAGCCGGTGCATCATAACATTGTTTCTTCTCCTCCGCACACCACAGCACCCACCGCCAGAGGCGAGTCTCACACTATCTCGTTACTCTCACATAAAATATGCTCTATTTTATTATATTTACTAAAATTCCCCTTTTTCTTCTTTTCTTCAGGTCACATATTGAACTACGAATTCCTTATAGGACCCTGGCACATAATATGGCATCCACCTTACATACATAACATTAACAAACTTCAAATCACAAGTTACAGCACAACCCACAAGTTTGGAAAAGAACACTTCATCTTATTCTAATACTGTAATTTCAGCCAAAAGGAGTCATCTGATCTTTCATCTAAAGAAGATACACATCATACTCCTAAGAAAGTGACATAAATCTCTTTCTTTACATAATTGGCAACGCAAAGTTGAACCTGAAAGTGACATAAGCGTCTTTCTTATACTAAAGAATTGGAAACCCAAAACTGAACCCAGAACCTCAAGTTCCTGTTAGATTTGCAGAAAACAAGTTTTAAAGTGTTATGTTTTGTCATAAGATTGAATGTCATGCTTTTAACTCAAGACTGAAGAATCTCATACTCATAAGAGAAAAAACATCTATTGAACATTTTGTGACGGAGTTCGAACTCTTAAGTTCTTAATGATTTCAACAAGAACACTATTTTAAAATATGTTACGTGTTGTTATAGAATGTTTCAACTCAGTGTTGTCAAATCTCCCAGTTCATGTTCACTCATTTTAACTCTTAGCCCATTTCTATCATTATAAAACATAGAGGTACATTGTTCTAGTGCATTGTCTTGTATGGTTATTTATATATGTGTCTATGTCTGTTCTCAATTTTCGAAGATGATGCAGAAATTGGTGTTGAAACTAGTACTAATTACTAATTAAAATGTTGTAATTCAACCATTATAACATTGTTTTGTATTTAAAAGGTGGACACATAAGTTGTTCCCAATTTATCATCATAAGACGTCCCAGTTCTCTTAGTTACAGGATCTATAGAAAACCTATGCAAACTGTCAACACTATACAGTACACCAAGACTCTCCACACCCCCAAGGCCATAGATGTGCCGCATATTATTAGTATGGTACACTGTGCTTTCGGTATCCCATTATCAAAAGAGATCTTACTCGAGAACTAAACATCATCCACAACATAGCTAAGATCAACGGGTATAGTAGATACTACATAGAAGAATAATAAAGTCAAGCATTGACTTTCTACTACCCTTATTAGAGAACAAGTAAATGAAACCTCATTCTCCTATCTATTTCCTTGGTCACCTTGTATTTTCACCATTTTCTAATGTTGTTTCTATTTTATGTTAACCTTTCTTGAGTATCATTTGAATTCTAGCATTGGTATTCATTCTGTATTTCCATTCTACACATTTGTAAAGTATGATACAGTTGGGAAGTCTTACCTATGTTGTGTTGGGTCTTATGATGGGCATAGATCGTACAGTACTCTATTTATTTGGGAACTGTGTTCTATATTTGTAAAGTGATATCTTAGTCTATCTCCTTTCTTGTTTCAATCCCTGTATGCTGTTTACTCGCTCCTACTTGGTGAGGTTATTTGATTGGAGAATATATTATATCTGAACTATTATAATCTTGTTTCCTGGGTTTGTTTCTCCCACCCCTTTTCATTTACGAGTATTTATGAAAATCACTTTATATACCGAATTTATATTTCTGTACCATCCACACTGGACCTCTGTCTTGCCCAGCTGTCTTTAATCACGCTTCCACATCTTTCCTAGCATTAATTATATTATAATCTTTATTTTCGCTATTATCTTTGTAACGTGGGCCTTGACATGGCATTAGCTACAGTTAACTGCTACCTATGCCATCTGAGCATCTTCATGTCACTATCACATGTCAATGGTCACAGTGCAACACTTGCGGATATTCAAACGAACCACCAACACAAAACGTTACTAATGGAAGCAAAGCGTAAAAGTATCTTCCAGAGTAGGTTGTTATATGGTTGGTGCCAGTAACTCTGAGATGAGTGAATTACAAAACATACATGGTTATTCAGCTATGTTGTCCATCTCAAAACCCCCTGTGGGTGGAGATGGTAGAATAACACCGACAGTAGCCCCAGCCTGTCATAAGAGGTGAATAAAACAGGCCCCAAAGGCTCTTAACTTGGGAGTGTGGGTTGGCAACCATGTGACCCTTAGCTGAGTCCTGGCATTGCTTTCACTTTCTTGTGCCAGGCCCCTTACTTTCATCCATTCTATCCGACCTCCCTTGGTCCACTCGCGTTCTTTTCTTACCCCGATGGTATTACATAGAGAGTCTTTCATTTTCACCCCCTTCATGGCCCTTGTCTTTCTTTGACCAATACATTCAGTTTTTCAAGTGTTGGAACCCTTCCATATTTTGCCTCTGAGTACACTTTTTATTGAAAATTAGTGATCGATCAACCCAGGAATAGTGTTGATGGACAGCCAGCTTTACAAAATAGGCTACTTGCTTTGAGTGGATCACTGGCGGCGAGACAAATGAACTTCCACAAGAACATTTTTTTCTTTTTGCTAGTTGCTTTACGTCGCACCAACACAGATAGGTCTTATGGCGACGATGGGATAGGAAAGAGCTAGGAGTGGGAAGGAAGCGGCCGTGGCCTTAATTAAGGTACAGCCCCAACATTTTCCTGGTGTGAAAATGGGAAACCGCGGAAAACCATTTTCAGGGCTGCCGACAGTGGGGTTCGAACCTACTATCTCCCGAATACTGGATACTGGCTGCACTTAAGCGACTGCAGCTATCGAGCTCGGTCCACAAGAACATATCACATGCTTGAAGAACACCAATGAACAAATGGCACAACAGATCAAGAAATTCTAGAAGCAGGAATCACTGCAGTTCTGTACTACTGTATACAAAAGAAGAAAAATTCCGCTAAGGATAGTTCTCAGACACTGTCTCAAGAGACGAAACAGGTAGATTTATTGTACAATTGCCAGCAAAGCCAGAAGTCATTCTTGGAGAATAAAACGAACATGCAAGCAAGAAACTGTTGGAGTCAATGTCAAAGATACTTCCCAAACAACCAGAACTCAGAGATGCTTATGTAGACTTCACGAGTGACTATGTAAGGCTTGAGCACATGACTGTGGTTGAGGAAGACAAAAAACAGGGAGCAATGAATTCATACTTCATAATAATGATCCTAGGATCCTAAATATAAAGGACTATTGTGGATTGGAAAGGTGGTTTTATTAATATAATAACTTCTTATTATGAAATCCAATACGGCTTTATAATGAGATTCATAACTTGCAAAATTCATACTTCATTGCACATCAAGCAGTTTTACATACTGACAGCAACACCACAAAAGTCAGAATCATGACACATGCCTCGGCGAGAATGTCACACGAAACAATACTCAGTGACAAACTCATCACTGGACCTAACTTACAGAGGGAAGGACTACAGACGCTACTTGTTCGCGTTGTGATGGCGTGAGGAGTTTGGGTTGAAGCTGAATGTCAAAAAGACCAAATACACAATTGTGGCCAAGAAGCCGGTTGCAGATCGAGGTATGTTGGTGGCAGGAAGATTTCTCCAGAGAGCTGTAAAGATTACTTACCTCAGGTCATCAATCAGTGAGGACTGGGACCAGTGCCTGGAAGGTAAGTGTCGCACTACGAAGGCGAGAACCACATTCTTCAAGCTCCAGGCAGTCCTCAACGGCCACAACCTCAACCTGAACTTTAGAGTAAGTCTTCTCCATTGCTAAGTTATGTCTTTTATATTCTTCATTATGAAACAGAATCATGGGCACTGCCAGAAACTTCTTTGAAAAAACTTCAGACATTCGAGATGTGGCTCTATCACCACATACAGCTTCAGACCAACTGGGTAGATCGGATTTGAAATGAAGACATTCTGACACAGATGAGAAAGGAGCAGGAGATTACCCACACCATCAAGACACAAAAACTCGCCTACTTTGGACAAATGATGTGACACCCTGAGAAATACGATCTACTCCAGCTCATCCTGCAGGGAAAGATGTGTGGAAGACGCAGCCTGAGCAGAAGGATCTTGTGCATGGGAAACCTGTCAGAGGTTCGGGCTTTCGTCAACTGCTCTCTTCAGATCAGTTATGAATACAGTGATGCAGCTAACATGATTGCCAACGTCCGTGTAAGAGCATAGCACTTCAAAGAGACGATCATTGCCATAAGACCTATATGTGTCTGTGTGATGTAAAGCCAACTGCCAAAAAAAAAAAAAGAAGAAAAGAAAAAGAAGAAGATTGTACTGACTTGGTTATAGAGTTCTCAGAATACAAAATAGTGTATTGATGATTTTTGTTTCGCAAAGAAAAAAGTCAAGGTCTGACATACAGACAGGTTACATGACAATCATTGTCTATAAGTTAGTACTTGAGAGTTAATACACAGTAATACATTACGAACAGGCCAAAGATTGTAAATTAATATACACCCACCAAAGTTCAAGAATAATTGAAAGGCCTCAATTTGTTGTTGCTATTTTGCTTTACATCGCACCGACACAGATAGGTCGGGAAAGGCCTAGGAATAGGAAGGAAGCGGTCATGGCCTTAACATACAGCCCCAGCATTTGCCTGGTGTGAAAATGGGAAACCACGGAATACCAGCTTCAGGGCTTCCGACAGTGGGATTCGAACCCACTATCTCCCGGATGCAAGCTCACAGCCGTGCACCCCTGACCGCACGGCCAACTCGCCCGGTGCCTCAATTTGAATAATGACGATGTAATAACGAACACCTTATCCGCGGAAAGCCAGGGTCACGAGAGAACAAGAGTAGGTCAGACGAGGTCGGACAGAAAGATGATAGCATGATGATTCAAGTAGGCCAAAGTGGAAGCAATGCCACTCAATCTGGATCTCACAGTCACTGTATTTACATAACCTATAATAAGAGCCTTATCTGGCTACTGGTTGCAGTTATTATTATAAATTGGGCCTTTCATATGCCATGACTTGTGGCTAACACTTAATTTTGCTAGTCGTTTCAGCCGAACTTGTTCATATGATGCCTTCCGAACATTTTCTATGGCTAGAGGGTTGAGGTCTCCATTTACATATATGTGGACGACATGGCTTTAGCCTCAACATCAGATAAAAAGCTACAGGAATCGTTTGATAAACTTATTACCTGGTCAAATACAAATGGTCTAAGAATTAATTTAGAGAAAACAGTCCAAATTACATTTAGAAGAGGTGGGAAACTCCCAGCTGCAGAGAACATTAAATTCAAGAATAAATAATTTGCTAGGATCAATTCCTACAAGTACTTAGGCGTGACTTTACAATCAAACGGAAAAAGCTTCACCAAACACATCAGAGACGAAGCAACCTCAGCAAAGAAATGTCAGGACACAAGACTAAGTTAAAACTATAGGCCTAAACATAACCTATCTTACCTACATTAATTCTCGACATAAATGTATAAAAGGGAATTACTTGTAAATAAACAAACTGCCGCATCTAAAAGAAAGTAAATGAAGATTTATGTAAAAGAGCAAAGTTTAAAAAACAAGCAAATGAAAA
This sequence comes from Anabrus simplex, assembly GCF_040414725.1. NCBI lineage: Eukaryota > Metazoa > Arthropoda > Insecta > Orthoptera > Tettigoniidae > Anabrus > Anabrus simplex. The sequence goes on along the minus strand of NC_090269.1, from coordinate 219,732,917 downwards.
AGACTGTTGTAAATTGATTGTATTTTGACATTACCAATTGATTTTCTTGAATTCCTCCATAACGGCGAAGTAGTCTAACGATCACAATCCGTGTAATCAACAACAATGTAATAGAACGTTCGTTCTCGCAGATTCACCGTCAATAATGACATTTGCACAACACACATGTTCACTGTTACATTATTGCAGAGCCCGCCCGGTTCCAACACCATAGATGAAAATCCGAGGCTAGTCAAAACGTGTGTAACTTAAATATGTTAGTTTGCAAATAGGCCGCTAGGAACAGCAAGTTTTCCAAAACGGGAAATAGCAAGTTGTTTATCTTTATCATTATACCCAATTTTAATTTTTGGTTCAATATTCTACACTTTGTTTTTTCTCATTTACGTACAAACTCTGTTAAAAATGTCTATATATTTCCAAGCGGTGATAAATAATATTTCTTTGCATTGGTGACGGTGAGTATGGGACAGGGATCATATTAGAGATGGAATATTTTGAACTTAAAGGCTATGTAGTGATTGTGATTGCTCTTGTAATCCATAAATATTCTTTGGCTACCAGCTGTCGTGCGCAGCATTCTATCCTCTTTGGTGCGCAGGTCGTGCACTTGTGTATAGTAAACAATAAACTTAGGAGACCGGTGAATTACAATTATGAGTGCAGGAATGTTATATGGTGGCGATGAAATCGGTGCACTTGTTTTTGATATAGGGCATTATTCTATGAGAGTAGGATATGCCCAAGAAGATACTCCTAAGGCAGAGGTACCTGCTGTTGTCGGCGTCCTCGAGGAGGCTGCGCCGTCCGTGCCACCGGTTAACCCCCAGATGATGGATGTTGATGAAAAGAAGTCTGATCCTTCGTCAGGTAGTCCAGGAAAGAAGTATTATATTGATACTAATTATCTGAATGTCCCTCGAAAAGGAATGGACGTTGTTAGTTATATGAAAGATGGTATGATTGAAGATTGGGACCTATTTGAAAAAGTTCTGGATTATACATATGCAAAATGTATCCATTCTGAATCGATTTACCATCCTGTACTAATGTCAGAAGCGCCATGGAATGTTAGAGCTAAACGGGAACGCTTGACAGAACTTATGTTTGAAAAGTACAATGTTCCAGCATTTTTTCTGGTAAAGAATGCAGTCTTGGCAGCGTTTGCTAATGGGCGTGCTTCTGGCATTGTGGTGGACAGCGGTGCAACCCACACATCTGCTGTACCAGTGCAAGATGGATTTGTCCTGTCCCAGGCTATTGTCAAGTCTCCCCTTGGTGGTGATTACATCACAATGCAGTGTAAAAACTTCCTACAGGTAAGTTATTTGTCTGCAGTATGAAATGCCTGAGTGTGCAGTTAATTTAAGACTGATATATTCTAAACAGGTGCAGGTTCTGAATAATATGGTACTTCATGTTCCTTGATCCTTTTCATGCTATAATTTAAGACCAATTAGACTTCTGAACTTATAACTCAGCAGTGTCAGTGAACGCTAATATCTCTCCTACATAGCATACGAGGTAAGATTTCCAAGATTCCTCATCCTAAGTTACCGTATATATTACGACCAATGGGACAGTATTGGTCTACCCAGTGGCGTGCGGTGAACACATTCGTTATCCCAGCTGCAAAAATGTTTTTTAAATATAAGCAATCGTAGCCCTACTTCACTCTCTTAAGTCAACATTACCATTTTATAAGGCTGCATTTTTCGTGGAAAGGTCTACCTGAGAAACGTATTTCAAGAATATTTTCAACCACACGCACATATTTCCAAATTGATATTCACGGCAGTGACGACACCATCATAACTTAATCTAGAACTTTTTTTTTTGGCAGGGGCTTTACGTCGCACCGACACAGATAGGTCTTGTGGCGACAATGGGATAGGAGAGGCTTAGGAGAAGGAAGGAAGTGGCCGTGGTCTTAATTCAGGTACATCCCCAGCAGAACAGATTTTAAACAATGTACTTACAGTTTCACCCGATGATGCTTCGTGATAGTGCAGTCATGGTTTCCACAAAATTACACTGGGACTAAATATTTGTTTTTAACTTAAAAAGCCTGACCGAAACGGAATCAGCAAATTATTACTGGTGTTTTACCGTCGCTGTAGTTCTATAATTTCACTCGCTTACTGAGTATAGGCCTACGTGCATCAACAACAAATGAGGCAAAATATTCGTCACGACGTATAACACACGTTATATTCTTGAAGAATAGCACAGAACTCACGAAAACTTCACCTGTAATCCAAGAGGAGCACTACGGCTATCAGAAAAATACTCTCATAGGTTATGATTTTCATTTCCGTGTTGACATATATTTAATATAATAGAGTTCGAGGGATGTTCCACCATTCAGCACAATGTAAAATATTTGAAATTTATTACGTGAAGACCAGTTTTGACTCCCTTGGAGTCATCATCAGTTCTTGTAGATAATTAAATCAATTGGAATCTGATAACAATCATCATGGGGATTGCCTACATACATCTCCATAGGTTGACAAAAAATCATGACTAAATTATATACACAATGGCAATTGCTTAAATACTTATCAATAGGTTGTCCTAAAACATAATGACAAATTATGTACACAATGGCATGAAATACTTGGCACTTGAAGAAAGATCTTGGATCAGGGTTAAAAGTATACTGTCATGTGTTTGTAGAATTCAATAAATAATAAGGTGTTCTTTAATCCACCTATTCAATACTTTAATTTCCACTTATAGTAAGAGGTAAGAAAATGAAAGTTATATTGTTCGCAGATGATATATGCTTGTGGGGAGACTCTAAAGAAGATCTTCAAGGACAAATAAACTCCTGGGCAGAATCTGCTAAAGAATATGGACTCATCTTCAGCCAAGAGAAAAATGAGGTTATGGACATGAAGAGATACGGGCAACCAATGGGACACATTGAAATGGAGGGGAAACAGCTACAGATGAACCATCAATTCAAATATCTTGGAAGTGTTACCTCTGATACTGGTTCTATAGATAAGGAAATTTCCCTCAGAATTCAGGCAGGTAGCAACTTTTACAAAATAGTTAAAGACATAATATGGAACAAGAAAATACCAACAAAATGTTAGAGAGTCATATATGAAACTTATGACGTACCAATCCTGACCTATGGTTGCGAAACATGGACCATGAGAAACAAAGATGTTAGTAGAATCCAGGCAGCAGAAATGAAATTTGTTCGTAGCATGATCGGCAAAACACGGAGGGACAGAGTCCGTAATGAGGAAATCCGCAAGCAGGCTCAAAATAACAATGCAGCGACTGAGATGGTATCGACATATGCGACGCATGGGTGATGACAGATTACCAAAAAAAAATGTATGATCTAAAACTTGAAGACAAAAGACCATGAGGGCGGCCAAGACTCAGGTACAAGGACATGGTGAAGATTGACATTCAACAGAGAGGACATACTTTGGAAAGCATTGAAGAAGGAGAGAAGTTCAGGTACCGCAACTGGTGGAGAAGCCTCGTTTGCCGACCCATCGCTTAAGTTGGAACGACATGGGATATGTATGTATGTATGTATGTATGTAGTGGTTACATAAACAGACTATCAGTTAAATGGGACATATTTAAGAACACCTTATTATTTATTGAACTGTAAATTTTCCATACAGACCAAAAATGAGATTTATAACATGTATCATTGCTTGTAGAATACCGAACAGACTTGTCAGTCTTGTTACAGTCAACTTCAAAACATGTGAACCAGTTGAAAAAAAACCTAATGACAAATTATACAGTAAGTCGGGGAGAGATGGCACACATTTTGTAATGATCGTGCAGCAAGTCTTCGCCTACATTTCGATTAGCTTATTTTTATGCTAGACGTCATTCCTTATGTCTCTCCTCACTGCTTTTTGAAGGACATGGTCTTAATGTAAGTAGATTGTAAAAAGAGATCGTTTATTTGAAAATGTGTCATCTGCGCCATCTCTCCCGTAGTGTCTGGGTGAGATGGCGTTATGTACTTGATATGCTAAGGAGGGAAGAAATTAAGAAGTAAACTATGATTACAGGTTTAATACATTTATTTACCTCATTTACATTCACTTGTCTATTATTTCTTGGCCACTAATAAATCAATTAATTATTTAAACTTAAAGATTTATCCCTCAGTCCTTTTAGGATATGTTTTTGCTTACTCTCTCTTCTCCACAATCATCACATAAGTTCTTATACACTGAACACAATTCATGCAGCCACTTGTTGCAGACGGTGCACTTAATCCAATCATCCTTCGTTTTTTTAAATGATAGTTCTCCCAGCACTCCACACACTAGTTGCAATCATCAGATATTGCATTATTTTGCCCATCTGGAATCATTTTGGCAGCTTCATTGGAATGAGGTTTTTCTCCTTTCCTACTCTTTCCCGTTGTGGCAGTGGTTGTAATTTTTCTTTGCACTTTGTTCTTTTCGTTCGCTGAGATTTCTCTTTTGTTAGAGATATTACGCTTTAAAGTTGCATTAAAGGCATGTACCACAAACTTCGATTAGGCTGTGGCTGCTTCCTCTTCTCCATAATTAGTATAATTTGACACAGAATTAAACAAAATACATATAGGAGCTGATCGGAGAATGGAAACACATTTTACACCTAAATGGAAATTCAAAGAATGCCGCGCCAACTCTCCCGACATTTGGGGAGAGATGGCACACTCCTGCCCCAGGAACTGTGTTGGCCCAACATGGCGTATGTCACACCAGCATAGTCGTTGACTAACCTAGTCACCCGCCTGTGCAAATGCAAAGTTAATTTAACTTGAACAACCCAGTCAGTGGGCTTTTATATCATGCTGCAGCAAAACTTTGAAGGTAGAGAAGACGTATTTGCCAGAAATATCCAGGATTTCAGACGAAATCAGTCGCACCATGTGACATCCAACAGATAGCTTTTGTTCTCACGTACACACTGTACACACGAGAAGCAGTGGTCGAGCGATCTAGCGGGCGATTGCCGCACTGGCCTACCCTGCGCAATCTCACCCGGTGCGCCATCTCTCCCGGAATCACTATATACACATTGTTCCGACCTCATTCGGACAGGTCCCTGAGAACATGTGATTTTAGGTTTATTACACTATATACACCTCGTGATATATTTGTTTAACCTGTCACTCACACGATGGTTTAGATATTTACAGAACTTGTCCGCATAGCACATTTCACCTTAGTGCGGCAGCCATGCTGCTTTTTAGTCACTCACCCAATTGCACGCGAAGGTGCCCGACCACTCCCGATGTAAACAACCCCAGGAAGTGGTGCTCTGATCAATCACAAACATACTGCCACACCTAAATGCATCACATTTAACAATTACAAGAAATGTTGAATTTAAATTGAACAGATAGTCATATTATGAAGTTCTTTCACCATCAATACATATGCTGTTTATGAGAGGCGCACAATTTCAACCAATATAACTTAGCAAAAATGTACACAGATGTTCAAATAATGAAACCTAAATGAACAAATTGAAATCCTACATAAAAAAGTACAGCACTAAACACAAACAATATAGAACACTGATCATAATGAAAATCTTACTATACAAGAGCAAAGAATTTAACACCAACACAAAATGAGACACTGAATGTATTTGCAAGTATCAGTCTTGAGCTGGCAATGGACATAACTTATGTACAGAACGCCTTAAAATTCCATTGCTGGTGCAAATTGTAACCGTATGCACTCGTCCATCCTTCCCAGGATGAGTTTCCTCAACCATTGCAGGTCGCCAAGAGAGAGAAGGAATATTGTCGTCCTTAACTAAGACGATAGTTCTAGGCTGAGGGTTAGGGGTTAGGCTGACTTGTCAACCATTTCTGCTGCTGTTGTAAGCTATTAAGATAGTCTTTAGACCACTGTCTCTAAAAGTTCTGCTGCAGCGCCTGAATGTAGCGCCATCTGGAAGTACAACAGTACACACCATCACTAAAGTCAGGTTCAGGGAAGGATAAAGAGGAGCTCCGATCAGAAAGTGGCCAGGGGTTAGGTATGAGGGTTCATCAGGGTCGTCTGAGAGTCTAACGAGCGGTTGTGAGATCAGGCACGCCTCTATTTGGCAAAGTAGGGTATACATCTCGTCATATGTCAAGCAGGCATTGCCAGCAGTTCTTCTCAGATGATGATTCATGGATTTCACTCCAGCTTCCCAGAGTCCCCCGAAGTGAGGTGAATCAGGAGGAATGAAATGCCAAATGAATCCCTCTTGTGCTGCATTGTTCAGCATTTCTGTCTTCCACTGCTTCGACTGGTGCACCTTTAACAATTCATTTCTAGCTCCTAGAAAGTTAGTAGCATTGTCACTATAGGCTATAGGTTTGTACACCTCCCCCACCTGGCTGCAAATCTCCGTAAGGCAGCAATAAAGGCCTGTGTGGTCAAGTCACGAACTAATTCCAAGCGTATCGCCTTGGTGCAAAGGCAGACGAACAATGCTACGTAGCATTTTACTTTGACCTTGCTCCTGGCTGCACCCTGTTTAATGTACAAAGGGCCAGCGTAGTCAACTCCCGTATTCAAGAATGGCCATGACAGAGTCACTCAAGGAGAAGGTATCTTTCCCCATGAGCTGCGTTGCTGTTGAGGCTCGTAGTCTGAAACACTTCACACATTTGTGAATGACAGTCCGTACTACTTTCTTTATGCTCACTATCCAATATCTGGATCTAGGAGAAGCTGCTACATGATTTTCACCAGCATGTAGCAGCCGAATATGCTCGTCAGCCTCAATCAACTGGGTTACATTATGACGCTGAGGTAATATGACTTGATGCCTTTCTGCAAATGGCTTCAAAGAGTTTTGTAAGCGTCCTCCTACTCGTAATACCTCGTTCCCATCTAGGAATGGGTTCAGATTTCTTATTGAACTTGGCAGTGAAACTGATGAAATAGACTTCAACTCGCCTATTTCCCTTGCGAATGTCACACGTTGAGCAAGTTTGATACATATCTGAAGTCCCATCGCTAGCTCTTCTGCAGATAATGGTCCAGTTTTTCTTACGTTGTGTCTTCGGGAAATGAATAAAACTGTTGCAATAAGCCATGACCCTCTGTAGACGACAGAGAGATGAGAACCTTCGTAATCTATAATCTTCATTTCCGTATTGACGAATTAGACAATTAGAAATAGGAAAGGATTTCCAGCTATCAGTACTTATTTATTGCACTTATTATGCTACAGGACCGGTTTTGACCCCTTACAAAGGGTCATCTTCAGCTGAACCATACATTTATATCTATGTCATGAGGTATAATTAAGATACATTGTCTGGAGAATGCCATATGATAATAAACATTTGGTCACATCCAAATGGGGCATGTCAAAACGGGAACTGGCGTGTATGTCACTATGTGCGACAATGCAATTGTATGTCTAAAATGATATGTTATAGGTCTTAAAATTAGTTTATAAAACACATTTCTACTTAAAACTAACTTATATATATAAGATGAATACAATATATATAGGAACACTTCATGCACATGAACGTTCGTGTCTTGCGTGGTGTTCAATTCATCGGTTGACTTCTGTGTTCATGTCTTATTTACATAGTTGTACACTCGGTTGCTGTTCTTGGAGTTTAAATGATACGATTTACTTGTAAAATTGTCACGTTGTATGAATAAAAGATTTTTTCTTCATGTATATACATGGAATAAAACACTTTCCAATTTTTAAAAAAGGATGCCAGATGTATGGATAAAATTAGGCTAAAATATGTTCAGCTCTGCTGTGTGTTGAAGCTTGTTGCTTTGTGTTAAAATCGAATCATGTTGTCCTGTGACATCCATAAAATTTGAGTGACATTGGGTTCAAAGTAGTGGCTCCTTTACCATTTGTAGTTGTGCAGTGGTGTTATATTATCTGTGGAAGATAAGATTGAGCTATGAGTGATATTTTATGTTGGAGGAATGTCTAAGGGTTGTGTGTGCTAATTTGAATATGTACTTACTGTTATTGGTGTGGCTGAGTTGTGTTTGATATGTAAGCTTGTTGTGTACTACTTCGTGTTCTTCTTGGGCTCATACTAGCTGCTGTGAGGGGAAGGGAAGGAGGGGTAGGGAGAGTTGTTGTGGTGGGGGTGGAGCTAGGTGTGTTGTTTGATGTTTCTCTATCGCGTGTCGTGTTCTATTTATTGATTATCTTAGGGTAGGAGTTTTTTTAGGGTGGGGATAACTGTATTGAAGATGATGTTGGTTTTTTCTGTAATTTCATTTTTGTTGTAATTTGGATTGGTATACTGATCTAGAGTGATGTAAAATTCTTCTGTTATGTTGAGCAGGGGGCCTTTGGGGTTTATGTTCAGGATTTGCATGTCATTCTCGATGTTTGTGAAACTGTGTTTATAGTCTTCGACATGTTGGCCTATTGAGGAAAAATGATTATGTTTTACCGCATTTATGTGTTCATTATATCCGGTTAGGAAGTTTCTACCGGTGCGTCCGACATAGCTTGTCTCACAGTTATTGCATTTGATACGGTATACCCCTGAGTGGTTGTATTTGTTTTTGCTGTTGATTGTCCTAACGTTGCATATGATGTTGGTACTGTTGTGTGTAGTTTTAAATGCTATTCTTAAGTTATGTTTTTGTTAAACTTTAGTTATGGGGTATATGTGTACATTATTGAAGGTAAGGGGTCGAAACCGGTCCTGTAGCATAATAAGTGCAATAAATAAGTATTGATAGCTGGAAATCCTTTCCTATTTCTAATTGTGTAATTCGTCAGTACGGAAATGAAGATTATAGATTACGATACCGTAGCCAACCAGGCAAAATGGAACGCATACAGATATCAAAACGATGAGACAGACAAGTCAATTGTTTGTCCAACTCTTGTTCCGAAAGTACAAATTTGCTGTAGCCTACACCAGAAGCCATAGAGTACTAGAAACATTAGGTCCCATCAGTGAAGGTTCATCTGCATTCACAAAGTATCACTGTATTTGTCTTCAAATAGATTGCCTCTCTCTTCATCAGTCCCAGTTTTTGTACGTCCATTAATTCTCAGGCTAAGAAAGTTGATGCCTGCTCTCCTGATAAATTGGGAAGCAGATACAAACTTGTCAGGGGCTGCAAAGAAAGAGATGAAGAGAAACTGGGATTGATGAGAGAACCAATTAATATGAGGACAGCAGTGCAGAGGGATGAGAATAAGATAGAAAGGTTACATGTGGAATACAAAAGATTGAATCTACAAGTGAAGAGGAGTATCAAGATCTGTCGTGATCTGTTGAAAATCATCCCAGTAGCTGTGTGGTAGCTCATTGGATGCTTTTAAGTGTGTTCGGTATAGTTCGTTGTTGAGATGTTGTTTTTTACGGTATAAAAACTTTATTTCTTCTTTCAGCCAGATTTTGTTTGTTCTTTTTTGCATATTACGGGTTTGTATGGTGTGCCTGTGTTTATTATTATATTTTCTCAAAAATTTAGGTGTTAGGTCATTTTTAGACATTCTTCAGAAAAGCAGTGCTCTTAATCGTGTTCGTTAGTTTGATCTTTAAGTTTCAGGAAGAAAAGGAGTAATGTTGGGGAGTGTTTAACAACGAAATTGAGCATGATAGTCGAGGAAATCAGAAACTATTATACAGAGTAATAAAATCAAAAAGAATAAATCAAGAAAAAATCAAGGCAATAGAGAGAGAAGATGGATCCATAGTACATGACGAAAAGGGTCTTCAGAAGGTGATGGCAAAGTATTTTGAAAAACTTTATAATGAGGATGACTGCTCGAATGAAAAAGGAGATAGAAAATGGAAATAATACAAGGAGAAAAAGAAGAGAACCCGATAACATGGTTGGAAATTGAAAGGGCAGTGAAAGCAATGACCAAAGGTAAAGCAAGTGGAAAAGACAAATTCAATGCTGATATGATTAAGGCAGCAGGAAGCATTGGACTACAGTGGCTATACCGAGCCCTCAGTGCCATATGGAAGGATGAGAGGATATCTGAAGATTGGCAACAAGGAAGCATTGTACCATTGTTCACAAAAAGAAATAGGAAGAAATGTGAAAATTATAGTAGAGGTATAACCCTATTATCACATGGACTAAAAATTATTGGAAAAATCTGCTTAAATTGGAGAACAATGTATTTTCTTTCTCTTCATTATAAGTTAACACAACAATAATAAGGGACCAGGAGGCTCTGGCAAAAACAACAACAGCAGAGCCCAAGGCGCATTAATATTACAAGTTTGAAGGAACTTGATCGCTCTTAATTAACTTTAGACGGGAGCTCAGAGATCACCAATAGAACATTACATGAGCACCAAAGCTCAACCCTATTTTACAATTATACAAAATAAATTCTGACTCCTACAAGTTGTTAATCCATTCCATACTAGAGGTCGCCAAACTTATGAAGCTTCTGAGCTACCGTACCATTTTTAAATCCTATTGTGAGCTACCAAAAGAAACTAGGACAGAAATAAGAATGTTTTAAAAAATTCTTACGTCTTTTTATTGCCTATAAACTTACATTTGTGCTAAATATGAAATTAATTTTAATTAAACTCATATATAAGAAAAAGAAATTGAAATCAAAGAAATTGAAGTGTAGTTAATAATAAATTACAAATGTAAGAACAGATTCTTTTATCAGACTTATTAACATTAATGAGATGGGTGGCACTCTTCTTTTTTTGTCATCAACCGTTTTTTTTTAATGTTGGGAGAGTAGGTAGTGGCTGCCCTTTGAATATAGTTATCCAAGTGTTCATCAGTCAGTCTGTTCCTATACTTGCTTTCTATAAATTTCACACTGAAAAAAGAACCCTCACACAGGTAGATAGAGCTGAATATTGTCTTCACTTTGAAAGCAACCTGGACCACAACTGGGTATTTTTCTTTAGGAACAAGAGGCCAAATTGTTTTAGTGCTTGAAGGAAGCGACTTTACAGATAAATCATTTTGAAAAGCTATCAGTTCCAACTCCACTGCAGCATTGTTATCTTGAAGATCAAAATGCTCCATGACACAAGTAGAGAGCTCTTCAGCATCAATCACTGTATGAGGTGATTTGAAAAAGCGTGCAACAATTGAAATGCTTTTGAAATCTTGGAAGCATTTGTTGAATTGACTTCTCAACTGTGAAAGAATTTCAACATATTGTTTCCTGTTGTAAGGGGACGTTGAAGAGCCTTGCTTTTTGAGGGTTTGTTTCAAACAGGTAAAGTGTTTCTATTCACCCTGGATGAGAATATTTTCCCCACAGTTCCTACCTTTTTTTAGAATGAAGCAACATCCGAGATTGTTCCACCAGTATCTTGATCCTTACCGGTACCTTAGGCTGCAAGTTAAGGATATTTAACTTTTCGGTGATGTCTGGAGAAAAGCAAAATCTTGCAGCTAAACTGAATCTTCTTGTTCACAGAAGACTTCACCTCGTTCTTTAAAAAATTCTACTAACGCAGGAAGCAACTCTTTAAAACGTTTTAATACTCTGCCTCTACTAAGCCAATGAACTTCTGTATGAAGCAGTAAATCACCATACTAGCAATCTAGTTCATCAGTCGGTGTTCTGAATAAACATCTCTGAATTGCATGTGCTCAATGTTCACTACTTTTATGACTGTTTTCATGTCATTGTTCGTACTTAAAACTTTCCACACAGTGACTGCTGGTGTATTACACAATGGTAAGAGAAATTTTGCAAACTGTTGTCCTGATAAAGATGTTGATTCTCATAAGGAACCTGAAATATTTGTTCTGAATAACTAAATTTATAATACCAAAATAGTTGGTCCTTTATTGGACTTGGTAAATTTTCCAGCTAACTCATTCTTGGTTGCACACCCACCAAGACGCATGGCTAGTGCATACCGTGGAGGCCACTGCATAGGCTACTTGGAGCCACCGGCATTGCCAATGCACTATGAGAGACTTTGTCTCATAACGAAAAAATGATGCCTGCTTGGCCATCAGATGATGTAGATGTTAATTCCCATAGGGAGCCTGAAATATTTGTCCCGAATAAGAAAATTTATAATACCAATATAAATGGTCCATTATTGGACATTATAAATTTTCCAGCTAACTCATTCCTGGTCGCCAGCGTTTCACCCCCGTGTGTTAAATAGGGACGTAGGCAGATAAAGTTTGTGCCAGATAGCGCTCGTGTAGTACCAGGTAAGCGCAAGGCGATCATCTTATGTTTCTCCCAGTCAGCTGCGAGTAATGTATAGAATGTGACAGAGTTTTCCGAGCTAAACCCGATTGTATCTTCTCTAATTTTACTCCAAAACTATATTAATTAATTGTATAGAAATATCCCCTAATATATTACGGACGATTTTCAGCGTTTAAGCGCTAAGCAAAGCAAAGTCACCTCCGTACAGGCCATGAAGGCCCTTGGAGGAGTGGAAGGTAAAGACTTCCACCATTGTTAACCACGGCACATGATGGGGTAGGAGTGGTTAGCTCTACGCCCGGCCGCCTTTGCCCCCAGGAATTAACCTGGTACTCATTTTTTGTGTAGGCTGAGTGAACCTCAGGGCCATATGCACCTCCAGAAGTGGAAATCTCGTTTCTTAAATTTTACAATTTCCTGGCGGGGATTCGAACCCACATACTTCCGGGCGAACCGAGCACGCCTTCACTGCCTCGGCCAGGCAGCCCCTGTTTAAGCGTTAAACAGCTGCAATATGAGCTACGACCAGAAGCGCTAAAATTGGCGGTAGGAAGGAAGAATTAGTACAGCGGTAATTAGAAAATGCTAACATGCTTTATTATCCAAATAATGAATAGGAGTCAGCATGCCTTTTCCTAAAGATTACAGTTACTTGGGGGTATTCTACATTGATAAATATATAAATATACTTCCACAAGACTTAAATCATAAATAGAGATTTAAATACGCACTTGCTCCCCTTGCTTATAGACTTCGATTCATGTATTTTTTAAGGTTGATGGCTTACATGAAACTGCAGATACAGCCTTGTCCATCACCAAAGGCATGTGAATTTCTTGAGTTACCCAGTGCCGGTTCCTTTGAAGATTTGACCATCAGCCATAAGGTGAAGATCACTATCACAAATTTGCATTTGATGGATTATTTCATATTTAGAAAATCAGAAATAGATGGGACACCTGTTTCCAATTACAAATCATTGTGTTATGCTGGATACAGACTTTTCAGGTTAATTTCAATCGGGTGAAATTATAAAATTCAGTCCTGTGAAATCTGAGTACACAAAACATACGACCTATAATGTGAATCTTATTTTAGGAGTACCTGGTGACATTATAGGAGGGGAATGTGATTGTTTAGCTGGAGCAAGCCCCAAGGCAACTGGTAAGCATATTGCAGCTGTAAGCTATGCATTAGAGCACTTCCCCAAGACTGGTATTATTCAGTGTTCAGAAACATGCAGCCAAAATTTATAAACTTTTCAGCATCTCCCTACCAAACGGTTGAGGCCAGTTAGCCCTCTGAAAGTGGAATGTTTACCCTTGGAACAAATTTTGCTATTAAAATCTCAGTTGTGCACCAGTTATAACTCTAGTCGAGGAGCATTTCTGTCTAAAAGCAAGGGGGCTGTTTTCAAGGACACTTTCTCTATCAGGCCAAATGTTCAACTCTTTAAATTGGCAGTACATGAAATTAATCCAAACATTAAATGTTCTCCCAACAGTAGTTTTATGGATTCCGAAGTTAAGACCTAGTTCCTTGTCATATTTGTTGGTCCTTAGCTTCATATCTGTCAAGAAGAAACACAGTCTGGGTTCAAGAGGGAATATCTGTAAATCGTATCTGTTTTCTCACAGAACAGCAGACACCAAATTACAATGTTGAACGTCTACAAACCTCGTATAAAGCAATATGGCATCAGGATTACGCATTGTTTGCTCAACAAACAAATTACCTGTAGTATATGAGTGCTGATGTCTTTGGAAATGGGAGTCACAAATGTTACATTCACTTCTTGGGGTATATTCACGATTTCTTCCCGTACTTCAAAGGAGGTGATTTCTACATATTCCAATATTGTAGGCTTTTCGTGGTAATCCAGCACTTTTCTGGTGTATGGCCTCTTCCTTGTTTTTGTTGTGTTCGTGGCCACGGAAAAAGCGATGGAACAGCGCCCGGTTTTAATCTTGCTCTCTCACCTTAAAATACAAACTCATACATTCGGTGGTTGTTATCGAAATGCCTAATCAGTTTATAGGTAGAAAATAGGAATTATTTCCCTTCGTAAATCGCACTTACCCAACAAAGTTTTCGTGAAGTCACCGGGTTGAAAATAATGGGAACACAATTTAATATTTTCGATCAGATCTTCTCACCGAAATTTTTCTTTCTAATAGCATGTAACTATTTCTTCCTCATTTCTGTATTTTGTGGAAACGGGTGAAACGAAAATGGGCTTCCCTGATTTTTGCAAAGAGGAACACTGCAATAGCTCGGCATAGTCACGAAAATAACAAATTAAACAACTTAAATTCGTGGATATTTAGCGGCATGAGTGCACAGGAGACAAATGAAGAGCACATTGAGCTTACCCAGTACAACAGCAGTGCATTGTATCGGTGCTAGTTCTATACATCCCTATTGGGCTCATCAGTTGATACATAGCACACCCACCGAGACGCATGGCTAGTGCATACCGTGGAGGCCACTGTGTAGGCTGCTTGGAGCTACCGGCAGTGCCAATGCACTATGAGAGATTTTGTCCCATTCCCAAAAATTGATGCCTGCTTGGCGATCAGATGATGTAGATGTTGATTCCCTTAGGGAACGTGAAATATTTGTCCTGAATGAGTAAATTTATAAAATACCAATATAAATGGTCCGTTATTGGACATTATAAATTTTCCACCGAACACATTCCTGGTTGCCAGCGTTTCGCCCCCGTGTGCTAAGTTGGGCTCATCAGTTGGTACATAGCACACCCACCAAGACACATGACTAGTGCATACCGTGAAGGCCACTTGGAGCCACCGGCAGTGCCAATGCACTATGAAAGACTTTGTCTCAGTACCAAAAATTGATGCATGCTTGGCCATCAGATGATGTACATGTTGATTCCCGTAGGGAACCTGAAATATTTGTCCCGATGAGTAAATTTATAATACCAATATAAATGGTCCATTATTGGATATTATAAATTTTCCATATTGCTTCTTTTTATAAAAAAAATTGATTAAGCTTATGTGTGTAAGTAAGGAAAGCAGAGTTGTTCACTGGTGATAATTGTTTTAAAAGACAAAACAACAATATTATTGATTAGTTTGTTCATCCATTGTATGATGTTTCTTTTGTATGTTCTGTACATGTTTCCTTTACTCTGTTCTAGGAGAATGATATTGAGGTGGTGCCTCCATATATGATTGCGTCTAAGGAACCAGTCAAAGAAAGAGAAAAGGCTCGCTGGACCAAGAAGCGCAACTTACCTGAAGTTACAACATCATGGCATAATTACATGACAAAGAAGGTGGTGCAGGACTTTCAAGCAAGTGTGCTTCAAGTATCTGAAACTCCATACGATGAGAAGACGGTGTCATCTATTCCTACTGCCCATTATGAGTTTCCAAATGGTTACCATCAGGTATGCATGATATTTTATTTTACGTATGATAACAGTATTATACGGTATATACAGATGTTAGGGGCTGCCTGTCCAAGGCAGTAAAGGCTTGCTCGGTTCACCTGGAAGGACGTGGTTTCGAATCCCTGCCAGGAAGTCTAACAGCGAAATTAACCAAGTATGGTTAAAATTCCCAACCCCGCCAGGAATCAAACCCAGGACTCCCGTAGCCAAAGGCCAGCGCGCTAACCCTTTACCCATGGAGCTGGACATGTTGCCCTCTAATAACTGAATAACACTGTGAAAAAGTGCTGCCTGAGTATGCACACCTCAGACAAGGGATCATAAAAAACTGCTTGTTTATATTTGGGCACCTGCTTTCTGACTCAAAATATTATTTCAGGGCTGGATAAAACTTCAGTACTCGTTCAGTGGAAGGTAACAGGGAAAGCCACCTTGTTCTACTGAAACCAAGAACCTTTGAATTTTCAGTCTCAACAAAATTATGAAAATCCATTAAGGAGGCATCACATACAGTGTAAATGTGAAAATATACCGTATAATCCCGAATACCACCCGCACTTTTTCCCCCAAAATATTGGTTCAAAATCTTGGGTGCGGGTCATATTCAAGCCGTTCATTCTTGTAAATATTTATTACGTTTACATAGAGTATTGAAACTAATTTGAATACGGTTACCATACTCAATATACCACATGTAAACGGGCATTCAGGTCTTATTGTGTTATAATTGCATTCTAGAAAACAAGATTGATTTTTTTCTCAATACGGTTACAACGGCATGTAAACGCGAAATGTAATGAAATACAGTAAATCTAAAAATATGGCTGAATATGAAAGCCGCTGCTGCGGATGCTTGATCGTCATTTGTTTCACAAGTGTTGCTGGTATGCTGGGTGCGCGAATAGCTGATTTTGTGGGAAATCGTACTTTGCGAAAGTCGAGACTGTTGGTTACGGAAGTCTACCTCGCTCACATTCGAGTTCCTTATCTGTCCTGTGAAAGTGCTGTCTCGATAGTAAGCAGTGGAATCAAAACTGCGCCTGCGGTCATTTACTGTGCATGAGAAACTTAAAGTTGTAAGCGAAGCTGAAATATACGGAAATCGTGCCGTTGGCAGAAAATACGATATTGATGATTCGTGATTGGCGCAAGAAGGAGGAAAAACTTCTAAAAAGTAACGGCGATCGCAGAGTGTTCCATGTGCAGAGTACAGTGTTTCTGGAAATTGAAGAACGACTCCACAAATTTGTGATAGAAAAAAGTGTCAGGATATGGTGTTTCTAGTGAAATGTATCAATTGAAAGCACTAGAGATCTCAAAAGAACTCAAAACACAGGGTTTTACTGCAAGCCACAGATGGACCCAAAACTTTAATCGGAGAAAGGGGTTGTGCATTCGGAGACGTGCATCTGTTTCACGTCGTCTCCCTGGGGCGTATGAAGAAATTTTAATGACCTTTCAGCGTCACGTTATTGATTTGAGGAAGCAAAATTCTTATTTGCTGTCGCAAATTGGGAATGCTGACCAGACACCTGTCTATTTTGAAATGCCGTTGGAAAATACAGTGGATACAAAGGGTCCTAAAAGTGTAACTATCAGAACAGGTGGTAACGAAAAGCAACAATGCACGGTAATGTTGTGCGTATTAGCGGATGGAATCAAACTCCCTCCATATGTGGTTCTGAAAAGGAGAACACTTCCGAAAGGGAAGTTCCCGTCTGGCGTTATTCTTAGAACACACGAGTCCGGCTGGATGGACAGTGCGTTAGTTGAGGACTGGGTGAAGTGCATTTGGCAACGTCACCCGGGAGCTTTGTTACAAAAATAAAACATGCTTGTGTTGGACAGTTACCGAGGACATACAACTGACGCCGTAAAAGATATGATGAGGAAATGAAAACCAATCTTGCGATAATTCCCAGAGGACTCACTTCTATTCTACAGCCGTTGGATGTGCGCATGAACCGGTCTTTCAAAATTGCAATGAAGTGACGTATGGCTTTTAGTGCTGGGAGATCCCAGGACGGGTTCGGCTCACCAGGTGCAGGTCTTTTTATTTGACGCCGGTAGGTGACCTGCGCGTCGTGGTGAGGATAAAATTATGATGAAGACAACACATACACCCAGCCCCCATGCCAGGGAAATTCACCAATGATGGTTAAAATTCCCGACCCTTCCAGGAATCGAACCCGGGACCCCTGTGACCGAAGGCCAGCACGCTAACCCTTTAGCCATGGAGCCGAACAAAACCGCAATGAAACAGTTGTACACCGAATGGATGTCTGATGGTGATCACGCATTAACACCAACCGGACGAGTGAAGATGCCTGAAATGGGACTAATATGCAGCTGGATCAAGACCGCATGGGTGCAGATTCCCAACGAGCTAGTGTCCAAAAGCTTTTGAGAAATGTCGAATTTCAAATTCACTGAACAGTAGTGAGGACGACTATTTGTGGAAAGATGCCAGCGACGAAAGTTCCTATGGTGAAATTTCAGATGACGACAATGAATTGTGAATAATCCGAGTATTGGACCGATTTTATTTATGAGTTTTGTGATGATTTTATTAATTGTAAGCTGTTTGAATTTATATTTGTGGTGTATTTGAAGAAACTTAAATAGGTATATAAGTTATTTGGTTTTTTTTTTTTTTTTTTTTCTGTATTTTGCCGTCTCAAATTTAGGGTGCAGGTCTTATTCGGTGGCGGGTGGTATTTGGGATTATACGGTAAGTAGATTTTCTGCATTACACTTTCAACACAAACTGGAAGACAATCCACAACAGTTTGTGTAGCAGTATTGACAATGACCACTGCAACCCACACCAACAATTGATTTCTCAAGAGACCTGCATGATGGAATAAGCATTTTGTAGAACATCTCCTAGATGAGCCACCAAAGTTAAAATTAGTGTTGTCCACACGAAGTCCACTAATTTACTTTCAAGGTAAAAATCCTTGACCATCTTCACGCCTAATCCATCCTGTCTGTCTGTCTGTCTGTCTGTCTGTCTGTCTGTCTGTCTGTCTGTCTGTCTGTTCCTGTTCATTTGATCCCAGTTCAGCGCCTAGAAAGAAATTAGTGGGAAATGAGCTGGATGTAGCTGCATTGTTGGCGAGTTTATGCTTCTTATGTTGTTCTTATGTTGTTGAATTAAACGATGCTACCAAGCTAGTTGCAAATAAAGGATTTTTTTTAGTTCTTGATATTTTAAATGGCATAACATTTAATATTTGTGCAGTATTAAATGTGAAATTATTAATTAAATATTTTTTTAGTTTAGGTATTGTTGCTGTTCTTATTATTATGATTCTGTTACAGGACTTTGGAAGTGAACGGTTTCGTATACCAGAAGCACTTTTTGATCCAAGTGTAGTTCAGATGCGCGGTGGTGTGGTGGGTAACACTATGCTTGGTGTGGGTCACATTGTCACCACTAGTGTGGGCATGTGCGATGTTGATGTACGTCCTGGACTCTACAGCAGTGTTGTGGTCACTGGAGGAAATTCCTTCTTGCAGGTATTGTTTTCATGTAGTTTACGAAACTACATTTAGCCTTATTATATAATGTAAAAAATGTGGGCACATTTGTGGCTAGCAACTTTGTTCAATATGCAATGTGCTTGGATACAAATGACTAATTATTGTTAATTTCTTCATGATAAATGATTGACAGTTTTACATTCTTATGATTTTTTTCCATCCGAGTAACTGTCTTTCTTGTAAACTTTATTGATTAGTTGCATTTAGAGCAGTGACCAATTAACCAATCAGTTTGAGTGTTGTGATGAAGCAAGTGTAGAAGAGTGGTTAGAATCTGCATTGAAGCTGAGAGATGATATTGATTGAGGAGCAGTCGTGGCAACCTTTTATGGGATTAGTCTTGTTGCCAGTGAATGTTCTATTCGATACTTCTAGATTACAGGTCTCCCTATGGTTATATTCACAGTGAAAAGAGCATGGGGTTATGGGAGTTAATTTTGTTTGATGAGTGAGAATTTTCTTGAGGTTTGATGTATTACTAGGAAATTAATAAAAAGAATGCAGATAGAAAGATATCTAAATATTTCAACGAAAGGAACTAACTTACCGTGTCCCTTGCGGGTCAGGACACATAGCGCCCCAGTACAAGTTTTCCCCAGTGTTCTCCCCAGAAATTTCTGTCAGCCGGGTGGCAGGAATGAGTAGCCAGTTATTTAATGAAGCCAAGCTTTCAGCCAATTTGCATTGACCTTCATCTGGGCATGTTAAGTTCTGCTTCTGACAGTGAGCAAAGAAATTCAAAGAAACATGAAGTCATGACCGTACTATCCACGGCCTACCCCACTAATTGGACTCGAGGATCGTCGTGCTGTAATTCACCACCCTCTGTTGACAGTTTTGTGAGTGCGTCCCGCTGTTCCATGGTGGTGTTAAGCATGTATTTCTGTAGTACAGGTCTCCATGTATTTGATAACTTGAAGCCGTCTTCCCTGTTGATGTTATTTAGGCGCAGCTCTATCTCTATGGCTTCCCTTAACAGTCAAGCATAGAAGTCTTTTACAGGCGCGATGACCTTCTCCTGGTCAGAGGATTTCATGGTCTGTACGGTAGAAATGTTCTGCTATGGCAGACTGGCTTATGGCATTCTCCATGGATGTTATTCAATAATCTCACTGCTGACCGGCAAGCAAAAGTGAGCATTTCTGAGAGGACCGGCTTGCTCCCAAAGGTGCAATTTACCCTGTGAAGTTCAGGAATTCAAGCCCTTTTCCTGTTATTATGCAACTTTTCCCAACCTGCCTCCTGTGACAAGGGCTCTTATCTATGTTGGAAATCACGTTCCTTTCGCAGAGGATGACGGAATATTTTCAGGGCTAGGCAGTAGTGATCGTACTAAGCAGTAATAGCGAAAATTCATGTCGCGGCAAGGGAAATAATGTTATATAAATATATATGGGGATAAGAGCTTCGAATTTATGACACGTTAAGCGAAAAAACGTGTTAATGAGGAATGCATTAATGAGGTTTCACTGTAATTTGAAATCCAAATCAATGTATGAAAACCCTGTTAATTTATCAGTACTGCTATCCATTACCTACTTCTCTTCACCCCGCATTTTAGTTTTGTTCCTCTTACATGATGTAACAATTTTTTGCTGTTCTTTTTATAGACATATCAAATTCCCAACATGCTTGTAGGAGGTCCTTGGAGATATTCCTGTTTTTCCTGTTCAGAATGAACAACTAATTTTTTGGCTGTGATCACAATATCAGTAGTCACACATAAAACTGCAAGCTTGACTAACTGTAGGCCCCTTTTGTACATCAGATGCTTGTGTATTAATATATTTGTGTTTTGATTATCTAGGGTTTTCCTGAGAGGCTGAACCGAGACCTGTCAGTTCGCATCCCATCAAGTATGCGCCTAAAACTGATCAGTGCTAATGGATGTGCAGAACGACGCTTTGGTGCTTGGATTGGTGGCTCTATTTTGGCATCCATTGGAACATTCCAGCAGATGTGGATCTCTAGCCAAGAGTATGATGAGGCAGGAAAGGGCCAAGTAGAACGTAAATGTCCCTAGATGTCGCTGTATTGGTGGTGTTATTGAACTCCGTATGTGTGATGTAATCTGTCAGCCTGACAAAGAGAGTGAATGTGAGACAGTTTTGTTTAGAATGAAGTTTACATGTATGTTAAATGACTGATGTGAAAGTAAATGTCCTGGTAAGCACAAAATATTATCTGGAATATTGACATACTGGTGTTAACTTGATAGCTCGCCATGAATATCAGAAATATGTGCAGATTTCATTAAGATGATGTGTAACATACGCTGATTGTACAAATATTGCATATAACCTTTTTTTTTTTTTAAATACCCCTGACTAATAAAGTGCTTAATGATGAAAACAAAACCATATACAAATTCCAAGTCAGATCATATAACTTGATGTGTTACTTCGTGCATAGCCAGTTAGAACAATAAATCTCTTTTCTATTATTTTTAAAGTTGCCTTTATTCTGTATCTTTACTTTCTGTACATCTTATGAAGAGCTTTGGTGGTTACATCTCTGGTCTGTAGCAAAACTAAATCTCGCCCAACAATGGGGCTAATAAATTTGAGGTCTAAGTTACAGAAGTTACTACCATATTAACTGAAAAATATTTATATAAATTTGCTGGGATGCACATAAAATTGATTAGCCCCTTTACTATAAAATTTGAGAGAAAACCCAAAATTTGAGATGGCACCACTGTAATGTGATTACAGAAATGAATAAACAAATAAGCAACTTTGTATCGCATGAAAGATCCCCTTCTCGTATGGTAACGATCATATGCTGACAAAAATCCAAATTTGCTTCCTAATCTTCCCTGACACCTATTAACTCTCTGAAATTTAATCTTGGTAGTATATTACAAAAAAAAAAAAAAACTACTATTAACTTAATTATGAATTTAATACCAATGAATAGGCAATTTCATTTACAAATTCTACACAAGTACACACACTTTACAACATTTCTTCCTCACAACATCCATCAGTACCTTATGAAAATAATCATCACAGACAACAAACACTTTACAATACATACCTCTTAATTATATTCCTTATACTCATACATGGCACATATCAATACACATGAAATATAGCTTATGAGCTTATGCCTCTTTTTCTAATCAGACCAATTTACATAGTGTGTTCCCTAATCTAAAATTTCACATGTATTCTTCCCTCTTGTGTCCAGGATCCTATAGCTCACCACCAACATCCATTGGAGTTGATCAATTGATTCCTCCCACTTCCCAGATGTCATATAACAGAATTTACACTTCACTAACCCATGCTGCTACACTGCACAAACGAAGACATAGCTTTTAATGTTGCAATCCACTTCTCATAGTTTCAGAACAACTGTCTCTGAATAATAACTTTAGAATAACCTCTTCCGATTATGTTCATATAAGAACAGTCTCACATAACAACTGTGTCTAAATACTTTGCTGCAGAGCAGTCTTGGAATAACCTCCACATGTAATAATATTTAATTAAAAAAAAGTATGTCTGAATTAGAATCGTAGTATGATCACTTCACAAAAGAACAGCGTCAAAAGTAGAATCAAGAATGAACATCTCTTGCTTGTGCAAGCTTATATATACAGAGGTGCCAACTGTTATGGATTGTCCGTAATGATTACGGATTTCACTTCATGATTGCGGCATTACGGTCAAAGGAAAAATTATTACAGGAAAGCAACATTATCACGATAAAAATTAATTTCTATGAGAAAAGAAAATAAATAAAAAATGTTCAATCCTCTAAAGCATTACTGGTCAACCCTCCTTGTTTCAATGTTTGTAAGTTGGTAACTAAACAAATTTGGCGGTTATTTGGTCGTCACTTCCTTTTGTTTCCCGCGAGCATTGTGAAATCACGGGCCAGCTACATAGATATACGGTGCTCTCTTACCTAGAATGACGAATTAAGTCGGCTGTCCTCCTCGGTTTGCTGTTCTTCGGTGCACACGCATTCGGCTCTATCTTTGTTGTGTGCGTAGACGTGAGTGGTATATTTAGCGCGTTTCAATTCTAGTTGTCCTAATCAATGATTCGAGAAAAAAGTGATTGGTTTTGTAAAATGAAGTGGAGCAATTGTCAAATTACATCTTCTTCTAAGAAGACAACAGTGTTGCAAAAACTTCAAGACTGTTACACAAATAAATGGCCGTGCCTGCTTCACGTGTTAGTGAAAACCTCGTGTTCTGCTGTGTGTGTTTGTGTGATTTCTCTGTGGCTCACGGTGGACAAGATGATTGCAGAAGACACACAGAATCCAAGAAACATCACACATATGGTGAAACAAAACTATGAAATCAGTCTGTTTCATCATTCTTTGTAAAAAGTAATGAAACTGCGGTGACAAATGCCGAATAATTCACATCACATCTTTTGGAGCATAATATTCTGTTCAGTTTCAGATCACACTGGAAATTTATTTAGATCAATGTTCCCCGACTCTAAAATATCTCAGAAATATGGTTGTAAGAATTAAAACCTCTGCTTTAGTTCAATATACGGCATCTGAGGCAAAAAATGAAATAAGTGAACTTTAGCAAATAATGATGTTTTCTTTGGCTACTGATGGTAGTACGGATTGAAATGCAGTTAAACTTTATCCTATAGTTGTCCCTTTTTTTATGCTCCGAGAGGCCAAATATCAAATTTTCTTTAGCCATTCCATGGGAAAAATGCATTTCTTTTTCATCTGACAATGCATACACAATGATCGGGGCTGTTCCGAGGTATCTGTGGAACAGCAGAGGTGAAAGAAGGTGCGGGGGTGAACGGGCCTCAAAATACGAAATTAAAGTTAAGATAAAATTTAACAAGGTTATATTTTCTTTTCAAAATTAAGAAATAACAAGCATGGCAGGTACAGAGTAGCAAGGCAACAAAAGTACAATTACAGTATTTACAGGATTTGGGCTTCGAGCCCCGAACTCACAATTCTTGAGCAATTAGCCCAGCTTTACCCCAAAACAAGTTTCAACAGAGGGGCAGAAAACCCCATTCATGCCCAGGAGCACTTGCTCCAAATTACACAGTAAAGCCTCCTTGAGGCGCGCAGAAAACAAAATTTTCAAGAAAGAGCAACTCGCTCTCAAAATTTAAGCCTGTCAAAGGCCACACCAAATTCCACCTTCAAGCTGTCCTCTAAGGACATAAACACAGGGGTAAAATACCCAACCTACTGAGGCCTATTAAATGAGAAAAGGTTAATTACATGGCCTCTAAAATACCAATTTGAGAGGAGGCGATCTGCACTCCTAATACATTTTGTTTAAAACCTAATCTGTCTCTAGGCCGCTAATGCAAGGGCTAATCCCATACTAAAGAGGTGACTTTATAAAGAAACAATTTACATTACGTTAAGGAAGAATCGGTTGTGAAAAATAAGTTCACCTCAAAACAATATGAGTGGGAGCTCGAGAGGGTTAAGCACTCTCTATCCCAATATGTAGCTTAAAAGAGAATAGATACTAAGAGTCCTTACATTTTAGGGAAAAGTTACATGGTGGAAAAGCTTCGGACCCGCCCCGAGAGTTAAACTGCTGAGCTAGCAAGAAAAGAAGTTATTAAACGGCCATTACCTTATAGATGAACTGCTGCCCGAAGAAAGAGGCGCTTCCCGCCCCCTGCTATGTACTTTACACACCAAAAGATGTTACTGGAGTGGCCCGGAGACCCGAAAATCAGCAGTTTATATACTCTCGCGGAAAGTTCGAGGCGTTTCAGGAATGAGAACACCCGCCCACAAAAACTTTATTGGCTAGGGTTAAGCAAGATATTCAAGTTGGAGAAGATACCCCTGATTGGTCATAAATTAATTAAAGAAATTCGGGATTGGCTAAATTCAAACCCAGGGGAAAGAAAGGGTTATACAGCCAACTTAAACAATAGAAATTTAACAAGGAACAAACTTTTGAAATAAAAATTTCTCCAAAAAAAACAGTTCTTTCACTTCGCACTAGGGTGCACCATTGTAGTTCTTCAGTAGTGTCCTCTAGAAGAGAAAGTTCACACTTCTTACTACAGGTAAAACAAAAATACATCAAAAACGACCCAGTTCAGAAACTTCAAAATTTCCAAGTAGTGACATCTTCTGAGAAACTTGAAAATTAACACATTAGATAAAGTTCAGACTTCCTCCAGTAGGGGAGTTTCAACTGGCGCAAAGTTTGAATTAGCGACGTGGAGGTGTACCACCCGGTACAGGGGCAAATACAGTTGTTGCCAAATTTGTGAAGGACAGGCATTCTTCTGTTTAGGTCCCAGGTTGTTCATGTCATCTCGTACACATCTGTGTACAAAAAGCAGCAGCCCAATTACCAGTCAATATAGAGAACTTTTTGGTTCAGTTATATTACTAAAAGGCAAAACATGTTGAAAGTATGTCAGGCTGTTTGTGGCACAGAGGGTCACAAAATTTTGAAAAATATCCGTACCCGTTGGCTCTTGCTTCTTCAGTCTATTAATGGACTTCTTGAGCAGTGGGAAGCTTTGATATTCATGTTTTATAGTGAGCCCCACCATAAAAATGAGAGCACCAAGCAGTTTGAAACTGTAAAATCTTTCTTATAAGATCCACACACAAAACTGTTTTACTACTTTCTTCAGAGTACACTGCATGTCTTTAACTTAGTGAATTTATTTCTGCAACAAGATGCTCCAGCCATACATATTCTTAGGAGGGAACTTACTGGTCTTTTAACTGACCTATTGGTCAAATTTGTTCAGTCATGTTCTATTCAGTCAGAATCTGCCTCCCTTTTGAGTGTTGAATTCAAGAGGAGGAAATACCAGAAAGCCAATGAGAACTTGGTAATTGGAGCAAAAGCCAGGGCATCCTTGAAAGATAATGACTGTGCTTCGTTTTATAATTCTGTAAGAGAGTTTTATATGGCAGCTTGCAGTTACATCATCAGGAAATTTCCCCTTGATGATGAATTTCTTCATCATGCCGAAGTTGTAGACCTCTCTCTCAGAATGAAGGTTTCCTATTCATCTAGATTCCCAAGTTTGGAAGTTTGGTCAAGGAAAGTGAACATAACAAACTTGAGGAGGAATTTGCAGTTTACCAGTTTGATACTTTCCTCGAATTGTATTGTACATTGACCTAACATTGATGTGAACTGGAGCAATATTGAAGAGCTTAAAAATGAAAGTAGACAAATTAAGTATAAAACCTTAAGTAATGTTTTATTTGCAGTATTAAATGTACCTCACAGTAACTCTCCCATAGAAAGAGTTTTCAGTGTTGTTAGGAAAAATCAGAGAGAATTCAGGCCTACATTAAGTACATCTACACTGGAATCGCTTATGGGTCTGAAGACAAATATGTCATCTCAGCAAAGCAGCTGCTGGGTGCGAAACAAGCTACAAAGAATTTTTTATCACAGAACCAACTGGTAATGGGCAAATTTTATTGTGTAATATGATATACTTTAGAATAGATTGCTGTTGGAAAGGGCATATGGGGTGCTTTGGATTTGATTCATAAACGTTTGAGGGGGGGGGGCTCTGCGCACGTTAAAAATGGGAATACTGATAACCCACTTCAAAGGTTGGCACCTCTGTATATACACGACTAGCAAATGTACCATGCTTTGCTACATTGATTACGGATTTCTACGTAAATTACTGTATACACGGTGAGTGAGATTTTATTAAATTGTATGTCTCTTAGCGTTATCAAAGAAACACCATGGGGAGGTCCCCGTACGTTCTTTGCCGTGTAAGGTGCAAGTTATGATGATAACAGCAGGCTCACTTGCCTATTGCCATTCTCAGTGAAGTTGGGAAGTTTCATTATAATGGTAGGCCCCCTTGTCTACTGTTGGTCACAATCAGTTTGGGGAGCTTTCGTTACAATGGCAGGCCCCTTTCCTACTTCCCGACATGTTCCATTTGAGGAGTTTTCATTATAATGGCAGGCACCTTCCCTACTGCCAGTCAAAATGATGTTTAGCTGTTATCATTATAATGATAGGTCCCTTTTCCTAATGCCAGTCAGTTTATTGACAGTCACACTCGAGTTGGTGTGTTTCGATTATAATAGCAGGCCACTTTACCAAATGCCAGTCACAGTTTAGATGAATAAATTTGTTTATAATGTTGGGCACCCCTGCCTACTGTCAGACACAATCAGGTATGGGAGGTTTGAACAAAAATTGCATGCTCTTCTGCCAGTGAAATCTAAAAGAAAATTATTCATTAAAATGGTAGGCCTTCCTTACTAATGCCAGTTATGAAAGGGTTGGAGAAGGCCCCCGTTCCTACTGCCAGTTGAAGTCGATGTGGGGAGTATTGATTACAATTGCAGATGCCCCTCCTGCTGGCAGTCACTATCAATTTGTAAAGTATTAATGACAATGGCAGACACTCCCTTTCTATATCGCTACAAATCAACTTCAGTGAATATAGATCAATGTATGAAAGTATGTGCACGCTTACAATATAGAAGACCTTCATTTACAGACTAACTGCTGCTAAACGGTACGTAATATCGACAATCAGATTGCACCATAAGACACCTCTTTTAGCGATCTATATGGTTGAACCTATGACATTTTCTTGTATCACTTTTATTTATGGGTTAGATTGAGTTAGAAACATTGAAAAACGGCCAAATTTGGGTACAGTTTACACACACTGCACTACTTTTTGGATACTTATGCAACAGCTAGAAACAGAATTTGGTTCACAAATGGCCGCGGTTTGGACCAATGTTCGTGCCGAAATTGATGCTTCTATCATTAATAGAAGTGTGTCAAACTAAGAAATGTACGTGAGAAAAGCACACAATATACATACAATTGAGAAATACAGCCAAATCTAATGTATAAACGAAAGAGATACAACAGAAAGTCATAAGATCAAAGTTGTAGATTACTCCAAATTGAACAAATATTGTGTCCTCCATTTTGTGATATGACTTACCGTTTAGCAACCAAATACCTCGAAATGAAGGTCTGCACAGTCATTAAAATTGCCTCCACATTTCAATATTTTTCGGGGGTAAAAGTGAAAAATTTGAACACTTGGAATTTTTCCATCGGTTAAAAGACTAAAACCTATAATTTTGCCAAATTTCAATTTTGTACCTTGTCTGGCAGATTGAGCTGCTATCTTGGAGGGGAGGGGGGAAACAATTAGGACTTTCAGAAATCTTTTAAGCCCACGAAACCTATATTTTATCGCTTTGGATAAATATATGCGACTGTTCTTATGTTGAGCCCCAAATTTGAAAACCCCCAGCGTGCTCCCCTCAGAGAAAGTTGAGAATTTTTTATTTTTCTAGGGATATTTAGGTCATCAGCTTCTCTAGTACCAAGTTTCTAAAATGCCCGGAAGTGCCTCATTAATTCATGTCTCTTTTCATTTATATCTTTACCCGTGCTTTGCTACGGGATTCTCGCAAAGACTTTCTTTGTGGTTTTCCTAACTGAAATCAACTTAGGCCATTACAAAAACATCAGTAGGAATCTAGCAATTAAAAGCAATGTTATCATATAAAGTACTCGATCAAATGAAAAGCCGCACATTTTCTCACTTTTAACGAACAGTACTGCGGTTACAAGTAACTAATCACATTTTGGTCCGTATTGAAGATACAATAAGTAAAACACTTTCAAGATTAAAAGTATTGTGTCCACCTTTTCAATACAAATTTGTGGACACAATAATTTTAATCTTGAAAGTGTTTTACTTACAGTACTACGGTGCCGATCTAACAGTCCAAAATTCCAGTGCTAGAATGCCTAGGCCGCAGACAGCCATGAACACTCCTCTAGAATTTTTTCGTTAAATATGCACACTGCTCATTCCAATCAGTGCCTCAGAATAGGGATTGAATAGCTCGAATGCTATGGTGAACCAGTGTATAACGTACCAGTAATATCAGAATATTTATGAACCGGAGGAATGGCATGCTAAATAAGAAAGTTTTCTAGCTCCCCAGCTGCTTCCCACCAATATTCAGGCAGGCTGTTACACTCTGTACGACCGGGCAAGTTGGCTGTCCGGTTAGGAGAGTGCAGCTGTGAGCTTGCATCTGGGAGGTACTGGGTTCGAACCCCCACTATCGACAGCCCTGAAGATGGTTTTCTGTGGTCTCCCATTTTCACACCAGGAAAATGCTGGGGCTGTACCGTAATTAAGTCCGGGTCTGCTTCCTTCCCACTCCTAGCCCTTTCCTATCCCATCGTCATCATAAGACCTATCTGTGTCGGTGCGACGTAAAGCAAATTCAAAGAAACCTCAGTATACAGCAGTAATCCCCATCTATCCCACCTGGGCGACTGCCTAAATGCAGATCAGTATTGATTGATTGAAGGAGTGGCAGCAGAAGACACAAAGCACACCACAACAAACAATGGTCAATGTAATGTTATTGTTGATCAATTAAAATTGAAATAATTGATAAATAGATTCAACCTATTCAATACAAAAGAATAAGAAATGTAGTGAATTACATTCCCATTTAATAATAAGTAGAAATGGTACCGGTTTCGACCCTAGTCCAGGTCATCGTCAGCTGATTAAAACATGAAAAACAATGCATAGGAAAAGGAAATAAAATATTAAGTACAATCCGGATCAGTAGAAGAGGCGATATAAATAAATGAACGGGGGTAGACACTGTAAAACTCAGAAGAAGTAAAATGCAAGTCACTCAAAAGAAAACAGTGCGCAATTCTCTGAGCGGCAGCATGGCACACGCAGCGCTAGGCAAAGTCCCATAACGTTTACGAATAGCGGAGAGCGGTTTAATGAGCCAATTTTTAAACACTGTCAGGCACAAAGTCACATCACAATCGAACACATACGAAGATCCATAATCGTGCAGGAGTTGAAGACGAGTAGATCCATTGAAGCAACTTGCCAGCTCCCGGTGATCAGCGTGACACATTCAATATCAGGCACTGTGGTTTCAAACGCCAAAGTAAAATGGAGAATAGCTTGAAGATCCAGTCATTTTCCTTGGTCGCGGGAAAGTAAGTATATAGATAAATATAATACAATTCAATATAATTGAATAAGTAATTGTGCTCCTATAGAATACTTAGAACAGTTGACGTGAAAAAACAATTGTGAAGAGAAAAAATATAGTAAAAAGCGCAATACCGGAAACAAATGAAAACGTATATGCACAGTGCGCAATTTTTTAAAACATAAAAAATTCAGGTCTTGAAGTAGTCGAAATCGGCGCAAGGCAGGAGTTGAGTATGAATGAGAAGAACCAAAATGAAGGTGGAATTGATTTTTTTTTTTAAAGAAAAGATAGAATAAATTAATAGAGGAAGGGGAATAGTGGAATAAGATAAGAATAAAAGAAATTGAAATTAAATGGTGTTGAGGAAGGAGATAGATGAAGGAGGGGTAGTTTAGGGTGGGTTATTGGAGGTAGAAAATGTGGGTTGGAACTTTGTAAGGCATGGAAAATAGAATTGGGGTTTTGAAATTTAGAATTTTTGAGAAGAAGAATTAGGAAGTCAAAAAGGATATTGGGTTTTTCAGAAATGTCGTTTAAATTGAAATTAGGGTTGAAGTATTGATCAAGGTGAATAAAGCAAATTTCAGTAGTGTTTAAGAGGGAGCTTTTGTTTAAGTATTTTCAAGTCTTTTTCAATATTGGTGAAACTATGGTTGGAGTCTTGTATGTGTTGTCCTATGGTGGAGAATCTATTGTATTTAATGGCGTTGATATGTTCGGAGTATCTGATATTGAAGTTGCGGCCAGTTTGTCCGATGTAGGAGGAGCTGCAGTTGTTACATTTGAATCTGTACACTCCAGATTTAGAAAAAGCATTAGATTTATTTAGTGATTTAGAGTTGTGTAAAATATCTAAATTTCTATTGTTAGTTCTAAAAGAAATTTTCATGTTGTGTTTTTTAAAAATATTATTTATTTTATAAGCATCTTGAGTGAAAGTGGAAAATCCAGTTGGTTTTGTTGTGTCTTTAGATAAAGTGGTTTTAGGACAGTGTTTGAATTTGTTGATGATGCGGTTTATGAAGGAGTTGTTAAAGCCATTGAATTTAGCGATGTTACGGATGGTGTTCAATTCATTATTTAAATCTCTTTTAGACATAGGGGTGTTGAAGGCACGAAAAATTAAGCTGTTATAAGTAGCACGTTTATGTGCTTGAGGGTGCGAAGAATCTTATCGTATTGTGGTTGCTGTTTGGGTTGGTTTTCTGAATATCTTGTAAGATAAAGAAGAAGGATGTCTAGTGATAGTTGTCTAGGAAGTTAAGAGTTTGGTTGTGTTCTGATTCGAGGGTGAATTTAATGTTGGTGGTTGAGATGAATACGTGTAGAGGCTGCGTTGGTTGATTCTTCATTTAAAATTACCAAAGTGTCGTCGACATATCGGGCCCAAAAGAGGATGTTGAAGAAATTATTATTATTGATTTTTGTGTTTTCTAAGAAGTCAAGGTAAATTTCAGCAAGAATGCATTCAGGCATGAAAATCAGTATACAAAGTCAGGGAATAAGTCACTATAATCTAGGCCGTAAATTTTATTCACGCTGAATGAAATAGTAGTTTAGGGGAAGGCCTAAAATTTAATTCTTAAATATTTGTTATTAGTGGTCATATCGATAAATACCACATAACTAAAGTTATATAGTATTAAATTTCCAATCATTTGTCTTATACATAGTTACCGTACCGGCTATGATCACAGAGACATTCATGAATTTGGATATTTTTGTTACTAAGTCCATATCAGCGCCGAGCCGCAAAAAATGGGTAGACAGAGTTTAATGAAAATCGGTATGTCAATTCGGAGAATAAGGAAAATAATTTTATAAGATGCCCTAATCTCACAGAGTCCAAAGAAAATTAAATCTGAAGGCCTACAATGTATACAGCTCATAAAATTGATCAACAATAACATTACGTTGGCCATTATTTGTTCTGATGTGCTTTGTGTCTTCTGTTGCCACTCATCTCCGATAGATAGGATTACTGCTGCGTACCGAGTATTTTTTAAATTTACCGTACGTCGCACCGACACAGATAGGTCTTATGGTGATAATGGGATAAATAAATAAATAAATAATAAATAAATTAGCCGTATGAATCCCCTAAGGGCTACGGCCTCCTGCAATGCAGGGACAGTGCTCAGTTTAGCTCATCAGGTGAACAGGTCCTGAAGAGCATTATTATATTGGTTAATCTGTAGTTTTTCATGATAACGTATTACCGCATATTGTACACTTGTGTAGTCTCACCCCCGAGTGAATGCAATTGTGTTTTTCTGGAACAACAATTCGCAAAAACGCACTGTTGCATTAATGACACGTGTACACTTTTATCCCAGGGAGGGTTCAGGTTGTTTCTAGGTAAAAGCGTAAACTTGCACTCTTCGTTCTTGCATAGCTTCTTCTCCGAATGTTGTAGACGTTTCTTGTAATTTCTTGACCTTATCCTCCGTTGAAATTCTCCTGACATACATTGCAAGTGCATATCCTCCTTCCACTATGTGTTACGTGATGAGTTATCAAATCACTACTGCATGCAAACGTCTGTCTGTTTGACATTCGTCTTGCTATTCTCCCGAGTGCACAGAAGATGACCATCACGGTATCCTCTTCGTCGAAGCGTACAGTTGTATGTTGTATTCTTCGCCTCTGTCCTGAGAGCGTACTTCAACATATTTTACACTTGCTCGGCTTCTTTCCGCAGTGTATGCGAGGTTGATAATTTTATATTCACAACTTCACAAAAACCTCTTTTTATCAATTTTACTGTATTATGCCGTAGTGATCAGAGAGGTGATCTCCAGGTCTCTTTGCGGAAGCGCACCGTTGCATATTTCACTGCTGCACAATATCTATAATATGTGTCTTGATCGACCTATGTTATCACAGGGCTTGAGCAAAGGTGTATCCCGTAAGGTCAGTGATCTCTGCACATAATTTTTCCCAGCTCTTTCCACTCTTGCCTTATCTTTGCTGTTCT
Organism: Anabrus simplex; assembly: GCF_040414725.1. NCBI lineage: Eukaryota > Metazoa > Arthropoda > Insecta > Orthoptera > Tettigoniidae > Anabrus > Anabrus simplex. Next base: position 219,699,795 of record NC_090269.1, on the reverse strand, counting down.
TGTCCATTGTTTTCCTCCCCATCTCGCAAACCAGTCTGCCCATCTAGTTCTTTGCCTTCCCACGTTCCGCCTTCCTTGTCTGGGATCCCACATTGTCATTTTGTAGGTCCATCGATTTTGCTCCAGTCTCGCTACGTGTCCTCCCCATTTCCACTTTAGCTGATCGGCTGTCGTCAGAGCGCCTTTCATGCCGGTTCTCCTTCGTATATCTTCGTTCCGTATTCTGTCTCTCAATGAGACCTGGAGTATTTTTCTTTCCATTTTGCGCCGGCATATCTGGATCATTTTCCTTTGTTTTAGTGTTAGCGCCCAGGTTTGGCATCCATATAGTAGGACTGGTATCACACATTTTTCTAGGACTTCAGCTTTAAGGGTGAGTTTCTGAGTCTTGTCTGTCAATATGAACTTTAGAGACCAGAACCTCTTCCATGCTTGTCCTATTCGCCGTTTGACCTCTTTTTCTGAACAGTTTGAGAATGATATGTTCTGGCCACGGTATGCACATTCCTCTACGTATTCCAGTATTTCTCCGTTTACGCTAACTGGAGTTTCCAGTGCATTAGTCATCAATTTTGTTTTTCTTGGATTCATTGTCAGGCCTGCTTCTTTGCTGATGTTGTCTAATTCTATTATCATTTGTTCTAGCTCCGTTGCCGACTCTGCCACCAATACAATGTCGTCTGCAAATCGTAAGTGCGTTAGTCTTGCTCCATCTATTTTGATGTCATATTTGTTTTCCCAATCTAGTTTTCTGAACTGATTCTCCAGTAAGCACGTGAATAATTTTGGTGAGAGAGGGTCCCTTTGCTTAACTCCTCTTTCTATCTTGATGTTCTTTCCTTCTCTTTCTGTTTTTATTCTGGCCTCGCTGCCTTCGTAGAGTTTATCCAGGAGTCTGATGTATTTGTTCTGGATCCCTTGTTTGCTCAGTGCTTCTAAAACGTATTCCCGTTCCACGGAGTCAAATGCTTTATTGTAGTCCACAAATGCTATATATACATCCAGATTGAATTCTTGTGTTTTCTCGATCAGTTGATTCACTGCTTATAGGTGGTCTGATGTACTGTAATTTGTTCTAAATCCTGCTTGTGTCACTGGTTGTTGTTCATCTAGTGTCTTCGCCATTCTCTTAGTTAGGATCTTCATGAAGAGTTTGTAAAGATTTACAATTAGGTTGATAGGTCTGTAGTTATTGATATCGTCTTTGGCTCCTTTTTTGTGCAGAAGTATGATGGTGCTTTGTTTCCACTCCCTTGGTATGTCTTCTGATTCAAGTATCTTGTTAAATAGCGTAGTGATGAATGGGGTTATGTCTTCTTCACCCCATTTCAGGAATTCATTGTAGATTCCATCTTCCCCTGGGGATTTTGCATTCTTTGCTTCCCTTATGGCTGCTCTTACTTCACTGGGAAGAATGGGTGGTATTCCTTCCTCAATGTCCTCTTTTGGCGTCTTATGACACTGTGTGCCATTTTGGGAATTACTTGTATATAATTTCCTGTAGAATTCTGTCGTTTGTGTCACTATCTGTTCTCTCTTGGCTTGTCTTTTACCATTACTGTCTTTCACTCCCAGTATCCAATGATTGTCCGGAGTTAATTCCTTTCGAATCTTCTTCATTGATTTTGTATTTTCCATGATTTCTTTGACTACTTCCGTGTTGTGGTCTCTGATGTCTTTTCGGATTTCCCTTTTCGTTTGTTTATTGATTTTTGTATATTCCAGCTTTGTGCGCTCATTTTCTTTGGCTTGTGGTTTCAGACGTTCTCTTTCTTCGATCAGTCTTTTAGTACTATCCTTTAATTTTATTCTATTTCTTCTTCTGTTTCCCGGTGTCGAAGATTGCTTGACTGAGAGGGATATGCAGTTTACGAGCTCTGTATAGTATTGTTGTGCCTTCTGGTCTGTTTGTTGACTGGGATACAAAAGGAAAATTGGAAACCACGGAATACCGTCTTCACGGCTGCCAATAGTGGGGTTTGAATCCACTATCTCCCGGATGCAAGCTCACAGCTGCGCACCCCTAACCACACGGTCAACTCTCATGGTCATACCGAATGTAACAGCCTGCCTGAATATTGGTGGGAAGTAGCTGGGGAGTTGGGTAACTTTCTTCTTTAGCATGCCATTCCTATGGTTTATAAATGTTCTGATACTACTGGTACATAATGCACTGGTCCATCATAGCATGCAAATTATTCAGCCCCTACTTGAGGCACTGACTGGAATGAGCAGTGTACATATTTAACGAAATAATGGCAGAGGAGTGTTCACGGCTGTCTGCGGCCTGATCATTCCAGCTCTGGAACTATGGACTGTTAGATCGGCACCATAGTACTGTTTGTTAAAAGTGAGAAAATGTGCAGTTTTTCATTTGATCGAGTATGTTATGATAACATTGCTCTCAATCGCTACTGTCGTACTGACATTTTTGTAATGACCTATGTTGACTTCAGTTAACAAAACGACAAGGTCAGCCTTTCTGAAAATCCCGTAGCGAAGCACGGGTACATCAGCTAGTACCTTTATTTATAGATCGCGTCCGCCTCTGTGGTGTAGTGGTTAGTGTGATTAGCTGCCACCCCCGGAGGCCCGGGTTCGATTCCCGGCTCTGCCACGAAATTTGAAAAGTGGTACGAGGACTGGAACTGGGTCCACTCAGCCTCGGGAGATCAAGTGAGTAGAGGTGGGTTCGAATCCCACCTCAGCCATCCTGGAAGTGGTTTTCCATGGTTTCCCACTTCTCCTTCAGGCAAATGCCGGATGGTACCTAACTGAAGGCCATGGCCACTTCCTTCCTCTCCCTTGTCTATCCCTTCCAATCTTCCCATCCCCCATAAGGCTCCTGTTCAGCATAGCAGGTGAGGCCGCCTGGGCGAGGTACTGGTCATCCTCCCCAGTTGTATCCCTCGATCCAAAATTTGAAGCTCCAGGCCACTGCCTTTGAGGCGGTAAAGGTGGGATATCTCGCTGAGTCAGAGGGAAAAACAGACCCTGTATGATAAACAGATAAAGAAGAAGATATATAGATCGCTCCAAACCCACTTGCATTTATAATATAGATAAAAAGACAATGGGTGTGTTTAAAAGTGTAGACATTCGTTTCAAAATTTACTGCTGCTAAACAGTACGTCATATCGACAAACGGATTATGCCATTAGACACCCCTTTTAGTGTTCTACATGATTGGTCCTATGACATTTTCTCATATCTCCTCTATTTATGCGTGATATTGAGTTAGAAACTTTGAACATGGTAAAATTAGTGTACAGTTTTCACATATTCCTTTATTTTTTGCATACTTATGTAGCAGCTGGGATCATAAAATTTGGCTGGGGTATGGCCATCGGTCGTGTCAATGTCTGTGCCGAAATTGATGATTCTATCTTTCCTATAAGTGTGTCAAACTATGAAATAAACATGTAAAAATTACAAAATTTACCTAAAATCAAGAAATGCAGCTCTAGCCAACGTATAATGGATCGCGATACAACAAATAGTCATAGGACCTATGTTGTAGATCTCGTCATGCTGAGCACGATTGTGCCCTCCGTTTTGTGATACAATTTACCGTTTAGCCACCAAATACCTAGAAACGAAGGTCTGCTCCATCATTAAAATTGCCTCCATATTTCGATATTTTTTGTGGGTAAAATTTGAAAAATATAAGCACTTGGAATGACTTTATTTAATGTAAGAACACATAATTAATAGTATATAATTTGTATTACCTGTATATATGACTATAATCCACTGCAGTATTGTGCAACACACTGTAATAAGTCCAGAACAACATTATGTGTGACTAGAATTATGTAGAAAGTTCCATACGTTGTAAATAGGTTAAAGCATATACTTCTAGAAGCCTGGCCAGGCAACATATATAAAGAGGCAGTCTTGGGAGTAGAGTGGAGTTGTTTTAATGAGACTTGTGTGGAAGTCGTGAACTCGTGTTGTGACATGCTAATGGAGCAGTCTTTTTCTTATTTTTCGTAGAAGTTGATTTTGTGAGTGATGTGTCCAAATCGTTAATCGAATATGTGAATTTGTTATGTTGGTAGATGGCTGAGGTGCGAGTGTTGCAGTCTCCAGTCTTCTTCTTGTTCCTCGTAGTAGTGTTTTGTTTATGATGACAGTTTATTAGTTTGTGTGTAGAATATGTGTAAATAACTTGTAAATAAAATAGTGTATGCAACTGACAGCATTTCGTGTGTGCGTCTCTGTGGGTACATCATTGGCAACTGTGAGTAGGATGTAAGAATAATTTTCGAGTGAATACGAGTGTAATTGTATCAGAACAAAATGTAAGTGATACTGGAAGATATGTCCATACAACAACTCAAGGACAAACTCGCAAAGAGAAATCTTCCGACGAACGGCAAGAAGAAATTACTGAAGACGCGGTAACGAGAAGATCTCCTCAAAAAAGGCGAAGATCTCAAGAAGTTTTTTTTTTATTAAGGTGGACAAAACGTCGGAAGAGGAGGTAAATATTACCAAAATGTGTTGTTACCAGCTATCGTCGTATGTACGTACGGTGCTGAGATAATATAGTTATTGTAATAGTTAATAGATAGATTAAGCGTTCAAGTGGTAGAAGAAGAAGCACAAATAATAATAATAATAATAATTGAACAATAATGACAGAAACGCGCAGTGAGAAGGAACTAGGCCAAGAGAAAATATAGGGACAAGAGAAGAAACGAAAAGTTAACAACGTAAATAAGATATATATTTAACGATTAATAAATGAGTAATTAAACATTTCTGAACAAGATAGTAAATCCCAGACAAGAGTTTGCTAGACAATAAAATATATAGAGGAAACCTGAGAAGACAAGGAAAATGTGCCACATTTACAATATAGAATATCAGAAATACAGCAAGAACTGTATAAGTGATGGGCTATCCTCGTAAATGAGTATGATTGTCTTCCTGAAGAACTTAGTTTTTGTGAGATCTTAAGTGACTGTAGAGGCCAATCCTAGAACCGCAGATTTTTCCACATTTTGACACACATTTGTTCTGTTAGATACTGGCTGTGTAGTTTGGTTTTTCTTCATGAGTTGACTTTGTCTTCTTGCATTGCGCTTGTCAATTTCTGTTCTCCGCGTTTCTTGCTCGAAGCGCTGAGTTCCTTCCCAGACATTGCGACGCCAGACTGTGCGGTTATGTGCCGTAGCTTCCCAGTTGTTAGTTTTCATTTGACACTTTTCCATCTTTGTAACGCTTTTGTGGTCTTCCAAGTTTTCTATGACCATCCTTTAGCTGGGAGTACATAATTTGTTTTGGGAGACGGAATTCAGTCATGCGAACGATGTGGCCTGTCCAGCGAAGTTGGTGCTTGATAATCATGGCCAGTGGAGTTTGCTTCTTCCAGAACACTGATGTTAGGGCATCGATCTTGCCATTTCACCCTCAGGATCCTTCTCAGGCAACGTTGATGGTATTTTTCCAGGCATCGTATGTGCCTCCTGTAGGTACTCCACGTTTCACATCCATATGTAAGAGATGGTATAACGGTAGCTTTGTACACATAAAGCTTGGTCTGAGTGCTGAGATTATGATTATCAAAGACCCTTACCCGAAGACGACCAAAAGCCATACTAGCACATTTGAGACGGTGTTGAATCTCATCATCAAGATTTGCATTTGCTGAGAGATGGCTGCCAAGGTATGAGAAATGTTCTATGATCTTCAGAACTTTGCCTTGGACTGTGATTGTAGGGCATACAGAGATGGAGTTGGGTGCAAGCTGGTAAAGGATCTGAGTCTTTTGGATGTTAAGGCTTAGGCCAATACTTGTATAAGCTTCATCAAATGCATTTAAGATTGCTTGTAAATCATGTTCAGAGTTTGCAAGAACAACGTTGTCATCAGCATACTGAAGTTCAATGATGGATGTAGTGGAAAGTTTGGTCTTGGCTCGTAGTCTACTGAGATTGAATAAACCTCCATCAGTCCTGCATTCGATTTCTATGCCTTTTGGTAGTTTTCCATCAACAAGATGAAGTATAGTCCCAGCAAATATTGAGAACAGAATGGGAGCTATCACACAACCTTGCTTCACGCCTGCAGTGATTTCAAAATTTTCTCCAGGGTTATTGTTGACAAGAACCATGCCCTTCATATTATCATGCAGCAATCTAAGAATATTTATGTACTTCTGAGGACAGACCATTCTTGCTAGGATCATCCACAGGGCATCTCTTTTAACCGAATCAAAGGCTTTGGCAAGATCTATGAATGTCATGTACAGAGGTAGATGTTGTTCTTTACATTTCTCCTGCATTTGTCTAGCACAGAAAATCATATCTGTTGTGCTACGATTGGGTCAAAATCCACACTGAGTTTCAGGTAAGCAGTCTTCAGCGAGAGGTATGAGGCGGTTGGATAGAATTCGAGCGAGTATTTTTCCTGCAATAGACAGAAGGGTAATTCCACGGTAGTTACCACAGTCAGTTCTGTCTCCTTTTTTGAAGATCGTAACTATCAGAGCATTCTGAGATCAGGAGGTATTGTTTCAGTGTTCCATATTTTGACTATGAGCATTTGTGTATGTTCAGCAAGAATTCGTCCACCTTCCTTGAAAAATTCAGCAGGAATTCCATCTGATCTGGCAGCTTTATTATTTTTGAGCTGTTTAATAGCATTTTCAACTTCTTGTAAGGAAGGTACTTCGCCAAATTTTGTAGGTTTTTGCGGGATTTTCAGGATTTCTACTATGTTGATATCTGGATCCTTGTTCAGCAGTTCATGGAAATGTTCTTTCCATCATGCATTAATGGAATTGCTGTCTTTTAGAAGAGTAGAACCATCCCTAGATTTAAAAGGGTTTAATCCTTGAGCTGTTGGGCCATATACGGTTTTTATCATGCTGAAAAAAGCTCTAGTGTTGTTAGTTTCGGCTAGATGTTGCATTTCTTGAGACTTCTTCATCCACCAACTGTTTTTCAGAAAATGGGTTTTCCTCTGAACATCTGCTTTCGCTTCTTGATATTCTCGTTTCTTAGAGAGTGAACTAGGATTGATCTGCCAAGCTTGGTGTGCTGCTCTCTTTTTGTCTATTAGAGTCTGTATTTCTTGGTCATTTTCATCAAACCAGTCTTGGTGTTTGACCCTAAGGTGTCCTACCGATTCTTCACCAGCTGATATTATTGCAGTCTTCAGTGTTGCCCAGTGTTCTTCAGTGCTTTCAGGATATTCATCTGGCAGTTTATCACCTAGGAGTTGTTGAAATTTTACTTTAGTGCTATGATCTTTGAGACGGTCTGTGTTTATTTTAGGTCTCGTAAGTTTCCTCTGTTTCCTTCGCTGCTCGTGGATGTGAAGGGTCATCGTGGACCGTATAAGTCGGTGGTCCGTCCAGCAGTCATCAGCACACGTTAGAGCCTTTGTGATTAATACATCGCGTTGGTCTCGGGCGTGTACAATTTTGTAATCAATTAGATGCCAGTGTTTTGACCGTGGATGTTGCCATGATGTTTTAAATTTATCCTTTTGTCTGAAGAAGCTATTAGTGATAACTAGATTGTGCTCTGAGCACTTCATGAGCAGAAGGGTTCCATTAGAGTTGCAATTCCCTACTCCCTCTTTTCCAATTACTTTGGGCCATAGCGTTGAGTCTCTACCAACTCGCGCATTGAAGTCTCCTAAGAGAATGATTTTGTCAGCTTGGGGTATTCTTGTTAGAAGTGTGTCAAGTTGGCAATAGAATGCTTCTTTTTCATCTTCTTCACAAGTGAGGGTTGGAGCATAGGCACTAATTACTGTAACTCGTTGATTGTTGGTGAGCTTGAAGCGTAGGCTCATGAGTCTTTCATTTAATCCAGAAGGAAGTTCGTCAAGGTGAGGGACAAGTTCATTTGCAATGGCAAAACCAACACCATGAATGCGGGGCTCACGAATGCTTTTACCTTTCCAGAAGAAAGTGTATCTGCCTCCTTGTTCTTTAATTTGTCCTTCATCAGGCCTTCTAGTTTCACTCAGTGCTGCAATATCGATGTTAAAAATCTTTTCAGCTCACAAGCCACGATAGCTGTTCTCCTTTCTGGCCGATTAGCTGTATCATTATCCATTAAAGTACGGATGTTCCAGGTTGCAAAATTCATCTTTATTTTCTTTTGACCGCTTATGGTGTACCCTCTGGGCGCGGTTTCCCAGGCGGGATGTGTTGAGGCTGACTATGTTTAGGGCACCTTTTATAGCCCCCTCCCCATTCAGGGTGAGTAGAGCGGTTCCTGAATAGGCCTGCTCAGTCACGAATGCAGCACACGAGTTGCTTTACAGCCTCTCCTCAAGCAAAACGGCGATCACACATTCGTCGCCTACATGCCGGTTTGTCACTAGGAGCTCCCAGACTACACAATCCTGCTCCCGTCACAACTCACTGAATCTAATGTCAAAATAACATTATGATAGGTCTTGCTCACCAAATAATCCAAAGAATTATAGTCCAGATGGTAATGACCATGTAAACGTAGTACAGGTGTTCGGTGCTCCACCACTCCGAGACGAAGGCAGACTCAATTAAGAAAGGTAGAGCCTGAAAATATAAAGTGGTAGAAGTGTCAAGAAGAATGGAGAAGTAGAAAGCCAGCAAGTTCCAGAAATACCGGGCAACCGACGTAAAGCCACTAGCAAAAAAAAAAAAAAAGTTCCAGAAATAAGGACGTCGTAATAATGTGTCTAATAGAGGTTAGCACAAGCACACGCAGCAAGGAGAGAAGGCCAATGACGTCAAGTCACGTGTTGAGCGGAGTAGCAGACAGCAAGTGAGCAGAGCAGTAGTGGAAGTAAAGCAGCGGGAACGTGGTCAGAGAAAAAGCAGCATGCAAAGGTAGGAAGTATACGTAGCATTTAGCGGAGATTGTAACAGTGTTCCAACTTAATGAGCATAATGCAGGCACTCAATGACAAAATCTCAGATGTTGATTCACGAGTTAATTCGACCTTAACGAAACAGAATGACAATCTTTCAGACAAAATTTCAGACGAAAATTCTCAAGCTAATTCAGTTTTAACCGGACAAATATCACAAGTATATATACAGGTTTACAAAGTAGAACGGGGCCAAAATTTCAACCATACAGGATAAAATTTCATCCCAAATTAGCAACGTCACCAATCAGTTAACACAGCAGATATCCGACATCAGGTCAAAACTGGGACAGGTTGAGCAGATCGATAGTAGGTTAAGCCAGCTGGAAGGGGATATCTTGAACCTCAAGGAAGAGGTGGAAATCCAGGTTTCCGGCATGAAACAACAGGTTGAGGGGAGAATTTCTATCGTCGAGGGAAATTTTAAAAGCTGTAGCTCTGCCGTTGAGGGAAATTTGAGAGCCGTATTTCTGCCGTTGAAGGAAGGTTAAAAAAAAAACTGGATTTCAACCATCAAGGGAGATGTGCAGAATATAAGAGAAAGCATCCTTCACATCCTTTAACTAGACAAGCTGGAAATATAATCAAGTCACAGCTACTTGTATTTCAAAACAATCATGAATTACTTCAGACCTCCAACACTGTGAACATTGTCTTGTAAGCTTAAACTTAATATTTAAGAAGGCAATCAACAAAACAAGTACATACAATATCATTAAATACTTCTTTATTTATAACATAATGTATTAGTTTGAATGATGACCTTATGATGATTATCTGTTATTTCCTTTTGTTTTTACACTTGTCTAATTCTTTCCTAACAAATATTTCTAAACACATGCACATTGTGACAAGAAACAAAAGTTTTATTATGCTATTTTCAATTTGGAATACGAACTACGTCCTGAAACGTTAGTAATTTCATGACGCAATACACGATTCACCGTGTTATTGTCAGTTATGACGCACAATGTTTTCAATCCATATAAACGTATTTCTCTTAAAACATCTTTACACATTGTTGATAAATCTCATCCTGTAAGTTTTTTAACCAGAATAAGTCTTATTATCTATTTAAAATGACCAAAGTTAGAGGGAACTCAAATGCTGTTTTATTCTCAGTAAATCTAAACAATTGTTCATCTTTATAGGCTACAGATCCTATTGCATGAATTTTATCAAATTGAATAATTTTTCACTCTAAGAATGTTAAACAACATGGTTAAAGAAATAAAAAATATGTATTCCCAAAAGGAGTGGATGATTTGCTTAAATATCAGTGGCACAAATGATAACATATTATTCAATCCTAAGATATCATAGCACTTCCACTCTGCATATAAATTAAATATGAATTTATAATTGTTGACTAAACACACTTTTTTTCTTCATAAATAAGGGACCAAACTGATTACACAAATTGTCTAACTTTTTAAGGCAACTATCATCACAATTCTGTCCAGCTCCTTGACTGAATAGTCAGCAAAGTTGCCGTCAGTTCAGAGGCCACCGAGTTTGATTCTCGGCCGGGTTGGAGATTTTAAACTTAAATGGTTAATTCATCTAGCCTGGGGGCTGGGTGTTTGTACTGTCCCCAACATCCTGCAACTCACATACTTAACACTACCATCCACAACAATAACACAGAGTTCCCATACACGGCAGATGTTGCTCAACCTCGTCAGAGGGTCTCATGAAATTATTATCACATCACAGTTTTCAGAGTCTTCCAACAATAATTTCAACTTTTATTAAGAAGCATCAATTTGGGATACAAGAGAGCTTGTGTTATTTATATATCCAGTAAAACATAACTATCACAAAAATCTATGAGAGATGAAAGCTGACTCTCTTCTGTAACTTAAGAATTTTTAGATTATCAAGTTAGAAGATTTATCTTGTTAAATCTTCATTTCATATGTTATTAATTTTGTGTGTCGGCGTAAGGATGTGGCGACCCCATCGCTCAGTGGGCAACCACTGCAATCAGCCTCCCGAGTATTAGCGGGTAAACCATTGACTTAACTGACATGAGGAAATGTGTCAGACACTGACCATCTAGTGCATAACAAAGTATCAACGCGAAGATCCATTGTAGGCCTAGCAAGCCAGTGGTAGCGTCTTCGAATTACTTTCAACAATCAAATGAGCCTCGGATGGAGATAAAAAATAATACCTAATTGACAAAGTCTTTGAGCAGATCTGGCAGGTATGACGGCCAACATGGCTCCAATGAAAGACAGATATGTCTGAAGAACAATGTAAGAATTGGGACTATGAATATTTTAGCCCTGACTGGAAAAACTGAAGAACTTATCTATATGATGAAGAGGAAAAATCTATCCATATTGGGAATGAATGAAACAAAATGGAGAAAGGCAGGTAGCAAGATTCTCAGAGATGGCTACAAATTAGTATGGAGTGGACGTGAGGAAGAGGCCAGAAATGGTGTAGCTTTCCTGATAACAAAAGACATGGATGCCATTACCGAAGTATCCTAGAAGAATGATAGGATCATTAAATTATCTATGCAGCTGGAGTCCACAAATTACATGGTAGTGCAGGTATATGCACCACAGGTTGGATGTAGTGCTCAAGAGAAGGAACAATTCTGTCAAGATCTACAAGATATAATTGATGAAGAAAATGTCATCATCATTGGGGACTTATATGCTAGGGATGGGACAAACGGTTACTTTCCTGTATCATGTTCCTCTGTATTCATTACAGTGTAGTATTAGGTTGCAGTATTAGGATATAAATGTAACCTAATACAAGGTACTTTTGGGAGGAATAGTCGTTAACCCCTTGCTGCCTCTTGCAGCCCCTAACCAGTACGTAAATAGCGGTACTCTATTTCCATCTCGCTTTCTCCACTACCTCCATCCCTTTCACCTGGTCGTCACTTCCTAATCCAAGAAATTTTTGCAGTGACCCATTTACATTCCTAGTACTACTACTACGTAGTAAAAACAGGAACCAGTTAAGTGACTTTTTAACATGATGCACATTATTACATATATACAGCATAGTGATAGACAAGAAAAGAATACCCGAGTAATTTATATTAATTCATGATTATTATTTCATTTATAAAACTATACAAATTAAAACCCAACATGAGCTGCAAAACTTTAGGGGAAGATTAGTCTATACTCTACGCAATACGTAGGAATTCATGTTTAAAAACAAAATCCTGTCCAAGTTTTTTTAGCTTAAGCGTGTTCGGTGATCGTTTATCACTTGTCCTGCTTTAGAGAATAATCTTTCGCAGGGCACAGAGGTAGCAAGAATGTTGAAGTTCAGCTGGACCAAGTTTGATAAAGTTGGATAGAGGTAACAGTTCTCCTTCCACCATTGTAGTGGGTCCTGACTTCGGTGCAGCAAATCGTCATCCAAGTAGCGGTTAATTTCAATGGCAGCAGCTGACAATGGTGTACCTAGTAAAGAAAAGAACGATTATTATAATATGTCTCATAGGTGTTCATTGTTATTATTGTTATTATTATTATTATTATTATTATTATTATTATTATTATTATTATTATTATTGTTATTATTATTATTATTATTATTATTATTATTATTATTATTATTATTATTATTATTTATCACCATCATATAAACCTACCTGTGGGTTTTCTCGAAGATGTCACCTTATCAATCAGTCCAAATAGAGAATTCACTCCTGTTCTCATCTCTTTCCAGAACTTGTTTACTATCATCTTCGTTAGCTATAACCTGCCCTTGTTTGTTTAATTTTGATAGCAGATCGATTGCACGCTTCTTTGCTAGTTCTCCTGCAGTCTTGTCTTTGAATGCCAGTAACTTGAACCTTGGATCCAGAAACGTACATAAGGCAATTGCTTCGTTGTACTATAGATTCTTGAATCTTGTAGTGAGTCCCTCATATAATTTGTTTACAACACCGATTACTGTTTCACTGAAGGGCTCAATTAACAGTTTTTGGCAAACATTTGTGAGGCCATTCGTCAAAATAAGTACTTGGCTGCCTGTTACATACTTATGTCCACTCTTCAAATGGCTTGAGAATGGTAAGTTACAAAGTTCCTTACAAAATGTCCATTCCTCTTGTAAAAGGACCGGGATACCTCTATTTATGAGAGGTATTGAAGTTTTCACTGTGTCCTCCAGTTCACAAAACCTTTGTAACATATTGTAGGTGGAATTCCACCTCGTGGGGACTTCCTGAATAAGTTTCTTGGGATGAAAATAACCCATGTTCTTTTGTGCTGTCAGTAGCTTCTCCATGCCCATCGTGCTTCTCTGAAAATACGCCACTACATGTTTTACTTTCTCTAGTAATAATTGTATCTGTTTCAATGCATCCTGGATGATTAAATTTAAAGTGTGCGCATAACAGGGAAAGTGCTTCCAATGAAGTTCATTTAAACAGCATTTTTCATATTAGATGCGTTGTCTGTTACAACGGCTAAAAAATTTTAATTTGTCCGAAATACACCTAATTTCAGCAGCTAACACTTGTGTGGCTATGAGGCAAAATTGAACATTCCAGCAAAACAGACTCTAGTTCGAAATCTTCATTTATGAAGTATGCAGTGACAACTAGGTAGTTCTCTGAATTCCTAGACGTCTTGGAGTCTGTAGTTAAACAGACGGTGGAAGCCGACATTAAATGTTGACGAACAACTGTCATGCACTGTTCATATGCTGCTGGAACAAGCGATGATGAAATAGTCTTCCTATCAGGCAAAACGTAGGCAGGGTTTAATCCAGTACAAAACGCTGCAAAACCTTCATCTTCCACTATAGAAAAAGGCTGAAAATCCACGGTAAACAACTGTAATAGTAGCTTGTCCAGCTTCTTTTTTTGTACATCACTCATTTTTCTTTGCACTGGTAAAAATGATGACAGCGACTGTTGCTTCACTGCCCCACGGGCTGCAGGTGAAGATGAATATTCAGGAGGAGGGATAGGTACACAAGCTGGCACTTGCGATGGCTGTCCAAGACCTGATATTTGAGTACTAAGAACATTATCAGACCCACATGGACTGGTAGAATTTTGAGAGTTTAACACGGAAATATTTATTGTTGGGTGCCTTCTTTCAATATGTTTCTTCAAGTTAGAAACCGTTCCCCTGTAACTAAATTTTTGCCCACATAAATCACATCAGGCAGATTTATTTACATCGTCTGTGACAGTGAAATAAGACAACAGAGGACTCGTCTTCTGTTGTTTTACTCACCTCGCACAGCACAGTGTAAAACACGAAATATTAACTGGAAAGACCACGCGGAACTGTTTCGAGAAACTACACAAATGTATGTATTACCAATTACCACTTGTAAACCTAATACAACGCTCGAGACAACTAATGAATTTCTGTAACCGGCTGACAAGTAACAGTGTAGGAGTGTCAGTACTGCCTCTAAGCGGTTACAAATGTATCGCTCACGCCTGCGCAGGAGTATGCACTTAAGGCTAGCTGCCATGCTTGCTTGCAGTCTAACATTCGTTAACCAATCAGGAGGTCCCTAGGTTTCGCTGAGACAGTTACTTTTGTATTAGGGTCTCGGATGGAACATAATATTTCTGGAACAGCTTACTGCGATGGAACAGGATACAGTATCATAATACGAGTAACTCCCATCTCTATTAAATGCACAAGTTGGGACAGACAGACTTGGTTATGAGGAAATCATTGGACCACATGGGTTTGGGAACGGAAATGCAGAAGGTGAACAACTGCTTGATTTGTGCAGAAGAAATGGATTGATCATCAAAAATACCTTCTTCCATAAACAAGACAGCCACAAGATAACAAGATTTTTTTTTTTTTTTTTTTTTTTTGCTAGGGGCTTTACGTCGCACCGACACAGATAGGTCTTATGGCGACGATGGGATGGGAAAGGCCTAGGAGTTGGAAGGAAGCGGCCGTGGCCTTAATTAAGGTACAGCCCCAGCATTTGCCTGGTGTGAAAATGGGAAACCACATAAAACCATCTTCAGGGCTGCCGATAGTGGGATTCGAACCTACTATCTCCCGGATGCAAGCTCACAGCCCCGCGCCTCTACGCGCACGGCCAACTCGCCCGGTATAACAAGATATAGCTGGGATGGAAAACATAAGTCTCTCATCGACTATATCATCATGAACAAAGGAGGAGGAAAATATGTAACTGACGTCAAAGTTATCCCCAGTGAGAGTATGGACAGTGATCATAGATTATTGATTGCAGACCTAAATCATGTGGCTAACACAACCCCAAAGAAAAGAAGAAGAAAATGTAAAGTGGACTTGGAAATTAGAAGAAGCCAAGCTGAAGGAAGAATATAAAATAAGGATACAGAGGATACAGAGACCCTTACCAAAAGGGGAAAAGAATACAGAAGGAGAAGAAGAAGAATGGAAAATTTTTAAGGATACTTTGGTGGGTGAAGTTAAAGACCTGTGTGGAGTAACAGGATCGACCATGAAAGAAAAAGAGACACCTTGGTGGAATGACAGAGTCAGATTGGCTATAAAAGAGAGAAATTGGGCAGATGCTAGACAAAGAAAAGAAAAGCGATGCACAAGATCCAGGTGGCCAAGAAATAACTAAACTACAGAAACTCTACAGGGCAAAAAACTTACAGATAAGAGGATAGTAAGAGAAGAGAAAGAGAAAAAAATGGAATGAGTTTGTGTAAAAGTTGGAAGAGGACAGCAGAGGAAACAAGAAACTTCGTTACAGAGTAATTAAAAACAAGCGAAATAACCTAGAAGACATCAAGGTAATAGAGCAGGGCAGTGGATCAGTAGTATGAGAGGAAGATGGAATCACGAGAGAATTCAAGATCTTCTTTGACAAGCTCCTGAATGGAGAGACATCAAATGTAATTCAAAACAGAGAAGAGTCTGGAAAAAGTGAAGAGCTCAGTAAAAATATGGAGCCACCAATCACATGGTTGGAGATACAGAAGAGCCTTAAAAGTATGAAGAAAGGGAAAGCTGCAGGAATAGATGAGTTAAGTGTGGACATGTTAAGAGCAGGAGGAACCCCAGCAATCCAATGGCTATATAGACTTCTAAATGTAGTATGGCAGAAAAATACCATCCTAGAAGACTGGAAGAAAAGTATAATTGTACCTATATTCAAGAAAGGCAGCAGACGGAAATGTACCAACTACCATGGCATCACTCTACTCTCTCATGAACTAAAAAATCTGGAAAAAATTATAGAGAATAGACTGCGAGAAATTGTACAACCACTTTTAGAAGAGGAACAATATGGCTTTAGGCCTGGAAGATCAACAACAGATCTTATATTTGCTGTCAGGATGCTGATGGAAAAGCATTGAGAAAAAGAGAAGCCTTTGTATCTACTGTTCCTTGGCATGGAAAAGGCCTATGACAGCATACCAAGGGAGCTTATATGGGAGTGCCTGAAAAAGCTCGAAGTTCGAGACAGTCTAATTTCAAAAGTTAAGGTGCTTTATGAGAAAACCAGAAGCTGTGTACAAGTCGGTTCTGGACTGTCAGACTGGTTTGAGACAAAAAGGGGAGTACAACAAGGTAGTGCTTTGTCGCTCCTATTATTTATCATTGTAATGGATACCATATTAAAGGTACCGTAAGAAAAGGGGCAACAAGACTTAAAACCTTTTGCATTTGCAGATGATGTAGTAATTTGGGGTAACTCAGAGAAAGATGTAGAAGAGAGACTGCAGGGGTGGAGTCAGGAGTTTGAGAGATATGGATTAAACATCAACAAGGCTAAAATGGTGGTGTTGAAGGTACAGAAGGGTGACATTCAACCAGAAATCATGCTAAATGGCACTAAGCTGGACAGTGTCACAGAATTTAAGTACTTGGGTCGTACAATGTCCAAGGATAACTTAGCTAAATATGAAGTAAATAGTCGAATCAGCAAAGCAATACATTTTTACCTCCAAGTAAGACAGCTACTATGGGATAAACAAGTACCACTCAAAACCAAGATGACACTGTATAAATCATACTACACCCCTAATCCTCACATGCAGCCTGGAAACCACTACATTAACAAGAAATTACAACTCGAAACTCCAAGCAGCAGAAATGAAGTTCCTACGCACAATGATCCAGAAGACCAGGAGGGATAAAATCAGGAATGAAAAAGTCAGAGAAGACGTAGGACTAGAAGACTCCTTACTCCAGAAGATCCAAAAGGCAAGACTGAAGTGGTTTGGTCATGTGAAAAGAATGAGTGCCAACAGGTCTGCAAGAAAGGAGTATAAAAGAGAAATCAGGGGAAAGAGACCAGTGGACAGACCTAGAGAAAAATGGACAGACTTAGTGAATAAGGATGTAGAGGAGAGAAGTCAGGATTGTGAACGAAGAATGGTTCATGGACAGAACAAAATGGAAGGGGCTCGTATACCACACCTGGGAAACTGGAGTTGGTCAACGATGATGATGATGATGATGATGATGATGATGATGATGATTAATTTCATGTCTGTATTGATAATTCGACAGTTCACAATTATAGGATTGGGAGCCTCCACCTAATCAATACTTGTTATAATTAAAAGTGCATATATTTAAATTTTAAAATACATTACAATCGCAGACTAGTTTCGATCCCGCTGGGGATCATCTTCAGCTGCCGAAGATGTTATTAACATTCAGTAGACAATCTCTAACACCACTCTTTCCTCTTTCATTTTAGACATCCTATACTACCTCGCAGCCCGATACCAAGAGTTCACAATCAATCAAATTACTTGAATTAAGGGATGTTCTCTCCTGATCAAAGCCACCTAGAGAATAGTCCATAGGAGACTAAAATGACTAACTCAAGTTTTATATCAATGTACATCTGTTTTTGAGGCGGTGCAAACATATCTTAGCCCATTTTACTTAATTGTGATGACATTTCTCATTTATCAATTTTAACAATTTTTTTTTTACAGACTCTGATCAAAGCATTTGATCAATATGTGCACATTTGACTGACATAAACAAATATAAAAACAAACTTTCAATAAAAGAAATTATATAATCTTTCTCATCAAATGGTGTCAAACAACATTAGCATTAGAACATAAGACTATGCATGTGAACTTCAAGTTAAACAACATCTAGTGTAACATCATTATTAGAATATAAGACTGAGCAAGTGAACCTCAAGCCAAAATTTTTGACATGAAATTCACCATTTTAATCTGTTATTGTTACATTTTACTTTTAGGGTTTAGAACTGTCTATAAATCTTATACAAAGTAATGTTTTATATTGATGTATCTGCTATTTTGATGATTGATGTTAATGATATATTCAGCAGCTGAAGATGGAAACAACTTATGTCCCTTACAATTCTACTAGCATATTGTAGTTGCTTATGCATCCTGGCACTGCACATCTACCTGGCATGATTATAAAATGTTTACATTACCTTCTTCTTAAGATGTCGTCTCCGAACGGAGGTTGATGATCCTCATGGCCAGCTCTGATCTTGACGTTGCAGCACGAAAGACCTCCTCTGGTGTACAACAATGCCATCTTTGGATATCCTTCAACCATGAGTTTCTTCATCTTCCAATAGACTTTTTCCCATGAATTTTCCCTTCAATAATTAATTGTACTAACTGGTATTTATTGCCTCTCATAATATGTCCTAAGTATCTTGTTTTTTGTTGTTTTATAACAAGCAATAGTTCTTTTTGCTTTTTCATCCGGGAAGGACCTCAATATTCAAAACTTTCAGTATACGTAGAATATGTATGTACAAATACATTTCAAATGCCTCAATTCATTTCTCAGTATTTGGGTCCAAGGTCCAACCTTCACACCCGTAAAGGAGGACAGAGAATATGTAATAGCGGATCATTCTGATTCTCAGTGATAACCTGAGGTCTGATCGTATGAAGAATTTTCTCATATCAATGAATTGTTTCCAAGCTTGTTCTGTTCTAGATTTAACCTCTTTCTTCAAGTCACATTGACTGTCCAAAATAGTGCCTAAATATTTGGAGGAGGATATTTGCTCAATTGTTTTTCCATTTACTATGAGGGTTATTGGGTTTTTCCTTTTAGAGAATACCATAACCTTGGTTTTGGAAGTGTTAATAAATGGGCCGTATTCCTCACTGCATTGAACTAGGTGGTTTATCATGTGTTGAAGGGCAGGTCTGCTATGACAACAGTATCATCTGCATATCTAATGTTAATAACTTTTCCATTTATCGTGATCCCTCCATAATCATCCGCCAATGCTTCCTTGAAGATTGCCTCAGAATAAATATTGAACAGAAGAGGAGATAATACACAACCCTGACGTATACCTTTTCTGATTGAAGTTGTTTCTGAAGTTCCTTGATCAGTTTTGACATCTGCTGTCTGATTCCAGTATAGATTACCGATTATACGTAGATCATTGCGATCAATACCGAGTTGTTGAAGAATCGTGATTAACTTTTCATGTTTAATACAGTCAAATGCCTTTTTCAATCTATAAAACAAGCATAAACATCCTCTTTCATATCCATGCACCACTGTATTAAGACATTTAAGGAGAAAAGTGTTACACGCGTGCCAAGACCATTCCTAAAACCAAATTGACTGATCCATGCAAGTGTATGATCTGGAGGAAAATTTTGAGTACTTGAGACATCAAACTTATCAAACGGTAGTCATCACAATGAGATGAGTTGAACTTCTTCGGCAGTGGAATGAATGTTGATTTTAGCCAGTCATATGGTATCTTTTCTAAGGCACAGATTTGATTAAATAATGATGTTATGATGTCAAGGCCGGTAGATTTCTGTTCTATCATGACTTTAAGAACTTCAGCATAAACTCCATCTGGGCCCGTGGCTTTACCATTCTTCTGAAGTTTTATAGCATGTACAACTTCATTCTTAGTTATTTCAGGGCCAATTTCATTTATTCTCTCGTCAGGTGTGGGGGGGATCATCCCTGTCATCTTGAAAAAGAGATTTGATGTATTCCTGCCATCTTTTGAGCTTCTCTTCTACACTTAAGATGATTTCATTGCTGTCATTTCTCATAATTTGGCCATGTTGTTTCCGTTGCAAACCATTAAACTCTTTTACCTGTTTATGTAGATTGAAAAAAAAATCATGCTTCTCTTAAAGGATCTCAATTTCTTTGCATTTGTCGGACATCAACATTTCTCGAGCTTCTCTGCATTTTTTCTGGTTTATTCAATTCTTTGTACTGTATTTGATCTTTTGTTTTATACTCGTTTCATTTATCAGTTCCAGAATTTCCTCTGTCATCCAATTCTGCTTCTTTTTGTTGTTAATGTGTCCTATATGAATGTTTTGGACTTCAATCATGCTGTTTTTGACAGAATTCCATGTGCATTCCACTTCTGTGGGATTTGTGTTTTCTATTGTTTTTATCTTTTCTTCCAGAGCATTTCTCACACTGACTCTTACATCCTGATGCACTAGTTTTTTGATATCAACACGTTTGGAAGGTGGAGCATTTCTTATAGCTTTTCTAAATCGAAGCATTCTGAAATCCGATACTATTGGATTATGATCACTATTAATATCAGCACCAGAATACGTTTTCACAGATGTCACATATTTCTTTAGATGTTGACCTGCCAAAGTGAAATCAATTTGATTCCTTATAATATTTTAAGCATCATTGGAAGGTGAACTCCATGTGTACAGTTGCCTATGAGGAAGCTTGAAGAATGTGTTAGAAATGAACAAGTCATGTTGTGCACAAAACTGTACCAGTCTGCCTCCTCTGAAATTTCTTATTCCAAGACCATAGTTGCCCACTAAATTATTTCCTGCACTAGATCCAATTTTTGCATTAAAACTCCCCAAGACCAGTGTTGTATCTCCCTTCTTGGTGAGCTTCATTGATTCTTCTAAGGTGTTGTAGAAAGATTCTGTTTCTTCGTCATCTTTATCAGCAGTTGGTGCATGTAACTGAATGATGTTCATAATCCAATGTGATGTTTGCAATCTCAATAGCATTACTTGTTCACTTAGTGGTATAAAATCCAAAACTGATTTTGCAACCATTGATGAGACAAGCACGGCAACTCCATATCTATGATTGCTGTCTGTTCTTCCAGAAAAGTACATATAAGTATTCTGATTTCCAGATCCAGGCCATCTTACCTCACTCATTCCAAGGATGTCAATTTTCAATCTGCATCTCTTTGCCTCCACGTTTGCCAGTTTTCTGGTCATATATAAACTGTGTACATTCCAAGTAGCCACAAACGGGTTTGCCTAGTCCAGCCCTAGTGCTCCTATAAAGGATACCAGTGTCTGGATGTTGGCATTCCTGATGTCTTCCAGGCTCACAAAATGTGAGCCAAGTTAGCAATGTCTAGTGCCTGCAAGAGCCTCGCACTGACACAACACATGCGCGGAGGTCTCTTATTCCCTACCGCATCTTCTACACATCGGATCCTAACCGATTTTCATGATGTGTAGGTGTCTCTGTAAGGTATTGTGGCCTGTCAACAGTCCAACTGTTCTGGTCCTATTCAAATTTATCAGGACCTTTTTATAACTTTGGCTAGGCCCTTTAAAGATAAGTTCACGTGCCTGCCTTGCTATGGTTAACCTCATCCAAATGTCTAAGTGAGACTCCGATTGGGGGAATAGAAACTCCGGAATATTTTACATTGAGCATAACCATGCCATGTGAATTTATTGGAATATCTCTCAGGATCTTTAACGCAGTGGTTTCCCATTGCCTTCCGCATCCTAATGCCGTTGACCAAACTGGATCCTCTGCCTTTGGGAACAATTTCTTGTCCCCAGGATAATAGAGTGCCCTTACCCATACCCACTTATCCACTCTCAAAAAGACTGTTGGCACTTAGTATAGGGGATCTTCTAATACAGGGAGATAATCGGCCCCTTTCATTTGTTAGCCGCCTGCATATAAAATATTATTTTTATATGCAGTCATTGCCCCCTCTCTACCGTGGGGAGGTGAATGTCAGGATTTCTTTACATTACCATAGACACCATAATAATGGAAATATTGGTACAAATATACGAGCTATAAACACCTGAGGTTCTACTCTTAGGCTGGTCTTCACACACCATCTCCCCATGCATTCCTGTTTTCAGCTGTTCTCTTAGTTCATTGATAGCTTCTTGCTCTCTTGACACTCCTTCTCTTTACTAATCCTTCTATATTGTTCATCAGCAAACCTTCTCTTTACAGCCAGTGCCCAAGCCAGTTCCTTTTCCTTATATGTATGGTATTTAATAGTTCCCTTTTTTTTTTTTCTCCAATTCTTTCCAATACCTGCTCATTCCTTACTCTTTCTACCTAGGATATCTATTCCATCCTTCTCCATAACTATCTCAAATGCTCTTAGTCTCTTTTCATCTTCCTTTCTTAGCGTCCAGGTCTCGGCTCCATGCAGCACCACACTCCAAACAGAGCATTTCGCCTACCTCTTTCTTAATCTGGTCAAAATGTCCACACAGGAATCTTTTCTTTATGTTGAACGCTTCCTTAGCAACAGCAACGCAAGTTCTTACTTTCTTACAGCTTCTCATATCATGTTTTTACACTTCCTAGGTATTTGAAAGCGGATACAGTACTTGTTTAATATTATCTTGGTCTATCTTGATGTTTGCCTTGTTCCCTCTTACACTTTTACCATGCTCTTGTTCTTACTAATTCTCATTCCAGCGGGTGAGTTGGCTGTGTGGTTAGGAGCGCGCAGCTGTGAGCTTGCATCCAGAAGATAGTGGGTTCGAATCCCACTGTCGGCAGCCCTGAAGATGGTTTTCCGTGGTTTCCCATTTTCACACCAGGCAAATGCTGGGGCTGTACCTTAATTAAGGCCATGGCCGCTTCCTTCCCATTCCTATCCTATCGTCTCCATAAGACCTATCTGTGTTGGTGCAACGTAAAGCAAAATAGCAAAAAAATTCTCATTCCACATTGTTCACAGGTTACATTCAGGTCTGCTAGCATTCCATTTAAGACTCTTTCACTCTCTGCTAATAACACCTTATGATCCACAAATCGTCCAGCTCCTTGACTGAATGGTCAGAGTAGCCGCCTTTGGTTCAGAGGACCCAGGTTCAATTCCCAGCCGGATCGGAGATTTTAACCTTAAATGGTTATTTCCCCTAGCTCGGGGCTGGGTGTTTGTACTGTTTCCAACATCCCTGCAACTTACACACACCACACAGGTGGTGATGGTGTTTATTGTTTTAAGAGGAAGTACAACTAGGCAAACATCCTCATAATCCTCCACTACAAAAACACGCAGTTCCCATACACGACAGATGCTGCCAACCCTCATTGGAGGGTCTGCCTTTAAAGGGCTGTTCTAGGTAGGAACAGCCACAAAAAATTATTTCTTTATATCCACAAATCAAATACACTCTAGCCTCCTGCCACCAATGCATGCTCCTCTTCTTCCATCCATGCATTTCCTAACAAAATCTTCCAGGTTAACATTGAACAGTATGGGAGAGAGGCAGCAACCTTATCTGATTCTCCTTTCAATTCTGCTTTCCTCTGACATCTCATTCCCTATCTCTACTCTGTTCTTCTATTAACATTATAGGCCCCTGATTAATAGTCTGTCATTATAATCACTCCTTTCTTTAAAATAGTGTGTCTAACAGTTTCCTCTGGGAGGTAGTGGGTTCGAGCCCCACTGTCGGCAGCCCTGAAGATGGTTTTCCATGGTTTCCCATTTTCACACCAGGTAAATGCTGGGGCTGTACCTTAATTAAGACCATGTCTACTTCCTTGCCAGTCCTAGCCCCTTCCTCTCCCATCGGCGCCATAAGACCTACCTGTGTCGGTGCAACGTAATGCCAATAGCAAAAAAAACAAAAAAAAACAAAAAAACAAAAAAAACCAGTTTCCTCTATTGCACTCTATCAAACCTTTCCTAAATCTATAAAAACACCATAAACTTCCTTTCTCAGAGTATCTCTCACCTATAGTTCTCAACACTCTTACATCTCTTGTCCTTTTACCTCTTCAAAAACCATTCTGTTCTTCTGCAGTATATCTAAATTTCCATGCAGTCTTCTAGCCAACACTCTAAGTAATACTTTGGCTGCATTGGCTATCAGGCTAATGGTCCTATAGTCCTCACATTTCTTGGAATATTTCTTCTCTGTCTCCAAGACATTTCAACACCTCTGCCGGTAGTCCATCAGTTACACTTGCCTGGTGATTCTTCATGCCCTTCAATGCCCTTTTCACCTTGCTTTCCAAAATACAATAACTTTTTTCATCTTCTACTTCCTCTTCAATCTCAATATTATCTTTTGTCAGACTCATATAGACTTACTACATTATTCTTGACATCTTTTCAGGGTTTACTGATTAATGTACCATCCTTTCCTTGTATTTCCATTCCAGGTCTCCTCTTACCATAATACACCATCTCCAAACCCATTCAATACATCATTTCATCTCTCTCCTCTTTTTCCAATCTCTCAATTTCATAAAATTTCTCTTTCAGTCAGGATTCTCTCGCCCATTCTGTCTCTCTACTTAGTTTCGTAATTCAGTCTTCTGTACATCTGTTTTACTTCCTCTGTCCCCACAGTCCTTCCCTCCTTTCTTACATCTTACTCAACATGGCCTTTGTTACTCTTTCTTTTCTTATAGGCCTTGTCTTTACAGTCCCAAAGCTTTCCCCTGCAGCATTTTTAAGGCTCTCACAAATCTTTTTCCATTTTTAATTAACACATCTTTCATTATCTCCTCTTTACCATGTGGCTCCATGGCTAATTGGTTAGCGTGCTGGCCTTTGGTCACCGAGGTCCCAGGTTCGATTCCCAGCAGGGTTGGGAATTTTAACCATCATTGGTTAATTTCCCTAGCACGGGGGCTGGGTGTATGTGTCGTCTTCATCATCATTTCATCCTCATCTTGACGCGCAGGTCGCCTACGGAAGTCAAATCAAAAGACCTGCACCTGGCGAGCCGAACATGTCCTTGGACACTCCTGGCACTAAAAGCCATACAAAATTCCATTTCATCTTTACCATTTGTCATAAAGCTGTCTTTTATGTCCTCATTCTTTTGTTTCCTTTCCTTTTCTTTTAGAGCTTCTAGGTTAAGGTAAGGTGGTGCATTTTCAATCAAAATGTAATGAATTGTGCACTCACACTTCATTTGCAGTAATGTTAAATGGGGCGATTTCGGACAGTATGGTAGATTTGCTGTATTTTGTTACATAGCAACGAGACACCGCTGCTTTGCACTTCCACGTGCGTTTTATATTATTTATGCTAGGGGCTTTACGTCGCACCGACACAGATAGGTCTTATGGCGACGATGGGATAGGAAAGGCCTAGGAGTTGGAAGGAAGCGGCCGTGGCCTTAATTAAGGTACAGCCCCAGCATTTGCCTGGTGTGAAAATGGGAAACCACGGAAAACCATTTTCAGGGCTGCCGATAGTGGGATTCGAACCTACTATCTCCCGGATGCAAGCTCACAGCCGCGCGCCTCTACGCGCACGGCCAACTCGCCCGGTACCACGTGCGTTTTAGTTTGACCTTGATGTTAGGTTTCCTGTGTTCTGCGCTTTTTATGACGCGCCAACTTCATAGTTTGAAAAATTTCCTGTGTGCACTGGCATTGTTGAAAGTTCATGCATTATCATTAAGTGGATACTTTTGATTGTCGCAACCAGAAGGAATGCATTATAACTATGGTTCTTAGTGAGATCAACTGACTGAAGTGTTTATAAACGATTACTGTGGAATTTGATGATGCTTGTTGTTTTAAGGGGCCTAACATCGAAGGTCATCAGCCCTACTGTGGAATTTTGGTGTGATTTAGTGAAAAAATAGGTTTTTTAATGCACATATTACTGTGGCGATTATACTAAATTTAGAGGTGCCTCGCCACCCAGTGTACTTGAAAAATGTCATAATGAGCATTATTCTGCATGTTTGATGTTTCGGTTTCCTTGAACTGTCAGCGGGTTGATTAAATTCATTGCGCTGCCCAGTGTTTTCGCAATAGTTCCATTGTGTGCCGCTACAGCTGATCTCCTCCGAGTGCCTGACTGTATAGTGGAGCCATCTATTTGAGTTGATGGAAATGAGACAGTCATTTGTCAACGCATGGACGTGCGACAATTAAAAATATGGCAGTTGTTTTGGTTGTTGTCGATCTTTAGAAGGAACGTCCTCCCTTTGTGTGCTGCTGAAAATTAATATAAATTAATTGAAAGAAGAAGATATGGTGCTGCAGGTCGACCCGGGGTAAATCAATCGCTGGTCGGCGTAATGCCGAAACAAGTTTTACATTTTGTTTTATTTTAAAGGTTTCCTCGAAATTGTAAGTAAGCTACCAGTCCTTCCTATCTGAAGCAGATATGATGTCATCAATTCAACTTAAAATAAACCTGTGAACAAGTTCTTATGGTTTTGGGTGACTAAATTATGCTTTAATTGCGTTGAATAACTTCCAGAAAAATGAAATTACATTTGAGAACAGAGTAATATTGTGTTTCGGTCATCATCATCATTTAGTAAATGTGTTCTAAGTTATATGGAGTTTATTTGATGTAATATGTTGAAGAATAAGTTTTCTTGAGCGACCATTTCATAAATTTGTTAGATATCAAGTGTTGTTAAAATTTACGTATTGTACTGGGTCGCAAGAATCTGTGTAACTCATTAACTGTAATGTCATGAAGATCCATACTGTTACTAAGTGAAGGGTGGTTTTACCCAGTATTTTCCTTATTATGGGTTGATTTACTAAACTCCGAGCTCGGAGGTAAATTTATGAGCCGTAAAATTGTTTCTTTGACTAACTCAGTTGTTTGGGCAGCCATGTTTATTTCGGTGTCATGTGATGTGTTCCCATGGCTACTCTTAGTAAACATATTGTGGGCGTGTACTATTTTCATTTTGACATTTGACGTACGACCTCATTATTATTGTTTTTTAACCTATGAAGCGAGTCTATTGTGTAAATGAGACATGTTCGTGAGGGTTACGTTTGTGGGCTGGTGTATGCCTAATGTGTCAGTGTAGAGACTTTTCTCTGCATAAGTAATGTTTTAATATAATTTGTTTCTGGAGAGTTTGGTGTTCGGAGACCTCTCGAATTACCTTCTGATCTTGATTTTCGGTGTATTGTTCTCGCTGAACTTAATCTTGCCGACCTTTCGTTGAGGACGTCTTATTTCGTTTTGAGATAGCCATAAGAGTCTGTTTTCAGCTCCCAAAATTTAAATCAAGTGTGATTTAAGATCACAGATTTGTAAAGAAAATAAATCTCAATTTTCTTGATAATTGATCAATGGGTTGTAAACCCTAGTACTTATAGTTTAGCATCATCTTATGATCGGTGGTTTTGAAGTGTGGAGTGTTTCTTTTCTTGAACTGAGCTTAAATTTTCAATTTGAGTCCAAGTGAACTCTTAATTATTTTCTTTTCTTCGGGCCTTAAGATTGTCTGGAAACCTAATTCATTAATTAATTCATTAATTAATTTCACTTTATTAAAGTTATCACCTTCTCATATACAGTGTTCTTATTTAAGTCAGTATATTAGAATTCTTTCTTCTGGTGATTCATTAGCCCTCTTGGGTCTAGTTCGCTCTCTCGTTTTTGCGACCATGGACTATGAAGGTAAGTTGTGTTTAATTCTTCTAATTTCTGTTCGTCCTTGGTCGTGTAACAACTATCGCTTGAATGTCAGGAAACTACACGATATTAGTGAAAACTGAAAGCAGTCTGGGTGACTTCGGACAATGCCTAGAAATTATTCGAGGCAGAAAGGAGTTGCTTCAAGATGTAATTACGAACCAAAATTATTAGAAAAAGTCGTACATGATATTGAAAGTGGCAAGTTGTCTTATAAAAAAGCATTTGATTTGTATGATATGCCTTGGTCCACCCTACAAAATAAAGTGCAGAAAGTACATCCAAAAAATGAGAAGACAACCAGTGCTAAATGAGGAAGAAGGAAATGCTGAAGGAAGCTCGTCACCTTGCGGGCATGCTCCAACACAATCTGCTACCTCTCGCCGCTGCAAATAAAATGTTCTTCCTGGGAAGTCAATTTTTAGCCATGACTTCCGCCGAGTTGAAAGCAGTGCAGAAACAATTGATAGTGCTGGCTGCTGCAGTGAAAATATAGTCGATGAAACACACAATGAAGGTAATGATGTTCTGCTGTTGCAAGAAGAGGCTTTCCTTGTTGCAGATTATAAATACAAGTTGAGGAACAAAGAGCATACAAGGCAGTATTTGACCCCTGGCCTGAAATATTCATTCAAGGGA
This sequence comes from Anabrus simplex, assembly GCF_040414725.1. Taxonomy (NCBI): domain Eukaryota; kingdom Metazoa; phylum Arthropoda; class Insecta; order Orthoptera; family Tettigoniidae; genus Anabrus; species Anabrus simplex. The sequence continues at coordinate 219,671,661 of NC_090269.1, read as the reverse complement.
TGTGGATGTCAAATATTTGCGCCCACACAAAAACAGCAGAAAAGTGTTTGTGTTCCTTAACACCCCTGATGAGGATACAATAGCTAAAGAACATATTTTGAAAATACCTCCAACCCAAGTTGAGAAGAAAGGAACATTTATTTTCAGAGAAAAGGTATTTTTAGATTTATAGGCTGTGGCAGCTACATGCTCATTGAATCGACCTTTCTTCTTTTGCATTAAGAATTGTATCGTTTGTAAGAAAAATTATTAAAATCTTTCAGGAGGATTTCTGTGCAGTTTAAAACTATTAATATTTTAATTTAGACAGGAAAATTTTACATTTACTTTGTCAGAAAATAAAGATCGATCAGAAATACATTAAATTTAGCATTACAATGATTTTAACTAGCTAGTCATAATTTGGACACCCACAGAACACTTTAAATACCACAACACTAAAGCAAAAAGAACCAAGAATTAAAATAAAGGATATTTGTGTCTGAAAACACCTAATAGGCTTTGAAACTTCGTACAGAGGTTTAAAAAGCATGTGCGTTTGAAATCTCCCCGATGTACGGGGTGAATTCGGACACTCCTTTTTTGTTTTCTTAGGAAAAGAAATGTTGGCGTATATTTTTCATTTGTAGGGTATTGTATTAATTGGATATATTCCTCATTATTACAATGATAAACAACAAAATTTAAGATTCCCTTCATGAGTTAAGATGAAATGAAATGGCGTATGGCTTTTAGTGCTGGGAGATCCCAGGACAGGTTCGGCTCACCAGGTGCAGGTCTTTGAAACAGATGAGCATGTCTTTGATCACAATTGTACCATTGGTTGTACAATTCTGATCACACAAACTACAATTTGGATCACACTCATTTTAAACACAAAAAGTATCTGCCTCTTCCCTCCCCACACATATTTCATAAATACCACATATTGCAGTCTTGGCACTGAATCCATGACCCTATTTTTTTCCTGCCCACATAATTCTCACAGTTATAATCCAGATGACAAAATCCATACTGGTTATCTTTTGAGTGCTGAGGATTTGTAGTGCTTGACATGTTGTTTTCCTTTTGATTTATGTTTATAATATTGTCATTCTTAAAGAGAGAATTTTTGAACTTAACAATCTGAAAATGCTGATCTGATGTTAAATGGGATGAAGATATTACCGTTCATTTTCTTGGCGTGGGTTTCTTTTCAGCTGATAGTAAGATTTTTCTTAAAGTCATCAGGTGATACAGCATTTGTAAAATGAAAACTTGAAGATGAAACATTTTCCATAAGAGTTGATTTTTTTTTCTATTTGTTTTACGTTGCACCAACACAGATAGGTCTTATGGCGATGATGGGATATGAAAGGGCTAGGAGTGGGAAGGAAGCGGCCGTGGCCTTGATTAAGGTATAGCCCAAGCATTTGTCTGGTGTGAAAATGGGAAACCACGGAAAATCATCTTCAGGGCTGCCGACAGTGGGGTTCAAACCCACTATCTCCCGGATGCAAGCTCACAGCTGCGCGGCCCTAACCGCACGGCCAATTCACCCGGTCATAATGGTTGAATTATCTGGTGTAGGGTCAGTACTGGACTGCAGTCGTCCATTCCATACAGCAACAGGGCAATGCTCTCGCTCGAGACTGAGACTGACGTCACAAATCTCACGACTCTCCTGAGAATCTTGAGACCGATTCTTCTGTACTGCAATCTGTGCAACATCCCAATAACTACGAGTGTAAGCTTGATGGTATATCATCAGCTGTTATTGCATGAAATATCATTCTCATAATGGAAATGTGTGCCAACAAATTTCCTGTCAACCATCAGCTAAAGTGAAAACAGAATGTCAGTACCTTAAACGGTTCAGGAGTTATTTGAGACGGACATCTTAGCTGAATAACCCTGTATAATTTGTTAATAACTGTAGATAGGATGTACACCTACCTGGATACCTCAAAATTGTTGTCAGCAGGGTAGCTTCTTGTGATGCAGACTGGGCCAGAGGTATTCTCTGTGACAATTCCCCTTCAGTGGTGATATGTGTTTTTTAAGAACCGGATCATCTCAGAAGTAATTTTGCTGACGTATTTTACTTATTTTGAACGAACAACACAGTGGACTGTGCTATGCGGCATCTCTTCAAAATAATACCATGTCCACAACACGTTGGGTTTCATCTTAAAGTTGTCATGAACAATTAGATACAATTACACATTGCAGCGTCATATACCGAAGTTCCTAATTATAACGCGAATACTCTATAACATTTTAAGGAATTTCTTCCTTTATCACCATAATGTCAGTAAACACTAGCACTGGTCAAATGGATGTTGAAAGAGAGGTCTGATAAATTATGAGGGATAACGATGTAAACCTAAAACAGCCATCTGGTTCTATACGTAGCCAAATACTTTAATACACCAATACCGGACAGCTCTATCTCAACAGCATTGAGTGGATTGCGAACAGCAATGGTGGTGACATCTAGTGTGTTGGTGTGAACTGCATACTTGTCTATGCTACACTCATTGGAATTTTTTTTGGTTAAAATTATTGAATAATCATAAAAATTAAGAATGAAATTTTAAAATATGAAATGCTTCCTTCATAAACCTCCAAACGAGCATTATGATAGCTGTGCCTTTCACTGTGTCTTAAAAATTATAAAGCAGAATTTGTTTGAGAATCCACCCAGCCTCTGGGGGAAATATTTAACAAATACTCTCTCCTATTCTTTCTAGCCTTTTCTTAATTACCTAGTGCAGTGATGGACTTAGGAAAGGCATCTGGCCGGAAAACTAGGCTAACAGCAATCATATGTGGAGCAATATATACCGTACTCACTATTGTGTGTTTCTGCGGTTGTTTTTCGTATGAGGCGTTGTATATACTTCAAGACGCGTATGAATACGAACACAAATCCATAGCCCTCAATCTACAGGAATTAACTGACACAATTAAAATCTCTGACTCAGCCAGGAATCGTACCAGGGCACTCTGAACCGAAGGCCGCTGACCATTCCGTGGTGGTGACTATTTTAAGAGGAAATACAACAGACCAGCCATCCTCTATTAACACTAATCAGAAGGGAAATGGAAGAGGTCCAACACTACGAAGAATTAAGATACCATAAAGGATAGGAGGGGTGCACGAAGCGCTAACCATTCAGCCAAACCCAGAGGGGGCAGATAACAACATCCATGATTTATTAAGAGTTTTGGAAAGAGAAGCTGTAATTAAGGTACAGGAGTTTTGGTCCATTATTTTGATGTCTTCTTCTTCTTCTTCTTCTTCTTCTTCTTCTTCTTCTTCTTCTTCTTCTTCTTCTTCTTCTTCTTCTTCTTCTTAGGTACAACCAATCTTCCCAAACTCTACAGGGAAATTCACCTCACACTGCTATCTCGCTTTTGTTGTACTTAGAATTTTCTGTTTTACCTCTGAAGACAGAAATACATAAACACATATTGGGGTTACATGAGTGAACCACGATGTTCCTGACAAGGAAGAAGTGTTCAGAATTTCCTAAAGTCTCTTTCACAAATTTATGCATGAAGAATTGCCATACACACATATTAAATTAGTTGGACTGGTGCTCAAACCTATGCCAATAATACACTGAAATAATTTTCTTACTCCGGGCCGAGTGCTCAGACGGTTGATGCGATGGGCTCCTGATCCAAATTTGGCAGGTTCGATCCTGGCTCAGTCTGGTGGTATTTGAAGGTGCTCAAATACGTCAGCCTCGTGTAGGTAGATTTACTGGCAAGTAAAAGAATTCCTGCGGGACTATATTCTGGCACCTCAGCATCTCCGAAAACCGTAAAAGTACTTAGTGAAACGTAAAGAAAATTATTATTTTCTTACAGTAAAAAAATGGTGACTGGATTCGAAACTCATGGCCTTCAATTTTCAATTTCAAGACTACCACAATAACCATTACGCTACAGGCCCACAAGTTTTCGATTGTGAAATTTATGGTACTGTTTAACAATGTGGATCCTCAAGTTTGAGTATACTAGAGTTCCATATTTGTTAATATTATTGGTTTTACATCCTACCGACATTTCAGTAGAGTATTTGATTGATTTTGTTAATATAAAGGGCATAAACGTAAACTCAACACAGATGCAAGGTCATTACTTTTTTTAATACTTGCGGTCATTATCAGTTCCCATGCCCATTATCTTGCTGGGTAATTTGTTCAACGCATAACACTTTCCTTGGAATATAACTGCAAATTAATAAGACACAACACATGGGTAATTCATGGGTCTGGAGTGAGTCTTATACTGTTGTGCCTACTACTGATAAGAATAATTAGTAGCCCGAGCGCTTCAGCAGCGGGGTCGGGCTACCTCATCTACCTCACCCCCTTTCTCCCCATGCTCCCCTCTGCTTCCAATAAACAGTAATCTAAATAGACACCTGCAGTCATCGTTGTCGTTATCGACAGCTACACATGTAGCCTGTGTACACTGTTGTCTGCATGTGCTGATACGAACCAAAGGTTGTTTTATTTTATTTGCATTTAGTATTTAGTTATTAGTGTTCGGAGTGTTGGTTAGTCATTCGTGTTACCATTTATCAGCGTTTAGAAAACAGAATTGTTTAGTACACTTTGAGCTGCATTTTTATCAAGTTTCCAAATTATGGATGGCAGAAAACGACTCAGTAGAGCCGAGTATAGAAAACTTGCCAAAGAAAAAAGGAAGAATGAAAGCGATGTGCTGTCACAAACATCAAAATTAGAAGCATTTTTTAGAAACCTAATGTTGATGAAGATGAAGTATCAAAAGAAAAATCAGGTACATATTAATTTTTATTTCAATAATTAAATTATAGCATATTAGGGAAGAGATGAAATAATTGTGCCTTATCGAACTTTAATTTTTTTAATACTTAATTTTGTAATACATCATATTACTGATTGAATTTTAATCACGGCTTTTAATAATTTAGGTGACATTGAAGCTGGAGAGGAAGGCACGCAACATGTCGAACTTTGCAAGAAACTCAGTCCTGCTGGTGAGGAGAATGAAGCTGAATTATTATCTCGTCCAGATCCTACAACTGGTCTTCAAGAAACGTTCGAGTTTTCCTTTGATTTTAGGGATCCTGGTTCAGGCCACAGAGTTTTTCAGATTCTGAAAGGTGTTACATAACAAAAATGAGCTTTGAAAATCTGATTGAGCCAAATTTAAGTAATAGCAGCAGAGAAGGACATAACTTAACCAAAGATTGGTTTTATGAAGTTCTCAAAAATGGAGAAAAAGTAAAGAGATCATGGTTAGGCTATAGTGAAAATAAGAAAGCTCTATATTGTGTTCCCTGCAGGCTGTTTTCACATTTAGCATCAAATCAAATGCCTTCCTTGGGTAAAGCAAAAGGATTTACTAATTAGAGAAAACTCAGTGAAAAATTGCCTGAACATGAAAATTCATCCAACCACAAACTTTGCTTTTGTTCGTGGAAAGCTTTAGAATCTTGTTTAGGAAAGGGAGGTAACTCCAAAACCAGATCCATCAAGAAGACTCTCACTGGAAGGTGGTATTGCGCTCATTATCGATGCTATTCTATTCCTAGCAAAGCAAGGGAGTCCATTCTGAGGAACTAAAGAAGACTGTGATTTTAGCGACCCATCCAGTGGAAAGTTCTTGAACACAGTAGAACTTATATCGCATTACAATGTCCCTCTTTTACAACATATTAAGTGGCATAAGAAAGGGCAAATCTCGTATTTCTCACATAAAATGCAAGATGAGTTCCTTGAAATTATTGCCAATAACATAAGGCAAAAGATAATACAAGACATTTTGGATGCGAAATATTATTCCTTAATATTTGACGGCACTCCAGATATCGGCCACAGTGAGCAAATGACTCAAGTAGTTCGTTACGTCAAAACAAATACATCGGAGAAGAACGTTTTATTGATTTTTTTCCCAGTTAGTGACAAAACAGGTGAAGGTCTCAGCCAAGATATCCTAAAACAAATTTGACAAAGATGGACTAAACTTAGAGAACTGTAGAGGCCAACCATACGACAGTGGGGCAAATATCGCCGGGAAGTATAAAGGAGTTCAGTCCGGGCTACTTCAGGAGAACGAGCTAGTATATTTTGTCCCATGTGCTGCTCACTCCCTCAATTTATTTGGTGCTAATGCGGCCAGTGCTACTATTGAGACTCAGAATTTTTTCGGAACTTTGAACAGTATATATTCTTTCTTTGTGGCTTCAACTTCACGCTGGGAGGTTCTCCGAAAATATGTGCCACTGACATTGAAACCTGAAAGCAATACAAGATAGTCTGCAAGATTAGATGCGATCGAAGCTGTGTATAAACATTACGGTAAAGTTGTGCAGGCTCTAGAGGATCTTAAAAACCATGATCTCTCAACACCTCAAACTAAGAGTGAGGCCAGCTCCCTTTTGAAAAATATTGGGAAACTTGAATTCATCGTTTTCACATGTTTTTGGCATGCTTTGTTCAAAAAGATCAAACATGTCAATGAGTTTTTGCAAGGAAAAGATGTAAAAGTAGATTTGGCTGCCCAGAACCTTCAAGGTCTTTTAACGCTCTTGAAGACTTGCAGAGACTTTGCTCCATCTGAGACCATTACTGAGGGTAAATTCTTAGCAAGCATGAGTGATCTACCATCTGAGTTCTCAGAAAAAAAGACAAAGAAAACAGAAAAAAATGTCTGATGAGCTGTGTGGCGATGAAGCTCCGACAAGTATGCAGTCAAGTATGGTACTGGCTTTGCACAGCATAAACTGCAAGTTTGGATTTTTTAATGGAGTTAGAATTAAAGAAATGCAAACAAAAGATCTATAAATGAAAGCAGAAGAATTGGCAAAAATCTACACTGCTGATCTCAACACTGAAAAATTTAAATTTCAAAGAGAAAGTTTCAAGTACCACGCTTTATCAGTTGACGAAAATTTAAAGGGAGCCACATCAAGAGAAATGTTGTCTTATTTATAAAAATAAACTAGAGGAAGGCTACCCTAGCATTACTACTGCACTGAGAATGTTCCTCACGTTGCCAGTTACATTGTCATCTGGAAAACGAAGTTATAGCAAACTCATAATCATCAAAAACTACATGAGAAGTACAATGGGACAGGAGAGACTCTCTAATCTAAGTATAATATCAATCAATCAATCAATCAATCAATCAATCAATACTGATCTGCATTTAGGGCAGTCGCCCAGGTGGCAGATTCCCTATCTGTTGCTTTCCTAGCCTTTTCTGAAATGATTTCAAAGAAATTGGAAATTTATTGAACATCTCCCTTGGTAAGTTATTCCAATCCCTAACTCCCCTTCCTATAAATGAATATTTGCCCCAGTTTGTCCTCTTGAATTCCAACTTTATCTTCATATTGTGATCTTTCCTACTTTTATAGACGCCATTCAAACCTATTCGTCCTACTAATGTCATTCCACGCCATCTCTCCGCTGACAGCTCGGAACATACCACTTATAATACTAATATAAATGGTCCGTTATTGGACATTATAAATTTTCCTGCTAACTCATTCTTGGTTGCCAGCGTTTCGCCCTCGTGTGCTAGGGTGGGCTCATCAGTTGGTACCTAGCACACCTACCAATACGCTGGCTAGTGGTCTCCACGGTATGCACCAGCCAGCGTATTGGTAGGTGTGCTAGGTACCAACTGATGAGCCCACCCTAGCACATGAGGGCGAAACGCTGGCAACCAAGAATGAGTTAGCAGGAAAATTTATAATGTCCAATAATGGACCATTTATATTGGTATTATAAATTTACTCATTCAGGACAAATATTTCAGATTCCCTATGGGAATCAACATCTATATCATTTGATGGCCAAGCAGGCATCAATTTTTGCTGATGAGACAAATTCTCTTAGTGCACTGGCACTGCCGGTGGCTCCAGTTAGCCTACGCAGTGGTCTCCACGGTATGCACTAGCCAGCGTATTGGTAGGTGTGCTAGGTACCAACTGATGAGCCCACCCTAGCACACGAGGGCGAAACGCTGGCAACCAAGAATGAGTTAGCAGGAAAATTTATAATGTCCAATAACGGACCATTTATATTGGTATTATAAATTTACTCATTCAGGACAAATATTTCAGATTCCCTATGGGAATCAACATCTATAACATACCACTTAATCGAGCAGCTCTTCTTCTTTCTCTCAATTCTTCCCAACCCAAACATTGCAACATTTTTGTAACGCTACTCTTTTGTCGGAAATCACCCAGAACAAATCGAGCTGCTTTTCTTTGGATTTTTTCCAGTTCTTGAATCAGGTAATCCTGGAGAGGGTCCCATACACTGGAACCATACTCTAGTTGGGGTCTTACCAGAGACTTATATGCACTCTCCTTTACATCCTTACTACAACCCCTAAACACCCTCATAACCATGTGCAGAGATCGGTACCCTTTATTTACAATCCCATTTATGTGATTACCCCAGTGAAGATCTTTCCTTATATTAACACCTAGATACTTACAATGATCCCCAAAAGGAACTTTCACCCCATCAACGCAGTAATTAAAACTGAGAGGACTTTTCCTATTTGTGAAACTCACAACCTGACTTTTAGCCCCGTTTATCAACATACCATTGCCTGCTGTCCATCTCACAATATTTTCGAGGTCACGTTGCAGTTGCTCACAATCTTGTAACTTATTTATCACTCTATAGAGAATAACATCATCCACAAAAAGCCTTACACCGGGCGAGTTGGCCGTGCGCGTAGAGGCGCGCGGCTGTGAGCTTGCATCCGGGAGATAGTAGGTTCGAATCCCACTATCGGCAGCCCTGAAGATGGTTTTCCGTGGTTTCCCATTTTCACACCAGGCAAATGCTGGGGCTGTACCTTAATTAAGGCCACGGCCGCTTCCTTCCAACTCCTAGGCCTTTCCTATCCCATCGTCGCCATAAGACCTATCTGTGTCGGTGCGACGTAAAGCCCCTAGCAAAAAAAAAAAAAAAAAAAAAAAAAAAGCCTTACCTCTGATTCCACTCCTTTACTCATATCATTTATATATATAAGAAAACATAAAGGTCCGATAACACTGCCCTGAGAAACTCCCCTCTCAACTATTACAGGGTCAGACAAAGCTTCACCTACTCTAACTCTCTGAGATCTATTTTCTAGAAATATAGCAACCCATTCAGTCACTCTTTTGTCTAGTCCAATTGCACTCATTTTTGCCAGTAGTCTCCCATGATCCACCCTATCAAATGCTTTAGACATGTCAATCACGATACAGTCCATTTGACCTCCAGAATCCAAGATATCTGCTATATCTTGCTGGAATCCTACAAGTTGAGCTTCAGTGGAATAACCTTTCCTAAAACCGAATTGCCTTCTATCGAACCAGTTATTAATTTCACAAACATGTCTAATATAATCAGAAAGAATGCCTTCCCAAAGCTTACATACAATGCATGTCAAACTTACTGGCCTGTAATTTTCAGCTGTATTTCTATCACCCTTTCCTTTATACACAGGGGCTACTATAGCAACTCTCCATTCATTCGGTATAACTCCTTCAAGCAAACAATAATCAAATAAGTACTTCAGATATGGTACTATATCCCAACCCATTGTCTTTAGTATATCCCCAGAAATCTGATCAATTCCGGCCGCTTTTCTAGTTTTCAACTTTTGTATCTTATTGTAAATGTCATTGTTATCATATGTAAATTTTATTACTTCTTTGGCCTTAGTCTCTTCCTCTATCTCGACATTATCCTTGTAACCAACAATCTTTACATACTGCTGACTGAATACTTCTGCCTTTTGGAGATCCTCACATACACACTCCCCTTGTTCATTAATTATTCCTGGAATGTCCTTCTTGGAACCTGTTTCTGCCTTCAAATACCCATACATACCCTTCCACTTTTCACTACAATTTGTATGACTGCCAATTATGCTTGCCATCATGTTATCCTTAGCTGCCTTCTTTGCTAGATTCAATTTTCTAGTAAGTTCCTTCAATTTCTCCTTACTTCCACAGCCATTTCTAACTCTATTTCTTTCCAGTCTGCACCTCCTTCTTAGTCTCTTTATTTCTCTATTATAATAAGGTGGGTCTTTACCATTCCTTACCACCCTTAAAGGTACAAACCTGTTTTCGCATTCCTAAACAATTTCTTTAAACCCATCCCAGAGTCTGTTTACATTTTTATTTACCGTTTTCCACCGATCATAGTTACTTTTTAGAAACTGCCTCATACCTGCTTTGTCAGCCATGTGGTACTGCCTAACAGTCCTACTTTTAAGACCTTCCTTTCTATCACATTTATTTTTAACTACCACAAAAACAGCTTCATGATCACTAACAAGATCTATTACTTCAGTTTCCCTAGAGAGCTCATCTGGTTTTATCAGCACCACATCCAAAATATTTTTCCCTCTGGTTGGTTCCATCACTTTCTGAATCAGCTGTCCTTCCCACATTAACTTATTTGCCATTTGTTGGTCATGCTTCCTGTCGTTCGCATTTCCTTCCCAATTGACATCTGGCAAATTCAGATCTCCCGCTACAATCACATTTCTTTCCATGTCGTTTCCCACATAGCTGACTATCCTATCAAATAATTCCGAATCCGCATCAGTGCTACCCTTTCTCGATCTGTACACTCCAAATATATCAAGTTGCCTATTATCTTTAGAAATGAGCCTGACACCTAGAATTTCATGTGTCTCATCTTTAACTTTTTCGTAGCTTACAAATTCTTCTTTCACCAGAATGAAAACTCCCCCTCCCACCTTTCCTATCCTATCTCTACGATACACACTCCAGTGCCGTGAGAAAATTTCTGCATCCATTATATCATTTCTCAGCCATGATTCAACTCCTATTACAATATCTGGTAAATATATATCTATTAAATTACTTAATTCTATTCCTTTCTTTACAATACTTCTACAGTTCAACACTAACAATTTTATGTCATCCCTACTTGATTTCCAGTTCCCTGTTCCCTTATCACCGCTCGAGCATAAACGAGCATCCCTTATCAACTTTGATGACATCATCATTACATTTGCAGCTAAGAAGGCTCGAACAATTCAATTTTGAGGTACAATGCATAACAAATTTTTGCGTACTTAGTATTGAGTTACACTACAAACAAATTATTTGTATTAGTCATGTATAAGTGTATTAATATCAATGTTTCTCAATATAAGTATTTCTCTATATAAGTGTAATGTATGTATTAATATGTATAAGTGTATTAATACAAGTGTTTTTCATAAATAAAACATCTTAATAGTATACATATGGTGTGTAATTTCAATTGCCGCATCTAAAAAAATAGCATACGGAGGTATTATATTTTGGTGGTAGGGAGAGGGGGAAGGAGGGGAATTGGGGGATGGGGGCGGCAAACTGATCTTTGCCTCCGCTGACAAATCTCCTAGTTCTGGCCGTGCATAGAACCTTCCAAACCTTATAAATACAATAGAAGTCCATTATAGCGATAATTCATAACAGCACAAATTTTACTCGCTATAGCGGATTGTTGTTATATCCGATTTTTGTACAAAAGTCAGAAAAAACCCCCATACACATTAAAATTGTTATGAAACAGCAATCAGTTTGTTCAAAACTTGCGTTTCCGCAAATGATATCCACACTACGGCTTACTTTTTTGTTATTTTTCTAAATCCGATACTACGTGAAAGTGTATGGTACTGCCTAATAGTCCTACTTTTAAGACCTTCCTTTCTATCACATTTACTTTTTAACTACAACCAAAAACAGCTTCATTATCACCAATACCATCTATTAGTTCGGTTTATCTATAGAGCTCATCTGGTTTTTACCAGCACCATGTCCAGGATATTTTTCCCTCTAGTTGGTTCCATTACTTTCTGAATCGGCTGTCCTTCCCATATTAGCTTATTTGCCATTCGTTGGTCATGCTTTCTGTTTTTGCATTTCCTTCCCAATTGACATCTGGTAAATTCAGATCTCCCGCTACAATCACATTCCTCTCCATGTCGTTTCCCACATAGCTGATTATCTTATCAAATAATTTTGAATCCGTGTCAGCGCTACCCTTTCCCGGTCTGTACACTCCAAAGATATCAAGCTGCCTATTATCTTTAGAAATGAGCCTTACACCTAGAATTTCATGTTCTTTTAGCAAGCGATCAGAATAGAAATGTAAAGTGAACATTTAGTTGTTTACGGTGCACATGTTATTGCGAGGAGGTAGGCAAGGTAGTTTACTCAGCCCGCCCAATGTGGTGTACTGTGTGGGATCAGTGCTGTGGACCAGTAAGCGGCTGCATCAGAAGAGGACGACACTGCACAGGTAAGCTACTGGAGTCCAAGGGTTTGCAAGTGCTACAGGGTGGGCCTCACTTCAGGACTATGAATTCATTTATTAGTCACTTTTTTTAAACATAAAATAAAAGCCATAATAGGCTTAAATAATTAGTATTATGATCATTTCTTCAATGTGTTTTTAATTATTTTCTCAACGATATTCTTATTATGATTGTGGCCGGAAGCTTCTGCCTTCAGCACTGGCTACTCATTGCCAGTCTATTTACTATAATTATGTCTGTGGTTCTTCTGAGTATCCGGTCTCTAACACAAACCTTCCTAAACCTTCTCACTTTCACCTTTCTCATAGGAATTAAAAAGAGCTGCAGCACATTTCATCTGCCTATAAGTCACCACTTTAGTTCAGTTGCACTCCAAGCACATACCAACGGTATCTGAAAGTTACTTGTGAGACTAGTAAAGAAAACTTGTAGAAGTTTCTTGCTTAGATCTCTTGCTTGAAGTGTAAACCCAGCAACAAGTGCCTTGTAGCAACAACCTATACAAGTTACTTGCTAGTGTAAACCTAGCGTAGTTGAAGAAATTTCATTCGATATATATATCGTGTGATATGTTTATATACAAAACTATTCTTGTCTTAGTAAAGCATAAAATAAAAGTTTAATGACAAATAAGTAAAAAAAATTGAGATATTACATTTATGAAAAATATAACATCAAACACACATCAAGTGTTTAATTTTATATTGACTCCTGTCTGAGTATGGAATTATGTCCAATATTCAGTTTAGATGTTTTGAAACTGATATTAGCTATTCTGAACTTAAGGTTAGCTTTTCAAGAATTAAAGCATTTTTTTTCCAAAATTGAGGTTCAAAAAGGTAACATTTAAGAATTACAAATGATTGTTTGACAGTAACTTACAACTTATCATTTGGGGAAGTTTCTAGTTGCTTCAAATGAGGAAAGTAAATCCTCACATCAAGAGTAGGGCCTACATGAAAAGGACATCACTAACAGTTTAGAAGAATTAATTTCAAAGCTTCATTTGGGCAGTGTATGTGCTAATGAAAATGCTTTTTTCATCGGGTTTTCACACTAGCCATAGTAAAGTCACTGACTGCATTACTGAAGGTAATTTAAAACTTTGAATGCTTTTTAACTTAACGCATTGATGGGAGCATATTATTTTCAGAACTTGCCTGAACTCTCATGGATATATTAGATACTATTATTCTGTAGACTCTTGTTAATTCAACATTGGATAATTCGCATGAAAGTTTATCCTCCATGAAATTCCCATTCTAATGAAAAAGAAATGTGCATAATTTGAGTTTTTACAGCTTCAATTTGGATAATAAAAAGTCAGGATTTTATTGCAAGTTGACTTCGTAACTGTTCCACAAACTGAGGCCTTCTCACAATTTCTAAGAATTCTCTATTTTTATCGTAGCTTCCTAGTTATGGTCATGGAGTCGCTATTGTTAACAGAATTAACCTTTATCTCTGCGACCGTCAATGAGCGAGTGGCTTTGACCATCACTTGTCTACAGGCATTCGCACTTGACTACTGGAAATCTTCTCCTTTCCCCATCCCGAAGTTGTCAACCTTAGAATGTGAACCATTCATCTCTCAGTGTGTTCAAAATGTCAAAGCATGGTGCATACAGTAGTTTAACGCTTGAAAATAATGTTGCGAAGTGCTAAGAGAAGTGGAAAGCGGAGTAAAGAAGAAGACAAATCGCCAAAGGGTATAGAATCTTACTTAACACGTTGTGAACATATACAGTATAAAAGATGAAGATAAGTAATAGAAAGCTGGGCTTTATGAAATGGAGGAAAGAAGAAACGAATGAGAGGCGGAGAATATCCCAATATTGACAAATGCGTTTTAAAGTGGTTCAAACAGTCGTGATCATAATGTTCCATTAAGTGGTCCGGTAGTGCGTGCTAAGGCAGGAGAAATTGCCGAAAAATTTGGCAATGTTGATGATGATGAAAATGATGCTTGTTGTTTAAAGGGGCCTAACATCCAGGTCATCGGCCCCTAATGGTACAAAATGAGATGAAATGGTATGACAATTTAAAAATCCATAGTCCTCCACTGACCAGAATTCAAAAACATGAGGACAAAAAATGAATGGATGGATATGAAGTAAACAATCAGTGGATCCGACCCGCAATGCTCCACATTCCCAGAAACTTAGCGTTAAACTATAGTATTACTGACCAAGGTACAGCTTCTAAAGCACAATACTGACTCAATGATGCTTGTAGTCGAAATGGGTCCAAAATCCAGATCATTGGCACCTCATAATGATACTTATTGCTAGGAAAATAGAACCATGCTATGTGTCATGTTGCGGTACTAATCAAAAGTAGCGTACAATCGCGGTATTCCATACAGTACGGTACTATGCACTGGTAATGAAATTCACACATGTAACACAGACCTATTGTGTTTCGCACACTGCGGCGCTACGTACAGGCAATGCAAACCTATGGCATTCCTCACATAAGTGGACTAAATACAGGGACTCGCCCTATCCCATGGTGTTCCTCACAGAGTGGGTACTAAGCATAGGCAAGGCAGAACCATGGTGTTGCTCATGTAGGGGTACGAATCACAGGTAATGTAAAAGCTGCCAACGCACTCTATTGCTACTAATCACAAACCTATTGTGTACCTAACATAGTGGTACTACACGCAAGTATAAGCGACCCATGGTGTTCCCCGCATGGTGGTACTAATTACAAGTAGTATCATGGTTCCAATTTTATCATCCCTTGGTCACCCCTTTTAGTCGCCTCTTACGACAGGCAGCGGATACCGTGGGTGTATTCTTCGTCTGCGTCCCCCACCCACAGGGGGTTTTGGCACTGTTAATTTTAAAGCAAAGTCAGGTTGGTTTACTGGGGTTAAAGAAAGAAATGTGTTGGTATCGGATTAATTTTTTTTATTTGCTTTACGTCGCACTAACACAGATAGGTCTTATGGCAATAATGGGATTGGAAAGGGGCAAGAGTGGGAAGGAAAGCGGCCATGGCCTTAATTAGGTACAGGCCCGGCAGTTGCCCGGTGTGAAAATGGGAAACCACGGAAAATCATCTTCAGGGATCTGGATTGTTTTGATACATTTTGTGTATATGATGTGGTTTGTATATTTAGTTTAGGTTGGTACCATGTTTTTATTATCGGTTTTTTATTTTATCATAGATTGTTTCAAGGATGGACAGTTACTCTCTGTTGATGCAATGAAATGGTTGTGTAGCGGTGTGTGCTTGCCAATGTTGGCAATAAAGGTGTTTTAGTATATGATGTCATGAGTAGTAGATCTACTGTATATATATAAAATAGTTTTGTCTGTACACTGCTCAGATTTAAAAAGAATGGTATTTCTGTATTGGCCGTGTCCACAGTAACAAGGAAATGCACATTTTAATTTTCCATCATTTCTGTCTGTATGTATTTATGTATGTATGTACAGGCATCATGACAAAATGGCTGAAGATAATTTAATGAAAATCGGTATGTAAAGTCAGGGAATAAGGCACTACAATCTAGGTTATAAATAATTTTATTCATGTTGAGTGAAATAGTAGTGTAGGGGAAGGCATAAAATTTAATTCCCAAATATTCATGTTATTAATGGTCTTATCAATAAATACTACATAACTGAAGTTATATAGAATTAAATTTCCGATCATTTATGTCTTATACATTTTTACCGTACTGGCTATGAGAACAGAGATATTAATGAATTTTGATTTTTGTTGCGAAGTCCATATCAATGCCAAAACACGAGGAAATGAGTGAAGGGAATTTATTGAAAATCGGTATGTAATGTCTGGGAATTAGGTGCTACAGTCTACGTTAGAAATAATTTTTATTCACGTTGGATGAATGGTAGTTTAAGAGAAGGTGCCTAAAATTTAATTTCTTAAATACCTGTTATTGGTCCCATTGGAAAGTATTACATACCGTAACAAAAGTTATAGAGAAAACAAGTTCCAATCATTTATGTCTTATGTCTTATACAGTTTTACCATACCGACTATGACAATATAATTCATGAATTTAGACTTTTGTTGCTTACTCTATATCAACGCCAAGCATTGCTAACATGGAAATATTGTTTAATAATCATGTTAACTAGCAATGGTTTTTGTCATGATTTTACTAAGGTGTAAAACTGTGTAGTCATCAGTCCGTATCGACAAGGAAAAATGTGAAGAGGATTATAAAAATGAGAATTGTGAAGGAATGATTGCTTGGAGAATAAGACAAGATGGACTCATGAAAAAAGGAAGGACCCCCTTCACATTAGATGCTCTAATATTCCAGAGTTGGAAGAAAACTAAATGTGAAGGTCTGCAGTATAAAACTGATCAATAATAACATTACATTGACCATCGTTGTTATGTGACTTGTCCCTTCTGCTGCCACTCATCTCTGATAGATGGGATTACCGCTGCATTCTGAGTAAAACAGCATACCTGAATGTTGGTAGAGAGTAGCTGAGCAGTTAGATAACTTTGCATATTCTATATGACTGTCCTGTCTGTGATGGGTACCGGTACTGCAGCTAGTTATCATTATAAAACATTGTCCAGATATAACCAAACAGGTTATGGGCCCAGAAGTACAGAGACAATAAGTGATAAATTGTAAAGTTAAAGACACATTAAGCAACAAGATAAGTGTGAAATGCGAGAAACATGGCAAGCATGATGACTAAGAACTACCCTTTTCTCACTGAGAAAAACTACACGCAGTGGAGAGAAAGAATATGTTCCTTTGTTAATCAATGATGCTTGTGGGAAGCTAAAGATCCAGGATATGATGAAATTGAAGAATTGGATGCTGCAAAACAGGCAAAAAAAACTAGAATGCTAGAAACATGATTATTCAGTGTGTGGAGGATCAATGTATAAATTACATCAAGCTTGAGACATCAGTGAAGCATACATGGGAAGTACTTCATCGTATTCACTGTGATTTTAATGCGTTAGACATAGTGGACTTATTTGAAGAGTTGTTATTATGGAAAAAGAGAGACAGTATTACAATGAGACAATATTTGGACAAGGTTGAGACAACAATGGACAAGTTGAAAGAAGCTGGAGTGGAGCTGGGAGATTTGGTTAAAGGAGCACTGTTGCTACGAAGATTGCCAAGGGAAAAATACCAAGACGTCATACTGCAGTTCCGAGTGGACAAGGGGTCACTGCCCATGTTCAACGTTCAAGCCAAGCTCATCAAGGAGGGCAAGGGAGAAGAAATCGAGAAGGTGAGGATGATTGCAGGTGATAAATATCATTGTGGTTCCGTTTTGAAGATACTATACTTGTAAGATGCTAATTAATTTATTACAAAGCATGTTTTTTAAGTAAGGTCCGTTTTGTTGTAGACACTAGTAGTTAGCGCGCATACCGGCATGCCTCGGGAACAACTGTGCTCAGTTTCAGCTCTGTAGCTAACCTGTACGATTCTGTTCTGTGCTTTCAAAATATTTAAGATGATCAACTCGCCCGCCGTGTGTGAGGTTCGGTCAGTGATACGGTTTTTGTCAGCAAGGAACCTGTCTGCTGCAGAAATTCATCGACAGATTTGCGAAGTGTATGGTAATACTGTTATGAATGAAAGCAAAGTGCGTACAACAATTCAAAGATGGCCGTGACAACGTTCATGATGAGGACCGCTCTGGTTGCCCTTCTTTGATTACAGACGATTTGGTGGCTTCAGTTGAAGTGAAGATTCGTGAGAACAGGCGCTTCACAATAACAGGTCCCTCAAACAAATTTCCTGATGTTTCGAGATCAGTGCTTTACAACATTGTTTCTGAACACCTAAAGTTTAGGAAACTGTGCTCCCGTTGGGTCCCGAAACTCCTAACAGAGGACCACAAAAACCAAAGATTTGAGTGTGCGATGAAGTTCTTGACTCATTATGACGAAGAAGGTTGAGTCAGATCGTAACTGGAGACGAAACATGGGTTTCGCATATTGCGCCCGAATCAAAGCAACAGAGCATGGAATGGATACACACACACACACTCGCCTGTAAAGGTGAAGGCTAAACAGACACTGTCCCAGCGCAAAATCATGGCGTCGGTGTTTTGGGATAGGCATGGTGTTTTGTTGGTCGACTTCATGCAACGAGGAACCACTATCAATGCAGAAGCATACTGTCAAACCCTGAGAAAGCTACGTAGAGCGATTCAAAACAAAAGACGCGGCATGCTGACAAAGGGAATTGTCCTTCTCCATGACAATGCAAGACCTCACACTGCAGGTCAGACCCACGATTTATTGGACAGTTTTGGCTGGGAAGTTTTAGACCACCCACCCTACAGTCCTGATCTTGCGCCGAGCAATTACTATCTGTTCCTCCACCTCAAACATCACCTCAGTGGCAACTACTACAATGATGACGACGACGTGAAAACGGCAGTGAACTCTTGCTTATTGGAGCAGGCGGCAAGTTTCTATGAAGAGGGTATTTTAAATTTGGTTACAAGGTATGATAAGTGTTTGAACAAACTTGGCAATGATGTCAAAAAATAGATTGAAGTATGTACTTTCTGAAAATAAATTTACTTTTTTGACATAACCTTTCATTGTGTAGTTATTTTCAAACGGACCTTACTTAAAAAACACTCCTCGTATTTAACCACCTATTCAATACAATAAAATTCTTATACAATTAGGAATTGATCATTGTTACCTTATGAATGTGAGACATGTTTCACCCTTCATAGAAGGCATCATCAGTCACTGTACCTCCTCAAGGTTAAATCAGGCACCTGATTTAAAGTATAATCATTAAGATCTAATATTAACATTTTTACAATAGGAGCAGTCTAATGAAAAGAATACAATATTCAGTATTAATGTGTATAACAACATCAGCCGTTGGCTGTTGATTACTAGTCATGTAAGGAACATATACAGTGCTTAGTAGCAGTGGCCTGATTTGTTAATTTAAATATTACATTATTTGGAATGTTAGGAAAAATATTACCACAATTTGAGGGAATGTTAAATGAGACTTTAATCAGAAATAAAGTCGTAATATTGGAGAAAACTATCTGGTTGAATTCTTAGGTTCGAGAATTATGGCTTGCAATGGGTAATTGGTGAATTAACTTGGCATAAAAGGAAAAAGAAATATAATATTGGGTTTTAATGTGTATAACAATATTACTAGTTGTGACAAAGGTACATGTACAGTGCTTAGTAGCAGTGGTCTGATTTGAAAATTTAAATATTACATTATTTGGAATGTTACAAAAAATATTCCAATAATTTGAGAGAATGTTAAATGAGACCTTATTCAGAAGTAAAGTCGTAAAAATGAGCGAATGTCAAATGAGACTTTATTCAAATGTAAAGTCGTGATAATTGGAAAAAAACTATCTGGTTGAAGTCTTGGGTTTACATACAATTTTCAAAATATACATTTAATGTTAACCTAGTCAATACTTACAATACCACATTTTGTGGTTAAATATTTATAAATAATGAAACATGTTCACAACCTTTCTATCATTTATAAATATTTAACCACAAAATATTGTATTGTAAGTATTGACTAGGTTAACATTAAATGTATATTTTGTAAATTGTATGTAATCACTATCGTCAGTACGGACCAAAAATGAGATTAATAACTTATAATGAAGTCTTGGGTTCGAGAATTTTGACTTGCAATAAGTAATTGATGATTTAACTTTGGCGTAAAACTTGGAGTGTCTTGAAATGTTTGCAAGCTTAAAGTGGGTGCAGTTGAAAAGAAAGGTCGATTAAACAGTTTCGGTCCATTGTGAATGAGAACAATAACAACTGTTAGTTGATGATAATTGTTGTGTCAAGAGAACATGGTATGGGGTTTAGTAGCAGTTGCCTAATTTTGAGTTTTTAATATATTACATTTTTTGAAATGTTAGGAAAAGCAGTCATGCGATATGAGAATGGTTGATTTAGGCCTTATTCAGAGGTAATGTCATAAAATTAAAAAGAAAGAAAATACAGGTAGAAAATCTTTGGCTTGTCATGTCAGCCTAGTACCGTATGAATTTAACATTTGGCGTAGTCCATAGTGATGGGACCAAATGTTAAAGTAGATTAACAACTTGGTTGGAGTATCTTGGTTCAAAATAAGTCTTCATTAATCTTATAGGTGAAGTGAAGTAGTGCGTAGACCAGGATGATGGTGTTGGTGCATGCTGGAATATTGATTAGAGGGGACTCTAATTTGTGATGGATGGTGTGGATGCTGAGCGTGTGTAGATAGTCTCTAATCGATAATATTTATTATTAGATTAATGTTTATTAATCAAGAAGGTTAAATGAGACCTTATTCAGAATGAAGGTCTTAAAAGTAGGACTATGATTGGTGGAAAAGACCAATAAAAATGTAAACAGACCCTGGGATGGGTTTAAAGCAATAGTTGAGGAATGTGAAAATAGGTTTGTACCCTTAAAGGTGGTAAGGAATGGTAAAGACCCACTTTATTATAACCAAGTAATAAAGAGACTAAGAAGGAGGTGCAAATTGGAAAGAAATAGATTTAGAAATGGCTGTGGAAGTAAGGAGAAATTGAAGGAAATTGAATTTAGCAAGGAAGTCACCCAAGGATAACATGATGGCAAGCATAATTGGCAGTCATTCAAATGTTAGTGAAAAATGGAAGGGTATATATAGGTCCTTTAAGGCAGAAACAGGTTCCAAGAAGGACATTCTAGGAATCATTAATGAACAAGGGAAGCATGTATGTGAGGATCTTCAAAAGGCAGAAGTATTCAGTCAGCAATATGTAAAGATTGTTTGGTTACAAGGATAATGTCCAGATAGAGGAGGTGGCTAATGCTAAAGAAGTATTAAAATTTACCTATGAAAACAATGGCATTTATAATAAGATACAAAAGTTGAAAACTAGAAAAGCAGCTGGAATTGATAAGATTTCTGGGGATATACTAAAGACAATGGGTTGGGATATAGTAGTGATGGGCAGTCTGAGACGAGGTCTCGATATTTCTCGGGATTTCTCGAGACTAGCGCAGGTACTATTTCTCGCGAGAAATTTCGAGAGATCTCGAGAGCGTTGTTCCCGCATTGTACGGCGAGCAGCGTGTCGTAGGCCTACAGGTAGTCGGAGCTGAATGTTGTTTGTGCCGAGTATGCGAATAGCCAACCACGGACCTTCTCCATTTCGTAAATACGTGTCAACAAGTGACTAGGGCGTTCATTTGTACCGAGGTCTATTTTGACGCAGTATAACATAATTATAAAGGATGCGCATTCTGGCATTGTATGCACTGGTAGGCACACGAATGAGTGGTTTAAATACAGAACCTGACGACTACTGTAGGTACATGTACCTGCATACTAGAGGCGTGCATTATTCGAACTCGAGATGAGGCAAGATGTGCCTTGCTGCATATGCAACCACCATTACGCATGAATGGAATGTGAAATCTAAAATGCTTCAGATTGCTCCAATTCTTTCGACAGGTAGGTGTACATCGTTATCAGACTCCACATTCAATAACAGATGACCATTGCTTGTATTTACCGATATTTTGGTGACGAAGGAAATAATTCCTTACAATGTTATAGAGTATTCGCGTCGTAATTAGGTACCGGCACTTCGATATATGACGGTGCAATGTGTCTAGTTGTACACGACAACTTGACGATGTCCGAAATGCAACGTAAGTCGTGGATGTCGGTTATATTGAAGAGATGTCACATAGTACAGCCCGCTGTGTTGCTTACTCAAAAGAAGTAAAATACGTCGGCAGAAATACTCCTGGGATGATCCGACACTTACATTCTTATAACAGTTATTAACAAATTATACGGGTTATTCAGCTAAGTCCACCTGACATAAATCGTGAACAGTTTAAGATACTGACATTCTGTCTTCACTTTCGTTAATGGTATAAAGGAGCTCTGTTAGAGAATGTGTCATGGACTCATGGACAACAAAACATTTTTGAATAAGCAACTTTGGAAGACGCTCGTTTTCAAACACCTTACCCGGCTCGCTGGAAGGGCAAACCGATGATGATAGTTCAACATGCAGTGCTTTCATAGGCTTTTGACAAAATATATCGTCACACACGTTTCCATATGAGAACTGCTGATGATAACTATCAAGCTTACACTCGTAGTTACTGGGACGTCGCACAGCTCGAAGCACACGAGAATCGGTCTCGAGAGCATTGCCCATCACCCCTGCTGAAAGAATTGGAGCAAAGTTGGACATTTTAGATTACACGTTCCACTTATATGTAATGGGGGTTGCATATGTAGCAAAGCAGATCTTCCCCGTCTCGGGTTCGAATAATGCACGCCTCTAGTATCCAAGTAGGTGTACATCCTATCTACAGTTATTCACAAATTATGCATAGTTATTCAGCTAAGATGTCCACCCCAAATAAGTCGTGAATAGTTTAAGATACTGACATTCTGTTTTCACTTTCGTTAATGGTATTAAGGGGTACATAGTTGAACATGCAGTACTTTTCCATGTTCTTGACAAAATGTATTGGCTCACACGTTTTCATATGGGAAAGTTATTTCACGCAATAACTACCAATGATAATCTATCAAGTTTACAGTCGTAGTTACTGGTACGTCGCACAGCTTGCACTACAGGAGGATCGGTCTCGAGATTATCGCGAGAGTCTCGAGATCTGCGACGACAGTCTCGAGCGAGAGCGAGAGCGTTGCCCATCACTAGGATGTATCTAAAGTACTTATATGATTACTGTTTGCATGAATGAGCTATACCAAATGAATGGAGTGTTGCTATAGAAACAAATCAAGCTGCTTTTCTTTGGATTTTTTCCAGTTCTTGAATCAAGTAATCCTGGTGAGGGTCCCATACACTGGAACCATACTCTACTTGGGGGTCTTACCAGAGACTTATATGCCCTCTCTTTACATCTTTACTACAACCCCTGAACACCCTCATAACCATGTGCAGAGATCTGTACCCTTTATTTACAATTCCATTTATGTGATTACCCCAATGAAGAATTTTCCTTATATTAACACCTAGATACTTACAGTGATCTCCATAAGGAACTTTCACCCATCAATGCAGTAAAACTGAGAGAACTTTTCCTATTTATGAAACTCACAACCTGACTTAACCCCTTTTATAATTTTACAACATTATCCAGGTCTTTTTGCAGTTGCTCACAATCTTGTAACTTATTTATTACTTTATACAGAATAACATCATCTGCAAAAAAGCCTTATCTTTGATTCCACTTCTTTACTAGTATCATTTATATATATACGAAAACATAAAGGTCCAATAATACTGTCCTGAGGAATTCCCCTCTTAATTATTACAGGGTCAGATAAAGCTTCGCCTACTCTAATTCTCTGAGATCTATTTTCTAGAAATATAGCAACCCATTCAGTCACTCTTTTGTCTAGTCCAATTGCACTCATTTTTGCCAGTTGTCTCCCATGACCCACCCTATCAAATGCTTTAGACAGGTCAATCGCGATACAGTCTAATTGACCTCCTGAATCCAAGATATCTGCTGTGTCTTGCTGGAATCCTACAAGTTGAGCTTCGGTGGAATAACCTTTCCTAAAGCCGAACTGCCTTCTATAGAACCAGTTATTAATTTTACAAACATGTCTAATATAATCAGAAAGAATGCCTTCCTGAAGCTTACATGCAATGCATGTCAAACTGACTTGCCTGTAATTTTCAGCTGTATTTCTATCACCCTCTCCTTTATACACAGGGGCTACTATAGCAACTCTCCATTCATTCGGTATAACTCCTTCAAGCAAACAATAATCAAATAAGTACTTCAGATATGGTACTATATCCTAGTGATGGGCAGTCTGAGACTAGGTCTCGAGATTTCTCGGGATTTCTCAAGACTAGCGCAGGCACTATTTCTCGCGAGAAATTTCGAGAGATCTCGAGAGCGTTGACCCTGCATTGTGCGGCGAGGAGCGTGTCGTAGGTCTACATGTAGTCGGAGCTGAATGTTGTTTGTGCCGAGTATGCGAATAGCCAACCACGGGCCTTCTCCATTTCGTAAATACGTGTCAGCAAGCGACTAAGGCGTTCATTTCTACCGAGGTCAATTTTGACACAACATAACATCATTGTAAAGGATCCATATTCTGGCATTGTATGCACTGGTAGGTACAGTGCAGTACAGAACCTGACTGCTACTGTAGGTGCACGTACCTGGATGCTAGAGGCGATCATTATTCAAACTCGAGACGAGGCAAGATGCGCCTTGCTGTGTATGCAACCATCATTACGCATGAGTGGAATGTGTAATCTAAAATGCTTCAGTTTGCTCCAATTCTTTTTGCTAGTTGCTTTACGTCGCACCGACACAGATAGGTCTTATGGCGACGATGGGATAGGAAAGGCCTAGGAGTTGGAAGGAAGCGGCCGTGGCCTTAATTAAGGCACAGTCCCAGCATTTGCCTGGTATGAAAATGGGAAACTACGGGAAACCATCTTCAGGGCTGCCGACAGTGGGATTCGAACCCACTATCTCCCGGATGCAAGCTCACA
Source organism: Anabrus simplex (assembly GCF_040414725.1). Lineage (NCBI taxonomy): Eukaryota > Metazoa > Arthropoda > Insecta > Orthoptera > Tettigoniidae > Anabrus > Anabrus simplex. The sequence continues at coordinate 219,646,786 of NC_090269.1, read as the reverse complement.
GCCGCGCGCTTAACCGCACGGCCAACTCGCCCGATCCAATTCTTTCGACAGATAGGTGCACATCTTTATCAGACCCCACATTCAATAACATATGACCACTGCTTGTGTTTACCGATATTTTGGTGTCGAAGGAAATAATTCCTTACAATGTTATGGAGTATTCCCGTCATAATTAGGTACTTTGATATATGACGGAACAATGTGAAATTGTACAACTTGAAGGCGATGCCCGCAACGTAAGTCGTGGATGTCGGTTATTTTGAAGAGATGTCACATAGCACAGCCTGCTGTGTTGCTTGTTCAAAAGAAGTTAATAAAATATCGGCAGAAATACTTCTGGGGTGATTCGGGACTTACAAACGCACAAAATCAATGAAGAGGAATCGTCACATAACACCTCCGGCCCCCTCTGCATCACAAGGAGCTACCCTGTCGACTCGTGATGGGCAGTCTGAAACGAGATCTCGAGATTTCCCGAGACTAGCGCAGACACTGTTCTTGCGAGAAATTTCGAGAGATCTCGAGAGCGTTGTTTTCGCCGAGTATGCGAATAGCAAACCACACACCTTCTCCATTCCGTAAATACGTGTCAACAAGCGACCAGGGCGTCCATTTCTCTCATTTCTAGCGAGGTCTATTTTGACGCAGTAAAACATACTTATAAAGGATACGCATTCTGGCATTGTATGCAGTGGTAAGTACACGAATGAATAGGCTAAGTACAGAAACTGGCGGCTATTGTAGGCACACCTACCTGGATACACTACTAGAGGCGTGCATTATTCAAACTCGAGACGAGGCAAGATGCGCCCTGCTGCATATGCAACCACCATTACGCATGGGTGGAATGTGTACTGCTTGAGTTTGCTCGAATTCTTTTGATAGGTAGGTGTACGTCGTGATCAGACCCCACATTCAATATCATATTATGACCACTGCTGGTGTTAACCGATATTTTGGTGACGAAGGGAATAATTCCTTACAATGTTATAGAGTGTTCGCGTCATATATAAAGTTAGCACAATTATCCAACAACAACAACAAGCAATTTCATGGAAAGAAAATATTACAACAAGTACTATTAACATTCTAAATCCAGCATCATCATAAACAAATTCAGTATTTCCAGTGCTTAACACTACCGCTTAGAATACTATAGGTTGAGCTTTCTTCTAGCTTAACATTACAAGTGATAATAAAGTGAACTATAACTATAACAACAACGAAAGAAAATATGACAAGAAATACTACAAGTTTAACTTTCTAAATCCGGCATCATTAAACACAAATTCACACACAACTTAAGTATTTCCCTTACTTAACACTATAGCTTACAATACTATAGGTTGAACTTACTACTGGCTTAACACTAAGTGATATTAAAGTTAAAACATAACTACCCAACAACTACAACAAGACTACAAGTAATTCCACGGAGATAAAATATTAGAAGAAATGCTACTAGTTTAACATTCTAAATCCAGCAGAAAATCACAAATTCAGTGTCCTTCGTTTACAGCTTTTACTTTGCACTAGCACGAATTATCATCTTAAACGATTTGATATCGGAAAAGAATCTATCAAAGACTGCTGCAGGTAATTTATTCCAATCCCTTATGGTCGTGTTAACGAAGGAAAACTTTCCCACATCAGTATGCTGGTTATTATTACACTACTGTAAGTGACCGTTGCCACCGGGATATTTCCCATTTGCGATGTATTAGTTAATAATAATAATAATAATAATAATAATAATAATAATAATAATAATAATAATAATAATAAATATAATAAGGTACCGGTACTTCGGTATATGACAGTGCAATGTGTAATTGTGTCTAGTTGTTCGCGACAACTTGAAGACGATGTCCGAAATGCAACGTAAGTCGTGCATGTCGGCTATTTGGAAGAGATGCCACATAGCACAGCTCGCTGTGTTGTTTATTCAAACGAAGTAAAATGCGTCGGCAGAAATACTTCTTGGATGATCCGACACTTAAAAACACATACTATATATGAAGAGGAATAGTCAAAGAACATCTCCGGCCCGGTCTGAATCACAAGAAGCTACCCTGCCGATAACTATTGTGAGGCATCCAGGTAGGTTTACATCCTAATAACAGTTATTAACAAATTATATGGGATATTCAGCTAAGAAGTCCACCTGAAATAACTCGTGAACAGTTTAAGATACTGGCATTCTGTCTTCACTTTCGTTAATGGTATTAAGGAGCTCATAGTTCAACATGCAGTGCTTTCCTAGGCTTTTGACAAAATTTATTGTCACACATGTTTCCATATGAGAACTGCTGATGATAACTATCAAGCTTACACTCGTAGTTCCTGATACGTCGCGTCGCACAGCTTGCAGCACACGAGAATCGGTCTCGAGAACGTTGTTCATCATCCCTGCTGAAAGAATTGGAGCAAAGTCGGGCATTTTAGATTACACGTTCCACTCATGTGTAATGGGGGTTGCATATGTAGCAAAGCACACCTTCCCAGTCTCAAGTTCGAATAATGCACGCCTCTGGTATCCAGGTAGGTGTACATTCTATCTACAGTTATTCACAAATTATGCAGGGTAGCCTAATTCAACTAAGATGTCCACCCCAAATGAGCCGTGGGCAGTTGAAGAATAGTATTAAGCGGTTCATAGTTGAACATGCAGTAGGCCTACTTTTCCAGGCTTTTGACAAAATGTATTAGCTTACACGTTTTCATGAGAGAACGTTATTTCACGCAATAACTGCCAATGATATACTATCAAGTTAACAGTCGTAGTTACTAGTACGTCGCACAGCTTGCACTACAGGAGGATCGGTCTCGAGATTCTCGCGAGAGTCTCGAGATCTGCGACGTCAGTCTCGAGAGTCTCGAGCGAGAGCATTGCCCATCACTACAATATCCCAACCCATTGTCTTTCGTATATCCCCAGAAATCTTAATAATTCCAGCCGTTTTTCTAGTTTTCAACTTTTGTATCTTACTGTAGGGGAGACCGGGGTATTGCCGAACACTTAAGCTTTGAAGCGAGATTTTACGAAAGTTTAAAGACGGGAGAAAAAACAATGTGGATTAGTAAAATCCATCGTATTTACCCCGTAAGTACTCACGTTTATAATATTCAAATATAGTTAGAAGTGTTTTAAAAATCAGTTCCAAAAAATTACTGCAAAGTTCGGCATTACCCCACTACCAGGGGTAATAGCGAACATTATGTTCACCAATACCCCTCATGCAAATATGTTCAAAATGATGTGAAAACTATATTCAGGCTACTAAAGCATAACTTACAATGTTTTGAACAGTATGATTTAGGTGAAACTCTTATTGACACTTTCTGATGCAAAAATCACATAAGTAACGTTCAGATTTATTTTCCCAAGAACTGCAGTCTTTGTGAGTCCAGTGCTTGCAAGATGCATTTGAACATTTATACCATAACTCATTGTCACGTCCGAATTCCGCACAAACACAACATAACTCGTCAGAATCAGTTTTGGATTCACCATCCATGTCCAATATATCGACAAGATCAACATCTTCATCAGTGTCGTCACAAATATTTTCACTTACATCTTCATGTTCTGATGATCCAAAATTAATGGACCTACTGCATGAAGGCTTGTCAATGATATTCTTCTTTTTTCTTCCAACACCCTTTTTAGATACTGTGGGCACAACCGACTGTTTCTTCTGGGCATTCAACTTCCTTCTCTTCTCCTTTTCTTGAAGTCTTTCTTTCATTGGAGTTGCTGTTAGATGTTCTGAATGTTGTTTCTTTCGTCCACCTGCACCACGATATTTTTGCCCTGAATTTGATGAAGGGCCTGGGATTGGTGAAATATCTGCAAGAGAAATGTACCCATTTCCCTTTTGATTGGTTCGAACTGGCAAAGCCACATGATCTGCTGAAATTGTATTTGGCCTGCTTTCAACTCCTTCACTAATCTCTTCCTCTGGTTCTTCTTCAGGTGTCTCATTGTCATGAACAGTTCTCACTGTAGCACCAAGGAAGTCCTCCTCACTGAAAACTCCTGGGTTAAGAGGGTATATTCCTGTCGTTCTAAAGCCGGACACCCCTTTCTCAATGTTGGCTACTCTGATAAAGGCTCTCTTGAAAATGACCGGCACATCTGACATGATCTTTGGGTTCTCTCTCATGTGAATATCACACTCTTTATTGAAAGCGGCTTTCAGAGGCCCATAGAAAGTAATGTTAAGGGGTTGCATGCGATGAGAAGAATGTGGGGGTAATGATAGCATGCATATACCATTGTCCTTGCAGAAATTATATGAAGACAAAGAAATGTGGCTGGAGTGATTGTCCAGCACTAGAAGAACGGGGTTTGATCTTGAGGCACCAACAAAAGAAGCAAAATGTAGCAACCAGGTGTTAAACAACTCTTCTGTGATCCAACCCGATTTCGAGGAAGCATAGATTGTTCCTTCTGGTCCACCGCGACGAAATTTGGCTTTAAGGCGCAGTGCAGGAAAAATCATCATTGGGGAAACGTATGACACAACAGTATTCATTGCACAGCATACGGTGATTGTTCTTCCCCTTTCTCCACTAGTAGCAGCTCCTACCTGCTTCTGACCTTTGGGAGCCAGAATAGTACCTGGTTTTTGGACACAACTTAAGCCACTTTCGTCCATATTAAATATCTTCGATGGAGGGAAGTTGTACTTAGCCATCAGTTCGGACAAGAGTGAATAAAACCTATGAACTTCCTCTTTGTTGAACGCTGTTATGCGATTCAGACTCGTTGCCTCAGGTTTCCTTACGCTAACGGAAGGATTTCTTTTTAAGAATCCAGCTAACCAATCGTCACCAGCTTCACGTTTCTCTTTATTGAAGTTATTTGTGATTTAATTTTTTTCTGCAAACTCAAATGCAAGACGTCTTAATTCGCTTGGACTAATTCCATAGAACGCTTTGGCTAAACAAATTACATGACAGGCCATATCTTTTTCTTGATCTATAGAAAATACAGGTTTTCTCCCCACGTTTAGTGCCTCCATGTTACCAGATTTAAGTCTATCATATAGGGCAGTAACAGGAATATTGAATAATCTAGCTACTTCTTGTATAGGTCTGCCTTCTGCTCTAACTTTCTTGGCTCTTTCGAGGTCCTCCTCTGTCCAGCTTGCTTTTGCTGTCTTCCTCTTCGGATTCCTCATCTGAAACGTTTTTAAGATGTGTTACCGGTAATAAATAAACTGAATGAATAAGTGAACAGATAAATAAATAAATAAATAAATAAATAAATAAATAAATAAATAAATAAATAAATAAATAAATAAATAAATAAATAAATAAATAAATAAATAAATATCTGTGATACACAAAACGAGACATTTCACCCTAAATTGAATGTTTTAAAATTAATAAAATGTGCTTTATTAATCGCAAAATACATGGGGCAATGCCGAACAAGTTGTTCGCGATAGCCCCATTGTATGCCATGATATTGCCTTATCGTTAACTTACGAAATAAACGGTTTAAAGGAGTTTTGTAGGGTTGAGATATTGTATAAGTGAAGGTAAATTTTACAGGTACTGAAAATGAAAATACAAAGTAGCCAAATATGTACTTACTTTTGCAATTGACAGCTACACAGTGTTACAAGCAGTCGCGTAGTAAACACGTTTGACTTTCTCACACTGGCGTCTTGCGGCCAACTGAAGTTTAGGCTGATGCGGAATTCAGAGGAGCACTCGCGCTAGGTAGCAGCACCAATTAAGACACAGGCATGCCAACCGTTGCCCGCAAAATACCCTGTTCGCCATTACCTCAGTGTTCGCCAATACCCTATTCTCCCCTAAATGTCATTGTTATTATATGTAAATTTGAATACTAATTTAGCATTAGTTACCTCCTCTATCTGGACATTATCCTTGTAACCAACAATCTTTACATACCAGTATTGTTATTTCCCTCTGTCTCTTTTGTTTTTCATTTGTTCCTTCATTAGGTTTTTAGCACATTTTTAGCTTGTATTATGTAGATTACTTTAACCCCCCCCCCACCCGCTATTTTACTGAAGATGACTGAAACGAGTCGAAACATGTTTGAATTTTATTGCTCCATCTAATGATGGAATTATGTTTTGTACTGAATTAGGAGGATACATTAAATTTTTTCCTTTGTAAAGTGACTTGGGATCTTATCGGCGCTGCACATACAATCATTTATCACTAATGATGTAACGTCACTCAAATTTCCAGAAATTTATTCGTATCTGATTCATGTTTGATATTCACGGGTCGATACCCGTTTTGTTGTAAAGAGTTTGTTATTTTAATGTTAACTTTGAGGGTGCGCATAACACACATTTTATGGCCACGAGTCAGTTTTTCCTCCTCTTCTACCTTTTTTTTTTCCATTTTGATGAACTAAATTTATGTTTTGAGTAAATAAATCCATTTTGCCAGTTAACCGGAGTTCTTATTCCGTAGCTAAGTAGTCGTACATCCTGTCCTTATACTTAGGGTGTTTTAGTAATTAGCCTTTTATTATGTCGTGTCTCATACCCCGGATACACAACGTGCTATACCCTGAGTTAATCGGATTTTAGGACAGGATACGGTGCAATACCATGTTTTTATTTTGTTCTTTTTCTTTTCTTATTCTTTTATCGTACTGTGCATGGTTTCACTATTGGGACAGACAGTTGCTCTCTGTTGATGTAATAAAATGGATGTGTAGCTGTGTGCGCTTGCCAATGCGGGCAATATATATGTTTTAGTATCTGATGTCATGAGTAGTAGAAAAAAAACCAAACCCCATGGCACTACAGCCCTTGAAGGGCCTTGGCCTACCAAGCGACCACTGCTCAGCCCGAAGGCCTGCAGATTACGAGGTGTCGTGTGGTCGGCACGACGAATCCTCTCGGCCATTATTCTTGGCTTTCTAGACCGGGTCATGAGTAGTAGATTATCGTTATAAAATCTTGTCCAGATATAACCAACAAAATGGCATTTCTTTTAACAATGTGTGTGGTGAATGTGCTTCAGTTAATGAAGAAATAATGACCAATGAGTGGTTAAATGGATTGTCTGAACTCATTGCAGCTTATGAACTGAAAGACATCTTCAACGTAGATGAAACAGTTCTTTAAGTGCATGCCAGATAAAAGGAGGAAAATGCAGTGGCAGGAAAAACAGCAAGGAAAGAGTATTGGTTCTAGTTTAGGCAAATATGGATCGCTCTGAAAAGTTGGTCATTGCTAATGATAGGGAAATCAGCAAAACCATGATGTTTTAAAGCTGTTACATCTTCCAGTACAGTACGAGTCAGTTTTTGAAAATTGGCTTATAGCACTAGAAAAAAATGTATGGGGCTAACAGGAAAATGTTGATCTTTGTTGATAACTGTATACCTCATAACAATACTCCTAAACTCAAGAGCATTAGGATAGTCTACTTTTCTCCCAATATGACGTCAGTTGTACAGCTGATGGATCAAGGTGTAATACACAACTTAAAAACAACTTCATCGACGGCAGGTTGTTATTAAAATCCTGGACAATGACATGAAGTAAACTAAAATTGATCTGTTAGATGTTACTTGAATGTTAAGCTTAGAAGCAGATCATGCAGAAAACAATAGCAAACTGTTTCTGTGAAGCAGGTTTCAAATATAAAGAAACCAATGCAGAAATTGTTCCAGAGGAATTAAAAATGCACACGGAACCTGAACGATGGCAAGAAGTAGTGACTGATGCCAGTTATGAAGCGTATTTAGCTGTTGATACTGAAGTTGCAGTATGTGGAGATCTTGCAGAATCTTGTCTCCTGTCAGAAAAGCTATGAAATCCAATCCATCTGCTGATGAAGAGGAGAGCAGTCATGACACCATAAAAACCATGTGCTGACCAAGTCTTAATACTTCAAAATGGTAGGAAGTTTAAGAAAATCTTTGAAGCTCAGTCAAATATTTATGATGGCACGTTTCAAGCTTTAAATGAAATGGAAGATTTTGTGTATCATGTAAAACTAAAACAAACTCAAACAAAAATCACAAACTTTTTAAAGCAAACAATGGAATTAGTGTATTGTTACATGTGCAAATACTATTATTTTACTAGTGTTTATATGGTATATTTTCATATGAAAACCTATCTGCAGTAAAGGACAAAACTTTATTTTATGTATGCATACAGTGCCGGTCCTGCAGTGTAGGGGCAGCGTGCCTGCCTCTTACACGGAGGCTCCGGTTTCAATTCCCGGCAAGGTCAGGGATTTTTACCTGCATCTGAGGGCTAGTTCGAGGTCCACTCAGCCTACATGATTACAACTGAGGAGCTATCCGACGGTAAGATGGTGACCCCGGTCTAGAAAGCCAAGAATAACGGCCAAGAGGATCCGTCGTGTTGACCACACACGGCACCTCATAATCTGCAGGCCTTTGGGCTGAGCAGTAGTCGCTTGGTAGGCCATGGCCCTTCGGGGATGTTGCGCCATGGGGGATGTATACAGTACTGTACTATATTTTTCTTAAAATAGTCAACCTTGGTTAATTAGTATATTTTTTCTGATTTCCCTTGGAGTTTGAATTAAAATAGTCCACTGAATATATTGAGCATGGCCTCGAGATGTTAAAGTGCATTGTGCACTTGTGCGCTGAGACCGCCTGGCCAATTTAATATTGGTGGAAACAAACCGCAATGGAAGGAACATAAAACAAACTAAGTGGACAGACGTAAATGAGTTAGAGTTTATATAGGGCTATTTATGTACCCTAAAATATTGGACCAATTATCAAATTTGTAAGTTTTTCTTTTTTTTGTATAAAAGGCTATCAGACATGAACCATGCAAACTGGATAATTTTTATATTATCTTATCTCCTATGTACCCCTTACTTGTCCCATATCATAAGTTAGTTTGCCTTCTGAACCAGAAAGTACGAAAAAATAATCTGTGAACGATGCTCGTTATGGCTCCATTATATAGAACGCGTCACGAGACCAGTCAGCGGGTCTCACCGTCCAGAAGTAAAAAGTTGGTGGATCTCACAGTTGCCAACGTTTGAACAAGACTGACAGAATTATTAAAACTTCTTCTGAATCAGTTGTATGTAGTTTTTTCTGTCTATTATATATTAACACATTTTTGAAAGTCAAGTCTCAGCATGAAATACTGTATTTGACACAGAGAGTATACCTATAACTGGTCAAAGTGCACTTTGATATTATACAGGGTGTCCGAGAAGTCCCCGTACCCCTAGTTTTATAAGTTTCCTATTATTATTTTGTTATATTATGGCATGGACAATTGAGTTCGTAATTGGGGAATTCAATAGTTGTTTTATTGGTATTGGTATCCCTGCTGCTAGCGTTGTTGTCAGTCTCATTACAGTGGTTAAGTCATGGTGGACATGAGCGGACACAGCTACACTGTTGAGGAGCGATTAGTGGCGTGTGTGTGGGTGCACGAACGAGCACATACGGGGCAAACAATGACAGTGATAATGAGTGCATTTAGACATCGCTTTGGCAAACCCCCACCTCGTAAAGCTACTCTGCTTGATTGGGAGAAATGTGAGTTTGCTTCAGGCAGTGTCAAAGACAGGCCACATAGTGGACATGAGAAGACGCGGGAAGAAACGTGTGCTGCCGTCACTCAATCAATTGAGCAGCCTCCATTGAAATCCATTCCCAAAAGAGCAGCTGAACTTAAAGCACCGTGGTCAACAATGCATGACCACATTAAAAGAGATTTGAAAATGAAAGGATTTAGGCCGATGCATGTGAATGAATTATCTGACAATGACATGGAGCAACGAGTTGCAGCCTGCTGGGCTTTGTTGGAACAATTTCCAACTGGCGTGTGTCACTCAAGAGTGTTATTTTCTGATGAATGTGCGATATATCGCAGTTCACATAAGACGAATGTGGTTTCCTGGTCTAAGGAAAATCCTCATTATGTGCAAGAGATGGAAAGGAACCCCCCCCTCATGTTATGGTATGGGCCGGGATATCATCACGTCACTTGTGCAGACCATATTTTTTTGATGGGTATGTGAATGAAAAATCTTATTTGCATGTGTTACAATCTTGGTTAATACCTCAGCTTTAAGACAAGGGAATCATGGGTCATGTGTTGTTACAGCAGGATGGGGCTCCAGCACATTTTGCTATTCAGGTGCGCGAGTTCCTTGATGAACAATTTCAAGGCCGCTGGATTGGCCGTGGCTCACCAACATCTCCAGCCCCGTTGAAATGGCGACCACGAAGCCCAGACCTTACGACGCCAGACAACTCATTATGGGGAATAATCAAGTCCCATGTGGCTCAACGTCGGTACACGACTAATGAAGAATTGTGCCAAAGTGTGGAGGAAGCCTTTCGTTCCATAACTCCTAAAATGCTCCGCAAGATGTCGATGAGGACTTTGGGACGGATAGAAATCTGTGTAAGGTATGATGGTGCACATACAGATTCCCTGGATTCATAGATTTTATATGTAAGTACTCCACTATAATATGAAACGTATGAAACTAGGGGTACGGGAACTTCTCGAACACTCTGTACAGGGTGTATGAGGACTTCTCGGGGCCTGTACAGGGATATGTGAAAATGAAAACCTACAACCTGTTTTCCAGTCATTGACCGGGTCAGGGATGTGATGAATGAAGCAGATATAGGCTGTTAGTACGATGGGGTCGCCACTCCCAAAGTGATTTATCAATGAATGATAGATGCTATGAAATGAGAATGAAGAGTGTTGCTGGAATGAAAGGTGACAGGGAAAACCGGAGTATCCGGAGAAAAACCTGTCCCGCCTCCGCTTTGTCCAGCACAAATCTCACATGGAGTGACCGGGATTTGAACCACGGTATCCAGCGGTGAGAGGCTGCCGCCTGAGCCACGGAGGCTCTATACAGGGATATGTATTGAGCCCTAATTTATTCTCGTCTCCCATATACAATCTACCTGCAATTTTACTCCATACATTTTGTATGCAGCTGATATAAACACTTACCACCATCTTCCTGGAATTCATGTTGTGTTTGTAAGATACTGAAAAGTGTCAAATTTATTCAACAGTGACATTTATCCAATACAGTAAATGAGTATCGTCAAGTTTCAGGAGTGTGTGACTAATTTAGTTATTTGTTTTCCAACTCATTTGTACTTTCATTAACTATTTTGGTTAAAATTTTCATATGAAATATCAATTTTAAGGAGCTCTGAGTTCACATCATAAGCACAGCTTCATCTTGTTGGTTATTTTCCGTCTTGGTTTTATATCACTCCATTACAAATACCTCATGAAGCTCCATTTCACTTTCACATTGCAATCTCAAGCTTATAAAGAACATCTGACTACATCCATCAACTGCCAAAGTCCGATTTTCTAGATTTCTAACATCTGCTTAAACATGTTATCTTTTTTATTCCCTTTTCATGGTTTTCTTCTTTAGTTCCCACATAAAGAAAGACAAACTGTTAAGAAGTTCAAGAAAATGGGATTGATGATCTACGTGAAGGCAGCAATATATAGAAATACGGCATTAGTCTTTGTCCTGCATGTATTACCGTATGTATCTCATTCTCCCCTTTCTTTTGCTCTTTTCCCACACTCACCTGCCATAATGTTATCTTTGTGTATATTACTAGCTTTCTGTACTTAATTTCTATTTTGACAACTTAATGGTCAGAAAGCTTTAAATAATCAGATTTCCTTTTTCCTTTTTAATTTCAGATATAAAACTTAACACAAATTCATAAACATGCAACATTACGGCTACTGTATTATAATCCTATTTTTTACTACATTCAAATCCCTTATCTGTGGCAAGATTTGAGTACTAATACATCACTAAGCAGTTAGGAAGTTATTTTTGAAGTCCATGAAAATGTAACGCAGGTTTTGAAAAATTCATCACAGCAGAATATATTGGCAGTAACGAAACCATAGGTAGTGAAAATTTTATTGAAAACTTATACTATGTATATACAGGCCGAACAAAAAAGCCACATGTGGAGGCTGGCATGCGGTTCCTTTTGAAATTCACAACAAAAGTTTATCTTGCAAAACCTAGTCCCACCAATAGGTTTAATAGAAATGCGAGTTAAGAAACGAGGCTTGGGCAACACTGTAATGGCATGCAGCATGGCCAAGCACAGGTCGCATGAACTCAGCGCTCTGCCAGAGCTGTCTCATTAGCTCAGCGAGACGAGGTAATGCCATAAATGCCGGTTGTGCGGGCACGCCAATGTTAGAGTCGCATTCGCGCCAATATTTTAAAAAGTTAATCTATCAAATTGTATCCAATGTACACCTCCACTATGCCATACACTATGTTCTGTCTTACCGTTATAGTTACCTTTATTTAAACATTCAAACATAACATGAACTTCTTACAGACGTAAACGACCACTCTGTTTTGTCCATGGCACAAATAAAGCCAATATGTTGAACATAATAGTGGATACAGTGACATCGTCTCTATCCAATGCGGTACAAGGAAACACAATACAGTACAGTACGTAGGCTACACTGGATTGCCCATTATGCTACGCACAATAATTCCATAGTGTATACGTGACGTCCAGTCTTATCATCACAGAGCTGGTACGTACACTTACGAGCAACGTTCACTTCACAGCAGATGTTCAAAGCGACCATCTTGCATTTGCAAACACTTCGCCACTCGCTGGAGCATATTTTGCCGGACCCTACGCAACACACCTGCATCCACCAATGCTGATGCAACATGCACGCAAGCTATTAGGTCTTGTTCATTTATGGGTGGAGTACTATAAACATGTTCCTTTAAGTGTCCCCACAAATAAAAATCTAGTGGATTAAGGTCCAGGGAACATGGAGGCCAGAACATTGGACCTCCAGACCAATCCATATCCCTGCAAACACTTGATTTAACCAGTTACACACAGTAATTCCAAAGTGTGGCAGTGCACCATCATGCTGAAACCATAGCTGTCACCGAACAACGTTTTCTAAAGGGTCAGGCAAAGTATTACCGAGAAACGTACGATAGCGGGGCGCATTCAACTTGTCTGGCAATAGGTAAGGGCCTAAAAGCACTCCTCCCACGATTGCAGCCCACAGGTTTATGCCAAAGCGTGCCTGAAAGCCATGTTCACGGGTGACGTGGGTTGTGGTCAGACCAATAATGGCTGTTGCAATGGTTTAAAATACCTTACCGAATGAAGCTACATTCTTCACTCCATATCACATTCTTTATAAAATGTTCGTTATCTTCAACTTGTTGCAAAAGCCATTCACAGAATTGTACTCTGTGAATGCGGTCTTCTAGCCACTGGTGTTGGGTTAACGTGTAATGATATGGATGCAAGTTTTTTGTCGTGCAACATGTCAACAACCAGTGTTTGAGATAACTGGAATTGCCTTGCAATATCACAGGTACTTCCCTGAGGTGATTGGTGAACGGCTTCAAGAATATCGTCCTCTGTGGAGCACGTCCCATCTTTGGACGACCTCTGTCCACTACTCGTGGACGAAGATTACTGGATTCCCGCAGGCGTTGTTCAAGGCGATGAAAAACATTCTTATCGGGATGGCGCCTTTGAGGGTACCGTGATGCATACTCACAAACAGCAGTAGAAGCGTGGTTATTGGATGCACCCAACACTAAAAGCATATCGACGTATTTGCCGTTTGTGTACTCCATCAGGAAGCCACCCTACATGCACTTGACAGGAGCAGTTATGGTTGTGCAATGCATGGTTAGTTGACTCATGCATTCAGTTGAATGGATCACACTATCATGTGTTCGACTATTGTAATGTGACAACAGGATGTCATGCTTACAAACGCAGTTACACGACGGCAACTAGGGACCTGACGTCACACACACAAAAGAAAAAACAACCTGATGTAGATTCGAGCCGTAGCTCCATAGTGCATGTGAGTTTGATAACCCAGCCATCTACTCAGTGAGCTGCGACGGCGGGTACGATAGAGCGGGATGATGCCCGTTTCTCCATTACATTCCGATGCGCTGCAGGATGTGACAGTGTTGCCAGCTTTTTGTTTTCGACTTGTTTTCCAACAGCACCAGATCCGATTTGGCTATAGCAACGTTTGTCTTGCAATGGGATGAAGAATCGCATGCCGACCTCCAAGTGCGGCATGTTTGGTTCACCCTGTATATTTTGAACTATTGATACATTTATTAAAGAACACCATTAGCCATAACCTCACAAGGAAGTATTATACAGGAAATTTGGGAGTATGGAATGTAAAGTAGTAGTAGTAGTAGTAGTAGTAGTAGTAGTAGGTGTAAATTTCTTTTATTAATATTTGAGGATAAAACATCGAATATTTTAGTACAATAATTACAAATATCACAGATGCAACAGTTATACTGCATAAACAATACTTCTGATTGCTTCAACAGAAATTAGACAAAGTTCTTTCTTTCAAAAACTGAGTGACTCTTCAGTACACTAGACAAAATATTACGGAAAGGTGTTATTTACTGTATATCACTATAAATACTTCATTTACAAAAATCTGAATGAAGGGCTGAATAGCAAACCAAAACTAGGTATATGTGCTACTGGCAAGTGCAGTGCTCACTGCCATATGCAATCAAATAACAGACGCAATCTAACTATCCAATATAATAAATACAATTAATAGAATAAATTAAAAAGTGACTATCGATCTCTGTTGTCCAAACAAGCTTGGCAACTGAATAGCGAACTACACATCACTTGCCATTCTTTCAATTGATAAACTGAGGCATTGGGTATAAGTTTCAGATCTGTCACAGCATGTGGCTTTGTTTTGTATACTATCTTAATACACACTAGAAATAAAATTAGTTTGGCATAAAGGCAGTCACTTGTTCTTACAGTTCACAAATTCATTCTCTGAAAGGATAACTTTGCATGCATGCATGCATACATACATCTTTTACTTGTGTATTAGACCCCCCCTTCCTGGCTTTTTGAGACGAAGAAAATGAAAAAAATAAATCTTTATACCTCCCACTCTCTGCAGCTCTGAAGACATCACACAATTTGTGAATAGTTTCGTCCATATGACCCATGCAATGAAAACACCGTCAAAGTCATGTGGTACATCTGTGTTTCGTATTTAAGAAATGTCCGTCTCTGCAGCGTAAGCCTACTGCAGCTCTGATGGCGTCGCACAAATAGGTGAATATTTTCATGTACAACCCGCGCATTGCAAGCACGCATCAGTCATTTTATATGTCTGTGTTTTGGTGTTTTGTAGTTAAGAATGTCCATCAGCATAATGGTTAACACAATTAGCTACTGTTCTTGGGAGCCCGAGTTCGATTCCCGCTACTGTACTGCCAGAGATTTACGAATGGCAGGAAGGTTGATAGGTCAAAATTGTACATGCAACTCCCCTCCACTGGGGGCATCTAAAAAGAGCTGTACCACCTCAGTATGAGGAAACAAGTTTACTTTAGTTAAGCAATATTCATGGTTGTTGCTATTAATATAGCAGGCGAGATCATTAACAAAGCGATTTTTTAATATCTCGTAACTCGGGCCAATACAGGTATTTTTTTGGAGAGAAGTAAGTTTAAAACGTGATGAAAACAATCCAATGTTAACGACTGTTTTACTTGCTGACATACCAAACAAATAATAATAGATTTTACATCCCCACTTACTTTCATCGAATTTCAGAGACGCCAAACAAAACATACTATGCATTAACAAAAAAAAAATTGAGATAACGAATGTACGAAATTAAACATTATGATAATAAAATGCATTACCACCACACCTGCAGATATCTATTAATGTGGCAAACTTTCCTTTTATTTATTTTTATTCCTTCCGTCGTGGAACTTCTGGCACTATCCGGGCACTTGATAGCATACCTAACCTAAACAATGCAGTCTCTCTTATCTCATTTACAGCTGTTCAGGTAAATCCTGTTGTGATAAATGTAGAGAACAAGCATGAAATATACTTAAAAATAAGGGTTTGGCTTTCAAAAGCCACAATTATCCAAAGAATGCCTCCAGTCACTACACATTACATTCGGAAGTACAATTCGTAACATATGCTAGTTATTAGCTGGTGGTTTGGCAGGCTTTCTATAGCATGACTTTATTCGGAAGGGGTGGCTTCTGCTACACATACACCAACTGGGAATATCGGAGACCATCTCCAGGAACTATTTGGGAATAGATTCTCACTGTATGGACTCTATAGTCGAGAACGAAACTAATTCTAAAAGTTTCAAAAAGATGCGACCTCGAATGCTCTGATTGCGGTGCATGGCTGACGAGATGGCAGTGAAGACGACGTCATTTGGAATGACGACACGCCAGTAGCAGGGAGGTTGGCGGCCCAAGATGATAATTCAATTAAAACCGTGATCAGGTTTACTCAGGTTTACTGTGTGATAGGCCTACTGCTTAACTGACAGAGACAAATGACTGACCATTAAGTTCTTTTATATCAATACTATCAAGACTGCATAATACGATACCCTTATCCCCTTTCTCTACAGGGTCGAGTATGAAGTGAGACGAATCTTCGTAGCGAGATTTTACGACCATATGACTTTCCTGATCAACCTCATCAGAGGAATTAATGAGATGAAACAAATGATGTGATATGAGTAACTAAAACCGACTATATTTACTTTATATGCAGGATTAAAAAAAAGTGTTCACCATTTATTGTCTTTTACATTTAGAAATACTGCCTTCCAATGAAAATAGTCAGTATAACTCAAATATATTTGTAAGTTTGTTAAAGAATAGTGAAGTGTGTTTACATGTACAATTTATAGCTCTTTATAGCCTAGAAGTCGTGTTCACTGCACGAAATTTGAAGTTATCATATATTGGATCCCTTACATCTTTCTGGCTGTAAAAGTGGAAAAAAGGGGTCTAATACATGAGTAAATACGGTACATACATCTTCATTATAGACTGTTATGCCTTTCAGCATTCCGTCTGCAATCCTCTGTCAATTTACAGTACTAATTGCTGCCACAATGCTCTATTTGTAACTAGTTCTGTGGCCTTGCTTAGTTCTTTGCAAATAAAAAAAAAGGGTAACTCAAAAAACCAATCATGGGGTACAGACTCGTTCGTATATATACAGACACAAAGTCTCTACCACTCATGGTAAGCCATACAAATTTCTCAGAGAAGCTGAGCGTTTTATGAATGTGACACCACATCATCTAAGACAGTTCTTTGTCTCCGATGACTATTACCTTTTCAATACAATACATCAAATAAATGATATTACATAAGTCTTGGGACTAGTTTCAGCCACTTAGTGGTAGGGTTACCAACTGAAAATATCCAAATGCAGGACATTGCTCAGCAAAAAACAGGACATTTAAGAAAAATGCCTGACAATTTCAGTTGATAACAAAATTATACATATATTACACACAACTTTTTACAAAATAAAATTCCTTATTTAATTATCAGTCCTTGCTGCAGTTCTTTTCCTTGAAGCTGTATTTTTCAACAGAACCTACTTTTGAAAGAAGACGCGAGTTATTTTCTTGAAGTAGATATTTATAAAATTCTTCACATGACACGTCTTTGAAAATGAACTTCACAAGTAACATTCCTTTCACTGATTCTACCAACAAACTGTTCCTTTCCTTTGTCCATTGATCATTTATGAATGAAAATACACGATCAGTGGATGCATTGCTGCCTGGTATCGCAAAGAAAAACTGGCAAATGTTCAAAAGTTCAGAAAATACTTCAATGTTCTGGCACTTATTAAAAAAAAAAGGAACATTGTTGGTCTAGTGTTGTATCTTTATCCAAAGTTGAAGTTTTAGAATAAGCCCTTACATTGCAGAACTGGTCGAATAATTTTGAATCATCTATTTCTACACCTTTTGACTATAAGTACTGAATACATGGTACAATATCGTCAAAGCTGAGGTCTTTAATGTTTTGAAGTTTCAACCATTTGAAACACTTGAATTCCTCTATAGGATGCATCCATTTATCCAAGTACTCAGTGCAGGTTTCATAGAAACAAGATACATTCTCCATAAACACTTTGCATTCTTTATCCAAACTATCTTCTGAAAATGTATTTAACATCTGTCTGACTTTAAGGGGAATGAATTGACCTTCAAGTCTGCCTTTCAATGAAGATTGGACAGATTCTAATAGTTCAAGCACTTCTACAACTGAATTATGTTCTTTCTCAAGTGACAAAATTTTATAGTGAAAAATGTGCATGGTTGAGGAAAGAAGCAAAATATAGAGCTCTGAAAAGTCATTTTCAAGGAAGTTTCTAATTGATGAAGGCACTGACTTCCTACCCTGAGAAAGAAAGTAGGATTTCAGAGCTGGGAACAATTGCAGGATTCTTTCAACTGCTGGATACAATGTTAACCACATAGTCTTAGAATGATTTAAAAGCTGCAGATAATTTACATCAACAAATTCACAAAAGTCTTTCAGTTCCTGAGTGTGCACTGCATATATATATGAAAGAAGTTGAAAATTTTCATCACAACAGACTCAATATCAACAGGAAGAGCATCAGCTCCATGTTGCAAACAGTTATGTAAAATGTGAGCAGGACATCCAACACCTACTATGTTTTCATTCAAGTCTTTTTTGAGACCAAAGAATACATTCTTCCCTTCCCTGCATGCAAGGCCTCCAAAATTAACATTGGCATTGTCTCCAGAAAATGCAATGCATCTAGAAGTAACTTATTGCTTTTTGAGAGTATCTGAAATATAGGAGGAATTACATTCAGAACTTTTATTTGGACATGCTTGTAAATCAAGAACTTTTATCTGAATGCCATTATTTTTGTAATCAAAGAAATGGATGACAATTGGAAACAATTTTAGTGCACCATGATTGCTTGCATCTGTTCCTAGGCCAAAAAAATGGAACTTTATTGTTAAGAGTTTCAATTATAATATCTGTTGAGTGAGGAGCAATAACATTATTTATTAGGGCTTCTGTTTTAGTTCTTGCACAGGTCAGTTTCTGTTTCTGATTGGTTGATCGATGTCTGGTCTTCGAGTTCAATATATCGAATATTAGTATTACTTATTTCCACCCTCGGAAGTAGCTCCCTGAGCTCATGGAGTTGATGTACGATACAATAACATGCTGTCTTCAGCCTAAAACCTAAGTGAGCAGTCTTGTAACGAAAAATGCCGGACAACGTCGATAAATTAGAAATGCCGGCCGGACATAACCAAAATTATTGAAAAGCAGGACATTGGTAACCCTACTTAGTGGCCATCTTCAGCCAAATAAAAATTAAACAAATCATGTGATAACTAAAATGTATGTATACCAGACAATGTTTTAGGAATAATTATAACATTAAATTATATATAATAATAAAAATTAAGGTTATGATCTTCTTGTCACAATATGATTTCTTAAAGTTGACTTAGGATCTCAGGCAAATAAGTAAATCTCAAATGCCTGATGTGGAACAAGCACTGACTTCTAACCTTAATTTTTATTATTATATATACTGTAGTTCAATGTTATAATTATTCCTAAAACATTGTCTTTGTCTGGTATATATATGCTTTAGTTATCACATGATTTGTTTAATTTTTATTTGGCTGAAGATGGCCACTAAGTGGCTGAAACTAGTCCCAAGACTTATGTAATATTTACTTGATATATTGTATTGAAAAGGTAAAAGAAGAGAAAAAAAAAATGAAATTTTTAGTTTACAAATATTACCCAATACTCGCATACAAAACCTGAACCGAAGTTCAGAATAGTCTGGGTATACTTCCTACATAACAGCATTCTTTTGAGCTGTTTTACCTAAATTTTATAAAGCTGTGAAAGATCAAAACTGTATACTCCCATGTGGAAACCATCTGTATGCTCACCAACAGCACAAATACAGTTCTTTATACCTCTTGAACATGAAAACTAAAAATTAACTTGCAAGAGAGACACACTATTATATCATAATTAAATTACTTCCCTTTTATATTTTTTACATGACAACCATAATTCTGCTAAATTGTACATGGGTTAATCCTTTGTATTCTCAGAATAAAAGGCTCAATTTACAGCTTATATTTCTAACACTCACACTGGGGGCCTGATTGAAAGCACAATCGCTTCTAATCTCTCCTCTTCTAACTTTTCCTCCCTTATAGGAGTTGGGATCAAACTATTAAGTTTTATGTTTAGGTTGTATGGTAATACAGCATGGAGAGTGAGGTGGAGATTTGGAGGTGATATGCAGATTTTGTGAAAAGTTCTCAGTTTAACTGAAATGTGATATAAGGGCAACAGGCTATAAATATGACAGGTATAAAAAATGATCCCATTTCAAAACCAAGACAAAGTAATGGTAGTAAAGTCACAAAATATTTAGCATGAAGTGCAGATTGGAAGTGTGAACATACAGTGACTGTACGTGTATGGAAGAATTAAGTAAGGAACATGAATCTAGATCAAATAGTCACATTACAATGCAGTACAATCATTTTCCACCCATGAATAATAATATATTAATAAGCAACAAATAAGTCTTTGAAGACCTGTTAAAACCCCCAGAAGTTGCATTATTTAAATAATCTATTCCACATAAAATTCAATGTGTCTACAGGTATTATCAAGAACGGTTGGAGTAGACTACGGAGACTTGAATAAAATTGAACAAAATGTTACAGTCATTTTCACAAAAATTACCCCACTTCAAAATCAAGGTATCACATCAATTCAAATGCTTGGTAAACAAATACAATACTACACATGTTTTGTGTAAGTGCTGGATGATGAATTCAGTTTGTTAAATCAGTAAAAGCTGTATGCTGAATTCAATTTGTTAAATCAGTATTCTTGGAGAGACAAGGAGCTTACCTATAGAGAAAACCGTAACTTAATATTTACACACAATTTCTAGTCTTCTCTTGTACTACTATGGTCCCTGGAGACATCAAGTGTCCTGAAAGCAGAAAGAATACTGATTAGTATACCAACATATGGAGAACATAAAATTGTCATCCATAATACAGATCACAGAAGACATGATACACATAGTATGTTTTTAGAATAAGGATGAGATAATCTGTTATTTAATGTAAGTGACCAAATTCATGATGACAGCATAAGTGGTCTGTTAGCTAAGCTGGTACTGTCACTCTTGAAATGTACAGTTGGAACTGATGGATAATACTGTAGAACAAATACCTACAAAGATTACACAGTACTACACCAGACACTACTGTTAGAGTGCATGAAGCTAGTAACTCAAAGTTCAGCGAGATTGGTTTATTTTCATTAGTAATCAATTAAGTGTTCTATTCTGTTTTGTTATGCATTCATACCTCAAATATTTGTTAATAGTGAGTAGATGTTTGTTTTGTGTCTTGGCGAGGGGTACCAACTGACTTTACAAGGTATTTGTTATGGTAATGGAACAGGATATACAGCCAGAAACTTTGTAAAATACTTATATCCCCAAAAGGGCTAAAGGTTTCAAATGGAAGAGCCCTTCTACACTGGATGATGGAGGTAAATACACGGTCTTATTCTCAATGTTAGGAGTGTTTGCTAACAGCATTTGCTTCTAAGAAAAGGCCTGTCTATACTCAGTTATCAAACTTACCCAGACGAACACAAACAGGGAATATTCATTATGTTAACACTGAAAAGGTCTAAAGAACTGGCTAAGTTAATGAAGCAAGAAATCTCTCAACTAAGTGAAGTGAGGGAGAGAAAAAAAAAAAAAAAAAAAAAAAAGCAGAAGGCAAGAGGCAAAAAACAGGTACCATGATATTTAATTAAGGAAGAGTCGCCAGAATAGGTGGAAGACGTAAAGTATGTAAATAACAACTCAGTTACAGAATGTAACACGGGAGTTGCTTTAAGTACATCACACAAAGTGGAAAGAAGGAAGTAGTGAGAAATGTACAAAGGATAAGGAGTAATTGTTATAAGACGTTAATGTACAGGAAAGCTTAAAGAAGCAAAGAGATCTTATAAGGAAGGGTATCCAACTGCTGTCGCACACATTTTGAATCTGTATAGTGTGTTGAATAGACAATATCGAAATAAGCATACCATGCAAATTATAACTGCTATGTGCAAGAAACATAGGAACTACGAGTTGCCAAATATAGACTGAGTACACATAAAGACAGGAATCCTCATGCAGATTAGTCCAAACGCGGCTGAATATTGTAGATGGGCAAGCAATGCATTCATTAACGTTTAAATACTAGAAATAAAATACATTACGCACCCATGGCAGTTCAAATGCAGTAGACATGAAGGTCAAAAAGTAATTCGTGGTCTAGACATAAACATCTTTCACAGTGAGCACATCGAATGAAGGTAAGCTGAACACAGTCATCTTTGAAACATTCTTCTTCCAAACCACTCTCAAAACCGTAATCAGAAGGTGTTTGAAATAATAATAATAATAATAATAATAATAATAATAATAATAATAATAATAATAATGTTATTTGCTTTACGTCCAACTAACTACTTTTTAAGGTCTTCGGAGACGCCGAGGTGCCGGAATTTAGTCCCGCAGGAATTCTTTTACGTGCCAGTAAATCTACCGACACAGGGCTGTCGTATTCGTATTTGAGCACCTTCAAATACCACCGGACTGAGCCAGGATCAAACCTGCCAAGTTGGGGTTAGAAGGCCAGCGCCTTAACCGTCTGAGCCACTCAGCCCGGCCGTGTTTGAAATGATCCTGGATGTTCATCTGAAGAAAACAAATTGGGTCAATTGTTTGGATCTATTTGCCACACTTGAACTGTGGATAGTAACACTATTGTACCTGTGATGAACCATAACATACTTCTGAATGAACGGAAAAAGAAAACGTCCACTGGTTGTACCAATCCAGTACATTTTGCAGGGATCAGCTTCTTGTGAAATTCAACATCTTCTGGAACTGTCTCATTGTATCTTTATTTGCTCTCTAAGAACCAACTAAAAGAAGAATTCAATCTCGGCCATGTAAATCCGGCCATAACACCTGTTCCGGGAACACTTTCAAATCCCATTTTGTCATGTTTGGTGATTTGCTAGCATATGCTTTCACATTGGGTAATTCAAGTGTCATGCTTGCTGAAAATTTCCCACTGGGTTCCGAGACAAGAATATACATGTGTGGAAGAAGGGTGCCATCCTTTACAATAACAGTCATTATCATGTATGAATGGGTGGTTGCTGCAACTGAACCCACGGTACTATAAATAGTCTTTGGTCCCTTAACAGCAAGAGTTCTCCCAGAAAGTAACTCGTTAGAAAATCTTGACTGATCTACATTAATTATCTACTCTAGTGTAAAATTATACTCTTCAATGAAAAGCCTTACTTCCATAACAAACTCATCAGCTTTCTCTTCTATATCAGTGGCATCAGCAACAAATCTGTAGCCAACTTTACGCGTGATCTTGCGAGAAAGAATCTTGTTTTTCTCTTGAACCACTGCAGCCATGATATGGAAGCTTTGAATGTTAAGGTGTTGTTTCGATCAATTTGTGCTTTAAAAGACATCACCCAGATTCGTAGCATTTATTTGTGTATAATTCCATGTTGTCCTTGCTTTGCAATGAACTGATCAGATTACTTGTTATTTATTCTTTCTTACAGCACCTTCCTGTTTCTGCCACGTCGTTTCAGTGTCTTTTCGAAGTTTTGCAAAACTGTCTTGTTTTTTATCTGTCTTTTTTGTGCCATTACAGTAGTGAATTTGACTTTAGTGGGACATGTCTAGGGCTACTCCAGGAGGGCAACAATGTGGAGGATCATTTCCTCTTGGCTGCTTTGTCCAGATTTTGTGAACATCAGTCAAGTAACCTTCAGGAAATATTGTTCTATTCTTCTTTGGTGGTGATGGATACTATGAGGAACTACTGCTCTCGTCACTGCCACACTTCAGGACCGCTTTCTGAAGTCTCATTTTCTAGCTGTATCGCCGGATCATCCCCGAAATCACTTTCAATATCATCATCAGTGACTTCTTCGTCTACCATAACAGTTCTATACTCTTCAACAAGAACGCCTTCATCAGTAGCTGTTTTCTAATCTGTTTGAAAAGTATGCGATCTACGCTAGTTGGCCTTTCCTCCAAAATACCGAAGAAATCCGCTAACAACTTAGCGACCAAAATTCGTTTCAATTTGTAACAGCCTATGTATACAACAGGTCACATTCACCTCTAATACGCAATTAACACACTGGTTCCTTGTCTACTCCTTTCTTTGCATTCCATGCTCCCCCCCTTCCACTTCTAGCAGTCTATAACACATCAAATTGCACCAAATGTTGTTTCTCATGTTCTGAAACATAAATAAACTGGTCTTGTTCAAAAATCAGCGGCGACAGTTTGGTACCCTTCCTTGTTTAGGGCTCTATGGATATAGTAGTAAGGATTCGGAAGGTGATTTTCCAATTTTTCTCACAGGAACTAGTGGTTATAAGGTAAATTCAGTTAAGGAACGTTATAGTCAAAATAATCAAAACCTCTACTGACCCCAAGTGAATTGTTGTTACAACCAAACCTGACAAACATTTTTATGGTGATCACAAAGTGGTGGTAGTTATGCTGAAAGTAGGTAGGATCAAACAGTACAATAGCAGGAAAGAATAAAAGCATGGAAATTAAAATATAAGCAGGTGCAAAGAGAGTTTTTCAAGGAATTAAAACCATATAATACTAACAATAGGGAATACAGAAGAGAAAAGCATTGGTTAGCAGCACAGAAAGAACATATGGTGGAACATCAGGAAAGGCTGAAATGATCACCATACTAGAATGACAGAGTGAAAGAATGGAAAATAACAAAGACTTAAAAATGGATAGTGATCTAAAGTAGGGAAGAAATTACATTCACTGGGGGGAAAAAACTAAATGAAATGAAATGAAACTGCGCGAGAGTCATGCACCTGAATTACCGTGATTGCAATAGTTGATCAAATGACAATATTTCTGGTAGTAAGGCCACACTGCTGCTCTTGTGTCAGTAATTTGGTTCAGAAGGGAGTTGTATAGGTGTATCCACTCCTGAGGTAAGTCAACCCACAGCTGTTGTAACTGGCCCTTGATTTATGCTAAAGATCTTGTTTTTTTTGGTTTTGTTTTTGGCTACTTGCATCAAAGGTTTTTGGTGGCGGAAGGATGGGAAAGGGCTAGGATTCGGAAGATTGTGGCTGTGGCCATATTTAAAGTACAGCCCCAGCCTGCTGTGTAAATGGGAAACCACGGAAAACCATCTTCAGGGCTGCTGACGGTGGGCTTCAAACCCACCATTTCCCAAATGCAAGCTGACAGCTCTGTGACCCTAACCACATGGCCAACTCGCTTGGTATACTGAAGACTGGCACATGGGTTGGAGTCAACGTCTGAATAAATTCCATATGCTCTGCCGGGAAGAGTCTGGGAGGTCCCTGCTGGCCACAGGAATACCTCAACGTGGGACATCGTATCCACAGACACATGTGCCATATGTGGGCAAGTTATCGAAAGACTGTACCAGCAGGCTGTCTCCTGTATGGATGGGCAATGATTTTGCTTGAGACTGATGTCATGGATATCAAGAAATTCTAGAGACCAATTCTCCTGTGCTGTGATCTGTGCAGCATATGCTGATAAATGTTGTCAAAAATATGCTACCTGAGTTCTGAATTGTTATTCAATGATAACTATGACAAATTTTAGAACTGCTGAATATTACAAAATGTGTAATGTACGGTACCAGTACCTAGGTACGTTAAATAACACTGCTATAAGTTATCTGTGGTCCTGGAAGAAGAATGTCCTTGACTAGCTGCATGACAACGGCAATATATAATGAAAACAAAGTGGAGGCAATCGCACAGCCCTACTTAACACCAATACTGATACGAAATGGCTTTCCAACAGACCTGGTACCGATAACAGCTGTCATATCAGTGTAGAATAGTCTCAAGATGGAAATAAATTTCTGTGGAAAACCATACAATGCTAAAATCTTCCACACAGTATCACAGTTTCCAGAGTCAAATACTTTATAGTGAGATGATAAAAAAAGCAATTAAAGAGGTCTATTGTGTTCTCTGTCTTTTTCCTGAAGCTGACAAGCTGTGAATATCATATCTGTGGTTCCTCTAGAAGGCCTGAAACCTCATTGGCTATCTGGAAGTATTTCCTCCGCTAAGGGAAATATACGAAGTGAAAAAATTCAAACAAAGCAAATGATGCTCTGCGATAGTTATTAGTGTTATTACAGTTTGTTCACTCACCTTTTTAAAATATAGGAACTATAAGACTATCTCTGAAATCAGGGGGTGTTTGTTCACTCACCTTTCTTAAATATGGGAACTATAAGACTATCTCTGAAATCAGCAGGTATTTCTTCAATGTTCCAAATTTTAACAATCAGTTCATGAATGTGTCTTACAAGTTCCTCACCACTTTCTACAAGATAGCTTCCACGTGTAACTCCAAGGCTAATGGCTTTGTGTTACATTGCTTGATTAACAGCACACGTAACTTCACCCAGTGCTGGCAAGGAGCCAATTTCTTCTTTGATGAGTGCTTATTCTATAATGTCATACACCTGATTCCTGATTCAGGAGATCTTCAAAATACTTTTTCCATCTATTCATGATGGAGCATTGATCTTTTAGAAGTGTACTCCTATCACTTGACCAGAGAGGGTTTCGACCAAAGGCGGTGGGACCATAAACTGCTTTTGTGTCTTTGAATAATTGTCGCGAATCTTTGCTTGCTAGATATTGCAGTTATTTTGCTTTGGTTGTCCACCATGCATTCTTGAGCACACAAGTTGTTCTTTGGACAGTTGCTTTGGCAAGATAAAAGGTCTCTTTGCGAGGCAGTTCATGTCTTTTTGCCAAGCTTGCAAGGCTTTTTCTTTTC
This sequence comes from Anabrus simplex, assembly GCF_040414725.1. Classification (NCBI taxonomy): domain Eukaryota; kingdom Metazoa; phylum Arthropoda; class Insecta; order Orthoptera; family Tettigoniidae; genus Anabrus; species Anabrus simplex. Next base: position 219,619,911 of record NC_090269.1, on the reverse strand, counting down.
TCTGAGATCAATGCTTCAATTTCATCATTATTTTCATCAAAACAATCCTGATGTACCTTGATCTTATATCCCAGCATTCCTCAGCAAACATCCCAAATAGTAGTCTTTAAGCTCTCCCAGTATTGTGTTACATCCTGATAATACTCCTTAGGCAATGTCCGATGATTTATAACGGTTAGCTTCTTCAGTCTGCCAAAACAAATTTTGAATAAAATTTATAAACTACTTGAAAAAGAAAGAAATTTTTCAGGTATAATTCTGAGAAGCAGTTCTCCGTATTATGGTATATTCTAAAACTCCAAATTTCACAGAATCAAAAGTGTGTTTACAGCGCCTCTGCTGTTTTCTCTTATAAGCGGACAGTGACAAATTCATAACTGACCTGATAAGTCAGGGGTCTGTCCAACAGTCATGGGTTCCTGTCATTATTTTGGTGATAAAACATTGGGTAGATCTTTCTTGCGGACAATTACATAATCAATGAGATGTCAGAACTTCAATCTAGGATGCTGCCATGAAATTTTAAAGCAATTTTTTTTGGTGAAATATGGGTTAGTGATTGTTAAAACATGTTCAGTATGTTTTGAAAGTTTTCACCACCAATTCCCTCCTTGCTAGTGACACCATTCCATGTTATGTTGTCCTTGCCCACTCTGGCATTAAAATAGCCAAGTAAGATTATTTTGTCTGGTTTATATTTGTAATTTTATCCTTGTAGTCTGGACGTCGATCGTCTCTTATTTTGTTTGGTAATATTCTATGTAACATTCAGGTTACATTTCTATTCTAGTCTTCCTTGTACCAAATACAGTAGAGATAATACGCGACACTGAGCGAAATATCGAGGGACAGCTACTGGAGCTCACTCTAGCGGATAGACCTGAACAGTACTGATTCTCTCATAACAGCACGTGTATTTTTGTGTGAAGTTTTTGGTGTTATTTATGTGTTTTCAGTGAGTTGACATAAATAAATAGTAGTGTGTGTCATTCCTTGATATCTCCTCTCAACATGAGGGGAAAGGTATGTGCTGAGTTTGGCTGCATTAATTACGAAGTAGAGAAAAATGCACGATCGTTCCTCAGGTTCCCTCGTGACAAGAACATGTAAGTAATATTGTGTTTGCATATATATTCTTCCAGTGACAGAGATTTTTATAGTACTTTATAATCTTCTGACCTGCTCGACCCATATTTTAACTGGCATAAAATGTAATACGCATATTTTATTCTATAGTGCAGCAGTTAACCTTCAATACCGATGTGTTGTCGTAGGTGTGATTTGTGGGTTTTGAAATATCACAGAAGCGATTTGGATAAGGTGTACAAGAAAGAAGGGATGTTATGCTTATATAAGAATTATAAGATCTGTTCAGATCATTTCCAGGCCAGCGACTTTAGAAATCCTCGACAATACAGCCAAGGGTATGTTACATTTTTGCTCTAATTGTACGTAAATATTCCTTAAAGCATCACTATCGACAACATTTTTATACTTTTCTTTCTTTATCCCTCTTCTCAGATTAAAGCCGGGATTTTATAGATTATCTTTCTGTTAGTAGGCTTCATGTTAGGAGGAAAATTGTCCAGCTATTAAATGTTAATTCGCCGGGCTGAGTGGCTCAGACGGTTAAGGCGCTGGCCTTCTGACCCCAACTTGGCAGGTTCGATGCTGGCTCAGTCCGGTGGTATTTGAAGGTGCTATAATAAGTCAGCCTCGTGTCGGTAGATTTATTGGCACGTAAAAGAACTCCTGCGGGACTAAATTCCAGCACCTCGGCGTCTCCGAAAACTGTAAAAGAGTAGTTAGTGGGACGTAAAACAAAAAATATTATTATTAAATGTTAATTCATTGCATCATATGTGTAAGGAATATCTTTCTGTTAGTAGGCTTCATGTTAAGAGGAAAATTGTCCAGCTATTAAATGTTGATTCATTGCATCATATGTGTAAGGAATGTGCCGATATTTTTATTGACAAGTGTCTTAATGTCATGATACAATGTTTTTAAATGAGATCAATGACAAATCCAACCGTAAGAGTTCAGGCAGGAATGCTAAAGCTAAAAAAGTAATGCATGAATGAAAGATCAAGCCATTTCACATCAGTCCATTTCACTTCTTGTTTATATGTCTAATTTCAGTCTTTGAATAATAACCTTTTAAATAATTCTTCATTCATTTATCCAGAATTGCTTTAGCAACTTTGAAATTAATATCTCAATAACACTTTCTTTCTAGACGTAATTTATTTATCCATTTCCGTATATACATTTCCATTGATATTTGAATTTAGCGCGATTTGTTCAGGCCTCCCATTTTAGCAAGGCGAAATCCGTAAGTGTCGCGTATTATCTCTACTGTATTTGCTTGTACCCAAAATAAATCCTCCCTTTGTTCGGGAAAAAACATGTTAAATATATTGAATTATGAATATAGTTGTATTTGAATTCTCGTTAAATTTTTAATGTTACCCACTGGCCCTCTTGTCCTCATTTTAAGATCATATTTTTCACTATTCCTGTTATTACACAATATTATAGCACTGAAAATAGTTTGGTATAACCTACGTATATCCTTGTCCTTGTTCTCTTAAACACGTATGCTTTAAACACTTTATACTATCAAACTTGGACCTCCACTACCCAGTATTCCTAACCTAAGCCTTCCGCTGTAACTCTGCTGTTTGTTACCTGGATACAACGGTCGATCAAATATAAACGGGATTTTTGTTCCTGAACATCAACAGTTGGTAGGACTGGCCCCGTGCTTCTGCTATGCTTAGGCAGGACTGTTAGGAGTGGGGAGAGCGTGTTGTTAGATATTTCCCGCCGTTTCGTCAGTAACGCTCACGATGTCAGAGCAATAGGTGCACCCCTCCATTGCGCAACGCATAATTATAAAATTTCTTGCTTGTGAAGGAGTTACAGTGGCAGAAATTCGCCAGAGATTGATGGCACAGTTCGGGGATCAAACACTGACAAGGACGCGTGTTTGCCTGGCATAAAAAAAATCAAGGAAGGACGAGAACGTGAAGTTGAGACGTTTGGAGGTCTGTCAGAGGCTTACAGCAAGGTTTGAGTCGGATCGTCAACTGCGACAAAACATGGGTCCACCACTACACTCTTGAATCCAAACAAGTAAGGAGTGGCGGAGGAAAGGGGAGACACCACCAGTGAAAGCCATGACTCAACTGTCAGTTGGCAACGTTCTTGCAACCATTTTTTTTTTTTTGATCAGCGAGGCATTTTGCTGATTTATAGCATGAGCAATGCACAATCAATGCTGCTTACTACTGCGAGTTGTTGAACAAGGCGAGGGTAGCATATTGCTGAAAAAGACAAGACCAACCGATTCGACAGGTCATCCTCCTCCACGACAATGCGTGGCCCCACAATGCAGCTCTAACTGTCTCCAAGCTACAGGAAATGCACTGAACTACACTTGATCATCCTCCTTATAGCCCAGACTTATCGCCCTGCGATTTCCATTTGTTCGGACTGCTTAAAGAAGCTCTAGGAGGGCAAAAATTTGAAGATGACAAGTGTGTGGAAGACTTCTTGTGCAACTGGCTGGTGACACGATCCTGTTCTTTTTAGGATGAGGGCACCAAAAAGCTGCCCAAACGCTGGGACAAATGCATATCCAAAGCAGGAAACTATGTGGAAAAATAAATTGTAATTGGCTTGTGTTTTTCAATAATTTAATCTAAATAAAAAATAAAATCCCATTTATATTTGATCTCCCCCTCATATTTGGGGCTGATGCTTCAAGATCTTCATGTTCTTGACATTACTATGCCGAGTAGCAAGCATTACCTACTACAAACATAACAATATTGTTAATAGAGCATATCTACTATTTTGTAATAGGATGTATGCATGTATTATTCTGGAAATGACAACACAGCAGAATGGTGTAGCTTTCATTGTTCACAAGAAAACTGCAGTAACTGTGGAAAGTTACACAGTAGTCCGTGACCGTACTTTAACCACTCAATATCACTATTTTACAAGTGTACGCTCCAATGTCAATGGCATCAGAGATGCCTGAAAATGACACTACATCACGGGTGAGCTCAATGCAAAAATAGGGGCACAAGAAAGACCTCAGCATCACTGGAGGGTATGGTCTAGGCCAGGGATGGCGAACCTTTTCCAACTAGCGTGTCATTTTAAGTCTGGTTTATTATTCTCAACTGTTGACCGTGTCACTTGTTATTTTGCTTTAAGGAAAATCTACAACCTACAACACCTCCCCCCCCCCCCCCTCCCTCATGTTGTCGTAGTTCGTATGCTCAACAATTTAACTAATTTCTAACTCATCACATTTCCTCAAGGAAACCAGAAGAAACAGCTATCCTTGCCTGTAAGATCACATTCATGCTTTCATCAAAACATGCTGCATACATGTGGGAGTTATCCAAATTAGCTTTCAACTGCTCCGAAACTTCTTCTCTCGTTTTATAACGATATCCTTGACAGCAGTTCAGCTGGCTGGCATTCCTTTAATTCTGTTAAATATTAGCTGTTAGGGTAGTTTTCAAATAATGTGTCGGACGTCAATAAGGTTTCTTTCAAGAGCTCACCATTAGAAATCAGTTTCCCATGTATGCTGTACTATGCAGTGAGACATATGGAAACAGCTGCACTGATATTATTTCTTGGCCGGAAAGAAGATACAAAATAGTTCGTGTTATGTTCGATATTTTGTGAAACGAACTCCCTTCTTCATTCGTTTGATATGGAACAAACATTTGAATGATTAGTCTCCAAAACTGCGCTTTAATTTAAGTGTGGGGGATACAATTGTTTTCGAACACAGGCAACACATTTTTCTGCAAGTCCGAATTCCCTTGTCCACAGTTCTTGAAATATACGGTCACCACCTTTGTTAAGTTAATGTTCTTTTCGGCACCAAAAACATGTTTGCGATGTCCGTATACAAAAACCACCAGAAAACGACGCTATTTCACTTGACTTTCGGACGTATCAGTGTAGCAGTATTGCTATATTGCACGTCCAAATGGAACTAGTATTTAGATTTTCGATATTTATTCCTTATACTTGAAACACTATAAGATATGTATTGTCTGTACTACAAGACGTATATAAAAACATTATGTTCATGTGGCGTGCCACTGAAAAAGTGTTCATGTGTCACCCAGTGACACGCGTGGCATAGGTTCGCCATCCCTGGTCTAGGCGATCTCAATGATGCTGGTGACAGACTGTTCCAGTTCTGCATGGAATATCAGTTTAGAATTATGAACACCTGGTACAAACAGCCTAAACGTCTGCTGTATACCTGGACATCCCCTGATGGTGTATATCGCACATTGATTGATTACATTTTATGTAGGCAACGCTGGAGTAGCTCCAGCCATTCTGCAAAAACCTTTCCTGGTGCAGACTGTGGTTCAGATCATCAACTACTTGCAGCCAAAATTAGAGTTATTTTTTTTCAAAATTAAGAAGCTTGCTCCTCCATAAAAGTATGATGTCTCTAAGGTCCAAACTTCATACTCCATTGAGCTTAAGAACAGATCTGAATTGCATGAGACTGATGAAAAGCATCATGATGAGCTGTGGCAAGAAGCAACATGATGAGCTGTGGCAAGAAATAGAGTCCCTCATTACTTCAACAGCACAAGAACACGTACCGTACAAGAAACCAGAGAAGCGTCACAAATGGCTCTCTGACATACCATACAGATTGCAAATCAAAGGAGATCAGCCAAGGCTAATGGTACTGTAATAGAAATCTCGTTAGCTGAATGCAAATTTTCAATGAGCTGCAAAGAAAGACAAGGAAATACACTGGAGTCAGCAGTGCCACCAATTAGAAGGGCCACACCCGGAACCGTATCATGCAGGTAAAGAAAGTTCGAACTCGTTTTAGTGCTTGTAAAGGAGCAATAAGATGAAAGGATGGGAAGATCTTGACTGCACAACAAAGTATTAAGAACAGATATCCTGAGTATACTGAACAGCTATACTCCCACAATGGTAATGCTTTTCCACCATGTAGCATTGAACGATATGAATTAGAACCAGATATCCTGCAGGAAGAAGTGGAATGGGCACCAACAGTTACCAGATAATAAAGCTCCTTGTTTTGACTGTATCCCAGCTGAACTGTTAAAGCCTGTCCCTTTGGCAGCTATCACTGCTTTGTGCCAGGAGATATGGCAAACTACCACCTGGCCAACGGGATGGAAAGATCTATCCCACTGCCTAAGAAAGGGGATGTCAGTGACTGCTCTAATTATCGTACTACAGCTTTGATTCCACACGCTAACAAAGTTCTTCTAAAAATCATACAGAAACGTCTTGCACCCATCCTCGAAGCTCAGTTACCTGATGTTCAAGCTGGTTTCTGCCGAGTTCATGCTAATCTGCGGTGGATCATGGAGAAAGCACGTGAATAACAGAAAACAGTCGAACAGACGATGTGGCGGAATTGCCCTATATTGTAAATCAATGCTCAAGAGTAGAGTTGTTCACACGTCTACTCCTGCTGTAAAAATGGCTCCTGAATATATGTTTGTAGAGGTGCTTGTCAATTCTGTAAAAATACTTGTAGGTGTAGTATATAGGCCTCCTGACGCAGTGCAAAACTTCCATGACTTAGAAGACAGCTTACTGAGACTGCTACCATCATACGAGCATGTGATACTTTTTGGAGACCTTAACACCAATTTATTAACTCTGAACAACAACGGCTTACGACTACAAAATATTTTTAAATCCTGTGACATGATTATATTATCCCTTAAACCCACCCACCACATCCATACTTCCACTATTTCTGCTGATACATTCATAGACCTAGTAATAACAAATAACCCTCAAAAAATCCTTCACCACAGTCAAGTATCTGTTCCTGACATATCTAAACATGACCTCATATACTTAGCATACTCTCTTCGCGTGCCGGAGTACCGACCGAAATATGTAACATTTAGAGATTTTAAAAGGATGAATTTAATACAACTGAGACGAGATGCACAACTCTGCCCCTGGTACGACATAATGATGAAGAGTGATATTGACGAGAAAGTGGAAATATTTAATTCCCATTTACATGAATTGTACAACAAACACGCACCAAAGCGTTCTGTGAGAGTAACACGTCCACCCTGCCCTTGGCTGACTACTGATGTTAAGACTATGATGAAAGAACAAGACGCACTACACCGACGCTATAAGCAGACTCAACTAGCTGACGTACATGAGCAATACCGTGTTCTTCGAATCCGAATTAAGCTTGTAATTCGTAATAAGAAATTTAATTATTTCCAGCATTTAAACAAAAACATTAACACTGGTTCCACATGGTGACAACTTCGGTCACTGGGTATTGACAAACCACTTGCGAAGCGTACTGATTCCGAGGTGTCCCTTGATGAATTAAATATTTCTCCATGGAACGTCACACTCCTGACACAACGACAGTACAAAACACCATTGACAATATATTAAGGCAACAGTCCCCAGTCCATCCTGTATTTGAATTTGATACCGTTACAGAGCATGAAGTAAGAAGGAAAGTTATTTCAATTAAATATCATGCAACTGGAGCTGATGAAATTCCCATTTCATTTGTGACTTACATAATCAACATAATATTGCCCATTTTTATGCATTTACTTAATACCTGTCTTACTTCAGGCAAAATCCCAATTAAATGGAAAGATGCACTCATTGTGCCTGTCCAAAAACTCTCCTGCAAGCAATACATTGACTACCGACCTGTCAGCATCCTCACAGCATTTTCTAAGGTTCTGGAGAAGATAATGCATAAACAAATTGTTAAATACTTGGAAAAACATTTTGTACTTGATCCCTTACAGCCTGGTTTTAAGAAAGGACACAGTACTGCAACAACACTAATCAAAATCACGGATGACATTAGATGGGCTATGGACGAACGAAAACTGAATATACTTATCCTTCTAGATCTTAGCAGTGCATTTGACACTGTAAATATAGACACATTGTTAGCTAAGTTACAAAAACTTCACATGGATCATTCTGTTATTCAGCTCTTGGGCTCATACCTCAAAAACAGACGACAGTGTGTTGTATCAAACATGAAGACTACAGAATGGAGGACTAAGCTATACGGCATTCCCCAAGGGTCTATTCTTGGACCTCTTTTACTCTTAATCTATATTAATGACATTTCGCCTCATCTGAACGACTGCAACTATCATCTTTATGCTGACGATCTTCAGATATACTCACACTTTAAAGTCCCCGACACTGACAAAGCAATCCACTATATGAACTCAACTTTAAATTCAATTAGCTCGTATGCTAAAGAGAACTGCCTATTAATTAACCCGAAGAAAATGCAAGCGATCATAATAGGACAATCTAGACTTTTAAATACGCTAAACATCATACAACAGCCTAACCGCATGCTCTGTGGTGAAACTATACCTTTTCAGAAGTCTGTAAAAAAACCTAGGCATTGTCATGAATGACACATTAAACTGGAATGACCATATAACAAGTGTCTGCAGAAAAGTATATGCATCTCCTCACCCCCTAAAAATGAAACAATCCATTCTTCCACACAGCATGAAAATAAAACTTATTCAAACTCTCATTTTTCCAATAATTTATTACTGTGATGTCGTATTAACTGATGCAACTGCAGAACAAACTATGAAACTTCAAAGGGCAATGAACTTTTGCATACGATTTATATTTTCTTTGAACTTTAGGACACATATTTCCCCCTATTATGAGAAGCTATACTGGCTGAAAACTGATCAACTAAGAAATTTACATACTGCAACACAAATTTTTCGACTTCTGAAAGAATCTACACCTGAATACCTATCTTCACATTTTAACTTCCTCTCATCTATCCATGGACATAATACCAGATCAACTTCTACCCTTATGATACCAGTTAATCATTCATCTGTACACAGCCACTCTTTCCAAGTGTCTGGGGTAAGGCTATGGAACACACTCCCTGTCAGTATATGTAATAGCGCTCCAACAGTCTCCTTCAAATGGTCTTGTCGAGATTTCCTCTTAAATACATGATCAGCTTGTATGAGTGTTAGTGTGTATGAGTGCAAGTGTGATTTAGAACTACTGTTAGGTGATGTAGATGGGCTAGATAATATTAATCATGAAAAGTAACAATTATAATCTGTTATAATATTACTCCATAAATTTAGGTAGTTCCTAGGGACTGTTAATGCTATTTTTCCAAATTATGTACGGTATGTAGTGGTTAAGTGTAAGAGAGGGCCGCGAGCCCTAACTTCGCCACATAGAAAGGAAAGAAAAAAAAGAAAGAAAGAAAGAAAGAAAGAAAGAAAGAAAGAAAGAAAGAAAGAAAGAAAAAAAAATAAATAAATAAATAAATAAATAAATAAATAAATAAATAAATGTGTTTTATTGACTGGAAAAAAGCCTTTGACTGTGTTGAGCATGACAGACTATGGGAAGCCATGCTGGACTTGGGGGTACCCTTACGTATGACTCAGTTGATACGTTAGCTTTATACAGAACAAGAGGCAGCAGTTTGCATACCATATGGCAACACTGAATTGTTATGCACCAGCGTCTTTCTTTCACCCTTCCTTTTATGTCATTCCAGAAGCATGATTTTCTTCCTGGCAGCTCTTGTCTAACTAATCTGGCTGCTGTTCTCCATCGTGCAACATCCGCTCTTAATGCCGGTTCTCAAATGGACGTGTGCTACATTGATACTGAAAAGGTTTTTGATACAGTAGACCACGCACTTCTTTCCTATAAACTCTCAGAACATTTTAATATCCATGGTCGCTTCCTAACTCTCCTGCAGAGCTTCCTCAATACCAAAACTCGGCATGTGGTTCTTAATGGGTTCAGTTCGACTCTTGTTATGGTACATTCTGGTGTCCCATAGGGCAGTGTCTTGGGTCCCCTTCTTTTTGTCCTATTTATTGACCATTTCATTAATACTATATCCTCTTTCTTGTGAAATTCTATATTTGCAGATGACTAAAATATTCAAACAAATCGATTCTTTATCAGACGTAAACTCCTTTACAGAGTGGGCTTAACCCACTCTCTGAATGGTGCTCCACATGGTGTCTTAAGCTTAATCCTACCAAGTGTTCCTCTATTTCGATCACGCTCCGTAAATCCCCTGTTCTTAGTAAATACTCCCTCCTCGGTAACCCATTCCCAACTCTAACAGAACAAAATAACCCAGAAGTGCTGTTTAACAGTAAAATGTTATTTGTCCCCCATAAACAAAAGATAACCTTACAAGCAATGTCACTTCTCGGTTTGTTGTATAGATTTTCTGACATCACCGATATCAACACACTCAGAGCCTACTATGTATCTTGCATCCTACCGATTATTGAATTTGCATCTCCCATTTTGTCTACCTCTTCACCCACTAATCTGAATCACATTGACCGCATGCAGTCATTTTTCTGTGCCACTGTTAGAGGCAGAGTATCTGATTGCTGAAACTTGAGCAGTAATCAGTACTGAATAAGTTAAACCTTCACCCGTTATCTAATCGCAGGAAAGTAGCCAACCTCAGATTCCTATTTAATGCTGTTAACAGTTTATTTCATTCTTCTGAACCTGCATCGTTCTTTTCCCAACATGTTCCAACTCTCAAAACCAGGATAAATCCACACCTTCATATTCCATATTCCCACCTCTCTCTTGTTCAAAGAACTTTATTTATCCACATTCCAACCTTCCTTAACTCTCCATCTTTTGACAGGAACTTGGAAGTTTTTCTTTGTATGCCTCCTTTAATTGATTCTTCCTTAATTTAACCTAGCTCATTTTCTTCATATATTTTTTCTCTTCTCGTTGCTGTCCCCTCTATTGCACATAATATAATATTTATTTTTACTGTACTATACATTACTTATGTTATATCTGTATTATCTTACTGTGCCTAACTATAAGTTCTTCTCTTCGTTTTACTTTCAGTCTTCCTCATTGTTTCTTTTGCCTTTATGTTTTGTTGTTAATTGTGCCTCTACAGTTATTTTGTTCGTTTTCTCCCTCTAGTTTTATCATTACATGATTTTTCCTCAGATTTCTTCCATTTTTTAATGTTTGCATTGTGCTACTCTGTAATTTGGCTTCTCGCTGTTTTGGTATTCCAAATAAATCAATAAACCAAAAATAAATAAAACAAATAACTAAATAAGTAAATACATAAATAACTAACTAACTAACTAAATAAATAAATAAAAATCAGTACACTACCACTTCCAATATTTCTGCTCCTTTTACAGAGCAAGAGCTTTTGCTTGCACTAAATGAATTGAAAAATGGAAAATCCCCAGATTTTGATGGTATACACCCAGAATTTTTGAAGAACTGTGGAAAAACTGTTAAGGAACTGGCAAGTGCAGTTTTTCTCAAACATAATCCGAACAAGTCGACTCCCTTCAGAGTTTAAGCAACTAAGATTCTAGCTATCTTAAAGCCTGGTAAACCTGCAGATTCTGTTGAAAGCTATAGACCACTTGCTTTAACGAGTGTCTGCTTTAAGTTCTTGGAACGGCTTATCTCCAATAGAATAAGTCCTCTCATTTTTAAAATCATTCCTATCGAACAGGCTGGTTTTAGAACTCAACACAGTTGTGAAGATCAGGTGCTTGCTCTGATAACACTTATTAAGACAGGTTTTGAAAAGCAATTAAAGAGTGGAGCAGTGTTTATTGATCTAACAGCTGCTTACGATACAGTGTGCAGAGAAGGTTGTGTGTATAAGTTCTTTAAATTGCTTTTTTTTTTTTTTTTTTTTGCTAGTAGCTTTACGTCGTACCGACACGGATAGGTCTTATGGCAACGATGGGACAGGAAAAGCCTAGGAATGGGAAGGAAGCAGCCGTGGCCTAAATTAAGGTACAGCCCCAGCATTTGCCTGGTGTGAAAATGGGAAACCACGGAAAACCATCTTCAGGGCTGCCGACAGTGGGGTTCGAATCCACTATCTCCCGGATGCGAGCTCACAGCTGAGCGCTCCTAACCGCACGGCCAACTCGCCCGGTTCCTTTAAATTGACAAAGTGTAGTCAAATGACGCATCTGATTAACAATATGCTCTCAAATAGAATTATCCAGGTAGTCATGCTTACAAATCACAGCAAAATAAAGGTACTTAACCCATTAGTGCTCCTAATTACGATAAATATTTAAGGCAATGTATCGGTGAAATTTGGTGAAAATTGTGAAAAAAATCCATTTTTAGTTTTTTTCATTGTCATAATGTTTATACCTTGTACTTTCTTTTTGAGCTTTGTTTTATTTAAATATCAGCCATTTAAAGCCCTTAGCGGCCATTTAAATGACCCGGCACAAGTGGGCGTTGCCGCCCATCGACACTATTCTCATGAATATCTTTCGTTTTTCGAAGATTTTGAATTGAGCTTGCGGATTGAATGTAAGCAATTTTGTTGCTGTAGGTCTTTGTGTTGGCTATTCTGATGGATTATCGATATATCGAGTGCAATTGGCGCTTATTTCAGTGATGGAGCTGGTCCATGTGTTCAATGTAAACAAAGAGTTGTGATCTCACGTTTTGTGTTTATCATTCGTGTTTTAGGCCTACTCTGCTTTTCTGTAATTTCTTAAATGTTACATTTGTAATAAGTGTATTATAAATGATCCATAAACAATAACAGTATCGACTTAGTGCAAGCAGCTTAGTTTTTGAGGTTGGGATTTTTGAAGTTGTGTTATTATCAGTGTACATAATGGGTAGAAGAATTGAGACTTGTCGTCGCCGGAAGAAACAGCTAGTAAAGTGTTGGATAAAGTGAAAAAATGCCATTTCTAACAGGAATAAGAATGTAAGTACTTGTTTACAAGATCAAGTAGGGGAAGTTAAAATCCCCACACCAAATATTGTGCCCGGGGAATGCATAATGTAATTTGGGCTAAGTATCCGAAGGAAGCGTTTATGTCAAATAAAGAACTGGAGATTGCTGTAACATCAGCAATTGCTGAATTCAACATGGCTTGTGAAACAAGTAAGAAACTAAAAGCTAGTGTTAGGGGTGTTAAAGTTAGCAGCTCAGGACAGAAAATTAGTGTAATGAGGGACAAGCGTAGAATTGACCACAGTGGAGTGTCTAGGTGACAAGGGTTCAAAACAGCCCGAAGGAAACTAAAACTCTCAAAACTGCTAGTGAGGCCAGGAAGAAGGCAGCAGAGGGTCCAGCATATGGTGCTGTGGAGTTTTAAGTCAACTAGATTCAAGTACTGGACTATAGTTCATCTCTAAAATTTAAATCTCTTTTTCCTCAGAATTGTTTTTCCAGCACATTTCAAGATTCAAAATGCTCCACATGCCACAATTTTCAACCAATCTACTTGAAACTTTTAGGATAGTTTCAGATACAACATAACAACAAACTGATGTGCAAATTTTAAAATACATGCAATAGTTCAGTGGCAATCTAGTTTTTTCTCATCATGATCATCATAAAATGTATTTAAAAAGTTAATCCTATGTGAAATAATTTGTTCCTTTCAGTGTAATTAAAATTTGTCAAAATCCACACATCACTTCTTTTATATTGGTATTTTAAAACCAAGATTAAATTTTACGCCAGATCTGTTCAGCCGTTTGGCATGAGGAGCATTTTATAAATACATAGAAAATTGTTAAAAATATTGATAAATTTATGAATATCTCAAAACCTGTTATTGATAGAAACTTGAAACTTTGTATGTTGTATCATGCTGATACTGATATTAAATGATCAAAATTCTAAGGTGATAGGATGAAAACTGTAGATTTTAGGATTTTCACAGATGCATTGCCTTAAAAAAATATTTTTCATCGTTTCTGGTTTATAATGAACCTAGTAAGAAATAAGAACTGAAATTTCAAAAAAATATATTCATCGAGTAGTCATTTTTGACTGGCAACTTAAGTTGCCGGGGAGCACATACATAGTCAAAATCAGAAGGAAACTATAACTTATTACACTCATATTTACAGTTCACATGTTATTCCAAATTTGTGCCGAAGAGCACATACATAGTCAAAAGGCACAAGGAAACAAGAACATTTTACAATCATAATCCACGTCTTATTTCCAATTTGTGGAAATGTCATTGTCAGTTCACTGCTTGTGGAATACCTTGAAGCATTCGTTTGGATGCAGAGGTGCATCACACTTTCTACACAAATACGTCGTGCGATTTCCGCATACGCTACAACGCCTGTACTTGGATGTTCCCTTCTCAATGATGTCATCCATTTGGTCCCGCCTCACATCATCCAACATTGGTGAGAACTCTAATGTTGGTCGGATGCCTGGAGATTGCTGTGGCGACCCAAAAGACTTCAGAAGACATACAGCACATTGACGACGAAATTCCAACAATGCCATATCGTGCCCAAATCTGCGGAACCGAAGCCATGCTTGCACACAGGAAACATCAATGGCCGAAGCGAAGAATGGCCACCACCACTTCTTTGTCCTAATATTGCAGCGGTATGTAGCTACGAACTGGTCATTGATATGTACACCACCCATGTGTTTATTATACTGGGCGATGAGATGTGGAATACTCACCAATATTCTTTTCTTCTCTGTACGTGAATACTTGTAGCACTTTTTATTTGGTTCAGTGCTGTCACAGTTGGTTAGTACTGTTACAACATTGTTGTCATTCCAACTTACCACCAAAAGGTCCTTAGTAGACGATACTGCCGTTGCAAATCTGGGCCCTTTTTTCCACGTTTTCTTGTCTGGCAAGTGCATGTTTGGAACGCATCTGTTTTCTCGGAGAGTCCCAGTGCCTCCTAATCTCCTCCTTGTTAGCTCCTGCAGGAGAGGTACGGAGGTGAACAAGTTATCAAAGTACACCTTAGTACCAAACACAGGATCTACATAGTACAACAAACCTAGAACCACATCACCACCCTGGCCTAAGTTTGCTGTTGGAAGCTGAGTAGACGCACCACAGTAAGGTTCCACGTGAAATATATAACCAGAAGGATCGGCAGCTACCCACAGTTTGTACCTGAATCTTATCGGCTTGCCGCGAATGAATTGCTTGCACCCATGCTTTCCATAGTATGGTATAATACTTTCATCAATACTGATAGTACTGCCGGGGCATAAAATCTTGAATGAATTATTCAAGAAACTGAAAATTGGACGAACCTTGAACATGCGATCTTCTCCTGTATTTTCGTCATTGTTGGCCAGATGGAGGTGTCGTAAAATTTCCTCGAAGAGCTTACACCGTATAGCTTCGGTAACTCGAGGTATGTGCACGTCTGGTTCATTTCTCCAGTAAAGTCTTTTTGACGGAAGTGTGTGATAACCTGTGAATAGCATTACACCAATAAGGGTGAGTATTTCATTTGTTGTACATCCTAAATCATGCACTAAATGCTGAGCAGCATACCTGTTAGTCTCTTTTACTATATGATCGATAAGGTCACTAGTGAGGTATAGCTGAAGTGCATCTAGAGGACATGTAGCTGTCTCTTGTAACATGTCCTCAGAGGTAGGTTTATAGACCGGAGTTAGTTCAGGAATACTGAAAGAAGTAGACGTTCGGTGCAATTTCCATGACAAAGATTGAAACTGTTGCCTGACTCGTTTACATTGTCATTGTTGTAAGTTAGCAACACTTCAGACTGTAGAACACGAGATGGAAGATGATCGAAGTCTCCAGTCACCTCTGCATCTGACTTATCGGAGTCCTCGTCGCTGTCAGCTGCTGGATTTTCCATGGGCGGGCAAACCGCAATTGTATTAGGCAGTTCCCCATCTTCCTCATTTCCTTTAGCAGGTTCCTCGAGAATTTGATCTAAATTTAGGCCTAGCCCCCTTTTCTGAGCCTCTTGATGACCTGTAAAATGCACGGTTGATTGAAGGATTCGCGCGCGCACACACTCTCTCTCTCATATGAACGCATAGAAAAGGACTGTACTGAAATACTATTCCTTTTTGATAGGCTTGCTTGTATATTACTAACTGTGGCACATTGGTATTCCAAGTGCTCCCCGGCAACTTTAGTTGCCACTAATATGAAACTGTATCTGTACATCAGGATATTCCTCATAAGTGCTTGATTATCAATCATTTCACTTGTATATACTTTCATCTAAGCTAGTAATAATGTTGAACTTAGTAAAATTATTGAGTATGAGAAAATTACTTACATGTTTGAAGTTCTGTAACAACAAGCAAATGGCAGCTGTGTAGTGTAGTTGAATAACTGTTCATTTAGGAAAATCTGGTCTAGAATAACAATGAAGCTCTCTGTTGAGGTTGTAGGAGTCTCCATTGTTACTGTTAAGATCAACTCCAGAGACGTCAATTGTTTTCATATATCACCAGAGCATGAAATACGGCATGGCAACTTAAGTTGCCAGGGAGCACTAATGGGTTAACAATGGTCTACCTCAAGGATCTGTTCTTTCTCCATTACTGTTTAACCTGTATATTGCAGACATACCTCGTCAATTTGCTTAGGTTGACGATCTGGCAATAATTACTCAGCATGTGGATGCTAATGTGATAGAGAGAACCTTAAATGCAGACTTGGATGTTCTGTGCACATACTTCAAAATGTGGTGCTTGAAACCAAGTCCTAGTAAAACAGAAACCTGCTTCTTCCATTTCAATAACCAGTAAGCGAATATCACCTTGAAAGCGTCGCTTAATGGAAGTCTTCTCTCTTACAATGCCAATCTCATATACCTTGGAGTTACTCTTGACCAAATGCTATCGTACAGGAAACATCTAACCAACCTAGCAGCCAAATTAAGAACACGCAACAACAACAACAACAACAACAACATCATCCACAAACTTGTTGGCTGCACATACGGAGCTTATGCACCTACTTTGTGCACTTCCAGCTATGGTGCTGGTGCTTTCCACAGCTGAGTACTGTTATTCAGTTTGGATCAACAGCTCTCATGTTAAAAAGGTGGACATGGTCCTGAATGAAACAATGTGTGTCATAAGTGACACAGTAAAATCTACTCCTCATTTATGGTTGCCAGTGCTCAGCCACACAGAACCTCCTAGAATTACAAGATTGAATAACTCTGTTAGAGATTACAACAAGATATTGACCAATCCTGATCTCCCCATCCATGAAGATGTTAATATCAGATTCAGCTGCCTCAAATCAAGCTCTCTTCCTACTCAAACAGCACAGGAACTTATTAAGAGGGATTTCAATCCAAAAGCTGATTGGCAACAAGAGTGGAACAGCATAGCTCCAACTCAATGGCAGACATTCTTCAATTATAAGAGCCTTCCAGCTGGCTTTGATTTGCCCCATAAGACACGGATAGCCCTCTAACAAGTCCATACTAACCATGGGAGATGCAGATCAATGATGTTTAAGTGGGGTATGAGATCTTCCCCAGCCTGTGGTGCAGTTAAGCAGACTATCAACCATATTGTCACCGAATGCGTTGGAAGGGCATTCGTTGGACCCATCCAGGACTTTGTGGTGGCTTCTACTGAGGCCATATGATGGCAATAGAATTTAGATCTAACTCTTTGAACCCTTTTTCTTGCATGATTGTTTCTGCTTTTATAATGTGTATATTCTGTAATTATGTGTATGATATTGTGTTTATTGATCTTTTTTTGTACGTTACCATACGCTAATAATAATAATAATACTACAAAATATCTGAAAAATTCTTTATAAGTACCGTAAGTCTTGATTTCTCATTTTTCACACCCATTTTTTTGCAAAAGAATGGTTAAATAAGCTATTTTTAAAAATTTGACTAGGCCCAAGTTTATAAAACAAGCCCGTGAGCTATGTGGTCTTTCTTGTGTATGTTGGGTATTCAGCCCAAAGGCTGGTTCAACCCTCCACAGTTCCACCAACAGCTGTCATAGATAGTCCAGGAGACCAAAGAGGCATACTAGGGAACTGAGGAGTGAGGTAGTTTCCCATTGCTTTCCTCACCGAGCCAGAAGTTGCTATTACATAGCAGTCCGCCAAGCCCACTAAAATGCATGCACCAACCGACTCTATGAGTGATATTTTTCACACCATTCAGAACAGGGACTGGCTGTATAAGGCATGGTATTACTAGCATCGCTCATATCTCTGTCACATTCATATTGTCAAAGCCAAGGATGAGACTGAGACAGGTCAATGAAAGTAACAAATTTATTCTAGCCCAAACCAGAGGACATAGTGCACTACAAAGGTATGGTCTTTCTTAAGGTTATCAATTTCATGTACCGGTATATGATATATTTTTATTTTCGGGGACTGTTCTCTTAATTTGAAACATGTTAGTGGAGATTGTTCAATAACAATAAAAAAATGTGTTCAGTTTTTTATGTGTGCATGGTGGTTGGTGCAGGCTGTGTACTTTATTATCAATTACTTGGGAAAGGCTCAGTTTTCCTGTGGCCTTAAGGAACAATGTCAGATATTTTCTGAGAATCAATGTGAAAGAACACACAGATTTTTACACTTCACGGACCACTTTTACCACTTCAGACATCTGATTACTTCCCTGTATACTACTTCTGCCAGGCATTTGATTTAAAATTAGCAATACAGTGTTTTTGGTTCGCGAACTGATGAGAATATCCGTATAGATCTTCTATTTCCTATTACGGTCCCTTTTACAAATATTTTTGATGAACCTAATTAACATTCGTTCTTACCGTGTTATCTTGTGTCATAGAAACAACAACATCAACAGGTGTTTTCATGCATGTATTAATGTAATTTAATGCATGTATTCCATACCAAGATCTCCTCAGCAGGTTCAGGAGTGCTGTCAACATGACTGTGTGCGCATGGACATCTCTTCCCTAGTCACACGGGCCTGCACAGCCGGAAGTGTGGGGCCTTGGGTTGGGAATCAAATCCAGAACCTCTAGGTGAGAGGCAGACACGCTACTCCTCGATCGCAGGGCCAGTATATTGTACCATCCGATATCATACTTACCATTAGCGAGTATTTACTTACTTTTGTTTCTTCCTACACATGATATCCAAAAAGCTGAGAGCATTTCTAGCAGCAGCCCGCTTGCCTTTTCCACAAACCACAGAAACTGGACTTGTACTTGAACCAAACCGTAATAGCACCAATTTCTTTTCTGCAATCCGAATAAGTCCTATAAATGGAGAGTAGCAACTATTAGGTAAGAATGTATTAACATATCACACATAAAAGGAAGGAGTAATTTAAGATTAATGTACAATTTTCCTCCTTTTTTACCTTTCTTACCTCCCTACCTGTTTGGAGTGTACATTATAATTTGACAGCCAGATGGCGTCAAATTGAAATGTCTGCACACAGTAGCTGAGGCCATATGATTATTGATTGATGTGTGAACAGAGGAACAAATAGTCTGATTTTACATGAGTTGGTGCAGGAAAGATGGGTTAGTAGAAAGGACCACATTTTCTATCAGGAAGGATTCAATGACAATCAACAAGATGAAATCAAGTAATGTTCTGTGGATGTCTATTCAATAATGAATAAGAAAATAGGACAAGTCAAGACAGATACAAAATCAATCTTCATCAAAATAGCACAGGTCTACATGCCTACTAGTTCAACAGATGAAGAAATTGAAAAAAATATGTGAAGATAAACAAGATATAATGCAATCAATTAAAGGAAATAAAATTCTCATAGTTATAGAAAACTACACTTGGATGCCAATATATCAGAAGAAGAGGGTAAGGAGAGGACACTCGCAGAGCTAATAATTCAGCTGTCATGTTTTCATATTTATTTGTTTCAGTAATTTTTGGAGCTTCTTGATGACAAAAGAAAATCATAATGGTAACTCACAGCTAGAGGTGTTAGAAAGTGTTTTTTTTTTTTTTTTTTTTAGATTTGTTGATTTAAAAATCAAAAGGTGGTATTCTGTGTTATTTTCTGAGAAAAAAAGTTAAAATTTAGAAAGTGATCGGGTTTGTACAATAAGTGCATTTTAAAACGCATAAAATTAATAAAACAAAGTAAAACAAAAAGAACAAGATAGCAGGTAAAGTGTTAAATGTGCCTATGGAGGAATGAGAAAACACTAATACGAAAGCCAATTTTTTACTTTACATTGGCCTCCATGCAGCATCTCAAAAAACATGTTAAATAAATACAGTACAAGTTACCTTTTTCAGTTTTATCCAAATTCTGCAGTGAAATCTTTCAAAGTACAGTAGAACACCTTCTTAATGAATATCAGAGGGATTTGATATTTCTTCCTTAAAAGGGGTTTTCATTAAAAGGGGGTTCAAAGAAAATAGGCTATATATCACAAGAAATAATAATACATTTATGTAATTAACTAATGTTAAGAAATAATAAATGAACATAATACTAAAAACTCAAATTAAAACAAGAATAATAGAAAATATTTACATAACAGGTGGTGGTGGTGATTTTTGTTTTAAAAGGAAGTAGCAGACGTAACAAATTCCTTAGTAGACCACTGGAAGCACAACCTGCAGCAAGGAAAAGAGATATAGATATTACTACTGACTTCCAGTTTCAAATTGAAGGAACAGAGACCTAACATGATTTTAAAGAGGTCTGTGAACAACAGAGTATGAGAACCATGAGAATTGGCATATTAACGATAACTTTCTGAAATAATCCACTATAGTAGTTTGCTTCCTCTTGCCCAGATGTCTCACGAAAAGAAGTTTTCTCTCAATTTGGTTGAGACTGTTGAGTATCTTCATCAATGTTGAAGGAGGAGAAGTACTGGCAGACAATATCCAGTCCCTCCACTGCTGCCCCATTGTTTCTGCTGGATCCTCTTCTTCTTCTTCTTCCTATTCAGTAGTTTGTCTTTTTGCATATCATAAAGGTCTCCAACATCCACTTGTGGTGCTGAGGTTAGGATATCATAATCACAAGTAACAAATTCTTCAAAGGTTGTGGCACTTGAGTCCTTTGATACAACCCCCCCCCCCCCCAATCTTCCCTAATGTCATCAAGTAGTGTCATCTTCATTAAAAACTTCTGAAATGGCACCAAAACCTGCATGGCCAAAGCAGTTTTGAATAGTGTCTGTTGTGACTAGTTGCCATGCTGCTACAAACATATGCATGGCTTGTAGTATATTCAATTTCCTCATTTCTTTCGAGGAAAGAAATAGCTCTTTGAACCAGGGTCTTCCTGTACTTCACTTTCACAGAATGAATATTGCCAAGGTCCAAAAGCTGCAGGTGATTAGCGCAGTTAGGAGGAAAGTAAACCACTTTGATATTCTGCAAGAAAGATGTATCTGAAGGATGAGCTGGACATCTGTCTATCTTCCTTCCTGTTGATCCCATCTTAGTATCAAAGCTTTGTAAAAATTTTACAAATATCTCCCGTGTCATCCACGCACGTTTGTTAAAATCATATTGACATGGGAGTGTACAGGTGTTCTTAAACATCGTGGATTGTTAAGTTTTCCAATTATTAATGGGGGTAATTTTTCACTCCCGTTGCTGTTACCTTTTTTGCCTCCGTGGCATTTTTCTCCATGAACAGCATATGTCTTGGACGGTAGAAAATTGTAAAACACTCCCGTTTCATCGGCGTTAAAAATGTCCTTAGCATCTTATCATTGAAGAAATCGAGGTAATGTATTTTTTTTCCAGTACACAACTGTATCATTAACTTCCACACTCTCACCACATGTTTTGGAACAAAAGATTGTAATTAAATTTAAAATTAAGAGTAAAAGATTTCCACCTTTTCAATACAAAATCAAGTAATGTGGGTTAAATTACGGAAGAAACATTTATTGAAAATAGTTTATTCAAAGAGATTAAAGTCCTTAAAAAACTGAAAGTGAAAATAGAACTTGAAAGTTAAAAAGTTTCAAAAATTTTAAAAATGGTGGAGAAGATTCGCAGTTTAATGCGGAAATAAATGAAATTAATAAAGTTGTAAATAGTAATAAAGGTCAAATTAGCAAAATGGTAATGGAAAAAGAGGAAAATTTGTATAAAGAAAATATTCAATTGTGACTCACCTTGCGCTGCTAAATGTTGGACGTATTGGATAACTTGTGATGGGAAGCGAGATAAGGAAGAAAAAGAAAGGGAGGGGAAATTTTGGAGAGAAGTGAGGAATGGAGGGGGTTAATTTAAAGGGAATGGAAAATGGGGGGGGGGAAAAACAAATAAAAAAGATAAAAAAATATGTAATATGTGAATCAATTTGCGGTGCGAAGTGTTGGACATATTGTATAATTTATGTGAAAGGAGGCAAGAATAAGGAAGGTAAGGAAAGAGCAAACAGGTAGGACAGTTCGCAGATAATTGGGGAAGGGAGGTGGAAAAAACAAGAGAGGAGGGGCTAATTAAGGTGGGGATGAGGGGAAAGGGACTAAACACTGAGGAGAGGTGCCATGAATAGAATGGAAAATTGGTTTTAGATTAGTTACATTAAAATTTTTAAAAATAATAAACAGAAGGTCAAACAGAATATTGGTTTTCTCAAAATGTCATTTAGGTTATGGTTTGAGTTGAAATATTGATCCAAATGAAAGTTTTCTGTTGTATCGAGTAGGGGGGGCCTTTGTTTAATGTTTTATTGATTTTTATATCTTGCTCTATGTTGGTAAAATTATGGTTGTAGTCTTGCATGTGTTGACCTTCTGCTGAGAACTTGTTGTATCTTAGGGTATTAATATGTTCTGAATACCTTGTGATGAAACTTCTTCCAGTTTGTCCAATATATGAAAAATTGCAATTATTACACTTGATTCTATAAACTCCTGACTTTGAGAAACTATTTCTGTTAACAGAAGTGGAGTTGTATAAAATATCTCCATTTTTATTATTTGTTTTAAAGGCTATTTTTACACTGTTTTTCTTTAAAATGTTAGTGATTTTGTACATGTCCTTATTGAAAGTGAACGTGGAAATTAAGGGGATGTTGGTTTTGTCTTTTTTTAAAGTGGTTGAGGGGCAATGTCTGTATTTGTTAATTATTCTTTCAATGAAAACATTATTGTAACTGTTACCGTGTTTTGGTGGTAGGTAGAGGTAAAAGAAGGTGCGGGCGTGAATGAGTCTCAAACTACGGAATCAAAGTTACTGTAAAATTTAACAAGGTTATATTTTCTTTTCAAAATTAAGTAATAACAAAGAACAGGTACTTAGTAGCCGAAACACAATTTGAAATGTACAATTACAGAGATTACAGAATTTGGGCTTCGAGCCCTGAGTTCACAATTCGTGAGCAACTAGCCCAACTTTCCGATATACAAATTTTAACCAAGGGGCAGAAGACCCCAATCAAACCCTGGAGCACTTGCTCCGAATTACACAGTAAAGCCTCCTCGAGGCATACAAAATTGAATTCCAAAAGCGCAATCTGCTCTCAAAGTGTAAGCCAATCACAGGCCACACCAAACTTCACCTTCAAGCTGTCCTCTAAGGACATATACACAGGGGTAAAATACCCAACCTACTGAGGTCTATTAAATGAAAAAGAAGGTTAATTAAATGACCTCTAAAATAACAATTTGGGAGGAGGCAAACTTGCACTCCTAGTACACTTTGATTAAGACCTACTTGGCACTAGGCCGTTAACACAAGGGCTAATCCCATACTAAAGAGGTGACTTAAGAAGAGAACACTTGTTTTACGTTATCGAAGAATAGGTTGAGAAAACTAAGTTCACCTCACAACAATATGAGTGGGAGCTCGAGAGGGTTAGCACTCTCTATCCCAATATGAAGCTTTAAAAGAGAATATATAAAAGAGTAGTTACATTTAGGAAAAGGTTACATGGTAGAACGCTTAGAACCCGCCCCGAAAGTTAAACTGCTGAGCTAGCAAAGAAAGAAGTTATTAATCGGCCATTACCTTGTTGTTGACCGCTGCCGAAGAAAGAGGCGCTTCCCGCCCCCTGCTATGTACTTAACACACTGAAAGATGGAACAGAAGTGGCCCGGAGACCCAAAAATCAGCAGTTTATAACCTCTCGTGGAAGGTTCTAGGCGTTAGGGGAAAGAAAACACCCGCCCACAACGTTTTTATTGGATAGGACCCCGCAACAGATTCAAGTTGGGGGAAGATACCCCTGATTGGTCAGAAATTAATTAAAGAAATTCGGGATTGGTTACATTCATAACAAGGGGAAGAAAGGGGTAAATATTGCCAACTTAAACAATGACAGAAAGAAATTTAACAAAGAACAAACTCTTGAAATTAAATTTTCTCCAACAAAATAGTTCTTTGACTCCGCACTAGGTTGCACTATTGTAGATCTTCAGTAGTGTCCTCTAGAAGAGAAAGTTCACACTTCTTACTTCAAGCGAAACAAAAACACATCAAAAATGACACAGTTCAAAAACTCAAATTTTTCCACATGGTGACATCCTTTGAGAAAGTAAAGAATTAACAGCGTAGATAAAGTTCAGCCCTCCTCCAGCAGAGGAGTTCCAACAGGCGCACATTTTAAATTAACGGAGTGGAGGTGTACCGCCCGGTACAGTAACCATTGGATTTTGCAATGTATTGAATGGTGTTCAATAAGTTTTTTAGATCATTTTTAGACATGGGTAAAGTGAAGGCTCTGTGAACTAAGCTGTTTGAAGTTGCCAGTTTGTGAGTCTGTGGATGTGTTGAATCATGATGGATTGTGGAAGCTGTTTGAGTGGGTTTTCTGAAGATTTTGTAATTTAAAAAATTTGGGTGTCTGGTGATGGTTAGATCTAAATAATTTATTTTTTGGTCTTGTTTGGATTCTAGTGTGAATTTAATATGTGGATCAATGTTATTAAGATTGAGAAGATTGGTAGTAACGTTGACTGTTTTTAAATCTACAATAACTAAGATATCGTCTACATATCTGGCCCAAAAGAGAATAACATATTGTTAAAGTTTTGGTTGTTGTCAATCTTATTATGTTCCAGGAAATCTACAGCAGGTATTTTTCAGCTAGGATACCTGAGGCAGGCGAGCCCATTGCTAGACCTTCCTGTTGATAGATAACTTTATCAAAACTGAAGAAATTGTTTACAACTAATTTTAAAATAGACATGAAATCAAGGATTTCTAGTGTACTCAAATGACTATTTATTTAAATTATTTTCAATAATAGGGTAAAGTTTTGATATTTGTATACTGGGATACATATTAATGATATCGAAAAAATGAAGGGAGTGATGGGGTTGGATATTGGGTCTGAAGTGTTTTGATGGATTTTTTTGACATAAATTGATAATTCTTCCGCAAATTTTCTTTGGATAAGTTGAGATATTTTATATACAGGGCTTGGTCTATAATTGATGATTGGGCGAATAGGTACACCAGTTTTGTGTATTTTAGGAAGGGCTTTTGCATTAGGAAGACTATGATTCATGGTTATTAATTTTGTTTTTTCTTGGTCTGTAAATAGGTATGGGGTTTACTCTTATTCCCTCATCCCCACCTTAATTAGCCCCTCCTCTTGCGTTTTTTCCACCTCCCTTCCCCAATTATCTCTGAACTATCCTACCTATTTTCTCTTTACTTACCTTCCTTATTCTTGCTTCCTTTCACATAAATTATACAATACGTCCAACACTTTGCACCACAAATTGATTCACATATTACATATTTTATTACCTTTTCTATTAGTTTTCTCCCCATTTTCCATTCCCTTTAAATTAAACCCTTACATTCCCCATTTCTCTCCAAAATTTCCCTCCCTTTCATTTTCTTCCTTATTTTGCTATCTCTTCACGTAAGTTATCCAATACACCCAACACTTAGCAACGCCAATTGAGTCACATATTACATATTTTCTTTCTTTTCTTTATACAAATTTTTCTATTTTCCTCTTTTTCCATTACCATTTTACTAATTTGGCCGTTATTACTATTTACAACTTTATTCATTTCATTTATTTCTGCACTGAACTGCAAATTTTCTCCACAATTTTTAATTTTTTTTAACGATTTAAAATTTTTAAAAACTTTTTAAACTTTCAAGCGTTACTTTCACATTCAGTTTTTTAAGGACTTCAATCTCCTTGAATAAACTAGTTCCAATAAATGTTTCTTCCATAATGTAACCCACATTACTTGATTTTGTATTGAAAAGGTGGAAATATTTTACTCTTATTTTTGGTTTAATTGTAATCACAGTTCAATACAGACCATTCAAAATGAAATTCATATCTATGAATATTGAATGTTCACGACCGCATTGAAATCGAAACAGACTTTCAACCTATTAGGTCGTGTTACGTACATTTAGTACATTTTAAAGAGATGTTAAGTACAGAACAAAAATGGCCAACCAGACACCAATGGGATCCGACGCAAAATCGGGAGGTTGTGGGTTCGGATCCCACTGGTGTCTGGTTGGCCATTTTTGTTCTGTAGTTAACATCTCTTTAATACGTACTAAATGTACATAACACAACCTAATAGGTTGAAAGTCTGTTTCGAAATTCATCTCTCTTCACAAAAGATTGTGCCATTTTTTAAAACGATCAAACCAGTCATTAGAAGCACGGAAATCGACGAAACCCAGCTTAAGTGGACTTCCAGTCTTTCGTATTAGTATGTTCCCATCAACTGGAGCATTCTCACTCTGTCTTCCCCAAGAACCACTTCATTAAAATGTTTTCAAGTTACTCGTAAGGCGAAGGACGAATATTCTTCTGTATTTTTGCCCCAGAACCATACTCTACTTTTGCAGTCAGAATTTCTTCCTTCTGCTGCATGATGCCAAACAGCGCAGAGGGTGGCAAGTCGTATTTTTCTGCTATCTGTGACAAAGGTACTTGGTCATCCCTTTCAACGTCACTAATGATGTCGACTTTTTGTTGAAGAGTCAGCCTTTTGCGTTTAGCAGCCATAATGAACGTAGTCTGCCGTAACTCGCAATACAACACCCATCACAGACACAAATGTAACTTGTAGCACAACTTGCAACACAGGAACAAAAGCAGTGAACGAAGCTGCAGATACTCTTCAGTCTGCGCGCTCCGCATGATTCCTAAGCAGCGACTGGTGCTGCAAGATGGAAATGTTCACCCAATGTAAGAGCGCAGCAGCTATAGATTAAGGCAATTGAACTTACTGGAGACATAACTATTTAACTATCGTTAGTTACGATTTTCCTTTTTCAGATAACGACTGGACATAGGATATTTAATTTCATTATGAGATTATTTATACATTTTAAAAATTATTATTGTACCGGGAGGTACACCTCTACGCCGCACATTTAAATCTTGCGCCTAAAAGAACTCCTCTACTGGAGGAACCGTGAACTTGAAATTAGGCCTACTTAAACCTTTACTCAGAAGATGTCACTACAGAAATCTGATGAAATTTCCTGTACTGTGTGAATTTCTATTTGTTTGCCCTTCATCAAGAAGTCTGGACTTTCTTCAACAGATGTCACTGCTAAAAAACTGTGATCATGCACCCTGGTGCAAAGTGAAAGAACTTTTAATTTGAAGAAGTTTTGTATTCATAAGTTTTTTTTACTAATTGATGTTCATTTATTTTTGGGTTGGAAATGTTTATCTTTTCTTTCTGCCAGTTTTGAATCCAAACATCAATAATTTTTGTAATTAATTTTCCACCTATCACAGGCTGCTTCTTCAATTTTGAGTGTAACTTTTAAATTCACCAATAAAATTGAGAGGGTGTGGCTGGTTTATTCGTGAAAGGTCTCAAACTTTCCCCAAGGGTTTATAAACTGCAGATTTTCTCGTCTCTTGGCCATTTGATCGTCATCTTACTAAGTGTGTGTGTCAAGCAGGAGGCGGACGGCGCCTCTTTCATCAGGCAGCAGTTCTTCAGCAAGGTAATGGCCATCTAACACCTTACTTTTTGGCTAGCTCCGCAGTTTAACCCGAGGCAAAGGTTCGAAACTTTAACTATGTAACCTACCTCTCTAAAATGTAAATCTCCTTTCGGCTCATATAAAAATTTCATAAATCTTTAACTGTAAATCGGGGATAGAGAGTGTACCCTCTCGAGCTCCCCTTCATCTTGGTTTGAGGCGACTACGTTTATTGCTGTTTTTCATTCTGTAATGTGGTAAATTAGTTATACGAGTCACCTCCACAGTTCGGGAACAGCCCCTGTTTCATCGGCCTAGTGCCCCTTAGGTTTTAAGAATGCATATTTTGGAGTGCAAGTACTCGCCTACATTCAATTTGTGTTTCGGGCCATTTACTTGACCAGTTCTTTTCCGCAAAGGCCCAATAGGTTGGGTACTAGATACCCCTGTTTCAAATTTGTAAGTTGTGCCTTGATGGCAAGTGATTGTAATTTTCTGATATCGCCTTGAATAGGCTTGGAAAACAGAGCATGACAGCTCTTTTCTCAGGTTGTAAAAGTGCCTCTGGGAGGCTTGATATTGTGAGTTTGGAGCAAGCGCTCCATGTATGGAGGGATTTCTGCCCTTGCATAAATTTCATTTTTGTAAATTTGACCAAGGAGCTCGAGAAATTGTAAGACTAGGGGCTTGAAGCCCAAGAGAGTTAAAGTTCTAAAATCTTAGATTTTTCTATTTTTGTCATTGTTATCTAAGTGAAAAGTTGTTAAATTTGTTGTTTTAAAAAAATATAACCTTCAGTTAAGTTTTTAAATTCTTTTCTTGACATTGTAGTTAGACCCATTCATCCTGGCACCTTCTTTCACCTCTGCATTCCATGGGTAACCCCGTAACAATTATTAGTGTTATTAGCCGACCCCATGGTGTAGGAGCAGCGTGCTTGCCTCTTACCCGGAGGTCCCAGTTCAATTCCCGGCCAGGTCAGGGATTTTTCCCTGGACCTGAGGGCTGGGTCGAGGTCCACTCAGCCTACGTGATTAGAATTGAGGAGCTATCTGACGGTGAGATAGCGGGCCCAGTCTATCAAGCCAAGAATAATGGCCGAGGGGATTCGTCGTGCTGACCACACGACACCTCGTAATCTGCAGGCCTTCGGGCTGAGCAGCAGCAGCGGTCGCTTGGTAGGCCAAGGTCCTCCAAGGGCTGTAGTGCCATGGGGTTCGGTTTGGTTTATCATCATCATCATCATCATCATCATCACTGACTGCCGTTATTGTGGTTGATGAAAATTATGACTGTAGAAATGTCGCAGGCTTGATGTACAATATGAAATTAACCGTTTTTATGGATATTTTAAGGTTAACTAGCGACCCACCCCGTCTAAAAACGTCCCAACTCCCAAACCATTCATGCAAATTATGTACCTTACAGATTATTTTAATCCTTAATGAGTCCTAGAGGAGGTTAAACACTATTTGGATGTAACATTTGGGGAAAATCTCTATTTATTTATTTATTTATTTATTTGCAAAGTTTTTTTTTTTTTTTTTTTTTTTTTTTTTTTTACCACTGCACCGTTACCATCCAAATACAAGCTCCACGTGATCACAAGCTTACTAGGACTCAAACTGATAACCTTCATTTTTAAATCTGCACTACACAGGGTAATTCTCATACATCCATTATTATTATTATTATTATTATTATTATTATTATGAAAACTAAACTGATGTAACACCCAAGTGGCATCTACAGCTTTCTGGACTCCCCAATATATTTATACTTAATTCAATGTTATGGAACACAACTAACAAAAAGAAAACTGATTGGGTGCCAGTGTATTTGATGATACACAATATGAAATAAGCATGAGAATAAATTATTATCCAGGGTGGGGTCTTAGGCTGACGATATCCTGACTTGCTTACTTAACCTGACAACTTGAACTGAAAAAGACATGAGGATATACTGGCTAGGTTATATTCTTTTGTGAAATGACACACAGTCCATTAAAATATATAAATATACTTTCAAACTTAACCACTTCAATAATCTTCACAACAAATGACAACAAAATACAATGCAAGATATAGACAATAAAATTTGCAGGCATCGTCAATCGAGAGCAAAATGCCTTCGGAGCCAGTTTGCTCCCCACTTTCGAGGAATGAGAGTAGCTTAGTGAGCAAGTAGGGGAAGAAGTAGGGAAAGAGCATGACTTAGTATATTCTGAAGCCCAGTAGCCCAAGGTATAGACCACTTTCTTGACAGGTTAGATTGCGACACTATACACATGAACTCGTGTGAGGTGGCAGGAGTGCGTTTCTGCCCTTATCCTCGCATCACACAGGGTTCAAGCCTAGTTGGTACAAAGGGCACTAGGAAGGTTTTGCAATGTGAGTGAATGCTTTAGACTTTTTCAAAATAATTTCCACCACACTCAATACACTTCTCCATACGTCAAAACAGTCATTGAACCAACTCTGCCACTCTTCTTCGGTTACATTTTCACACTCTTGATCCCATGCTGCCAGAAGCTCCTGGTCGGATGCAAAACGCCACCCTTTCAGCTTCATCTTCACTTCTGGGAAAAGTGCGAAGTCACATGTGGCAAGATCAGGACTGTATGGAGGGTGATCATGCACAGTCAACCCTGATCTTACATTAGTACGATGTGCTGGAGCATTGTCGTAATGCAAGAGCCAAGTGTTGAGCCGTGACCTTGGATAGGGCTACTTGAAAGCCTGGATGACCTGAGGCGGCAGACAAGTCTCACTGTACCATTTTGCAGTAACTGTCCTTTGTGTTTCTAGCACAACTCGAGTCAGGATGCCCCATTTAGTGAAGAATACTGCAATTATACTTTTCTTCACTGACCTTGACTTTCGCAGTCACAGGAATACCCTCATCTTCAAACAGCCACACCTTGTTCTGGGATCTTGTTGGGACATCGTAATAATAAAGCCAAGTTTCGTCACCTGTAATGATGCTACTGACATTACGCGAAATCCCATTTTAAAATAGCATTTTTCGGCACCATTTCACTCAATGTATCCATTGTTCCTCTGAAAGTGAATGGGGCACCCAAAGGGAACAAACCTTTCTAACATGGAGATGGTCGTGTAGAATTGAATGAATAGCTGGTGCAGGGATGTGGAGGGTGTCTTCTACCTGCCGATATGTCAACCGCCTCTCTTGCTGCAACAGTTTCCTCACAGCTTTAATGTTTTCCTCAGTCACTGATTCAGACTGTCGCCCAGAACGAGGATCGTCTTCAACCCCAAAATTTCCCCTCTGGAACTCTCTGTATCAGCGGAAAATTGTTGTCCGATGTGGACAGTCTTTCCCCAGCACAGGAGTCATTTCCTCCAGGCACTGGTCAACAGTTAATCCACGAGCAAAATTGTAGCGGATAATTGTGCGATATTCACCTTTAGACCACACTGACATCTTAACTTGCTTTCAATCCCACTGCTTGGTAACAAATGGTGTGAAGGTCGCGCCTTGCTGTCTTCTAGACCGGTTTTTACCCCTCTCTTCATTCCTCACCATAACAGGGGTGCTTATACACGAAGAAAATTTATGTTCAAAGCAGATCCAACTTGGAACTGTATGGATGCTGTTACTAAAACGACTAACTTTATCAGATCAACGGGACTGAACCACAGATAATTTCAAGAGTTTCATTGCGACATTGAAAGCGAGTATGGTGATATTCTGTATTATACGAACATGCGGTGGTTAAGTACAGGAAATGTTTTACATCACTTTTGTATTCTGAGTAAAGAAATAGCTCTCTTCATGGAAATGCACAGTGAACCACTAGAAGAACTGAACAATGGAAAATGGATACAAGATTTCGCATTTATAGTAGATCTCACCAGCCACCTTAATGATCTTAATTCCTCCCTACAAGGTAGAGATCTCACCATTATTCACCTCTTTGACCGTGTTGAAGCTTTTAAGCAAAAAGTACTACTGTGGGGAAGTTAGTTCGTGAATAAAGACAACACATTTTCGCACTTTGACCACAGAGTTGTGTCTAGCTCCAAACTATTCCAGTAAAATATTAGAAGAATATAAAGACGTTTTAATGTCACTATATGATGAATTTGAGAGTAGGTTTCACGATATTCAGGCATTAGAAAAGGATCTGCAGGTATTCGCTACGCCCTTCTCAGTGGATGTGCAAACTGTAAGACCAGAACTGCAGCTAGAACTTATTGACTTACAGTACGATACTCAAATGAAACATTTTGGAAACACAAGCAGGTCTGACGGAATTTTATATTCGTTTTCCACGGGAGAGGTTTCCTAGATGGCACAAATTCAATGCACATATTTTAAGCATATTCAGATCAACTTATTTTTGTGAACATATATGTTCATTAATGGAGATTTGTAAATCTAGACACAGAAATAGGCTCACTGAAGAAAACTTGGAATGTGCTTTGCCACTTGCCAGTACACAAACAACAGTACCAAACACTGATAAAATGCTATCTAACCAAGCCTAAAGGTCCCGTGAAGGAGGAGTACACCAGTGATGTGTTTCAGTTTGTGTGTTTAATCTGTTGTCATGGTCATAAATGCCATACCGGCCCCGTGGTGTAGGGGTAGCGCGCCTGTCTCTTACACGGAGGCCCCGGGTTAGATTCCCGGCCAGGTCAGAGATTTTTTACTTGGATCTGAGAGCTGGTTTGAGGTCCACTCAGCCTACGTAATTAGAATTTAGGAGCTATGTGACGGTGAGATAGCGGCCCTGATCTAGAAAGCCAAGAATAACGGCCAAGAGGAATCATCGTGCTGACCAGCGGTCGCTTGGTAGACCAAGGCCCTTCAAAGGCTGTAGTGCCATGGTGTTTTTAGAAGGGGGAGGGGGGGGGTAGTCATAAATGCCATACAAATACTGAAATGTATGTTAATGAGAGTGCAAAGACTTTGTACAATCACAAAAATTGTATTTTCTTTCAGTAAATGTACGTATTCAAGACATATTGCACACTGCTGTATATTCCTTTGTCAATGAATAATTTTCTTGTACTGTTATACTCTGTAATCTATGTCCTGTTCGTCTCATATGGTCCATGCTCCAATATTTTTTTAAATTATTATTATTATTATTATTATTATTATTATTATTATAGTTCATCTTTCTTTCGTAATCTGTTTACCTTCCAGGGTCGGTTTTTCCCTCTGACTCAGTGAGGGATCCCACTTCCACCGCCTCAAGGGCATTGTCCTGGAACACGAGATTTATGGCCTGGGAAACAAATGGGGGAGGCGGCCCAGTACCTCGCCCGGGCGGCCTCGAACAGGGGCTTTGTGGAGGGATGGGAAGATTGGAAGGGTCAGGCAAGGAAGAGGGAAGGAAGTGGCCATGGCCTTAAGTTACGTACCATCCTGGCATTTGCCTGCAGGAGAAGGGGGAAACCACGGAAAACCACTTTGAGGAAGGCTGAGGTGGGAATCGAACCCACCTCTATTCAGTTGACCTCCTGAGGTTAAGTGGACTCCATTCCAGCCCTCGTATCACTTTTCAAATTTTGTGGCAGAGTTGGGAATCGAACCCGGGCCTCTGGGGGTGGCAGCTAATCACTCTAACCACTACACCAGAGGGGCGGACGTTGTTGTTCATATGATAACATTTCCGAGCTGCAAGTTCAGTACGGCCATGGTATGCAACCTGCCTGTCTGCTGCTCTTTTGTCACATGACAGACAGCCGTCCAAAGCAGAGCAAGTAACACCGGCTCCCTAGAGCAACTACGTGATGATGTCTGATCTACAGCATACCACCTCCATAACACATAACACAAATTATAATATCATACATACACTGTTTTCTCTTATTATTCACACTGAATTTACATGTCATTATTACTGACTTAAATTAGCTGGTACGACTACCTTGCTATGAAACATTATATTCGGACTTTCTCCGTCTCTCGAGACACGCTAAACTGTACATATATACACAAAATCTTATTAGCTTGAATATATATAATCTGGCTAGTCTGACTAGCAGGATCACAAAGTCAGCCATATAACCCGCTACACCACTGATTGATGATTGAAGATGATTGATGATTGAAGTTGAGGTTAAATGCCGCCAAACTCGATGATGACTTTGGTGACAAGTTCATGGTTTGTTATTTTACATTGAAACCATACTCATGTTATATTCAGCTAAGTATAATGGCTTAGCACTTCATAGCAGACTTCTATATAACGTGATGATATCTAAGCCTGTAGTGTGTTCCAAGTGGATGCCCATCGGCGGGATAAATCTCTAAGAGACAGATGGCAGCAGCATTTAATAGGACTAAACCTAAACGTCGTACACTTCAAATAGGACAACCAGCCAATCACAACATTTCCACTACTCAAGACCAATAAAACCAACCTTCTTGGCAAACCAGCCATAAAATAAACTCTTCAAGTCGCATGATTTTCTTTGTTCTAATTAATCACCATCTTCCATGAGGGATGCGGAAAGAGCCTCCCCGAAGAGTGTATGATTTACATTCGGGCGTTCCCTGGGCAACAGTGAGGTGTTAACACTGGCTGATCTTTCCAATCCAGAAGTAACATCAACTATTATATGACATTTATAAGTCGGGAAAGGTTCTTTTCAGAACCAAAAATGACCATCATATCTATAAACATAGAAGGTATGTCAACTTGTAAACAACAGCTCTTACAAGAACTTTGCCAAACAACAAACTGTGATGCAATATGTGTACAGGAAACTCGCAGGGATGTACACCAACCACGTCCTAGAATACCAGGTATGAAATTGGCAGCAGAGAGACTGCATGGACAATATGGTAGTGCAATCAAGCCAGATCTCCAGATACTCTCCGTGTCAATTACAGAAGAAAATGATACAGAATTGATCGCAGAGGAATTGAGCAATTTGGTAATAGTTTCCATCTATAAACCTCCTAATGTAACATTCTCATTCATGCCATCTAACCATCTCAATGATTGGAAAGTATCTTTCTTCGTTGGCGACTTCAACAGCCATAGCAGTACCTGGGGCTATGAACAAGACGCGAGTGGTGAGAATGTTTTAGAATGGGCTGAGGAACACTATCTGTCTCTTATCCAGGATAGCAAGCTCCCTTCTTTTAACAGTGGTAGATGGAAGTGGGGCTATAATCCAGACTTAATATTTGTGAGCGAGAAGATAGTACATCAGTGCGTTAAATCTGTATGTGCTATTCCGAATACACAGCATCGCCCAATAATGTGTCAACTGGTAGCTGCCATTAGACCTCAAGAGGTCTACTTTAAAAGGAGATATAATTTTAAGAAAGAAAACTGGGAAAGATTCACCAACTTACTGAATGAGAAGATCAAACCACTCAATCCAATTCCAGAAGCATATCAACAGTTCAATAATATCATCAGGGAGTGTTCAAGAGCTACAATCCCTAGAGGATGTAGAACAAACTACATACAAGGTCTAACTCAAGAAACCTCTGCCCTCGTAACAGAGTACCGTATCATATACTATTCGAAGAAAACCCTTTTAGCAATGACACCATCACAATTGGACAAGTAATTACTTCTATTTCTGAAGTAAAATGGGCACAGTGGTTAAGGCTGATGGAAGAGATTGACATGGGTAGAAGTAGTCAAAAAGCTTGGCGATTACTTAGACAATCCTAATACAACTTCAACACATTCCAATGTCACAGCAAACCAAATAGCCCATCAACTTTTACGAAATGGACAACCATCAAATCCATGTCGACTTCAGAATAAAGGAATTGAGAGGGATTATGAGCAGGAGACAGATACACTCACTAAACCTTTTATTTTATCTGAGCTGAACAGAGCAATAGATCAGTGTAAGAATGGTAAGGCTGCCGGCCTAGATGAAATATGTGTTGAGCAAATTAAGCAATTTGGACCTGCTGCTAAACAATGGTTACAAGAACTGTACAACTGTATAAACCCCTGCAAGTTACCACGTGTGTGGAGGAAAGCCAGAGTAATCGCAATTCTCAAACCAGGAAAAGACCCAAACGGTCCCAAAAATTACAGACCTATCTCACTGTTGTGTCATCTGTACAAGATCAGGATGGATGATCCTTGAAAAACTTACAGTGATCATTGAACCACTTCTTATCCCAGAGCAAGCAGGATTCTGAAAAGGGAAAAGTTGTACTTCACAGGTCCTACATCTGACACAGTATATCGAAGATGGATATAAAAATCATAAAATCACAGGGGTGGCTTTTATTGACTTATCTGTTCCATACGATACAGTTAATCATCATCTACTGTTGCGGAAATTATACAACATGACAAAAGATTACAAGATGACTCAAGTCATTTGCAATCTTCTCCAAAATCATAGGTTCTTCGTCGAATTTCAGAATCAGAATAGTCGATGGAGGAAACAAAAGAATGGTTTGTCACAAGGCAGTGTTTTCGCCCCTATGCTCTTCAATATCTATACGAATGACCAACCTCTTCCAGTTTGCACCAGAAGCTTCATATATGCGGATGATCGAGCTATTGCTACTCAACCAAACTACTTTGAGGTTGTAGAAGAAAAGTTACCAGAGGCTATTTCTGAACTATCCTACTACTACAGAGGAAACCAACTGAAGCCCAACCCATCTAAAACTCAGATATGTGCCTTCCATTTAAAGAACAGACAGGCGTCAAGGAAATTGCAGGTAGTATGGGAAGATACTCAACTTGATCACTGCCCAACACCTAAATATCTAGGTGTAACATTGGATCATGCCCTCACCTACAAACAATGCTGCATGAACATCATGCAGAAAGTGTCAGCTAGAAACAACATCCTTCACAAGTTGTCTGGAACCAATTGGGGTACACATCCAAAGACTTTGAGAACTACAGCCCTGGCTCTGTGTTACTCCACACTGCAGAGTATGTTTGTCCTGTTTGGTACAGATCCAGTCATGCTAAACATGTTGACATTTCTCTAAATGAAACATGTCGACTTATCACTGGCTGTCTGAGATAAACTCCATGAGATAGAATCTACTGTTTGGCTGGAATTGCCCCACCAGATATTAGAAGAGAAGTTGCATCCATGAATGAGAGAACTAAAGCACTTGCCTCATGTACACACCCATTGTATGGATATGAACCTGCCCATCGAAGACCAATTGAACATCTCCCTCCAGGACACAAGGAACATTGGTCTACTTGGAAATTGTTGAACATGCTTCGCACTGGGGTTGGTAGATCAAGAATCAATATGGTAAAGTGAGGCTTTCCTAGGACATCCAGGCAATGTGAATGTGGTGAAGACCAAACCACAGCCCATTTCATGAACTGTAGTAAGTGTCCTTTAAGTTGCACAATGGAGGGCTTGATGGCTGCGACACCTAATGCCTGTGATTTGGCAAAATTCTGGGCAGACACTACTTGATATGTATGTCATTAAGTACCATTATGCTATGTAAAATGTATGCTTTTGATACGAATAAATAAATAAACCATCTTCCATTTCTGTCACATGTGGCACGCCGTTTTCGAAATTGTGACGTTCAACATTGGCATACTGACGCCTTGAAAATTGTTGGGAGGCACACTTCATGTTGGGCAAACCATCATATTACCCAACTTTCTCTATATTTAGTCCTCTTGCTTAACCAAGATTTCCGACTTTCGGCTACAATATGCCACCAACTTAATACAGAGTTCTTACAACGCCTAAATAATGTTTATGATACATTAATATACATACATACATACATTATCATTATAGACTGTTATGCCTTTCAGCGTTCAGTCTGCAAGCCTCTGAGAATTTACTAAACGTCGCCACAATCCTCGATTTGCAACTAGTGTTGTGGCCTCATTTAGTTCTATACCTCTTATCTTTAAATCGTTAGAAACAGAGTCTAACCATCGTCGTCTTGGTCTCCCTCTACTTCTTTTACCCTCCATAACAGAGTCCATTATTCTCCTAGGTAACCTATCCTCCTCCATTCGCCTCACATGACCCCACCACCGAAGCCGGTTTATTCATACAGCTTCATCCATCGAGTTCATTCCTAAATTAGCCTTTATCTCCTCATTCCGAGTTCCCTCCTGCCATTGTTCCCACCTGTTTGTACCAGCAATCATTCTTGCTACTTTCATGTCTGTTACTTCTAACTTATGAATAAGATATCCTGAGTCCACCCAGCTTTCGCTCCCATAAAGCAAAGTTGGTCTGAAAACAGACCGATGTAAAGATAGTTTTTTCTGGGAGCTGACTTCCTTCTTACAGAATACTGCTGATCGCAACTGCGAGTTCAATGCATTAGCTTTACTACACCTTGATTCAATCTCACTATATTACCATCCTGGGAAAACACACAACCTAAATACTTGAAATTATCGACCTGTTCTAGCTTTGTATCACCAATCTGACATTCAATTCTGTTGGATTTCTTACCTACTGACATCAATTTAGTCTTCGAGAGGCTAATTTTCATACCATACTCATTGCACCTATTTTCAAGTTCCAAGATGTTAGACTGCAGGCTTTCGGCACAGTCGGCCATTAAGACCAAGTCGTCAGCATAGGCCAGGCTGCTTACTACATTTCCACCTAACTGAATCCCTCCCTGCCATTTTATACCTTTCAGCATATGATCCATGTAAACTACAAACAGCAAAGGTGAAAGATTACAGCCTTGTCTAACTCCTGTAAGTACCCTGAACCAAGAACTCATTCTACCATCAATTCTCACTGAAGCCCAATTGTCAACATAAATGCCTTTGATTGATTTTAATAATCTACCTTTAATTCCATAGTCCCCCAGTATAGCGAACATCTCTTCCCTCGGTACCCTGTCATATGCTTTCTCTAGATCTACGAAACATAAACACAACTGCCTATTCCTCTCGTAGCATTTTTCAATTACCTGGCGCATACTGAAAATCTGATCCTGACAGCCTCTCTGTGGTCTGAAACCACACTGGTTTTCATCCAACTTCCTCTCAACGACAGATCGCACCCTCCCTTCCAAGATGCCTGTGAATACTTTGCCTGGTATACTAATCAATGAGATACCTCGATAGTTGTTGCAATCCTTCCTGTTCCCTTGCTTATAGATAGGTGCAATTACTGCTTTTGTCCAATCTGAAGGTACCTTACCAACACTCAACGCTAATTTGACTACTCTATGAAGCCATTTCATCCCTGCCTTCCCACTATACTTCACCATTTCAGGTCTAATTTCATCTATTCCTGCTGCCTTATGACAATGGAGTTTATTTACTATCCTTTCCACTTCCTCAAGCATAATTTCACCAACATCATTTTCCTCCTCCCCATGAGCTTGACTGTTTGCAACACCACCATGATGATTTCCTTTTACATTGAGAAGATGTTCAAAATATTCCCTCCACCTCTCCAGTGATTCCCTGGGATCTGTTGTGAGTTCACCTGAATTACTCAAAACACTGTTCATTTCCTTTTTCCCTCCCTTCCTAAGATTCTTTATTACTGTCCAGAAAGGTTTCCCTGCTGCTTGACCTAGCCTTTCCAGGTTATTACCAAAATCTTCCCATGACTTCTTTTTGGATTCAACAACTATTTGTTTCGCTCTGTTTCTTTCATCTACGTACAAATCCCTGTCTGCCTCGGCCCTTGTTTGGAGCCATTTCTGATAAGCCTTCTTTCTACGTTTACAGGCTGCTCTCACTTCATCATTCCACCAAGATGTTCGCCTTTTCCCA
Source organism: Anabrus simplex (assembly GCF_040414725.1). Taxonomy (NCBI): domain Eukaryota; kingdom Metazoa; phylum Arthropoda; class Insecta; order Orthoptera; family Tettigoniidae; genus Anabrus; species Anabrus simplex. Next base: position 219,580,422 of record NC_090269.1, on the reverse strand, counting down.
TCTTTACACACAGTTGTTCCTAGGCATTCCCTTGCTGTTTCTACTACAGCATCCCTGTATGCCACCCATTCACTTTCTATATCCTGAACCTGCTTACTGTCTACTGTTCGAAACTTCTCACTAATCATATCCATGTACTTCTGTCTAATTAATACATTAATATACACATACAATATTCCTACAATGAAATAAATGATACTGACAATACAAAGTAAATATGTAACCTATACCATGGCATAAATATTGCCATAAACATAAAAATTAACTTAACGTGAGGTTGGAATTTTGTACGATTACACCACCGACTAAGAACTAATATCGCTCTAATGGTCAAATGGTTGGAGATAAGTATATGCCCTCACAGACATTTTTGTAGAGCTTGAACAGTTCTACATTTCGTACACGTACTCTTGGGGTCTATAGATGACGGTTCAGGCAGCGTAAGCCATGGAAGGCACGACTTTCTACTTATTCCGTAATATTTTCTAGAATACATTTTCATTTTGTTCATAATCCATAGCCTTTTCAGTTTCTAATTGCTTTTAATCTTCTGAGACATATCTTTCACTGTAAATCACGTGAAATCAGGCGTTCTAAAATGGAAACGACAGTCACTGGTGAAGATAAATTGTAAAACACACTCGCACAAAAAAAATTATCAATAATACATATAGGGTTAGTGCAATTCCATGACATTAGGAGGAAGCCTTTTGATGTGGTAGTGTCCATTTCAGCTTGTAACCCTAGAACACTAATCCTTCATTTTTACTATGGTAGGTAGCAGTATGGTATAGTTTACTACCTTCTGCACATGCATACCTGCCGCCATTTTGTGTAATTGCAGTTCTTGACTGTGGTGTGTATAATTGGTGATACCTTCATTAATTCCTCTGATAACTGGGTGGGTGTTGTCATATTGATGTATGGCTGGTGATGGTGCAATATAATTTGACTTTATGGGATCACACACCTACTTTATTTCTTATTTTATTAAAGATACGAATGTTATGACGACTTAAACAGTCGCTTACTGTTTATGTATACATGTATTGTTTTTATGTTACTCTGTGTCTGTTAGCATAGAGCATTTCAGAAGAGAAAACAGGAAAATGCAGATTGCCAGAATACCAGACAAAATTATTGGCAATGAAGAAATAAACAGATTATTGGACGAATTTGATGAAGGAAATGAGGCAGGGAGTGAAGAAAACTACTTCGTTGAAGATGATAGTGTTTGTGATACCAGCGATAGTGATGAATATCTGAATTATGAAGAAGCGAAAGAGCAGGTAAGTCCTGAAGGAGGAGACAAAATTAGTATTTGCGATACATCACATCACCCATAGTCCTCTTCAGGTCCTCCAACATACTCCAGTCACATCCAATTTCTCTGAAGATGATTAACTAGAAAGCTCCGACTATAATTGCAATATAATATTTATCAAGAAACAAGTCATTAGAGGAAAAAATTGTCACTCTTGGTCAAGAAAACCAGAACGTTGTTCTGTACTTACACCTGCCGTTCTTCAAGTACAGACCTGCAAATAATGCTCGAGATGAAGACTACTCCACATGAATGCTTTGATCTATTTTTCAATGATTGATTTACAAAAAAGTCCTCATCCTAACAAACAAATAGACCGAATTTTCTATAAAGAGGTAACGTTTAAAACATCTTGTCGAGTAAAGTTGAAATGCATGCTCTCTTGGGACTACTTGCACTTACAGCTGTAATGAAGAACAATGATCTAAGTGTGAGATAACAATTCAACTCTGCACTGTGTAGGATGAACTATAAATCAACAATGAGCACTGAGAGATCTGCGTTTCTTATACACTGCCTAAGTTTTGACGACCAACACGCGACGAGAGGAAGGAAACCGATATCTTTACAGCAGTGAGAGAACTGTGGGACAGTACTGTTCAAAACTGCCAGTGAGCGTAATTTGTAGTCAAGAATTCTATGCGATTCAATAAAAAGTGTGAAAATTGTATGTTATCATCGAAGTTAGTGTGTTATTTATGTGAATCAGTGTTTGTCATGGTAGTTCCAAACTTTGCAGTAAGCAAAGATGAGATGTGGCTTAACTTAAATACTGTATTATGAAAGTAATTCATAAATAAAATTTTGTGTGTGGTGACGATTTTATACTGGCATGTGACTGCAATCAACTGTGTGACAAAAGTGTTTGTTACTGGGCATTGCAAAACTGGGTTTTAAAATGCCGAAGGTAGCAGTTTCTGCCAGACAGACAGATTTAAAGAATATAAGATAGAAGGATTTATAAATTCTTGTGGCATTCTTCTTTGTAAATATTGTGATAGTGTGTTAGATTATTGCAGGAAAGATGGTTTAGACAAACATTGTAAATCAGAGAAGCATTCAAAACGTTGAGAAAATTTGCATCTTGAAGTTAAGTGTTCCTAGAGTGGCCACATTGAAAGAAACATTATCAAACGCTAGTCACATGAAGGATTCAAAAGGAGAGGCTTTTTTTTTTTTGGGCACTACTACTTTGATCATCATTATTTCCCTTTATCCAGCTGTATGTAGCCAGGTAGGGGCAAATACGGTTCCTCTCCACTTTCTTTGGTCTTTCCACCACTCCTTCAACACTGTGTCCCAGTCCAGGTTTCTTTCTATAATACTGCATTAGATTGTGTCCTTCCATCTCAATCTTGGTCATCCACGGCCTCTGCTTCTTTGCATTTGAATTTCCATCACCTTTTTTGGCATTCATCACTCATTTGCCTGCCTTTGCTGGCGAGATGTAGTGTTTACAGTGCACTATGTCTTCTGGTATGGGCTATATCAAATGTGTTACTTGCGTTGACCTGTCTCAGTCTCATCCTTGGCTTTGACAATATGAAAGTGACAGGTATGAGTAATGCTAGTAATACCATTCCTTTGCAGCCAGTCCCTGTTATGAATGGTGTGAAAATATTGCTTATAGGGTCGGTTGGTGCATGCATTTCAGTGGGCTTAGCAGACTGACATGTAATAGCAACAGCTGGCTCGGTGAGGAAAGCAGCGGGAAACTACCTCACTCCTCATTTCCCTAGTACGCCTCTTCAGTGACGCCTAGGCTATTTATGACAGCTGTTGGCGGAGCTGCAGAGGATCAAACCACCTTCGGACTGAATACCCAACACACACACTAATTTGCTTTATGTGTCCAAACCAATTTCTTCCCAGATTTTCTCATTCCTTATTTTGTCTCTTCTACTCTCCTGTATCATACTCCTCAAGAACTTCATTTCGGCTGCCTATATTACTCGCATCCTTCTTTGTCATTGTCCAAGTTTCTGCTTCGTAAATTGTTATAGGTACGTAATATACCTTGTACATAGCTTCCTTTGCTTCCAGTGGTACATCTTTGTTCCATAACATGTTTCTTACACTATGACAGAAACAGCTTCCAGCTTGAATCCTCTTACTAATCTCGGCATCCAGTCAAGCATTCTCCATTAATTCACTCCCCAGGTATTTGAACGTCTCCACTACTTCCAGGGACTTGTCTGCAAGTCTAATCTGACCTTTCCCATTCTTTCTCCCCTCTAATCATAACATGAGTTTTACTCTTTTCTACACTTATTTTCAATCCACATTCTTTGATCTTCCCATTCACCACATCCAACTGTTCTTGAACCTTCATGTCCTCTTCTCCCCAAATCACAATATCATGATGTTCATTTCTCTTCCTCCATATGCGGCTACTACTACTTTGAATTCCTACAAAATTAAACGGGAGCATGTAGTGGCAATGGTTACAGACTCTACACGCTACACGCTACATGACAATGTGCAGCTATTGTGAAAGCTAACATACAAGTAGAGATTTACCATCAGCAAATCATATCCGTCATAAATACATCCCCATGATCGGTGAAAGAAAGGTAAAAAAAGTTAAGGAATAGCTAAAACACTAAGACATGTTTCTGCTATAATACCAATATAGTTGGTCCGTTATTTGACATTATAGATTTCCATTATAAATTTACTCATTCGGGACGAATATTTCGGGTTCCCCATGGGAATCAACATCAACATCATGTTTCTGCTGCGTGACAAAACAACTGACAAGAATAGTAGGTGTGTTTTTAACATTCTACTTCGTTCATCGGTACCATTAGTTGAAATTAACATTCATCCAGATTCTGCCATTAGTGCAAAATTCTGCCCGTGCTATAGTAGACTCTTTGAATTCCTACCAAATTGAACGGAGTGTGTAGTGGAAATAGTTATGGACTCTGCACGCTATACGACCATGTGTAACTACTCTTCAAGGACTGATTGAAGACGTTGGTCATGTCCAGTGGTGGGCTCATAAAGTCAACCTTTTCGGCTCCATATTCAAGAACAAGCTGGATGAATTGAACATGTCTATTGCAAAGACAAGGTAAAGCTCAAGCTGTTAGGCAATAGTAGAGTATTCAACCAGACGATCCTCCAGAACTTGGAACAGATGCAGATAATGGTTACGTCCAAGCTTACGTGTATTGCTCAGTCAGCTCAAGTAAATATCAGGGCTTCAAAGACCACGGATCCAGCCAGAAAGACTGTAGAAGCCATCGGGTCACTGTTTGATTCTCAGCATGCACCTAAGAATGTATCAACTACAGAACTGCTCCAGTTAAAAAAAAAAGACTGCCTCATTTCTTAAGAGGATGTAGTCTCAAACAGTTTTTAGAGACTCGAAGCATTTACCTGACTGCCATCAAGAACCAACTGTGTCAAGAAGATTATGTGAATGTTCCAGAGATCCTCATGGGATTAAGGCTACTGAGACTACGTAACTGCTGCACTGAAATGTGTGTGGTATTCATATTGAAATGTGGATTCTGAAAGGTCGTCTTCAAAATATAGTCTCATAGTAAGTGATAGGCGACGACTGACAGCTGGAAATACTAAGACACTGACTACGATCTACAGTAGAACCCCGTTTTAACGTGCCTGCTTTTAAGGAATTCCTGCTTTTAACGAAGATTTTTGTAATGCCCAGCCAAATCATCATAAGCACGATGTTATTTAAACCCCCTTGCAGATTCCTTTGATGCCTAAGGAGACCAATCCTGACATGAAACATATGACCACAATGGTTACACCTTATAGGTGAGCCTGGCGTGGTTTATGCCTCGGAAGTTTTTCTGCTTCCTGTCTACAATGTTCACACTTAAATTGTGCAACAGCAGCTGCAGAAGTAGTACACCAGCGAGTGTGGTCTTCTACAATGATACCAAGTACTTGGATAAATGTCTCAAAGGGGGCATTATGGGGTCTGCTGCCTGTACTGACTTAACCATACAGAATTTTTCGAGGAAGTATCTTTCATTTAAAGATAAAAATTTCATTGTTCCGTATTGAAATTATTAACATTAAAAATTAAATAATTGAAGTTCAACCAATTCAATACATAAAAGAAAGAAATGTAGTAATTACATTCTTATTTAAATGGGACCGGTTTCGACCCTAGTCCAGGTCATCGTCAGCCGTAAAAACAAGTAGGCGAAATCTTCCTAATTTAGCGATCTTGATCTTAAGGCCCATGTAAGAGAAGGCTTTTTGTTTAGCTTGGTTAGCTTGTGCATTTAAAGAGTTGGTGACCAACGATGGTGGCCTCTATACTGTTCATCTCTACCCTCTCTAGAACGGTTGTGTTTGGAATATATCTGAGCTTCTGTTAATGGAAGCATTCTAGTTTCTTCATATCATGACGATGTACAGTCCAGGTTTCACATTCACAGAGCAGGGTGGAGATGACTGCTTGATACACCATCAATTTTGTATATCGTCGTTGCCGGGACAAAACCTCCTATGTGAAATATTTTAGCTTAGAACTTTGGCCGGTAAGGTTCTGTCACTTAAGGTCCAATATTGTGTGACAGATGTCAAGGCATTTTCGCTCTTCATAAGGTATGTGCTGCGGGTCAGTATATCTCCAAAAATATTAACACATAGGAGGTTTCATCCCGGCAATGACGATATATTCTTAATCTTTATTCAGAAAAACCTGATTTGGAAGACACCCGAAATCTATATGGGTAGCATGTATTCTGTTCTCCATGTCCTTCTCGGTTGAGCAGTTACTAGAGAGAATACTTCCTAGATTGAAGAAATGACCTACTTGTTCTAGAGGTATACTAGAGATAGAAATACTGAAATCTGGAAAGGAAATTCCAGGAGTTGGCTGTGAAAGTATCTTTATTTTAGGAATGTTGAAGGTTAGGCCAAATTGTTCATATGCCCTAGTGAAACAGTTAACTGACACAGCTTGTCAGGTGTATGAGGTGGAGAAGCGTTGTCAATGACATATTGCAGTTCAGTTACATGGGTGAGACTAGTAAGTCTTCTCGAGCGGAGTCTGGCCTGAATGAATAGCCTTCCATCAAGACTATACTTAAGTTCTACACCTGTGTTGTACCTCAGATTCTCGTAGAACATGGCTGCCACGTACAGGACAAACAGTCTTTGCGCAAAAACACAGCCTTCCTTCAGCCTGTTAGGGGTGGGAAATTCTTCTCAAATTTCATATTGATACAACACTTATCCAAGCAAATTATCATGGAGTACCTGTATCAATCCAATAAAGTGTTCTTGTAAGCCAAAACTCCTTAAAACTATCCCCATTGCTTCTCAAGGCACTGTCTTGAAGGCCTTTTCCAGATCGTAGAACACAAAAAACAAAGGCTTTATTGTTCACTGCACTTTTCCTGGATTTGCCTTGCACCGAAGATGATATTAGTAGTGCCTCACAGGACGGAACCCATATTGGGATTTACGAAGTAGTCAATGACTATTATTACACCATCTAATGTTGGAGATATGTATTATTGAATAGGACGGCATATTACATTTCCTTTGTAAAGTGAAAACCATCAATACGGAATGATTCTAATATCTTGTAATGGTGGAAATCTTCATATATAAAACTACTTGATAACATGATCTGATAGCTGTACTGGTACTCTGTTGAAAATTTGCAGCGTAACAAATCCTAACTTTAATATATATATGTGTATCATATAAAATCAGTATTTTCAAAATACTTAAATACCACCACCTCACTTATTGTCTCCAGATGGCAGACAGCATGCTCAGATATTGATTGTTGATGGCGAAGTTTAGAAACCCGAAAAGAGTGATAAAAGTATAATTTGGTACAATTATTGTGCACCTCTTTTAAATAGTGCACTCTTGTTTTTGAAGGCATAAGATGTAGAGTTAGTAAAATGATCTCTGAAGAGAAAATAAGGAGTGGGTATGTGGGAAACTGGGAGCGAGATTTCTCGATCCTAATAGGTGGGTAGGAGATAGGGATCTGCGCTCAGATGGCCTTCACTTAAACTGCAGTTGTACATGTAAGTTAGGAAATTTGTTTAGAAGGGTTATAGGGAGGTACATTAAGGGAAACGGGGTGGCCTAGGGAGCGGTGATAAGGGTACAGAGATCTGGAAGTCCAGTAGGGATGACATAAAAATGTTAGTGTTGAACTGTAGAAGTACTGTAAAGAAAGGAATAGAATTAAGTAATTTAATAGATATGTAATAATATGATAAATTTCGCACAATGTGCATTTAGTTCTTACAGAAACTTGTCAAAGAGTTTTGTCTTTAATAGATATATAGGTACTTACCAGATATTGTAATAGAAGTTGAATCATGGCTCAGAAATGATGTAATGGATGCAGAAATTTTCCCACGGAACTGGAGTGTGTATCGTAGAGATAGGATAGGAATGGTAGGAGGGGGAGTATTCATTCTGGCAAAAGAAGAATATGTAAGCTACGAAAAAGTTGAAGATGACAAACATGAAATTCCTGGTGTAAGGCTCATCTCTAAAGATAATAGGCAACCTGATGTCTTTGGAGTGTACAGACCGGGAAAGGGTAGCGCAGACGCTGATTCAGAATTATTTGAATAGATAATCAGCTATGTGGGAAACGATAAGGAAAGGAACGTGATTGTAGCAGGCATCTCAATTTACCAAATGTCAATTGGAAAGGTGATGCGAATGACAGGAGGCATGACAAACAAATGATTAAATAAGTTAATATGGGAAAGGAATCTGATTCAGAAAGTGACGTAACCAAATAGAGGGAAGAATATTCTGTATGTGGTGCTGGTAAAACCAGATGAGTTCTATAGAGAAACCGAAGTAACAGATTGGTATTAGTGATCAGGGCTGATCACAAAGTTGTTTTTGTGGTAGTTAAAAATAAATGCGAAAGGAAGATATTAAAATTCTGTTTGTGCTTAGTAGTGACATATGGTACCGGTATTGTAATGAGGATACGTCTGAACGTAGTTTAAACTTATTGTAGTGTACTGTACAATAGTATAAGAGTATTATCTTATTAGAATTTAGCGTGCTTATTTTATTATTGTAAAATATTTGTGTAGTACCGGTATAGTAGAGGTATCTACTAGAAACTCTTTTACTAAATCTCTGTCATAATTAGGATAGGCTTAATTGCAGTTTAGATTTGTGTAATTCTTCTGTATTCCTTTCGGTACTCAGTAATTAACAGGTGTTGTAGGATAAAAATAGTGTTCGATTAAGTAGTATTGTAGTGTAGTCATATATTAATAACCTTATTGTCGTGCGATCTTTGAGTACTATCCCAGACAATATCTCCCTCCGTTCATTTTTTTTGCACAAATTTATTTTATTTCCCCTTTTATTTTGATTTTTTCCGTAAAGAATGGCTAAGGAGTGCAAGTGTAGGGACTGTGGGTGTGGCGAGGCATTGAGGGGTATGAGGGAGGAGACGGAGAGTTTGAGGGAGATAATTAGGATTCTCACGGAAGACAGGAAGGAAGATAGGCCTCCCTCAAACAATGTACAGGTTACAGTAGGTATACAAGAGGGAGAGGAAGGAAATGGGGGAGATGTAGAAGACAGGTGGTCTAATGTTCTAAGGGGAAGGAGATTGCAGGCTAAGGGCTCTATTCAGGATCAGAATTCAGGACAGGTGTCTGTGCGAAATCGGTACGAGCCACTCCAGGTACAGCAACAGAGGGAAGATGAGGAACAGGGAACTGTTGCTGAGATGTGTGGAAGTAGGAGGAAGGGAAAAGGTAGGAAAGGGAAATGTAGAGTAGAGGATAGGAAAAGATAGGAGGAACAGGGTCATGGGAAGGAGAAAAGGGAGGAGGAAGTAGCTTCTGCAGCTATCAGGAAAGATAGGGCTGACCAGGAGGGGAGGGGATCAAATGAGGTGGATAGGGTTGAGGCTCTGGTCATGGGGGATTCCATCGTTAGACATGTGGAGAAAGTGTGTGGAGGAAAGGGAACCAGGGTAGAGTGTTATCCAGGAATTAGGTTGAGGTAGATGTTGAGGAAAGTAGAAGAGAAGGAGGAGGGGAAGGAGAAGGTGGTAGTGTTTCATGTTGGTACCAACAACGTAAGGCAAGCTGATATAAGTACCAACATAGTTGGGGATGCGTGGGATCTGGTAAATGCAGCACGGATGACATTTAAGAAAGGGGAGATTGTTATCAGTGGAATTCTGTGTAGGAGGGATACTGACTGGAGGGTGATTGGGGATTTAAATGAGACTATGGAGTGGGTATGTGGGAAACTGGGAGTAAAATTTATAGATCCTAATGGGTGGGTAGGAGATAGGGATCTGTGCTCAGATGGCCTTCACTTAAACCGCAGTGGTATGTATAAGTTAGGACATTTGTTTGGAAGGGTAATAGGGAGGTACATTCAGGGAAACAGGGTTGTCTAGGGAGCGGTGATAAGGGTACAGAGATCTGGAAGTCAAGTAGGGATGACATAAAAATGTTAGTGTTGAACTGTAAAGTATTGTAAAGAAAGGAATAGAATTAAGTAATTTAATAGATATATATTTACCAGATATTGTAATAGGAGTTGAATCATGGCAGAGAAATGATATAATGGATGCAGAAATTTTCTCACAGAACTGGATAGTGTGATACAAATTCTTGTAATTTTGTTAATTATCACCTATTCAAACAATAAAAACGTAATAAACTTACATATTTATGAAGTTGGTGATATGGTACATGTTTTGCTCCTTTTTCGTGAGCATTATCAGCCAATTATTATTTATACTTAAGGTTATATAAGATCAAGAATCTATTCTATTGGATTAAGATTATGCTTGTAAACCTCATTGACAAATCTTATAATATTTTACAAGTCATATAACAATAAAATGATGTCTTTAAGTTAAAACATATTTGTCTAAAATCTATCCAAGTCTAACATTTTATCGACAAAACTCATCTGGTGAACATCCTTTAAAATTATTTTATAAAACCTTTTGAGATCTGGCTAATTGTATTGATTCAATGTTGCTTGACTTGTATGATCGTCGTTGAAACTTCGTTAACTATATTAACAATTTTCTACAGTTGATAATAGCCTATGTTATGAACATTTAACTTGTTCTCAATGTTGCTGGAGTAACATTTGTACAGAATGTATTGGCATTAATTTTATGTTGTCAATATGAGAATATTTTTCATGAACAAACTTGTTGGTGAATAAACACTTTCTAATGTGATGTAGAATTTGAATTGTTCTCATATGTTCCAAATTGGGCTTGTTGGTATATCTGTAATGAAAGATAAAAATATATGTTTATGGTTTTGATTATAATTCTGTATAAACTTCTTATCGAAAGAATTGTCAGTCCTACAGTCAAAATTCAACGGAATCTAAAGAAATTGCTTAAAAATTTGTCTTTCCTCTTTAATGAACTAGAGTGTCAAACTGATAAATATGAATCCTAAGATGCCAACAGCCAGAGCCATGCCGAAAGTCCATAAAGCTAATATACCCATGCGACCTATAATCAACTGCATGAATAGCCCAACGTGTAAGACTTCTAAATTTATACATTATTTCTTAAAAAAGCACTATAAATTTTATAATAATTCTACAATCAATAACTCCATAGAATTCTGTGATAAGCTTAATAAATTCGAACTGCAACCGCATCATAAAACGTGTTCATATGATATAACTAACATGTACCCTTGCATACCGATTAATGAAACCATTAATATAATCAAACAATTTATTCAATCACAGAAAACTAAGTAGGTGTGAAATAGAAGAATTCATAAATGTATTTTATTTGTTTTAAATAATAATTACTTTACATTTAATCAAAAGATATATCATCAAATGTGCTTGGGAATGGGTGACCCTGCATCAGGTATACTAGCTAACATCTATATGGATCATCTAGAACATGTTGAAATTTTGAATAACATAGGACTAAATCTTTGGCTGAGATACGTGGATTACACGTTTGTTATAATAGACAGTAAACTGAATAATAGTGATAATATTTTGGATTTTTTAAATAAATTAGACAGTAACATGAAAATCACTAAAGAAGACGAAAGTAACAATTCGCTAAGTTTTCTAGATATAAATGTAAAGAGAGCAGGAAATAAATTTGATTTCCAGATTTATAGAAAACCGACGTTTACTCCAATAACGATTAAACACGAGTCACTCCACCCCAATTCTCATAAACAGGCGGGATTTTTTAGTTTGGTTTATTGAGCCCTAAAAATTCTACTAACAAGTAAGAGCTTTTAAACTTTTAAGTGCTGAGTTACCAATTGACTGTTTGGTACCTCAGTGCTGAGTTTTTTCATTCGTATGTAAAAAAATTTGTACAAGCCTCAATTTTTAACTTATCAGTTCTGTGATTGCCTTAAAATGTTTATAAATGTTGGTTGTTTATAACTCTAAATGCAAATGGAAAATCCTACACTTATGTTCAATATTATTTTTGAGAGAAAACAAAATTACACTTATGTGCCCATGCCTGTATTATCTTTATACAAAGTTAAGAGCCCAAAATAATAATATTTCCGACAATCTGTAGGCATGATATAGATGTTGATTCCCATAGGGAATCTGAAATATTTGTCCTGAATGAGCAAATTTATAATACCAATATAAATGGTCCGTTATTGGACATTATAAATCCTCCAGCCAGCTCATTCTTGGTTGCCAGCGTTTCGCCCTCATGTGCTAGGGTGGGCTCATCTGTTGGTACCTAGCACACTTACCAATACGCTGGCTAGTGCATACCGTGGAGGCCACTGCGTAGGCTAACTGCATTGGCACTGCCGGTGGCTCCAGTTAGCCTACGCAGTGGCCTCCACGGTATGCACTAGCCAGCGTATTGGTAAGTGTGCTAGGTACCAACTGATGAGCCCACCCTAGCACATGAGGGCGAAACGCTGGCAACCAAGAATGAGCTGGCTGGAGGATTTATAATGTCCAATAACGGACCATTTATATTGGTATTATTAATCTGTAGGCAACTAATACATATAAGTTCTTAGAAGTATATAAGTTTATATTTTAAAATATTTTCCAAACCTGGAATGTGGTGATAGTTGAATGTTTTCTACTGGTTTTTTGTGATGACGATTTGTTCAACTATCTGCACCAACTCCACTGGCACAAAAGTTTCAAAATGTAAATAATTTTCGGGTTGTCCTCGGACACTACTTGGCCCTCAGAGCCTGTCACAGTTACTTGAATCTCTGGTGAAGAAAAGTAATCCATCCGCCATGAAAATAGTGATAAAATAGCTTTTGTACTCACCATGTTTTTCTTCTTTCGTTCAGAAGGAGGCTCTGTTTCTCTCTCACATACAATATTTTCGGCACTCACTCTACCACTCTCACTTTCAAAATCGCTTAACAATTCATTAAGATGATCATCTCCATCATCACTTTCCACTGTGGATAATAACTGAAAGATTTTGTGATCCGAAATAACATCGCTGCGAGAACAAATAGATTGTTGTTCCGCCAGGTTTGTTTTCATCACAGATGAACTCCACAGACGTCTACAAAAAGATCTGTAAGTTACTTCACAAAGCTATAATCTCTGATCAATTAGTTCTACATAATGCCCAACAGATGGCAGAAAATGTCAGAGATCAAATTCGCACTCGAAAGTGAACCGGGAAACTCAAAAAATTTAAAATTCTCGCGCACCGTCTATAGACGGGCGTAGCAGTGGTGGACCGGCTGTGTCAGCCCGCCTATAGGCGGGCGTAACACTCATCGGGTTAAAGAAAGAACTTAATTTTATAAGGGACCTGGCACTCAATAACGGTTATAAAACAGAGATGGTTAACAAGATCATTAATGAGGTGAAAATAAAATTGGCCACAAGTCTCATACCAGATAAAAATAAGAAATCCAAATTTGCAACTTTTACATTTACTAACCCCGCTATATTCCAAGTCGCTAATACCATCAAAAAACGAGATATTAACATTGCCTTCAAAACCCAAAACACAAACCGAAATATTTTCTTCAACCACAATAAAGTTAATATAAATAGTAATCAATATCAAGGATCTGGAATATATAGGCTTGCGTGTGCAGAATGCAATTTTTCGTTATGTTGGCCAAACTGGCTGAAGCTTTATGATAAGATATCTCGAACATGTAAATGCAGCCACTGATTGACCTGTCTAAAGCATTTGATAGGGTGGATCATGGGAGACTACTGGCAAAAATGAGTGCAACTTGGACTAGACTAGACAAAAGAGTGACTGAATGGGTTGCTATATTTCTAGAAAATAGGGAAGCTTTATTTGACCCTGTAATAATAATTAAGAGGGGAATTCCTCAGGGCAGTATTATTGGACCTTTATGTTTTCTTATATATATATATATATATATATAATATGAGCAAAGAAGTGGAATCAGAGGCAAGGCTTTTTGCAGATGTTATTCTGTATAGAGTAATAAATAAGTTACAAGATTGTGAGCAACTGCAACGTGACATCGATAATGTTGCGAGACGGGGTTAAAGGTCAGGTTGCGAGTTTCACAAATAAGAAAAGTCCTCTCAGTTTTAATTACTGCATTGATGGGGTGAAAGTTCCTGTTGGGGATCATTGTAAGTATCTAGGTGTTAATATACGGAAAGATCTTCATTGGGGTAATCACATAAATGGGATTGTAAATAAAGGGTACAAATCTCTGCACATGGTTATGAGGGTGTTTAGAGGTTGTAGTAAGGATGTAAAGGAGAGGGCATACAAGTCTCTGGTAAGACCCCAACTAGAGTATGGTTCCAGTGTATGCGATCCTCACCAGGATTACCTGATTCAAGAACTGGAAAAAATCCAAAGAAAAGCGGCTCGATTTGTTCTGGATGATTTCCGACAAAAGAGTAGCGTTAAAAAAATGTTGCAAAGTTTGGGCTGGGAAGAATTGGGAGAAAGAAGACGAGCTGCTCGACTAAGTGGTATGTATTAAATAATACTTGAATGTTTTATTATTCATCCACCTATTGAATACATTACAATTTTTAAAATTAGGACATTGTCCTTATCAAAGTTAACATGAAATTAATATATTATATGGTACATGTTTTGCCTATCAATAATAGGCATCATCAGCCACATTTTTCACCTTAGGATAGATCAGGTACCTGATTGGAAATAATTTATGAATGCTGTTAAAAACTATGTCGTTTAAAATGTATTGGAGATTGTTAAACACTATTACAATATAAAATGTAGTATGCTGTTATTTGACAATATTTGTGATAATATTGGAGTCTAAAAACATGATAATTATTTGACGATTATGACACATTAAAAGATATTAAGAGATAAAATTCAGAAAACACAATCCATTTAGTTGTCAGATGGCATATTGTTAAAAACGCATGGAAAGTTGAGTAATGGGAATGGTCATTGGTTCTTGAAGTTATAAAATATTTTCATTTATTTGCTTATAAATATTGGAGAATTTTCATATGGTCTGGTTCCTTTTGAGATAATAGTAGTTGGAAATGTTGGTGCCATAGGCTATATTGAAGTCTTCGTAGGCATCATTAGAGTCTCCAATATTTATAAGCAAATAGAGTTTTAGAGTTACTCTAAAACTCTCAACATAAGCTAACATCTCAGCGGTCGAAGGGAACTCATCATATCTTTGGCTAACCACCGAATGACAACAACGTTCCCTTCTAACTAATAAGCTCACCTCAACACGCCCAACAGCAAAGAGCCATACCCATTACAAACTCTTACCACATCAAAGAAGATGGTCTAATGACGCCTACAAAGACTTCAATACAGCCTATGGCACCAACATTTCCAACTATTATTTCAAAAGGAACAGACCATATGAAAATTCTCCAACATTTATAAGCAAATAAATGAAAATATTTTATAACTTCAAGAACCAATGACCATTACCATTGCTCAACTTTCAATACGATTTAACAATACGCCATCTCACAACTAAATGGAATGTGTTTTCTGATTTTTATCTCTATTGTAATATCTTTTAATGTGTCATAATCGTCAAATAATTATCATGTTTTTAGACTCCAATATTATCACAAATATTGTCAAATAACAGCATACTATATTTTATATTGTAATAGTGTTTAACAATCTCCAATACATTTTAAACGACATAGTTTTTAACAGCATTCATAAATTATTTCGAATCAGGTACCTGATCTATCCTAAGGTGAAAAATGTGGCTGATGATGCCTACTATTGATAGGCGAAACATGTACCACATAATATATTAATTTCATGTTAACTTTGATAAGGACAATGTCCTAATTTTAAAAATTGTATTGTATTGTATTCAATAGGTGGATGCATAATAAAACATTCAAGTGTTATTTAATACAAATATTGTCAATACGGATCCAAAAATGAATTTTATCAGATGTAATAAGTGGTATGTTCCGAGCTGTCAGCGGAGAGATGGCGTGGAATGACATTAGTAGACGAATAAGTTTCAGTGGCGTCTTTAAAAGTAGGAAAGATCACAATATGAAGATAAAGTTGGAATTCAAGAGGACAAATTGGGGCAAATATTCATTTGTAAGAAGGGGAGTTAGGGATTGGAATAACTTACCAAGGGAGATGTTCAATAAATTTCCAATTTCTTTGAAAACATTTAAGGAAAGGCTAGGAAAACAACAGATAGGGAATTTGCCACCTGAATGACTGCCCTAAATGCAGATCAGTATTGATTGATTGATTGATTGATTAGGACTATTAGGCAGCACCATATGGCTGATAAAATTGGCATGAGGGAGTTTAAAAGTAACTATGATCGGTGGAAAATGTAAATAAAAATGTAAACAGACTCTGGGATGGCTTTAAAGCAATTGTTGAGGAATGTGATAATAGGTTAGTACCTTTAAAGGTGGTAAGGAATGGTAAAGATCCACTATATTATAACAGAAAAGTAAAGAGACCAAGGAGGAGGTGCAGGCTGGAAAGAAATAGAGTTAGAAATGGCTGTAGAAGTAAGGACAAATTGAAGGAACTTAATAGGAAATTTAATCTGGCAAAGAAGTCAGCTAAAGATAACATGATGGCAAGCATAATTGGCAGTCATACAAATTTTAATGAAAAATGCAAGGGTATGTATAGGTATTTTAAGGCAGAAACAGAGTCCAAAAAGGATATTCCAGGAATCATTAATGAACAAGGGGAGTGTGTATTTGAGGATCTTCAAAAGGCAGAAGTATTCAGTCAGCAGTATCTAAAGATTGTTACAAGGATAATGTTGCCGAGCTCGATAGCTGCAGTCGCTTAAGTGCGGCCGGTATCCAGTATTCGGGAGATAGTGGGTTAGAACCCCACTGTCGGCAGCCCTGAAGATGGTTTTCCATGGTTTCCCATTTTCATGCCAGGCAAATGCTGGGACTGTACCTTAATTAAGGCCACGGACGCTTCCTTCCCATTCCTAGCCCTTTCCTGTCCCATTGTCGTCATAAGACCTATCTGTGTCTGTGCGACGTAAAGCAAATAGAAAAAAAAAGAAAAGAAAAAAAAAAGATAATGTCAAGATAGAGGAGGTGACTAATACTAAAGAAGTATTAAAATTTACCCATGACAACAATGACATTTACAGTAAGATACAAAAGTTGAAGACCAGAAAAGCAGCTGGAATTGATAAGGTTTCGGGGGATATACTAAAGACAATAGGTTGGGGTATAGTACAGTATCTGAAGTACTTATTTGATTATTGTTTGCATGAAGGAGCTATACCAAATGAATGGAGAGTTGCTATAGTAGCCCCTGTGTATAAAGGCAAGGGTGATAGACATAAAATAAAGCTGAAAATTACAGGCCAGTCAGTTTGACATGCATTGCATGTAAACTTCTTTCTGATTAAGACATATTTATTAATAACTAGTTTGATAGAAGGCAGTTTTGGTTTAGGAAATGTTATTCCACTGCAGCATAACTTGTAGCATTTCAGCAAGATATAGCAGATATCCTGGATTCAGGAGGTCAATTGGATTGTATCGCTATTGACTTATCTAAGGCATTTGATAGGTAGGTCATAGGAGACTACTGGCAAAAATGAGTGCAACTGGACTTGACGAAAAAGTGACTGAATGGGTGGCTAGGTTTCTAGAAAATAAAACTCAAAGAATTGAGTAGGTGCAGCTTTATTTGTCCCTGTAATAATTAAGAGGGGAATTCCTCAAGGCAGTATTACTGGACCTTTATGTTTTCTTATACAGTATATATCAAAGAAGTGTAAAGAAGTGGAATTAGAGATAAGGCTTTTTGCAGATTTTATTATTCTGTACAGAGTAATAAATAAGTTATGGTACAAGATTTTGAGCAACTGCAAAATGACCTCAATGTTGCGAGATGGACAGTAGGCAATGGTATGAGGATAAACGGGGTTAAAAGTCAAGTTGAGAGTTTCACAAATAGGAAAAGTCCTCACAGTTTTAATTACTGCGCTGATGGGGTGAAAGTTCCATTTGGGGATTATTGTGAAGTATCTAGGTCTCAATATCAGGAAAGATTTTCATTGGGGTAATCACATAAATAAAATTGTAAATAAAGGGTACAGATCTCTACACATGGTTATGAGGGTATTTAGGGGTTGTAGTAAGGATGTAAAGGAGAGGGCATACAAGTCTCTTAAGACCCCAACTAGAGTATGGTTCCAGTGTACGAGACCCTCACCAGGATTACTTGATTCAAGAACAGGAAAAAGTCCAAAGAAAAGCAGCTCTATTTGTTCTGGGCGATTTCCGACAAAAGCATAGCGTTACAAAAATGTTGCAAAGTTTGGGCTGGGAAGACCTGGGAGAAAGACAAGCTGCTCGACTAAGTGGAATGTTGATATAGATGTTGATTCCCATAGAGAACCTGGTATGTTCCTGGAAAGTGTTATGTTCCGAGCTGTCGGTGGAGAGATGGCGTCGAATGACATCAGTAGACGAATATGTTTGAGTGGTGTCTTTAAAAGTAGGGAAGATCACAATATGTAGATAAAGTTGGAACTCAAGAGGACAAATTGGGACAAATATCTGTTTATAGGAAGGGGAGCTAGGGATTGGAATAACTTACCAAGGGAGATGTTCAATAAATTTCCAATTTCTTTACAATCATTTGAGAAAAGGCTACAAAAAAAAAAAAACAGATATGGAATCTGCCACCTGGGTGACTGCCTTATATGCAAATAAGTAGTGACTGATTGACAGTAAGCACTTAAAATTAGACTGAATATACATCTATTTACAAGGAAAATTCATTGCACATAGAAATGAGTGTTCCAAAGTATATGCTGTTCATTCATTAACACAACTCAAAAAAATTAAGGGAACATGTTTTTGAACGTATGCCATGCTCCACAAAACAATACTTCACACCCAGGTATATTACCAACTAAACATTTATTCTTTACTGTTGAATTATACAAAAGTACATCAATGGATTCGCGTTTATTTTCAAAACACAAATGGAAATGTCCAAATAGGGGCGAAAACAAAGTGATAACAGTCGTCCAGGGTGGATTTTTATCACAGTTGGAGAGCTTCAGTATGGTGTATGTCCTCCACGAGCATATATCACAGCTTGGCACCTATGTGGCATACTCTGTATAAGTCAACGGAGGTCACGTTGCGGTATCATGTCCCATTCTTCAATGAGAGCCTGTTTGAGCTTTTGGAGAGTTTCGGTGGAACAGGGCAACCACGAACACTTCTATTAAGCCTATCCCACATGTGCTCAATGGGATTAAGGTCGGGACTCACTGTTGGCCATTCTGTCTCTTGAATGTCCAGTTCTCGCAAGACAGCTAAGGTGATGCGCGCTACACGAGCCCTGACATTGTCGTGCACGAGTACGAATTCAGGGCCAACACCATATGCAGCAACCAACACATGCTGTAGCAGTATCTGATCACAGCAGTAAGATTACCACGGACGACGACAAGCTCCCTACGGCCATCAACACTAATGCCACCCCATACCATCACAGAGCCTTGTCCGAATCGGTCGCCTTCCTGGACAACATTTGGCATGTAATGCTCACCACAGCGTCTCCATTCATGACGACGTCCATCACGATGTGTCAGGGGAAATATGGACTCGTCTGTGAACAACACAGGTCTCCATTGGCAAAGTTGCCAGTTGACGTGGGTACGGGCAAATAGAAGGCGAGCTGCACGATGTTATTGCGTTAAACGGGGCACTCGAACAGGAAGTCTGGATTGAAAGGACACTTTTATTAACCTGTTCCTTACTGTCTGGTCAAACATCATGACTCCAGTGACCCTCCTGACGTTTTGTTGCAGTTCTCTGGCAGTTGCTGAACGACACCGCAACGCAGAGATGGTCAGATATCAGTCATCCTGCGGGGTTGTCATGCATCCACGATCTTGTCCAACCCTCCTTGTGAGCTGGCCTGTCTCGTAGTGATTCCACAAGCGTTGAATAACTGACGGAGAGGCACTGAGATCCACAACAACATGACGAAAAGTCCATCCTTCCTGGATCAAAGTGACGGCCCTTGCGACTTTAACCTTATTGAGATGTCTCATGGGATGTGCTGGTTTATGAACAACGTGCTCAAATGACCGCAGTAGTCTGTGTACCTCACAACGCACCACTATACACTTTGTTTTGAGGGGTCACCTGACAGTTTAATGCATGGCTATGCCTACAGATGGAGTATATCTTCAATTTGACATACCTTGAGTAGTTAAGGTCGCAAGGTATGCTGTACAACCATTGGAACCCCATCTACCAAATTGACTTTCACATACCAGACGTTACAAAACATGTTCCCCTAATTTTTTTTGAACTGTGTATATGATAAATGATCATTTTTCTGCTTCAATGAATTTTCTTTTCAACTTATATTCAACCCAACTGGCCAGCACAAGTTTCAGAAAAATATATGCATGGAAGAAGTGATAGGATGGGATATACACGAAACTTTACAGAATAGTTTTATGAACTTTTAGATACATTTAATTTTATACTTACCATGCTCATTATGACTTTCAAACTCTTCAAATGCAAATTCCATGTTTAACTTGCTCATAAGCTCTACAAACAAGCTAAAATCGTCATTTTCTGCTTCCTCTTCATCACTAGAACCATCTTCTGACACTGTGGTACTGCTAATTTGTCTTCGTCTAACCTACAATCCAAACATATAAATATATTTCATGATTTAAAGAAAATAGCATCTATCGAGAATGATTTTGAAATGACAAATTGCTATAATTATGAACAGGTAATATGAGCATTGTTATATCGCCAGATTGGCTTCATACATTTTGTACTCTGATAAAATAATGTGTTAATTAGTAACCTGATATTATATATTCCAAATTTTTAGATACAGTATTCTAATTAATTACCCTCACACCCCAGTAATATTGTTTGCAAAAATAAGCTAAAACTAAATATTTTCTATGGAAGTCGCTTAACCCCTATGCTCGCAAGAAATTAGCTTCTTTTCCCGTATCGAATAATAATAATAATAATAATACTTTATTAACAGTAATACCATTTTACAGACAATAGAGAAAAATAAACAAAACAAAACACACTAAAAAGAAAGGTCAGTTGAGTATAAGAAGAAAAAGATGTACAGATATATACACAGGTTATATTACAAGTATGCACAGGAAAGTAATAGTCACTTCTGGAGATTATGTAAGTGATTTCTAAATTTTGACAATAAGCAGTAATATATATCAATATCCAGTTTGTTTAGAAATCTTGACATTCGTTCAATTGGTCCATTGAATGCATAGATAGTTCTATGCCAATTTGTAGACAATGTATTCTTAAACCCCATGCGTCTGTCTGGCACATGTAGGTTAATTTTTTCAAGGAGTTGTGGGCAGTTCACCAAGGAGTGAAGTAATTTAAAAATGAAAAATGTATACAGGAATTCACGACGTTTTGACAGACTATGCAGATTTAATGACTGTTGTAAGGCTGTATAATCAACATTTTCATATGATAATCCTGCTCAAAATTAATATAAACTAAGAAATTTATATTGCACTGAATTTAATCTATGGATAGAGGTCTGATGAGAAGGGTTCCATACAGGTGTAGGCTACAATATTCTAGTATAGGGCATACCATAGATACATACAGCAATCGACAGGTAGCTAAGTTTGAAAATTTTCTGGAATATCTAGTAATACAACCCAGTCTTTGTAATGATTTCTTACAAATATTTTCAATATGTTCATTAAGTAATATATTATAACTGAATAAAACACTAAGGTCACTACTTGTGGAACAGGAGTTAGAATGTTATTACTAAATTTGTACTGAAATTATATGTTCTTGTTTTTTTTTTTAAAAAGAACAATATTATTTTACATTTTTCATGATTAACCCTTAGCCCTCCCTTTTTTTATGAACACTCCTGCCTCTTCAGCTCCATTTAAGAATCTGCTTGCAGAGGGATAAGTGACAGCACAAACATATTGACAGCATATTTATAAAAATCAACTAAATCAAACACAAAATAAATATAATAGAAGTACAATACAGTATTCAGATGAAATGTCCAGCATTTTCAAACCTGAAATTATCTCAGTTACTTTTTGTCTGTAATAGTGCACTGTGTGGAACTTCCCAAAACACTCGCCGGGATGTAATCCAGGCTTTTTTCTACAAGTATTGCTGAAAAACACAGTCACATGTCTTAATTCAGTCTTACTATTCATTGCCATATTCAGGATTATGCCTAAAAATGCTTTGAATTCAGGAAGATGAACATCTATCCACGACCTAATACACTCACATGTAAGGGGCATAACCTTTAGAATGTTTACAGTAGTATACCGGTTAGACTCTTGCAAAATTTCCAACAATAACTCATCATACCAATATAAATGGTCCGTTATTGGGCAATATAAATTTTCCAGCGAACTCATTCCTGGTTGCCAGTGTTTCGCTCTATTTACCAACTGATGAGCCTAACTTAGCACACTGGGGCGAAACACTGGCAACCAGGAATGAGTTGGCTGGAAAATTTTTAATGTCCAATAACAGACCATTTATATTGGTATTATAAATTTACTCATTCGGGGCAAATATTTCAGATTTCCTATGGGAATCAACATCTATATCAAAATAACTAGTCAGTCAAGAATAATTGGAAAAAGTCATGTTCACTCAACCTTGCGGTGGTTTATAACCTGACATACCTGTGAATCGGCTTTTGAAATCCAAGTCAGTGTCACGGTATTTCTGCCAGGCATCAGTAGACACACCTGCATTGCCATTTAGCGTAATTTTCTCATTATTGGGATTTTCATCACTCAACTCACTAACACAATCTCGTTCCATAATATCTTCCTCACCACTTAACTGAAAATCACTCTCACTATCATTGAAATCAACGTCACTAATCTAAAAGTCTGGCTATTTCTTTCTCGTGCTGCTCGAACGATGCCATGTTGCTAAGCAACGTCTGTTTGCAAACTCACATGGTCTCCAAAGAATGCACACACAGCCTGATTTCAAAGAGATTATAGCTATACATGGCTTAAAATTGTCGTTGAAGGATTGCAGTAGCTTACTGAACCTGTAATTCATGCATGCATAACCCAACAAAGGAGTTATATAGGGAAGAAAATCATGTTGGGCTATGCCCAACATAGGATCAACGCGGGATATTCTCGCTGTTGGGCATAGCCCGCCACGTGAGTGCTAAGGGTTAAGTTTCAACCCACTTCGAATACAGTACCTTTCCAGATGATGTAAATCTTCTTGAAGTTTTAAACAATCAAGTGGACAATTAATTTACATACAGTAAAATTTTTTCCATAGTCAGCAAACAAAAGCAATTCAGAAGTCTTAAGTATATTTTTAATGTCATTTATGTAGAGAGTAAAAAGGAAGGGCACTAGGTGAGACCCTTGAGGAACTCCACTGGTAACAATAATAGGCACAGAAAAATGATTCCTATTTTAACAATCTGCAGGCAATTTTTAAGATACAATTCAAACCAGGAGAGGAGAGGCCCATTAATTCCATAACCTGTTAGTTTTTGCAGAAAGATATCATGGTCAACAGTGTCAAAAGCTTTTGAGAAGTCTGTATAAATGCAGTCCACCTGAGAGTGGTTCTCTTTTGCATCCAAGAGGAACTGATAGAATAAAGGAAGATTGCTACAGGTTGACCACCCTTATTTACATTAAATCAATAGAAGTAAATATCCACCTTTTTGACACTTATATTTGCTTTAAACAAATTAACAGGAGAAATTACAAAGCATATTATATCTCATCAAAAAACATAAAAAATACCTTGTTATGCTTAGAAACTATATGAATAAAAAAAAAGATCAAAATAATTAAAATCTCTGAGGAAGGTTGAATGGGGCAGTGAAATGGGAAGGGAAATGGATAACATAAAAGATTTGCAAAACGGAATGGAGCTTGTCACACAATGGGCTGATAACGAGCTAAGGATGAATCTAAAGAAGACAGAATTAATGGTATTCAGGAGAGAAGGATGCTTATCGAAAGGGGACTACATTGTATGTGGGGAACATACATTAACACCAAAAAACCAGTTCACATATCTAGGGATCACACTACAAGTCTCTAGGACGACCTTCTCAGTACACATAAAGAAGAGATTAGCTGATGCACTTAGAAGCATAAGTGAAATCAAACATCTGCAAAGAATGACACTGGAGACGGCCATGAAACTTTTCCAAGTCAAAGTGCTACCAGCACTCACATACGGATTAGAAGTAATATCGGAGTACCTATCATGTAAACAGCTACGAGAACTGGAAGACACGAAACCGAGATACCTTAAGAGGGTCCTAGGCGTATCTAAATTCACCCGATCCAGGTACGTATGTTTTAGCATGGGAAACCTTCGTGACAGAGGATTTAAGACTACAACTGCCTCTACAGCAAACTCCGGCATACGAGGAACTGTTACGAGAACTACGGGAGAAAAGGGACTTGAACGAGGAAAGCTTTTACAGTACAGACGCACTGATAACTAAGGATTGGATGAAAGAGGAATATGAGTTGAGACATTTGGTGACATGCTTTGCAATACACGGCTTTCATTACCGTATCTGTGCCAAGAAATCCTACCACCGGGCCAGCCAGGAATGTGTATGTGTATTGTGCAATGAACAATGTGATACATATCACGTAATGAAGTGCAAGAAGATAACAGTCTCTCTGAATCAATTTTGCTCTGAACAAAGTTCTCCTTGAGTGAATTGTAATTTACTTGATGTAATATGTAAATTTTACACATGGTGCGCAATAAAATTTATTGTTATATGGTAATGGATAGGGACCTGAAAAAAATCACATTTGCAATAAATGCGAATTTTTGAATCTTGTACTGAATCCAAGCTCACGGTAATTCTAATGTGGAATAAAGTCATTTTACGCATAAATAGAAGTGCAACAAAACGCGAATTGTGACCCAAAATGCGAAATTAGTATGAAAATGCGGTTTTGGTGCGAATTCTGCGAAAATGTGCTATTTTACTGGCGAAAACATATTTCGGCAAAATTGTCAGAAATACTCAAAATATGATGCATAAATCTTTCGACCGTTCCGATCGATGAAGAAAAGTAGCTGATCGATTGCTGTTTGCTGACTTTAATCGATATTTACAATGTGAATAGCAAGGGGAATACGATCTGTATCTATTATTATCGAAATGTAAATCGATTGCCACGGAAATAACGAGATAGACGCAGGGTTGTTTTCCTGTTCAAAATTGAAACTAGTGAAGAGTAGAAAGTCAGCAATCGTTTAGGTTATGGGGCGCACGACAAAAACTGCGCACGAAAGGGCTCACCAATATGCAAAGGATGGTTTATAGGCCACAGATTCAGCGACAGTGTTTTGCAAGTATTGTAATTGCCAAGTTGGGTGGGGAAAAAGAGATAGCATTGTGAAACATGTTAAATCTGAAAAACACGTGGGTAAGCGACGCGGTAACGGAAGTTCAACCCCTGCTGCTAGTACGTCTCAAAGAAAGCAATCTTCAGTGCTTACACAGTTAGATAGTTGTAAACGACGAAAAATTTCTAAGAGATAACTTCTCGAAACGCACAGTTGAAGTATTTGCCAAAGCAAATATACCTCTGGAAAAGCTGGAAAGCTAAAAGCCTGATTTACTGAGTTTTCAAAGGAAGAGCTGCCATGTGCGAGAACTCTACGCGAAGTATATTTACTGGGTAAGTTTCGATTTCATTGATCGGGTACGGTTTAGGTATTACGACATTGAAACCACGCGCAAAATTGAAGGATACCGAATTTGAGTGTGATTTCCATATCAAACTATCTTACCCCTACCCAATTGGTCCAGTAATTTTAAATTATTTTGTTGTTTTTTGAGGTCTTTCTTCCTTTCTAGAAGTTGCATCTGACCACCAGAAAAGAACAGCAGAGGCTCTAGTGGGGAATAACATCAACATACTCTGTGATGAAACTACAGATAGAATGGGCCGTTGTGTTTTTATCATCGTATTCCAAGTCCCAGCCGGATTGAAAAGAGAGCTGCACGTTGTTTCTGTGAACTATCCTGATGCAGGAAATGCTACAAACTGCTCTCGTGCTGTTTTAGGATCTCTGCGCAGTTATAGTGTTGTTATAGCTAAAGTGTTTGTTAGTGGCAGTGCCCCGTACATGACCCGATGTTATGAAACATTAAGTATAGTCATAGGGGATCATTTAATGCATGTACAGTGCTGGGCACATAAGATCAGCTTCGTTGGCAATAGTTGGGTCGCAGTGATGACAGATTAAAATTATGTGGTTGCGATGGTAAAGTCCGCATTTTCGAACACAAGAAAGCGAAAATATAATTATTTACAATTCTTAACATCGAAGTATGGTGCTTCAAAGGAAGCAAAGCTTTTTCCTGCACCTGTCATAACCCGATGGAATAGCTGGTTTCAGGCTGCCTTCTATTTGAGTACTTACTTTACCGATGTTACATTTTTCAAGATGTCTGACATGAAAGACATCAACAACTGTGGTATTAAGTACCTGACTGATCTGAGTGACCGAGAAGTGAATAGGCTTCACTCCCACATGGTTTTTGTCACAGATTATGCACCTGGATTGGTTGACCTCCTTACTGAACTTGAAGGGTCTCTGTATCCTACCTCTCATCTCCTTTACCCCAAACTGCATAACCTTGACGCCAGTTTCACCTTCATTTGTGAGGGAAATTTTTCTGCGGCAACTAATGATGCTTTGATTAAGCTCAGTCCTCTACAGCAGGCTGCATGTAGAGACACATTTGTCAAAGCTGCTCATTCTTCACAGTGCAAGCTAGCCACTTTGTAAGCTAAAGACCCCAACCATAAGCATTTTGTGACAATTTCTCAAGCTTTGTATCCAAAAAATATAATTTTGAATAACACTGATAAATTAGATGAGCTTGAGAAATTGTTTGGAGTAACAGATCTCTCACGACACGATATCTGGTCTGGTTACTGTTCTCTGAAACATGCAATTCAAACGCAGATGAAAGAAAGTGAAAAATGTGATGTCATGCTTGCACCAACTGCAGTTCAGACAGAGTTCAGCATATTTGCTGAATACTGTCTTGAGTTGTTGTGGACCCCAACGAACAATGTAGATAGCGAGCGGGTGTTGTCTCATTACAACAGTGGTTACAGACAGACGGTGCAATGTGAAAAGAAGCAATGCCGAAGTACTGACAATGCTTTCGTTTGAATAATGAATTTGTATTGTTTGTGAACCAAGGACAATAATTGAACTTCATAAACTGGGAATGGTTAAAATTAATAATACAATGCGATTATTTTAACTTTGTAAATAGATGCTAATTTTGAAACAAATAGATGCTAATTTTTCAGGTCCCTAGTAATGGATCTACTTTGTTCTAACCTATTTGAAAACAAATTCTATTCTCTTGAACAGATGTTCAAAATTTTTTGGTTTCCAGCACTTTTGTTCACTGTGATGTGTACGTTTCCTAGTTGTTTATTATTAAAAAAGTTTTTGAAAAATATTTTGTTTGTTTGTTGATGTTCTGTTTTTATTACAAAACTGTTCTCTTCGGCTGCTCTTTTCCAAGGTGAATGTTGTCATTTGTTTTTGTTTTATAAAAACGAGTCTCTTGAATTCTGTTTAATGCAGGATCCCTGAAGCCGACTGCTGTCTTGTTGTTACTTCACAAAATGGAAAGCTGCATCAGTTGCCGCTAGACCCCTCCAAGGCCACAGTAGGTAGCCATAATAACAAGATTTTGGGGAAGCTCTTTTCATAGTAACAACAATATGACAGCAATCAGCTTCAGGAATCCCGCATTATACAGAATCAAGAGACTCATTTTAATAAAACAAAAACAAATTAAATCATTTACTTTGGAAAAGAGCAGCTAAAGAGAACAGTTTTGTAATGAAAACAGAACACTGACAAGAAAAAAATATTTTTCAAAACTTTTTTAAATAATAAACCACTAGGAAAGATATACATCACAGTGAACAAATGTGCTAGAAAAAAAAATGTTAACATCTATTCAAATGAATAGAAATTGTTTTAAAATAGGTTAGAACAAAGTATAATCCATTTCCCTTCCCATTTCACTGCCCCATTCAACCTTCCTCACAGATTTTAATTATTTTTATCTTTTTAAAATTCATATAGTTTTGAAGCAAAACAAGGTACTTTTTATGGTTATTTTAAGAAGATAAAATATGCTTTGTAATTTCACCTATGCATTGTAACATAGCTGAAGATGCTCCCATGGAACAAAACATGTACTATAAATAATTAATTTGCATAAAGCAAATATAAATATCAAAAAAGTGGATATTTACTTTTACTGATTTCATATAACCCCTATGCTGCTGAATATAGTTGGAGCTTAACTGTGAAAATGTTTAATTAAGCAGTGATTTTTTTAAATTTTTATGTTTACCTCTAACAACGTGATTTTATTCTTGGATAAGTATTAAAAAAAATACAAAAGGTATTTTGAGAATAATATTGATAGTCAGGAGGATTACACTGTAAAAATAAACAAAATGTGGACAAATTACATTTTTTTAATGGTATAATAATGGTAAATGGCTTTTATGTTCACAGATATACTGCACAATACTACAAAGCTATGTAACATACAAATGACATTATGGAAAATACACTGTATACACACTGCAAAAACTGCAATACTAATTATACAAACATTAAATATAATTTACTCTGAAAATATGAAACTATGCTATGAAAATTAACATTTTAAACCTAAACAGCATTATTTTTTTCTCAAATAAATATAAATTACCATTGGAAAGTAATATTTTGTAAATAATATTGACACTGCATAATTACACTGTAAAAATTAAAATAGGAAAAAATTTATTTTTTAGTAAATTTATAGTAAGTGATGTTTCTGCTCATAGAAATACCCTACAAACAGAGAATTAATATTTGAAGGTATGAGACACATCTGAAAGAAACACTGTATATACACAGCAAAAAAGCAATACAAATGCAAAAAGGGAATACAAATGATATAAAACTTATACAATTTAGAAAATACTTTCAAAACCTTTGTGTTCTACTCTCTTCCATCTCCTGAATTGGCCTGACCTCAAAATGGGCTTTTTATTGATCAAGATAGTAAATATTTTACAGAAATACTCTGAAAAACAAAATGTGAAAAATTGTAAGTTATTTCTGTGATAAATCAACAGTAATGATTTTTATCACAGACATAGCTGTCAGCACTGAAAATTATTAATTTAGTGGCAGATGCAGTACTTTCTGTAACATATCAAAGTGTGTTACTTCTCAAAGCATGGCACAATACACAAGAGAGGATTGTCTAGGCAATTAGAACAAAAAGCAGCAGTGCAAACGCTATGTTCTCTCCTTTTCGGCTCAAGTCGAACATGGGATCACTTGATAATAACATTTTGAAGGCGTGGACTAAAGTCTAATATGGCAGCGAATGAAGTGCGGCCGCCTCTCGACTGAAGTCGAACATGGCACCATGGGGGTTAAGCCTATTCTGCTTGTGCTAATCAGTAACAGCTTGAGGATTGACAGTGAAATGCAGAGAAAGGGTTTGTAATTGCTTACATTTCTAGTGCTATTCCTCGAATTCCTGGAAGGGTTTTGTAACCATAGATTTCTACCGCGTACACAAATAATAATAATAATAATAATAATAATAATAATAATAATAATAATAATAATAATAATAATAATAATAATAATAATGTTGACATAAAATGTAAATAAAGTAGTAAAATGACTCAGTGGCAGTGAATACACATCAGAATATGGAAACGTGATGGATCTTTCAATACTCAAAATTAAATCAAATACAAGGGAACATTTACAGGCCTAAAAATGACAACTAAGAGAGGATTGTGGAACGTAATGGTCCATGGGAACGTATGATGTTATGAGGGAGAAAGGACCATGGTCCATGGGAACGTATGACGTTATGGGGGAGAAAGGACTTACAATAATACACCCAACAGACAAATAATTGAGAAAATGAACATAGAATTATAAATGAACAAATAAATGTGTTCCGAGGTATCTGTGGAACAGCAGAGGTGAAAGAAGGTGCTGGGTGGAATAGGTCTCAACTTACGAAATTAAAGTTAATTTAAAACTTTAACAAAGGTTATATTTTCTTTTCAAGATAAATAAATAACAGAATATAACAGGTACCAAGTAGCAGATCAACAAATTAAGACAGTACAATTTTAGTTCATTACAAAATTTGGGCTTCGAGCCCGACACTCACGAACCTTGAGCTATAAGCCCAACTTTACCTATATACCAAGTTCAAACAAAGGGGCATGTAAACTGCTGAGCTAGCGAGAAAAGAAGTTATTAAATGGCCATTACCTTATAGATGAACTGCTGCCCGAAGAAAGAGGCGCTTCCCGCCCCCTGCTACATAATCACACTAGGAGAGATGTTACTGAAGTGGCGAGGAGACCAGAAAATCAGCAGTTTATATACCCTCGTGGAAAATTCGAGATGTTTCATGAATGATTACAACCCGCCCACAAAATTTTATTGGATAACAGCAAAAACTAATACACCAGACGAAGACGAAAGACCTTATTGGTGGAAAATTAATTACAGAAATTCCTGATTGGCTACATTCAAAACAGGCGGAAATAAAGGATTATATTGCCAACCTACAACTGACAGAACAAAATTTAGTTAAGACAAAACTTATGAATACAAAATTTCTTCAGGAAGGTACATTCCTTTACACCAGAGTGCGATATTAGTTTCGGTAGAGACCTCTGTTAGAGAATGTTCAAATTTCTTGATATGGAGCAAACAAACACAAATCGAAATAGACACAGTTCAGAACACTTCAAAATTTACGGTAATGACATCTTCCAAGAACCCTTTGAATTAGTACAGTTTGTTAAAGTTCAGGCATTCTCCTGTAGAGGAGTTTCAACTGGCGCAATATTTGAATAAGCGGCGTGGAGGTGTACCGTCTGGTACAAAATGAACTGCAGATTAACTGATACTTGAGACACAAAACAAAAGATGTGTAAGGGAAACAATTAAGCTCTTCAGTCACGAACAAACTTTGACAGATATTCACATTAAAGTTAAATTTACGGAATGAAAGGAGGCAACCTCGAAAGAATCAAAAATTTAATTACGCTATTCGAGAAAAGTGTTACAGTTACTTACAATAACAACTGAAGTTAGAAAAGAAGGTCTGCCTCCGAAAACAACACGTTGTGGACTAGCATAACAAGTCATATAAATGCTCTATTTTTAAAAATGTAGAAAACTAGAGGAAACTCTGGCACACAAGATGAAATTCTACATAATTATTGAAGTTACATGAAGAGGGAATAGTCCGAAACACAAGAATGCATTTAAATAACATAAGGCAATAACATAGTGCTTACCTTGGCTGACTGAAGACCCATTGCGGGGCGAACGCAAAACGCGTCCGCCCGCTGTAGTGATCCAAATTCAAAGACGCGGACAAATTAACTCACACACGCGAGGAGCCACAAACAGGAAATCGAGTGATTACAAATAACTAATAGCAACACTCCAGTTTGCCACATTCACCAATTAAAAATCCTAATATACTGGCCAATAAAAACACTTTTATTTTGGCCAATGACAATGATCTTCTAGAATAATCCTTTCTGCTGAATTCGCATATTAGTGGATATTACAAAACAACAAGAAAGGGCCACTTACATGTGGCACACCCTGCCTCACAAGTCATGTATAGAAATTCACCTCCCTTTATATAATTTACAGAATAATTCGTTTTAAAACAGGAAATGTAAATACCCAGATCTCTCTGAACATAAATCTTCTTCATAGTCCATTTCTTCATAGGCCTAAATATGTAATAATTTTTAAATGTTACACCCCACTGATTTTTCAAGTCTTTTCTTGAGGTTTTCCAGAATAAAACTACATAAAATAATTTGCTTTGCATAAATTCTCAGTTCTTTAAATGTTTTTGTTTACCCAACATGATGACCAGATGCATAACAAGGACTTCTGTGCTTCACTGATTTCTGTTCACTGCTATTCAACAACGGCCACAGGTTTTAAAGATATTATTTGGTTTAACAAGCAAATTCATACTTTGCGTGATGATTATTAAAATCTTGTGATATGTGGTTATGATGTTATTCTACAGTACTTGCCTCAAGACAGAGAATCAGCTATGAGTGCTTCTTGTTCTCAAAGCAAGTTACGAGTCCATACCGCTAGTTCAAGATGCACTGGAAGTTTATATTCTTATATCTCCATGCCATTTTCTCTTAACACACTGAATACTGTGCCTGAATATTGCTTGGGCTCCCTTATTTACTGCCATATACAATCCTCAAGAAGCGCTTGGGCTTGGTTTTCTTAACTAATAAATCATCACATGCTGGAAATACATCTGTCTGTCTTCTGGTAAACATGAATGACAGAATTACCGTTCCTTATACTGCTGTCAAATGGGAACTCAGACCATCGTTGGACAGAATACAGTGCTTGTTTTGAAGACTAGCAAGCTGGTGTTTTGCAGGTTTTGTTTCCTCACTCGTTCCTACAATGTCGTCATAGTGTCTTGATCATGCAAAGTGAAAATGTTCTTAATTGGGACTGTAGAAAAAGGATTACCTTGAAGAAAATGAAAATCCACAGCCTGTTTCCAGTCACTTGACTGGGTCAGGAATGGAAGAATGAAGCCCCCATCTAGCAGCGAGGATAGGAATTGTGCCAGCTGCCGAAGCCTGTCAAGCATAACAATACACATAAAAACAATACAAAGGTTTAATCCACCTACTCAATACATTAACAGTAATTGCAATGTTTATAAGAATAGTACAATATATTACGAGGTACTAGTTTCGACCCTGTGTGGGTCATCATCAGCCTAGCCAAGATGCATATGGATATGCCAAAGTCCTAAAGCAGAATTACACGGTGGAATGAAATATAAAAGAATGAACTGAATATGTGATGGAATGATGTACATATAAAATGGTGAACCAATGAACTGTTACAGATGTGATATTGTTATGCTTATCAGTGACAAATAAAATTTTTGGATTTATGTCACATACAATTAAACTATAAGAATATTTATCATACAATTATTGTAAAATGAATAAAATAAGTTCTGTTGGCAAACACTCTAAAAATGCACATTTAAAAATTTAATATGCTGGTTTTAAGCAAAATCCAAATTCATCTATCAAGTTTCTAGAGTTCGGAATGTGTCTTCAGGTGGAGATATAAAGTTCAACATTGGCGCAGAGGGAATCTTTCTTGTAATGTCCAATAAATCCAAAACAGAAGTTAAATGTTGATAGGATTGTTCAACATTCTTGTAATATAATGAATCTTGCTGTGCCATGAGGAATACTCCCAATTCAAGTAGGAACCAATAGAACCTGATAAAGAAAAAAGTACGAATTAACGAGAGATATATTGTGAAAAGACTGGAATGGTGAAGAAAGAACTTAACGAGTACTCACCTTGCACGCAATGTGAACAACCTTCGCGGTGGAGTGCAACTAAGAGATTGAGAATGGCGTGGAACAGGAAGGGAGGAAGTTAGTAAGGGGAGGAGCAACCAGAGAATGACGTGTAAAGGGAGGGGCGGGGAAATGGGGAGTGACTTAAGGCAGAGCTGGCGGGAGGGAAAATGGCGGTGTTTTTATTGGCGGAGGACCTTTGATTGACTTAAAGAAAGAATTTTGGTCTACTAACTTGCTTTTTCTGAAATAAGTAATGAAGAAATCGAATAAAATATTAGACTTTTCCATTATTTCGTTAAGGTTGTAGTTTGTGTTAAAGTACTGGTCCAAATGTATATAAAAATTCTCGATTATATTAAGTAGAGGGCCTTTGTTAGCTATTTCAAGGATATCCATGTCTAATTCAATGTTCGTAAATTTATGATTATAATCGACCATATGTTGGCCGATAGCCGAAAATCTATTATATTTGACTGCATTGATGTGTTTCAAGTATCATATTAAAGCCTCTACCAGTTTGCCCTACATAAGAAATATTAGGGCAAGAGTTGCATTTAAGCGTGTAAACACCTGATTTTGCATACTTGTTGACTTTATTAATGTGTGATGCGTTATGTAGAATGTATGCAATGTTGTTATTGGTTTTTGAATGCTATTTTTACACCTTTTCTCTTGAAAATATTAGTGATTTTATGAATTTTGTTATTAAAAGTGTAAACACCTGATTACTTATTTCAGAAAAAGCAAGTTAGTAGACCAAAATTCTTTCATTAAGTCAATCAAAGGTACTCCGCCAATACAAACACCGCCATTTTCCCCTCCCGCCAGATCTGTCTTAAGTCACTCCCCATTTCCCCGCCCCTCCCTTTACACGTCATTCTCTGGTTGCTCCTCCCCTCACTAACTTCCTCCCTTCCTGTTCCACGCCATTCTCAATCTCTTAGTTGCACACCACCGGGAAGGTTGTTCACATTGTGCGCAAGGTGAGTACTCGTTAAGTTCTTTCTTCACCATTCCCGTCTTTTCACAATATATTTTGCGTTAATTCTTACTGTTTTCTTTATCAGGTTCTATTGGTTCCTACTTGAATTGGGAGTATTCCTCATGGCACAGCAAGATTCATTATATTACAAGAATGTTGAACAATCCTATCAACATTTAACTTCTGTTTTGGATTTATTGGACATTATGCAAGAAAGATTCCCTCTGCGCCAATGTTGAACTTTATATCTCCACCTGAAGACACATTCCGAACTTTAGAAACTCAATAGAAGGATTTGGATTTTACTTAAAACCGGCATATTACATTTTTAAATGTGCAATTTTAGAGTGTTCGCCAACAGAGCTTATTTTATTCATTTTGCAATAATTGTACGATAAATATTCTTGTAGTTTAATTGTATGTGACAAATCCACAAATTTTATTTGTCATTGATAAGCATAACTATATTACATCTGTAACAGTTCATTGGTTCACCATTTTATATGTACATTATTTCATCACATATTCAGTTCATTCTTTTATATTTCATTCCTCCGTGTAATTCTGCTTTAGGACTTTGGCATATCCATGTGCATCTTGGCTAGGCTGATGATGACCCACACAGGGTCGAAACTAGTACCTCATAATATATTGTAATGTTCTTCTAAACATTGCAATTACTGTAAATGTATTGAGTAGGTGGATTAAACCTTTGTACAGTCAAACCTGCCCTAACGGAGACCCTTATTCAGCAGACACCTTTCTTTATGGACATTTTTCCATGGTACCAATTTTATTTTACTTAAGACACATGTTAGACGACCCTCATTTAAGTGGACACCTTGAATTCCGGACAGCGGACATCGCCTTTAGTCTCGTACACTTGTCTTAAGCGGACACTTTATGCGTCCCAGGACACTTTCTTTACACAAGGCTATGCCATTCTTACTCTTACTATCATTTTGCAAACATACGTGAATTCATTTTGAATGTGTGTATTATTTTGAGTCGAAGGAAAAGAGAGATGAAATGTACATAGGAATGTTGAAATAACCGTGAATTTAGTTGTTTTGTACAGGGAACTTTCCAAACCTTTTGTTAGGGTCGTCTTTTGTTCTAATTAGAGTACATTCTGAGAATTCTAGTTGCCTGGGAATACTGCCAGTGACTGTTTACTCACAAGTTATCAAGAGATTTTCTAACCAAGCTTGCATCGTTCTATTTAGATTGCGGGTGATAAGTCGAGGTCAAGTAGTTCAGTTAAACTTGACAAGAAAGAGACTTTCATGTGCTGATTGTTGAGGCAGAAATACCATAGCATTTCAATCACTCAGTTAGCATGAGTAGGAGGGAGGAGCATGCAAAAAAAAAATGCTACATTTGTAGACTCAGCTGAATGATTACTTCCCGAAGCTGTTTAATAATAAATGCTGAACCACTTGTAATATTGAAATTATTAGAAATTATTTAGAATAATCAAAATAAAGATATATGCTTATATTTAAGGTGGATGTTCTTTGACGTTAAAATGTGGAATTAATTTTTACAACCTTGTTTTAGCGGACACCTCTCGTAACGGACATTTTTCCACGGAACCGATGGTGTCCGCAGAAGGGAGGTTTGACTGTATTTTATTTTTTGTGTAATCTCAATTCAACACGGAACCAATAATGAAATTTATAACCTTGAAGCATAACAATTGTAAGGAATTATATTTGTTTTGGACCCTGAAACTATTTACTGTAATGAAAGCGACTTCACCTACATGTGACCGTATTTTTAACTCATCATAGTATAGACTTGAACTGTTATCAATCGCCTGTGCTATATGTGGAAGTAATAATTCAAATAACTATAACTACATTGCCTGAAGAGCATAGCAGTGCCATCTACCTCCGCACGTTCAAACTATGCAACTAACTTCCCTGAGTGCATTGCTAACTTCCGGTATTGTTCTTGTGAGAAACGTTTGAGACACAGCATCTGTCTGCTGGAGTTTGCCAAGTGAAGACATGGTTGGCTCTCCCTAGCCATGGCACATCGTCCAGCTGTGAAAATACAGAATCATGCCAGATTCGTTCTACTGAACCTCGATGAAGAAATACTAAACTTACTGAGTATGCTCTGCATTTCTTCTATGCTAACTATTACAGATCGTCAGAAAGGGTCAATATGTTCAACTTTGGACAGTCTAATGTGTGGTGGTAAGAAACTGCAAAAATGCAAGTACTAAATATTTTCTTGCCATGTAATTGAAAGAAACCTTACCATTGTTTTCTCCACTACTGAAGTGATTATTTTTTAAATTATGATATAAATATAAACTAGGTGAATGATTACCACGTTGGCATATATATACGTGGTGTATGTGCCATCATGGAAGACTCGTGCTTTTTCCTGGGAGAACTGGGTTCCCCAGAAAGGGATCGAGCACGAGGGCTTTGGGGCCTGTTGCTCTTGCCTACTGTGTCCGTCTTCATCCAAGGAGAGCCGGTAGATAGTTTGCCGGTCTTCTTTGAGGATGTGATACAAATGAATATAATTTTATTAAATACCACCTATTCAATACATAATAAACTAATGAGGACAAACATCCTTATTAAATGGTTAACATGGTACATTTTTCGCTCATTTTTGTGAGCATCATCAGCCAATTAACATTGATGATGATGCTTGTTGTTTTAAGGGGCCTAACATCGAAGGTCATCGGCCCCCAATTAACATTTACCCAAGGTTTAATAAGATAGTGAACATATTCTATTGAGCTAAAATATGCTATGTAAGCATGAGTGACAAATCTTATAATGTTTTACAGATCATGTAACAAAAGTTATGTCTAAGTTAAAACACATTTGTCTAAAATCTTAATATTAACATTGTCCTTTAAACTGATGGATGAATCTCATCTGTTGAACATCTTTTTAAACCATTTTAAAAACCATTTGAGATCTGGCTAAATATATTGATTCAGTATTTCTTGACTTGTGTAATTGTCCTTGAACCTTCGTTGTGTATATTAATTTTATAAAGTTAATAAATGCCTATATTATGAAGCATTATCTTATTCTCAATGTTACTAGAGTTAACACTAGTACAATATGTATTGGCGCAAATCCAATATTGTCAATACATCAGTTTTGTTTTGAATGAACTTGTTGGTAAAATGAAAACGTTCTAATATGAAGTACAATTTTAATGAAAACCGTAACTTTCTGAATTGAGCTTGATGATATATCTCTAATTAAAAAAAAAAAAAAAAAAAAATGTTTAAGGATTCCACTATGATTAACTTCTTATTGAAACTGTACTGGGAGGTACAACTCAACGCTTTGCATTCAAATTCAGCGCCTAAAGAACTCCCCTATTGGTGAAACAGTGAAACTGAAACTACACCTACTTAGAAATTTAACCAGAAGATGTCACCACGAAAATATAGGGTAATTTTGTTATTGTGCAGTTGCCTACACTGACTGAATTTATCAGTGTTTTGGTTGCCAATCATCAAGAAGTTTGGACATTTTCCCAGACATGACACTACAAAAAACTGATCATGCACCCTGGCGCGAAGTGAAAGAAGTTTTATTTAAGGAAATTTTACTTTATTTTTATTGATGTTCATTTATCTCTGGGTTGGCAATATTTACCCTTTCTTTCCGCCAGTTTTGAATCTAGCCTATCCCTAATTTCTGTAATTAATTTTCTACCAATCACAGGCTTCTTCTCCGATTCTGAGTGTCACTTTTGAATTCAACCAATAAAATTCTGTGGGTGTGTCTTGATTATTCATGAATGATCTCGAACCTTCCCCGATGCTTTATGCAGTTATCAGACTGTGCCACATAAGAGTTAAATAGTGAACCGGTCACTGCCCTATTAGACCCAAGGAGTGTTTGTTCCATTATTTCGGCTGAATGGTATTCGAAATTAAAGAACATTTGTAAGTTTCCTGACTATTTTTCTTCTTCTGTTCAATGTGTTTCGGCTAACTCATCTCCCTTAGAAATTTTAGGGTTTATCTTTGCCAAAATTCGGGTTTCTAAATTCACCTGGAAAATTAAATTGTTTGTGGGTAGCGCACTTTTCTTGCCCCATAATATTAGGAACAGACTTCATGTCTCATACCGGTCAAGTGCTCAACATTTAGAGCAAGTCGTACACTTTCAAATTTGCTAGTAACTGTAAAATTCCCTTGCGTAAGTGTAATTCTGTGTCATGTTCATCTGTTTCGCCTACCCAGGATGAGATGTTGTTAGACCTTAGACACCTACCTGAGGAGCAGGCTGGTAGTATTCGTAAGTTGTGTCTGTCATTTCCGGATGTATTTTCCAATACTCTTGCTGTTACTGACCTTATTGAATATAAGATTGAGATTACAGATTCGATCCCAGTTAGGTTTCCACCTCATAGGCTGTCTCCACCTAAAATGAAGGCTCTAAAAGAGATCATCGACCAAATGTTAAAGGACGGGATTATTTGACCCTCCAAGTCGGCTTATTCATCGCCCATCTTCCTGGTTCCGAAACACCAAGTTGGCTTCAGGCCTGTGATTGACTACAGGGCTTTAAATCGGAAGGTGGTGTTACAATCTGTGCCTCTTCTCGACCTTCACTCTTGTTTTTCATGGTTTCGGAAAGCTAAGTTCTTCACCATCTTAGACAATAAATTAATCAGGCGTACAATAAGATCCCTCTAGGCGAAGAATCAAAACATCTAACAGCTTTTGCCACGGATTGGAACTTGTATGAGTACAACCGCGTGCCTTTCGGGCTCCCCACGGGGGCAGCCGTGCTCACGAGACTGCTAGATAGGGTCTTCTCCGACATCAAATTTGAATACTTGTACCATTATCTTGATGATGTCGTATTTTCTTAGACTTTTGAAGAACACCTTGATCATCTAAAAGAGGTCCTTAATCGCCTTCGTAAGGCATTATTTAAGGTAGCTTTTGCTAAACCTGTCATGTCATTCCTAGGGCATATTGTGTCGCCTGATGGTGTTTCGATCGATCATGCAAGAACACAGGCCATCCGTGACTTCAAACCTCCTAAAGACATCAAAGGTATTGTCAGGTTGATCGGCGTGGTGAATTTCTTCAAGAAATTTATCCCCAACTTCGCTAACAGAGGGGCGCCCTTGAACTTACTCCGTAGGAAAGGCGTCAAATTTGAGTGGGGGCCGTCTTAACAAGCCACTTTTGAAGACCTGAAATTAGCTTTTGCAACGCCCCTGTCCTTGCTATACCTGATTTCTCGAAGAAATTCATCGTTCAAACCGACGCCACATAGTCGGCAGTGGCTGCTGTGCTTCTTCAAGAAACTGAACTCGGAAGGCGACCCATCGCCTATGCATCTAGGACATTATCGGCTCAAGAGGCCAAATATTCTATCTATGAACTTGAGGGTTAGGCAGTCCTATTTGCATTAGAGAAGTTCCGCCTCTATCTGGAACATGTCAAGTTTGACCTAGAAACAGATAACCAACCCTTAAGTTGGGTCTTAGCTAGGCCGCGTCGTACTGATCGTATAGCCCATTGGGCCATCAGGATTTCTGCCTTCCAATTTGATGTTAGGCATATCAGAGGATTCGAAAATGTCGTTGCGAATGGACTAAGCCGCATGTTTGCTCATGATGTGGAGACCTCAGAAAAGGAAGATAGTTCCTTTCTTCCCGCGTCCATACCTTCGGGTGTTAATGCCATTCTAACCGATGCCCCCATGTTGTTTAGGGATATTGAAAAATATCAACGTGAAGATCCTGTGCTGGCCCCTATTATCGAAACATTTTCTTCTGGGGAACATGTCTTCCCTTATGTATTGAGGAATGGCGTTTTGTGTTGCCCGTCGAGGCATGACAAAAAAAAAAGAGATGAAAGTTGTGATTCCAGCTGTTCTTGTACCTATGATCTTCAAGTACTATCATGAGACCCCATTGGGGGGGGGGGGCATTTAGGCATCTTCAAAACTCGAGAACAGATCCGAGAGATGTTTATTTGGAAAGGTATGGACGGTGAAATTCGTGAATTGGTAAAGGCTTGTAAATCTTGCTTGCTTAGTAAGCCCAATTTGTCCACTAAGCTAGGGCTATTATCTTCTAATCAAGCGTCACGCCCCATGGAAAGCCTCTATATAGACTACGTCGGACCCTTTCCCCAACCAAAGGGAGACGCCAACAAATTCATTCTAGTGTGTGTGGATGGTTTCACAAGGTTTTCCTGGTTATTTCCAACTAAGCTGGCTACCGCTCAGTCCAACATTTCTTGTTTAAATACCATCTTTGCTTCTTTTGGTCCTTGTCAATATATAGTTTCTGATAATGCTAAAGCTTTTAGCTCCAACCTCTTCCGTAAATTCTGTTTTGATCTATCCATTTCTCATGTAACTACTTTGGCGTATTATCCTCAACCATCTCTGGCTGAGCAGATCAATCGTAATCTTAGATCAGCTCTCATCGCTTTTCATCATGAAGATGATTCCAGGTGGGATAAGTCCCTGGATTGGTTGGCCTTTGCTTTGAATTCGGCAGTTCATGAGTCCCATAAGTTCACTCCAGCTTCTCTGATGTTTAAATTTGTGCCTAACACGCCGCTCTCTAACCTTTGGTCACTCAATGATATCTTACCAGAGACTATAGATCCCGATAATATTATGGATCTATGGAAAAAGGTTAAACACAACCTGAAGGTTTCTCATGAAAAGGTTAGGGAAAGATATGATTGTGAATGGAGGCCCACCAATTTAAAAGTCGGAGATCAAGTCATGGTTAGAAACTTTGTTCCCGCGGGCAAGCTTGCCCCCAGATTTCATGGGCCGTGCATTATATTGGATTTTTTGACACCTGTTATCTTATTAGTAAGCAATCCAGCCACAGAGAGGATCTTTACAGTCCTCCTCTCTCAGGTTATACCTGTATAATTAGCTTTTTGATATTCATAGCCGTTAAAATTTAGCAGCAGTTTGAAGGTTATATTTTTTGATTTTTTGAGGCCTTCTGCACTATAGCATATAATTGACCTGTTATGTACAATCTTCCCCTCTGTTTTCCTGCTGTCAATTCCTAAATGGCCATTACCAAGCCCCCGTCTTCTGCATACCCACACCATTGGCATACAAGCACCTTCCACGCCGCCCGCCCCTCAGCATCACCAATAAAGATCATCCTCTCAAATCTCCAACACCACTTTTCTGTCGCCGAGATCTTACTGCTGAAGTGCCCCCTCAGCCGTTCACCGCCGTACTGCAACTGAAGTGGGGTACGGGCCCACTCCACTCCCGTGAAGACTCCTTGTGAATGGCGCGCCGGAGTCCATCTCCCCGGAAAGGCTGAAGTGCGGTGCCCCTATAGCCAACTCATCTTGGGACTGTATATATATACTGCAGCAAACATCACCACGACTAACCCAGTCATAGTAGCCGGAGAGGTGTATCTGATACTACTTGAGGGGTCCGAGCAACCTCAACTGGCAACTGGACATGGGCTGCGGCGGCAGGTTTTGCCGTTAAATTTACCAACATGTATTTCATATTCTACTACAACAAAGACACTCTAAAGCTGGAGTTAAACTACGCTCTGCCTAGCAAGTTAAAAAAAAAAACTAGAAATTTTTTTTTCTCTTCAACTAAAAATGTTTTCTCAAAATTCTCCTGTGTCACCCCA
Organism: Anabrus simplex; assembly: GCF_040414725.1. Taxonomy (NCBI): domain Eukaryota; kingdom Metazoa; phylum Arthropoda; class Insecta; order Orthoptera; family Tettigoniidae; genus Anabrus; species Anabrus simplex. The sequence goes on along the minus strand of NC_090269.1, from coordinate 219,538,463 downwards.
AGGAAGGACATTTGGGGGGGAGGTCTGTACCGGGAGGTACACCTCAACACCGTGCATTCAAATTCAGCGCCTAAAGAACTCCCCTATTGGTAAAACAGTGAAACTGAAACTACACCTACTTAGAAATTTAACCAGAAGATGTCACCACGAAAATATTGAATAATTTTGTTATTGTGCAGTTGCCTACACTGACTGAATTTATCAGTGTTTTGGTTGCCATTCATCAAGAAGTTTGGACATTTTCCCAGACATGACACTACAAAAAACTATGATCATGCACCCTGGCACGAAGTGAAAGAACTTTTGATTTAAAGTTTTTTTTTTATTGATTGATGTTCATTTATATTTGGGTTGGCAATATTTACCTTTTCTTTCCGCCAGTTTTGAATGTAGCCAATCTCTAATTTCTGTAATTAATTTTCTACCAATCACAGGCTTCTTCTCCGATTCTGAGTGTCACTTCTGAACTCAACCAATAAAATTCTGTGGGTGTGCCTTGATTATTCATGAATGATCTCGAACCTTCCCCGATGCTTTATAATTCGTGGCTTTTCATGTCTCTTGGCCAATTGATCGTCATCTTTCTGAGTGTGTGGTGTTAAGCAGGAGGCGGGCGGCCTCTTCGTCAGCTGCTAGAATATCTACAAGGCAATGGCCACATAACATCTTTCTTGCTAACTCTGCAGTTTAACCCGAGGGAAAGGTCCGAATCGTTCGTTAACTAGGCAACCTTCCTTTCTAAAGTGTAACTTCTGCTGGCTAATGTAAAAATTCCATAAAATCTTTAACTGGAAATTCGGGGCTAGAGAGTGAATTACCCTCTCGAGCTCCCCTTCATCTTGGTTTGAGGTGCCACGTTTTTGTAACCTTTCATTTCTGCAATGTATTCAAGTTATTTCCATGCGTGCTACCTCAGTAGTTTGGGAATAGCCCACGTTTCGTCGGCCAAGCGCCCTATAGGTTTAAACGTTTTGGAGCTCAGTCTTCGACTCCGTTCAAATTGTACGCGGGCCGTTTATTTAACCTGTTCTTTTTCACTAAGGCCCTGCAGGTTGGGTACTAGATACCTCTGTGTAATAAGATTTCTATTTGTAAATAGTGCCTTGTAAGGCCAGAGATTATTAGATTTTCATGCTATGTTGCCTTGAGCAGGCTTGGAAAACTGAGAGCCTGTTAGCTCTTTTTCAAAGTAAGATTACTGTATGCCTCTTGAAGGCTAGATTTTGTAATTTTAGGAGCAAGTGCTCTTTGAAGTAAGGGATTTCTGCCCTTGTATAAATTTGTGTTCTTTTGTAAATTTGAGCTAGGAGCTCAGGAAAAGTAAAGTGAGGGCTTGAATTCCATGATCTGTTAAAACTATTAATCTAGGATTTTTACCAATATTGTTTAATGTTTGCTTCTTGGACCTGTGAAAATTGTTAAATTTTGTGTTCTGAAAATATAACCTTCAGTTTAAGTTTAAATTCAATTCTTGACATTGTAGTTAGACCTACTCCCCCCCCAGCACCTTCTTTCACCTCTGCGTTCCACAGATACTCCGGAACAGAAACAATTATCACTTACCCTTCCTTCTGCTGCGTAACTGTCTAGTGTTACTCACAACCTTGTGACAACTACCTGTTGTTCCGATTGCGCTCCTTGTATTATATGAGTGTGTGTGAATGAGCTTGCATTTTGGCAGGGGGTGGAAGGGGAAGAGTAGGTAGGTTGTGCATTGATAGCTATAGTAGATGGTGGAGGGAGCTGCCTAGGAGTTTTTTTTTGCTAGTTGCTTCACGTCGCACCGACACAGATAGGTCTTATGGAGACGATGGGACAGGGCAGGGTTAGGAGTGGGAAGGAAGCAGCCGTGGCCTTAATTAGGGTACAGCCCCAGCATTTGCCTGGTGTGAAAATGGGAAACTACGGAAAACCACCTCCAGGGCTGCCGACAGTGGGGTTTGAACCTACTATCTCCCGAATACTGGCCGCACTTAAGCGACTGCAGCTATCAAGCTCGGTATTGCCTAGGAGTAGTAAGGGGAGGAGTCTAGTTTATTTGCATCAATAAGCTACTAACTTTTGTCGGATTAAAATGATCATAGAATTTATTTATATCAGATTTAAGCATTTGTATTAATTTCAGTAATTGTGCCAAAAGGGGGTTCATTATTTCAATTTTGTCTTTTAGGTTTTTATTCTTGTTATATTGCTGGTCTAAATGAATGTATACATTTTCCAATTCTGTCATTACTTTTCCCTTTTTACTCTTTTTAAAATTCTTAAATCTCTTTCAATAGTTGTAAAACAGTGTCCAGTTTCTTGCATGTGAGCGCTCATTGCAGAATGTTTCTTGTGTATCGCTGCATTTACATGTTCAAAATATCTTATCAGAAAGTTTCGGCCAGTTTGGCCAACAAACAAATAATTGCACTCTGCACATGCAAGCTTATAAATTCCTCATCCTTGATATTGACTACTATTTATATTAACATTATTGTGATTGAAAAAAGTATTTCGGTTTGTGTTTTGGGTTTTGAAGGCGATGTTAAATCTCATTTTCTGATGGTATTAGTGACTTGGTATATGCCTGGGTTAGTAAATGTAAAAGTTGCAAACGTGGATTTTTTATTTTTATCTGGTATGAGATTTGTGGCCAGTTCTATTTTCACTTTGTTGATGATCTTGTTAATCATCCATATTTTATAACCATTATTGAGTACTAGGTCCTTTATAAAATTAACTACTTTCTTTAAACTCTTGTTTGCTAGTAGAATTTTTAGGGCTCTGTAAACTGAACTTAAAAATACTGCTTGCTTGCGAGAATTGGGATGGAGCGACTTGTTCTTGATCGTTAATGGAGCAAACGTTGGATTTCTATAAATTTGTAACTCTTTTTACATTGCTATCTAGAAAATTTACGGAGTCCCACTCTCATTTAACAGGCAAGGGACTCCTTGGAAACAACTTGGCGAACGAAATGGAATTCGATGGGGAGCTATCAATATTAATGGGGCTTGTGGAAGAAAGTACAACTGGCTGAGTCAGCAAAGAGGATCCATCTGGATGTGCTAGGAGTAAGTGATATTCGGGTAAGGGGAGATAATGAGGAAGAAATAAGAGATTATAAAGTGCACTTGATGGGTGTTAAAAAGGGAAGGGCTGAGTACGGTGTAGGGCTGTTTATCATAGTTTCTGTTAGGCATGTAAATGAGCGAATGATATGGGTGGATTTGTCAGTTGGAGGAATTAGGATGACAATTGTCTCAGTGTATTCACCATGTGAGGGTGCAGATGAGGATGAAGTTGACAAGTTTTATGAAGCATTGAGTGACATCGTGGTCAGGGACAACAGCAAGGATAGAATAGTGCTACTGGGCAATTTCAATGCGAGAGTTGGAAACAGACCTGAAGGATACGAAAGAGTGATTGGTAAATGTGGGGAAGATATGGAAGCTAATGGGAATGGGAAGCGTTTGCTGGACTTCTGTGCTAGTATGGGTTTAGCAGTTACGAATATATTCTTCAAGCATAAGGCTATTTACTGCTACACATGGGAGGCTAGGGGTACCAGATCCATAATAGACTATATCTTAACCGACTTCGAATTCAGGAAACCTGTTAGGAATGTACGAGTTTTCCGGGGATTTTTCGATGATACAGACCACTATCTGATCTGTAGTGAACTCAGTATCTCTAGGCCTAGGGTAGAGAAAGTAAAATCTGTCTGCAAATGAATAAGGGTAGAAAATCTCCAGACGATGAAATTAGACAGAAGTACATGGATATGATTAGTGAGAAGTTTCAAACAGTAGACAGTAAGGAAGTTCAAGATATAGAAAGAGAATGGGTGGCATACAGGGATGCTGTAATAGAAACAGCAAGGGAATGCCTAGGAACAACTGTGTGTAAAGATGGGAAAAGGCAAACATCTTGGTGGAATGATGAAGTGAGAGCAGCTTGTAAACGTAAAAAGAAGGCTTTTCAGAAATAGCTCCAAACAAGGGCCAAGGCAGACAGAAATTTGCAATTATTTTGCAAGTTGCTTAACGTCGCACCGACACAGATAGGTCTTACTGCGACGATGGGACAGGAAAAGGCTAGGAGTGGGAAGGAAGTGGCCGTGGCCTTAATTAAGGTACAGCCCCAGCATTTGCCTGGTGTGAAAATAGGAAACCATGGAAAACCATCTTCACGGCTGCCGACTGTGGGGTTCGAACTCACTATCTCCCGAATACTGGATACTGGCCGCACTTAAGCGACTGCAGCTACTGAGCTCTGTGAACGGGAATTTGTACGTAGACGAAAGAAACAGAGCGAAAGAAATAGTTGTTGAATACAAAAAGAAGTCTTGGGAAGATTTTGGTAATAACCTGAAAGGCTAGGTGAAGCAGCAGGGAAACCTTTCTGGACGGTAATTAAGAATCTTAGGAAGGGAGGGAAAAATGAAATGAACATTGTTTTGAATAATTCAGGTGAACTCATAATAGATCCCAGGGAATCACTGGAGAGGTGGAGGGAATATATTGAAAATCTTCTCGACGTAAAAGGAAATCTTCCTGGTGGTGTTGCGAATAGCCAACCTCAAGGGGAGGATGAAAATGTTGATGAAATCACGCTTGAGGAAGTGGAAAGGATGGTGAATTATAGCAGGAAGGCAGGGATGAAATAGCTTCATAGAGTAGTAAGATTAGCATGGAGTGTTGGTAAGGTACCTTCAGATTGGACAAAAACAGTAATTGCTCCTATCTATAAGCAAGGGAACAGGTAGGATTGCAACAACTATTGAGGTATCTCATTGATTAGTATACCAGGTAAAGTATTCATTGGCATCTTGGAAGGGAGGGTGCGATCAGTCGTTGAGAGAAAGTTGGATGAAAACCCGGCTGGTTTCAGACCACAGAGAGGCTGTCAGGATCAGATTTTCAGCATGCGCCAGGTAATTAAAAAATGCTACCAGAGGAATAGGCAGTTGTGTTTATATTTCGTACTTCTAGAGAAAGCATATGACAGGGTACCGAGAGAAAAGATGTTCGCCATAGTGGGGGACTATGGAATTAAAGGTAGATTATTAGACAAGGCCTTTGCTGTTCGTAGTTTATATGGATCATCTGCTAAAAGGTATAAAATGGCAGGGAGGGATTCAGTTAGGTGGAAATGTAGTAAGCAGTCTGGCCTATGCTGGTAACTTGGTCTTAATGGCAGATTGTGTCAAAAGCCTGCAGTCTAATATCTTGGAATTAGAAAATATGTGCAATGAGTATGCTATGAAAATTAGCCTTTTGAAGACTAAACTGTCAGTAGGTAAGAAATTCAACAGAATTGAATGTCAGATTGGTGATACAAACCTAGAACAGGTTGATAATTCCAAGTATTTAGGTTGTGTGTTCTCCCAAGATGGTAATATAGTGAGATTGAATCAAGGTGTAGTAAAGCTAATGCAGTGAGCTTGCAGTTGTGATCAACAGTATTCTGTAAGAAGGAAGTCAGCTCCCAGACAAAACTATTTTTACATAGGTCTGTTTTCCGACCAACTTTGCTTGATGGGAGTGAAAGCTGGGTGGACTCAGGATATCTTCTTCATAAGTTAGAAGTAACAGACATGAAAGTAGCAAGAATGATTGCTGGTACAAACATGTAGGAACAGTGGCAGGAGGGTACTCGGAATGAGGAGATAAAGGCTCATTTAGGCATGAACTTGATTGATGATGCTGTACGCACAAACCGGCTTTGGTGGCGGGGTCATGTGGGGCGAATGGAAGAGGACAGGTTACCTAGGAGAATAATGGACTCTGTTATGGAGGGTAAGAGAAGTAGAGGTAGACCAAGACAACGATGGTTAGACTCAGTTTCTGACGATTTAAAGATAAGATGTATAGAACTAAATGAGGCCACAGCACTAGTTGCAAACAGAGGATTGTGGCGACGTTTAGTAAATTCACAAAGGCTTGCAGACTGAACGCTGAAAGGCATAACAGTCAATAATGCTATTGTATGTATGTATGTATGTATGTATGTATGTATGTATGTATGTATGTATGTATGTATGTATGTATGTATATGTATTATGACAAACGTGTCATCCACGTAACTCATCCAAAGGCGTAGTCCTTCTATGTTATTCAAAATTTTAAAAATTTCCAAACGATCCATATAAATGTTAGCCAGTATACCTAATGCAGGTTTGCCCATTCTTAAGCACATTTGATGATATGTCTTTTGATTAAATGTAAAGTAATTATTACTTAAAACAAATCTCAATTCTGTACATTAATGAATTCTTCTATTTCACATCTACTTAATTTGCTGTGACTGAATAAATTACGTTTGATTATATTAATGTTTTCATTAATTGGTATGCATAGGTACATGTTAGTTATATCATATAAACACATTTTGTGGTGCAGTTGTACGACGAATTTATTAAGCTTATCACAGAATTCAATTGAGTTATTGATTGCAAAATTGTTAAATTTATAGTGCTTTTTCAAAACTGTATGTGTAAATTTGAAAGTCTTATAAGTTTGGCTATTCATGCAGTTTGGCTGTTGGTATCTTAAGGTTCATATTTATCAGTTGCTGACACACTAGTTCATTAAAGAGGAAGGACGAATTTTTAAGCAATTTCTTTAGATTCCGTTGAATTTTTACTGTAGTATCTTTATTGAGTAGGCTCCATTAGAAAAAAAAAAAAATCCTCTCTTTACTTAATGTAATCTTACTTATTTAAGATAACTGTAGTTTCCCCTTTATCAGTTGGTTACTATAATATCACTTTCGTTAATTTTAGTCTTTAATTCTTTGATTTGCTTAGTGAGAACGTATTCAAGTTATTATTAATCTCTCTTACCAATGCTGGAAGTTTCTTTCTAACCTCGAATCTAGTATCATTTAGCAGTTGTAAAGGCAATTTCCCTATGTTAGATTCTACTTCTGCTATAGTGGTTATTACGTCTTCTATTTGACGATGGTTAGGCCAATTAAATTTTGTGCCTTTATTCAGGAGGCTCATTTCACTATCCGTAAAAGTGATATCCGATAAATTTACAGTGGTTGGGATGCTTTTAAGATCCAAATTAGCCTGTTTTACTCTTATATTACGTTCTTCTGGTTTTGATTTATTCTCTCTTCTTCTTTAGCATTTGTCCAGCCTGGTGGCAGGGTCCACTGTGTGGATTCGTTGTCTCCATTTAATTCGGTCACTGGCCATGTCAGGATGTAGTCTTACAGCTTTCAGGTCGTCGTGCACTGTATCGATCCATCACTGTCTTGGTCGTCCCTTATTTATTCTCTCTTAAATATGATATTTTGTTTTCTAAAGTTTTTCTTGCTTTTCTAATATATCAACAAGCTTCTCATGAGTAAAATTTTGTATAGATTGCCATTCTAACAGGGTTAAAAGCTCAGAAATTTGTAAGTGTGAATGATAAAACTGTAAGTTTAAAAACAATTCCAACACCAGATTATAAAATAATAAGAAGAAACAGCCACCCACCACCCTGGCTAGGTAATTGATCCTGTGGTATCAAACGTTCGAGCACACGGGTTGTACATGTCCACCCAAACGCCCTGGAAGGCCGGGACCGTCAGAGGCCACTGTCTCACGTGTTTGAGTTGTTTCAGCGCAGCCCTCAGAAATCGACAACTCTGCAGCTGGGAATGTCACAACCGACTGTGTGGCGGATTCTTCGCAAGCAACTAAGGGTGAAACCGAAGAGACAACAAACCCTGCAGGCGCTCACAGATGGTAACAATAATTGAAATTAATTATTGTAATCCCACTTCAATACGGATCATGAAATTTCTAAATAATAGCTCACAGATGGTGACGAGGTTCGCACACAATTTGCCGACAAGCAGGCTGCAATGACAGCTAATGATGATTTTGGTGACAGACTCATCTTCAGCGACGAAGCAACGTTTCATGTGTTGGGGAAAGTGAACCGTCACAATGTGTCCATTTAGGGGACAGAACGTCCACCTGTTGTACGGGCTTCCTTCCTGGCACCCTACTACAGTGGAGAACATGACGAAACTAGAGAGAGTTCAACGCCGAGCAGAACGACTAATTACTCAACACGGTCATTTAAATACAGCCAGGTCACTGCCCTCCATAACATCCCTCTGTAAACAAATAGATATTACTTTCCTGAGAAAATCCCTCGCAGGTAACATTCATATAAACCCTTTCAACCGCTTACAGCTGAACTATCGTTCCGCTCAAAGAGGTCGAGGTGTGTCCCTTTTCCCTCCATTTGCAAGAACAGCATCATATCAAAGTGGCTTCTTTAGTCGTTCTGCTCGGTTGTGGAATGAACTCCCACCGCAGATAAAAGAACTACCTGCAGAAAATTTCTGTAAAGACGTAAAATGGATGTAAATATAACGAAACCCTCTGTACAAAACATAATTTATCTACTGTGAGAATGTTCAGTATGAGTGGGAGGATGGATGAAAGTTATGGGGTCCCGAGTGATTGAGACGGTAAATGGGTATGAGTGAGCCGGCCTAGCTAAAATATATGTGGGGTTTCGAGAGAGAGAGAGAGAGAGAGAGAGAGAGAGAGAGAGAGAGAGAGACTGTGTGTGTGTGTGTGTGTGTGTGTGTGTGTCGAATGACTTGAATGTTGAACAGGTCTTGTGAGTATAACTGTATGTAAATATGCCTATGTAAATATTTTAACTGTATATAAGAACATAATGTAGAATGTAACTGTATATTTGTATATTATAATTTTAAGTGGTGATGGAGGCACTTTTGTGTATATGGGGCTATGCCCTTTCTCCATTCACCATCCCTAAATTGTAACTACAATTAGTGGAAAATAAATAATAATAATAATAATAATAATAATAATAATAATTGACTTCGACTCGCCCAATAGTCGAGTGTCCCTTCTAACCTTCCGGTGCACAAACAAGATATACACTGCAGTAAATGTTCACGCACCTATCAATGAGGACAATAAACGTAACCCTGAAAGTACCGACAAATTTTGGGAAGAACTAGAGGACATCATCAGCAAAGTCCCAGAGCGTCATACAATCATTCTACTCGGGGACTTCAACGCACAGTTAGGGAAAGAGCGCAAATTTAGAGACATTGTGGGAGAATACCCAGCTCACTTACGAACAAATAGAAATGGGGAGCGTCTAGTGGGACTCTGCAAAGCTTTCAACCTGGTAATGAAGTCAACGGCCTTTAAGAAACTACCAAGGAAACAGAAGACCTGGACGTCACCCAACAACCTCTTAGGGGAATTTCAGATAGATCATGTTGCCATTGCAAGGAAAGCCCATAGAGAAATCCAGAATGTAAGAGTGTTAAGAGGAGCGAATTTGGACTCCGACCACTACCTCTCCAAAATAAAGCTGAAATTTCTACCTAGGAACACTAAAAGAACCAAGTCAGTTAAACTTACTAAGTTTGATTTAGAAAAACTTGCAACTTGCAAACAGTTTACAGAGAAATTGGAAAGAATAGAATGCAGAGATTGGGATGAATTGAGGAAAAATCTAGTAAAAGTAGCAACAGAGACTGCGCCATTACTAAAACAGAAGAAGCATGCCTGGTGGACAGCTAGATGTGAAGAAGCGGTAATGCAGAGGCAGATGGCCTGGTTAAAGTGGAACTCACAGAAGACACAAGAAAACAGACAGAAGTTCATAGAGCAACGGAAGATAACTGCCAATATCATCAGACAAGTGAAACGGCAATTCACAAAAGACCAATTGACACAGTTGGATGATGACTTCAAGAAGAACAATACCAGAAACTTTTACAGAGGCTTTAAACGGAACGTTAGTCACTACAGTCCACCCAGTCTCCATTTCCGTGGACCAGATGGGAAGATAGCCTATAATGACACTGACAATTGCCACCTTCTCGCCAAGTACTTCGAGGATCTCCTTAATTGTGAATCACCTGATACCTTTTTTGTTTACCAAGACAACATCAAGCAACCAAACTCGCAACCACCATCCAAAGAAGAAGTAATACAAATCATCCAGTCTCTGAAAAACAACAAAGCATCCGGAGAAGATTCGATAGTAGCCGAACTATGGAAGCAGGCTGGAGACAAGACTGTAAGCAAGCTGACAGAAATTCTACAAAACATCTGGGAGACCGAAACATTACCTAGTGACTGGACCACTGCACTGATTCATCCCTTGCACAAGAAAGGAGACTTGACTGACATCAATAATTATCGAGGAATCTCATTGGTACCAGTCACATACAAAATTTTCTCTAAAGCCTTATTAAATAGAGCCGAACCTCAACTAGACCCACAATTAGGAGAGTACCAGGCAGGATTTAGAAAAGGACGCTCTTGTACAGAACAGATACTCAATCTGCAATCAGTATTACATCAAGCAAAAATGGCCGGTAAGAAATACCTTGTCATTTTCGTCGACTTTACAAAGGCGTATGACTCGGTAGACAGACCTACTCTTATGAAGATTTTGCAGGAACTAGGACTTGATGAGAAGACCCATAACCTAATCAAACAGACTTTAAGCAACACCAGGTCACGAGTAAAGTTCAGAGGAGTCATATCAGAAAGTTTTGAAATTAAATCAGGAGTGAGACAGGGAGATGGTCTGTCCCCTCTCCTCTTTAACTGTGCCTTGGAGAAAGTAATAAGAGAGTGGCGAAAGGAGTTAGCTAGAATGGAGATTCCAAGTGGCATTTATTTGGGACATAAGCGCAATGAGCTCAATGTTGACTGTCTGGCGTATGCTGATGATCTGGCCCTGATATCTAATTCAATAGAAACTTCAGTGAAACAACTAAATGTTCTCAGACAACAAGCAGCAAAGGTTGGGCTACATGTGTCTCTCGAAAAAACACAATTCATCACGAACATCGGTGAATCTCCTTGTACGTTGCATCTGGAACAGGGAGAGATCAGGAAAACCAATAGGTTTAAGTACTTGGGAGAATGGTTGGAATCCAATCTCTCTGAAGGAACAGCTTTGTCAACTCGAGTTAACAGGCTTGAAATGGCCTACCAACTGACCAAGAATACGTATAATAAAAAGTGTCTCTCTCGTAATACTAAGATGAAGCACTACCAGACAGTCATCCGCCCTGAAGCCTTATATGCTTCAGAATGTCTAACATTCAACAGAAAGGGACTCATGGAAAAACTTGAAATCCAGGAAAGAAAGATAATGAGGAAGATACTGGGGCCAGTCAAGGAAGGGGACAGTTATAACAGACGGCCTAACCAAGAGCTCTACAAGTACTGTGAAAGAATAACGAATGTAGCAAGGAAGAGACGCCTAGCATTCTATGGGCACGTCTACAGGATGCATCCTACCAGGTTGACCAACCGGATTCTCAGCTACTGGCAAAATAGGAAGACCAAGTCACCATGGTTGATGGAAGTGAATAAAGATCTACAGGAACTGGGAATAACAGAAGGAATCTTAAAGGATCGTACAGCACTCAGGAAGATGCTTAAACATAAGAAGTTCCAGGACAGATTATCAACAAAGAAGACTGGCGCCCTTTGGACAAAGGAGAGGAAGGAGCAACACAGCCTGAGGATGCGCAACTACTGGGCAAACATCAAAGCCCATTCCAAAATGCAATAGTTGAATGTCGTGGTCCTTAGCTGGCCTATACGAAACAAGAATAATAATAATAATAATAATAATAATAATAATAATAATAATAATAATAATAATAATAATTTAACCCGTATGCACCCATAAGTGGACTGGTACGCGCTCGAGCGGCTGGGCCAGGAGTCCACAAGCAGAGTGGTACGCCGGGATGCAAGGTCGAATATTGGAGACATTTGTGACATATGCTGGCTTTTCCGGAAACATTTCTAATTGAAATCTGTTCTTGGTGTCTCAAAGTGTCACCAGAGTGCTCTGGTATGCTTCTTTGGCAAAGAGAATTGATTAAAATATCGACTGAGAAATCTGTATTCTGTTGTTGACAAGACGACTAAGAAGGAAGTCGATTGCTCACGCGAAATGCTCAGTAATAGCGAAATTCAAAGCATATTTGATGTTTTAGGCTCTGATTTCAGCAGTTTTAGTGAGGAAGTTATTAGTGATCCTGTGTATGAATGAACACGAAATATATCACCAGAGATCTTTCGCGTAGTAATATCGTGCAACATGGAATGCAGAATGAACTTTCTCCCGCCCCTCAAGATCCGATTGCGACTGTCGGATTTGAACCTACGACCTTGGTACCTGGATGTGAACACTTTACCACTGATCCTCAGACTGAATAATAATAATAATAATAATAATAATAATAATAATAATAATAATAATAATAATAATACACCGAGTGAGACATACGGCTGTAAGTTCGTATTTGGGTATAGGTTCGAATCTCATCATTCGCTTACTCGCGATTTGTTTCCCATTAGTTCCTTATTTCCAAATCAGGCAAATGTTAGGCTCATATCATATTGGTTTCCTATTATTTCCTTATTTCAAAATCAGGCAAATGTTAGGCTCGTGTCATAATTAAGGCGATAACACACACTAAAGAACTTCCGAGGTGAGATGTTAATGAAAAATTTAAGATTTCAAAGGGATTTTTTAATGCGTTATATTTCTGTATTGTTCTGTTTTTTGTGTCATGCGCAATAGTGTGGAATTTCTCAATAATATAAAACAGGTCCCGTGATAATACGCACAGTCGATCACCCACTATACTGTTTTAGCCGAAAGCTTGAAACACCCAGGTTGCATACTAAAAAGTTGGCGGATTCCTAGGAATGTCAGAGCAAAGGGCGGGAGGGTGCATATGGGTTAATACCTTTCATGATAACATACCTGTGTGATTGTACCTTTTTTGCTCTCACACAAATGAAAATACAGAAACCAAGCTAATGTAGAGGCTGATCTTTGGTTCGAGTGACTATGCTTGTAAAACGCTTGGTCTTTGGAAAACATCACCATCCGTCCCATTGATCCAACAACCACAACAAGTGGTTTTTGATGATGATGATGATGCTTGTTGTTTAAAAGGGGTCTAACATCGAGGTCATCGGCCCCTAATGGTACGAAATGAGATGAAATGGAATGGCAAATTAAAAGTCCAAACTTCTCCACTGACCAGAATTCAAAACGTGAGGATGAAATGAATGGATGGATATGAATTTAAAACAATCAGTGGATGCGACCCGCAATGCTTTACATTCACAGAAACTGACGTAAAACAATAGGATTACTGACCAAGGGACTGCTGCTATAGCATAACACTGAATCGATAATGCTTGCAGTCTAAAGGGGGTCCAAAATACAAGTTATCGGCCCCTTATAACGGTACTTATCGCTAGGAAAGCAGAACCATGGTATTTGTCATGTTGCGGTACTAATCAAAAGTAGCAGAGATTCGTGGTATTCCACACATTATGGTACTACTCACAGGTTATGAAATTCGATATGTAATACAGACCTATGGTTTTTCTCACATTGCAGTGCCATTTACAGGCAACGCAACCCTGTGGTGCTCATCACAGAAGAGTACTAACCACAGGGACCTGCACTATCCTGTGGTGTTCTTCATATAGCGCGTACTAATCATAGGCAAGGCAGAACCATGGCAGCTATCATCCCAGGGTCCTGCACATATGGGGGTACTAATCACAGGTACTGCAAAAGCCGACTGCACGATGCTCCTGTGTGCAACTAATCGCAAACCTATTTGGTACCTAATATAGTGATACTACGCGCAAGTAAAAGCGACCCATGGTGTTCTCCGCGTGGTGGTACTAATCACAAGTAGTTTTGTGGTTCCAAGACAATCATCCCTTGGTCGCCCCTTTTAGTCACCTCTTACGACAGGCAGGGGATACTGTGGGTGAATTCTTCGTCTGCGTCCCCCACCCACAGGGGGTTGTGTGTTTGGTCCGCGAGAGGTATCTTATTTCCCTTAAGTCCGCCGGCAAGCCGGTTAGGACCCACTATCTGCCACCTGGGACGCGCCACGTATGAGTATCACCTCTCCCCCTGCTACGCCAGCGTAGTAGGTTCGTGGACAAGTGGTTTTTTTCCAATTTAGTTTCCAGAACTAGACTGTTGTAATTATTAGCTAAGTGTCATATTGTTTTATAATTTCTGTGCATATACAAAGCATCTTTATGTAAATTAAGTTAAATTAAACTTTGAAAGAAAGTAAATATTAGTCCTAAGTCATACGAATAAAATAAGACAGGATATAATTACAAAATTTTGTTTTTTTTGCTTACGGAATGTAATACGTTCTGTAGCTAACAGGTCCTTGGACATGCATGCACTATGCTCAGAGGGCCTCAGAGACAAAAAGTTTGGGAAACCCTGCTCTAAAGGATGCATTGTAGAAGAAATATGACCTACCATAATACTGTTTATTTCCTCTTCTGGAAGATCCGTTAGTGATAGATGATAATCGGACAGCCGTTTCCCCATGGGAACACGAGATCTTGTTGTTCCTCCGGTGATATCCAGGTACTTTGTTACTACTTCCTTTGTGCTATTACTTCTATCACCCTGCAAATACCAGAAGCAAAGTAAACAATTAGTTCATTAAAAATTTGTTGTTCAAGCAACAAAGTACATACTTTAAATTATAAGTATTTCTTAATATGTAGATCAGGGGTTTCCAAATGGCGGCGTGCATGTGGCCCGCAAAGACATATAATGCGGCCCACGAGAGCATTTTAATAAATAATGTGAAGAATATTTACTAAATAATATTTTATGGGTCGTTCAAAAATGTATTCTTTATATTCGTTATAGACCCCATTCCAATAATAATGCTACTTGCTTTATGTCCCACTAACAACTTTTACGGTTTTCAGAGACGCCGAGGTGCCGGAATTTTGTCCCGCAGGAGTTCTTTTACGTGCCAGTAAATCTACCGACACGAGGCTGACATATTTGAGCACCTTCAAATATCACCGGACTGAGCCAGGATCGAACCTACCAAGTTGGGGTCAGAAGGCCAGTGCCTCAACCGTCTGAGCCACTCAGCCCGGCACACCCCATTCCGAACGAGTTCATTCTTTAATATTATTTCCTCTTTTTAAGAATTCACTTTATCTGAATGGATTATGTTTCATGTTTAAATATTTAAAATCCAAGTTTCACCTAATGATTGGTTTTATACGTCCCACTAACTACTTTTGATGTTTTTCGGAGACGCCGAGGTGCCAGAACTTCGTCGCTCAGGATTTCCTTTACGTGCCAGTAAATCAACCAACATGAGGCTGACGTATTTGAGCACCTTTGGAATGATCTAACATCGACCCTACCAACTTCCGAAGGCCAGCGCCTCAACCATCTGAGCCACTTAGCCCGGCTCCAAATTTCATTCTTATGCAATTGTAAAATAATGTTTACCTATATAATTAAAATTAAAATCTTTACTTCAATTAAATTATGCATATTATTTTTTATAATGATACTTCTGTAGACCTACTATATGCAGAATTTTACAAAAATTGGCCTATTATTCAAGTGCGACCCGCAAACATGACTAAGGTTTCCAATATGGCCCTCAAGCCCATACAAATTGAAAACCCCTGATGCAGATTATCTTGGTGGGATTTCACCCAAAAAATACATACTCTACTGAGAATTAAATATTCATCGCCCAACGTATGTGGTCTAAATTACAGCCCCATTAAAAATAAAACCTAAACCACTGAATGTCAGGAAAGGAATACATTTTTACAAAAAGCAAAGATTAAGGATAAATGTTCTTCAAAATCCCACAAATGGCTCAAGTCAGAGTAAGCAACAGCTCATAACTACACAATACACTATCATTAATTTATTGTGGAAACCTGGATAAAATCAGCATGTATTCTTAATTGCACAGATGAATGTGAGGAGGTATTTTATTTACTTATCAGCTGATTTACCCATGCTTTGCTACGGAATTCTACATCGTATACAGAGTTCTAGGTTGAAAGTAAGATTGTATTAAACTGCATAGTTTTTAACGTTACCCTAGAAACGTGATGGGGAAGTCACCAAATGCCTTTTCTCATGTGAAGGCTGCGTTGGGGTATTTTCATTGTCATGGTAGACCCTCTTGACTATTGTCAGTCACAATCAAGTTGGGGAGTTCTCATTATAATACCAGACACTCGTTCTCCATCTGTGTTTGTACATCCTCAGAAAGACTGACTTTGTGGTTTTCCCAACTGAAGTCAACATAGGTCATTACGACAACGTCACTAGGAATGTCACGATTAAAAGCAATGTTATCACATAAAATACTCAATCAAATTAAAAACCACACATTTTCTCACTTTTAAAGAACACTACTACGCTACTCATCTAACAGTCCAAAGTTCCAGAGCTGGAATGACAAGACCGCAGACAGCCGTGAACACGTTCCTTTTGTTGTTGTTGGGGGCGAATAGTAGAGAGTCCCAGGGCGAAAACTATGCCCTGCTATTTACCTGTTTCCAAGGAGTAGCCGATGGGTCAGAAAACCTCAATTCACTACACTGGCGAGGGAAAAAACTATCTGACTTTGAGGAAAATTTTTCTTCCAAGCCAGAGGAGAAACCCCCCCCCCCCACCTCTTCGCTGCTAATTTGGAATAAAATGAATATAGAATTTAATAAAAATGAAGGGGAAGAAGCATTTCTTAAGAAACGGCTCTTTTCAGGGTTGAATTTTGTTATTTAGTGAACTGTGGAGGTATAATTTGGAATAGGCCGAAATTGTAATTCTATACCAGGTCATCAGTGAGTCTCTGCCATAATTCTGTTAACTGTGCACATTGCTCATTCCAATTAGATCTTCACCAGTGGGGCTTCGGGGACTCTCCAGCGTGTGATTGTGCTGCTTTAGTCCAGACCATGCATCATATAATGGACGAATGCCCTCTGCGTGCTTATGGTGGAGACCGAAAAGACTTTGCTGATGTCTCAGAATCCCTAGTGCAGTGGATAAACAATTTAGATATCCATGTGTAATTGTTCCCTACTTACCATGTATTCTTTGCAGGTTTTTCTTTTGTATAATATTGTATATTGTGTATTGTCCATTCTGTAAATTCCATACGCTTAATAATAATAATAATAATAATAATAATAATAATAATTCCAATTAGCGCATCAGAGTAGGGAGTGAATAGCTGGACTACTATGATGAACCAATGTGTTACGTACCATCAGTATCAGAAAATGTATGAACCAGAGGAATGGCATTCTAAAGAAGAAAGTTATCTAACTCCCTGGTTTCTTCCGCCAATATTCAGGCAGGCTGTTATACTCGATTGCAGCAATAATCCCATCTACCGGAGATAAGTGGCAGCAGATGAGGCAAAGAACATCACAAGAAACAATGTTTAGTGTAATGTTATTGTTGATCAATTTTATTAGCTTTCGATATTGTAGGCCTTCACATTTAGTTTCCTTCCGACTCTGAAATACCACTCTTATCACAGTCTGTACAGTAAATCTGAATAAAACATAAATGATCGGAAATTTTATTCTCTGAAACATTAGTTATGTAGTATTTATCGATAGGACCACTATTAACAAATATTTAAGAATTAAATTTTAGGCCTTCCCCTAAACTACTATTTCACTTTGTGTGAATAAATTAATTTATAGCCTAGATTGTAGTGGCTTATTCCCCGACTTTACATACCGATTTTCATTAAATTCTCTTCAGCAGTTTTCTCGTGATGCGTGGACATACATACATACAGAAATGACTGAAAATTTAAAAGTGCATTTCCTTGTTACTGTGGATATGTCTGATACAGAAATACCATTCTTTTTAAATTATGAGCAATATACAGAAAAAACGCTTATTTTATATGTATATAGATTTATTTATTCATTTATGTCACAGTGCAAAAATGAAAGATGACAACAAAAAACACAATATGGACACAAGTAGACAAATATGTGTCCATCAAGAGACTCCAAGCAGTTCCCACCCAAACCTTAGCCACTTCGAGAGCACTTGTGATGAGGTAATAACATGTATAGTAGTGCTGGTAGGCATGCATAGAACAATTTCTCAAATTACAGTCGACTCTTGATAAGTTGACACTTGTTAATTTGATTCTCTCGATTTTTTCTTGTCCTTTGAAAAATACTCTATAAATTGAAAAAAATCAATGTTATTTGGTCCCCTTGGTAATTTGAAGTTGTAGGAATGGCATCTTGCTCGCAGACATTCTATAATTTGAAGTCGGGCTTCCCTACTCTCTATAATTTGAAGTCTATGATTACAGTATGTATTGTTATTGTGCACAGACCTGTCGTTTGTGAACATCAATAATGAGATGTATGAGTGAGTTCGCAATCTTGAGTCTTCTTTCAAACGTTAAAGTGTGTTACAGTATGTTAATGTTTGATTTGTGTAATTTTTAAGTATCAAAATGAGTTCAAGAAAGAACAAGTGTCTTTCCGTAAGTGAAAAAAAAGCGTGTGATTCAAGCTGTGGAGGATGGACAATTAAAAAACATGTCGCCAAACAGTTTAGTATTTTAGCATGGACATTGTTGATGATTTTGAAAAATAAAGGTCGCGTCACCGAAAGTGCCTTAAGTGCGAGTAGAAAAAGGTCACATCAGGGTGAGTTTCCCCGTCTTGACGAGTGCTTGCTTAAGTGGATTCGTCAGTGTAGAGGACAAAACGTTCCCCTGGGCGGTTTCATACTGAAGAAAAAAGCCAAGTCTTTTGCGCAGTCTCTCGGTATTAAAAGATTTGCAGCAAGTGAGGGGTGGCTTTCAAATTTCAAAAACAGACACGCCACTACATTTAAAAAGATCTGCAGAAGACAATTCCATTTGTTCCGAATGGATTGACGAACTAAATGAACTTTTGAATGGCTATGACTCAAGGAACATATTCAACACAGACGAAACTGGGTTTATTTTATAAATGTCTTCCTGATCGCACCCTGACATTCAAAGACGAGGAGTGTCATGGAGGGAAACTGAGCAAGGAAAGAATAACTGTCCTAGCATGTAACATGGATGGATCTGAAAAGTTGAAACCACTCATTATAGGGAAATATGCGAAATCACGCTGCTTCAAAGGAATAAAAATCGCTGCCCACAGCTTATCGGTCAAACAAAAAAAGCATGGATAACGACAGAGTTGTTTAATGAATGTGAGACCTCGGTTAACGGTGACATGAAAAAGGAAAAACGCAAAATCTTACTGTTTTTGGACCACTGCACCGTGCACAATAACCCACCACCATTAGACCACGTAAAACTGATTAATTTTTTTTCCCCCCACCCAACACGACATCAAGATTGCAAGTATTAGACCAAGGCATTATTCAAAATTTAAAAACTCCCTACCGCAGAGAAATTGTTTCTCTTGTGCTGGATAGCATCGAAAAAGGTGAGAAGGTGAACATAACAGTTTTGACCGCTATAATCATGACCGATAAGGTCTGGAAAAATGTCAACCCAACCACCATTTTTTTTTTGCTAGTTGCTTTACATAGCATCCACACAGATAGGTCTTATGGTGACGATAGGACAGGGAAGGGCTAGGAGTGGGAAGGAAGTGGCCGTGGCCTTAATTAAGGTACAGCCCCCAGCATTTGCCTGGTGTGAAAATGGGAAACCACGGAAAACCATCTTCAGGGCTGCCGACAGTGGGGTTCGAACCCACTATCTCCCGAATACTGGATACTGGCCGCACTTAAGCGACTGCAGCTATCAAGCTCGGTCCTACCACCATTTATAACTGCTTCAAAAAGTGCGGGTTTAAACAAACCGAAAACGTGGAACAGTCATCAGAGCCGCCAATATTTACGAATTTTGACTCAGGATGGGGACTTCTACCTAACTGTGGAGAGTTAACGTTTGAGGATTACGTTCAAGTTGACATCAGTGTCTACGGTGCCCTAACCGATGCTGACCTGTTGGATTTACCCTTTGGACGAGGACGAGGAAGAAAACGAAGATCAACTGCCAATTCCAGTCACACTGAGCGAGGCAATGACATCTCTTACTACCCTACGCTCCTACGCCCTCAGAACGGACACAAGTGAAGATTTCTTCTCAGCTCTTTTTTTTTCTTTACGTCGCACCGACACAGATAGGTCTTATGGCGACGATGGGATAGGAAAGGCCTAGGAATTGGAAGGAAGCGTCCATGGCCTTAATTAAGGTACAGCCCCGGCATTTGCCTGGTGTGAAAATGGGAAACCACAGAAAACCACGGAAAACCATCTTCAGGGCTGCCGACAGTGGGGCTCGAACCCACTATCTCCCGATTACTGGATACTGGCCACACTTAAGCGACTGCAGCTATCGAGCTCGGTCTTCTCAGCTCTTACCACTATCAAAAATTCATTGGACAATGATAGCTGGAAGTCGCTCACTCAAAAGAAAATTATGGACATCTTTTTTAAAATGAACATTTCTGTATGAACATTTCATAACTGTACAAATGGTGTGAAAGAAATGAGTAAGTGTAAGTGAAACTCTTGTTTATTTGAATTTTTCCCTCCCTCCCTCTTGGTTATTTGAACTCCTATTATTTTGAACTCTCAATAAATTGAGCTTTTTCTCTGGTCCCTTGAGTTTCAAATTATCGAGAGACGACTGTATATAAAAAATGGATGAGTACCTTTCTTTTTCTATGAATTTAATTATAATGTTATTGGTTTAACATCCCACTAACTACTTTTATTGTTTTGGGGATGCTTAGATACCTGAATTTTGTCCTCTAGGAGTTGTTTAATGTGCTGGTAAAATCTACCAACATGAGGCTGGCGTATTTGAGAATCTTCAAATACCAATGGGACTGAGCCGGATCAAACCTGCCAACCTGAGTTCAGAAGGCCAGCACCCTCTTTTACCTTGCATTGACAGACAGGTCTTATGGCAATGATGAGATAGGGCAGGGCTAGGACTGTGAAGGACGTGACCCTTGCCTTAATTAAGGTCATCCCTAGCATTTTCCTGGTATGAAAATGGGAAACCACTGAAAACCATCGTCAGGGTTGCCGACAGTGAGGTTCGAACTCACTGTTTCCCAAATGCAAGCTTACAGAACAGAGTAACATACTTCCACATCTCATACTATACAGAACAGAGCTGACATGAATCAGAGCCCAAAAGGGTAATGATGTCCAAGGTAAACACACTGTTTTCCCATAGCACTTATACGACCACGATAACACATAAATTTATACTTGGGGAAAAAAAAAAAAAAAAAATGCTAGTGGCTTTACGTCGCACCGACACAATTTATACCATACTTTGTGAGGGCACTCTGGTAGCTACTTCTCCCATGGGCAGCTCTGAGTGGCAGATCTGCATTATTTATTTATGCATCACAGGGTACCACAAAAACAAGTTGTCTACCATGAAGTGTTAGGGGGCATTGGAGTAAGCTATGAACCCATCGGTGCTAGTAAAGAAATATTTTGAAAATAGAAGACAAATCTTATGATAAAGTATGGTATTATAACGTGCAGAATCAGAATTTTCCCCCCTTCCAAAGGACGTCAAGGTTGTAGCCAGATTCATTGGCATGGTTAATTTCTTTCACAAATTCATTCCCAATTTTGCTGAGCGTGCAGCCCCATTAAATGCTTTGAGAAGAAAGGATGCCAAATTTGTGTGGGGTGATGCCCAACATGAAGCCTTCATGGACATGAAATCTGCCTTATGTAATGCTCCTGTACTGGCTATGCCAGACTTTTCTAAACGCTTCATCCTTCAGACTGACGCCTCTTCCTCAGGCATATCCGGAGTTCTTCTACAGGAATTTCAAGAAGGGTGTTGTCCTATTTCTTATGCTTACGTGCCCTGAATCCTGCTGAGCAAAATTATTCCATTTATGAGTTGGCAGCCTTGGCTGTTGTCTTCTCTTTAGAACGCTTCAGAATGTACCTGGAACATCTTCCTTTCGATCTGGAAACTGACAATCAAGCGTTGAGCTGGGTACTGGCCAAGCCGCGAAAGACCGGTCGTCTAGCACGTTGGGCAGTGCGTCTCAGCCTTCCAATTTCAAGCCCGCCACATTCGTGGCACGGAAAACGTTGTGGCTGATGGCCTCAGCAGGATGTTGAATTCAGGCAGCTCTGACCCTCAATCAGAGCCAACAGACTCATCTCCCGAACAAGTATCAGCTTTTGTTAATGTAGTTCTCACCGACTCTCCCTTCCTTTTCAAGGATATATCCAAACATCAAGAGGACGATGCTGAGTTAAAAGGGATTATCGACAGGATTAAATCCGGTGAGCATGTTAAGCCCTACATTCTTAAGAATGGTGTCCTGTGTTGTCCTGCTCGCGGTCGCAGAGACACCAAAATTGTAGTCCCAACTAACCTGGTCCCGGCTCTGTTCAAATATTTTCATGAATCCCCAGTGGGCGGTCATCTGGGCGTTTTCAAAGCAAGAGAGAAGATTCGTAACCACTTCATTCGGAAATCCATGGATAGTGAGATTCGTACCCTTGTCAAGTCCTGTAAGATTTGTAACATCAGCAAACCCGCCCCGAATACTCATCTAGGTCTCTTGTCTTCTGAGCAAGCTTCTCGCCCAATGGAAAGACTGTTCATAGACTATATCGGGCCCTTCCCGAGATCTCGGAATGGTCATCGTTTCATACTTGTGTGTGTTGATGCCTTTTCACGTTTTACGTGGCTGTTCCCCACTCGGATGGCTAACGCCAACACCACCATCTCGTGCTTGAAACAGATATTCGCCTCGTTTGGACCCTGTCAATTCTTGGTAAGTGATAACGCTCATGTAACCACTACCCCGTATTACCCGAAGCCAAATTATGCTGAGAGAGTGAATCGTAACCTGTGATCTGCCCTCATCGCTTATCACTCCTCAGACCACTCCAAGTGGGATTTCTCATTACATTGGTTGTCATTTGCATTTAACACTGCTGTCCATGAAAGCCACAAGCAAACCCCTGCTTCGTTAATGTTGGCTTTTACTTCAAATTCTCCTCTATCTAACCTATGGTCAATTAATGATCTTCTGCCCAACAATGCCAGCCCAGAAAAGATCTGAGCTAATTGGCACCATGCACGAAAGAACTTGAAGGTTTATTACGCTAAAGTCCAGCGTAATTACAACCACGGGCGAAGGCCGCATGAGCTCTCTGTGGGTGACCAGGTGTTTATTAAAACACATCCCGTCAGTAGTGCTGAAGACCATGTTATCAGTAAGTTGGCCCCCAGATTTCGAGGTCCCTGCACCATCTTAAAGTTCCTTACCCCAGTAACATTATTGGTGAGCGATCCCGAAAGGAAAGGGATCAGCAGAGTCCACCTCTCCCAGATCAAAGTACCTTAAGTCTGGTAGGGAAGGGTAAATACCATTGTTGGTGACCATGTAGATTTAGTTGTAAGTTATTTGTAAGAATTTCGTTATAAAATAATTTTATTGTAAAGCAGACCCTACACGGTCAGTAATACTAATCAGTAATACTGAGTCAATAATACTGACAGTACGCATCAATATTGTAGCTACCTTACACGATCATTATTACTGTCAATATTTTGGTCAGTACCAGTGCACTAGCTTACCATTGCGGCATTCTCACTTTACAAATAAAGTCAATAACCGTCACTACGGAATGAGATTTATAACATGCAATTGTGGTATTCTATCAAAATGGATCGGAAAGGATGGGCATTTTGTAGCTATCATATTAGTACTGCACGAAAAGCAGTTTTAAACGTAAACGATGGGTTAAAGATTGGCTTAGGAAAAGAGAAGAGTATTCTCATATGAAGTGTTGAGGGAAACACACTATACCGAAGCAGATCATCAGAACTATCTCCGAATGCGTGAGGGTACTTTTGCGAAATTACTACAAATGGTAGAGCCTTTTGTAATAAGGCAAAATACAAACATGCGGTGCTGTTTATCGGTGGCACAGAGATTAGCGGTGACAGTGAGGTATCTTACAAGTGGTATAAATTTTGAAGATTTAAAGTTTTCCGCTGTAATGTCACCAGTTTCCATTAGTACAGCAGTTGTGGAAACATGTAAAGTATTGTGTTAAGTACGTTTATTCTGGCAGCGTTTCATATAGCTCGATAAACTTTTACAATAGGCCTACTTGACGGTTCCACAAGCACCTCTACTTGGCCTTGGTGAGAAACGCATTTGTCGTCCACCACTGCTCCGTTGATACTGACAGAAATAATGACAAGCGCACTCACACGGTCAGTATAACTGTCAGTATCCCCACCACTCTACAGTACTGACGCTCGCAGATCAGGAAATCCGGATCTGCTTCAGTACTGGCCTTCATTCCATCATTCCAGTCCACACGCGATCAGTATTACTGTCAATATTTTTTGGTACTGACAGTTTTATTGATCGTGTAGGGTCTGCTTAAGGTATTTATAAGGTTTTAGTTATAAGGTAATAATAAGTTTGGTTGTAAGTTAGTTGTAATTGTGAAGGTGAATACTTTAGGTATCCTCTAGTGTAATGGATTTAGTATTATAAGTTAGGTAGGTTTTAGTTTAGGGCCACTCCTTGGAATTTGTTCCCCTCACCTTCAGGTTTAGGGTAAACTCCTATAGTTTCCTTTCACCCCCACCATAATCTTGTCAGATGTATTATAGATAGCAGTGCTTACCCCGAGGCTAGTGCCCTAATATCCCTGGTGTGCGAGGGAGAGTCCCTACTGCATACTTATTAAGCCACCCTTTGGGTGACTGCGTAAGATCTTTGAGCCCAGCAGCATACTTTCCTTAAGTATTCCCCTGTCTGCTGCGTTTTTTTTTGTGTTACAGTGGCTGCAGTGACCAGCTTCTTCGGACAGCAACCTGAAGTGCCAAGTTGGGAGGCACACACTGTGCCTTGGGCGCTACCATGCCACACCACGATCCTGTGACGAACGTCCTAATGGAGGCAGTCGGACTGGACGGTGTCTCACCCTGCTGCTTATCTGGTGCAAGATACCACGGGACTGCAATTACATGGCTACCTGGATCGGACTGAAAATTAATGGAGGCTGGCGGCAAACGGCCGTGTCGGCAGCCACATCATCAGTGAGAACCTGTGGCCTAGCTGTGCTGTGACTGGTGTGGAAAAGTGGTGCAAAATACCGAGTCCATAACTCGCCTAATAGGAGGCTTTTGAAAGCTGTTTGGCAACAAAGTGAGAAGTTCCTGGCTGACAAACATTTGAGTGTGTGCATCCTTTGGTGGACAGAGTACAAATTGTCTAAACAATTGAAAAAGGTTCAGAAGGAATTTTGGTGTAATGTGACTATCCATGTAGATTTTGTGATATTTATTGAATAGGTGGATCTATGAACACCTTTATTATTTTTGAAAATTATTGATGAATCGTAAAATCTTGGCTACTAAAAGGACCTGTGGTGTGCTGACAATTTGTTTTGTTAGTTATCAGAAAGTCTGCTTCAAGAAATCGTGTGTGTTAGAATAATGTATCTTTACTATCTGCACTGTGTGAGAACGTTTTATCGCTTTCTCCCCAGGGAAACTATGTTAATGGTCGAGCGTGGCTCGATTTTCGGAGGGGGGGGGGGGGGGAGGAGGAAGATGTCACAGGTGAACAATATAGTGGAAGTGGAAAGTGTTTTTGAAGACTTTATTTGTAAGGTATGATATAATGTTTTATTTGTAATGACCTAACCTGTACTGTGTAATATTTTTAACATATGTATTTGTAAATAGTAGATTACAATTCTGTACTTACTGGAAGTATCTAGAAAATTGTTGAACAGAGTGTGTTGCCTTTTGTGGGTTGTGTGTTCTAGAAGGAATTTTTTAACTATTCTGGAAATGGAAGATTCGCGAACGTGTGTATTCGAGAATGTTAGTTAAAGTTCGCGACGGGAGGAGGAATTGTGATAGGTGAACCTAGGAGGGGATGGGCGGACTCAGGCATTCTGACTGGCTACTCCAAGGCCAGGGTTTTCCTATATATAGAGAGGCAGCGTTCGTGGGAATTCGGTGTTGTCTTGGCCTGATCTGCCTTTAGTCTGTGTTGGTCTGCGTTATGTGCGACGTCTTGCTTCCGGGATGGCGCATCTTCGGGTAAGCACTCTTACTTTCCATTCCAGTTAAAATTTCCGTAATGTTCGGTTGCTATTTCGTATAGGAGTCTGCCCTAGCCTAACCTAGATTCGCCAAATTAATTATTTACGACGCCTTAGCCTTTCTGCTGGGGTTTCCTGTTTGTTTTCGAGGCATTCCCATTTCTTATTTCACTAAATATGTAGATTGTAATTTAATACATTTACCTTGGGGTTTGCCTCTGGTAGTTCAGTGTCACTTGATGTATGAGTTTAGGAGAGTACATTCACTTCACTGTAAATTGTAATTGCTTTTATGTTGCTTTTGACCTACTAAATTGCATTGTACAACTGCTTTGGTAACTAGATGTATAGTGATTCGAAATTTTGAATTTACAGAAAAGCATTATCAAAGAACCTCTAAGTTATGTATATCGCAGAGTTTATAGTTCGTATGTTGCAAGTTTGGTGGATTTCGTTTTGGAATGTATTTGTAAAATTTTCACTTGTAAATAATATTTTTCAAATTTAAGGATCACGGCATATTATTTCGAAATCTGCAACCTACGCCATATCCATGCCCTCAGTAGGTCGTACATCCTTCCATTTTCCTGGTTCATTGTCCACTAGTTGGCCCTACTGATATTTCGTATTATGTTGTTGGCAGAGATCCGCGTAGGCCAGCTGATGTTTCTCTGAGTGTATAGTGTTTTTTGATAGTGTGTAGTTGCTCTTACTTCCCTCCTTTATTGTGTTTAGTACTTGTTTTGTGTAACCATCATAGTAAAGGTTACAAGATTTGTCTTCTATTTACAAAATATTTCTTTACTAGCACCGATGGGTTCATAGCTTACTCCAATGCCCCCTAACACTTCATGGTAGACAACTTGTTTTTGTGGTACCCTGTGATGCATAAATAAATAATGCATGCAGATCTGCCACTCAGAGCTGCCCATGGGAGAAGTAGCTACCAGAGTGCCCTCTCTCCACTACAGTCTTGTATGTCTTTGGCTCACTCAATAATGCTGTCTTCTGTAAATCTTTACATATACACTCCCATTGTTCATCAGGGATTTCTGGAATGTCGTCCTTGGAACCTGTTTTTGCCTTCCACTTTTCCCTAAATTTTGTATGACTGCCAATTAGGTTCATCATCATCATCTCCTCCTTTTTCTTCTCCTTCTTAATAATAATAATAATAATAATAATAATAATAATAATAATAATAATAATAATATGATTTTATTGTACTAAGTGCTAACAGAAATGAAAACTGCCATTAATTACTAAATATCGAAGGGATTAAACAAAAAATACACAACAGTAAAACAAGCAAGATACCATACTATCTAATAAAATAATTACACTCAATTATTATAAGCTGCTCTTTCAGTCAATCCTAATTTAAACAAGTTGACAGAAATAATATAATTAAAATTAAATACTTAGAGAAATTATTACAGCTGGTAGAGTATTATCTGCTAAGTATGTGTGCCGGAAATTAAAACTGCTCTTAAATGCCAAAAAAAGAAAAAAGAAGGAAGATTTCTGCAGTAACTTCTCTCAAAACAATGCTGGAGGCTTGAAATACAAATAACGGACCAAGTAGGGTACAGAAAGCCATTCAACCAACTGGGCCACTCAGCCCAGTAGACAGGAAAATTACCAAAATGCTTTTACTGATGTGATGAACTATAATACATATTATATCCGTAAGCAATAAAATTCTACTGATAAGTATATAAATGTCACTTACAGTATTAAGAAAATTACTCCAATACATGCCAGTCATGGCATATAACTATGAAAGCATTGAATGTCAACAGCCTGCTGACCTTGTCTTTCTGTGTATGTCTCTCTCTGTCTCTTTCCTAGTGGTTAACTCTTGCACAAACACACACAGGGATGGGGAAAGGCTAGAATTGGGAGGGTACAGGCAGAGGAAAGCTCACAACAATGCAACCCAATCTGTGTAGCCAACTTCCTCAGTTGCCCTTGTCTTGTGCAGTTTTTTACTTGTTCATCCTCAGAACCACCCAGAATTTGGCACACTAACATGGAATGGACTACGATTTTCCAAAATCTTTTGTCATACTGCAATAAAACTGTGTGCAGCATTTGTCTGTAAAATCATTTGAGAAGGGAACTTCCATCTTTCCCACAAAAATGGAAATAAATTAAAAGAAATTTAGTTGCGAATCCATTTTATTTTTATTCTTCTGCTGCTTTTTCCCATATATGTGGGGTCGCGGGTGCTGTGTCACACATGTGTATTTGGCCCTGTTTTACGGCTGGCTGTCCTTCCTGACACTAACTCTATAAGGAGGGAATAAATAATAATTATAATAATACTTGTTACGGGGTTACCCGTGGACCAAGCAGAGGTTAAAGAAGGTGCCGGGGAGAATGGGTCTAACTACTATGTCAAGAAAGAATTTAAACTGAAATGGAAGGTTATATTTTTTAAAAACAGCAAGTTAACAAATTCTCACTTAGTGAGATAACAATGACATAGCAATTTAGTAACAAGACTTAGAAAAATCCAAGATTTCAAAACTTTAACACACTTGGGTTACAAGCCCCTAGTTTTACAATTTTTGAGCTTCCAGCTCAAACTTCACAGAAGGGCATAAATTTACAAAAGGGCAGAAATCCCCAAAATACCAGGAGCGCTTGCTCCCAACACACAATATCAAGCCTCCCAGAGGCACTTTTACAACACTAGGAAAGAACAGATGTGCTCTCAGTTTTTGAAAGCCTATGCAAGGCGATATCAGAAAATTACAATCACTTGCCATGAACGCACAACTTACCAATTTGACACAGGGGTATCTAGTACCCAACCTATTGAGCCGTTGCGGAAAGAAACAGATTAAGTAAATGGCCCGAAACACAAATCGAATGGAGGCGAGCACTTGCACTCCTAAAATGCATTCTAGAAACCTAAGGGGCACTAGGCCGATGAAACTGGGGCTATTCCCAAACTATGGAGATGACTCGTATAAGAAAGAAATTTAAAACATTACGGAGAGGAAGAAAACCAGTTGCAAAACGTAGTCACCTCAAACCAATATGAAGGGGAGCTCGATAGGTTACCTCACTCTCTATCCCCGATTTATAGTTAAAGATATTATGAAGTTTTTACATAAGCCGGCAGAAATTACATTTTCAGAAAGGTAGGTTACATAGTTAAAGTTTCCAACCTCCCCCTTGGGTTAAACCGCGGAGCTTGCAAGAAATAAAGATGTTAATAGGCCATTACCTTGCTGAAGAACTGCTGCCTGATGAAAGAGGTGCCTCCCGACTCCTGCTTCACACACACACACACACACACACACACACTTAGATGTTGATCAAATGGCCAAGAGACGTGAAAATCCGCAGTTTATAAACCCTCGAGGAAAGTTCGAGACCTTTCATGAATCAACCAGCCACACCCTCTCACTTTTATTGGTTGACATAAAAAGCGACCCTCAGAATCGAGGAAAAAGCCTGTGATAGGCTGAAAATTAATTACAGAAATTCATGATTGGCTAAATTCAAAACTGGCGGATAGAAAAGATCAATATTGCCAACCCAAAAATGAATGAACATAATTTAGTAAAAAAATAACATGAATACAAAACTTCTTCAAAAAGGGTTCTTCTACTTCGCACCAGGGTGCATGATCATAGTTTATTAGCAGCGACATCTGTTGAAAAAGGTCCAAATTCTTGATGACTGGTAAACAAAACACACAGAATTTCATACAGTACATGAAACTTCACAATAAGAAAATTACGTCCAATTACTGTAGTGACATCTTCTGAGTAAAGGTTGAAG
The DNA here is from genome assembly GCF_040414725.1 of Anabrus simplex. Lineage (NCBI taxonomy): Eukaryota > Metazoa > Arthropoda > Insecta > Orthoptera > Tettigoniidae > Anabrus > Anabrus simplex. Next base: position 219,508,677 of record NC_090269.1, on the reverse strand, counting down.
TAGGACTAGTTTCAAGTTCACGATTTCTCCAGTAGTGGAGTTGTTTTAGGCGCAAGATTTAAATGTGCGGCGTAGAAGTGTACCTCCTGGTACAATAATAATTAATAATAATTACGAGGGGAATTCCTCAAGGCAGTATTATTGGACCTTTATGTTTTCTTATATATATATCAATGATATGTGTAAAGAAGTGGAATCAGAGATAAGGCTGTTTGCAGATGATTTTATTCTGTACACAGTAATAAATAAATGAATTGCGAGCGGCTGCAGGGTGACCTTGATAATGTTGTGAGATGGACAGTGGGCAACGGTATGATGATAAACGGGGTTAAAAATCAGGTTGTGAGTTTCACAAATAGGAAAAGTCCTCTCAGTTTTAATTACTGCGTTGATGGGGCAAAAGTTCCTTTTGGGAATCATTGTGCTGATGCTTGTTGTTTTAAGGGGCCTAACATCGAAGGTTATCGGCCCCGGGGATCATTGTAAGTACCTACGTGTTAATATAAAAGACCTTCATTGGAGTAATCAAATAAATATGATTGTTAATAAAGGGTACAGATCTCTGCACATGGTTATGAGGGTATTTAGGGGTTGTAGTAAGGATGTAAAGGAGGGCATATAAGTCTCTGGTAAGACCCCAACTAGTGTATGGTTCCAGTGTATGGAACCCTCACCAGGATTACTTGATTCAAGAACTGGAAAAAATCCAAAGAAAAGCAGCTCTATTTGTTCTGGGTGATTTCCGACAAAAGAGTAGTGTTACAAAAATGTTGCAAAGTTTGGGCTGGGAAGACTTGGGAGAAAGGAGACGAGCTGCTCGATTAAGTGGTATGTTCTGAGCTGTCAGTGGAGAGATGGAGTGGGAGGACATCAGTAGACAAGTAAGTTTGAGTGGTGCCTTTGAAAGTAGGAAAGATCACAATATGAAGATAAAGTTGGAATTCAAGAGGACAAATTGGGGCAAATATTCGTTTATAGGAGGGGCAGTTAGGGATTGGAATAACTTACCAAGGGAGATGTTTAATAAATTTCCAATTTCTATGCGATTATTTAAGAAAAGGCTAGGAAAACAACAGGTAGGGAATTTGCCACCTGGGCGACTGCCCTAAATGCAGATCAGTAGTGATTGATTGAAGGATGTAATCACTATTGCGTGTTTCTGTAGTAGTGAGTGTTGTCTGAATATGAAGAGGAAAGTGTGAGATAAACACAAACACCCAGTCCCCGAGACAAGAATTAATCAGACACAGTTAAAATCCCCGATTCGCTTGGGAACTGAACCAAAGGCATCAACACTGCCCATTCAGCCAATGAGTCAGACAAATTTCATTGTGAATCCATCTCTTCATTTAAAAGAACAAATGTGTCAAGTCTATAATTTCAGGACCACATATCTCAAATTCTACGATGAGCAAACAGTTCAAAATTTCAAAACTAGGTACATAGAACACTTCAGAGCAATTAAAAATATAATAAAGCTTCATTTGTGAACCAGTTGTTAGACACAGGATATAAATTTGCAGACATCATCAAGCATGGAAATTCTCCACGCTGCCTATAGTCCACTCTTACTCCTTCTCATAACAGATGTAAACAAATCATCGTTCCAATTTCAGGAATTATTTGCTGAAGACTGTCATAAAACTGGTTGAAAGCACTTCAATGAATTAATTCATATACCATGATAAAAGTAGTGAAGATAGGTGTAAATCCATGTTATTGTCCAATGGATGTCAGCATTGAGGAATTACAGTTTGATGAACTTTATAAACATTTTCAAAAGTGTCTGATGGACATGCTTCAAGAGATGCACTGATGATTTGCCTTCTTTATAACAGCTGTTGTATGCCCTTCAAGATAATGTCTGTAAAATGTCAATGCGAAGTTGCTCCAAGTTTTACTGTTGAAGATGTCAATACTGAGACAGTACATCGAGAGTAATTTAAAACTGGTATGACTCATGTGCTGAGTCTCAGGAATGTTTAACTTAATGATCTGTTGAATAAGATGGTTGGTAAATCATATCAGTGTTTTCTGAGCTTGTAGGCCATGGTCGAGGAGCATGTGATGGCCCCGACGTTTCACCGAAGACTGTGTTCAGAAATGTTTAGGGTTCCAACTGATTCGATAGCACTGAAGCTCTCAGTGGAATGAAGTGGGGGGTCACTGATTGGCTGTTCTTCGGCCAATGGTTGAAGCATTAAGGAGCCCGATGTACAGCAACTTGCCTTGGCGGAGACAGGCAACTGATCACCCATTGCTTTTTCTGTTCTGCCTCGGCCATCGTGTCCTTCAGGATTTAAAGCTTTCAGGACTGGAAACCAGGCTTTGTTTACCCGTTCAGATTCCTCCTTATGGTTGAAGCTGTTGGTGTGCTTCAGGATTTCAATGGTTTCCCCTCTGTAGCCAGGCATGATACAGTTGACAGTACTTTGGTGTCACTATACTGTATGTCATGGTCTGCTAGCAGTGAATGTTCAGCAACTGATGATCTACCTGTTTGTCCCAGCCACCTATGTTTGTTGAGCTCCTTCAATCGTGTGGCAATGCTGTGTTTTGTAGTGCCTATGTACGCCTGGCCGCAGCTGCACGGGATCTTTTAGACACCTGCTGTGGAGAGAGGATGGTGCTTGTCTTTGACAGGCCTAACTAGTTCCTGGATTTTCTTCGTTGGCCTGTACAGAAGGGCAGAAAGGCTGTAGCTGCTGGCCGCTCCTCTTCTTTCTCCCTGGTTGTTGAATATCTGGGATGGAGTGCTCGCTGGATATCTTCATGGTTGTACCCGTTAGCAAGTAGGGCCATACGGAGGTAGCTGAGCTCCTTGTTTAAGTGCTGAGGTTGACAAATTCTCCTAGAACAGTCGGCTAGCATCTTAATCACTCCCTATTTCTGTCATGGGTGCTGGTTGGATGTCTTCTGAAGATCGCACTCTGTGTGGGTCGGCTTGCGGTACACTGTGTGTCCCAAGTTTAGATCGGCAGTCTTCATTACCAGAACATTGAGGAAAGGCAGTTTTACTTTGTTTCGTGTCTCCATAGTGAACTGAATATTGGTGTTAATACTATTCAGATGCTGTAGAAACAGCTGTAGTTGTACCTTTCGATGGCTCCAGATCACAAAGGGGTGTCATCTATGAAGCACAGCACACCTTAGGTTTCAGTGATGCAGTCTGGAGTGCTGTTTGTTCAAACTTTTCCATAAAGAAATTTGTCATCACCGGACTCAGAGGGCTGCCTATTGTGACACCGTTGACTTCCTATGGAATGACAATTTCTACGAACAAATCACGACTAATGTTTGTAGCTTAGTGTAGTATCTGTTACTCGTGCCGTACCTACAAGCTGCCGCTACTTCTTGTGAGATGCAGATAGTACATCAGCACAGAAAATTATTGACTCCACTCATAAACTGGTTGATTAACTCAATCTTTCCTGATTTTGAATTTGAAGTGAGCACCTTATTCAACTTCATACTGAAAGATCGTATCATTTTGAAATCTCAACTTTGCTTCAGAAACACACGTGATCTGATTATCTTCAAGATCTGTAAATACTTTCTTCACTTGTTCAAAATGATTCTGATAGAAGGAAACTATAGATAGCCCTACAAGTTTTCAGCATAATATGGAGCTGCATCAATGGCCATCACAGCACCTCAGAACAATTTAAGACCTTGGTGTAAGAAGGTGTTAACTCATTTTTATTAGGTTTGAGACATTTTGAGGTAAAGTTAAAGCTTTAGAACTTTTATGTAAATGTGAATTTTATTGATATTTGTCACAGAAAAGCAATAAAACATGCTTAGTTTTTTATAATGTGAGCAACAATGCCCTTATAATGAATCCTTTTTCAAGGTTAATTATTTGTCCCAATAAGTTGAGTTCAATGAAGGATAACAAAGTGAGCTTTTATAAAAGAATAAAGTGTTCGTTAAAACAGTAATAATCTCATATGAATAATGTAATAGATAAAAATATCAACACAACACACAGCAGCTTTCTCCATTTAGTTATGTGAACATTCCACAATATGCAATTTAACCCTTAACTCCCCTATTGACTTTTTTTTTCCAATTTTGGTTTCTCAGTTAAAAATTTTTATAACAAAGGGCTCAGAGACATTAAAATTGAGTCCCAGTGCAATAACTGACACAGTATGTGAAAACTGTGCATGCCCGTATGGGTAGGCTAGGCAGAAATTTGAGTATTAGAAACATTTTTGCACAATTCAAGTTCTGTTCACAAAAACATGCATATATTTTGCTAAATCACTTAAACAATCATACTGGCAAGTGGGTAAGCTTATTTAAACATATTTATAAATATTGTAGCTGTTTTTATCAACAAAAGTACCAATAAACTAATGTACTAAATTATGTTCTAGATAGAAGTAAAATAAAAACATCACAAATCTTGCATACAGTAAATGGAAAGTTTGACGGTTCCTTCTATCTGATAAGTTTGAAAGCAAGTAACAAAGGACTAATAACCACACCTGGGGCAATTACTCATCATTCTACACAGTTTGTACAAGCATGTTTCTCCAGGCTGTTCATTTTATGTGATACATTTGGAAGCAAGCCACACTCAGACCAACATCGCACTCTGAACATCTGTTCGTGAAGTACGTCTCATTATTACAAGTAATGAAAATCATTGCGAATCCGTATTGAAAGTATCTTATGATAAAGGTAAGAAATTTATTTCTCTTCCACCTATTCAATTCAACTCAAAATGTTAAGAGTTAAATCCTCATTAAAATGAGAGTTGGGACATGTTTCGCCCTTTCCTATGGGGCATCATCATCCGTATCATTACCTCAAACCATGTCAGGTAGCTGGTTAAAATTGATCTAAAATCTACTACAAAATTGAATACATTAAAAAACTTCCAAACCATATCAGGTAGCTTGTATAAAATTGATCTAAAATCTACTACAAAATTGAATACATTAAAAAACTTCACTTAAAAAAACCATCGTTATATGAGTAGCTTGATTTAGATACAAGTGAAAATTAACAATGTTAGTGACCTAGAGCCAATATTGAATATGAAATGAAAGTTAAAGATACTGTTACAAAATGATGAAAATGGGTACAGAACATTAAAATGATTATATACAAAATAATAAGGAAATGCATTCCAATACTGTGCCAATTTTCGTAGTGTTGGACCTTGGCATGTGTACTTGATATAGTCTTATTCAAAAGTAGTGAACTAGTTTTTTTTTTTTTTTTTTTTTTTAACTAGCCCAGAAAGATGTATTTATGTCGTAGTTCTACTTGAGCCCCTATGCTGAACACTTTATTAGACACAAACTAAATGGGGCTGTTGAAATGTCATTTGACCATCTTCATCTGTTGAGAAATATTCCGTGTTGATAGTGTGCCTAGCACAGAAAGACGTTAGTTTCATGTCGTAATTCTACTGGAGAACTTATGTTGAATAGTTATTAAACAAAATTATTATTAATTTTTAATTAAGTTAAGTCTTCAAGACAAGAAATTCTTCGAAGTATTTAGAACAGTGTCAATAAGCACTCCCACTACGCCGATAAACGTGTCACGCCCCTCCTCCTCTCTGAATGCACGCAGCTCCTTCCCACGTGCCTTCTCAGGTCCACTCCCCTCCACCAAGACGACACACAATACGAGGAGCAGAACGTTAGCGATTACCAGTGTTTCAAAAACCTCTCACACAACAAGACAACAGTCCAACAATACTAAAGGTAAGCGTTAACACCACAGGCTCAAAATTTAAACGTAAATCCTCCTCTCTTCTCTTTCATTTTTTCAACCTAATTAGTAATGGATTTCTCCTTCCTTTCAGAGCTCATATATTTTGGACAACTTAACATTTAATCTTACACCTCTGTGTCGGTGCAACGTAAAGCAAAACAAAAATCTTATACCACATTTTGAATGCCCCTTTCAACTAGTAAACCAACATCTGAACAATCTAACAGAAGCACACCATCAACATAGAATATTGTTTAACAGAAGAAGATAATCGACATTTCAGTAGTCCTCATTAAATTTTTAATTAACTATTCAACATAAGTTCTCGAGTAGAATTACGACATGAAATTAACGTCTTTCTGTGCTAGGCACACTATCAACACGAAATATTGCTCAACAGATGAAGATGGTCTAATGACATTTCAACAGCCCCATTTAGTTGATCTCTAATAAACTGTTCAACATAGGTGCTCAAGTAGAACTACGACATAAATACGTCTTTCTGGGCTAGTTGAAGAAAAAAAAAAAACCTAGTTTACTACTTTTGAATAAGACTATATAAAGTACACATGCCAAGGTCCAACATTACGAAAATTGGCACAGTGATGGAATGCATTTTCTTATTATTTTGTATATAATCATTTGCATGTTCTATACCCATTTTCATCATTTTGTAACAGTATCTTTAAACTTTCATTTCATATTCAACATTGGCTCTAGGTCATCAATATTGTTAATTTTCACTTGTAGCTAAATCAAGCTGCTCATATAATGATGGCTTTCTTAAGATAAGTTTTTCAATGTATTAAATTTTGTAGTAGATTTTAGATCAATTTTATAAAGGTGCCTGATATGGTTAAAAAAAAAAGGGTATTTTAGATCAATTTTATACAAGGTACCTGATATGGTTTGGAAGTTGTATTCAATTTTGTAGTAGATTTTAGATCAATTTTAACAAGCTACCTGATATGGTTTGAGGTAATGATATGGCTGATGATGCCCCATAGAAAAGGGCAAAACATGTCTCAACTCTCATTTTAATGAGGATTTAACTCTAACATTTTGAGTTGTATTGAATAGGTGGAAGAGAAATTTCTTACATTTATCATAAGTACATCTCCTGTCAACGGTTGCATTCCTTGGCCAATGCCCTCAGTTCTAACACTTCATTATCTATGAACAGTTCAAAAAGTTCACGAAAAATAAAGTTCCTGGAAGACAAATAGAGGGTTACTCAGTTTGACATTGTTTTTCCACTGAGAATTGGCTAAACATGAAATACTTCCTTGATTTGTTCCACTTTCACCATTAGTAATCATTCCTTGTAATTGGGCAGTTGTTATACTTTTATCACGACTATTTGCCGTACGGGTTCATAAATGTTTCTTCACAAGGAGATATTTTCCCCTTATCTGCAGTGATCTCAGAGGGCATGGAAGTCACAGGAAGTTTCGCCGAAGCATTAAGAACAGGCAGATCATCTTGACAAGTAATCCGAGGTTTTGAAGTTATTACCATCTCATCTGGCACATGCAGTTGTGTCCCAGGTAAGTCCTCAAGATTGCCCCCACCATCTTCCTGTGCATCTTTATCAGACAGAATCTCACAATCCAGAGGCTCCATAAATACACCACAAGCATCACAAATGTCATTTTCTTTGATGATATTCAATATTTCATTCAACATGCAAAACAGGCATATACAGTTTTATGCTACCGTAACTGTCTAGTGTGCCCAATTGGGCACATTGACTAAGAAAGAATGAAATTTCTCTCTTCATAAACAGTATTGTGAAAATTCTGCAGAAGTATGAATATATGATAATTTAAGACCAATTTACTTCAAAAGCTAACAGATTATCTCTAATTATATTAATAAATATATACTATTCTTACTTTGTGTTGGAGAACACTGTCACTAACTGCCAAACTCAAACTAAGTTATTGTTGATCGGATGTTCTCTCCTACTCTGGCTTGAAATAAACACTTCCTGACATCCCTTGGAATATGATGTAAATACTGGCAAGTAATTATTTATGGTAACATACCCACTTTTGAAGAAATAAGCAACTAACAAAATACACCAACCCCGTGCCCATATGAGCATGCTAGGCACATTTGGGTTAATAAATACAAATTCCACATTATACACCCACCGGCAAAAAAAGTGAAACACTATGTATTGCAGAAAAAAATATATGTTAGTCCATTTGAAACCTGGTAAAAATCAAATATTATGACATGAAAACAATATGGCAATGTATTATAAGTTAATTAGCCCATTTGAGAAGTTTCAGCGCAATAACTGATAAGATAATCATTGTGACAGTCACAACGGTCCACCAACACGAATGTGGAAAATGTCAAAATCTGGAGCTCTGCACCATTTTTGTACGCATTTCATTTGTACACATGTTTTCAACACATTTCCTCAGTAATGGGTATTACCACCTCTAGCCACAGTTACAGCTGTGATTTGATCAGGCATGCTGAGGATGCAATCTCGAACGTTCTCTTGTGGTATGAGCTCCCAAACTGTCTGGAGAGGAGCCCCAAATTGAGCCAGCGTGTCGAGGGGACGACTCTTAACACGTCTCCCAAGTATATCCCAGACATGCTCTGTCGGGTTTAGGTCGGGACTACGAGTAGGCCACACCATGCGCTCAATTTCAATTTCGACCAGGTACACGTTTACACTATCGGCAACAAGTGGGTGAGCATTGTCATGCATCATGATAAAGTTCTCGCCGATAACAGTTACAACGCGATCCACTAAAATCTCCTCGATGTATCGGTAGGCTGTTATTCCATACTATTCCATTCTCGACGAACACAACCTCCGCGCATGTTAATCCCAATCCAAACCATTACAGAGCCTTGGTATCCTTGCAGATAAAGTACAGGATTAATAACATTCCCCGGACCTTGTCCACGCTCTTCATTCCCTCCGGTGCCCTCAAACAGAATTTGGATTCATCCTAAACAGCACTGAGCTCCACTGCTCCACAGTTCAGTTTTGATGACGTTGGCGAATTGCATCCGAGAGTCACAGTGCTCTCATGTAAGCAGAGGTCCTGTGGCGGGCCTCTTTGATTTTAAATCCGCTTCATACGATCTCCTTCTTACCGTCTTTTCACTGACGTTCGTGCGCCGAACTTGCTGCAAACGATTTCTGGCCCCAACAGCTGTTGTGTGTCAATCACGAAGAACTTGCATTAAGAGAAAGCGATCGAGCTCAGCAGTGCTTTTCCTACGACCAGAATCAGGCCTCCTGGCATAGATAATGTCCTCTCTGTACATTTTAACAGTTCTTTACACATTAGAACAAGACGTGCCTATAACGTTTGCCTCATAGCGTATGCTGTGCCCACCTCCACTAATGCCATGGCCCTTGCTGCGTTTTCAGGTGAAAGAGCCAGTATGATCTGACTTAGAAGTGAGACCAACTGTTGTACTATCGCGTACTTTCAAGGAGGTATAGCACGATAGTAGTTGCACGACCCAGGGCAGTAAGAACAGGGAAATTCCCAATAGAAGGTCGTAGCAACACGTGGAAGATTACTAGGGCCCACCGAGGTCAGGTGGATAAAGAATAAATAAATTACCAGAAAATAAAATAAATTACTACTGACTAAAATAAAAACAACGATTTGAAGGAAATTAGGAATTTAATTGGAAAAGAAACGTTTAAAAGACTTTCATTAAGATAATTCTTTTAAAAAAAATTAAAGATAAAATGTGGCGAGATTTCCCTTTTAAAAAGGTAAAAAGTAAGAAAACCCTTAAACAGACCTTGGGATCCCAGAACTACAGTTAGTAAATTACAGTAAATTAATGCAGCAAAAGGTAAAACTTGACTGCAGCACGAGAGGAGAAAACGGTTCCTTATGAGACAATCACTGGTTATAGAAGAGTAAACTGCAAGCAATATCTCCTCAGAGTAAGTTCCATCAAGGGCAAACAGAGAAATAGAATTAATTCACAAATTAAGAATTAGCAAGAACGAAACGTGAAAGGAAATAAACAATAAACACTTAACACGGATCCCGCGGTTGACTCAGCAGTCTTCACAAACGTCCAAATCAATCAACATCATATCCTTGACAACCCCAAAAAATACTCACGACAGACGAGAGTCAGCCGTTAGCTCGTAACAGAGAGCTCCCATCACAGTTATGTTTACAAGTACAGTCATGGTAACCGGGTCACATGACCCAAGGCAAATGGCTGCCCATCAACAACCAAGGAAGTCAAATGAACCGTTTTCTTCTCACTAACCTTTTTCCAGAATGTACTGCTAACATACACAAAAATCGAAAACAATAAGAATAAACCCACCCATAATATAATGCTTGAAAAATACTATTTAGATGCCACAGTCAATGAGTAACATCAGATTCTAGCAGTTACATTTCATTTGAATTTTAAGATGAAAAGTACAACATAACTCGTTTTGAAATAATTAATAGGCGAAAACATAGCCAACATTTTACATTAAAGAAAACCCCAATAACTTAAATTATATCGTTATTACGAAGTGTAACATCATGTCGAAACATATTCAAATGTAAATCCTTGGTTATAGAAAGATCATGCACGATATAATTTAGAATTTTCCCGCTTCGAAGGACCAAAACAATTCGACTTTCAGTTAGCATGCATTTCTTGAGATGAATCCAGACCCCAGATCAAGACTTTAGGGTTATCAATACTCACAGTCTCGCCGAACATATAATAAAGAAAACAAAAGGAAAAGCAGACATTTTGGTTCTCGCCGGATGGCGAGTAATTCACCCAGTGTCGAACACCATGACTCCTGCTTCTTCACTTAATTTTCAATATCCTTTTTCACCAGCAGCGATGAGATCCAATCTTTTAGTCAACAACCTTCAACAAGGACTCCAATAATCAAAACAAATACCGGTCGGTGTACATAGATATCCACGGAGGTCGGAGATTACGAGAACAAGTTGAGAACGGAGAATGCCGCTACATGGCAGACCGATGCAGATAGCGGGTCTCACACCAGGATACGGCTCCCGTGAATCACGCAGATCACAAGAGATTGCGGGCACATGCAAAATCTAAAGTGATGTTCCATTACAATCAATGGGGCATGACGTTGTTGGAAAGTTGACTTTGATTAGATGAGTCCATCCCCAGGTACTCAGATACCTTTAAACTCTTCAAATACCGTCAGTCTCCCCCGCCAAAAGATTACCACGAGGATGGGCGGAACAGCGGAGTAGAGCAAAGAATCTTCATACTAACTTTTAATAAAATAAAATCCTCATGACTTGACTTGCAGGAAGGGTGAAGGATCAGGTCATAATGAAACCTTAGAGACTTCACCGTAGACTAGTACCAACCGCATACTGGTGATTAAAATATACGTCTGGGTCCGGAACCAAAATCTGCAGAACATGAACACACAAATTCAAAGGTTGTCTTCCCATAAAATAACACTGAATTCCACATTAAATCGTTCCTTTCGAAGAAAACTAGGTCGCACTTCATTTTAGTTTTAAAAAAACAGATAAAAGCATACGTTAATTAAATTTTCGGGGTTTCCACTCTAGAGAAAGGCATGATTCTCTTGTAAATTTCAAACTGATTTATCCAAACATATTTATTTAAGGATAAAAGGAAACACACAAAAGGATTCACAACACGGAAAAATTAAATCCCCAAACACAGGACCATAAACCAAGTTAAGGAAAATAGAGTATCAGTTTCATTTCAAGATAAATTCTAAGCATACCCAAAATCACCCCAGAAAATAATATATAGACCAAGGACAGGTCTCAAACAAATTCAATTAAATAGAAAACAAGGAAAGTTAAAATATACTTTGAACATAATAGCACAAGCACTACCAATCAGTGAGTTAAATAGTCAATATTTCAAAATCTTTGTTGTACAACCAACACTACAGAATCATTTCAAAACTTGGATCAACATCTCACGGATTCAAGGCATCACAAACAGGAAGGAAAAGGAGAATAGGATTCAACACTACCAATAGAAGATAAACACAGAAAGCACAGAATACCAATCAATGCCAATGCCATGACTATAAGATAAACCATTTTCAAGCAAGGGAAACTTTGAGCCGATCGGTTGGAGACCTTTCTCGAATCAAGATGGTAGGGCTGCGCATAGTCTGTCGCCGACAACAGATTAGCCAAGTAACACCAAGCAAGAATAGTTTACAGATCAACAGCAAACACTCGTCAGAGCATAATAAACAACATGGAATTAACAGGACAGAAACGGAGCTAAAAAACTCAGGAGGGAATACAATCCGGAATCTAATAACCAACCTATTATACGGCATCACTAAATAATTCATTCCACAATGGCACATCCAATCAAATCAAAAGGCAAAGGTAAGACCTCAGATTAGATAACCAAGAAGGAAGATAAGGAGCGATGTCCTACACAACGTACACTACCGGATGTCCCTTACAGAACCACTGGGGAAAAGAAAACGTCAGAGAGTGGCACATAACATAAATAGAACCATATAGTAAAACAAAGCAAACTCAAAATTACGTCGGATTAGCAGGTAACGCAGAGAAACGTGAGATGAAGCAACCAAGGTACACAAAACCAAGAAGAAATAAATAGCAAGACAAGTTAATTCACTATGAGTTGCAGATACACCTCTTAATTCCTCCCAAAATCTACTGAGACACAGAGGTACAATTAAAGGTAACACACTCCCATACCAAAGTGCCATAGCTACTAAATACTTGACACAATACCCATAGGAACGACCACAGACAAGACACATGGGTTAACTCATTAGAGTTTAAAAGATAAACATCTTCCACACCATGATCTTCAGCCATAATTCCATCTCAAACATGAAATTAGAATTACTCCACCAAAACATCATAAATCAATGCCCTTAGTCATACCGATTAGGTCCAAGAAGATACATACTTCGGAAAAGATCCCATTAGCAAAACGAAATAATACCAACAACCAGTAGATAGGTAAATTACATTACACCAGCAGTGATCTGCAACTCAAGAATGAAAACAAACCCGAGATACCACTAAGGTTGAAAGTTAAAGAAATTCAACAACCATACTCAAGTAGTGCACAACCCAATTCCATTACACCAGAAGTAGATATTAGAATTCCAATATAGTTTCCACCCAAGTAAGCAATGTTAATACATTTACCAGATAAAAAAGATTAGGGAAAGTTTCACGCTTAGAACAAACCCAGAAGTGGTTCACAAGGCTAACCAAGGAGAGAACACAAGGTCATTGAGCTATAGATAAGTACTAGGTATCAGTATGTAGGAAATGAAGCTCGATTAAGACACAGAGTCCATGCACTAGGCAAACGAACCATTATCTCCACCACAAACTGATCATACAACATCAAAACCAATAACCACTCCAAAATAAACAACATAGGACATCGCTCAAATCACTACCAATCCCGCACAAACACACACCCAATGAAAAGATGACAGATGGAAATCATTCACACAGTAAACACCCATGATTCATATCACCACAATTACCCTTCAGGATAGCAATGATCAAGTCACATCGCGATAAATTAATCTGGCGTTCAACATTCAATGTGGAAACAACCAGGACATGACTCGTTAGGTTAAATTACCCACTTAGTAGATAGAAACAATCCGGGAAGTACAATTAGCAAGGTAAACACGATAAATTACTAAAATGGTAATTCAGTAGTACACCACACAAGCATCAGTTTTCAAATAAATAATGATGATAATTTGGGAAATAACACAAGAACACTAAAACAGAGAAGATTACCAAAAATTCACAAGTTACAAGTTCCCAATCAGAAAATCATCAATAAGTTACCAAATGAACCATCCGAAAGTACTTAACACAAGGCAAATAATAAATTCACTCACCAATCAGTAGAATGCAAAACAAGTTCAACAAAGGGTGTTAATTCTCCACCCACGTTACACTTAACAAAAGGTTTCAATAAGAAAATTACCAATTAACCAGGTTTAATTTGAGAAAGGTGAACACGCCTAATACGTTTAGCAATCGGATCACTGACTAAGACAGATACCGGAGTTAGAAACTGCAACAAGGTACAGGGCCCTTGATACCTGGGGGCAAGTTTAGCAGAAAACTTATGGACAGCCTTGCTGATGGGGTAACACTTTACATAGACCTGATCAACTTTCAATTCTGATGACTTTCTCCCTTTATCATACCTATTTTTAACTTTTTCATAGGACACAGCCAAATTTTTCTTTGCCTCATCCCAAATTTTTTGGACATCTTTAGGTTTAGAGAATTCAGGCAACAGATCTTCAATAGACAACAGATTGGACATAGGAGAGTATGGAGTATAACAGAACATAAGATCCATAGGTGTCTTTCCATGAGACTCATGAGCAGCACAGTTAAAGGCGTGGGCTAGCCAATGCAAACAAGAATCCCATTTGCATTGGTTGTCGTGATGATATGCAATCAGAGCAGATCTTATATTTCTATTTAACCTTTCAGCATATGAAGGGTTCGGATAATAGGGGGTGGTAGTAACGTGGGAGATGGACAATTCAAATAGATATTTCCTGAAAGAATTACTAGTGAAGGAACTAGCATTGTCCGAAACCAGAAACTTGGGAGGACCGAAGGATGAGAAGATGGAATTTAGGCAGTTAATAGAAGTACGGGAGTTGGTGGACCAGGTAGGGAATATCCAGCAAAATCTAGAGAAAGCATCAATACATACAAAGATATGGGTGTTTCCTAGGGAAGAGCGGGGGAAAGGTCCTACGTAGTCTATAAACAACTGTTCCATGGGGCGAGAGGCTTGGGACGATGACAGCAATCCAATTCTGTTGTTCAAGTTAGGCTTACTAATGCCACAAGATTGGCAAGATTTTATCATCGTTCTAATGTCATGATCCATTTTCTTCCAAATGAAAAACTGTCGGATCTTTTGCCTGGTTTTGTAAGTACCTAGATGGCCACCAATGGGCGAAGAGTGATAGTACTTAAAAATGATGGGTACAAGAACCTTTGGAACAACGATTTTTAGGTTACGGTCCTTCCGACCCTTACAACAAAGGACACCTTTAGACAAAGAATAGGGTTTTACTTCCGTACCATCATTAATTGCGTCTATGATCTTCTTCAATTCCGGATCCGACTTCTGATGATCTTCGAACTCATGATACAATAGAGGAAAGTCAGAAAGGATTGCGCCGACACCAACAGCATTGACTTCAAGTTCTCCCACATTAGGATTCAGTTCAGACTCATCATTCCCTTCGAACATTCTACTTAAACAATCTGCAATGACATTCTCAGAACCCCTAATATGACGAACGTTGAACTTGAAAGAAGAAATACGGAGCGCCCACCTGGTTATCCTTCCGGTTCTTTTGGGCCTATTTAGCACCCAAGAAAGAGCCTGATTGTCCTTTTCCAACTCGAAGTTCACATGCTCAATGAATGGTCTAAACTTTTCAAGAGCGAACAAGACTGCAAGACATTCTAGTTCATAGACGGAGTACCTGCTTTCCAAACTATTAAGAGTTCTTTTTTTTTTTTTTTTTTTTGCTAGGGGCTTTACGTCGCACCGACACAGATAGGTCTTATGGCGACGATGGGATAGGAAAGGCCTAGGAGTTGGAAGGAAGCGGCCGTGGCCTTAATTAAGGTACAGCCCCAGCATTTGCCTGGTGTGAAAATGAGAAACCACGGAAAACCATTTTCAGGGCTGCCGATAGTGGGATTCGAACCTACTATCTCCCGGATGCAAGCTCACAGCCGCGCGCCTCTACGCACACGGCCAACTCGCCCGGTATTAAGAGTTCTAGATACATAGGCAATAGGTCTACACGCACCATCATACTCCTGCAAGAGTACCCCGGCAATAGCCTTATTGGAAGCATCGGTTTGCACAACAAATCGCTTGTTAAAGTCAGGAATTGCCAACACCGGAGCATTGGTCAAGGCAGCTTTCAGAGAATCGAAGGCTACTTGTTGGGCGTTACCCCAGGTGAACTTCACACCTTTGCGTCTAAGACAATTCAAGGGAGCAGCAATTTCTGCAAAATTTGGAATGAATTTCCGAAAAAAATTGACCATACCAATGAAGCGGGCAACACCTTTAACGTCCCTAGGAGGTTTGAAGTCCCTGATACCTTGAGTTCTAGACTGATCTATGGAAACACCATCTGAGGAAACTACGTGCCCCAGGAAGGACATGCTAGGCTTTGCGAAGGCAACCTTAGATAGCTTGACAGTAAGTACAGCCTTCTTCAGGCGTACCGAAACTTCCCTAATATGTTCTAGATGTTCTTCGAAAGTGTTTGAAAAAATTACGACATCGTCCAAATAGTTATACACAAACTTGAACTTTATGTCCGACAGAATGGAATTTAGCAGCCTCGACAACACAGCTGCTCCACAGTTCAAACCGAACGGCAACCTTAGGAACTCATACAGGTTCCATCGGTTATAAAGGCAGTCAGGGGAAAGGATCTCTTGGAAAGGGGGACCTGGTAGTATGCTTGGTTCAAGTCCAGAACGGTGAAAAACTTCGCCCCAGAAAACCATCCGAAACAAGTGTGGAGATCAGGCAATGGAATCGACTGGAGTACTATCTTACTGTTCAGGACTCGATAGTCTATCACAGCACGGAAACCACCAGAGGACTTGGGCACTAAGAACACCGGAGAAGCATATGGAGAGGTGGAAGGTCTGATAACACCATCCTTTTCCATCTGTTCCACAATCTTCTTCAATTCTAGCATACGTGGTGGAGACAGACGATACGGAGGAGGTCTAACCGGTTGATGGTCTAGCAACTCAATGTCATATTCTAGGACATCAGTCAACCCTAATTTACTTGTTAAGACTTCCGGAAATTCTTTACAGAGGTTTCGCACTTGTTCAGCTTCAATTTCCCCTAGATGTCCCAGATCAAGGCAATTCAGATCACTATCCTCGACAGGAGATGGGTAACCTACACACGAAGAAATGGGTATCTTCAACGGAGCATCAACCAAAACAAACTTAACGTCTGGAGAAAATTTAAAAAAGAAATTCCTACTCTGTAAGTCTAACACTAGACCTACACTAGACAGAAAATTCGAACCAAGAATTACGTTACAAGTCAAATTAGGCGTTACTAAACATCTGACCTTCCAGGTAAATCTGCCAATCCTCAACTTAACCTTCACTGAACCTAAAATTTTCAAAAACTGAGAGTTAGCAGTGACGCATTTGACATTCGTAGATTCCAGTCCCGGCAATTTACATGGAGATTTCATTTTATAGTACCATGTCGAATTAATTAGGCACACCACACTTCCGGTATCAAGTAAAGCGTTTACCGGTTCATTATTAATTTCTACGGGAGTACAAGTACCTTGGGAGGGAACATGAACAGAAATCTTGTTACACTGATGTGGGCAAATAAATTTTTCAGACGTCCAAGGATTTTCAACGCTAGGCCTGTTACATTCTAACTTGTTGCCCTCTAGTCATGGATTACTACTCTGAACTGACAAAGGACAGTTTTTCTTGACATGTTGTTTGGATCCACAGGAATAGCAACCACCAGAATGACGTTTAACAACTGGACAAGTGTTCCTCAAATGACCCCTAGATCCACAGTTAAAACATTTGCAAACATTTCCATCCCTATCAACTGAAGAGACAGTAGGATTATCAGGTCTAACAGGAGGAGGAAGGTTGACAGGTCTGGTAGAGTCACCATGTTTCACATCCTCAGCGAATGAGCATGCCTCTTCCAGTTCTCGGAAATTGGTGGGACATCGGGTTAAAGAGAGGTAGGAACGATACGAGGGTGATATGCCTTTTAAAATCCTAGCCACCATCTCACTTTCCTGAACAGAGATCATAAATACTTTGCAGTAAAATCTCAAGTCCAAAACATAAGACAACAAATTTTCATGTAAAAACTGAGTTCTGAAACAGTGTTGGGGAATTAAGCTCTGGAGAGCAAGAGATGGAATGAACTTCCCTAGTACCAGCTCATGGAAAGCATTGATGGATAGGTTCCGTGATATAGCTTCCGAGATCCCTCTTGTCAAAATCCCTTCACAGTGAGGGAAAAGAGCACGAAAAATACCTAAATCGTCCACAGAATAAACATTAGCTGACTCTGTCAGCTCCACAAGAAATCTTAAAAACCTGATGCTTTCCTCAATAGAGTTAACCGAAAAATTATTTACTCCTTTAAAAATCTCCTTCAAACAATTAGGAGATGACTCAGAATTAACTCGAGTTAGCAAGTTTTCCAGAACAGAAGTTGTGATACCACAGTTACATGGGTTATGAGGAGAGGATACAATAGTATCTGGAGTAGGTGCAGACGAAGGCGTAATGGAGTTAACTTTCTCAGAAATTCCCATATTACTAAACTCTTTGTTGATCAACAAAAGGTCAAGTACGGCTGAAATGCCCGAAACAATAGTTATTAACTTGATACATTCTGTCATAATTTCGTCCTCAGGCTTAACAGCAAGAATGTCCTGAATGCATCCAAGATAGTGATGAGCTCTGGCCTTTAACCTGTTCACTTGAGCTCTCGAAGGAGGTAATTCGGAAAATTCTTCCCTAATAACGTTAATTTCTTGCAACGAGTCACATATCACACTTAAAAATTCCCCACACTTAGTTCGATCAATAATAGACAGGTCAATGGGAACATGAACATTTGCTGTCAGTAAGGCAACACACTCTCCTATGGTACTAGGTACCTCTAAATTCTGGATCGATAGTTCATATATCAACTCAGCCTTTCGAAGCTGATAGGGAAAAATCACCGTACGAGACATAGTTTGTGGGTAAGGAACACTGGAACAAAGATTACGCCCAATACACACTTCCTTCGCTAAACTTATTTCCACTAAAGAACAGGTCTATCAACACCCCCAAAGAAAGGTTATGAGCGACGCATAAGAACCTTCAGGCACCGAGAAAACAATAAGAGATCCAGTAACCTTTACTTCCCGGTTAATTTAGGGTATGCCAAACCCATAGAATCATCAAACACAAGGCAGAAAGACACAGATGCACGCCAAGACAAATAACAGTGTGAGATGTTTTCACTTTTCTTCATGCAAATAAAATTCTCAGTTACAGGACTGAGAAATTACTAAGAGAAAATCAAATAAAATAACTCGTCGGTTGTTAGCCTTATGATTAGATCAAAGCAAATTTCGAGCAGCAAGCTAGCATACCAAGCTCCCAAGCCAAAGAATCAGGAATACATAACCCTTAGATACCTCACACAGCAGCGATGGGCTCCCCCAAGATGACAAAATGCACATGGAACAGAAATATATTTGCATTAACACAAGCCGAATCTTGCCTTCCTCTTTACAACTAAGCACTTGCAAAATGTACCTTGTTATTATTTTAGTCAGTATCCAACAATTCTAAAGATAGGTAAAAATGACCTCGAACAGATTACCAAAGGGGAAAAAGAATCACAGGGAAAATTAAAATGCAAACAAAACAAAAGAACCACGCTACTGGGACCAAAAACACTATCGCGTACTTTCAAGGAGGTATAGCACGATAGTATTTGCACGACCCAGGGCAGTAAGAACAGGGAAATTCCCAATAGAAGGTCGTAGCAACATGTGGAAGCGTGCTGGGCCCATAACCCAGAGGTCCGTGGATTGTAACCACGCTCTGCTACCAAAAACACTATCGCGTACTTTCAAGGAGGTATAGCACGATAGTATTCGCACGACCCAGGGCAGTAAGAACAGGGAAATTCCCAATAGAAGGTCGTAGCAACACGTGGAAGATTACTAGGGCCCACCGAGGTCAGGTGGATAAAGAATAAATAAATTACCAGAAAATAAAATAAATTACTACTGACTAAAATAAAAACAACAATTTGAAGGAAATTAGGAATTTAATTGGAAAAGAAACGTTTAAAAGACTTTCATTAAGATATTCTTTTAAAAAAAATTAAAGATAAAATGTGGCGAGATTTCCCTTTTAAAAAGGTAAAAAGTAAGAAAACCCTTAAACAGACCTTGGGATCCCAGAACTACAGCTAGTAAATTACAGTAAATTAATGCAGCAAAAGGTAAAACTTGACTGCAGCACGAGAGGAGAAAACGGTTCCTTATGAGACAATCACTGGTTATAGAATAGTAAACTCCAAGCAATATCTCCTCAGAATAAGTTCCATCAAGGGCAAACAGAGAAACAGAATTAATTCACAAATTAAGAATTAGCACGAACGAAACGTGAAAGGAAATAAACATGAAACACTTAACACGGATCCCGCGGTTGACTCAGCAGTCTTCACAAACGTCCAAATCAATCAACATCATATCCTTGACAACCCCAAAAAATACTCACGACAGACAACGAGAGTCAGCCGTTAGCTCGTAACAGAGAGCTCCCATCACAGTTATGTTTACAAGTGCAGTCATGGTAACCGGGTCACATGACCCAAGGCAAATGGCTGCCCATCAACAACCAAGGAAGTCAAATGAACCGTTTTCTTCTCACTAACCTTTTTCCAGAATGAACTGCTAACATACACAAAATCGAAAACAATAAGAATAAACCCACCCATAATATAATGCTTGAAAAATACTATTTTGCTAGGGGCTTTACGTCGCACCGACACAGATAGGTCTTATGGCGACGATGGGATAGGAAAGGCCTAGGAGTTGGAAGGAAGCGGCCGTGGCCTTAATTAAGGTACAGCCCCAGCATTTGCCTGGTGTGAAAATGGGAAACCACGGAAAACCATCTTCAGGGCTGCCGATAGTGGGATTCGAACCTACTATCTCCCGGATGCAAGCTCACAGCCGCGCGCCTCTACGCGCACGGAAAATACTATTTAGATGCCACAGTCAATGAATAACATCAGATTCTAGCAGTTACATTTCATTTGAATTTTAAGATGAAAAGTACAACATAACTCGTTTTGAAATAATTAATAGGCGAAAACATAGCCAACATTTTACATTAAAGAAAACCCCAATAACTAAAATTATATCATTATTACGAAGTGTAACATCATGTCGAAACATATTCAAATGTAAATCCTTGGTTATAGAAAGATCATGCACGATATAATTTAGAATTTTCCCGCTTCGAAGGACCAAAACAATTCGACTTTCAGTTAGCATGCATTTCTTGAGATGAATCCAGACCCCAGATCAAGACTTTAGGGTTATCAATACTCACAGTATCGCCGAACATATAATAAAGAAAACAAAAGGAAATGCAGACATTTTGGTTCTCGCCGGATGGCGAGTAATTCACCCAGTGTCGAACACCATGACTCCCGCTTCTTCACTTAATTTTCAATATCCTTTTTCACCAGCAGCGATGAGATCCAATCTTTTAGTCAACAACCTTCAACAAGGACTCCAATAATCAAAACAAATACCGGTCGGTGTACATAGATATCCACGGAGGTCGGAGATCACGAGAACAAGTTGAGTACGGAGAATGCCGCTAGATGGCAGACCGATGCAGATAGCGGGTCTCACACCAGGATACGGCTCCCGTGAATCACGCAGATCACAAGAGATTGCGGGCACATGCAAAATCTAAAGTGATGTTCCATTACAATCAACGGGGCATGACGTTGTTGGAAAGTTGACTTTGATTAGATGAGTCCATCCCCAGGTACTCAGATACCTTTAAACTCTTCAAATACCGTCAGAGCATGACGAATATAAGAACCAAGTGTGATGACTCAACTGTTATAACGTGGTAGTTTGTGGACCCGCCACTGCGAGCACTGCAAACGTCAGTGTCCAACACGTGCTTCAATAGACCGGCAAACCATGTGTTGGAAAAGTGCGGGAGATGTTATCGTGCGAGAGATTTCAAGTCAACAAGTTGAATTTCCTTTGCTTTCAGTTCCTAAACTCAGTTCATTGTGTGTTGTGCACTTAAAGCACGTGTGTTATGTGGCCTGATTAAATTAATATTTCATCATCCCGTACTGTTTTGTGCCTGGCTGTAAGTCAGGCTATGGTAGAGTAGTTAATGGTATACAATTCTTTTCACCACCGAAGGATAGAAATAAATTTGAAAAATGGGCCAGAGCGTTTCCACGAAAGGATACTGTGTTAACGCGTAATGGTAGAATTTGTTAAGTTCATTTCTCTGATGACTGAAGACGGGAGTGTAGCAGCAAGTGGAGAATTAAAAGGTCAGTCTAATGTTGATCAAAATTTGGGTTATTCTAGTGTGCTTTCTGATGCCGAAAAGACAATATTATCGCTCAAAAGGCGCCTAAAAATGCTAATCGAAATTTAATTCGAGCTAGATCCAGTCTAAACTCAACAAAATCGAGAATTAATTTATTGGAGAAGCAGGTTAGAAATGCACAGTTCGAAACTCTTTGATTGAGAAGTGTTTAGTGTACCATTTGGCTGGGTACGTTGTTAAGCACTCTTCTAAATTTATTAAGTGTTCGCCCTGTGCCCATTCTCTACGTGATAATAATCATAGTACATTTTCAGTTCTCTCCGAAATAAAAACTAGGGTTCAAGCAATAATGAAGTGTTTTTAACACGCCCTTCGAAAAGTATATGTGACATTCTTTTCCAGGCCGAGAAAGTATTTAGTGAAAAACTGAACTCAAAATCGATGTGGAGTGGAATAGTTTTTGATTTTCTAGATTCTATAGACAAAATTTCAGTTGATCCTTCAGGTGTTGGCTGTTGTCTTCAACATGTTATGGATATAATCCCCAGCCTTGTTTATTATTATCTGAAGTGCCGATTATTCTTCAGAGTGAAAGAAATTCGGCGAGATTTACAATCTTGAACATCCGCCAAATCTTCACGCAAGCTTTCGAAAGTCCAGTAACCGACAAACTGAGATGGTAAGTAGAGTATTACTTTTGAATAGTTCATGGGTGTTTTTTAATAAGCTGTCATTTATGTATATATACACACACTCGAGTAATTTGTGCTTTTCGCAACATGTGATGAAAGTCGTAGCTCTTATTTCCGTGTATGATATTTTTCCATTGTTCTCTGCCGTGGTATTTTAATTGAAATCTCTTCCGTTTCCTGTGTCACCATTCCTAAGACCAGCTGATAGGTACTGTGGAGCTACCAAACTCTAGCGCTGCCTGGCAGGGCGCGCCTGAACTCGATGAGTCATCACGCTTGGTTCTTATATTCGTCATGGTCAGAGTACACAAGCTGTAATGTCCACAAAAATACGTGGCATGAGAATTCACAGCAATAAACATCAAGGCAGCTGTTTGTGGTTATTCTTATTTAAAGATAGGAAACTGCAATATTAGTGTTGTGTCACGACCAATAATTTCTTTCAATTATTGCGCTGTATTGGGAGCCTCCGTGGCTCAGGCGGCAGCACGTCGGCTTCTCACCGCTGGATTCCGTGGTTCAAATCTCGGTCACTCCATGTGAGATTTGTGCTGGACAAAGCGGAGGTGGGACAGGTTTTTCTCCAGGTACTCCGGTTTTCCCTGTCATAATTCATTCCAGCAACACTCTCCAGTATCATTTCATTTCATCTGTCATTCATTAATCATTGCCCCAGAGGAGTGCGACAGGCTTAGGCAGCCGGCACGATTCCTATCCTCGCTGCGAGATGGGGGCTTTATTCATTCCATTCCTGACCCGGTCGAATGACTGGAAACAGGCTGTGGATTGCGCTGTATTCCGCTTTTTTTTTTTAACTGATGAAGGGGCTTTTGAATCAGAAATTTACAGAATTGCGGGGAAACCATTGTCTAGAAACACACATGACTCCAGCATCTTTGGAACGGATTACTTAGTAAGATGAAATTTAGTGGACTCCAACATCAATTTCACATCAACTAGCGAATGCCTCTGCATGCTGTCTGTCAAATGTGGAAACAAATGATATTCCCTTGTAAATGGACACATTCCTACTAATGAGGATAACAAGAACCCTCAGAATACCCAAATCTTCTGGCAGATGCTAGAAGACAAGATTGGCAAGATCCCCGTTCACCATGTCAAGCTCCTGGTAGGAGACTTCAATGCCTAACGAAGTGGGACCTTATACAGCGCATAGAAGCACAAACACCAGTAGCAAGCCCTTAATAGACCTATGTAAGTTATATCAAATGAGGATCATGTCCACAGTTTTTCCCAGAAAACCAAAGTATCAGACCACCTGGCAGTCACTGAACCCTGCTATTGGCTCATTTCAAATAGACCACGTTGCAATCAGTGCAAGAAACAGGAAAGATATTACAAATGTGACAGTTTGTAAAGGATGGAACATCGTCTCCCAACTATTTCTTCACCCAAATAAAGACCAGATTACTACCTAAGCAACAAGTACCCTCTAATGCAGCCCCACCGAGGACTGATTCCCAGTTCCTCCATGATAATAAAGAAAGCTTTGCAACTGGCATCTTACAAAGAGAGATGAATGACTGGAACCAACTGAAGACAACAATAAGCGAAACCTTGAATAATCTCGGACAACAACCTCGAAAGAAGTGATGTCACAGATGGTGGAATACTGTGTGACTGTGCAGTGAACGAGCGAGCTACAGTCTGGACGAAGTGGAATTCGACGAAGTAACAGGAAGACTGGAAGGACTTCACAAAGGTACGAAAACTGTCAAGCAAGACCACTAGGCGTGTGAAAACCCCCATTCTCGCAGCACTGAGAAAAGTGTCTGGCGGTCAAGTCATAAACCTTTGTGAAATCAAAGAATACCACAGTCGAGGTTAGAAAAGTTAGATGAAGAATTCAGCTGGTACAACACCAGAAACTTCTATTGGGCATTCAAAGAGGAGCTCTCAGGGTATAATACACCATGCCTTCACTTCAAGAAACCAGAAGCGAAGTTGGTTACCTGTAACTGTGAGAACGTGCAACTTCTGGCAGACTACTTCAACCAGTTGCTCAAATGCCAAGAGGCCAACCAAAGACCACCTGTAGTACATACAGTAGATGCCTGCCTCCCATCTGAAACGTCTACTCTTCAGCAAATAACAACGACCTTGAAATGTCTTAAGAATAACAAGGCACCCAGAAAAGATATCATTGCAAAAGCCCTTAAAGCAGGTGGAACTACAATCGCAGAGGTCATACACCAGATCCTGGTTGACTGCTGGGAGACTGGCAGGATACCTGATGACTGGAAGACAGCTCCAACACACCAGTGCACAAGAAAGGCGACCGAAGTGAAATAAACAACTACCAGGGAATATCGCTGTTGCCAATAGCCTACAAAGGTCTGTCTAGGATGCTGCAGGACAATGTGGAGAGCCAGTGTGGCCACACAATGGGTGAATTTCAGGGAGGATTTTAGCAAGGACGGTCCGGCAGCAAGCAGATCCTCAACCTGAAAACTATTCTCCAATTAAAACGTGGAGAGGCATGAACGTCACTGTGGTATTCTTCAACTTCAAAAAGGTTTATGACTCTACAGACCACCAGACACTCTTTTCAGTACTGCGAGAATGAGGAGTGGATTAAACACACATCCATTGAACAGACTTTCACAGAAAACCACCTCTAAGGTAAAATTCAGAGGAGAACTGTCTCAGAGTTCCAAGATCACGACTGGTGTGAGACACCTATTCTCCTATTCTCTTTAATCTGGAGCTTGACAAAGTCAAAGACCTGGGATCTTGCAGTGAGCAATCTCAGAATCAAACCAGTTACCATTGGAGCCTGAACATGGAAGACTGATCATGAGCCTGGCCTTCGCAGATGATATCACGATCCTAGCCAACAACTCTTAAGAATGCTGCAGGTGCTGTTCAATCCCTACATGCGACATCGGCGAAGGCAGAACTACAAAATGATATGAAAAGGTCCAGTACTTCGAGAGTAAGATGATGATTATATGATGATTGTTGTTTAAAGGCACCTAACATCTAGGTCATTGGCCCCTAAAGGTACGAAATGATATGAAATGTAATGACAATTTGAAATTCTAAAATTCATCCATTGATCAGAATTCAAAACATGATGATGAAGAATGAATGGATGAATATGAATGTAAAATAATTAGCGGATCCAACTCACAATATTAAAAATAATTCCAAAATCAATCCACTGACTAGAATTCACAAAGACGACAATGAACAATGATTATGAACTTAAAACAATCAGTGGATCCGACCCGCAACGCCCTCACCTTCACAGAAACTAACTTAAAACAATGGTATACACTGATCAAGGGGCTGCTTCCAAAGCACGATCCTGAATTGATGATTCTTGTTGTCTGAAGGGGTCCAAAATCCAGGTCAACAGCCCCTCATAGTGGTACTTATCGCTAGTACAGTAGAACCGTAGTATTTCTCAGGTAGCGGTACTAATCACAATTAACGTACTCACCAAGTGACATACCGTGCTGATTGTGCGAACAATGGGGATTCTCAAGACGAAAATTTCGATAGAGGCGATATACTTTCATACGTGGCGGAAATTAGTTTCCATGTAGAGGAAAAGGCATAATTGCAAGGCTGAATCAGTGACAACTTTGTGGACATTCTCGTGCTTTTCATAAGTGTGGAAATTGTATTGTTCTGTTTTCGACACAAAGTTTGACAAGTGTACATAATTTTCAGTTAATTTAGAACAAACATCCAGAATGCTTTCCCCCACCACCATCATCATCATCATTTTACAGTTCCAATTTCCCGGGTACTGTTGGCAAGCCTCTTCCATTCTGTTTCATTGAGATACGCCTTTTGTTAATGACGTCCTCCAGTATCCTTCCCCAATCTGCAATGTCCATCTTTATGATCTCCATCCAGTGGGTTCTTGCTCTTCTCACAACCTGTTTTCCTGCCACATGTCTCTCCAAGCTAACATAAGCTGTCCTTATTGGCTCCAAGCTCATTACATGCCCAAACCACCTCAATCTGGACATGCTGACCCAATCCAACAATGATGTCTCAATCCCAGCTTCCTTTCTAACCACATCATTCCTTAACTCGTCCAGTTTTGTTGTTTGAATTGTGGACCTAGGCAACTTCATCTCAGATGCCTGCAACCTTGATGAGTCTTTCTTAGTGAGGGTGCAGGTTTCAATACCATAGGTTAAGATTGGTACAAAGTAGGTACTGATTGAACATCACCAGCTTTGATTTTGTTGGTACTTTGGGATCTCACAGGAGTGTTCATACTTGCCCTTCTGCACTCTATTTGCCACGTCCTTTGTGGCCAGTGTATCTCGAGATATTACACTGCCAAGGTATGTAAAGTTTTCCACATGTTCAAATGGATTGTTTCCTAGCATGAAGTTCGCTAGTTGTCCCTCTCTGTTTATTGCCATCATTGTTTTGGGTTTGCTTATCCTGAGATTGAATTCCTGGAACTTATCCTTTCATTCATTCAGTTTCAACTGTACTTTTTTTCCCTACTGTCTTAAATTATTCAGTTTGTTTTATAGTTAGCTATAGTTTGTAGCCATTTTTGTGCAGATGACCTCTTAGTTTTCTACTCTAAATTTACGTTTGCTTTCAGAATCTTATTTTGACTTTTATGGTGCATTTCTTTTGAATAAGATACTCTCCATAGTTATAACACTGTAAAGATTAGCTTTTGTCCCTTATTAGCATAATGTTATGTTCATTTGAATATATCACGCAAGAATATTGTGCATTCGCTTTAAAAATCGTTCCCCGGCCATGTAAAGGGACACTGTAAAGTAGTTAGCTAAATAAGATTAGCTATGGGACGAAAACACAAGTCTTTCCTGAGCCTAGGGATTTCCTCCGTGCACAACTAATAGTGCAATAATTCTCATGCGACTATGGTATTTAAAGTTTAATAGACTGCTATATAACCAAGTGTAAGGAAATTCTCTGCATGTCCCTACTCTAATGTGGGCAAGTTACCATTAGCACTTATCTAATTTACACACAAGAGACAGATAAAACTTTCAAAAATATTGTCTCTGCATGGGGTACACAACCAAATTTCTCAAAATTGAGAAAATAAATAGTTATAGAGTTACCCATGGAGCAGAAAGAGGTTAAAGAAGGTGCCAGGGTGAATGGGTCTATCTACAATATCAAAATTAATTTGAAACTAGAACTGAAGGTTATACTTTTAGAACTCCAAACTTAACAATTTTTCATAACAATGAAACATCAGGTACAATGACAATCTTGAAACAAGTCAAGGAAAATACAAGATTAGTGAACTTCACAGATCCTGGGCTTCAAGCCCCTTACTTTACAATTCCAGACCTCCCGGCTCAAATTTACAAAAAGAGCACAAATTTATTCAAGGGCAGAAATCCCCTAATTCACAGAGCACTCGCTCCCAAAATACAATTTCTAGCCTTCCAGAGGCACTCAATCTTACAAAAACTTTAAAAAAGAGTAAAAAGGCTCAGTTCCCTACTGCCTACTCAAGGCAACATTACATCAATCTCCGGCCTCCCAAACCACCATTTACAAATTGAACTTATTTTTACAGGGGTATTTAATACCCAACCTACTGGGCCTTCATGGAAAAAGAACAGGTTAGATAACTGGCCCAAACACAAAATGAATGGAGGCGCACACTGTGCTCCCAGATAATGAACACTTAAAATCCTACAGGGCTCTAGACCGATGAAACAGGGGCTATTCCCTAACTGCTGAGGTGACTTGTATAGAAATTACTTAAACACATTACAGAAGGAAAAACAATTACAAAACGTAGTCACCTCAAACCAAGATGAAGGGAAGCTCGAGAGGGTAACTCACTCTCTATCCCCGATTTAAGTTAAAGCTTTATGAAATTTTTACATTAGCCAAAAGAAGATTTACATTTTAGAAAAGTTTGTTACATAACTAAAGCTTCGGACCTTTCCCTCGGATTAAACTGTGGAGTTAGCAAGAGAGAATGATTTTATGTAGCCATTACCTTGTAGATTTTCTAGCTGCTGACGAAAGAGGCCGTCCGCCTCCCGCTGAAACACACACACTCTCAGAAAGATGACGATCAATTGGCCAAAAAACGTGAAAAACAGCAGTTTATAAACCCTCAGGGAAGGTTCGAGATCATTCAGGATTAATCACGACACACCCTCTTAAATTTTATTGGCAGATACAAAGAGAACAAGAAATACGGGATTGGTTGAAAATTAATTACCAAAATTTATGATTGGTCTGATTCATAACTGATGGAAAGAAAAAGAAGTATTGCCAACCCAAAAATAAATGAACACTGATCAGTTATGGACAACCTAGAAATACAAAACTTCTTTAAATTATAAGTTCTTTCACTCTGCACCAGAGTGCATGATCATAATTTTTAGTAGTGTCATCTGTAGAAAAATGTCCAAACTTCATTGATGTATAGCAAAACAAAACAAGGAGAAATTCAATCAATTTAGGAAACTTCACAATAACAAAATTACTTGATATTTCGGTGGAGATATCTTCTGATTAAAGCTCCAAGTTCGTTTTAGTTTCCACTTTTGTTCAATAGAAGAGTTCATTTAGGCGCTAATTTTGAATGCGCGGCGTTGAGGTGTACCTCCCGGTACATAAATAATTAACATCAGATTAAGGCCGTCTTCTATGCAGATCATGGTTTCATTTAACAGTTGTACTATAAGTCGTGAAGTGACATTCTGGTTTTACATGGCCTCCTTATGACAGCCATATGATGCATTAAAGATACTTCATCATTATCTTTGATCATTGCAAAGTGGCCAATTAATTAGAGAGGTCACAAAATGCATACATATATACATACATTCATTATCATTAAAAACTGTTATGCCTTTCAGCGTTCAGTCTGCAAGCCTCTGTGAATTTACTAAATGATACCACAATCCTCTATTTGCAACTACTGCTGTGGCCTCATTTAGTTCTATAACTCTTATCTTACATCATTAGAAAATGAGTAACCATCGTTGTCTTGGTCTCCCTCTACTTCTTTTACCCTCCATAACAGAGTCCATTATTCTCCTAGGTAACCTATCCTCCTCCATTCACCTCACATGACCCCACCACCCAAGCCGGTTTATGCGTACAGCTTCATCCATCGCGTTCATTCCTAACTTAACCTTTATCGTCTCATTCCGAGTACCCTCCTGTCATTGTTCCCACCTGTTTGTACCAGCAATCATTCTTGCTACTTTGACGTCTGTTACTTCTAACTTATGAATATGATATCCTGACTCCACCCAGCTTTCGCTACCCTAAAGCAAAGTTGGTCTGAAAACAGACTGATGTAAAGCCAGTTTCGTCTGGGAGCTGACTTCCTTCTTACAGAATACTGTTGATCGCAACTGCGAGCTCACTGCATTAGCTTTACTACACCTAGATTCAATCTCACTTACTATATTACCATCCTGGGAGAACACACAACCTAAATACTTGAAATTATCGACCTGTACTAGTTTTGTATCACAAATCTGACAATCAATTCTGTTGAATTTCTTACCCACTGACATCAATTTAGACTTGGAAAGGCTAATTTTCATACCATACTCATTGCACCTATTTTCAACTTCTATGATATTTGACTGCAGGCTTTCGGCACAATCTGCAATTAAGACCAAGTCATCAGCATAGGCCAAACAGCTTACTACATTTCCACCTAACTGAATCCCTCCCTGCCATTTTATACCTTTCAGCAGATGATCCATGTAAACTACGAACAGCAAAGGTGAAAGATTACAGCCTTGTCTAACCCGTGTAAGTACCCTGAACCAAGAACTCATTTTACCATCAATTCTCACTGAAGCCCAATTGTCAACATAAATGCCTTTGATTGATTTTAATAATCTACTTTTAATTCCGTAGTCCCCCAGTATGGCGAACATCTTTTCTCTCTGTACCCTGTCATATACTTTCTCTAGATCTACGAAACAAACACAATTGCCTATTCCTCTCATAGCATTTTTCAATTACCTGGCGCATACTGAAAATTTGATCCTGACAGCCCCTCTGTGGTTTGAAACGACACTGATTTTCATCCAACTTCCTCTCAACTACTGATCGCTCCCTCCCTTCCAAGATGCCAGTGAATACTTTGCCAGGTATACTAATCAATGAGATACCTCGATAGTTGTTGCAATCCTTCCTGTTCCCTTGCTTATAGATACGTGCAAGTACTACTTTTGTCCCATCTGAAGGTACCTTACCAACACTCCATGCTAATATTACTACTCTATGAAACCATCTTTCCACTATACTTCACCATTTCAGGTCTAATTTCATCTATTCCTACTGTTTTATGACAATGGAGTTTATTAACCATCCTTTCCACTTCCTCACGGGTAATTTCACCATTTTCCTCCTCCCCGTGAGCTTGGTTGTTCGCAAGACCACCAGGAAGATTTCCTTTTACGTTGAAAAGATGTTCAAAATACTCCCGCCACCTGAATTACTCAAAACACTGTTCATTTCCTTTTTCCCTCCCTTCCTAAGATTCTTTATTACTGTCCAGAAAGGTTTCCCTGCTGCTTGACCTAGCCTTTCCAGGTCATTACCAAAATCTTCCCACGACTTCTTTTTGGATTCAACAAATATTTGTTTCGCTCTGTTTCTTTCATCTACGTATATATCCCTGTCTGCCTCGGCCCTTGTTTGGAACCATTTCTGACAATCCTTCTCTTTACGTTTACAAGCTGCATTCACTTCATCATTCCACCAAGATGTTCACTTTTTTCCATCTTTACACACAGTTGTTCCTAGGCATTCCCTTGCTGTTTCTACTACAGCATCACTGTATGCCACCCATTCTCTTTCTATATCCTGAACCTCCTTACTGTCTACTGTTTGAAACTTCTCACTAATCATATCCATGTACTTCTGTCTAATTTCCTCAACCTGGAGATTTTCTACTTTTATTCGTTTGCAGACAGATTTAAATTTTTCTCTACCCTAGGCCTAGAGATACTTACTTCACTAAAGATCAGATAGTGGTCTGTATCATCGAAAAATCCCCGGAAAACTCATACATTCCTAAAAGATTTCCTGAATTTGAAGTCGGTTAAGATATAGTCTATTATGGATCTGGTACCCCTAGCCTCCCATGTGTAGCGGTGAATAGCTTGAAGAATGTATTCGTAACTGCTAAACCCATACTAGCACAGAAGTCCAGCAAACGCTTCCCATTCCCATTAGCTTCCATATCCTCCCCACATTTACCAATCACCTTTACGTATTCTTCAGTTCTATTTCCAATTCTCGCATTGAAATCGCCCATTAGCACTATTCTATCCTTGTTGTTGACCCTGACCACGATGTCACTCAATACTCCATAAAACTTGTCAACTTCATCCTCATCTGCACCCTCACGTGGTGAATACACCGAGACAATTCTCGTCCTAATTCCTTCAACTGCCAAATCTATCCACATCATTCTCTAATTTTTCGTGTCTAACAGAAACTATGTTGTGTACAATGGTATTCCTGATAAACAGGCCTACCCCATACTCTGCCCTTGCCTTTCTAACACCTGTCAAGTACACTTTATAATCTCCTAGCTCTTCCTCATCTCCCCTTGCCCGTATATCACTTACTCCTAGCACATCCAAATGCATCCTCTTTGCTGACTTAGCCAGTTCTACTCTCTTCCTTTCATAAGCCCCATTAACATTGACAGCTCCCCATCGAATTCCATTTCGTTCGCCAAGTTGTTTCCAACGAGTCCCTCGCCTGTCAAATGGGAGTGGGACTCCGTTACTCCCATAGGTCCGAGACTTGCTTAAAATGTTCTGAGCTCAGTAAATTTATGAAGCAGGATGCTACCCTACTTACACATAGTCCAAGTGAGGATCTCTCCTCTAACAGGTTATGGATCACCGGTGGATTGTATAGTCCCAGCCGCCTGAGCACAAGGAGGGCCATGAGTCAGAATATGTCCGAGATGCCCACTTCCAATCCACAGCAACTAGTGTCCCGACTCTCAGGACCACTTACTAGGCCACTCAGCCGTTGCCTATGGTTCACGAACTAGGCCGTTACTACAGTAACCCACACCATGAAGCATGGTCACAAAATATTACTTTAAAAATAACAATAATTTACTAATCATAAAATATTATGTATTTTATCACTTCTGTAATAATAGCTTATGCAAACAAAAATTTTTAAGGAGAGAAAATAATTACTGTAGATATTTCAAAATCAATGTTATGTTTAAACATTTGAGTTAGAATCACCAACGAATGAACACATATAGAATGAACAAAAGTTTATTTGATTAAATATTCTTCCATATTATTTAATGTAATTAAGAAAATAAATAGTCAATACCTCTTTACCTTTCTGAACACAAAATATTGTCAATACTTTGCATATACCTTGACATCACTAAATCTGACATGTTTTTCACATATAAACAAATACTTACTACTTCTTCCCCATCTGTGCAGACCTATCAAGAAAAATTACTATTAATTCGATACAACATTTTATATACAGTATATCTCAACATAAAGTTGGAATTCAAGTGGATAAATGAGGCAAATATTTGCTCGCAGGAAGAGAACTTACGGATTAGAATAATTTACCAAAGGAGATGCTTGATAATTTCCCAACTTCCTTGAAATATTCGACTACGGAAATAACTCATATGGAATCTGCCATCTGGGCAATAGCCCGAAATTCAGATCAGTGGCAAATGAATGAATGAATGAATGAATGAATATCTATTTTCTAGATACTGTGTTGGTCCAAATATGAGACTGCTTTATATGTTAAAATATACTACCAAAAACTGTAGTCTTATATGTGCAGCCTTGTGATCTATTGTTGCTTGGGTTGGCATCACTGTTTTTATGCGTTCAGTTCTAGTCTCTATTCCAGTCATGGCAGGTCAAGGGGAAAGGGGAGAGTACCGTATTTGCTCGCATATAACTCGCACTGTTTTTTGAGAAAAAATAAGCATGAAAATTTTCGGTGAGTGATATATGCAGGGATTTGTGTACAAAAGACTGTATTCCCAAAAATAAAACAAAATTTGCATTACCGCAAGAAATAAATTTCATAGTAAATCCGTATTGTCGGCTTCAATAAGAAATAAGGTCTAATTGATGGAGTGACTCCACCTTTACAATACAATACTGTTACGGAGTTATCCGTGGAAGTCAGAGGTGAAAGAAGGTGGGGCTGGAATGGGTCTAACTACAAGACCGAAAGATGAATTAAAATTTCAACAAGGTTATATTTTCAAAACTTAACAATGGTGACATAGAATTTTGAGCGTACAACAAATAACAAGTTAAATCAGGTACACAACCAGGAGAAAATTTAAACAGTTTCCACTAGGGGGAAATAACAAAGAAAATCAGGTACAATGCCGCTTTACAAGAAAGCACCAGTTAAGTGGTATTTACAAATTCTGGGCTACGGGCCCAAATTCATCAATCCTTGAGCTCTCAGCTCACAATCACAAAACACCAAAGGGCAGAAAAACCCTTAATTACATGGAGCATTAGCTCCCAACTTTACATTTCAAGCCTCTCTAAAGCACTTT
Organism: Anabrus simplex; assembly: GCF_040414725.1. Lineage (NCBI taxonomy): Eukaryota > Metazoa > Arthropoda > Insecta > Orthoptera > Tettigoniidae > Anabrus > Anabrus simplex. The sequence goes on along the minus strand of NC_090269.1, from coordinate 219,474,484 downwards.
TACCACAACACCATAAAGAGCTGACCCGCTCTCGATCTTTCAAGCCTATAAAGGCAATAACAAACTTTTACACAAACTGCCATCAAGGCATAATAAAGAAAGAGGGGTATCTCATACCCAATCTACTGGGCCTTAGTGTGCAAAACCAGGTTAATTTAAATGACCCAAAACAAAAGGATGGAGGCGTGAATCTGCACTCCTAAATCTACATTTTAAAACCTAAGTGGCGCTAGGCCGATACACAGGGGCTAATCCCAAGCTAGGGAGGTGACTCGTATGAGAAAACATTAATACATTAAGGAAGAGAAGAAACTGTTATGAAAACGTAGTTACCTCAATTTCAAATGAAGGGTAAAGCACTCTCTATCCCCGAATTGAAGTTCAAGAAAACTGAAGTTTACCAGGAAAAGGGTTTACATGTTTAATAGTTTACATATGAAAGGTTTCGAACCCTCCCCGAGAGTTAAACTGCTGAGCTAGCACGAAATAAAGATGTTAAAAGGCCATTACCTTGTTGGAGATCTATTGCCCGAAGAAAGAGGCGCTTCCCGCCCCCTACTACATATCCACACACTAAGCTAGATGTTACTGAAGTGGCCTGGAGACAAGAAAATCAGCAGTTTTTATACCCTCGCGGAAAATTCAAGACCTTTTAGGAATGAGTAGACACACCCACTCACTTTTTATTGGTTGACAGCAAAAACTTGTACACAAGGCAATGAAGAAACACCTTATTGGTGGGAAATTAATTACAGAAATTTAGGATTGGTTAAATTCAAAACAGGCGGAAAGAAAACTATAATTGCCAACCCACCAATGACAGAACAAAATTTAGTAAAGACAAAACTTATGAATACAAAATTTCTTCAAGAGAGTTCATTCCATTGCACCAGAGTGTATTACCATAGTTTTTGGTAGAGACATCTGTTAGAGAATGTCCACACTTCTTGATCAATGAAAAACAAAAGCAAATCAAAAACACACAGTGACATCTGATAACCAGTGGAGTTAGTTCAGTGGTTAAGTTCCGGGTTTCTCCAGTAGAGAAGTTTCAATTGGCGCAAGATTTGAACTTGCGTCGCGTAGAGGTGTACCGCCCGGTACAAATACAATACAATATTCTCGTTTTATTTTATTTTTATTTCAAAAAAAGGGACATGTTCTGTCTCTTCTATATTGAGACATCTTCAGCCTACGCTATTATGGTAAAACACATGATAATCTTAATACTAAAAAACAATGACATATATTAAAATGTTGAAGAGTTAAGGTGACTTGTCAATCTTTTAGTTGTAAAAAATAGGAAAATTCTTGGTATAAGGTCATACTTGTAAATATTGGTTCCAAATGTTTAACTCAGACAAGTCCTGGGTCTTGACCTTAAGATTGACAATAGGCTGAAGATGCCCAAAAACAGGGCGAAACATGTACCTATGTAGTGTATACAAATCACTTAGAATTTAATCACCACAAACGGTGAATTGTATTGAATAGATGGCTACAATAAATTTTATTCTAACAGAATCTTAGTTATTGTTAACTTCAATACAGAACAAACATGAGATTAGTTATTTGTAATTATGAGAATTGATATCTTTGTATTATCTCCACTGAATGTGAACATGAACTGGACGTTCCATTAGAACTGTAAGACACGATCGGCCGGTTCACTCCAAATATGACTGTGATGTTCTTGTACATCAGTGAAAATTGTTTTATATATATAAACAAATTAATTCATGAGAATAGTTGTAATGTAGCGTCCACTCAGAGCTCTGACTTGGAGTTTAGAATTTATGGTTGATGATGCCTGCAATGATAGGCAAAACAGTACCATATGCTTAAAATTTAATATAATGATTGTATTATAGTCTTAAAAGACTTAAATAGTATTGAATAGGTGGTTTTCAATAAATTAATTGTTAAACATTTAATAAGAGTCGGCAGACGAGCGGTGGGTGATACAATGTAATGTCGGGCCTCGCCCAACACGTGACAGGAAAGGAATTATAGAAATGTTGGGTCTCACCCGACAGACGAGGGGTAAGGGTTAATGCAGGCATGTCCACAGAATACCCAAACTTTATTTCGTGTATGTACCGTATGTCTTTATGACATCAGAAATTCATGCAAGTTATGTGCGGGGATTTTTTCCCTGCAATTTCATATGTTAAAAATGAGGTGCAAGATATATGCGGTGGCGAGTTATATGCGAGCAATACATCTTCATTGCTTTAGTTAAGTATTCAGAGGACAAAGGACAGGAATATTTAACAAAATTGATAGGTTTGTTACTGGTTCATGCAAGAGAAACAAAACCAGAATTATCCAATTAGTTGTGAAGTTATATTAGAATGCATTAGAAGTGCCTGCAAGTTAAAAGCTCTAGTAAGACTACGGCTATACTGACGTTTTAAGCGTGACATTTCTCCATTGAATAACTCTGATTTAGAGATAGTTTCCAACTTTCAATACTTGTTTATTATCTTATATCCACATATAACTAACCCTTAATATATGCTGTCTTAGGACATGTTTTGTCACTTTTTGGCAACATCTTCAGCTAAAAACATACAAAAAATGACACAGATAATAAAAAATGCATTAAAGTAACCTTAAAATCCTTAAAAACTTGTTAAGCACTGATAATATGCCTGTTCTTTATGTTTTCTTCTTCTTCTGGATGTAAAGTGTTTTTGTCCTTGCTACTGTATTGTGACACAGTATACATTATAATAAGACTTTCAGTCTTAATTGGACACTTCTGATGCGAGATTTGTATGTGTTTGAGTTCTAATGGAACCGTCTAATTTCTATTGGCAGGGGAAGCTCCTCTATACCTTGGTTGAATTTTGGTATAATGTGTTGTATAATCTGTAGACAATAACTATATTGAGAAGTCTCCCCGCTGGTTCCGTTGGCTCTTGTACGTGTGCAGATAACATGTGAAAGCGAAGCATGAAGCACTTTGGTGAGACAATCACCCTGGTAAATCCCTCTGTTGATTGGTATCCTATCAGTCATCGAAATTCATCCACTTTCACGTTGAGATTGGCATTTCCATATAGGTTTCTTAAAAGTTTATATATCTGGAGTCAATTGTAGCATTACGTAATGTAATTATGCATATCATAAAAATAAATAGCACACTTTATAAATTACCAAAATAAACTATTGCAAAAACCACAATGCAATTGTTTAGCTTCTTGAAGAAATACAAAGTCTTGATTACACTTAACCACTACATGATACACCAGGAGCAGAAACACAACTCAATGGCTAGTTTTACTTCAAATGCTTTTATACTCCAAAGAAGCCCTATACGCATTACCTGCCACAGTTGGAAAATAACTACTTAATTACTGTTCACTGGAGAATTATGCATCAATGCCCAGTCAATCTTTCTTCTCCTCTGAGAATATAACAAATGCTTTTTTAGTTTGCTACTGCTGCTGTTTTTTTAGCGCTTTGCATTTTCTCTGAGTAAAGGTTTCTCTAGATCATTAGAGAACAGTCAAATTCAACAACTTCAGTAATAATGAGAAAGGGTAGCTGTCATTCTTCCAATATCTTCATGGTTGATGAAATGTACATCGAATTGCTTGAAATGAATACAAGTTGGTATCAAAGCCCTTTTTGGTCCAATACTTTCTGTGTTTCCTCAATAGAAGAAGCTTCTTCAGAATGAAGGTCTTCAACTACAACTTTTATACTCAAAATTGATGGTGTAGTAAGACACAGCTTTGAGATGCATTCCTCATATTGTTGTAACTTACGAAGGTAACAGTGGCAAATGTGTAACAAAATGTTTTTCTTGCAACTTGGAGTCTTTAGTAGAAATTGTCTCTTGACAGCTGCAAAAAAATCAAGATGTTCCCTTCAAAAAAAAAAAAAAACATGCTGTTACAACAGCAAAACCAGTTTTTAGTTTCATGTGACTGTTGATACTGTGAGAGGCAGCCTGGCTGAAGCAGTAAAGGCGTGCTCGATTCACCAGGAAGGACATAGGTTCAATTCCCCGTTATGTAGACAAAAATTTAAGAAACTAGATTTCAACTTCCAGAGATACACATGGATGTGAGTTTCACTCAATCTACACCAAAAATGAGTACCGGTACCAGATTAATTCCTGGGGGCAAAGGCGGCCGGTGGCCCATCAAGTGCCGAGGTTATGGATAGTGGAAGCCTTTACCTTTCACCGCTCCAAGGGTCTTCATGGCCTGTACAGAGATGACCTTGCTTATGCTTTTTTTGTTGATACTGTGATTACACCCACGACCTCAAGTGTTTAATGCCAAATATGAAACACAGAGATGAGATTTTCAGTTTCATAACTCCCACAGATATTAACCAGATTTATATCACAGGTACCTTGGCAAGAGACCACTGATGATGTCACGAGGCTACCACACCCCCAGTTCCATTTTAAAGAAAGTAAGTAAAACTGTAGTTTTACACAACTGTAGATAGCGTGATTATAGTCACTAAACCTCCAGTTTTACATAGAATCCAAAACGCAGCGTCGTGACTTTTCATTTTAAAAATTTCACATGCGTTGGCTGGATTTAAAACCACGGCTGTAGCAACAGCAACAGCAGTAGTAGTAATTCTTCTGGCAGATGTGGTCATTTCATCATTAATGACCTGACATCCCAGTATAGCTTGGTGAAGTTGTTGAACCTTGGTACTCGAGTAGCGGTAGGAAGTTGTGATCATTCTTGATCTAAACTTTACCATATTAATGGCCTATAGTGGTCCGTAATGACTACTTACAGTGACAATCTAACTACACTGAAAAAACAGGAGATAATATGAATCTGCCTTGTCAATACTACAATCTTTAAGATCCTTGTAATGAAATTCATTTCTTGTAAATGTCAATTGTAAATAAAGGGTACAGATCTCTGCACATGGTTATGAGGGTGTTTAGGGGTTGTAGTAAGGATGTAAAGGAGAGTGCATATAAGTCTCTGGTAAGACCCCAACTAGAGTATGGTTCCAGTGTATGGGACCCTCACCAGGATTACCTGATTCAAGAACTGGAAAAAATCCAAAGAAAAGCAGTTTGATTTGTTCTGGGTGATTTCCGACAAAAGAGTAGCGTTACAAAAATGTTGCAATGTTTGGGTTGGGAAGAATTGAGAGAAAGAAGAAGAGCTGCTTGACTAAGTGGTATGTTCCGAGCTGTCAGCGGAGAGATGGCGTGGAATGACATTAGTAGACGAATAAGTTTGAATGGCGTTTATAAAAGTAGGAAAGATCACAATATGAAGATAAAGTTGGAATTCAAGAGGACAAACAGGGGCAAATATTCATTTATAGGAAGGGGAGTTACGGATAGGAATAACTTACGAAGGGGGATGTTCAATAAATTTCCAATTTCTTTGAAATCATTTAGGAAAAGGCTAGGAAAGCAACAGATAGGGAATCTGCCACCTGGGCGACTGCCCTAAATGCAGATCAGTATTGACTGATTGATATATGAAAAGTTGTTGAATACATATTGTCTGATCGTATATGTTTCGAGAAAATATACCGTATTTACTCATGTATTAGTCCTCCCTGGCTTTTCGAGACAAAGAAAATGAAAAAATATATCTTGCATACAAGGACCCTCCAACATAATTCCTCAGAGAAAGAACGATTCTGCTTCGAAGCACTATAGAGTAAAGATTCTTTACAAGCCTTACTGCAGCTCCGACGACATCACACAAAATTGTGAATGGTTTTTATCTGTACAACCCGCACAGTGAAAACACACCAATATAAATGGTCCGTTATTGGACATTATAAATTTTCCAGCTAACTCATTCCTGGTTGCCAGCATTTCGCCCTCATGTGCTAGGTTGGGCTCATCAGTTGGTACCTAGCACACCTACCAAGACGCTGGCTAGTGCATACCGTGGAGGCCACTGCACAGGCTACTTGGAGCCACCGACAGTGCCAATGCACTATGAGAGACTGTCTCTTTACCAAAAATTTATGTCTGCTTGGCTATCAGATGTTGATTCCCATAGGGAATTGGTATTATAAATTTACTCATTCGGAACAAATATTTCAGATTCCTTATGTGAAAACACACGTCGAAGTCATACAGTACATCTTTGTTTCATAGTTAAGAAATGTACGCCTCCATAACATAGGCTTGCTGCAGCTCTGATGATGTCACACAAATAGGTGAATAGTTTTTTGTCCAACCCACGCACTGCAAGCACTCATCAGTCACACTATATGTCTGTTTTGTAGTTAAGAATGCCTGCCAGCATAATGGTTAGCACAATTAGCTGATGTTCTTGGGGGGCCTGAGTTCGATTCCCAGTACTGTACTGCCAGAAATTAAAGAATTGCAGGAAAGTTGATATGCAGTAAAAATGGTACATGCAGCTCTCCTCCATTGGGAGCATGCCTAAAAAGAGCTGCACCATCTCGGGAGGTGAAAACGAGTTTACTTTAGTTAAGAAATATCCATGGTTGTTGCTATAGTATAGCAGGTGAGATCATTAACAAAGTGATAGTTTAATATCTTGTAACTCGGGCCAACACAGGTAATTTTTGGAGAGAAGTAGGTTTAACACGTGATAAAAACAATCCAATCATAACGACGGTTTTATTCGCCAAAGTAAACGTACCTAACAAATATTATTATTATTATTATTATTATTATTATTATTATTATTATTATTATTATTATTATTATTATTATTATTGATTTTACATCCCCACTAACTACTTTTACGATTTTTTGAGACTCCAAACAAAACATACTATGCATTAATAAAAAAATGGAGACAACGAATGTATGAAATTAAATATTATGATAATAAAACACATTACCGCCACACCTGTATATATCAATAAATGCGGCAACTTTTCTGGCATTCATTTTTATTATTTCTTTCGTGGAACTTTTGGCACTATCCAGGCACTTGATAGCATACCTAACCTAAACAATGTGGTCTCTCTTATATAAATTACAACTGTTTAGGTAAAACCTGATGTGATAAATGTAGAGAACAAGCATGAAATATACTAAAAAATAAAGGTCTGTCTTTCAACAGCCGAAATTACCCAAAGAATGCTTCCTGTCACATTCGAAAGTATAACTCGAAACATACGCTAGTTATCAGCTGGTGGGTTGGCACGCCTTCTAAAGCACGGCTTTATTCAGAAGGGGTGGCTTCTGCTACACATACACCAAATAGGAATAACAGAGACCATCACCGGAAACCTTTTGCAAATAGATTCTCACTGTTTGGGCTTTAAGGCTGAAAATCCACACCCTGTTTCCAGTCATTCGACCAGGTCAGGAAGGGAATGAATGAAGACCCCAATAAAGCAGCGAGAATAAGAACTGTGCCAGCTGCCAAAGCCTGTCGCACTCCTCTGGGGTAAGGATTAATGACTGAAAGATGAAATGGGTAAATAGAGTGTAAAGAGAATAGAATTGAGTTCGCTATCTTCTAGTACATGATCACTTCTTCAGAGTGTAAGACATTGAGTACTGCTGATGTTATAGAAGATAAGTCACATTCATAGATTTTCTAACACACGAGTGCAATTTGTCTACCCAACACACAAAATTAAATGACTAGCTCCAACTGCAAGAACAATGGTAGTGCATCTGATCACTTGAAGAATTCTACTCTGCAACAATGCAAATTTCAAATAGTGCATAAAGAAATAGAAACTTCTTACTATAACCAGAAAAGAAAGATAAAGAAGCAGCTTTATGAGAACTGAATATTAATAAAAGTATTTCAATGCAGAATAAAATTCTGTACGTGACTAAAGATTAATTAAAAAATAAACTTTTAGTGTTGAAATTGAATTTAAATTAATGACTTTTAAAAACCACTGGAAAACCTATACATTAATGACTTAGTGTTCTGTGTTTATATAATGTCCTCTAATGAAAATACTTCTGTCCATGACAAATTACAGGTTCATTTAAAAAAGGGATTCCTTTTTTTCCCCAATTAATTTTTAAATTTCAAAATGTACTTAACTGTTTACCTTCTAAATACAGGCCTTCAAGTATTAACATAACATGAAAGAAACATAGTTAAGATGATGCCTTTACTCTGTTGGTACTTACTTCATCTGTCTTTTTTTCTATTAATGTACTGTCCACTATGTTTGGAAGGGCTTTCAGTGCCGTCAGCATTTTGCAAGCAGCAAGTTGCTTTGCTTGTTTCTTTGTACGACCCACACCTAGTGAAACAAACACACACACATAAGAATGTATTTTGGAAAACTATACCATGTTGATAACGAAAAAAGGAAACCTAAATAACAAAGGAAATAAGTTAACTGCTAAGCTAAAAAAAGGTCAACAAGACAGTACCCTGAAAAGTACACTACTTTTGCCCCTGGTATACTGAGGCCACATAAAAGAACAGGATAAATAATTTTTTGTTGTTAAACAAAACGTGGTTCATGTTTGTGGGTTACTGTAGTCACGTCCTAGTTTGTGAACCATGGGCGACGGCTGGGTGGAATAGTAAGTGGTCCTGAGAGTCGGGATACTAGTTGCTATGGAATGGGAGTGGGCATCTCTGACATATTCTGAGTCCTGGCCCTCCTCGTGCTCAGGAGGCTAGGACTATACAATTCACCGGTGGTCCATAACCCGTTAGAGGGGAGATCCTCACTTGGACTATGTGCAAGTAGGGTAGCATCCTGCTTCATGAATTTTCCGAGCTCAGAACATTTTAAGCAAGCCTCGGACCTATGGGAGTAATGGAGTCCCACTCCCACTTGACAGGCGAGGGACTCCTTGGAAACAACTTGGCGAACGAAATGCAATTTGATGGGGAGCTATCAATATTAATGGGGCTTATGGAAGAAAGAAGGTAGAACTGGCTGAGTCAGCAAAGAGGATGCATTTGGATGTGCTATGAGTAAGAGATATTCGGGTAAGGGGAGATAATGAGGAAGAGATAGGAGATTATAAAGTGTACCTGACGGGTGTTAGAAAGGGAAGGGCAGAGTCTGGGGTAGGGCTCTTTATCAGGAATACCATTGTACACAACATAGTTTCTGTTAGGCACGTAAATGAGCGAATGATGTGGATAGATTTGTCAGTGGGAGGAATCAGGACAAGAATTGTGTCCGTGTATTCATCATGTGAGGGTGCAGATGAGGATGATTTTGACAAGTTTTATGAAGCATTGACTGACATCGTGGTCAGGGTCAACAGCAAGGATAGAATAGTGCTAACGGGCGATTTCAATGTGAGATTTGGGAATAGAACTGAAGGATACGAAAGGGTGATTGGTAAATATGGGGAAGATATGGAAGCTAATGGGAATGGGAAGCGTTTGCTGGACTTCTGTGCTAGTATGGGTTTAGCTGTTACGAATACATTCTTCAAGCATAAGGCTATTCACCGCTACACATGGGAGGCTAGGGGTACCAGATCCATAATAGACTATGTCTTAACAGACTTTGAATTCAGAAAATCTGTTAGGAATGTACGAGGTTTTCGCGGATTTTTCGATGATACAGACCACTACCTGATCTGTAGTGAACTAAGTATCTCTAGGCCTAGGGTAGAGAAAGTGAAATCTGTCTGCAAACGAATAAGGGTAGAAAATCTCCAGGATGAGGAAATTAGACAGAAGTACATGGATATGATTAGTGAGAAGTTTCAAACAGTAGACAGTAAGCAGGTTCAGGATATAGAAAGTGAATGGGTGGCATACAGTGATGCTGTAGTAGAAACAGCAAGGGAATGCCTAGGAACAAATGTGTGTAAAGATGGGAAAAAGCGAACATTTTTTTTTCTTTTCAAAATGGCGCCCGATAATGACGACGTAGTGTTTTATCCTCCGAGTAAATTAACCGTAAAATGTGACGAAAAGTGCGGAAAATGTCGAAGATTAGTGAAAAATGGAATGTTGTGCGATTCATGTGATCGATGGTGGCATTATAAGTGCGGAAATTGCCCTAGAGACGTAAAAACTAATGAAAATATTGACTGGATTTGTGAGCAGTGTGTTCGGAATGTTGTAGTTGGCGACGGCGTTGACGATGAAGCACCAAAAACAATCGATGAGGAATATAAAAGTGCATTATAAATTATAAACATTCTAAAAAAGGACAATCAGCCTCTCAAAGTTGAAAATCAAGAATTAAAAGAAAGATTGCGATTGCTAGAATTTGGGACTGACCATTCTTCGAGTGATATACCGGTACCAGTAACAAACTCGAGCACGTGGTGTCAAGTAGTTTGTGGATGGCCGGCTAAGAAGAAATCTACAACTGAATTTCCTGAAATAAACATCAGAAATAGGTTTTCTGCCCTAAATAATTTAATTCTGGAAGACAACGATCGCGCGCGTGAAACCAAATCATCCAATTAAGTGAAGGAACAAGAATCCACCTGATCGATACTTTCACTTTTATTTAGCCTTAGGCTATTTCAATAGACATTAAATTAAAAGTTCAGAACATGTTTCGAATGCATTGCATTCATCATCAGCTGCTTACATTTGGCAAAAGTAAAATTAGCTAAGAACAGTCTCACAATTTTCTTAAAACCTTAAAAACAAGTGATAGTATTGCATGTGTGAATGGATGTGGGGGGAAATGCATTGAAGGTGATTGTTAGTTAAACTATGACTTATTATTAAAAATCTTAATGTTAAAAACAGTGATGGACTAAAATATAGTTCACTATAAGTCTTGTGAATTTTCCATAAGTTCGTTGATTACTGAAGAACTTGTATGCACTATGTGAAGTATTTCTGTTGAGCTATTGGTAAAAAGTTTCCTTAAGAAGGCATCCGGTGTTTTCACATCTCTCATCTCCTGTTGGGTGGAGAGGTGTGGCTTGTTTCGAATATGAAGTTTGCTATTTGTAGTTAGAATTGAAAAAAAGTTGGATCATCTGTATCACGACCTGTAACCGGCAGGAAAAATGCGGCTATTAGTTAGAGTTTGAAAAACGTAACGGATAATAAGTCTTTGAGTGTTGGAAAGTATGAACTTACCCTTGTCTTGAGTGTTAGTGAGATATATTGAGATATATCGAGTTATTACGAAGGAAGATTTTCGTAATAACCTGGAAAGGCTAGGTTAAGCAGCAGGGAAACCTTTCTGGACAGTAATAAAGAATCTTAGGAAGGGAGGGAAAAAGGAAATGAACAGTGTTTTGAGTAATTCAGGTGGCGGGAATATTTTGAACATCTTCTCAACGCAAAAGGAAATCTTCCTGGTGGTCTTGCGAACAACCAAGCTCATGGGGAGGAGGAAAATGGTGAAATTACCCTTGAGGAAGTGGAAAGGATGGTAAATAAACTCCATTGTCATAAAACAGCAGGAACAGATGAAATTAGACCTGAAATGGTGAAGTATAATGGAAAGGCAGGGATGAAATGGTTTTATAATATTAGCATGGAGGGATGGTAAGGTACTTTCAGATTGGACAAAAGCAGTAATTGCACCCATCTATAAGCAAGGGAACAGGAAGGATTGCAACAACTATCGAGGTATCTCATTGATTAGTATACCAGGCAAAGTATTCACTGGCATCTTGGAAGGGAGGGTGCGATCAGCCGTTGAGAGGAAGTTGGATGAAAACCAGTGTGGTTTCAAACCACAGAGAGGCTCTCAGGATCAGATTTTCAGTATGCGCCAGGTAATTGAGAAATGCTACGAGAGGAATAGGCAATTGTGTTTATGTTTTGTAGATCTAGAGAAAGCATATGACAGGGTACCGAGGGAAAAGATGTTCACTATACTGGGGGACTATGGAATTAAAGATAGATTATTAAAATCAATCAAAGGCATTTATGTTGACAATTGGGCTTCAGTGAGAATTGATGGTAGAATGAGTTCTTGGTTCAGGGTACTTACACGGGTTAGACAAGGCTGTAATCTTTCACCTTTGCTGTTCGTAGTTTACATGGTTGTATCATCTGCTGAAAGGTATAAAATGGCTGGGAGGGATTTAGTTAGGTGAAAATGTAGTAAGCAGTTTGGCCTATTATGACGACTTGGACTTAATGGGCAGACTGTGCCGAAAGCCTGCAGTCTAATATCCTGGAACTTGAAAATAGGTGCAATGAGTATGGTATGAAAATTAGCCTCTCGAAGACTAAATTGATGTCAGTAGGTAAGAAATTCAACAGAATTGAATGTCAGATTGGTGATACAAAACTAGAACAGGTTGATAATTCCAAGTATTTAGGTTGTGTGTTCTCCCAAGATAGTAATATAGTAAGTGAGATTGAATCAAGGTGTAGTAAAACTAATGCAGTGAGCTCGCAGTTGCGATCAGCAGTATTCTGTAAGAAGGAAGTCAGCTCCCAGACGAAACTATCTTTACATCAGTCTGTTTTCAGACCAACTTTGCTTTACGGGAGCGAAAGCTGGATGGACTCGGGATATCTTATTCTTAAGTTAGAAGTAACAGACATGAAAGTAGCAAGAATGATTGCTGGTACAAACAGGTGGGAACAATGGCAGGAGGGTACTCGGAATGAGGAGATAAAGGCTAATTTAGGAATGAACTCTATGGATGAAGCTGTACGCATAAACCGGCTTCGGTGGTGGGGTCATGTGAGGCGAATGGAGAAGGATAGGTTACTTAGGAGAATAATGGACTCTGCTATGGAGGGTAAGAGAAGTAGAGGGAGACAAAGACAACGATGGTTAGACTCTGTTTCTAGCGATTTAAAGATAACAAAGATAAGATAACTAAATGAGGCCACAACACTAGTTGCAAATCGAGGATTGTGGCGACGTTTAGTAAATTCTCAGAGGCTTGCAGACTGAACGCTGAAAGGCATAACAGTCTATAATGATAATGTATGTAATATATGTATTTATGTATGTTAAACAACACACAGTTGTAATTGACAAAAGTCGATCCAGAGTAAAATAGTTTACAGTGGAACCTTAATCGATTGTTCCCGGAACTACTTGTGGCGACCTCACAACAACACTAAGGAAAGGCAAGGAATCTCCACAACAGATAAACTTTACTTCCGTGCTAAGACTGACAGCCAGATTCAAGAGGGTAAACAAACTGAACATTCCTCTACTCCAAATAATAAAGCAACAAACCTTGTCTAATATTAATGTTGTATTTAATGTGTGTACGTGTAAGCAAACGGTCATATCATTAATTAGCCACCGATATACTGTTTTCCTAGAACTATTGTTCAACAGAGAACATATTCAATACAATTTGGGTTTTAAAAAAAACCCCTCTATTTCTTGTTCCTCGATGTAGCATTTTCCTCCAGATCAGTCATAATTTGGTCCCTACAAACTCTAAATCCCATTCAATCATCATATTAATATAAACACTCGCCTGTTCCATCTCCCTCCTGCGCTATCTGGTGTAGTGGTAGGCCAATAGCCAGGCACGGAATTATCCCGCGTCCACCAAGCACCAGTTTCTATCATTTACTGAAAAATGTACTTGTTGCTGGACATCAGAGTTGTTTGCAAATGCATATTTTGCTCGCCAATATGTAGAACAATACCAGCAAGAAAGTGCATTTTAAGGTGAAATAAGATTATTAACTTTAATAGTACATATTGTACAGTTTTCATCGTCCTGATATCGGAATAAAGGTTGTCGTACGAAATTATAAGTTTGCCATGCACGGTAATGTGATCGCGAAGATTACGTAATTGGGCCATACGTCAGAAAATAATGCATATATTAAGTAAAATAGGCCGTGATTTCGAAGTGTATACATTTTACGAACGTATATATTCAAGAAGGCCATGCACGTGACGGCAAAGATATTTATTTGATGAATTAAAGATGCCTAGATCACGGACTGTGACGGAAAGTTATAAAGGATCCATGCGGCCGTGATAAAATCATAGGTTTTCAAAATTGTTAAAAAAAGAAGGAGCTGAACAATAAAAAAATCTGTTACGAAAAACGACGTAAGTTTATCCTCGAGAAGAAAAGCCAATCTTCGTATAAATAAGAAGGGAGATATTGCAGTAATTACCGGCTGGAGAACCTGCGAAGCGAAAGAATATTTGGAAATCAAATATATTCGAACGAATATCGTGAAGAGCGAGTTAGAAAATACCCGAACAGTAGTCTGAGTATAGACTCAAAACCGTACGAGGAATCAAGTTGAATATAACGCAGTATAGGTTGATTAGCCGAACAAAAGAAATTTTTAGAGAGCTAACTTGATATATTCTAACTGTTAAACTGCCGCAAAGAATTAACCTTGAATTACTGTCCTAAAAACCTGAATCTTAGATACAAACTTTATACTCATTCCTAAGAGTATGGATGTGAAATTAATTCCCGCTTTGGAAATGTTTCTTTCATATATGACTGACTGCTACAACATGAGAGGCTAAATCGGAGATGGAGCCGATTGTCCGACGGAGGCCGCCCAGCTGTTTCTACTATCCCGAGTCCCAAAACTACAACCTGATGGTGACGTAACGATGGATGGAGTCGTTCTACGCAATCCTAAGATGACAACATCGAAGCCAAAGCCAGTCATCTGACGTCAGTGATCGCAAGATAAGTTCCAAAGAGTTATTTTATTTTCTTGAAATTAATATGCAGTAAATATAGTAGTTGTATTTGTAGTGAACATTGGTATGTTGTTTTTACGTAGTTCTTCGTGATAAAATCACAGTCGTTGCCATCTTCGCAATGAGATTGTCCTTGTTGACTTATTATTATTATTAATATGGGAATAGGTACTTCTTCCAGAGTTTACAATCAATGCCATAATATAGGAATGTTTATAACTGAGCAAGGAGAGATTTAGAATGTAATTTTTAACCATTATGGGACAAAAACATCGTATATAAAGAGACGTAACCCTAATTTTATATTTTTAAAGAAGATAGTTGACTACTGAATAACCTATATGTGTGCTGATACGACGCAATGAAATGTGAGTACATATTAACTTATTTGATTTATATATGCATTTCATTTTTAGGCTAACGTGTTTATGCGTATAATATATGAATTCTAACCCAAAAGAGTACCGTTGAAGTACAGTAATGTGATGTCAAGATGATTTGCCGTCATGTTGGAGATGATAAATGTTTACGTAAGTTATGAGTTGAGTGGCATGTTAATGTGGAATTATGAATAATTATTCGCTGTGATATGTTTAGGAGATTGAATAATGATATATTATGGTAATTAATATTGGTAAATGGAGAGATAGATATGTTTATGGATAATTTTGGCGGTAAATACGGCGTATTATGGGCCAATGGTGATGTTTGCCATATGCGGCAAAATATTAATATGGTAATGCGAGATATATTGGGTTAGTGGTACACGAGTACAATGAAATACATCGCATATTTCGTATACGGGCTACTGTAAACTGTCTTCAAAGGAAATATCCAAGTAGGAAATAAAAGAAGGGAAACTTGTTGTCTTCATAGATTAATATATATCAACGTTGTACTGATTATTATTGGAAGTTTGTTGTCAAGAATGAATTTAATTCATAGAACAATCCCATAATTTAAAATCTCTACCACAATTAAATAAAATAGGTTACCAAATGCATTCCTACGGAGTTATTGATACCTGATTAAATATTGGTAAACCATAAAACATGTTAGGTATAATTTCTATTTGAACTACGATTATAATTATTCTTTGTACGATACCTACATTTAATTTTAAGGTGTTATTTGAATATTTTAACCAAATGACATGGTCGAGGTGACCAATATTTCTCATTTAAAGAACTATATATATTTGAAATAGCCATTTTGGGCTGATATATATTTGGAACTTATTTGCTATTGCTAACCTTATAACATGTGTTTATGACAGAATATCAATTTGATAATGATGAAAATAAGCATTTTTTTAAAAAAGAAAGAAACAAAAACTGATGGACACAGATATGTATATTTAGAATGGAGATTACTTAAGCTTAGGGACTTAGATTTATTTTCAACCTAAAAATATGATACTACGTTTTTCAATAGAAAGAAAATGTACTTTCAACTTTATAATCAAGAGAACTTAACCTTATTTTTGTGATGCGCCTAACTAATGGAGAAGAATAGTTGAATCAGATTGAAGTTAAATTAAATTTTATTTTTCTTTGTTAGAGAAGAAGAAGATAATTGATTATGATAATTATTAGTAGATTTTCTTTTATGATTCTGGAATCATGAAATAAATTATAGATTATCCAATTTAGATGTTATTATTTTAGGAAATAGGCTAATATCATTATGATATAAATAATTTTGAATTAATTCATTAAAAAAAATATTTTATTTATTTTCTTTCTTTTCTTTGAATGATTTGGACTTGAAAGCTTGGAATTGATTCTGGATGATGAATGGTATCGATAGTAATTTATTGAAAGGGAAATATGGTGTCTCAGTTGATCTCACGTAAAAATAGTATGGTTCGTAGATGCAATTTAATTATCCCTGAGAGGTTTCGCGTGGCAATGTAAGGATTACCATATCAAATATTCTGATAGGAAAATTGAAGGTTACGACATCGCTAAAATTCTATGATGCGATAACTGTTTATACGATGAGGATTTAAAGCGAACATAGCTACCGACACTTAGCATCAATTTTATTATGCATTCATCCATTTAATGATCTGTAGGAGTGATGGATGATTGAGGGGAAAATAGCCAGAGCAATTGTTAGGTCACCCAATGGGGCGCACATATTAAATATGGTTGCCCAGTATGGTGCAAGACAGAAACCCCCCTCAGGATGGTGCAATATATAATATGCATATTTGCATATAATTGAGGTTAGCGCATAAATTTCAAATTTTGGATTGGTTTTTGACTTTTTCTGTGCATATTTTAACGTTTTGTAAACAGTCTTCAGGAAAATGTTAAGTAATTAATACCGCAACTCTTTTGGCAGTGAAACAGTTCAAATGGCCCTTATCAAAACACACTTCCAAACCATACCAGAATCAATCAAGAAGTTAGAAACACGCGGGTGATGATGATGCTTGTTGTTTAAAGGGGCCTAATAGCTTAGGTCATTGACCCCTAATGGTAAGAGGTGAACGAAACGAAAATCATAACTTCAAAATTTATCCGCTGACTAGAACCTAAAACTAATGGTAATGAATAAATGATAGTGAAACAAAAACAATCAGTGGATCCAATTCACAAAGCCTGAATCACTGGGATGATGCATTATTATCTAAAGGGGTTCAACATCCAGATCGCTGGCCTCTCATAATGGTACATCACTGGGAGGTAGAACCATGGTGTTCCTCCTATAGTGTTACTGTGCCTTTCCTGCGTCCAGGGCGGGTAGCGAAGAAATCCAGACTAGCGTACTCAGGGTTAATTGCCTATCAAAGTTTCCTTCTTAACATGGATTCGTGAAAAGCTTTCCATCTTACGGATAAGTCATCCGCCCCAAACACTGACTGACGTCTCCATTGTACCAATTATCAATTACATCGAGAGATAATTCCTA
Organism: Anabrus simplex; assembly: GCF_040414725.1. NCBI lineage: Eukaryota > Metazoa > Arthropoda > Insecta > Orthoptera > Tettigoniidae > Anabrus > Anabrus simplex. Next base: position 219,457,036 of record NC_090269.1, on the reverse strand, counting down.
ATTTACATTAAATTAAGAAATAAATATATATAATGCATACGGTAGTGTATAAATAGAGAAATACCAATATATCTTTATCGCAACTATTTATTCAAATTCTGAGAAAACTGAGAAAAAGGAAATGTAGTTAAAAGAAAATTATCAACTCATTTAAAAATTTATTAATTAAATTTCACTGTAGTGCTTAGAATCCTTGACTGAATTGTAATAATAATTATGTACAACAAGAAAAATAAAATAATTATGTAAAACTCAAATTACTGAAATGAAATCACATATCTTAACCATTAATTATATATACACAGAAAATGTTCCTACACTCCAATCAAAGTTTTTCAAATTATTTACAAATCGATTCAGGAAATATTATATCTCAGCATTGTCTTTTACTCTTCTTATAATAATTTATTTATTTAGGATGAGCATTAGATTTTCTTTATTCTGGGATTCTGTTTTGGGATGCATCAGGAAAAAGATAAGTATCAAGTCATTCATAATATGCACTAATATCTACATTAATATGTAAGATCACTTGTCAGCTCAAATATATCATTCATCTCATTAATCTTACACATTAGTTTAATCACATAAATGTGTCTGATGAGACATGCTGTCAGATAACTAACTGAATTCCAACACATTATCTAGTATCATTTACTAAATTAGGTATAGAATATTATTGATGATGACTATCATTTATTTTACCTACTGGAAATATATATGAAGAAATTATAACACTTGTGCTTAAGATTCAGTGAGTGCCATGTACTTCAATGAATACTCAACATTACGGTAGAAATATAGGTTAATTTTAATCAATATACCACTCAACTCTCCCTACAATGAATTATTTCTATGATTTACTAGTGCCATAACTTATTATAAGCTTCACTACTTGTCTTCACTGATCTTGGATATGGAATACCTGTCAACGATTACAAATTATGGTATCAAGTATAAAATTTCCATTTATTTTTGGAAAGACAACCTGTATTTACAGGCTGCCGCTAAGAACAAGGTAAAACATATCAAATTTTCTGTACATATCTATTAATTAAAGAAAATTCAAAATTAGCTGTAGAGGTGGTGTCTCAGGATCTTGATGGAGCCTCGGAGGACGAGGGTTACGATTTCAGGGATGAGCTTCATTGGGAGTTGGAAGCGCTTCCATGTGGCGACGAAGTGACGAGGTATGGTACCACGAGCTCCAACCATTATCTCTATTATTTCGATTTCCTGAAGGTGGTATTTAGATTTGTAGTAAGGGATAGTGGGTTTGTATTTGTTAATCTTTTCTAGATTAACCTCCTCTGGCTGACCACTATGGTGCTCGAACCTGACAGTCGGATCTAATATGAATCCTTGAGAGCCGTTGTCTTAAAGGCTATGATGTCAATTCTCTGCGAACTACCATTTATGGCCAGTCCGTGCACCTCATTACGTACATTGAATCCCTTCTTTCTCAGTTCTGATCCTGGATTGTGTCAATACTCTTCTCTTTATCTTCATAATTATTCATTCCCTTCCTTACCGACGAAACAATACATAACACATTTATTTATCCTTCATATTCATTTTATATTCCAATATCATTTTCTTCATATATTATTATCATGTCTCTTCTTTCTCTTCCAAATAATTCTTAACTATACCTTAACTTGATGCTTGGAATCATCTAACTATAATTTATTCACCTGATTAATCCATTCTTCTCAATCTCATCATCACTTCATATTACTCTCCTATCCATATACAATTCTATTCTGATCTTATATGGCATTGTTTAATCTTCATACTACAAGATATTAACCATCACTCACTTATAATCTGAATGACTCTACCGATATGGATCTCAAAATTCATATACAATAACCTCTTCACATGCTTAATGCGACATTCCGAGTCCAAATCTCGGAGCGTTCAAGAAAAATCCACGATTAGGGTCCGTGAGCATCTTAGGGTTTATAGCAAAATATTATTTTTTTATTTTTTATTTTTTAAACGTGAATTCAGATGAGACTTAGCCAACGCAACGCTTCCATTCACGCCAGACGAATTTTGACAGATGCTTCTATAATATGTCGACCGCAGAATCAGCAAATATATACTCGCATTACTATGATCTTAACATAAGTACTATAGTATAATCTATAAATAATAAAAATTAATTAATTCTTACTATAATTTATTAAAAAATATTAAATATGATGTATAAATTAAATATTTGCTTGAGGCTCAAAATTCTTATCGAAATTAAGATGATTATTCTTTTTTGAGTATTTGCTCAATAACATCTTCACTTCATATAAAATGTCATAATGATCATTAAAAATAAAATAGTCATCTCAGCTCTTCCTCAACGTGTGACTTTACAAATTACATCATTCACATCATACCAGTCTTCGTAGATTGGAATTAGTTAACCAAAATTAATCTTTCTCAATACAAATTGCCTCTCACATATTCAAAAACTAGGCTTCTGATGTTGAAGTATTAAATTATCCAGAAATTAAAATGTTAAAAACAATAAAATATTTTGATATTCAGATTGAAATGTTAAAAAATGTCATGACATTGAGAATAAAATATTTTTGATGTTAAGAACGATTGCTTCGATATGTCTTTACAAATTAAACGTACACAGAATAAGATCAGTTTCAATTCTGTTTAGCTTGCACTGGCTACCTACCGTATAATATTTTCTTAATTGAAGTAATCATCAGTAAATATATTCAAATATATATCAAGGGACTGAGGTGAGGGAAGGATCTCCGAGTTCATCAGAAATGGCCAGCCCTGTTCGAATTGTTGAGACATCCGGGGCCCCATCTCACAAGTGATGGGGAAGGAGGAGGGGGAGGAGTAACACCTCGTTTAAAAACCTGGGTCCATCTGGCTCTGGATGGTAGTACCCTGTAAGGGCCCCTGCCTAGGGTTACTAGGTGAAACCAGGCCAACTGTCTCAAAGATGGAAGAGGAATTTCAGATTCCCAACGGCGGAGAGAGCGGTAGAGCTGCTTCCAGGACTCACAGTCCTGGTTGTATTTTCGTGGTCTTGGGGCCACGCCAGAAATAACTTTCATCAGTGATGGAAGTGTGTCAAAGTCCTTAATGGCAACTCTGGCAGAGATGGAGACCATCGGTACGGTGTAATTGGCAGATGAGGCACTATCTTTCTATGAGTTAATGCAGAGAGGAACGTAGCGTTTGTTCTGCAGAGGAGCGGCTACAAAAAGCGCCTGTTCTCCAGGTCAGGAGCGGCTACAAAAGGAGTCTGTTCTTCAGGTCAGGAGCGGCCTAACTACCTGCTGGCAGCAGCTCTAAAATGCTTGCCGACAGTCTCTGTGACAAGCCGGCCGTAAAAACATACCGTCATACCTTTATGGAAATGTTGTCTCATGGAATCGGAACCACGGCTAGGGCGTCCCCCGCTAAAAGCGACGCGTGCTGGCAGGGCCCAGCCAGCATGAAAAGTATGCAAGGGTTACCATCGCATGGGCGGCGACGGCTAAACAAGCGAGCCCCCACATTCTGTATAGCATCACTGAACGTCGGGACTATGTCTGGTCGAAGCAGTGAACTGGCCACAGGACTTGAAAGAAGGCATATAGACATCTGCGCGGTGTAGGAGACAAGATGGAGTGGAGAAAAGTCATGAGACATTGGGTGTGAATACAAACTCATATAAAATGGAACCCGAAGAACAACTAACGGCGTTGGCATTGTTATATCAGCAAAATTTGATGGTTCTGTCTCTGAGGTGCAACGCTATGATGATCGATTGATGAAAATTGTACATGTCGCAGATAGAAGGAAAGTCCATTTTTTCAGTGCCTACGCTCCACAAACCGGCCTAGACGTGGAATTACGTTGGACAGAGGAAAGAAGACCACACTGCCCACAGTGGACATGGATATATAGAGAGAAGAACGGCGACGGCCAATGAATTCTTGATTATGCAAAAACTCATTATCTGATCATCACGAACACCTGGTTCAAAAAGCGTGATACTCATCTAATCACGTACTACATTGGCGACAATGCAACTCAAGATTGACTACATCCTTGTGAGACGACGAAATTTCAAAGATCTTCTAGATACAAAAGTGTTCCTTACGAAACCGTCGCGATGCAACACCGACCTGTCATCTGTAAGCTACGGATGAAGTCGCCAAGAGCTGAATATTTACCAAGAAATGGGCCTTAAAAATTTGAAAAAAAAAAAAAAAAAAATGGTGGCGCTACAAGGAGGAGGAGGCCGACATTGTTACAAAAATTACAGTGCCACCAATCACCATGGTTGAAGAGAGCTGGACTAAACTGAAAGACGCTGTTCATGAAGCCGCACGCTCTATTTTTGGAACAACTAAACCAGGATGACGTAGGATTGACAAAGACACGTGGCTTTGGAATGACGATGTTAAAGATGCAGTGCGGAAGAAGAAACAGCTGTACCATTAGTTTCTTTCAGATAAAACACCATCTCGTTAGAATGCCTACAAAACAGCCCGTAGTGAGGCGAAGAAGGTCATTGCTGTAACAAAAGCAAACCAATATGCAGACCTATATGTAAAACTTGACACGCGCTAAGGCGAACGGCACATTTACCGGCTACTCAAATCGAGGCACCGCAAATCAAAAGACATTCAACTTTTTTACGGCATCAATGACCTGCTGGTCAACTGGAAGAAAGCGTGAGAACGCTGGCGGAGCTATTTTGAGAAACTTTGAACCGAAGAATTTCCCCACCCACCAATCCTAACCACCTCCGCTATTGAAGGCCCAGTGAAGGAAATTGTCGTCACGGAAGTTCAGGCTGTTCTGAAGGAGATGAAACCAGGGAAAGCCACCGGCCCTGATGATCTTCCGGCAGAGTTCTGGTGCTCCGAACGGTGGGATGCGGCAATATGGCTAACACAGCTTTTCAATCAGATCATCAAAGAAGGTCAAACACCATCAGACTGGCGACGGAGCATTACCGCACCAATCTTCAAGAAGAAGGGAAGTCCTGCCAATTGTTCTAATTATTGCCCGATCAGACTTCTGAGCCATGCAATGAAGATCTTCAAATGTATTCTCGACAAAAGGATTCGCCAGACAGCCAAACTTACAACGAACCAAGCTGGATTTGTGAAAAATTGTGGCACAACAGATGCAATCCATGCTGCACGGCTGTTAGTTGAGAAACACCATGAAAAACATAAGCCTCTTCATCTCGCTTTTCTGGATCTTGAGAAGGCCTTTGATCGGGTGCCACATGACCTAATCTGGCTAGCGCTACGAGAACATAGCATTCCAAAGCACCTTGTTAAGTGGGTACAGATGCTCTACGCAGAACCAAGGAGTTATGTTCAAGCTGCCGCAGGAGCGTCTGATGATTTCTGCATCACTGTAGGAGTACATCAGGGCTCTGCCTTATCACCACTCCTGTTCATTCTTGTGATGGACACTGTTAAATCAGACCTGCACAAGCCAATACCATGGACACTTCTCTATGCTGATGTCATGTTGGCTGCTGAGAATAAGTCTGATCTCCAGCGCCAAACAGAAGAGTGAAATAACCGACTAGCACAATACGGCCTGCGCCTCAACAAAAAGAAAACAGAGTACATGACATTAGATCCTCGAGAAGTTGGAACCATCCACGTTGATGGTGAAGATCTACCACGAGTAGAGAAATTTAAATATCTTGGCTCCACACTCTTTGACAATGGCAGACTTACTGATGAGGTCAACACAAGGATACATGCAGCCTGGCTGAAGTGGCGAATGACAACGGGCGTCACCTGCGACCGTCGGATGAAGGACCATCTGAAATCTAATATCTACTGGACTGTTATCCGTCCCGTCGCTCTCTACAGCACTGAGTGTTGACCTGCTACGAAGGAGGTAGAACGTCGACTAAGCGTCATGGAGACAAAGATGCTTAGGTGGGCAGCTGGCATCACTAGACTGGATCATATTTCAACTGACAATATTAGGAAACCCTTTGGCATTGCACCGATCCAGAAGAATATGCAGGAAAACTGTCTGCGCTGGTTCGGAAATGTGTTGCGTGCAGAAGACAATACACTGGCAAAGTCAGCGTATACATTGAAAGTCGTTGGAAAGAGGCCCAAGGGATGACCAAGACAGCGATGGATCGATACAGTGCACAACGACCTGAAAGCTGTAAGACTACATCCTGACATGGTCCGTGACCGAATTAAATGGAGACAACGAATCCACACAGCGGACCCTGCCACCAGGAAGGACAAACGCCAAAGAAGAAGAAGAAAAGTAAATATATTCAAATATCACTTCTAGAAATATTGAAATTGCCCTAAATAGTCTTGGTAGCTTCATAGTTGGATTGAAATTATAGTCTATCATCTCAAAAAAAAAAAAAAAAAAATTCAATCATTCCAATATAAGTTAATAAGGAATACCGTGGATGAAAATTCTAAGTCCTCATTAGTCACAAAAAATTATTAAGAAGACATTAAGAACGTATATCCTACTGACAACCTGTTATACTAGCTATAATCAGCTTAAACCACATATATAATATGTGTTTAACCTTGAAATTGCCATCTGATTATCATGGGTTACTGGATTTATTTTTGATGACCAATACCTATCATTAGCTCGTAAGTTCAATACCAAGTTGCCATTTGCCATGCGATATGGATTATTTAATACGTAAACATCATTATTACCACTCAATCTACCATTGATCCACATTTGCGTTACTTAACTACTCTTTATTAATTCACATATGAAAATCCTTCCTCATATCTCTTTGCATTTATCATAATTCATAAATTCTTTCTCTCATATAACATTATTTCATAATTTCATACTTCTGTTCTAATATTTCTTTTATATATTTATACACCATATGTCAGTATTACTTATTTAATTCTATGTAACGCACAATTGAATTAATTTCACATATAACCAAGATATCATTTCACGGATGAACAACTATCTTGTATCTCTGCCAATATGTACCTTATTTATCCATATATATATATATTCATATTTAAACTGTACTGACTTCTAATTGGCAATAAATGATCAATCTTTACGAACTGGGTAACCTACGACTCTATATTAATATGTAACATATCCTATTCTCATCATTAATTCCTATCATTGGCGATGGTTATTAAAAATTAACTGAATATCGCTAACGTAACACTTCACTGATATATATTCACTTCCCTATCTTAGGATGTATTTAAATCATGCTGAAGACTACCTATCACCTTCCTTAATACGTCACTTTTGGATCACTCATGTAGAAATACATGTTATTGAATCATATCACAAAGATATAATGACCTATTCCTTTCTAAAACATACATCAACAACCTTCTACAAAGGAAAACATAAAATGATTTGGAAACATTTTAGAAAACTTATCTTATTCTGTGTTCGTTTGCTGCGGGGATTTGAGTTAGTTCTGCTACATCGTCTGCTGTACTGGTCCTCCTTTGGTTATAGGCTCAGTCATCTGGGATTTACGGGAAATGAGCTCTTAATTGCCAGTGATGGTCGGCTGGACTCCTTCAATCGTCAACCCCAGATTCTATTTACAGATCCATTATGCCAGTTTCTTGCGCATCCAAGGAAAACAGATTCAAAGACAATGTTAATAACATCAATTGGTTAGATGCAAAGCCTTCTTGTACTACTATCTTGTTTCATATTCTCAAACATAACGTCAATGTGAAAGTTATATACAATTACCAATATGTCTGACGCGACTTAAGTTCGTCTAACTCAATAGTATTTATCTTATATGATTGTGTATTTTAAAATCTGTTCCCTAACGAAACCTTTTCTTTACTTCTGTAAGTCAGGTCCATTTAAAATCTTGCTCTTCTTTCAAGCATCAAAGATGAATTCTATAATATATCTTATTTCTTTTTCGTAATACGTATTAAAATATTCTTGTATATTATGCATGGAAGTATGTCTCTGATATGTCTTCGGTTTTCTACCGACAAGTTTGTTATTTTAACTCCAAAATAACTCCTTTCTTCTAGAGATTGATTCTGCCGATCTTCTCGCCTGTCTTTTTCAAAATCAGTCCTCTTGTTTTTCTTTTTTTTTTTTTTTTTTTTTTTTTGTGGATGCTAACAATTTCCGATGGTACATTTTATCTTGGTCACGGCCACCAAGATTCGAGTTGCGCTTGTATCATCTGACTTGTATCTTTCTGATGCTTAAAATATGTACTTTTAAACTTTATTCACGGCAAATCAGAACATCTTAACTCTGTGTTCTGGCAATCAGGACAATGGAACGGCACATTAAATATCACTGCAATGGCACTTACGTATTGTTCACTTCACATTTCCTAGCCAAGGATTGGTTATGTTATTCAGATGAAGACCTATTATCCCTGTATTCTGACACCAGTATAACGTTAATTCGCAAGAATCTAACATATCTGAGCTAATTTACAGATTACGTTTAACCAACTATTCACAATCAAATATTAATGATTATATTACAATTTGCAAGATTTACCTAACTTACTACACTAAGAAAGAAGACGTATCTTTTTCTGTCAGCTCCACCGGGATTGAATTAGATGGACCAGGACATCTATGGTTCGGGCTCGGCAATTACATCCCCTCGCTGGTCATCAGGATGCTCTGGGATAGGTAAGGTTTCTTTGCAGTCACCTCAGCTCAGCCTCCTCCAGACATCTCGCCAAAATGTCATGAGAGCCATGTCTTCCGCAAATATAATAGAAATAAACATATATGAAGTTAGTTGCGTCATAATGCGGAATTCATAGCCTTGTAACAGTCTAGCTTCAATATGAATTCTGCCATTTTAGCTTTAGTCTTAATAGCGTTTGTAGACTACCAAAATGTCTACCCTTGTCTCAGATATCGGTGTTGGAAATTGATAGACACTACTCAAGAACATTCTCTGGACTGTGTTATGTGTTATATCTTTATTTAATATCATTGTATCACAAGTGTTGTATCTTAGGTTCTTAGATTTTTTGAAAATTAATAATAATAATAATAATAATAATAATAATAATAATAATAATAATAATAATAATAATAATAATAAAAAAAGGAACAAGCTACTAGTTATGTTTCCTTGACTGCTCTCCCAATATCAAGACATAAAATGGTGCCGAAACCCAGGATGAACTACACTCCAGCACGAATGGACAATATACGTTGCGGACTAGAGACTAAATAGTAATTTGTTTACTACACAATCTGTAAAGAAACTCCGGGAAAATTGTTGCCGTGGAGATAAAACATATCACACCAAGCCATCAACGTAACAGTTGTCAGATGAGTATTTATGTTCCCGTTAAAATCGGAGATACTTAAGGAACTTGTAAATACCACATAAGGCATAGTAAGACAAAAAGGGGGAATAGATAGTATGTGTAGTGTAAACGCATAGATGGTTTAATGGTTAAGCTCGAAGGGTAGCCATATTGTTTATTTACGTCACTTGGAGGAGACTTCACGCACGACCGAGTGGCCAGTGCTGCCATCTCCTGGCTTTCCTTGAACTACGTCACAATACGTCAGAGTACGATTAATAATAGATCCAGGAACGAAATATTTCCCACGCTATTACGAAGTCCCTATCAATTACACTATTTTACTATAGCAAATTCACGTCTAGAGGCCCAGTATGGAAGCCGTTGACGCGAACACACGACTACATCAATTGAAAAGAAGACGTGCTAGGTAAAGGGCAAACATCACACGTCTCGTGGAGAAAGCACGAGAGTTTACCGAGTCTACCTCTCCCGAGGATTACGAGTACTATAAGGATAGGTTACAAGAGACTTTGGATAAATTAAGGGCCCTGGACGATGAGGTTCACGACCTCCTAGATGATAACGCGTATGCCGATGACATAAGTACATGTGAGGAATACATAGAACACCAAGCGTGCTATCATTCGCATTTCACATGGGATGGAGAAAAAACTTGTAAGCGCAATGTTGAATCTTAGACTCACGAACACACAGACGGTACCAACACTTGCCTCAACCACGTTAAGACTCCCTCCAATAAAACTAGAAACCTTCTCAGGTAATATAGAAACATGGGCATGTTTCTGGGAACAGTTCAAACAGTCAATCGATAAGGACGTCACTTTCTACTATTAATAAACATATATTTCTGCTGGATTATTTAGAGGGGGAACCGAAGCACTTTATTGAGGGCATTGCAGTGACAGCTGAGACATATGAAGAGACTAAGAAAATTCTTGAAGCTCGCTATGGCGACAAGAATAGAATCATACAGGCCCACTTGGACTACATAGAATGTATTAAGCCCATCCAGTTTGCTACACCGGACGCACTTAATTCTATGTTTATTGACTGCAGTCGCCGCATTCAGGCTCTGCACGCTCTCTGCGAAGACGTGAACGCCTATGGCCGAGTACTTGCACCGAAGATTCTCCGAGCATTTCCAGACGATATATGCCGTCGCTGGATCATTCACGCCAAGCGACAAGACCTTTCGGAGGGTAACATCCTCAAACTAATGGAGCTTCTTGGTGAGGAAGTTGACGGAGCGCTTACTACACACAAGATTCACGGCGAAACATCCATGTCATCAAGTTACCCCCCTATGGCGGCAGCTCTACACGTCCGTGCCATTCCTAAAGGCTTAGCAGGAAAAGACGTTAAGGGGCCGGAACCATTTTGCGTCTTTTGTGAATCAAGAGGTCACTGGGCTCAGAACTGTAAGAAAATCACAAACGTTACGGAGCGAAAGGAGAGGCTGAAGAGAGCTCACCGGTGCTTCCTGTGCCTAAATCGAGGGCATACAATATTCAATTGTCGAAAGAAAGGAAAGGCACAGTGTGCTAACTGCAAGAAGTTGCACCATAAGTCCCTTTGCTACAACGGGAGGAGTCACAAGACCTCAGAAGATCAGGCCAACACAGCCTCTGTAGGAAAAATAGATACAACCACACCAGGTTTCATATTCTTGCAGACAGCTCAAGTAAAAATCACTGGACCTACAGGGCTAAGCTGACTTACTCGATGTACACTAGACAGTGGAAGTCAGACAACATTTGTATCGAGATCACTGATAGACGACCTACAGCTACTAACCACCGACAAAAGAGAACTGACTGCACATTTGAGTCCAAAACTAACCCATCATGTCAGCGCAGAGTCGTCAGATTCAGTACGAAGGGAGTTTACTCCAACTTTACGGTTTCCATGAATGCTTACGAAAGTGCACACTCTCTCTCACCTCAACCACCAGCTCCACAAGACATCAAAACTTGGGCGCACGTACGCAAATTGCAGTTAGCAGACCCTAGGTCTGATTCGAAAGAAAACCTGCCCATGGAGATCTTAATTGGCAGTGACCAATACTGGCAAATTGTGAAAGACTGTTCACCGATTCAAATATCTGAATCGATCGTTCTGATTCCGACAATTTTTGGATGGATCCTAAATGGAAGCCGATCAGGGACTTGTGTGAATTCTACTGTTGTGAACTTCATTCGACACGCTAGCTCTCCTTCGGATGATGAACTAAGACAATTCTGGGATCTAGAGACAATGGGAATAGTTGCAAATCAAAATCGAGACCTAACTGAGATAGACTCTGCTATTCTTCAAGAATTCAAGGCAACCTATTGCGTTGAAGGTCACCGGAGAGTGCTCTGCCTACCAAGAAAGCAGGATGTACTTCCTTCAAGTAACAAGATAAATGCGGAACTTTGATTTGATACCTTGATCAAAAGACTTCAAAACAATAGCACTCTAAAGGAGGTGTACTACAACCAAATGCTGGATCATATCATGAAAGGACAAATAGAAGTCACACCTACTGGAGATCCAAAGAACACCATGTTTTATCTCCCTCACTAAGTTGTAAAGAAGGAGAAACTGGGAAAAACAAAATGGAGAATAGTTTTTGATGCATCTTCTCACAAAACCAACTCTTTGTCTCTCAACGATGCTTTAGAGGCAGGTCCAAATCTGCTACTGGAGACATTGGCTATTCTACTATGATTCAGGCTACATCCCATGGCCATCTTTACTGATATTACACAGGCATTTCTTCAGCTGCTCTTGCACAAGGATGACAGGGATTTGACCAGATTCTTGTGGTACAGGGTCACCCAGGACAGTAATGGAAGTTACCACATGACGGACGAGGTAGTGACCTATCGCTTCACTAGGCTCCCATTTGGCCTTACGTGCAGTCCGTTCTTGCTTTCAGCAACACTGAGGGAACTTACCGACAGATACAAGACGACATTTCCTATTGCAGCACCCCTCATAGATGACAATACCTTTATGGACTACTTTTCATCCGGCGCGGAGAATGACAATGGTGTGATTGCCCTGTATTATGAACTTACTGCACTGATGAAATTGATGAACTTCCACCTAGCGAAATGGGTAACTAATTCAGGCCATCTGGAGAGCCGAAGGTTAAGAGGTCAACGTAGAGACGCAGGTACTAGGCGTTTACTGGAATACAGAAATGGATAACCTTCACATTGATCCAGAGGAGACTACCGAGGCTTTATCTGAAGGACCAATCACCAAGAGGAAGTTATTACAGATTACGGCTAGATTCTATGATCCACTCGGTCTGTTATCTCCCATATCCCTTCTCAGTAAGCTGTTATTCCAGGATACGTGGTGCAGGGGAATTGACTAGGACGAGTTGCTATCTCTTGATATCGGAGCATCATGGAACACTTGGGCATCCTCCTTATCCTCTCTTTCACGGGTACAAATTCCGCGGTGGCTAGCTACTTCAGGGAGCGCAAGGTCAGATCCACGTATTTTGTGATGCTTCAAAAAGGGCGTTTTGTATGCACGAACGCGGGAAGCAACATACTCGTCCATCTGGCCTGCAGCAAGAACAGGCTCACACCCGTCAAGAAGGTAACCTTGCCACGGCTCGAACTAATAGCAGCCCTAGTGGGAGCACGATTGTTGTCCTATTTCTGTGCAGCTACAAGCCACGATATCACTCAGGAAATACTATGGACGGATTCTACTGTCACCTTGCGTTGGATACACAGTGACCCAAATAGATGGAAAACCTTTGTCTGCAACAGAGTAACGGAGATTCAATCGTACTCAACTCCAAGTCAGTGGAGGCATTGCCCTGGACATGAGAACCTGGCTGACCACCTTACACAAGGACTTCGTGGTGACCAGATACGGAATGAGCGCAAGTGGTGGAATGGACCCACATGGCTTTCACATCGTGAGGAATGTTGGCCATCTGGTGCTCAAACTCCAAGCGAGCAACTTCCTGAGGAGAAGAGAAACATAAAACATGTAATGACAACGAATACATATTCCAGCGTCATCGACAGTTCCAAGTTCAGTTCCTACTGGAAACTGATACGCATTACTGGTTGCATTCTTTGATTTACACACAACACTCGTCATCGAGATAAGCTTACAGGAGAACTAACAGCGGTGGAGCTTGCAAAGGCACGTACATACTGGAAAGGAGTTATTCAACAAGAATGTTTTGCACTAGAACTTCAAGCACTTGAAGACGGTCGACCAATTCCTAAAGAATCCAAAATAGGACCCTTCAACCCCTTCATTGAAGGCGGACTCCTCTGCCTCGGGGGTCGATTGCACTGTGTGAACCTCGCTAAGGAGCGACGGCACCCTATACTTCTAGACGGCTCTCATCGATTCACGTATCCACTCATTCAGCAAACACATATCAGATTACATTATTTTGGAGTTCGGGTTATACTGTTGGAGCTTCGGAAAGAGTTCTGGATACTTAGAGCTCGTCAAACTGTTAAGAGGGTCTTGCACGCCTGCCTCCCATGCAGAATCATGAAGAACCCTAGAAGGCTCATGAAGAACCCTAGAAGGCAGAAAATCGAAGCTCCACTACCTGCGGATAGGATGAGACCGTTGAAACTCTTTGCAGTTACCGGGATTGACTTCGCCGGTCCCCTCTACATCAAAGTAGGCATGACGATGGAAAAGGCTTACATAACACTATTCACTTGTGCTGTTACACGTGCAGTGCATTCAGAGTTATGCTCCAGTATGACCACTGACACATTCCTTATGGCCCTTCAAAGGTTTGCTGGTAGGCGTGGACTGCCACATACCATATATACAGACAACGCAAGTACATTTCAGGCCACCAATGCAGAACTGTCAGAACTTTGGAAGGCACTGTCATCTTCGGAGACCCATTGATTTCTTGCAAAAGACAGTATAACTTGGAAGTTCATCGCCCTATGGGCAGCTTGGTGGGGGGGGATGGTGGGAGAGGATAGGTACAGTTAAGCGATACCTAAGAAAGGTGCCGAGATTATTGGAAAAGGCTTACATAACACTATTCACTTGTGCTGTTACACGTGCAGTGCATTCAGAGTTATGCTCCAGTATGACCACTGACACATTCCTTATGGCCCTTCAAAGGTTTGCTGGTAGGCGTGGACTGCCACATACCATATATACAGACAACGCAAGTACATTTCAGGCCACCAATGCAGAACTGTCAGAACTTTGGAAGGCACTGTCATCTTCGGAGACCCATTGATTTCTTGCAAAAGACAGTATAACTTGGAAGTTCATCGCCCTATGGGCAGCTTGGTGGGGGGGGATGGTGGGAGAGAAGGATAGGTACAGTTAAGCGATACCTAAGAAAGGTGCCGAGATTATCAAGACTTACAGAAGAACAGCTTAACACCACTCCAGTCAACATTGAAGCTGTGGTAAATTCAAGACCGATCTCCCATGGAGATGACGCTGAACCCCTGACGCCGGCACACTTTCTTGTTGGTGAAGGACTTACGACTGTGCCAAGAGGACCAGAACCGACTAAAAGACTTGCCTTGAACAATTCAGACTGAGACAAAAGCTGTCAGACGACTTCTGGAGAAGATGGACCAAGGACCAATTCAGCTGGTCATCCCCCTAGAGGTTGACCAGGGTGGGGAAAATGTTTGAAATTGATAGACACTACTCAAGAACATTCTTTGGACTGTGTTGTGTGTTATATCTTTATTTAATATCATTGTGTCACAAGTGTTTTATCTTAGGTTCTTAGATTTTTTGATGGTAATAAGAAAAGGAACGAGCGACTAGTTATGTTTTCTTGACTGCTCTCCCAATATCACGACAATCGGTATTAACATTGTTATTTTTTGGGTTAATTTAGCTATTTCTCCCTATCCTTGAGATTTCTTCCTTGTAATCATGTCTGTACCGGGAGGTACACCTCAACCCCATGCATTTAAATGAAGCGCCTTGAAGAACACTATCTAACACAAAGTTTGCAACAACTATTTCAAGAAATTCGGACTTTTTATTTTTATTTTTATAGATGTCCATTAAAAAACTGATGTCATGCACTCTGGTGTAGAGTAGAACTATTAAAAATTTGGTATTTATAGGTTGTTTAAACTGAATTGGTTTTTCCTTGTTTGTGATATTTCTAAGGTTGCAACACTTCTAGCTCTTTTCGCCGACTTGGGATTTCAACCAATAGCAAATTTCATGTATTTATTTTTCTGCCAATCACATGCTTCTTGTAACTTTTCAACTGTCCAATAAAAATGAGAGGGTGTGTCTGGTCTTAGTCCAGAGCCTTCTTGAGCCTTCCTCTCGGGTATAAAAGCTGACACATTTTCGAGTTAACTTGTCTTATTGATCGTCGTGTGACAGTGTGTGTGTTAAGAGAGGAGGCGGGGGACTCATCCGTCGGCAAGCAGAACATCAGCTAAGGTAATGGCCACCATATTTCTAACTCTGTAGGTGTATCTGCCAGCTAATTCGAGCAGAAGGTTTCCATTCTTAAATAATGCAACTGCAAAATTCTGAAACTGTAAAATTTTCTTTCTTCTCATGTAAAAGTTCAACGCGTCTATAGCACTTAACTAAAACAGGTGATAGAGAGTGTGTTACCCTCTCGAATTTCCCTTCAATTTAATCTTGAGGTGACTACAATTTTGTAACTGGTTTCACTATTGTAAATTGTAACCTATCTAGTCACCTCAGTAGAATGGGATTAGGCCCTGTAACTTCGGGCCAGGAGCCCAAATAGGGTTTTATCTCGTGTACAAATTTTAAGGAGTGCAAATATCTGCCTCCGCAGCATTTTGATTTTTGGGCCAGTAACTTTAACCTGTTATTTTCAGGAAGGCCCGGTAGAATGGGTACTCAATACCCCTGTGTAAACTTAAAAGACAATTGATATGGTCTTGTAAATTATGGGGTGTGCCTGGAGAGGCCTGAAAGTGTAAATTTTATTGAGCAAAGACGCTCTACTCCCAAACGTAAAAGTTAAAGGTTGCCTTGAGTAGGCTGTAAGAGTTTGGGAGCGCAGTCTCCTTGGTAGAATTATAGAGCATAGAGGCTCTTTCTTGAAATTTGTGTAAATATTGAATGGTGCCTTTGGAAGGCTGTATCTTGTAACCTTTGAAGTAAAAGGTGCTTGTGAAAACTGTGTGTGATTTAAATATTCTGTAAAAGAAATTGGGAGACTCATCTCCTTGACTATATAGCTAAACGCAACAGTAGTGATGTAGGGACTTTTGTAAATTGGGAGCTGGAAGCTTGAATTTTGTAACTAACTTTACTGGGTTTTTCTGTTTTTCCTACTTTGTACCAAACTAGCTCTGTACCTGAAATCTTGTTCTTTCACGAAGTGAATAGTTTTGTTAAAATTTAATATCTGAAAAGAAATATAACCTTTATTTTTAGTTTTAAATTCTACAGCATTTGGGAAAAACCCGGAAGTCCACTTTTAGTCGAAAATGAGTTAAGTGCACCAAGCGATCACTTATGATGATACTTGCATCGTGTAAAGACGGGTAAGTGATCTTGTGAAAAATAGCGCCATTATTGCGCATTTAATGTTCGAGGTAAGTCAGTTAGTATGCATTTGTAAGGATAAGTCAACTTATTTGATTCTGATCAGAGGAAGTTGCGAAGAAGAAAAAGCGGGTAAGTCTAGTTACATTATTTTGACCTTTGCGAATCATTATTGTAGTGGCTGTTAAAACCGGGTAAGTCTACTTGTATGGTTTATTAAGCTGCAAAGCATTAAGTAATGACTAATAACAAACTGAAATCAAAATATTTTAATATTGTAATTGAATAGTAGAGGGAATAGACAGTTAAATGTTCATGTTAAATCCATTCACGGACTTTATAGAACTATGTACGGTATTTCTTAAAATAATTTCATTATAGTACTTGCTTTAATAATGTGCATTGTCGATTTCCCTAGCATTTTAATAATGACACTGGCTTATGTGTAGGTATTTGTAGTTCCCTTGTTAACATAGAAGGGTGTGGATATATACTTAGTCGTGGAGAACGATTAGTTTATTTGGCTAAAAGAACATTAAATTCATGTTCTGATGGAGTGAATATGGGAGTAAGGATTGAGAACCCACAAGAAAATGGTGGTGGAAACCAAAACGGTGAGTTATTATTATACTATGACTATTGTTAATGTATTAATCATATTTCAAATCACATTATTATTTATTTTACATTCTATTTTAGATTCTTCTACACTAGCCTCAGTACCACAGACTGAACCCAATAATACCAATGCGAGAATGAGTGAAGAGCATCAAAAATATGATGTGCTGATTGACGAAGGCATGGTTATTATTATTAATAATGCAATATTCTAGAAATTCATATCCACCAACTCAACTTAGCATTAAATTGTTAATAAAATGGAGAAATAACATGGATACCGATGTTTCGTAATTCCTCGCAAGTTTCTTGCTAGGATTTTTTAAATGGAAATTAATTCTGAGAAAAGAAACAAAATTCCAAATGTATTCGTGACTGTCGTGTTATTATTTTACAGATTTGCCATTTCTGGAGTTAATGGCGCTATTAGAACTTGCAAGTTTGGAAACTGAGGACGGAGATACTGACTTTAATTTTGATGAGAGAGCAAAGGATCCAGATTTTGTCCTTGAGAGTACCACTGAAGATGATGTTTCCAGTAACCCTGACGATGACTCAGCCATAAGTAAGAGCAGTTTAAGCCTACAGAAGGCAGAAAATCGTATGGTTAAACATGTTCCATGAAAGATTAATACATCAAGATATCAAAGGAGACTCAATAAAGAGCTCAGAAATAAGAGATTAACTTACGAAACAAGTAAAGGGAATACAGTTAAAGAAAGACAGATATTGACTTTAAAACCATGTCGTATGAAATGCAGCGAACGAATCTCAGAGTTAGACTGGCAAGAATGTTTTAAAAACTACTGGGCTATTGGTGATCATGATAACAGAGTCCAGTACCTATCTTCTGTCATCACAATTTAGACACCCAAAACACAGAGTTCGGCACGAGAGTCAAGGGAAATCGAGAGAGTATGCTTGTGAGTACAATATCATTTTGGAAGGCAAAGGTCATCAAATGTGCATAGAATGCTTTCGTCGAACATTAGGAGAGACTACAGGTTTCATAGAACGGGTCATGAAGAAAAAAAGGACCTCACCCACGGGAATAGTGCCTGCAGATGGAAAAGAAAAGGCAGCACCCCCAAATAAAAGAACAGACAGTGAAATGGAAATTGTGAAAAATCAAGTTATGTCTTTTCCAAGCTATGAAAGCCATTATTGTCGACAGAGGACAATAAAAAGTTTCTATCCCCAGACTTGAGCATTAGTAAGCTGTACAATTTGCATAAACAGTGTACAGTTAATCCAGTGTCCTTGAGTATCTATACTAAATGCTTCCATGAGTTGGGCCTGACTTTTAAGAAGCCTAAACAAGATACGTCACGAGTGTGATTTAATTAACATGAAAATGAACACATTGTCTGGGGACGCCAAAGAAGAGTTTACCAAAGAACGTGATGCCCACCACAGGGCTGCAGAGGCAGCTTAAAATACAAAACGCCAGGAAAAAGAGGCAGCCCTATCGGATGAAAGGAAAGGAATTTTTGCCTTTGACCTTCAGCAATGTCTTCCCACACCCTTTCTGACTACTTCAGTATCATTCTATAAACGGCAATTATGGACATTTAACCTGACCGTACATCACTTGAAAACAAACAAAGCAACATGTTTCATGTGGGATGAAAGTGTTTCTGGCAGGGATGGAAATCAAATTGCTTCCTGTATATATCAGTTCATTTCCCAATTGCCTGAAAATATTCAATCTGTAGTATTTTATTCATATTGTTGTGGTGGGCAAAATAGAAACTGCATTGTAGCTGTAATGTTCACATGTTATGCAGACTAATGACCGCATACAAGAAATACACCACAAATTCCTGGTAAGTGGACATACCCACATGGAATGTGATGCAGATCATGCAATAATTGAGAAGGAAAAGAAGAAAACTGGGATGAAGATCAGCCACCCAAATGACTGGTACCAGTTAGTGAGGTCATGCAGACGCAAAAATCTCTTTGATGTGATTGTTATGGAACGAAGACATTTTCTGGATTTCTCAACCCTCCTGAATACAACGGGCCCATTTCAAATGAAGGAGGATGATACTGAGGGAAATAAATTTCTGTGGTACTCAACACATTGGCTGAAGTATGTTAAGAAACCAGTAAGTACAATTTTCTTCAGACACACCTTCAATGAGGATGTAAATTTCCGAGAACTGTCTCTTCGAAGATGAGGAAGAATATCTTTACCAACTTCTCTACCACTGATCCATGCAGGTCCAGTACCAATAAGCAGAGAGAAGAAGAAAGATCTTCTGGACCTTCTTCCTCTCACTGACAGCAGAATTTGTCAGTTGCTGCCATTCCTACAAGTGATCCAGATCTCGAAGAAGTTAATGCTGATGCATGAAAGGAACTTTCAGAAGTACAATGACTTGGATGTTTCTATTAGTACAAGCTGTTTATTGTAAATATTCTTTTTTCACATTTAAAAAAAAACTGTTTGAACAAATTACTTTTTGGTAGTCTTAAAAGTGAAAGTACAAAACAGAGTAAGTTTTTTTTTGGCCAGTCATTAGTCGGAAAAAACCGTCTAAGTCAGTTTGTGCCCCGATGGTATACATACAATTATTTTCATAGTATCCCATTGAAAGGAGACATCAAGATAACCATATTTTATAAATTTTATGTCTCTGCTTCAATATGCTGATTTTAGGGCTAGCAGTGAACTTTAAATAGCTGTCCTGTAAAAAATTAGTTTATAGACTTACCTGGTTTTTCCTAAATGCTGTAGAATTAATCTTTGAGTATCGTAGATAGACCCATTCAAGAAAGCACCTTTCACCTCTCTGTTCCACGCAACTACGGTAACAATGTCAATGGTTATCCCTTGCCGTCTTGATAACCCAATGTATGCACTTCTTTCTAATTTTCTTCTTGTGTTGCAGATTTATTTATGGTTTATTACGGTTTTTGTAATTATGCGTTCTCCAATGAGTATATATTCTGCCAATCTTCTTCCTTAAATGAATTTCTTTCCAAGTGTTGAAATATTGTATGCGTTAGGTAT
Organism: Anabrus simplex; assembly: GCF_040414725.1. Lineage (NCBI taxonomy): Eukaryota > Metazoa > Arthropoda > Insecta > Orthoptera > Tettigoniidae > Anabrus > Anabrus simplex. The sequence goes on along the minus strand of NC_090269.1, from coordinate 219,436,565 downwards.
CTCCAGATCAACACGACCGTTTCTCAAGCTTGCTCTTTCAATTTTCCTCTTTTCAATAGTAGTGTCCTAACAATTCTGAGTTCTTTCTTTGTCTCAGTCACTGCCACCTTGATTTTTTCCTACTTCGATCTCGTAATATATTGTATCTCATTGATATAGATGACCGAGTTTATGCATCATATTTAACTTAGATCTTGGCAATTGCGTCCATTTTAGCTCCATTAAATTATGTCATAAGACAGTGAAATGGCACAATACTAATCACAGGCAACGTAGACTCATGGTGTTTCTCTAATGGTGCTACTAATCACAGGAAATGTAGACCTATTGTATGTCGCACACAATGGCATCACTCACAGGTAACACAAACCCACGGTGTTTCACACATAAGGATACTACTCGCAAGCAACGCAGACCCAGGGTGCTCCGCACATAGTAGGACTAATCACGGTCACCGGTATTCCCGTGGTGTCCCTCACTAAGTGGAACTAATCACAGGCAACGTATATTCATGTTGCTGCTCACATAGTGGTACTAACCATAGGCAATATAGACTCACAGTGTATGACATTATGGTAACAATCACAGGTAATACAAACCCATGGTATTCTTCATATAATGGACCTACTCTCAGGTAACGCACACCCGTGGTTTTCGGACAGTGGTACTTACCACGGGTGCCAGCCAATACCGTGCGTTTTCTCATACAGTGGTACTAATCACAGGCAACGTACACCCATAGTGTTTCTCGTAAAGTGGTACTAATAGTTAGCGCAGATCCATTCTGAACCCAGGGAAACTGATACATTCCAGCACAGCGTTACGGCACATGGACATTAGTTTGCATAGAAAAATGCCCGCTCCCCTGCTTCGGTGGAATACACACAATCGTACACCCTACTAACCACAGAACCGTGGTGTTCCTCACATAACGGCACTACTCATTGGTAATGTAGATCCATGGTGTTCCTCACATGGTGGTATTAACTGCCAGTAACGTCAACCCATGGTATTCCTCATATAATGGTACCAAGCACAAGTAGTTTCATGGTTCAAATGTCATCCCTTGGTCGCCCCTTTTAGTCGCCTCTTAGAGCAGGCAGGGGATACCGTGGGTGTATCCTTCGTCTGTGTCCCCCACCCACAGGGGTTTGTGTGTTTGGTCCGTGAGAGCTATTTTATTTCACTCAACTCTGCCGGCAAGCCATTTAGGACCCCCCTATTCGCCACCTGGGACGTGCGACGTGAGAGTATCACCTTTCCCCCTGCTACACCAGCGTAGTAGGTTCATGGAAACACGTTGGTTGACGCTTTGTAATTCACTGGACATTATGGAGAACATGAAGTGTGAACTGGAAACTTCGGGCATGTCCTTAAACTAAATCTGGGCTACGACACCATGGTAGCTATAAACAAATATTTGGCTGGTACTGATAATGTGCATCTACCAGAATGATCAACACCTACACTCGCTCCTGATTTCAAATATTATCCTATCACATCCGCAGATGTAGAGAGATCATTCTCCACATTGAAGCTAGTTTTAACAAACGCCACAGATTCATACCAGAAACCTTGGAGAGGACTGTTGTAGTATACTGCGAAGCAAATTATGGACAGGAAAAGTAGGGCGTGCGGTGTAAAATGAAAATCGAATATGTGTTTCTTCATGTTTGTGTTTTTTCCCCATATATTTCTTACAACCTTACTGATTGACTTATGTGTATTAAATAACACACTGTGACTTATCTAGGAGACATGTGTATATTGTTTTAACAGTGAACACTGATAGATTGATATGCCTAACAAACTATGCACGGATTGTTTGTACTAGTGGTTTAGCTGCAACTGTAAGTAGTGTGATTTTCGATTTTCATTCAGTTGTTTATTCATGATAATTTCTTTATGTATTGTTGTGGTTGAATTGTGTCTATAGAGCGTTCCAACCTTAAATTGCAGTACAGCGTAGATGGAGCGCGCTGTTGCGAAATAGACTCGTGAAGATCACGCTCGAGTGTGACTCAGAGCGTCACAGTTCCACATTTTTCATTTGTAATTTTGTAATTTTTAGTTCATTCATTCATAAATTAATATTTGTAGGGTGGTAAAATAAATACAACATACCTTAATCACTGGCAGTGCTCTCAGACATTGAACGTACACCCTCTATCATTTCTGCAAGGCCTGATGTTCCCCCTTTGGATGAACCGGGCTCGGGAGATGAACTTGAGGATGATCCGGACGATGAAGAAAGTGGTATTAAAAAACGTTTCGTCGACATCGTCCTGTAATTCGTCTGCTTTCCACAAATCTTTCATTTTTCTTTACTTCGTTCAAGTAATTTGCCCAGTTGTCCTATATTTTTATGGCATAAAAATGTTAGTTCAACTTTAGGAACAAAACCATGTTCATTACCCGCGTGTACTAAGGCGAATCACGGTCCTCAGCTTTTCGGTGGCCTAAGTCCCGAACTCACGCCTTCAATGGCGGCCTGCCGTGCACTTTTCACTGTCGTATTCTTCCATTCTTTTGTCACTGTCTGCCCAATATTTACCCACGATTCATCTCTGTAAATTATAGCTTCATTTTGTGCACTCAAAACGTTTTATCTCCTTGATATATCTGTGCCTCCAATTAATAATTTCATCGGTTTCAATTAAAACTGCTTTATTACCCCGTCTTAAATAACGGAAGCCTATATCATGTAAGAAGCGATACAACGTAGTTTTGAAAATCTTGGCAAAGACCTTTTCCATTTACCTGACTCAAAATCACGTTCAATGTCGGTGGTATGTTAGCAAATAAAAGAGAGTGAACCACCCGATGCACTCCACTTCGCACAATTTCATCATATTTAATTTTCCTTGCATTTTTCTGCCGTCCTTCTCTTTTTTTGCTCTTTTTGGCGGGAGTTCGCAAAGGACCATGTGTGTGTTCCTTCCTTATAGCATATATTGTTCTTTCGAAACAACCTGTAGCATTAGCTGTTTCACTGACTGCACTGCCCATATTCAAAGTCTTTAAAAAATAATCCAGGACACTCATTATAATATTGCGTTCTTTTCCCCTGAGTTACCTACGGAATGTTTCTTTTTAATTTGACGATGCATTGTACATCCTTCTGCACTTTTTCTTCAAACTAAGAAGCCCCCACACGAGCACGAACTGACAACTACACAGACTACACAAACACAATACACGTCTTATAGACGCGCAGGTCGACTATGCGGCGTCAACTCAAAAGACCTGCACTCTGCCTCTCCGGAGGCCACACGCCATTAAATATTATATTTATCACTGATCTTTAATTAATCAATCTTATAATACGGATTAAATGAACACCACTGCACACGGCTGTCAGTATATTTACAAGCTCAGGCAGCCGAGTCACTCGTGAAACGTAAACAAACGAGACGTTCTCCCTGTCATAAATTAAGAGATAATGAGATAAGGACTAAAGGTATGATTTAAAAATAACTTCCATAGCCGAAGACCGTTTACTTTGCTTTAACCACACCATGATCCTTCTGCACTTTTTCTTCGAAATTAGATCCCCATGCACGAGCACGAACTCACGAACCACACAAACGAAATACACTTTCCCTCAAGAATTGTACATGTCACTGTTACGTATTTAATCACTATTATACATACTATTGATGAAATGAGCACTGCACTGCATTCGACTGTCTGGAAATGTTAAAAGCACATGTTTGGGAGATCACTACCGGTACTTCAGCCAGCCAGCCAGCCAGCCAGCCGAGTCACACGCGAAACCAACATTTAAGGAGATATTCTTCCTGTCACAAATTAAGAACTAAGCAAGATGAGAACTTCGGGATTGTTTTAAAAATAACTTCCACATCTGAAGACCATTTGCCCCGTTTTGACCCCCCATGCAAATCCAATAGGAAAGACGCTGGCCAGCGACTGACTTTTTTGTGCCTGTACATAAAATTCCCAGAACATGACTGAAAATAAACTCATACTGCATTTTGTTATCATTTATATTTAAAAATAAACTTATCTACATGGAGCTGAAAAGTTTCTTTACCAGCAGTGAAAAAATTAGGAAAATAATGAATATAAAATAGGAGTTATGACATGATAATTCTATGCAATGAAGATTTTGCATTTGGCGAAACTTTCCATTATATTACCATTTTCACACTAAATTATTTTTTTACATTTTTTTGTTAACGGTATCAAATGCGCCTTGAAATTCTGTACATAACACAATATTCACCCATTTTAACCGATAACATTCTGATTTACGGATATTTGGCAAACCCGCTGCATTAGAGTAGGACAGCGGTGCCTGCAAAACATGGGAGAAGGAAAGAGACAGTATTATCCCATTACTGCTGTACTGCAATTTAAGGTTGGAACGCTCTATAGTAAAGGAACGTTACATCTGCATTTAATACAAGTATTTAATAGCATGAAAGTAAGTGCATACTTAAATGAATATTTCACCACTTTTTTCTGCAGCATACTTGCATTCTTATTTTGGTGATTTATACAGGATATAAATCCAACGTCTACTCATTACATATTGCATTGCCTTCTGGGAAATCACACATGATGTTCTACTGGCTACTGTAAATTTCAATCAAGAGCATACTATGGTTTTGTATGGTTTAAATTGTTTATATTGTTTAAAGCGTACTATGGCTTCAAGTTCCAAAGGTATGGAGTAAGCTAAATGTTCTTTTTGTTCATATTCGCAGCCCAATGTTGCACTGCGCTCTCCAGAAACCTATCACTTATTTTGCCATCAGACTGCAGTATCTAAGGCAAGCGAGGTCGGGGTTGTAGCCTATGTTCTTACAGTACCCTTCATGTATAATTGGTCCATTATTGGAAATTATACATTTTCCAAATTAACTCATTTTTGGTTGCCAGTATATCACCCCAGTGTGGGCTCATACGCTGGTGGTGGTGATTATTGTTTGAAGAGGAGGTACAACTAGGCAACCATCCTCTATTAGGCATGGTCTCTTTTACAAAAAATGATGCCTGTTAAGCCATCAGATGATATAGATTTTGATTCCCATGGTGACCTTGAAATATTTGTCCTGAATGAGTAAGTTTGTAATTCCAATATAATTGGAATAAACATATATGGAATAATAATATAAGCCTGAGGCTCCAAGTAGCCTGTACAATGGCCTCCACTACATGCACTAGCCATACATCTTGGTAGATGTGTTAGTTACCTCCTCCTTCCTGAAACGTTTCTGCTTCTGCAGGTTGTTCACAGAGCCCATTCCAATCTCCTCTTTTTTCTCCACAGTATCGTTCATCACTGTCTCCCAACTGTAGTCCTTTCCGGTTTAAGTCATCCGCCACCAAATCCCTCCATCTTGTTTGTGATCTTGCTCCTCTTCCAGATTCTGTCCATTCCAGAGCTTTTCTCGGTAATATTTCTGGCCCCATTCTCAACTCTAGCATTCAAGTCTCCTATAATCACAGTCCTGTCAGATGTTACAGCATCCTCCAGTTTAATGATAAACTCTTCTTTTTCATCTATTTCACAACCTATTTGAGGAGCATAAACCTGGATTATATCAAGAATATTTCCTTCCATCATTAACTGAAATTTAATTATCCTGTCACAAACACAACACACATAAGAGGACTTTGTTGGCCAGTTCTTTTAGCCACTATTATTGCAACACCATTTCTTCTTTTTGTCTCTTCCTGACCACCACATTTTATATCCCCTCTCCAGCACCTTACTACCACTACACCTTTTCTTCCTTATTTCACTTCGTCCCATTACCGGTATGTTTCTCTGTCATAATCCATGTGATTTCCTGAATTCTTGTATCCTTTTCTAATTATACTATATTAATAGTCCCAATTATTGTATTTTTCCTTGAACAGATTTACGCCAACCAATTTCAACGTTAATAAAGAGACTTCAATCCAAACTTCCCTTACGACTCTACACAAGAGACTACAGCCGTTCCTTCCTGCTAACATTTAACACAGCAACTTACCTTCAAGCACTCTTCTTCTCTCATGCTTCTAAAAAACTACAGTTTTATCACTTCACATTTATTATAAAACCCACTTGAGGTGCTTATTATAGTGACATTCAATCTGTTTAAAATCCAAAAGTTTCCTCTAGTGTATAAACTCAAGACTACTTGTATTTTAAACATCATTAACGCCTCATTTCAAGAATTTCTTAACTACATTCAAGAAAGTGTATAATTTTACGAATATTTGTATTTTAGACTTTATTAAGGCCTGATATTAAGAATTTCATAACTACTGTCAACCATTTCGCACATTCCAACATTTCCTTCACATTCATATGTAAGTTAATTACAATCAGGTACCTGATTAATCAACTTTCAGTTTGAGATTAAGGCTGATGCTCATAATTAAAGGGCAAAACATGTCCCTATAATTTTATTTAATTCATTATATTTTTTAATGTATTGAACAGGTGTAATAAATAAACTTTAATATTTATTTGACTTCATTGAACAGATTTGTCGATCATCGGAGCCGTTTTGGCTGTCATACCTAACAGATCTGCACAGAGGGTTTGTCACTTCTGGTATTGGTTTCACATTCAATTCGAGGCTGGTTTGATTGTTGAAAGCGATGTTAATATGCTACCAATGACTTATTAGGCCTATCATGGACCTTTTGCGTTAATATTTTGTTATGCACTATCTGGTCAGTGCCTGACATGAATTTCCTCATGTCAGTAAGTTTTACAATTTACCCGCCAATACTCAGGAGGCTGATTGCAGTGGTTACCCACTGGGCGATTAGGTCACCACATCCCTATGCCAACTGCTGAGCCCAAATCAGCACACCAGGACGAAATGCTGGCAACCAAGAATGAGTTAGCTGGAAAATGTGTAATTTCCAATAACGGACTAATTATTTTGGTATTAAGAATTTACTCATTCAGGACAAATATTTTAAGTCACCTATGGGAATCAATACCTTTATCGTCCCTAGAAAGCCAGCATGTCATAAGCACCAAAAATTTAATTTCACAGGAGAGAGAAAAATCTGTTTCAGTTCACAAAATTTTAATTCTTCTCACACATTATGCACAACAAATTTTAAAATGATCCTATGAAATGAATTCTGAAAAATGATTAAACTGTTTCATATCATACTGTTCAAGTGCATTTTATTTCACAAATTGCACTTAAGACAATTTGTCGAGCTGTAAATTGTAACATAATGTCATTATGACATTGCTTACAATGTGTTTGCAATACTTCACACCTCTGTAGTTCTCTTAATCGAACTCTGTAGATTGAAAATACTGATACAAAATAATGTATTATTTGATCAACAAGATAATTAAGACAAATATTCCTTCAGAAAGTGACATAACTGATTACAGAGTAAAATACAAACACTTAATTCAAGTTATTAAAATCAGTGGACATTCAAATTGATGGACAACACTGAAAAATAAACCTTGCCTTTAGGTGTCTTTCTGAAATAGAGCAAATCTTTTGCTTATGTTTCTGGTAGAGCGTCTTCAAAATTATATTTCACTATGGTCTTAAAGAGCACAATTTTTCCAAATCTCAAAACTTCTGTTCTGATATAAGAAAGCGTTCAGGGCATATTCTTGATCTGTTACAACTGTTCTGCCACAATAGTCACTGATGTATGTTTGATTCAGAGGTTTCCAGTTCTGATGGAGCTCCTTATAATCCAAATTATTGACAATTTCATTACAATATTCTTTTCAATAACAACTGTTTTTACATCTGATGTTTTGAATGCTATTCCAACTTTAGTGGAAGGAATGATTAGGCAGATAATTTTCCAGTCTTCGAAGTCAGCGAGATGAAGAATAGTGACATTGTAAGATCTATTCTTGCCAGACTGAAAACAGTTTGCCATTGTGAAGGAGACTAGATGATTCTCTTTTGTATGAATGCACCAACTGTTGAAAGGACTGAATATGCAAGCAACAGGAATATCAGTTTTACTTTTATGTTTTGAGATCCTTCAAGGAACTTATGAATCATGCCTAACATCTGCTTGCTCTTACATAACCTGGCAAAAAACAATTGAAGCATCCAGAAGGTGAGGAGGAAACGAAATGAAACTTCACGCGTTGAGAGGATATGTGAGGTTATTTCAGTGATAACAAACCCAAGTCAAATTTACAAAGAACCTGGCAGTACGAGCCCACTTATCAATATGACACTGCACCCTGTCTAGCCTGGATGCATGCACTGATTTGGTTGGGAAAGGTGTCAAAGAAGTTGAAACCTCTCCAGAGGCAAGCTGGCCCACAACTGTTGCAACTGGTTTTGGATATCCTAGATACTGGCACTGGGGCAGTGTTGACGTCCGAGCTGGTCCCACACGTTCTATCGGGGACAGACCTGGGATCTTGCTGGCCATGGGAGTACCTCAACATCACGTAGGCTGTTCATACATGTGTCGTGTGTGGACGAGCATTGTCCTGTTGAAAAATGGCACCACGATACTGCTGCATGGGAAGTAACACATGTACCGTTGTGCCTTCAGAGTTCCCTACCATCCATGACCTGAAGTCATACCCGATGGCTCCCCATACCCTGACACCAGTAGTAACACCTCTGTGTCTCTCCAAAAGATTACAAGAATGCGACCTCTCCCCAGTCCGCCACCATACTCGCAGATGATTGACATCCGGGGTAGTGCAGGACCGCGATTCATCGCTAAAAACAATGCGACACCGTTTAATAGCAGCCCATGCTTCCCGGTCATAGCACCACTCCAAACTCACCCGTTTGTGTTGTGGTGTTAGCAGCCTACGCATGGGATAGTAATTCCCTAGTCCAGCTACTGCTAGTCTCCAACCAATGGTATGGGATGACACGAATGTTGCAGAGAGTCCATTACTTATTCTCAGATGGCAGATGCAGATGTGAAGGGGTTATGATGTGCCTTGGTGCACAATACAGCGATCCTCCCTAGTGGTGGTCAGAAGTGATTGACTAGAAACTTGACGAAGAGTAGGTCTGCCCTCACGTTTCAATGCAGTCCAACATCAGGCCACAGCCACATCCGAATGCCCCACAAATCTGGATAGAGCACAATTCAACCAGCCGGCCAAACGGAGACCCGCAATGAGGCCCTTTTCAAACTCTGTCAGACGCTGATAATGCTGTCTGAAACGAGTATGCAGCATATCTGTCCCCTTCCCTTCACAGTGATCACTCAACATCTGATGCTGTTCACACCCCTTATATACCTTACCAGGCCAGGTAACAACACTACACATGAACAACAACACTAATGCACTCTGGTGGCCGTTCTGTCACAGAGAATTGCAACTCTAACATACTCGCCAATGGTGTGTACGTGAACGAAGTTACCTTGGCGTCCAAACATACCCTCGGGGTGCTTCAATTTCTTTGTCAGGCAGTGTCTTGTACGTGTTGCATTTGTAGTTACGAGAGAACATCTCTTAAATAAGAAGTTGGATTAATTTCTTTGTGAGCTGTTTTTGAGCTTTGTGTAATCTGGAGTATCTAGAATGAAAAAGAAATATGGAATGTCTGTGAAATTCGTATTAGAGTTTATCTGTGAAATTTGTATTAGAGTTTATTGTCTGTTTCCCGAGCTAGTTGCTTGTTTCGCCGTTGGATGTGCTCGGCGAGCGCTATTGTTGGGACTGTGGAGTGAGAGGAGTCGAGTGGAGGGGAGGAGGTGTGCCTTGGTGGGTTCTGGGTACGTGTTTTTGTTATTTAATGATGTCCTTCAAATAATGCTCTTTGATTAGAGGAATGATAGCTTCATAAAGAATGTTAGCTTTTTCTGTGATTTTAATGAGATTGTGGTTTGGGTTGACATATTGACCCAGATGAATGTAATATTCAATTATGTTGAACATGGTACTTTTGGATATTGTTTTGAGAATTTTCATGTAACCTTGGATACTGTAAAAAATATGTTTGGAGTCAACCATGTGTTGCCCCATAGAGGAGAAACCCTTGTGTTTTAGAGCATTAATATGTTCAGCGTAACAGATGTTAAAGCGCCTACTGTTTGCCCAACATAACTTACTTCACAGTTGACACATTCCAATCTATACATGCCTGATTGGCTGTATTTGTTACTTTTATCGACAGATTTAGTATTGTAGAAAAGGGTTGAATTGTTATGTGAAGTTCAGAAGGCTATTCTAAGATGATAATTTTTGAATATGTTGCTGATGTGATGGATACTGGCATTGTTAAAGGTAAAGGTTGTGTAAACTTTCTTAGACTTCGGTAGGTGTTTGATTTTGTGAATGATTTTATTTACTGATTCTCTATTGCATCCAATATTTTTAGCTATTGTATGAATCGTATTTATTTCTTTAAGTTTTCAGTGGACAGGGAAATGTCGAAGGCCCTGTATATCATGCTATAACAAGCTGCTCATTTGTGGGCATTTGAGTGGGTAGAATAATGTTTTATAGTATTTGATGTTTGAGTTGGCTTTCGGTATATATTGTAAGACACGTGGTTATAGTGTCTGCTAACAGATACATCGAAATAATTTAGAGTGTGGTTCACTTCTGTTTCCATGGTAAATTTCATGTGTTGATGCAGTTTGTTAATTTGGTCTAAGATAGTGTTACCATTAGTGGATTGCCCGTCTATTATGGTGAATATATCATCCACAAATCTGCACCAAAACAATTATGTTATTTACTAACGTTTGTATGTTCAAGATAGTCTATGAAGATTTGCACTAAAATTCCTGAGACCGGTGACTCCATTGCAAGCCCCTGCTTGTGAATTATTCTATTTCTAAGAAGCTTAATCTGCCTTGTTTTTTCAAATTTGTTTCTATTAGATCTATGGTCCTTTGTGTGGGGATATTTGGGTACATGTTTGTGATAAGACTGATAATATACCACGCTCGATAGCTGCAGTTGCTTTAGTGCGGCCAGTATCCAGTAATCGGGAGACAGTGGGTTCGAACCCCCACTGTACGCAGCCCTGAAGATGGTTTTCCGTGGTTTCCCATTTTCACACCAGGTAAATGCTGGAGCTGTAACTTAATTAAGGCCACAGCCGCTTCCTTCCCATTCCTAGGCCTTTCCCATCCCATTGTCGCCATAAGACATATCTGTGTCGGTGCGACATAAAAATAACTAACCTAACCTTATAGGAAAAAATATATTTTTTTAAACAAGAAATGATCATTTCAGGTTCCACACTTCAAGGAACTGTAATATACACTCAACTTCCAGCTCGAAATGACAGGTTAAGTTTACCTCAAGGTTCATGTTCACGAAAGTGATCTTGTTCATCGACCACCTGCTTTTTGAAATAGATATATATTACACAAAAAGCCAATTGTAATTTTAAAAATCCTGAGCCAGATGATTTACTTCAATAACGCAATGACTTTGGCGGTATTGCATTATTTTGCTTTTTAAGGTGTACGAGTATTTACTGTTGATGAGCCGTTATCCTTGCCCAAAATGACCATGATCCATTTGAGGATGACATTACATCCATATTCTTATAAGTGGGCACAAATTTGTTTCCTATTATTTCACTGCCTTCTACAGAGAGTACACAATTTTTCGACTGTGATCTCTAAAAAGGTTGTTACTCTTGCTAATGATGCTAAGAATTACGTTGAATATTTCATTTCTCTTAACTTGTAAAGCAGCAGCAGTTATAAGTAGAGCCTGGATTTCCATGCGAATGCATGTTCTTAAATAAGCTAGTTACACTTCTCAAACTTTGTAAATACTTGTTTTATGGCTTAATGATTCCAAACAGCCATTCTTTTTCCATGCATGTTTGCATGGTTTGGCCTTTTTAGGAGAAAATTAATGCAAAATGCATATTTTGAAGATTTTGGATTTGATAGCGAATATTTGGACGTTTATACTGCATAACATGGACTTTCCTTCTGACTCTGGCGCAAATACAATGTTAACTTGCATGACAGTGCCTTTTATGAATACTGGTGTACAGAATTTGGGGCCATTTTTCCACATTATACAGTATGTCTTTTACCGAGAGGTGGAGCGAATGTATTCCTGGCATCCTATCTGACAACCAAAGTTAGCATATACGGCAGAGGTCCTATAATCCAATTAACTAAACACTTTATCTGTTGCTTGAATAAACACTGATGTAAGCCGGAAATCCGCACGTCGATCTCTGTAATTCTTAGGAATAAGTTGTCCCAGTTACACACTGCTATAAATGCCCGACTCGCTGGCTGAATGGTCAGCGTACTGGCCTTCGGTTCAGAGAGTCCTGGGTTCGATTCTCGGCCGGGTCGGGGATTTTAACCTTCATTGGTTAATTCCAATGGCTCAGGGACTGGGTGTTTGTGCTGTCCCCAACAACCCTGCAAATCACACACCACACAACACTACCCTCCATCACAATAACACACAGTTCCCTACACATGGCAGATGCCGCCCATCCTCATCGGAGGGCCTGCCTTACAAGGGCTGCACTCGGCTAGAAATAGCCACACGAAATTAAAAAACTGCTATAAACTGAACCTCAAATTGTGCATTACACAATGACGGCTCATTTGTTGTATCAAACTTCTGTGATGCTGCGTTACTGAGATAGCAGCTTATAAACCTTGGTTTTGCACTGAACTATCTTCTGTTGTTATCCTGGAATTTCCTACCCGGAAATCTTTACTCATCACAAGTCTTTGTTATCGCAGCAGGCAATCATTACCAGTTATTAAGGACATTCAAAAGTGCCTGCAATCATCGCACGGAGGAGTAGCTGCGGCAGCTGGAGATACCGTAGGTAGAACAAAGTGATCCGTTCAAATCCTGACTTCGAATTCAAGCTTATATAAGACGGATTGTGGTAAAAATGTAAAAGACATACAATTTGTCCCAAATATCTTCATTAAGTGTGTACCTGTCACTTCTTGTGATGTAGAAAGATTATTTTCTGTGTTTAAGGATATGCTGACAGATAAACGGATGAGCTTAAATTAAGACAATTCAGGGGAAATTACAGTAGTTGTTGTACAATGTTTCAAAAGGAACTGAATTTTGATAGTGCATATTTTCCAGTTTATTGTGCATGTTTTGCCATATTATAGTACATGAATGCATGCATATTTTGAGATTTGATAGTGCTCTAGTTATAAGGAACATAACAGACTGGTTCATCTGATTCCATGGTTTTGCTTTCAGCTCTCAATCGCGTGGTAATCGAATGAACAAATCAAATGAACAAATAATTTTTGTGAAACATTTCATATGAACCGATTCTTCTAAATGAATCAGATTCCCCATCTCTAGTAATGAGTGATATTGCTGGATTTCCAGATCTTTGGTGATTTTGTAGGGCTCTATTGTATTTCAGACTGTTTTTTTAACTTATTTTTTATTTAGAAAATACATAATATTTCTTCAGAAATTTTTGAATGAATTGTGAAATCTTACAGTATGTGTAAGGCTTGGTCTGACGTTTATGAGGGGTCTCATGGGGATGCTGACCTTGTGAATTTTAGGGTATGATTTAACTGTGGGTAATCTAGGATCCATTGTTATTCATTTAGAAATTTCTTGTTTGTTAATAAACTTGTCACAGGTGAGCGATGATTTTGTTGCGAAAATTCACAACCTTATTGTTATAGAAAACTTTCCACCGACATATATCTTCAATGCTGACCAGAGTAGATTTGACAAAGAATTACATGGCCATCGAACTTTGCGAACCAGAGGAACAACAGTTGTTTGCACTGTTGTTGGATCAGTCTCTGCAACATAACACAGTTTAATGATTTATGTCTGAGATTTCAATGAAAGGCGAAATACTGCGACCAACATATGTGCTTGTATTCGAGCCATCTGGAAAATTCCTGCAGTCAAAGCCGGCAGATCCTCCGAATATAAGACCGTATGCTGGAAAAACAGCGAAGATGTCAAAAGCAGACCTTAAACGGCTCTACCGTGAGAGATTTCGGCCAAGTATACCCGATGACGGGAAGAAAATTCTGCTTTTAGTGGATTCATGCTGTTCTAACAAAGGTCGTGCATTGACTGCTTCCAAAGTACCTGATGGTAAACTCCTACAAAAAAGAACTGGTACCTGAAGGATGTACGGGGAAGATCCAGCCTCTGGATATTAATTTTTTTTCTTAGACAATACAAATCTTTTGTTCGTTACATAATAGAGACAATCATTATCGAGACACAGGAGCACATTTGGCATCGCAACAGTTTCCTGACTCTGCAGTCCTTTTCCCTATATCAGTTCCGTGCTCCTCATTTCAAGAACTTGATTAAGTACCTAAGCTTTTTATAAGGGCGAATACTTGGACGGCGAACCTGGAATGTGGATTGCGCCAATGGATTACTGCTTTGATTCATTGACAAAGGATGTGTGTGCAAAATGAGAGGCTATCGCTTTTGTAAAACGTGCCCTTTGTGAACTGTCTTTCTGCCCATCTCACTGTTTATTTGATGAATTGCACATTGATTGTCTCGTGTAAAAGATTTCGCTTTAAGTCAATAAAAGATCATATTTTCAAAATCCCAACGTATATTGTTTCTTTCCAACGGGTTGTTGTTTCCTTTATTTTGAGATTTCCACCTTCTTACCATATTAGTTCATATAAACATGTGAAACGAGCATTTTAGCAACTTTTGGTGTCATGCTTCCAACACTTTACTGATATTTTGTGGGTCCTACAGCTCTTAAACACTTATCCCTCTGCTCCTAAGATTTCATAGTTTTTCTACTTTTGACATAAGCTTTCAGAAAATATATGGATTTCCAGCAAATCGGTATCAAAGGAAAGAAGGTTTACTTATCAGTATTAAATTTCAAGATAAAAGGTGGGATGAAACTTAGCTGCAAATTATTTTTATGAAATCTAGGGTACGGGGATTTTAGAGGGGGCTTATTTAGTTTTTTTTACAGCAACAAGAGGAAACTACTGCTCATACAAAACCTCATTATTGAAGTTCAAAGCAAACTGGGGAGAAAATATACAACAGATATCTTTCATAGGCTCGGGGATGGGGAATGCAGTTAATTGCATTTAACAAATTTACCCAGGCAAAGCCTGGTACTACTGCGCCAGCACATCGCCCCATGAAAACAAAGTCTAAATAAATAAATTACAAAAATAACAACAACAAAAGGGTGAAACGATGATGTCACTGGAACATTATGTAACGGAAAGTTACTGGAAATAAGCCAGCGAGTAGAGGGAAAGGACAATAGGAGTACATCATTAAGATAAGCTCAAACATGTCAACAATATTAGTAGGATGGTATGGACAGAATTTTAATACAAATGTTTTTATACTTTTCCGTAATATTAATAAATTGATAAAATAAAATAGTAAAACAAAAACTGAAAGTGTGATTTGAAGAATCTGATGATCTGTCAAGAATGAAACATGTCATTCTGTTTTTAGCTAAATATCTTTTTTCAGGTACAATCTGTTATTTAATCATTCTAAATCCTACATTATTTTCAACAGCCTGAAAAACTTCACTGAATGTGTCAATCATCATCAGTGTTTCACCAGCTAGGAAGACTGTGCTGTGTGGGCCAAAGAAATTTGGCTCTGTGAAGTTGCAGAGTATGTATTCTGTCTTCTCATGGCTGATCCTGAGTCTGTTTCAAGCAATGCTCTCCATTGTTCTAATGCTACTTTGTGTATAGCAAGATCCAGGCATTCTAGCATCAGTTACTTTGTCAAGTAGCTAACAATGTTGAATAGAATTTGACTCTGTGTTGATCCCCGATGCACGCGAACTTCAACATGAAAACACTTTGAGACACCTAAACTAGCTATATATATATTTTTTTTTGCTAGGGGCTTTACGTCAAGCCGACACAGATAGGTCTTATGGCGACGATGGGATAGGAAAGGCCTAGGAGTTGGAAGGAAGCGGCCGTGGCCTTAAGGTACAGCCCCAGCATTTGCCTGGTGTGAAAATGGGAAACCACGGAAAACCATTTTCAGGGCTGCCGATAGTGGGATTCGAACCTACTATCTCCCGGATGCAAGCTCACAGCCGCGCGCCTCTACGCGCATGGCCAACTCGCCCGGTAAACTAGCTATAATTTTGGTAGACGGATGAACATTCATGCCCTGAATCAGTCTCACTTACTCCCCAGGAATATTTTGGTCTCCCAAAACCATCCAGGTGGTCTCTCTAGGAACATGGTCAAAGGCTTTCTGCAGGTCTGTGAACACCATGCGGAGTTCCTTACGTAGGGCATAGTGCTTCTTCATCAGCAAGGAAATGTGATGGCACAATTATTAATTAAAACCAAGGTTCAAGGGAATACAATTTACCTGTTTCCTTGAGCTTGGAAACAGAGCAGAGGAAAGTAAATTTCCGAGCATGTGGAGGTCCTTCAGTAACAAGAAGCTTGTATTCTGGCAGAGGGCAAGCATTAGTTGCACACAAATCTTGTAAAGCTCCAACAGCATTCTCTTGAATTTTGTCCCTATACGGGGATTCTCTGAAAGAGAAATATAGGAAAATACATCTTACAATTAACACGATAACAAACACAGAGTCAATTTAAAGCATACATTACCATGAATATTTTTCAACAGGGAAAGGTGATTCCAACACTTCAACAATTATAAATTAAATACATAACTTTAAAATACAAGTAATTGGAAAGGAACAAACAAGTGTCAAATCAATTCATGTCTGTGTGTGTGTGTGTGTGTGTGTGTGTGTGTATATAAGAACAAGAAAAGGAATCCCCCAATAAGAAACACAAGGCAGGTTACTGAGGAAAGAGGATGCACAGAAAGAGGAGAATAGGACACGACAATCTCCACATCTTCATACACTGCCATCTTTGAACAGACAGTCTCCTCATTAATACCAGTTCTTATACATCCATCTCTCTCTCTCTACGTATGACTTGATTTGACACTTGTCTGTTCCCTCCAATACTGTTGGAATCCTCCTCCTTTTTCTGTTTTCCTAATCTTTTACCACCCAATTTATTTTATGTTTTTTTCTTTTTATTTTCCTGTATTTATCTGCATTTTTTCTTGGCTTACACATCCCACATCAAGACTGAAAATATGTCAAAATGGACAAGCATTCATGCCAACCTTGTTTATGAAGCTGGGAAGCAGAAACAAGTTCATCAGAGGCTGAAAGGTCAAAGAGGGGAAAAACCAACCCTGGAGGGTAAACTAATAAAGAAGAAGAGGAATAAATTAATATTTGCGGGACCGTTAGGATAAAAATTGGAACAAAAATATTACGCAAAATTCCAGTACACTTTATTTTCTACCTGAAATTAATATAGGCCTAAACGTTCTCACAGTTACTGCTGGATTTCTTTCTCTGTATGTATGTATGTATGTATGTACGTACGTATGTATAGAAACGAGAATGCCCTGTCAGCATTCGCCATTCACGTATTTCTTGAGGAGAACGCGCCAACACCTGACTGTGTGGATTTAAAACAAGCGCCGAGCACGCAGGCATCATGGGTGACAGCGTGCAAGTGATCACTTGCTGCAGAGTACCAGCCAATGCCAAGTGATGTCACGATCGAATGTTCCATTCGCTTCATCACGAACGGGATGTCAGATTGTAATTTGAAGAATGTCACCTTGTAGGCCTTGATAACAAATACTACTGCCCAAAATTTCATGAAAATCGGCGGAAGGATGGCCTAGTTATAAAATTTTTAAAAAGGCTCATTTTCAGTCTGGCTGTCCGACCTAGGGCAATATAAGAAGCTCGCCAGCCCCGTAGTAGACAGTGAGTGTGTGATTTCGTCGTGTACAACCTGCCACGCCGTGCGGGCCAGCTGCGGTAGTACAGTCTGTTACTCTGTCCGGCTAAGGACCGGTGATAGAAAA
This sequence comes from Anabrus simplex, assembly GCF_040414725.1. Classification (NCBI taxonomy): domain Eukaryota; kingdom Metazoa; phylum Arthropoda; class Insecta; order Orthoptera; family Tettigoniidae; genus Anabrus; species Anabrus simplex. The sequence goes on along the minus strand of NC_090269.1, from coordinate 219,418,717 downwards.
TACGCGATAAAAGTGTCGAACATATTCTCATCGGACTAACTTTGCGTGCAAGCAGGAAACTTGTTCATTTGTAATGTCGAACTGTCCAGCTGATTAACATTATTTTCGTCTTGCAGGGACTATACAGTAATCGCTGTCTCGTAGATATTTTTGAAACTGTGCTGTTATACGAGTGTGAAGGACTTAGTGAGTAAGGACTGTGCCTTAGTGAAACATTGTTTCCTCTTCAAGAGACTGTGTTAAGTTATTTTGTGAAACTGTGTCCTACTGAAAGTACATTTCTTTTCAAAGCACTGTGTTACTTTGCGTCGTAAAGGACAGTGCCAATGTTTCTTTCCAAAAGACTGTGTTAATTCACTTCGTGAAATACTGTGCCGACCTTTCTTTCCAAAAGACTGTGTTATTCACTTTGTGAAAGACTGTGCTAACATTTCTTTTCAAAGACTGTTAATTCACCTCGTGAAAGACTGTGTCTACATTTATTGTTGAGAGATTATGTTAGGCTACTTGTAAAATTGTGCCTCAGTGGAGAATTTATTTCTGACAGACTGTGATTTTTTGATTAAGTGTGTCTTAATGGAACTTAGTTTTTTTTTTCGAGAGACTGCGCGTTAAGAGTCAAACTGTTTCTTTACTGTCTTCATAGAAACTAATATATTTCCATGTGTGTGTGTGTGTGTTAGATAATTGCATTTGCTTCTCCATACTCATTACAAACAGTACAAAAGACTGTGTCCGTAGGACTAAATTTATTTCTCTTCTTCACACTGAGATTAAGGGCACGTGTACGTGAATTATTTGAAAAAATTTGAATTTTCTATTTTCGTGTATTACTATTCTTTGGAGTTCTCTCTTTCAGAATATATATAATTTACATATGTTAGCAAGCATATTTTGTCCTAAATGTTGTTTTTAAAAATGTCTGCACTAACTAGCCAAGCCCCTTTAAAAGTCAAATATTTGAAAGTGTCAAAACTTTTCCACTAGTAAAGATATCGGAAAGTGGTAAGTAGTATTTTATCGATTGGCTGCTGTGCGTAAGAACTGATTGCTCTTAGACCTGCCAGCTGCAACGTGTTAGGTTGTAAACAGAAGCCAGTAGCATGCAAGACATTCTCTATTTGTAAAGATCCAGCATTTGCCTGGTGTGAAAATGGTAAACCATAGAAAACCACCTCCAGGGCTTATTACAACTGTACTATGGCTTAGCTATAAGGAGAAACCAGGGTAATTTGGAAACTATGAGAAAATCTGTGTGGGCTAGTTTACTTCACAAGCATCAGCTGATGACCACCCACAACATGTGTTATGTCCTCCAGGTATAGACTCCTGGTGTGGGTACCAGAGAGCAAAGGCTGAGGGTAAAGATTATTCACATAAACATTCATTACCTTATGTTGTTACTGAAGCCATATAAAACCTATTTATATAGATCTTAGTGCCAAAAATCTCTTCGAAAAATGTTTATATGGACGAACACAGAGCCGTAATAAGGGTTTCCATCATTGCATTTGGGAACGTGTGCCAAAAAGCGTATTTGTAGGTCTTCCTACCCTAAAAATGGGTGTACTGGATGCAGTTATCTACTTCAACGCAGGTGCTGCATCCAGATGTAAGGTACTGGAGTCTTTAGGAATGTCTCCAGGGGAAAATATGACCTCAGCATTAGCTGCAATTGATCGCCATAGGGTAACTGATGCTGAGAGGGTCGTATTTGAAAGCTCTAAAGAAGCCACAACAAAGAGAAGGAATATGAAAAATCAGCAGGATAATGAGTGTGTCCTCAACCATGAGGAATATGGAGCTGGAATGCATTGAAACTAGACGGGTTGGTCACAAACTTAAATTTTTACTTTAATTGGCTCTCCTGAAAAATTGTATTTTTTTAGAATATTTATTTTACTGTCTCAGTGACCGTTAATGATAGACCACTGAAATTTGGCACACAGTTTCAGTATGCAATTATCTGAAAAGCAGACTACAATCATGAACATAGCTCTTTATTTATTTAGCATGGGCCATAAAATATTCAACAAAATTTATGAAAATATTAATAACAATTTTAGAAATTTTCCCACAAAAGAACTATTTTACCAAATATCATGATTGTAGTCTACTTTGTAGCTACATGCTGTGGATAGCACTTGTAAAAATATCATTCATATCACACGAGTAGTTTCTGAGTTTACCCATTCGACAGCTTGGAGTGATTTTGCAGACTTAAAAAACAATGCAAGAAATAAACTTTCATAAAAAATAACAATTAAAATGAACCAATAACTAATAATATAAAAACAATCTACAATGTTCACTCACTGCACATAATAATTTTTATCCACCTAGAACAAGTGTATCTGGCCAAATTATGAAGGCAAATATAGTGATTTTCCACTATTTTACTATGGTCTTCAGACACGTGCCCTTAAGTGAAGTTGAATCTCAGAAAGTTTCAGATTATCTTTTCATTTCCAAGTTCACCAGTGACTATTTCATGAACAGTGTTAATTTCTATTATTTTCACAGAACTGTGATTTTGAATTATTATTTTTTCTTTCAAAGTAATGTGTGTCCAACACCATTTACAGTGGAACTTGTTCAGTTAATAAACTGTGTCATGCCACAACTTGCAGTGCAGTGCTGTAGAGAAGTGTCGTATCAGATTCTATTGAAATTCTGTGCAAACCTCTTACATTTCTCTACTCCCTTCATAGGACTTCGGTGGAATACAAAGCTAATCATTCCACGCTGCACTATCACCAGACGACCAACCCCAGGTTTGAGTCTCCTTTAACATCAAGGGTCGACAATCGCCGTAGAATGACGTGGTACCTTTGTGAGAAGTGAGGAGTTCAGCGACGTGGGACGACGCCTTCTCCACATCTTTCAGGACACTCAAACCATTCATCTGTAAAGGTGATATAATTTCTATGTTTTCTTGAACAAACTGCAAGTTCCACTTTAAAATGAACTTATTGCACTACCCTTCTCTCTTATACTCTCTGAGCATGGACCGTACACACCCTGGCGTCAATCCATGCTGTCCACTATGCTAAAGTACAGGCGTTCCAGCTTCAATATATATATTAATTTGAGGTAGAAAATAAAGTTCCTCTGCAATTTGATTATTCATTTTATTCGCATTTTTACCTTCACATTCCCTGAAATAATGGTTTAATTTGTATAAAAAAGTATGTCTATGGCGGGACTCAAACTCACGTTGTCGCGGTACGGCGACCATTCTGCCACTGTTCCACTTATCTGGGTTGCAACTCTTCAGGTATAGATGCGTTGTATTAGAATCAGGGGATTCATACATTTTCCGGAAATTATTAGGTTGCAGACCTGACAAGTTTGAGTAAAATGTGTTCGCATTTTAGTGTTCTATCACGCTCATGTGGTCCGAAGTGGATCCTGCCTCATGATATTTGTCCTCACTGTGTGAAACTCTAGCCTATTTTCAATATCGTCTAGTAACTTGTTCATTACGGCTTCGGTAATTAGAAATATATCTTCTGACAACTCTAAAAAGTCATTATTTCTTAGTATGGGTCGTCCTTTGCCTTCTTCAGTTTATAAAGTCTTCATATAACAGTAAAGCTTCAAACTTACGTCTTCTACGTGCGTCCATTTTGAAATTTTAGCAGCTGTTAAGAGGTTTAACACAGGGCTGCGACCAGGTTAATTTAACACAAGTATTAAGAATTTGATAGAGTTAACAATTCTTGATGAGATGACCATTTTGTTAAATTGTGTGTTAAGTCTCCTTAACAGCAGAGTTAACACTTAACATTCGTTGAAGAAACCGGGCCTGAGCCACACAATGGTGGGTTTCTAAACTCACTTTTGCCCACCAGGTACAGCAACTTTACTATCTCGGTAACACAGAGCATAAGAGCAACACCAGTAGTATCCAGGATACTAGATCAGTAAAATGACGGATACTATGATCCTGTACAATATGAACTTCGTTAAAATTAAACAAGTAACCCTAGGATAATTGTATAAAAGCAATCAAGAAATACAGTACTCTGTGGTGTACAGTATGTTACATTTTCTTTAACATCAACTACACTGAAAAGAAGGATAATATTCTATGCAGCTATTTTTTGCCAGGAAAGCGAAAGAAAAAAATAAATTTATACAATAAATTTGTCGGTGAGGTATAACTACCGTATTAACTCGTGTATTAGATCCCTCCCCCCGGCTTTTTTTGGGCCAAAGCAAATGAAAACAATAAATCTTGCATACAAGACCCCCCAATGTAATTCGTCAGAAAAAACGATGATTCCGCTTCTAAGCAGGTACAAGCCTTACTGTGGCTCTGATGACATCACACAAATTTGTAAACAGTTTTGTCCGTACGACCCGCGCAATGGAAACGCGTCAAATACATGCGGTACATTTGTGTTTCGTAGTTAGAAAATGTCGTCTCCGTAGTGTAGGCCTACTGCAGCTCTGATGAAGTAGTACAAATAGGTGAATAGTTTTGTGTCCGACCTGCGCAATTAAAGCACGCATCAGTTATGTTATATGTCTTTTTGTAGTTAAGAATTTCTGCCAGCGTAATGGTTAGCACAATTAGCTGCTGTTTGGGGGGGGGGGGCTGACTTCAATTCCGGGTACCGTATTGCCAGAGATTTAAGAATGGCTGGAAAGTTTATATGCGATAAAAATGGTACATGCAGTTCCCCTCCATTGGGGGCTGCACCACCTCATGAGAAAACGAGTTTACTTTAGTTAAGAAATATTCACGGTTGTTGCTATTAATACAGCAGGCGAGACCATTAACAAAGTGATAGTTCAATATGTCATAACTCGGGCCAATATAGCCAATGTAATCTTTGGAGAGAAACAGGCCAGGTTTAAAACGCAATAAAAACAATCCTGTCTTAACAATTGTTTTACTCGCCAACATACCTAAATAAATAAATAATAATAATAATAATAATAATAATCATGGTATTGATTTTACGTCCCCACTAACTACTTTTACGATTTTCAGAAACACCAAACATAACATACTATGCATTAAAAAAAATGGAGGCAACGAATGTGCCAATTTAAACATTATGATAATAAAACGCATTACTGCCACACCTGTAGATACCCATTAATGCGATAAGCTTTCCTGGTATTTATTTTTATTCTTTCTATCGTGAAACGTCAACACTATCCGAGCACTTAATAGCATACCTAACCTAAACAATGTGGTCTCTTGCCTCAGTTACAACTGTTTAGGTAAATCCTGATGTGATAAATGTAGAGAACAAGCATGAAATATACTTGAAAATGAAGGTCTTGCTTTCAATAGCCGCAGTTATCCAAATAATGCTTCCAGTCACTGTATTATATTCGGAAGTAACAACTCTTAACATACGCTAGTGGGTGGTTGGCAGGCCTTTTACAGCATGGCTTTATTCAGAAGGGTGGCTTCTGTTACACATACACCAACTGGGAATAACAGAGACCATCTCCAGAAACCATTTGCGAATAGATTCTCACTGTTTGGAATTTACATTCGGGAACTAAACTATTTTATAAGTTGCGAAAAGACGGGATCTCAAATACTCGCAATTCTCATGAAGATGACGTCATTTGGGATGACGTGCCGGTAGCAGGAAAGTTGGCGGCACAAGACGATAATTCAAATGAAAGCAGTGATCAGGTTTACTGTGTGGTAGGCCTACTGTTTAACTGACAGACACAAATGACTACCATTACGTTCTTTTGTATTAATATTGCATAATACGACACCCTTTTCCCTATGGGGTCGGGTACAAAGTGAGACGAATCTTCGTAGAGATTTTTTATGACCGGATGCCCTTCCTGACGTCAACCTCATTAGGGGAGTTAATGAGATGAAATGAATGATGTGATATAAGAGTAACTAAAACAGACTACCATATATTTACTTTACATGTAGGCCTAAAAGTCATGTGTTCACCATTTATTATCTTTAAATTTAGAAATACTGCCTTCCAATAAAAATAGCCAGTAAAACTCAGAATACGTTCATAAGTTTGTTAAAGAATAGTGTTGAATATTCACACGTACAATTTATAGCTCTCTATAGCCTAGAAGTCATGTGTTCACTGTACAAAATTTGAGGTTATTGCATATTGGATCCCCCCATACAATTTTTGGCTGTGAATGTGGGAGAAAAAAAAAGGGTTTAATATGCGAGTAAATACAGTATTTTCCTCAGCCACATACATTTTAAATGTATACTTCTACTAGACATTTGTGTAGCTGCCAAGCTTTGAACTGTCAACCTTATTTCTTGCTACGGACATGAGAATGATTCCTTCTCTATATTTACTTATATCTACGGGTCATTTTCTTTTCCATTTGGTATTTGGTGCTATACCGAATTTGTCTGCAATATGGCGACGATGTGAACCGATTCGTCCTGGAGCAAGCGCAGAGTGCGTACTGCTAGCTCGCATTATAACACAACTAGTCAACAGTCAGACATTTGTTACGTGGAGAACAGAGCTGTCCTCCGATCAGGCAGTTCAAGATGCCCCCCCAAAATATGGAGCTAGTCCAGCCTAGGGCTATGCCAAAACTGACACCGGTTGAGTGCCAGCAACTGCCAGTGCCACTGGATGGATTTTCCCTAAATATTTTCCTTCTGATATGTTCTTAAATGTTGAACCAGAAGAGATGGATTTCTAACATGATTGTAAGTTAATATCTTCATCTCATTTTGGAATTATCAGCATGAGTATGTGTTTTGGAAACCATGTATTTTATTTATTTTACATTTTATGGCCTTCATTGGAGCACTCTAGCCAACTTTATACAAATAATTTTTCAGTTTCCTGTCAGCCCAGTACTTCTTCATTCTCTCTGATCTTATCCTTTTTCTTCATCGGAAAACACCCTTCCTATTGTCTATCTGTTGTTTCTGGTTTGCAGTCTGGTTTGCTTGTCTGCGAGTTCCCTGATTTTGTCAGTTTTGTTTCTTAGGTCTTCCACTGTAATTTGTAGTTCATCCATATCTTCCTTGATTTCTGTAATATACTTAATGTTGCACTTACTATTCCATAATTTTTCTATTCTCCTGATGATCCTGTTCTCTGGTGTCCTGATTAGATGTCCAAAAAATTAAATACGTTTCTTCCTGATTGCACTCATTACTGGGTCTATTTCCTTGTAGACTGTTACATTAGAAGCTTTTAGGAAGACCCAGCCTACAATGGTTTGGACATGTAATGAGGATGGACAGGAGGAGAACAGCAAGGAATTAATTGGACAGAGAAGTGAGAGGGAAGAGGCCAAGGAAGGAATCGAACAGACACAATGAAATCAGAGGTCAGCAAGAGGAATATCAAGTGGGAGGACAGAGGAACAAATACTATATTATAACCTTCCAATGTATGTCAGGAAGAGATTGGTGAACACATTGGAAGTTTATGTTGAGAAATAATGTCAATGAAATCTTATGTCCGATTATCACACCTCCAGGTGAATTTGAGTTCAGTTGACTTGTCTAATTACGTGAACGGCATCGCTGAATTGAAGATATCGGCGGATTGATAACAAGCTCTAAACCCCGTGGTGCCTGGGAAATATTGGTTAGACAATAAAACATCGTGGAACATAGGGCAGGATTAAATGAATAATACACATTTCTCAAGTAAAGTTTCTGAAATGCATGAACGGCAGAATATCAATGACAGAATATTACTGAGGGCCATGAAATGTGTGAATAATAAGTTTATATGAGAGGGCCATACCTTGTACATCTAGTCTCGCACGATTCGACGATCGAGATGAAGAATGAAACTGTCGATTACTAACCTAAATACGAGGCAGCAATTATTAAATAAGTTCCTTTGCTAGTACAGCTGATTTATACGAGATCGTTACGCATTATGTGTCAAATGTTTACAATTGTCAAGAACATATGGGAGCTAGAAGCATAGAAGAATTCTAAAAAGCAAACCGTCTGCGACTATTATGTTGTTGTAGAATTTGTTTTGTCTCTGAGGAAGTTGACTCTCAATCTGTATCTTAAAACGATCGGAAGCAAAAATTCGTGGGGAAAAGATTGTGTTGAAGAGATATATTAGCGTGATATTGGCATATTATAAACACATATTATATTGTAAAACAAGATATCTTGTTATCGAAAGTGCAAAGGCAAGTGTATCAATTGAACTGTAAAAATTGTATCAAGGTGTATGACCCTGTCCTAATTGATATCTCCGAGTTTCAGGTAACATGGAACCGTCAGTTATTGGTTATACATATGAGATGACTGCACGTATTAACATGAACAACTAAAATAAAGGGACCTCGAAGGATCTGGCCAGGAATGTGATGGACACTAATGGATAATGTTAATAAGTGAGAGCTGAACACGGAAGGTGACACCATCGTGGAGCAACAACCCAGGATGAGTACTTGAATATCGTCTATATATTCCGCCATGTAGTTGCTTATTTTAGATGTAGAGTAGTATTTATTTTAATGTCGATTTGACATGTATAATTTTCAACTTGAAGGCGACCGTTATTTGTTAATCATTGCGTTGTATTAATTATGATCGTTGCGTCTAGTGCGGTGAGTCAATCTACGTTGTGATAATATGCGATGGCTCGTGTAAGTTTTCTTTTAATGTCTGCTAGCAAGGTTTTACGGAATGGTTTTTCGGCATCGATGTTATTGGTACCGTAATGGTGTTATTGTGATAAACGTTAACTTAACTCGGGGCTCAAAATACCTCGGAGGAGCTCTGTATTTGTGGCGTGCGATTCTGTGGTCTTCAAATATTATGTGCTTGTGCAGAAATACGGTGTTTGATAATGGAAGTGTGATATTATTGTGGTGATGTGGTGTTAATGCGGCAACGTATTTAGTAGTTTTGACGTAATTGCCTGAATAGATTGTTCCTAGGTATTGTGAATTCGCTGTGCATGACGATTTTTGCGACGTGATAAGGTGTTTGATACGGTAGGATCTTTGAAAATATGTATGTGGATAATGAGATGTGGATGGTTATAGACGTATCATTAGGATTGCGTATTTTATGATGATGTAATGTGAAGGTCCTGATGATGGCATTGGCGTTAGGAATTGTGTTGGTCATGCGTGAATTTTGATGTTGTTGTGATGAATGATTTATTTAGGCACGAGGCCGTATTTTAGAATAATGTTATAGGATTTTGCACTCAAGAACACTAATAGATGGTCGTCACATTTATCCTATTTAAATACAAGATTGACCAGAGCGCACGGTATTAAGGGGATGTTTAGGATCTTCACAAAATAAACGGTAACGTAATGATATTGGGTCATGTCGTAAAGGGAATATGATCTCCTATGGTAAGTAAATCATTTCTTTGCTAGTTGGATATTTTGTAGATCATTTGAATTAACGCCTAGTGCTGATGTAGTTATTTCAGGCCAAACGTCACAGTGGAATCCGGAGGCGCAGAATCAACGTAGTTAGAGAAGGTTATTGTAGATGCTGCAATGTCTATTGATGTCCTTTATCTAGGTGCAGTCTTCGAAGAAACGTTCGAGAGGATCGAGTCTGTCTTTTAAATGCATGATTTTGATGGATGACATATTATGTTACGATCCTGTGTCTTTCAAACATTTCTCTTGCATTTATGATGATTTTATGAATTTAGAATAACGGTGTTTTCAAGTTGCTAGGTAGACAGTTTACCGATAAATAATGCGATGATTTAAATTAGAATGACGGAATATTATGAGATATTTGAGTAGGAACTGCATTCTGAAGTGGACGATTCAATAATTCCCAGTTATTTATTTCGAAATGCGTGATGGATAATAGATCTTTCACTGGAAGCCTTCAGCAGTGGGACACTTTGTCTCTTTTGTTTTCGATTGACGATGTTATAATTTCTTTGTAACAAGAGCAAGAAGTTAGGTGTTTATTTCAATTTTAACGTAACATTAATTTTTTTTTTTTCTATATCCGTTTGTGTTGCTAATAATTTGCTCATTATGTAATTGACATTCGAAGTTATTTTGAGTCATTAAACGGAAAATCCTTCCATAAATGAAACATTTTTACAGAGTTCTCATTTGATGTAGCGTAGGAATACTAGGATAGTTATTTAATTTAGGATAAAATGAAATGATGGTCAATGTATCTTGATGAATATGCCAATATCCTAGATCTCTTAACATTCTGTTGCGGAAATAGTCATGTAATTTTAGGCAGGAAATGATGATTACTTTCTACGTTTAAACCACACTGATAACAGTCCACTATATGAACCTGTGACCCGACTCGTCGGACTTGCACGTCCCTAGAGTGGAGGCTTCATGGATCTCCGACTGCTTTGCTTTGCCGCGGCATAACCCAACACTGAGATACAGAATTAAGATGTGCAAAATGGTCACAGGGATTGCTGTCAGGGCTCAATATCCTAACAGGAAAAAGTGGCGAGTACTTGTACACCACACCCGGGAAACCGGAGCTGAAAAATGATGATGCCTTTAAAAGTGAAAAATTGTAAAAATTCCCACCATGGCGACTTGCCTAATGCTATGAGCAAGCTCCAAATACTGAGTGTTCAAAAAGTGATGTCACACACTTCCTCACCTTCAGAATAGTATTGAAAAAGGTGTATCTTTTCAAAATAAGGAGGAAGTTCTGAACATTCTGTGGTGTGTTAAATTTTCCCATTTGATTTTTTTTTTTCCCCCGAAGGTTGTATCCTCTCTTTTTTTTTTTTTTCCATTAATTTCTCCTGAACAGCAGAAACTTTAATTTTACATTATTCTTATGGTGTTCTCAATTTTCTTCAAGCAGTTGGCTCAGAATTTAAAATGAAATTTGATATATTATTACTAAAGTTAAATTTTATTCTTGTTAATCTTTTAAACATTTAATTTTACTGTATTTTAATGGAGTTTCCTTTCAAGTTTTAATATTCTTTTATCCTCACCTTTGGACAATTTCCTTTAATTAAATTTTGGTGGTTTGGTAATGATTATGGACGCATTTCCAGCTTCGAAACATTTGGGGTTCAAACTGAAATATTCATAACTGAATTGGTCGGAGAAAAAAGGTATTATGTCCCTTTTTTTCAACATTTCAGTTTCAAAATGATGGCCAGTATGCGTAAGACACGTATGTTACAGACTATCAATCAATTAATACTGATCTGCATTTAGGGCAGTCGCCCAGGTGGCAGATACCCTACCTGTAGTTTCCTAGACTTTCCTTAAATGATTTCAAAGAAACTGGAAATTTATTGAACATTTCCCTTGGTAAGTTATTCCAATCCCTAACTCTCCTTCCTATAAACGAATATTTGCCCCAATTTGTCCTCTTGAATTCAAACTTTATCTTCATATTGCGATCTTTCCTACTTTTATTAAAGCCACCACTCAAACTTTTTCGTCTACTAATGTCATTCCACGCCATCACTCTGCTGACAGCCCAGAACGTACCACCTATTGCATAAGACCAATTTCATGTTTTTACCCGTATTGAACTTACTACTAGTATTTACAATTCTTATTTTTATTATCCACTCAATTCAATAACTAAAATAAATGTATTTTATGTATGCATTGGATGTATTTTTTGTCGGAAATCACCCAGAACAAATCGAGCTGCTTTTCTTTGGATTTTTTCCAGTTCATAAATCAAGTAATCCTGGTGAGGGTCCCATACATTGGAACCATACTCTAGTTGGGGTCCTACCGGAGACTTATATGCCCTCTCCTTTACATCCTTACTACCACCCCTGAACACCCTCATAACTATGTGCAGAGATCTGTACCTTTATTTACACTCCCATTTATGAGATTACCCCAATGAATATATCTCCTTATATTAACACCTACATATTTACAATAATCCCCAAAAGAAACCTTAACCCCATCAACACAGTAATTAAAACAGAGAGGACTTCTATTTGTGAAACTCACAACCTGGCTTTTAACCCCGTTTATTATACCATTGCCTGCTGTCCATCTCACAACATTATCGAGGTCATTTTGCAGTTGCTCACAATCTTGTAACTTATTTATTACTCTATACAGAATAACATCATCTGCAAAAAGCCTTATCACCGATTCCACTTCTTTACTCGTATCATATATATATATATAAGAAAAAAAAAAAAGGTACAATAATACTGCCTTGAGGAATTCCTCCTCTTAATTACTACAGGGTCAAACAAAGCCTTGCCTACTCTAATTCTCTCAGATCTATTTTCTAGAAATATAACAAGCCATTCAGTCACTCTTTTGTCTAGTCCAATTGCACTCATTTTTGCCAGTAGTCTCCTATGATCCACCCTATCAAATGCTTTAGACAGGTCAATCGTAATACAGCCCATTTGACCCCCTGAATCCAAAGTATCTGCAATATCTTGCGGGAATCCTACAAGTTGAGCTTCAGTGGAATAACCTTTCCCAAACCCGAACTGCCTTCTATCAAACCAGTTATTAATTTCACAAACATGTCTAAAATAATCAGAAGTAATGTTTTCCCTAAGCTTACATGTAATGCATGTAAAAATTACTGGCCTGTAATTCTCAGCTTTATGTCTATCACCCTTTCCTTTATACACAGGGGCTACTATAGAAGCCATTCATTTGCATAGCTCCTTCATGCAAACAATAATCAAATAAGTACTTCAGATATGGTACTATATCCCAACCCATTGTCTTTGGTATATCCCCAGAAATCAATTCCAGACGCCTTTCTAGTTTTCAAATTTTGTATCTTACTGTAAATGTCATTGTTACTGTACCGGGCGGTACACTTCCACGCCGCTAATTCAAATATTGCGCCAGTTCAAACCTCTCTACAGGAGAAACTCTGAACTTTAAAATCTGTAGTAAATCAAAGGTTTCACGGAAGATGTCTCTACTGTAAATTTTGAAGTGTTGTGAACTATGTCTGTTTCGATTTGTATTTGTTTGCTCGGTAGTAAGAAGTGTGAACATTCTCTCCCCTAGTGCGAAGTGAAGGAACTTTTTTTTTTTTAAAGAAATTTGGTATTCATAAGTTTGTTCTTTGTTAAATTTCTTTCAGTCATTTTTTGGGTTGGCAGTATAACCCTTCTCTTTCCGCCAGATTTGAATTTGACCAATGGGTAATTTCTGTAATTAATTTTCCTCCAATCATAGCTTTCTTCCTCAGGTTTCGATGTGTAATTCCTTGTCTACCAATAAAGTTGAAGGGGTGTGTCTTTTTCATTCTTGAAAGGTCTCGAATTTTCCACGAGGGTATAAAAACTGCTGATTTTTTGGTCTCAGGGCCACTTCAGTAACATCTTTCGCAGTGTGTGAACATATATATAGCAGGGGGCGGGAAGCGCCTCTTTCTCCAAGCAGCGGTTCATCTACAAGGTAATGGCCTGTTAACATCTTTATGTCTTGCTAGCTCAGCAGTTTTAACCCGCGGCGGAAGGTTCGAATCCCTTTTAATGTAAACCTTACTATATTCATGTAAATTAGCCGCAAGTTGGGATAGAGAGTGCTTAACCCTCTCGAACTCCCCTTCATTTTGAATTTGAGGTGACTATGTTTTCGTAACCATTTTTCTCTTCCTTCTTAAAGTCTTAAACTTAATTTGCCAACTAGTCACCTCCCTAGTATGGGATTAGCCCCTGTATAACTGGCCGAGTGCCACCTAGGTTTTAAGAAGTTTCATGTAGGAGTGCAAGCTACGCCTCCAGTCAATTTGTTTTTTGGGCCATTTAATTAACCCAGTGTTTGTTTTCTTCATGTGAAGGCCCTGTAGGTTGGGTACCAGATACCCGTTTCACGGTATGTGCGCCTTAAGGGCAGTTAGGAATAAAGGTTGTGGTAGCCTTTAACAGGCTGGTAAAATTGAGAGCAGGTCTGCTCTTTTCATCTTAATATTGTAATTAGGAGCAAGTGCTCCTTGTACTTTGGGGTTTTCTGCCCTGTAACTATTGTGGTGGTGAGCTGAGAGCTCCTAATTTAATCTTGGGGCTCTGTAAATTCTTAAATTGTTAACTTGCTACTTGGTACCTGTTACATCTTTGTTATTTGTTGTCAGTTGTTGCTTCTGAAAAGAAAATATAACCTTTGTTAATGTTTTAAATTAACTTTAATTTCGTAAGTTGAGACCTATTCCCGCCCACACCTCCTTTCACCTCTAACTACCACGGATAACTCCGTAACAGTTATCATATGTAAATTTTAATACTCCTTTAGCATTAGTCAACTCCTCTATCTGGACATTATCCTTGTAACCAACAATCTTCACATACTGCTGACTGAACACTTCTGCCTTTTGAAGATCCTCACATACACACTCCCCTTGTTCATTAATGAATCCTGGAATGTCCTCCTTGGAACCTGTTTCTGCCTTAAAGTACCTATACATAACCTCCCATTTTTCACTAAAATCTGTACGACTGCAAATTATGCTTGCCATAATGTTATCTTTCTTTTTTTTTTTCTATCTGCCTTACGTCGCACCGACACAGATAGGTCTTACGGAGACGATGGGACAGGAAAGGCCTAGGAATGGGAAGGAAGCGGCCGTGGCCTTAATTAAGGTACAGCCCCAGCATTTGCCTGATGTGAAAATGGGAAACCACGGAAAACCATCTTCAGGGCTGCCGGCAGTGGGGCTCGACACTACTGTCTCTTGGATGCGAGCTCACAGCTGCGCGCCACTAAACGCACGGCCAACTCGCCCGGTATGTAATCCTCAGCCGACTTCTTTGCTAGATTCAATTTCCTAGCAAATTCCTTCAATTTGTCCTTACTTCCACAGCCATTTCTAACTATTTCTTTCCAATCTGCACCTCCTTCTTAGTCTTTATTTCTCTACTATATTAACGTGGGTCTTTACCATTCCTTACCACCTTTAAAGGTACAAACCTATTTCCACATTCCTCAACAATTGCTTTAAACTCATCCCAGAGTCTGTTTACATTTTTAATTAACATTTTCCACAGATCATATTTACTTTTTTTTTTAAACTCTCTCACGCGTACTTTATCAGCCATAAGGTACTGCCTAATAGTCCTACTTTTAACACCTTCCTTTCTATCACATTTATTTTTAACTATGACAAAACAGCTTCATGATCACTAATACGATCTATTACTTCGGTTTCTCTACAGAGGTCATCTGGATTTATCAGCACCACATCCAGGATATTTTTCCCACTAGTTGGTAGCATTATTTCTGAATCAGCTGTCCTTCCCATATTAGCTTATTTGCCACTTCTTGGTCATGCTTCCTGTCTTTCGCATTACCTTCCCAATTGACATTTGGTAAATTCAGATCTCCCACTACAATCACATTCTTTCCATGTCGTTTCCCACATAGCTGATTATCTTATCAAATAATTCTTTATCAGCGTCAGTGCTACCCTTTCCTGGTCTGTACACTCCAAATACATAAAGTTGCCTATTATCTTTAAATGTCTTTGAATGTTAAAAGCTTAGCGTGAACCGTTATGCCAATCCACATCACATACGAGTGTTAAGCTATTAGCCCCAGTTAAGAATTGCTGGTAAATCTAAAACACTGAACTAAGTTGAACATTGAAGCTTGAAATTTTCTTCACCAAATGAAAACGAAAAATGATTCATGCAGTAAAGGGTTAAATCCCCAATTACCCTCCAGTCAGTATCCCTCCTACACAGTATTCCACTGATAATAATCTCCGCTTCCTTAAAATTCACCCGTGCTGCATTTACCAGATCCCATACATCCCCAACTATGTTGGTACTTATACCAGCCAGCCTTACGTTGTTGGTACCAACGTAAAACACTACCACCTGCTCTTTCCCCTCCTCCTCCTCTACTTCCCTCAACATCTTACTCAACCTAATTCCTGGATAACACTCCACCCTGGTTCCCATTCCTCCACACACTTTTCCCATATGTCTAACAATGGAATCCCCCATGACAAGAGCCCCAACCCTACCCACCTCATTTGATCCCCCCTCCTGGTCAGCCGTATCTTTCCTGACAGCTGCAGAAGATACTTCCTCCTCCCTTTTCTCCCTCTCACAACCCTGTTCCACCCGTCTTTTCCTATCCTCTACCCTACATTTCCCTTTCCTACCTTTTCTCTTCCTCCTACTTCCAGACATCTCAGCAACAGTTCCCTGTTCCTCGTCTTCCCTCTGTTATTCTACCTGCAGTGACTCGTACTGATTTCTCATGGACACCTGTCCTGAATTCTGATCCTGAATAGACCCCTTAGCCTGCAATGTTCTTCCCCTTAGAACATTAGACCACCTGTCTTCTACAATTACCCCCTTTCCTTCCCATCCCTCTTTTACACCTACTGTATCTACATTGTTTGAGGGAGGCCTACCTTCCTTCCTGTCTTCTGGGAGAATCCTAATCATCTCCTTCAAACTCTCCAACTCCTCCCACATACTCCTCAATGCCTCGCCACACCCACAGTTCGTACACTTTCACTCCTTAGCCATTCTTTACGGAAAGAATCAAAATAAAAGGAGAAATAAAATAACTTTGCGAAAAAAAAACGAACGGAGGGAGATATTGTCTGGGATAGTACTCAAAGATTGCACGACAATATGATAATTAATATATGACTACACTACAATACTACTTAGTCGAACTCTATTTTTATCCTACAACACCTGTTAATTACTGAGTACCGAAAGGAATACAGAATTACACAAATCTAAACTGCAATTAAGCCTATCCCAATTACAATAATAGAGTTTTAGTAAAAGAGTTTCTACAGATACCTCTACTATACCGGTACTACACAAATATTTTACAATAATAAAATAAGCACGCTAATTTCAAATAAGAAATACTCGTATACTATTGTACAGTACACTACAATAAATTTAAACTATGTTCGGACGTTGTACAGTTGTACAGAAGCTGGTTTGGTTGAATAAATAATTTTCTTTCATTAATAAGTGTATTGACAAGGCTGATTGAAATATAAATATTTTAAATATTTCTGTACAACATTCAAACTAGTCAATACAGATCAAACAGTCATTTTAACCTATCATGGTTAAGTTTATCAACAGTATTAACTTTTACTTGATAAATAAATGAAGGTGCAAAGTACGTAGTATGCTGGGAACTTTGACTACAAATTATTAGATTACAGTAATCAGTTGATTTTTGTAACAACCATGTGCATATACTCTTTGATCTAGTCGGAATGCAGCAAAAATCGTTAATCCAAAGACCTTTGAATACCATAATTATTCAGGGAAATACCACGTATTCTCTTTAACTTCTTTTTAAATCAAAGTTTACAGGCGTATCGTGTTATTTAATTGAATAAATTGTTACCTTCGTAATAGTTTGAACGGATATCTATACGGAATACCGGTATTGGAAAAGTTGTGGAAGTTACATCTTACGATAATCTGCCTTTGTAAGTATTATACCAATGAACCTACAGATATTTAAAATATTTATTCTAAATTTAATATTATTATCTAAAAGTATAATTTAAACCTAAATTCAAAACAAGGTACACCTAGCTAGCCTACTTAACCTAGAATCCGTAATCCACAGAACACCACCTGAACTACCTGTTATAAAATTCAAATAAATATCAATACTCCCAATTTCTACCAACAAGCACTAAACACCAATACATAAATAGGACTAAATGGATCACATGCAAAAAATTAAAACAATTTCAATAGGTTTTAACTACTTTATGACTACAATAATTTAAAAGCTCTCTCAACAGTCGACCATTCACAAACGCATCCAACAATTTAAACAGTAGACTATTATCAGTTGCTATATATCTGACAGTACACAGTTGTGTATTGTATCATGATTAGTTTTAAATAGATACCGTACTTCATAAAAATGACAATTCATTTCAGCTCCGAACTTCAATTTTCATAAAGAAAATAAACTAAAATTAGACCAATTTACTGATTTTAAGGTAAATTTATTGAGTTTTTGGATTCCAAACAATTTTGGAATTGAAATTTCTTCCTAGCCAAACAGTAGGGTAATGTTTCTGAAGGGTGCAAATTGTTTCAGATCCACATATTGTACCTACCATCATTACTTCAAAATTGAAGGCTTCCTATGATATTAACCCTTTCAGATCGTGTACGCACAATTGTGCGGGTTCGTATTTTATTTATGACTGAGCTTATTTGACGTTTTCTTGGCGGTAGACCGGACTGCAGTGCTTGTGCGGAACACGTATCATGTACTTCAGCTGTTTTTATTTAGTACTTGACCACCAGGGGGCAGGAAGAAGAGTTTAAAAATACAGTTCATTAGCAAGATGGCGGGAAGCAGTAATGCCTAAAGTAAGTATTTATTTATTGCATTCATATTAATCTAGAAGCTTTGCTGATTATCAGAATATAATCAATGAAGTGTGTAAATTGTGTGGCAAACGTAAATTGTGAACTTACAACATCGTACGTAATACCATGAGGTTTAGAATGTTGATACGCACATATGCGCGGGCTAGGTTTCCTTACGGGCAATGCATGCAGGAGTGCTGGGTGCTGTCACAAAAAGGACTGCGAAAGCAAAACTCGTACGCTACAAGAGAAATGTACTGTACAAGATTTTAATTGTTTAAAAGCATTCCACACTGTAAAATAGAACATTTGATCATGTACATGTGCATATTTACATGTACTGAGTTGAATTTTTTTATTTTTTTGCAAGTAGTGAATTAAGTCCTGACACGCACAATTGTGCGGGTGCTATTTTTCAGATGTTAATTTTTATTTTGTAGAATAAACTAAAAATACATGTATTTAAGAGCATTTTAGTAATTTTTTTACGTACAAACAAAAATTCACACAGCCAGTTTTCTTTCAGGTCTGAAAGGGTTAACAATAAAAGTTAGTAATGCTTTACTAAACAAAGGAAGTACTACTACAAAAAAGGATTACAAGAACAAACAAAAACACATTCAAAACATCTTCTATTTGATAGGTAACGCAAGAGTACCTGGCCTTTTTTAAAATGTTTTGATTTTCAACAAACTCTGTAGTTGGCCATTTTAAATGTCATAAAAACTCAATGCCTGGGGTTCCACGTATTTAACTAGTTTCATAATGTCCTGTATTTGTTTAATCTCTATTGGCACTTTTTGACTGTAGGCTTTGTCTTGCAGCATTGCAGGAAAAGCTGTTGTTAACTGATGTTTCCCTAGAAGGAATGCATGTTTCACAGGAGAATCTATGAAAATTAAAGCTTCTACTACTTCTGGTGTATCACTGAAATATCTGAACTGTTTGAAAGATGCAGGAGAAATCCAGAAAGTCCTCATAAGAACAACAAAGGAAGCATAGTTCTAGTTTTCGTTACAGTGTAACGGGCGGGTATCAGAAGAAAAGTCGTGAGGAGCGCGGGAAATGCTAGCGCTACCACACTAAAAGAAAGACGAAAAGAAGTATGGCGCTGAAAGGTAAGTTGTCAATGACAATGCTTTCCTCTACCGCATGCAAAGTTGCAAACAACGATTTCTAATACAAGGAGAAGCCTGACAAGTCTTTTCTCCACCGTTCAATGCGTCTCAGTTATAAATCTCAAATTACGTAAAAATTTCTTTAAAAAAGGCATATTTTGACATAATGCCATTTTGCTCCAACCGATTCAACTGAGTTTGGGTTTGACTATATTTGATATAAAGGACCAATTAAAAATGGCAATTTCTATTCATGAGAGATATTGATTAAAGCTTATTTTAGTACTGATGGACATGGTATGACATTCTATGGTTGTAACTTAATTTCTACAAATTAAATTTTACGGAGATATTTCTTTTACTTTATTAGATAATGTAATTCTTTGTTTTTTTAAGTAATATTTGCTGTTAATATAAAATTTCTTTTTCTCCATTTGTAAAGGGTTTGGTTGTTTGTTTGGCTATTTTTTTTTTGTAGTTTTGAGAAGTTTGTTTGTCCTCATGGTAGAGTTGCCCTTGTCCTCAGCTTTTTCGTTTTCCTTGCAGAAAGGGTTTTCTTAATGCATAGGCTATTTTGAGAGGGAGATTTTCAAGGTAAGTGTTTTGTAATTGCTTGTGTTTTCATTTTACTCATGTGGGTGCTATATTTCTAACTTTTTTGTAATTTTATTTGTCCTTACTTTTCCTGCCACCTATTATATTGCTACTGCTCCACCAGTGCTACAGAGAAAGCATACACCTGGTGCTGGTGTGACAGTCTTATGTACGGTGCAATGATCACAGATAGTGAACAACCACCTCAAGAATCAAATTACATCTGAACACCAAACATCTTCACCTCAAATAATGTAACAAACAATACTAACACATCTAATGCATCCTCTGGAACAGTCAACTCAGGAGATTCAGCTTCACATTTTGCTAATTGATCTAACACATTCTTGGCTGCATCATGCTTGGCTTGCTTCTTGGAGCGACCTTTTCCAACAGCTGTAAAAGAAGTACATTTCTTTAGCTTGGGCTTTCAAAGAATAAATCAATATTTTTACACTAAATTTGTAAAACATGGTGTGCAGACCGTGGCAACCACAGATTCCCACAAGACAGGAAAAAAAAAGGCTGAAAAAAACTGAACTTATCCCCACTCAATTGGTTTATTTTCCTTTTAATAGCACACACAATCTCCATTAAAAATTTTACATCTTTGCACAATTTCAATCATGGCCATGCGAAAGAAGAATGGCAACAACAACAAGAATTTAAAAAAAAAAGTACTTCAATGCTCGAAGATTTGAATGAAGATAGGAAATAGAAAATATTGCAAAGAAAGAATAAAATCCTAAGCATGCATACCTTCATACATTTTCATTATATGATGGTATGCTTTCCACGAAAAACCATTATAATACTCTGTAACTAATACGGTTTCATTTACTTTTATGACTCACATTGAAATCATTAACAATTTAAAAAAAAATCAACAGTCAAATCATCCTCTTCAAGGTCTGTTCCTGTTTCTCTTATGCTCAACATCCAAGTTTGTTAGTCTCCTACAAAACACCTCCATTCACCTCTTATGATCCCAACAGTAAACCCAGTAGATACTTCCAATATGCTTATACTTAACATAGGACACTATGCTATTCATTTGTACAAGCAATTATTATTGCTACTTAGGCTCTTATCTCCAGTTTCAATAAAAGATAGCTCCAAGTACCCAACTTGGAATCGCCCAGCTTTCACTCCCGTTACCTTGTCGTCAAACTGAAATCTCAGCGAAATTAAGATTTGTCTAGAAACCAATTTTCTTGTTTTTGAAATAATGCTTCTGACTGCAACTATGAACTCACCGTTACCATTCCTATTCAAAACATTCATCTTCCCATACTGCTATGCTGTGAAAATACTCATCCCATATACCTGAGATGGTCAACATGCTCAAATTTTGCATTTCTTAAGCTATCAACCTTCTGAGGTTCCTAGTCCTACCATCCTCACCAGGGGCGTAACGTAAATTTGGGTCCCCTAAAAAAAAAAAAAAAAAAAAAAAAACCCTATAAATAACTAATATACATTTAATTACAGCAGGTAAAAGTAATGCAATATACTGTCAAGTTACACAAACAAAGATGTTATACATTATTGTAAATCTTCAACCTCCCAATGTCGTCACTTATGTTGTCAAACAACCGCAAAGTCCACAGGCACAGATGCCATGCCAGCGGATCTTGGACTTATACCATTTTAATTGGTTTAATTTTCCAGTAAGTACAGAACTATACTCTATACGATACGGAAGTCTCAGTTATAATAATTTATTCGATTACAATAGCAAAAATATTTGAACAAAACAGAATCAAAAACTGTTCAAATAAAATTTGAAAAATATCGAACCACTCAACTGATAAGCCTAGGCTATTATTAACTTCGTGGAGGGAGATCTTGTTTGAAAATAAGTTGACTGATTGTTACTACACCAATTTCTTATTGGCATTATACACTGTTGAAAAAATGTGTGACAAAAGTTAAATATTCAGGAAACATTGTGCATAATATGATCTCTGGTGCAATGCATATCAAGAAAATATTTTCGAACTAAAATGTGTATTTTGAAATCGATTTTCATTGCTATAATTATTTTTAAATAATTTGGTGCAGGTATTTAGTGAAGAGCGTGTCGAGGTGTTGCGAGAGACTGCTGCTAGATGCAACCAAATGGCAATTCCTCTACGTACAAATTGTAAAAATGAATTATTTTGACTGATTCTACAAAACTGCCCTGACCATTTCCATGCAGAGTGACATTAGGCTGGACATGTTATTCCCTATGGGAATCAACATCTATATCAAGTGTGCGGAGGCCCGTGAAGGTCCGGGCCCGCCTGCACTGCAGGCCCTAACGTTACGCCCCTGATCATCGTCAAGAGATATTCAGCAAGGATCATATTTATGACTGTGAAGGTGCTCTACCTGAGGGAGAGAGGTAGTTAAAATTTATTCTGAGGTGGCTTGGTTTACCTGTTTGCAGTATTTTATGCAGAAGAGAAACAGCATTGTACTTATGTCAATCACATAATCTTAACCAGCTGATGGAGAAATGGGCTGATGTGGAAATTGAGTGGAACATTTAGAATAGTCCTATGTTCTCATGGAATGTCTTCATGAAAGTCTTTCTTGGTCTTCCTCAGGGATGCTTGCCACATTCAATCACTTCAGTCATCAAACTGCCATGCTGTAACTTATGGCCTATACATGTCAGCTGTTTCTTCCTAATCTGACTCAGCAGCCGAATCCTCTATTGCAGTTCATCTAACACCAAGGTTGCTCCGTAACAGGGACACACTGCTGGACTGACATAACAGTGATTGGTTTCACAGAATGCTAGCTACCGGTACATGTGGTGGAAAAATCAGAGTCCTAATAAAGTGATAGTATGGTAAAATTTCTGCAATGATTTGGCTGAGGAAATAGAACTGAACTACTTTCTGTACTGGCTCATCATCTACTTGCATATATAATGGGAAGAGGTGAACACCATTACTTTTGTTTTGCTGATATTGGTTTTGATACCATGGACCCTGACACACTCATTTAGCAGAAGAAGCATTGATAGGATGGTTACAGTTCCTGAGACTATAGTTTGGTCACTGGCTAGTTTGATGGTCTGAATTAGCCTCCTCCTCCCTTAATGCCCTAGACTGTTGTGTGTTACAGACTTGTTCATATTCCAGACGTTAAATAATCCAGGTAAGAGAATTCAGCCTTGTCCTATTCTGAAGAGAATCTTCCAATGACTTATTTCCTTACCAAAACTAATAACTGTAGCTCAGTGTTGGTACAAGTTGTACATGAATTTCATCACATGCTGTAGATGGCCTATGCACTCAAGAAGTAGAAACAGTTTATGCCAGGATACTTTACCAAATGCTTTCTCATAATCTATACATACAGGTCTCTAGCACTGTCAGTAAGACCCTCCCCCCCCCCCACCAAAAAGGTCCACAGAAACACCACCGGGCGACACAATATGCCCTAAGAATGACATAGAAGCTTTGCAAAAGCCACCTCAGATAATTTGACAGTCAACCCAGCCTTACGAATGTGAATGAGAACTTCCTTCAGGTGATATAAGCGCTCTTCGAAGGTAATGATACAGATATTCAAATTTGATGTCAGAGAAGACCCTATCCAGCAGTCTAGTAATGAAAGCTGCACCCGTGGTGAGCATGAAAGGCACGCGGTTGTATTCATACAGATTCGAATCAGTAGTGAAAGCCGTTAGACATTTGGATTCTTCTGCCAGAGGAATTTGATTATATGTCTGGTTAAGATCTAAGATGGTAAAGAACTTAGCCTTTCGAAACACAAAAACCAAGAGTGAAGCTCCGGAAGGGGCACAGATTGTAACACAACATTACGGTTCAAAGCCCTGTAGTCAATCACAGGACTGAAACCACCTTGGGGTTTCGGTACAAGAAAAATGGGCGATGAATACGTCGCAGCAAGCCACTTTTGAAGACCTTAAATTAGCTCTTTGTAACGCCCCTGTATTAGCAGTGCCCGATTTCTCTAAGAAATTCATAGTCCAAACTGATGCCTCTTCATCTGCTGTTGCTGCTGTCCTTCTTCAGGAAATGGAACTCCGAAGGCGGCCCATCGCCTATGTGTCTAGGACTTTATCGGCTCAATAAGCCAAGTATACTATCTATGAATTAGAAGGCTTGGCAGACTTATTTGCGCTGGAGAAGTTCCGCCTTTACCTGGAACATGTCAAATTTGAATTAGAGACAGACTACCTAGCCTTAAGTTGTGTTTTAGCTAAGCCTCGTCGTACAGGACGTATCGCCCGTTGGGCAATCAGGATCTTTCCAATTTGATGTACGATACATTAGGGGATCAGAAAATGTAGTTGCTGATGGACTCAGCCGTATGTTTTTCTAGTGATGTTGAGACCAGTGAACAGGAAGATAGTTCTCTTTGCATGCCCATACCTTCTAGTATTAATGCTATTTCGACGGATGCCCCTATGCTATTTCGTGACATTGAGAAATATCAATGAGAAGATCGAATACTGGCTCCGATAATGGAAACCCTTTCTCTGGGGAACATGTTGTCCCTTATATGTTGAGGAATGGTGTTTTGTGTTGCCCTTTGAGATGATCAGAAGATGAAAGTTGTGGTTCCAACCATTCTTGTGCCCATGATCTTCAAATATTATCATGAGACCCCATTAGGGGAGCATTTAGGCATCTTCAAAACAAGGGAAAAAATCAGAGAGATGTTTATTTGGAAGAGTATGGACAGCGAAATCAGAGAAATGATTAAAGCTTGTAAATCCTGCTTGCTTCTAAGCTAGGGCTATTATCACATCAGGCAGCTTGCCCCATGGAGCATTTATACAGACTACGTCGGACCCTTCCCCCAATCAAAGGGAAACGGGAATAAATTTATTCTTGTATGTGTAGACAGTTCCACGAGATTTTCATGGTTGTTTCTGACTAAGCTGGCTACCGCTCAGTCCACAATTTCTTGTCTTAATACTATCCTTGCTTCTTTTGCTCCCTGTCAATATATAAGTTTCTGAAAATGCAAAAGCTTTCGCATCTAATTTATTTAGAAAATTCTGTTTTCATCTGTCCATATCCCATGTAACAACTTCCACTTATTACCCTCAACCATCTCGGCCGAGCGGGTCAATCGTGATCTTCGATCTGTGTTGATCGCTTTTCATCATGAAGATCATTCCACGTGGGATAATTCCCTGCATTGGTTATCTTTTGCCTTAAATTCGGCTGTTCATGAGTCCCACAAGTTCACTCCTTCCTCCCTCATGTTCAAGTTTGTTCCTAACATGCCGCTGTTGAATCTTCGGTCACTCAGTGACATATTATCTGAGACAATAGATCCTGTTAATATCAGAGACCAATGGAAGACGGCTAAAAGTAATCTTAAGGTCTCTCATGAAAAGGTTAGAGAGATATGATCGTGGACGGAGGCCGATCAATTTAAAGGTTGGAGATCAGGTTATGGTTAAGAATTTCATACCTGCAGGCAAGCTTGCCCCCAGATTTCAAGGTGCTGGTATTGTTTTGGACTTCTTAACTCCAGTCACTCTTCTGGTCAGCAACCCAGCCACTGAAAGGATATTTAGAGTACACATTTCGCAGATTAAACAGGTATAATCTTTTGTTTTGCAGTATAGGCCACTAAGTCACGGCAGTAAGAAAGCAGTTATATTTCTTTTGGTGTTGGTTCAGCAACGTAATTTTTAAAAAAAATATCAGGTTGTAAGGTGTACGGGGAGGCCTTCTGCCCCGCCCATATCCATCTAAGGGCAGTAATTTATGTACTTAACTCTGTACAACCTTCCCCTCTAGTAAGTTTTATTTTATCCCGTTGCCCGGCTGTCATTACCTTATCCCCCACCTCCAAATCACACACTCATCCTCATTGCAGCCCGCCTTATCTGAACCTGCTGCTTAGAAAAATACACAACCCTCGCTCTTCACAGAAACAATTTCTGTCGCCAAGTAAATGACTGTTTCAGTGCCCTCTCAACCATCTGCGGTCGTGTCGCAACATGTGGCGAGGGATGCCGGCGTGGGATAAGGGCACACTCTGCTCTGGCCCAGTCTCCTGCATAACGGTGTACTGGAACACCATCCTTTCCGGCGAGGGCAGTGGTGCCGTAACTCAACCACCTATCCACCTTGAGCCGTATATATCTGGTCTGTGGCAACCATCACCATACCTACCCCTCTCAAGGTAGCGGGAGAGATGTATCTGAGGATACTTGGGGGGTCCGGACGATCCCACCAGGATATTGGCCGTGGCAGCTGTTCTTCCTGTCAAAGCCTGAACTGTATATCTTGTACTGGTACGGCTGAAAGAAGACTTCAGGACTTGTTTACAACGTAAATTCTTAAAATTAACCTTTTCAAGAAAATTTCTGTCTGTAAAAACAACTTGAACTTTTTTTAACAAGCCAAATTTCAAACTTTTAACTGTGAGGAGAGACTAAGGGGGCGGTTTGTACCGTGAGGTACACCTGCCCTGTTCATTCAAATGAAGCACCTTGAAGAATGCCATCTGATATATGAAGGTTGCAACTATTAGTGCAAGAAGTTTGTATTTTTCTCGTATGAAGAGGAATATTAAAATCCTAAAGTATTTTTTTATTTTGAGGTTTCCTAACCTTGGTTGATGATGCTTTGTTTTTGGTGTATTACAGTTTGCAACAGTTCTATCTCTGTCTGCTAACTTCAAATATCAACCAACAGAAAATTTTGTTTATTTTTTAGCCTTTTTGATTATCCAATAAAATTTGGAGATGTGTCGGACCTTAGCCCTGAGCTCTCTAGAACCTTCCTCTCTGGTATAAAAGCTGGTACGCTTTTGAGCCACTTTGTCTTATTGATCATTCAGTCTACTGAGTGGTGTTAAGAGGAGGCAGGGGCGTCTCGCCCTTCGAGTATTCCAGCAGATTAAGGTAATGGCAGCCATTTAATAACTACGTGATAGCCTCTGAAAGCTAAGTTGAGGGGAAGGTTTTCTCTTTTTAATAATGTAACCTTAAATTTCCAATCTTCTAAAAGGTAAATTTCTATTTCTAATGTAAATTTCAAACAAGCCAAAAAGCACATAGCTAAAATTCGGGAATAGAGAATGTGACACCCTCTCGAGTTAAATTGAAACAAGAAATTAAGTGGTTCAACCTATTCAATACAAGTAAATAAGAAATGTAGTGTTACATTCTTATTTGGTTAAAAGCGGTACCGGTTTTGACCACCTATCTGGGTCATCAGCCGATTAAAAATACAAAAACAATGCATAGGAAAACAAAAAATTAAAGGATAAGTCTTTCACAAAAGCAGTTCAAGAAGCAATATAAGACAATAGGGGTTATCACTGCGCAATTTTAAAACATAAAATCCAGAAGGAGACTAAGATCAGTCACTTATATGTAGCAAGGTGCAAGTCCCTGAAGAGTAATACAACACACGCAATGTCCGGCACTGTGCCTTAAAATTTAATTCTGAAACAGTTCAATACGGAACATTATGAAATTTTTATCTTTAAACCCTCTCGAGTTCCCTATCAACCTGACTGCGAAGTGACTATGACCTTATAACTGTTTTCTGTCTGTAGCGTTTGTAACTTAAATTTTCTCCATCTAGTCACCTCTGTGGCATAGGATTAGCCTATGTAACATCTGGCCATGAGCTCAATTAGGGTTTTAAGCTTCTAATTGCAAATTTCAAGGAGTGTAAATGTCCGCCTCCGCATCATTTTGATTTTTGGGCCAGTAACTCTAACCTGTGTTTCGTTTCACACAAAGGCCCGGTAGAATGGGTTTTTGATACCCCGTAAAATTCAATTTCATTCTTTTATGTTAACCCTCTTGGAGCCAAGAGCCGATCTGGTCAGCCGCTCCCCATCAGCTGGAAGAGGCCAGAGCTCCGCCTCCACTCTACTGCTGTAAAGTGCCAGGCCGTTTTCTGTGGAAATACATGTATTTTAAAATTCGCGTATATCTGCCGGTATATAGCAAATATTGGCATGATATTTTCTACATATCGACTACGTAGAATAAGAAACTGGTTTGGAGAGATATAAAGAGTCAAAGACGTTTTATTGTTGATTTATAGTTGTCGATAACGTTTATTTTTAGGAAGAGAAAAATATTTTCGCACTTTCTCTCTCAATATCTACTTTGAAAAAATAATTTACGATACAAAAGAATATATGTAATTATGTATAATGTATTTCTAAATACAATTCTATAGAATAACTAATTTGAACGAGAAAAATAAAAACGTAAAAAATAAAATCCAAACATATGTCACTAGTAAAAACAAGACAATTTTACTCACCGATAAAATTCGCGTGTATGTAACGATGTTTGGCAAATACTGACAACAAATTTTCTACGTGCGGACAACACAATATTAAAATAATTCTGAATTATTAAATAAGTAAAAAATAGTAGTTTATATTACAGTCTTTTGTTTTCAGAAAAAAAAAGTTTCTCGTTTCTGGTTGTAGTATATATTAGAAAAATAATTTTACAATATAACAGAATTTACGAAATTAAGAAATGTATGGCACTAAAGCCGTGATTTGCTTTGACCTACTAAGCGACCGCTGCTCAGTTCGGTACCTGCAGTTTACGAGGTGAATCATGGTCAGTGGACGGATCCTCTCAGTAATTATTCTTGGTTTTCCAGACCGGGGCGCCCTCTCACCCTCAGATATATCCTCAATTGCAATCACTTAGGGTCACTTAGATTGAGTGAACCTCGAACCAACCCTCAGGACCAGACGAAAATTCTTGACCTGGACGGGAATCGAACCCATGATCTCCGGGTGAGAGGCAGTCACGCTACACTTGGCCCGCGGAGACCGGCATTTAGGTAATGATAGAGGACTATATGTGACTATAAGGTTTAGCAGAGAGTAAGTGAAAAGTAAATTGAAGTATGATATGGGCAGAGAATCAGACTGTAGGTCATGTTTAGGTCCAAGAACTTCCTTGAAGGAGACGGGAGGTTGAGGAATGTTGTCGGGTTCATTGGGACAAATTTCCACAAAATGTTCTCCAGAGACATTATCATATTCATTATCACTAGTTTCATCTACCACTATATTCAGAGTAGTGCTGTTAGACACAATTAAACGTCTCTTCTTTAGCTGCGGTGATTCCGCGGACGTGTCCGGTATAATTTCGTCGCTAACTCTCTGAACTAAATTCCCTATCGCTATCCGATAAATCATCCGCGCAAACTTTGCACTGTACCAAATACTGCATTAATTTATTGTCATCAATACCTGCTGAAAAAATATCACTTGAACAACATGCCATTTTCCTGACACAAATCCACTCACTGCAAGGAGCAATCTCTTACTGACCGGTTAGCGGTATTTGTAAACACAGGAAATGACTCTTGTGAAAGGTATAACACCCTCTTAGAACTGCCAAAGCAAGGCCAGGCACACAATAACGTGTAGCCCCTTTACTACAGGTTGTAACAAAAGTATGCACGTCACTATAGGTTGCCTCAAAATCATGTATATCACAGAATTTTAAGCCGGCCGATGTAATCGGCTCTGGCAACTTCTGACTGGATTGTTATAGGCCGACCGGATCGGCTCTGGCAATTTAAAGGGCAGATGCTCGCACTACCACCTGGCACCAAGAGAGTTAAGAGGTTAGACTGTGGAGTGTTTTAAGACAGTGAAGACTGTTTGAATTGTAAAATGTAGGTTGTGCCTCGAGAGGCCTGGAAAGGGTTGATTTTATTGAGCAAAGATGCTCTAGTAGTAAATGTAAAAGTTGAAGGTTGCCTTGAGAAGGCAGTTAGGATAAAAGATTCAGAGTGCAGTCTCCTAGATAAATTTATAGAGCATAGATGCTCTTTCTATTATTGTAGAGGTGTTAGTGTATAAACTGATTCGTGCCTTTTGGTAGGCGGTAATGTTGTAGAGCAAAATGTGCTCTTGGAAGATTGTATGTTGTGAATACTCTGTAAATGAAATTGGGCGACCTGTCTCCTTGACCACTGAGTGAATGGAACAATAGTGCTCAAGTAACATCGGTAAAATAGGGAGCTTTAAGCTCATATTGTTAATGGACAATTTTGTTGAGTTTTCTGATTTCTCCCATCTTACATCTAAGCTAATGAGCTAGTTCTGTACCTGAAATCTTGTTCCGTCGCTGACCGACTTCTTTTGTTAAAATTTAGCATCAAAGAAAAAAACAGCCAAAGAGAATTAAAATTATTTTAAAGCTTTTATTTAATCTTTTGATTGTCGTAGACAGACCCATTCATGCCCGCACCTTCTTTCACCTCTGTGATCCACAAAAACATAGTAACAATAATTATGATTAATGATACTGGTTTATCAGTTCAAGACTTACAAGGGCAAATCTATGGTGGAGGGGCAATATATCAGAAAATATAGTAGTGTACAAGCACAAATTCTCATGTTGCAACCATCAGTAATCTATACTGGCTGTGTGAATCACTATTTAAATCCACCCATATCAAAGACCTGCAATGTTCAAGAAACAAGGAAAATTTTTGGGACATTAACATAAAGTAACAAAAGTATGTAAATTCACCCAAGAATCTGCAAAACAAATAACATTCCTGGAAATACAAATTCAATAAAATGTCCCTGAATCTAAAATGGTTCAAACCACCACACGTGACTTGCAGGAGGGAGAGACATGATTAGTGTTTATTTTTCACGGTATGTTCCCAGTGATAATTAAATTCCACAAAGAAATTGTTGAAGAACAAGAAGAAACAATAGGACAAATTAATGGTATATTATCTGCCACCACACAGTTTCAATTTATTGCCACATTGGAAGTAAATTATTTTTGCATTAACCTTACGGTTGTCCTAAAAACTTCAGAGTACTTCACCTCTCTACGTCAATGGGAATAAACACTTCATACAACCATTATAGAAAGCCACCGTGGCTCAGGCGGCAGCGTGACGGCCTCACGTCGCTGGATACCGTGGTTCAAATCCCGGTCACTCCATGTGAGATTTATGCTGGACAAAGTGGAGGCAGGACAGGTTTTTCTCCGGGTACTCAGGTTTTCCCTGTCATCTTTCATTCCAGCAACATTCTCCAATATATTTCCATTTCATTAATCACTCAATCATTGCCCCACAGGAGTGTGACAGGCTTCGGCAGTCAGCACATTTCCTATCCTCGCCGCTAGATGGGGGCTTCATTCATTCCATTCCTGACACGGTCGAATGACTGAAAACAGGCTGTGGATTTTCATTTTCACAACCATTATAGACTGTTGTGTCTTTCAGCATTCAGTCTGCAAACCTCTGAATTAACGAAGTGTCTCCACAATCCTCTATTTACAACTAGTTCTGTAGCCTTGTTTAGTTCTACAACTCTCATCAATAAATCATTAAAACCCGAGTCTAACCATCTTCGTCTAAGGTCTCCCTCTACTTCTTTTACCTTCCATGGCCTCCATTCTTCTAGATAACCTATACTCCTCAATTTGCCTCATATGAGCCTGCTATTGAAGATGATTTATGCATACAGCCTCATCCAATGAGTTTATTCCTAACTTAGCCTTTATTTCCTCATACTGAGTACCTCCTGACATTGTTCCCATCTGTTTATGCCAGCCTTCATTCTTACTGCACGACATCAGGGCAAGGAAAAATATCTGAAGACATTTTCCAGAGCAGTTTCATTAAGAAAAAACTTTAAATTTGTATGTTAGTACCCCAGAAAGCCATCAGCAAAATTCATAAAGCTAACCCTCCATTTTGTGACCCGATGAAACAGTGTACCAGTATATTCTTTTAATGAAACCACAGTAAGTTGAACTGGATGCTGGGCGAGTGTTTTTTTAACTCCAAATGGAAGGATCCCAATAGTTACAAAAGCAATACCCATATGTAATAGCTGATAAGTTCCTCTACAGACAAAGTGTTGTGCAACATACTGTATTTAACTATAAAAAGAAAGAAAACATCTACTTTATCAAGGAGAAGCTATTATTTTCCTTTCTTAGATGAAACATTTTTAACTGACACAGTAAGCACACTTACCACGTAAGTTTAGCATACGGGTTATACATCAATAAAACATTCCATTAGTAATTGTAAACATGCCCGGGAGTGTCACAACAGCTGTAAATTGCTTATCCACTCACGGCTTACAGTAAAACCTTTTTAAGTTCCTTTGTGTTCTCTAATGATTTTAGTTTACACATTTCAGTTGATACACCATAACCTAGTTCACTTCTTTCAGGGCCGGTGTAATAATAGAGGTTTAAACTGTTGCTTCAGTTTAAATTATAATAGAGGTTTAAACTGTTGGTTCAGTTTAAACTTCGGTTTATCTGTTAGTCGCGTATAATAAAACTTAATCTTAAGTTTACCTAGAAAATTTTACTGCCACTCATCTACCGTTTAAAGTGAAGTTTAAGAATACATAACCTTATAACATGGGAGAACAAATGGATCTCGAAGATATTTTTGAGGTGTTTGAAGAAATACTAAGCGATGATGAAGTGTTAAAAGACCACGGGCACCACGAGTTTTTCAAGCAAGGGCATGAGACTTTCACATATAGAATGAAACAGAGTTTTTAAATAGGTTTAGGCTTATGAAACAGACTGTCATAAACCTATTTCAGCAAAAATGTTGTTGGAATAAAACATGCAATGAAAAGGTAAGAATGTAAAAATGACTTTTTGAACTGTTTGAATGTCAAAAGTGGAAATTTTAGAAAGAGTAACTTCCTTATATTTCAGAAATCATGCTGTAGACCCCTCAGTCAGCTACTAATAGCATTGCGGTTTTATGCCTCCGGTAGTATGTTTATTACAATGGGAGATTTCGGAGGAATTCATAAGGCCACTGTTTCACAAACTATATAAATATTTCTGTACTAATTGCACAAGCAATTCTATTTCCTTACAAGTAAAATTAGGACAACGCTAACTGTTTTTATCTGCCATTTTACCTACAAGAAGAAAAAAACAAAAACAAAAAAACAACATTAACGATGGTCATCTTTTCTCACAAGTCACTGCAAAACATTATCAACAGTCATTTCTCGCAAGTCACTGCTACCAAGATCGTATATTTACTTCTTCACCTCAGTTTAACTTAGGCCGGCCATTTTAAGATGACATCGGTTTAAACTCAAGTTACAGTTTAACTCAATCTTCAGTTTAAACCTTCATTAAAATACCGGCTTTCAGTCATGTATTTATATAAAGCCATTCTTCAATTTCTGGAAAATGTGCACCGTTGACCATGTTTTCCTTTCTGGCGAATTTGTGTATTATTTCCTACTCAAAGGCTTCACCTGGCCTTCAAAGCGAGGACTCCTCTGATCATACGCACTGATGATGGTTGCCTAGTTGTACTTCCTCTTAAAACAATAATCACCACCACCACCACCATTCCCACTGTCTATCCCCCCCTGAGAGTGAAGTTTGGTAATGGCTGCTTGACCATCAATCAGACAGTCACAGGTAGTACCATCTGCTGTCACATACAGTAGCAAGATGATGCTGACTTGACAGGGTGTTTGCTCATTATCACAAAAACATGGTTGCCATAAAACCCAATTTCATAATCAAAGTTGTAAGTACAGCAGTATAGATTGTGTAATGACAAATTAAGTTGGATATTCCATACAGTGCTTAGTTTGCACTATTTCAATATTTAATTTATGCTGGTAATGTGTGTTATATGTTGCATATTCAGCCCAAATGCTGGTTTGATCCTCCACAGCTCCACCAAAAGCTATCATAGACAGCCTAGGCATCACTGAAGAGCCATACTAGGGAAATGAGGAGTGAAACAGTTTCCCAGTGCTTTCCTCACCAAGCCAGAAATTGCTATCGCATATCAGTCTGCCAAGACCACTGAAATGCATGCACCAACCGACCTTATGAGCAATATTTTCACACCATTTATACAGGCACTGGCTGCTTAAGGAATGGTATTACTAGCATCATTCATAGCTAGGTCACCTACACATTCTCAAAAGCCAAGGATGAGACAGACAGGTCAATGAAAGTAACAAATTGCTCCAACACATACCAGAAGACATAGTGCACTGTAAACACTACATCTTGCCAGCAAGGGATTGCTGGTAATGCAGTATGCTTAGAAGAGTTATCGTTTACATATTTTCATTGATCATTTACATTTGATTTAAACAGTTACAGTACTTAGACAGCAATACAGAGTGATATAGATGTTGATTCCCATAGGGAACCTGAAATATTTGTCCCGAATGATTAAATTGGTAATAATATAAATGGTCCATTATTGGATATTATAAATTTTCCAGCTAACTCATCCCAGGCTTCCAGCGTTTCGTCCCAGTGTGCCAAGTTGGGCTCAACCGTTGGTAAATAGCGCACCTACCAAGATGCATGGCTAGTGCATACCGTGAAGTCCACTGCATAGGCTACTTGGAGCCATCGTCAGTGCCAATGCATGGAAAATTACAGGCCAGTGAGTTTGACATGCGTTGCATGTGAGCTTTGGGAAGGCATTCTTTCTGATTATATTAGACATGTTTGTGGAATTAATAACTGGTTCGATAGAAGGCAGTTTGATATTAGGAAAGGTTATTCCACTGAAGCTCATCTTGTAGGATTCCAGCAAGATATAGCAGATGTCTTGGATTCATTTCTTTTTTGCTAGTTGCTTTACGTCGCACCGACACAGATAGGTCTTATGGCGACGATGGGACAGGAAAGGCCTAGGATGGAAAGGAAGCGGCCGTGGCCTTAATTAAGGTACAGCCCCAGCATTTGCCTGGTGTGAAAATGGGAAACCACGGAAAACCATCTTCAGGGCTGCTGACAGTGGGGCTCAAACCCACTATCTCCCGGATGCGAGCTCACAACTGCGCGCTCCTAACCACACGGCCAACTCACTCGGTATATCTTGGATTCAGGAGGTCAAATGGACTGTATTGCGAATGACCTGTCTAAAGTATTTGATAGGGTGGATCTTGGGAGACCACTGGCAAAAATGAGTGCAATTGGACTAGACAAAAGAGTGACTGAATGGGTTGCTATATTTCTAGAAAATAGATCTCAGAGAATTAGAGTAGGCAAAGCTTTATCTGACCCTCTAATAATTAAGAGAGGAATTCCTCAGGGCAGTATTATTGGACCTTTATATTTACTAACATATATATATATATATATATATATAAAAATTATATAAGTAAAGAAGTGGAATCAGAGGTAATGCCTATTGCTCACGGTAAAATTTTCTGTCAAATTTATTGTACAATAATTTAATGTTATAAAATTTCTGTTGCTCACGGTCAAATTTAAATGTTTTAAAACCTTTGACAAAACTTTCATAAAATAGGACATATTCTATTTCGTAAAATTAATTTTACGAAATGAACCAATCAGCGAAGGTGACATCGTGATGATGCTGGCGCTACGTCGTGAGAAGATTGCGAAGCTCGATTGTAAACAAACGCTTCTTTCTAAAATGGCAGGTTCCGGGTGGACTAAGGAAGCTGTTAGTGTTTTACTGGACGAATACCAGAAATATCCATGTTTGTACGAGGTTAAAACACCACTTTACCACAACAGAAATGCAAGAAGAGAGGCAGAAAACACAATCGCCAAAATTCTGTCACAAGTTCGGCCGAATACAAGCCCGGCTGATGTGAAGTCGAAGATAAACGGGCTTCGAACTCAATTCAGTAATGAGAGGTTAGTACTGAATTTGATCAATCGTAATTATTTGAGATTGATTGAATGATTTTTCTTTAAATTTGATATGAAGTTTATAATATGGCAGATAGTAAAGCTAGTTCTATTCATGCATTCACGGTTGACTTGGTAACCTGTCAAAAATTTAAATGCAGTAATTATTAATGTACAGCCAACTGTGTACCAATAAACAGGTTTTTTGTTCTTCAGTGTATATTAAAACATGGCTGACTTATTTCAATCTGCAAGTTTACTGTAGTAGATTACATTCAATCGTTTGTTTTCAGGAATAAGGTTATGAAATGTTTACGCAGTGGAATGGGTGGTAATGAAGTATACAAACCAACATTTGCTTGGTATGACCGTATGCTGTTCCTTATTCCACATATTGCTACCAGGAGCAGCAAATCAAATTTGGATATGAATACAACTTGTAGCAGTGATGACAGTCAGGTAAAGCTTATTTCTAAATCTAGATTTCATAGGTTACAAGATAAGTCATGTCACATGGGACCTGTGCAACAACCAAATTTAAATATGAAAATTAATTTTTTTTGTGTGAGTAGGGGAGTGATTTCTTTGAATGTGAAACTCCACCTTTTGTTTTGCTATCTGTCTTCCTGACCCACAAATTTTCCAGCATGGTATGATTGACTCTTCTAGTAGGTGGTGGGATAAATGTATTCATTTCAATGGAGGATATTGACAGTCAAGAGTTAATCAAACATCAATAACTCTATCAATTGGAGATGCAAGGTTATGTCTGAATATTTCTGAGACATGGGATACACACCTTTTGCATCCATGCATATGTAAAATTCAGGGTTAGCCAAATTGTATTCCTTCATAAGCTGTGAAAGTAGAGAGTATGTGTGAGTAAGAGGAATATTCTGTATCAAAAGAAGTATATGTCCACCTATCCAATACTTTTAAAATTTAATGATCTCTGTAGATTATTTACATGGTAGCCATGGACCATAATTTAATAGTCTCTTAATTATTTTACACAGTAACCAGTAATCATGGACCATGTGAAATAATCTAAGGATACTATTAAATTATAAAAGTATAGAACAGGTGGACATATAGACACTTATTTTGATCATAATAGTCAATACAGAACCTGTACACAATTTAATTACTGAGCTCCATATAGGCTGTAATGCAGTAAAGACAACTAGGCCTAGGTGGATTACTTTAAATCATAATTTAATGACAGACAGCACCATAAATTAAAATACCTGTAAACACTCAATAACTTAATATATGAATTCCTGCACTAATTCAATTTAATTCCATACCACTTTTATTATGTCATGTACTGTACTATTTGAAAGCTGAGCGATGGCTGTGCAAAGTACAGGGTGTTGAAACATTCTACAAGGGCTAATACTGGTATATTACAAATTATGTTAATCTACTGCCCGCTGTCATTTCTTGATGGTTACAGTACTTTTGCATCCATCTCTTGGCACAGGCTAGAGCAAAGTGTAGCTTCCACTGAAGTCCCAGTCACATCCATGGCTGTGACAATATGGAAGTTGCTGGGGTATGGGTGGTGCTGATTAATGACATTCAGAGCACAACCAGTGTGTCTGAGTGTCATGAAAGGTGTTGCTCATAGGGTTAGTTGTGTTACAATGGCACTGTCTTGCCCAGTGAGGATAGCAATGGCAAACTACCTCACTCCTCATCTTGCCTAGTATACCTCATTTTGGTGCTGCCATTGATTTTTGTGGTTTCCCTATAACTGCATAGCCTTTGGTGATGCTATTTGAGGATCCAACAAGCCTCTGGGCTGTTGACCTAACAGACAGACATGTTAATCTACAAGAATAGTAGCTAAATATTTAGCCAACCTTAAGAGGAACAACTGTGATAAACATCATTCCAAACATACTTGTCTAATTAAAACTACACCCTTACAAATTAAAATTAACTCATAATTTCAAAAGTAGAAAGAAAATTGAACAAACTTTCATCTCAAAGAGTGGTAACTAAGTATCTATTCACTATACTATTATGGGCTTAAATTATTTTTTTTAATGTGAAACTCTATTGTACACATACATTTATAAGAAGGATCCATTTTAACACAATATTGTAAGTGACAGTCACAGAGAAATACAATTACATGTTTGTTATAAATAACTAGAATAGAAATTTATCCACACAGTGATCTTGCCATGATACTTTGCCTACACCATTAAAGTAGTCTTTCAGTGTGTTCCGGATACTTAGTGGTGTTTGCGAAACTCTGTTTCCACCTTGCCTCTGGATTTCTCCCATGATGAGATCCCTTCTCCACTCCCCTAATTGCACACTGCCTTCTTGTACATTTTCTTCATCCACACTGTGAGGTGGCATATAAACTCCCCTGTTCTCTTCCAAAAGGAAGTTGTGCAATACACAGGTAGCAAGGACAATGGATTCCACTTTGTCAACAGAGTGTGTCACTTTACTCAATAATACCCTAAAAACATTTGCCATGATGCCAAATGTATTTTCAACTACACATCTGGCCCTACTTAATCTGTAGCTGAAAATTTTCTGCTCTCTTGTCAGCCCTCTGTACCCAAAAGGCTTCATTAGGTTGGAAGAGAGGGGAAAAGCATCATCTGCAATCATTACATATGGCACTTCACACTCAGTTTCAGGAAGTTTGCAAGGGGGAGGAATGTTCAATGTTTTATTTCGGACTGATGCAAACAAGGTGCTGTTTTGGTAGACACCTCCATCACTTGCTCCTCCACTGGTCCCAACATCAATGTATATGAATTTATAATGGGCATCCACCAGACCAAGCAAAACAATGCTGATAGTACCCTTATAATTATAATAGTGAGAACCACTTGATCTAGGAGCTGCAAACTGTATATGCTTCCCATCCAATGCACCCAAACAATTAGGGAAATTCCATTTCTCTTGAAATTCATGTGCAATCTGAAGCCATCCAGTCACAGTATCTGGAACCTGAAAAAAAATTGTGTTTGTTT
Organism: Anabrus simplex; assembly: GCF_040414725.1. Classification (NCBI taxonomy): domain Eukaryota; kingdom Metazoa; phylum Arthropoda; class Insecta; order Orthoptera; family Tettigoniidae; genus Anabrus; species Anabrus simplex. The sequence goes on along the minus strand of NC_090269.1, from coordinate 219,380,067 downwards.
TAAAGGTTACCCTGCCTGATGACTCTGTAAAATTTGATGACAATGGGATGCTGACTGTATATGAAGAAGAAAATACTGACAATCAGTCATGTACATCATAGCCTGCAGCAAGTACATCAGGTAGCTTATATATGTTTATAGAAATATCAAAACATAATATTTTAAACAATTTGTTGAGGCAACTAAAATACACTGTAGGTAATTGAGTTCAAAAAGAAAATTGACAATCTTCTGGTGATAAACTTTCCTTCTCGACTTTCTAGGAAGTTAATGGTTTCCAGAACTTATTAATGGTATACTGTAGTAGGGTAATTACTCACATTATGACATTATGCAGTGACGTTAATTCAGAAACATGCATATTATTTATGCAGTCACTGTGAATTAGCTTCTTCTTCTTCTTATTATTATTATTATTATTTCCAGGCACATCACGAAAACGGAAGAAGGGGTCGATTGAAGACGATGTCCTCCTTCAGGCTTCAAAGGTGCTTCACTCAGTGTCAAATACTGCAGATGGAGACGATGAATTTGACAAATTTATTGCCTCAGAACTGAGAGCTCTTACCAACACAAAAATTAAAATTCTTACCAAACATAAAATTCAAAAAGCAATAATGGATGCTCAGTTGGAAGTATTAGGCCTACTAAATACAGACTAGGAAAGGAGTTCCCACAGCCTAAAAGACGATATTGTACATATTTATGTAATATTTTTTAATAATTATGTTCTTTAAATAAATTCAAATATTTACCTTTATGTACTTTTCCTTCAGTGAAGAGTATATTTCCCTACATGTTTCAGGAATAATACGTGCTAGAGTTCCAAATGGTATTCTAGTTGAATACATCAAGTTGGTGTAACTTTCTCCAGTGGCCAGAAATCGGAGTGTCATGTGCAGTCTCATTTCAGGAGAAATAGCTTGCCTCATGTTAGCGTCTTGTCGAATAATTTTGGGACCAACAAGATCCAGAAGTTTTTTAAAACTGCCTTCCTCCATTCTTAGAAAATTCCTATATGAATGCTGGTCTTCTAACCTCAACTCATTTTCAACCAAGGACAGCAATCCTCTACCTTCTCTTCTTTTTATCCAATCCCGAATCCAGCATTTCCTGGCATTTCTTTTCTTCCTTTTTACCACTGTACAACATATAATTGCAGCTAAAGCCGCAAGTTTTGCTTTGTTTGTTGGAGTCATACTCTCAAACACACTAAGTTGAACAGCTGATTCTTGGTTTAAAAGTTTATCGATAGATGGCAGCACATACACTTAGTTCAGAAGTTAGTTCATAGATGGCTATACTGATGTTTCCACGGATTTTATAAATTAATTTTACCGTGAGCAACACAACTTGTTTTCATCAAATTTTTATAAAATTTATTGTACAACAAATTTTACGAAACATTTTACCGTGAGCAATAGGCATAAGGCTTTTTGCAGATGATTTTATTCAGTATAGAGTAATAAATAGGTTACAAGATTGTAAGCAACTGCAACGTGACCTCAATAATGTTGTGAGATGGACAGCAGGCAATGGTACTGTAACGTGTTGGCGGGGTAAATAAATGAATAAATGCGTACAGAACCTGGTAGTGTCCTATTTCTAAGATTTATTAACTTAGCACTACAATTACAGATTTACAAACACACAGACGATAGCCGACATTACAACTTACACAAGTACACGGTTACACACTTACATGGTTCGCGCTCTCTCAGTTTCTCATGTTCCATCTACAATGACACACACACACACACACACACACACACACACACACACACACACACACACACACACACAGTCATCGATTATTTACACTACACTCATTCAGCCACACTCATTAGCGCTGTCACGGTCCACAGCTTACACGTCAGTCTCGCAGGTCAGGATAGTATCCGCTGTTCACTCAACCCGTCGAACTCCGTTCACAGTGTGCACACGTCAGCACCCAGTGTTCCCTTTGCGTTGCTCCACAACACCCAAGGTTCTTCTCCAGCAGCTGGCCTCAAGGGACTCACACACACGACGTCAGGGAAACAGGAACGAGTCCTCGGCTCCAACAGACAGATACTCCAACAGGCTGACACCTCAGACCAGGCTATCACCGAGTGCGCTCTTCCCTAAGGCACGCCAGCGAACTCAATCTCACTCCTCACTCACTCCGTCTAACTCTCACTCACTAACTCCAGGCAAGTAACTGCTCTTTTATATCTGCGCCAGCCCTTCTAGAACAGTCCGGATGTTTGATGAATCCAGGGACCTCGCGAGATGGAAGACTCCAGATTAATAGTCGAGTAATTTCCGTCGTCCCACGCGGCGCGACCACGGACAGAACACAGAAGGGCCCATCCAGCACTTAATCGCGCTTGTGATTGGCGCGGTTCAAGCGTAAGGGGTGGTCCTATACGGTGCCGGGCCGGGCCCGTAGCCAGTTGGCATGGCGGACGCTATAAACATTGCATTACCCCCTCCTTAAGGCTCCTCGTCCCGAGCTGCTCCACAATACGCTGCAATACGGTTTGTTCGGTCGGCCACCACCTTCCCATGGGGAATCCGCTGGGTCCGGTCGACAGTGTCCTCGTTCCCGTTGATAATCAGCAAGTCCTCACGTGGCAGCCACAACTTCGGTGGTTTTCCTTTCGTCCAAGGCCGCGTCTACTTTCAGGGCTTGAGCGCCTTCGTAGTCCTCTGGTGTGATGCCCGGGACTGGTTTGCTCGTCGCAGATTTAGCCCTGCTAAATTTCCTTTTCTTCCGGGGTGCGGAATTTGATGTTCGTACCGGCACCAGTGTCCTGGTCAGGTGGCATCCTCGTTCACTGGTTGAACTTGGCTGGAGGCTGTGTTGAACTATCATCTTCTGTACACGTAGTCCGGCGATCGGGTATTTGGCACTCTTCTTAGACATCGATCTGGTCTCGAACTGGGTCCAGCAAGTTATCTTGGAAGTAATCCCGTCCCGTAGAGTTTCCAACTTCACGATGGTGGAGCCGCCATCGCTGCTAGCGGGATTCATTCGCGTCTCCACAGCCATTGTTTTCGCACGCAGGGCACTCACTTCCACTGCTGGGCCTCGAACTCTGGTCTCCACGACAGCGGGCATCCCTTCGGACCCCTTCTCGTCCAGTTCGTTGTCATCCCGCACTTCGTCATTGTCGACCTTGACTTCGAGAGAGTGCACTTCGTTTTCTGACTTTAACTGCTCACTCTTCCGATCACTTAAAACTAATTTTTGGTAATGAGACAAAGTCCCTCTTAGCGCATTGGCATGGCCGGAGGCTGCAAGTAGCCTACGCAGTGACCGCCACGGTTTGCACTAGCCATTCGCCTCGGCAGGTGTGCTATTTACCAAGTGAGCCAACTTAGCACACTGGGGTGAAACACTGGCAACCAGGAATGAGTTAGCTGGAAAATATATAAGGACAAATAACTGTCTATTTACATTGGTATTATCTATTTTTTTTTTTTTTGCTATGGGCTTTACGTCGCACCGACACAGATAGGTCTTATGGCGACGATATTGGTTTTATCAATGTACTAATTCGGGACAACTATTTCAGGTTCCCTATGGGAATCAACATCTATATCATCTGATGGCCAGGTAGGCATCAATTTCTGGTAATGAAACAAAGTCTCTCATAGTGCATTGGCACTGTTGGTGGCTCAAAGTAGCCTACAGAGTGGCCTCCACTGGCCACAATAATAATTATTGAATTAATGTTGTAACGGTCCACTTTTTCTAATACTGCCAGTGGCTTCATGTAGCCTATGCAGTGGCCTCCACGGTATGCACTAGCCATGTGTCTTGGTAGGTGTGCTATCTACCAACTGATGAGCCCAACTTAGCAGAATGGGGCAAAACGCTGGCAACCAGGAATGAGTTAGCTGGAAAATATATAATGTCCAATAACGTACCATTTATACTGGTATTATAAATTTACTAATTCAGGACAAATATTTCCGGTTCCTAAGGGAATCAACATCTATATGTTTTTTTCACGAGAGTTTAATCTTGATGTAAACAAGGCATGTCCACGCCTCAGCCAAAGAAAGAGTTGTGATTCGCTGAGCGTGTAGTATCGACCTCCGCCCCGTCAACGTCTCGTGTTCGGACATACAGTGCTGCGCATATGACCTAAAATAGACGAGGAACAGTTTCTGAGCTGTGTGAAACTGAACGGAGGGGTTTGAAGGGAAATCTACTGCTGAAGATTAGGGCCTACGTTATTTATTTATACATTTCTGAATATTAAAGAAAGCTATCGTAGGCTAGAGCACAAAATTACACACGTAGGAAGGTTTATCTTAGGACAGCTGTTTTAAATGTCCGCCCGGTAGACTGTAACCTAATAGAATACCAACTTTCCTTTCCCAGTCGGCTGCTTCAGGCTAGCTGAAAGTCCAGAAACAAAGGCCTGTTTCTTGGATTTAAAGTTTTATCTTTATTCACAGTGTCTAATACTTCGCGTAAAGTAGGTGGTTCATTCCGAAAAAAGAATTCATGAATTTTCCTTCTAACAGCACTTTTGACGATATCGTCGTACTTCTCGATTCTTTGAGATTGTTTATGTACCTTTCCCAGCATTGTTATTTTCCCTGTCTTTCTAAACTGTGTCCGCATGTTATGAACCGAACTAGCCGACACACCACACAACTCTGCACTTAGTTTCTCTACCTCTTTTACGGCTAAACCTGGATTCTGTTCACTTATTTTATTAAAAACATTCACAACGCACTGCCTATGGTCACTTCTGAGCGGGTTTCCTCTTTTGCGCTTCACTACACGTGTTGGTCCTACCTCTTGCTCTATTTCTCTCACTATGAATACTGACACTGACAGCTGCTGCAAGATGCAACACCTTATCTCCACACTGTACAGCTTGGGACTTTCCCTCACTATGACAAGACTTCCTGCATTACACCACGCCTTCTGCCTTCATATCTCATTTAATCACTCTTTTATTTAAAAAATCATACAGATATATATAGCTGAGATGGGCAACGCGTACCCAGCGACATTCAAACAGTTTGGCAAACGTTTGATCTCCTTGGCCACTCACTGGCCTAGCGGGAGGTGATTTATGACAGCAGTGGGCTTTAAAACGGAAGTTCACAATCCCCTTCAGAAATTCTTACAGCTCTGTTGCCAATGCACCTCTTGTTAAATACACGTCAGTCTCTTTTTTTTCAACTCAGACAATTCACACTTGCTTTGTTCGCTGTTTGAAAGTTTTGGATTATTTCTTTGCTTCTTTTAATTAATATTTGTGAAGTGTGTTGCTTTTCACTTCGCTTCACGCAGTAATGTGGAGGCCGTGGGAATCACACATGGAGCGTGAGACATTGGGTTGGGGGATACAACTGGGGAGAATGATCAGTACCTCGCCCAGGCGGCCTCACCTGCTATGCTGAACAGGGGTCTTGGTGGGGGATGGGAAGATTGGAAAGGATAGGCAAGGAAGAGGGAAGGAAGCGGCCGTGGCCTTAAGTTAGGTACCATCCCGACATTTACCTGGAGGAGAAGAGGGAAAACACAGAAAACCACTTCCAGGATGGCTGAGGTGGGAATCGAACCCACCTCTACTCAGCTGACCTCCTGAGGCTGAGTGGACCCCTTTCCAGTCCTCGTACCACTTTCCGAATTTCGTGGCAGAGCCGGGAATCGAACCCAGGCCTCCGGGAGTGGCAGCTAATCACACTAACCACTACACCACAGAGGCGGAGAATTCTTATTATTATGATTATTATTATTATTATCATCCCAGTCCCCAGTTCGTGATTTCACTTTTCCTCTGCCGGGTGAATTGGCCGTGCGGTTAGGGACGCGCAGCTGCGAGCTTGCATCGGGGAGATAATGGGTTCAAGCCCCACTGTCAGCAGCTCTGAAGATGGTTCTCCGTGGTTTCCCATTTTCACACCAGGCAAATGCTGGGGAACACCTTTAAGCCTACAGGCACTTCCTTGCCACTCCTAGGCCTTTCCTAGCCCATCGTCACCATAATACGTATCTGTGTCGGTGCGACATGAAACAAATTGTAAAAAATTGTTGTACTTTTCCTTTCTTTACTGAAAGCGAGACACTTATATTAGCAGCATAAAATTAATATTTTAATAGGCCTACTTTGGTATCAATTTAAGTTTAATCTTTGTAGAGTTTATTTGCCAATTCCTTCTTCCTGTTTTTCTTTCTTTCTTTCTTTCAACATCTGCGACCACCGCACGGGATAAGCACGAAACAAATTATTCTGCGATATTGGTTTGTGCTGTGATTCATGATCAAGTTTTTATATTTATATTTTGACTTTAGAATAAATTAAATGTTAACATGTTTAAATAATCGACACAAAATATGACAAAATTGCTTTTGACAGCACTCACTTGCCTTTTAAACGACGCGCCCCTTGTGTCCAGAGGAAAGGAACCGACTGACAACCCTCATTATCACTAGGGCGGGCAGACTGACAACCCTCATTATTACCAGGGTGGGCCCAGTTTTGAGAACAGAAGATACCGCTTGGGTATGCGTTGAGCGTCAGGACTATACCGGTATATATGGCAACCATATTTTAATTTGATTACGTACTCTTTCAGACACTCTAAATGTAATAAACTAAGATAAAATTAAATGAATGCGGCGTACTAATTTTCTTCGAGCTCGCATACAGTCAAGTGAGTGCGACGGTTGCTTCTCCAATCAACTACATATATGTCCACGTGAAAAGCCAAGGTGCTCCGCCTATTTGTTTACATCAAGATTAAACTCTCGTAAAAAATCATATATATCATCTGATGGCCAGGCAGGCGTCAATTTTTGGTAATGAGACAAGTCTCTCATAGTGCACTGGCACTGCCGGTGGCTCCAAGTAGCCTCCGCAGTGGCCTCCAAGGTATGCACTAGCCATGCATCCATGTAGGTGTGCTATTTACCAACTGATGAGCCCAAGTTAGCACACTGGGGTGAAACGCTGGCAACCATTAGGAGTTAGCTGGAAAATTTATAATGTCCAATAATGGACCATTTATATTGGTAATACAATGTGGTCGGAAATAACATGAAGAGGGTGTATAAGCGTTAATGGGTTGGTCATTCTGGTGAATAATTTGAAAGAAACTATTCGATATCTCACACCGTTGTCATTTTATCAGTTGCTCAAGTTAGCCAATCAGATCGCTTCACAGACTAATTCAGTAATACTGTTTAATTGCATTTCTGACATATTCCATTTAAAAAATTCCAGTTAAACGCACTCCTTCGGTCCCATACTTGCCGGATAAAATGGATTCTACTCTATTTGGAGACAGTAATGGGCAATATTGACCTGTGTATGGGTAAGTTAGCTAGCTGGCTTTCTCTCTTCTTGCCACCCGACTGGCTAGATCTTGTGGTAGTGTCAGTTGACTAATCCAAAAATCATTTACCTATGGGCCAGTGTGATGAAGCGTTAGTATTTTTGCCAGTGCTATAGTGCTTCCTGTAAAAGTTTCTTGCACAGTACTGCCTTTGCTTCTTTTAAATATTCTTTTTCCTTACTATCAATTTTGATGATTAGTATATATTAGGATAAACCTGTAACATGGTGCTGAGAGCTAGACGCGTGTAAGTGTGCTCCGCAACTCACCTGCCTAAATCGCAAGACAGCTAGCAAATTTCTATAAAATAATTTTCAGCCTTGTATATAAGTCAATACGGACCAAAATGGTGAAAATAGTCAAAAAACAGCTAGCAGGTCGTAATTGCGAGCGGGTGTAATTCGAAAGTTTAGGATACCATCTCATCGTGTGTGCAACTATGACCCTCAAAGAAGTGAAGGAGAGAATTACAGGCTTCGAAAAGCAAATGGCTCAATTCCAAGCCCGCCTGGAGGTGGTGATTATTGTTTTAAGAGGAAGTACAATTAGGCAACCATCCTCTCTATAACGCTAATCAGAGGGAAAAATGGAAGTGAACCGACACTTCGAAAAATTAATCAGCCAAAGGAAGACAAGGGCCACGAAGGGCGTGAAAATGAAAGACTCCCTAGCCCTCGCAAACCTAATAGCGTCGGGGTCGGAAAAGAACAAGAGTTGACCAAGAGAGGTCGGATAGGATAGATGAAAGTGAGGAGCCTGGCACAAGTAAGTGGAAGCAATGCCAGGACTCAGCTAGGGGCCCCGTGGTCGCCAATCCACGCTCCAAAGTTCAGAGCCCCCGGGGTGCCGCCTGGAGGAAGCCATGTCTGCCCCCACCGTCAGTGCTACCAACCCCAGTGATGTTCAGACTGTGCTTCAAGCGGACTTCCGAACTTTTAGAAATTCCATCTGTGCTGAACACACTGTTCTGAAAAGACAATGTCGTAGATATCGAGAAACGACTGGAAATTCAGGAGGCTCGGAGTGACGAAGCGGAACAGTACAGTAGATGTAATTGTCTCCTTCTGCATGGAGTGAGCGAGACGCCTAATGAGGATATCTATGGAAAGGTCATTGAAACTTTCCGTGATAACCTGAAAATCGAACTGTCCATGGACTCTATCGATCGCTGTCATCAACTGGGACACCAACGTAGATCGACTGCAGACGTAGCGACTGAGGGTAATCGACTTATCATAATAAAATTCCACCGCTACCACCAGTGGGATCAAGTTTGGCGCGCTAAGTGACAGCTGAAAGGCTCCAAACTACTTATAACTGAATCCCTCACTAGGCTGAGAAAGGACATCTTGAATAAGGCACGAGACACTTTTGGCCTGCGCAACACATACAGCCAAGACAGAAGGATAATCATTCACGTATCCGGCAAGAAATTCCAAGTGAACTCACTCGCGGAATTACAATCACTGATCAGGCAATATGGTGAAAGCAACATATGAGCAATGTGCATTCTGTGAAGTTTGTTTATTTTAAATTTAGTGCTTAGTTGTGAATGTGTGTGTGTTTGTGTGAATCACTGGCCACGGTATGTACGAGGAAATTAAGGTAAGCCGCATGTTTTACATTCCGTTAGCATGCTTGAGTTGAGAAGTGCTATTGGAAGTCCCCCTCCTTGCTCCCTCCCTAACCCCTCAGCATTCCTCTGTAGGACAGACCCCCAACATACGTCTGGAAGGACACGACCAGCCACTGACCGTGCCTCAACACTTTCTACTTCCTATTCTACCCATACCATTTTAGAGAAGGAACTGATGTCATTTAATCGCGCCCTGTTGTGTGCATATGTCAACAGCCAATCCATTGTTGCTCACCTCGACAAACTGAAGATGATATTTGAAGACAGTCCAATTCATATCGCTACTGTAAGCAAGAGTTGGCTCCGTAGTTCGATTCCCGCAAGCATGGTTGACATATCGGGCTATGATATTCACAGGCATGGTCGGACGAACAGACGAGGTGGTGGGGTTGCCCTATATTGTAAATCAATGCTCAAGAGTAAAGTTGTTCACACGTCTACTCCTGCTGTAAAAACGGCTCCCGAATATATGTTTGTAGAGGTGCTTGTCAATTCTGTAAAAGTACTTGTAGGTGTAGTATATAGGCCTCCTGACACAGTGTGAGACTTCCATGACTTAGAAGACAGCTTACTGAGACTGCTACCATCATACGAGCATGTGATACTTTTTGGAGACTAACACCAATTTATTAACTCTGGACAACGCCGCCTCACGACAAAAAAATATTTTTTCAATCCTGTGACATGACTATATTACCCCTTAAACCCACCCACCACGTCCATTACTTCCACTATTTCCGCTGATACATTCATAGACCTAGTAACAACAAATAACCCTAAAAAAATCCTTCACCACGGTCAAGTATCTGTTCCTGACATATCTAAACATGACCTCATATACTTAGCATACTCTCTTCGCGTGCCGAAGTACCGACCAAAATATGTAACGTTTAGAGACTTCAAAAGGATGAATTTAATACAACTGAGACAAGATGCACAACTCTGCCCCTGGTATGACATAATGATGAAGAGTGACACTGACGAGAGAGTGGAAATATTTAATTACCATTTACATGAATTGTACAACAAACATGCACCAAAGCGTTCTGTGAGAGTAACACGTCCACCCTGCCCTTGGCTGACTGCTGATGTTAAGACTATGATGAAAGACGAGACGCACTACACCGACGCTATAAGCAGACTCAACTAGCTGACGTACATGAGCAGTACCGTGTTCTTCAAAACCGAATTAAGCTTGTAAATCGTAATAGGAAATTTAATTATTTCCAGCATTTAAACAAAAACATTAACACTGGTTCCACATGGCGACAACTTCGGTCACTGGGTATTGGCAAACCACTTGCGAAGCATACTGATCCCGAGGTGTCCCTTGATGAGTTAAATACATATTTCTCCACGGAACGTCTCACTCCAGACACAACGACAGTACAAAACACCATTGACAATATATTAAGGCAACAATCCCCAGTCCGTCCTGTATTTGAATTTGATACCGTTACAGAACATGAAGTAAGAAGGGAAGTTAATTCAATAAAATCTCACGCAACAGGAGCTGATGAAATTCCCATTTCATTTGTGACTTACATAATAGTGATGGGCAATATTTCACGAACTGTGATTTTTTCACTGATATCAAGAAATCACGAGTAACGACTGTTACTTTCTACGCTATCACTGTGATCAGTCGTGATTTCACTGCAAGTGATCATCGTGCGCCCTCTTAACTCCATATACAGAACTAGAATGTTGCTACCTAAACTGTGACTGTGATCGATGTTGTGATCAGTCGTGATATCACGACATGTGCTGCCACAACGGTATCCATGCGAAGCGATGCGTTCAAGGAAGCAGCATCGCCATGATTACCAACAGTATGGACATTTGTTGATTTAATTTTTTAAGAACGTCAACATATCGTTCAGTATATAATGTATTTGTAGGAATTGAGCACATTCCTCCCGAATATATTAACAACTGAAACACTTATAATCCTCGGCATCGCTTGCAATATCAGTTTCAGGAAATTGTCAGTTGACTCGCAGTGTGGTATTATTTTTAAGCGCGCGTTCAAAAAAATCGTGGTACACGGGACTCTCCTAGAATAGTAACAAACATGTATTTCTCCTGTATTTTGGAATGCCCGGGGGCATATTGTCACTGAAGCTCAGTATTAGGAGGCAAGTTGACTGAAATGGCGTTTTCTAGAAAAAGGAGTCCTTTAAAGAAGTGGATGAAAATTTCACAATATGTAATATGAGCAAACAGAAATTGTCTTAAAAAGAAGTACTTCAAATCTGAATAAACATTTGGAATGCGAGCACCTCTCACTTGCTTTGCCAGAAAGCAGTAGTCAACAATCGGCATGTATCTGATGATACAGACCTGGGATTTTAGACTCTAAAAAAATGTTTTAGGTACCTAAAATGGGTTTTTAAACAAGTAAATAGGTTTTTAAAAGAGAATATAGGCACTTCAAATATGCTTTAAAAATAGGCAGAAAATCGACATTAAAATATGACAATATAGACCTACACTGTAATGTGATATTTTTTTTTACGTTAAGTACAGTAATGTGGTATAGGCTACCCTTTCTAAATAGGAATAGTAGCAAAATGAAGGCATAACTAAACAGGCGTTTATTACAAACAGCTATGGATTAGGAAACAAAAAATTTTCATCAGTACTGTACTAAAATTAAATTAAATGCGTAGTACTGGTATGCGTATTTATTTGTGAGGAACATTCCTACTGCACTTTTCAGTCTTAGTTTGCTTTACAGCACGTAACAATAATCTTCTCCAAATTTTCTACAGAACGGCTGCGTCTTTTGTCTGTTAAAACAATTTTTAAAGCAGAAAAAATGTGCTCTACACTCACAGATGTTGGAGGGGCATAGCAAAATTTACCTACATTTTTGAGTTCAATTTCACTAGGTAGGTCTACTTTTCCCCATCCATTACCTGATATATCCTTTCTTGCACTGAATTACCTAGATTCTTCTGCAATACACTAGCCCACCTGTCTTATTTTATCCCTTACTTTACCCCTAGTACTTTGTATAATATTCTCAGCTTCCTCAATTACAAAATATATCTGTTTGAGACTCTACTTTTTTTCCTATTTTTGTAATGATTGACTGGAAGAAATGAAAAATTTTCCTGAATATATGCAATGTCTCTCTGAACACTGGAATAATCCTTTAGCAGATCTTTGCCCATACGACACACATGCAGAGTTGTCTGTTAAAGGCATATTGTCTATCACAGATGTTCGATATAATACAGGGCAGCTTCCATTGAGGAACCCCAACGGCTGATGATTGGCTGTGGTGGAAAAGAATAGAGTGGAATTTCTCTCAGAAGATGGCTATTCTTGATGGAAGCTTACAGAACACTCTCTTCGTTGTTGAAATCAGATTATTTACTGCAGGCAACTTGGCCCTAACTATTTCTGGGAGTCTGTGCAAGGCATGGGCCATGCAAGTAACATGGACATTAAAGAAGGGTAGAAAGTTTTAACAAGAGGTAGAGTAGCAATCATGTAGGAAGCAGCATTGGAGACAAGGAGGAGGTCTTTATAATCATCAACACTCCCAGGATACAAAAACTGGAACCCCTTGTTGATGATGTACACAATGCTTTGCTCTATTTTCTGAAGCTGCTTAGAACAAAGGAGAGCAGTAAATGCCAATTGGGTTCCAGTTTTCCTACTATAAGATTAGCAATGTACCTGCCCACAGAGTTGCTGGTTTTGTCCACATACAACCCTATGTAAGGACTCCCAAATATCCTCGGTGACTGGCAAAATTACCTCCTATATCTAAGTAGTTTTTCTTTAATGTAGATGTTGAAAGTATGCGTTGTTGGTGTATTTCTGTAAACAAATCTCTGAAAACATGACTATGCACAGAATTCCAGGGGATATTTTCAGCAACTAGGGCTCTAAACATATGAGCATAGAAACTACTGTGGATTGTGGGAGGTATACTTTGTGTGAGCAGAGTCTGTCCAGTGTTACTTTTCACGGTTGATTTTGCTTTGTGACTAGCACTATCAGCATGCTCTTGTGAAATCTAAAACACAATAATGTGATGAAAATTAGACTAAGATAAGGAATAGCTAATGAATAAAATTTGTAATTTTGAATTATTTCATTTAAACCACTACTACTCTAAAGTTAATTAAGAACAAGAACACTCCAGGCCTCGAAAGGTCTTGGCTTTCATTCACAGCTGCTGCGCAGCTCTAGGCTTGCAGATATTAGATAGCCGTGTGGTCAGCACCTCACATCCCTCAAGTGTATTGCCGTGCCTCTTAGACCGCTCCTCATTGTAGCTTCCCAATTGCCCTTACGCAGCTGGGTCAACGCCTTTCCATACCATATATTTTTCTAAATTACTGCCGGTACTGGTATCTAGGGAAAGGTGCACTGGTATCGTTAACCTTACATTAGGTGGCTGGGAATAGTCATTCATCATCATATTTTTCACTTGTGCCAGATAAATGTGTAGAATTTCATTTCCTAGCACATACCAAATAATCGGTTACAGTATAAAACACGACTGTTACCAATGTTGTTCCTATTTTTTCCTTGACATATTGGTTGCACTTCGGCATGTCTACAAAAAACGAATGTAAATAATAAAATGATTATGTTTGTACGCCTAGAAGTAAATTGGCAATGACCGTGTCTGTAATGCAACCAAAATGTAGGCTGTTTATTACATGCAAACCCTTAGGTGGCTGATTTTCTTATAAATGTTTACACAGAGATAGCCTAGTCACAATAACAAGGCATTCTCTTGATCACAAGCTACAAATAACAAGCACCAAGCAGCACGGACGATGCGGTGATTGTGATCACGTCACGACTAAAAATCACTGATATCAGAAAATCACGATATCAAATCACGCTGTGACTCACAAATCACGGTATCGCTCATCACTATTACATAATCGACATAATACAGCCGATTTTTACGCAGTTACTTAATACCTGTCTTACTTCAGGCAAAATCCCAATTAAATGGAAAGATGCACTCATTGTGCCTGTCCCAAAAATCTCTCCTGCAAGCAATACATCTGACTACTGACCTGTCTGCATCCTCACAGCACTTTCTTAGGTTCTGGAGAAGATAATGCATAAACAAATTGTTAAATACTTGGAAAAACATTCTGTACTTGATCCCTTACAGTCTGGTTTTAAGAAAGGACACAGTACTGCAACTACACTAATCAAAGTTACGGATGACATTAGATGGGCTATGGACGAACGAAAACTGACTATACTTATCCTTCTAGACTTTAGCAGTGCGTTTGACACTGTAAATATAGACATATTGTTAACTAAGTTACAAAAACTTCACATGGCTCATTCTGCTATTCAGCTCTTGGGCTCATACCTCAAAAACAGACGACAGCGAGTTGTATCAAACACGAAGACTACAGAATGGAGGACTAATCTATCAGGCGTTCCCCAAGGGTCTATTCTTGGACCTCTTTTATTCTTAATCTATATTAATGATATTTCTTCTCATCTGAACGACTACAACTATCATCTTTATGCCGATGATCTTCAGTTATACTCACACTTTAAGGTCCCCGACATTGACATAGCAATCCACCATATGAACTCTACTTTAAATTCAATTAGCTCGTATGCTAAAGAGAACTGCCTATTAATTAACCTGAAGAAAATGCAAGCAATCATAATAGGACAATCTAGACTTTTAAATACGCTAAACATCATACAACAGCCTAACCTCATGTTCTGTGGTGAAGCTATACCTTTTCAGAAGTCTGTAAAAAACCTAGGCGTTGTCATGAATGACACATTAAACTGGAATGACCATATAACAAGTGTCTGCAGAAAAGTATATGCATCTCTTCACCCCCTAAAAATGAAACAATCCATTCTTCCACACAGCATGAAAATAAAACTTATTCAAACCCTCATTTTTCCAATAATTTATTACTGTGATGTATTAACCGATGCAACTGCAGAACAAACTATGAAACTTCAAACGGCAATGAACTCTTGCATACGATTTATATTTTCTTTGAACTTTAGGACACATATTTCCCCTTATTATGAGAAGCTATCCTGGCTGAAAATTGATCAACTAAGGAATTTACATACTGCGACACTAATTTTTCGACTTCTGAACGAATCTACACCTGAATACCTCCTCACATTTTAACTTCCTCTCATCTTTCCATGGACATAATAGCAGATCGACTTCTACCCTTATGATACCGATTAATCATTCATCTGTATACAGCCACTCTTTCCAAGTGTCTGGGGCAAGGCTATGGAACACACTCCCTGTCAGTATACGTAATAGCACTTCAACAGCCTCATTTAAACGGTCTTGTCAAGATTTCCTCTTAAATACGTGACCAGCTTGTATGAATGTTAGTGTGTATGAGTGCAAGCGTGATTTAGAACTATTGTTAGGTGATGTAGATGTAGATAGGCTAGATAATATTAATCATTAAAAATAACAATTATAATCTGTTATAATATTACTCCATAAATTTAGGTAGCTCCTAGGGTCTGCTAATGTTATTTTACCAAAGTATGTGATTATGTACTGTACGTAGTGGTTAAGTGTAAGAGAGGGCCGTGAGCCCTAACTTCGCCACATACAAAGGCATAAAATAAATAAATAAAGAAAGAAATAAATAAATATATCTTTTATACCCCTCAGTACAAAAGTATATACTGATGGCTTAAAGGCATACAGCTAGCTCCAAGAGGAGGGATACATTCACAAAACTAAAATTTTCTGTTCTGTTTGTGCGACCTCATAATCCTGAAATCAATGTCAACAACGAACAGTAGTGGAAATAGTTTGTTTAAAACTAATTTTTAGAGAGAGGGACAGGAGAGAGATAATGATTATCGTATTTGTTCGCATATAACTCGCACTTTTTTGACAAAAAATGTGTGAATTTTTTTGGTGCGATATATGTGGGAATTTGTGTATAAAAGATTGTACACATGACATGCTCCCTAACGATACACATTAGACCAGTCAACAGCACTATATTACTAGCATGTCCAACAACAAAACTACAAAGAGGGAGCATCTGCACCTACTCAATATCTTATAACGAGATTAGTACCAAAGAAACTAATGACACACCACAATATTTTGATGTAAATCATCCAATATTCTCTACTATATGAACTCACAAGATACACAATTCACATTTGAACATTCTAGAATGCTTGGTACAAACATACCTGTGAACGCATATAATGCTTTACCAATATTAATATAACTCAAAAGCGTACTCCAAGAATACTGTGAACGTTTTATGTTATAAAAATATCGCATTTAATGTACTATGTGTTATTAGTTTTTATCACATCCATATCTTGGAATATTCTAGAATACTTAGTACAAATATACCAATGAGCGTATGCAACGATTCACCAATATGAATTAAACTTCAAAGTGTACCTCAAGAATGCTATAAACATTTTAAGTGTAGAAATTGTATTTCACCAAATTATCTGTTAATCACAAAGAGTACACCAGAATTTTATGTAACATATACATGTCATAGAATATCTATGCTTGTTTTTTAAACCAGAGGACACATATTTTATATTTCATCTATTGTACATTTTAATGTTATCACTCATATCATGTGATATTCTTCATTAGATTTAGTAATGTTTTTAAATTATATGTTAAGTTAGCTTTAGATCTTATGACCAGCTGAGGATGACCTCTGTAAATGTCGAAACCGGTACTACATAGTAATAAAATATAATTAAATATTGAAAAGGTGGACGGTACCAATTCTTTGTGATTGTGAATACCATAATCCATGCCCGCGTAACTCACGAGTTCAACTGATGGCCAGTTTATTTTGCCTGCTGGCGTCAGCTCATCCTCTCCTCCTGCCATCCATGCGGCGTACAATTTATGTTATGTTGTCCTTGAAGGGCTTGTTGACGGAAGCATCTAAAGGCTCTAGACAATGTGAGAGTCCACTATAATGAGATCAGTTTTCATTTCCTGAAGATGTTTCATGTCTTCCACCAAGTGTCCGCAGAAACTATCGCACACTATCATTGCTGGACGTCGAAGCAGTGCCCCTGGCCGTGCTTCCCATACTGTATGGACCCAGTCCTGGGCAAGAGTTATATCCATCTATCCTTTCTCTTGAACCCGTATACGAATGCCTTTGGGAAACTTCGCTTTAGGCACTGGTTTTCTTTTGAAAATTAAGTACGGTGGCAATTATCTTTCGTCTGCAGTTATTGCTAGCTTGACAGTGCAACACTGTTTTTCACACCCAGTTGTACGTACAAGCATGCTAGATTCTCCCTTCTTGTTGATGGTGGTGTTGCATGCCAAGCCGAAGTTTATTGGAGTTTGATCTGCATTGCCAATTTGAGGCAAGAGGTAATTATTTTTTCTGCAGTGCTATCACATGCAATGAAAATCTATGATTTTGTTGCTGAAATCGCTTGGCATTCTCTGACAGATGTTCGCCTTCAGACACAATCCCTTTCGTGTAATGAATCTATGGATTCAACCCCAGCTCAGTATTAGATCCAAACAGCTGATTCCTCCTTTAATTGCTAGTTTAAGCGCTTTGAAATATAGCATCTCGTGCGAGATACTAAAGCCATCATTTCACAACTCTGTAACATAATGAAGCAACTAGCCTTCCAGCTCAGGAAACTCACCAGTTTTCGGCCTTCTGAATGCCTTGTGTGTTCGGTTGGTGGTTCCTAGCGTAGATTTCTGTTTATGCCAGTAGCAACATTAAAATCAGTCACACTAAATTCTCAACCGGCAGCTCTGTTACCATGTTCTTCAACATATTGTGACACAAGCCTCTCGAGGGCGCAGTGCATTCGCGGCTACTCCACAGAGTAGCAAAGGTGACCTCAGGCCTTTGAGCTGATTCTGAAAATGCAGTAAATTAGGATTCAGACGGAAAGTCTTAGGACAGTATTACCCATTGTATCAGGTGTATCTGCCTCAATGCTGGAAGGAGGACCTAATTTATTGGCATATACCACCTGTGTTGGTATTTTATTTGCAGATCGTTAATTTATTCAAAATTTATCGTTAATTATTAAGGCGACATCCTTTAATTTTGATTATGCTCTGAGTGCAACAGGGGTGTAAAAGTTAGGCAACTTCGAGTTAGCTTTTTCTTTTGAGGCTACGTTTTGGACTTAATTCTATTAATTTTAGAAATTTTTGAAGTTGAGTGGGGAAACAACCTTGAATAAAACTTTGTTTCGAGTTAATTGTCCCAGGTCCTAAGTTAGAGTCTAAAGGGGGGCTCATTTAATGAAAATTGTTTTCGTAATGGAATTAGAACAGATAAAGAAGTGGATGCAGGAGATGATTCACGTTAATAGCGAAAATATTCTGGCGAAAATGGATCGGAATAGTGAGGACATTCGGGAAAGTATTACGGAAAAACAATCGAAAGAGTGAGGACATTCAGGGAAACATTAAAGAAATGATACATAAGGTACAGGAGGAATGCAAGGAAGGGAGAGAAGAGATCAATAAACGGCTAGGTGACTGAGGAGCGGTTAGAGCGAATTACTGAACGTCAGAACAAACTAGTTGACCAACTTAAAGTCGATCGAGAACGATTTGAAAGGGTTACCGAGCAATTAAGAGCGCGAGTAGACGGCGTAGAAGAAAAACGGGAAGAGTTCGGCAAGATGATCAACACAGCGGTTGAGAGTGTAGATTGTGTTGAGGCCCAAACTACCAGTATGGCGGAGCAATTCAAGGAACACGTTAAAGCGACAGTGGTATATCAGGAAACTACTAGTAGGGAGATGGAAGCAACTAAGAGGGAGATATGTCACTCAGATTAGACTGGGTGAAGTGCAACATCAAACCGTGGCGTTGTGTAAGGAATTTGCTGAATCAATAGAGAAGCAGATATCCGAAATAAAAGAAATAACGTCCGAAGAAATCATTGCGATCCAAGAAGAGGTTCGTAAGAAGGATAACAAAATATCGGATAGGATCGAGGATTGGTCCCATAAAATCCAAAAGGCGAAAGTTAGGGTAGATACCCATGAATACCTCATCCAAGAGTTGAGAGAAGAGGACGGAAAATTGAAAGTACGGGAGGATTTTCACGAAAATGGAGTTCAGTCCGATAAAATAGAGCCCCGTTAACCCTTTCGAAATGAAGATGGAATCGGAAGGAACAGGTCTGTTTGCTAGGATGAATACCAGTCAGGATTGGTTAGCTGGAACGCAAAATCACAATTAAAAATAGGAAAGAATTTCCACCAATCAATACTTGTTTATTGCTTATATTAAGCTACAGGACCGGTTTCGACCCCATATACAAGTTCATCTTCAGCTGAACCATGAATACATATTTATATGATGAAGCTTTGATTAAATTGCATTGTCAAAGGAATGTCATATGATGATGTGCATTTAGTCATATACAAATGGGGCATGTCTTAACGTGAATTGGCATATATGTCAGTATGTACAATATTGCAACTGTATGTCTAAAATATTATGTTGAGGTCCTAAAATTAGTGTATAAAACATATCTTCACTTAAACTAATTTATATATATATGTACAGTTACCACACAGCTATTGGGATGATTTTCAGCAGACTACGGCAGAAAAAATAAGGAACTTAGCCATCAACAAACAGAATACACTAAATAAGAAATTAGAAGCACTTAAACAACCATCCAAACCAAACCCAAAAACCGAAACTCCGAACACGAACTCTCCAACTTTTCCTAACGAAATCACTGAACACAAATTCCACCCACCCGTAAAAAATCTCACAAATACGACTTTCAACGAAATGGAAACTGTTATCTTAAGCAAGGGACCCAAGCACAATTGGGGTAACACATCAACCTTCCAGAACATTACAACCACTATCACCGAAATAGAAAACGCCGTACAGAAAATCCCACACGAGCTACGAGATGAAGTCAGATATGATATTAAAAAAAGGCTCCCACAATATATTGACAAAATTCACAGTATCTCCCAAAACAATAACTCTACTAATAAAGAACACATAAATAAACTCAAAGATAAAATAAAACAATAATCTACTGATAACGAAAGCCGACAAAGGCAATACCACAGTTATTATCGACAAAGACCAATACATATTAAAAACCAAAGAATGTTTTCAAGATAACACTTTCCTTATCAAAAGCAAAGATCCTACTAATAACATACAAAGGAACCTCAAAATCTTATTAAAAAATACACACTTTCTTTTAACAGAAGTAGAATCCTCTAAACTTATAGTAATGAATCCTCAAATACCCACTGCTAAAGCTTATCCTAAGATACATAAAGAACATATTCCAATGAGACCTATTATTAACTACAGAGCAAGCCCAACCTATAAACTCTCGCAATTTATTCAAAGATTTCTCAAAAAGCACAACGTATTTTTAGCTAAAAAAACAGTACGGAACTCAATAGATTTTTGTAATAAAACAAAAGGATTAAAGATTGAACCATATCATAATCTCGCATCATTTGACATAGTAAACATGTACCCGAACATTCCCACAAAACAAACAATAGAAATCATTGAATCTAACCTAAAAAGCCACAGCAATCTAAGCACTTTAGAAATAGAAGAGTTCATTAAATTACTTAATTCTGCCATTAGTAACAACTACTTTAAATTTCATGATACTACCTATCAGCAACAGGGTTTACCGATGGGAACTCCCGCTTCTGGTATAATCGCCGAAATTTACATAGACTATTTACAGCACACATACATCAACAAAATAGACAATATATTTTTTTGGTGCAGATTTGTTGATGACGTTTTTGTCATCATCGATAATAGCTCCACAAATGAAACTGATATATTAGATAAACTCAACACAATAGATTCCCATATAAAATTTACCATGGAAACCGAAAACAATCGCAATCTGAACTACCTGGACATAACGCCAACTAGACATGATGACCACCTTTCTTACAGAATATACAGAAAACCCACGCAAACCTCAAATACAATTAAAATGGATTCCGTTCACCCCAATACACACAAAAGAGCCGCCTACTACAGCATGATACACAGAGCATTCAATATACCGTTAACAAAAGATCTAAACAAAGAATTACAACTAATTCATGACATAGCTAAGAACAATGGATACAAGAAAGAAATGGTTAACAAAATTATTCACAAAATAAAATCCCAACCCAAAACCAAACTAACAAAAGTAGACAAATCCAAGAAAGACTACGCACTATTCACCTCCAATAATGCACACATATACCCCATAACCAACATTTCTAAAAAACATAACCTAAGAATAGCTTTCAGAACTACACACAATAGTACCAACATCATACACAACGTCAGAACAATAAATAGCAACAACAAATACAACCACTCAGGGGTATACCGTATCAAATGTAATAATTGCGAGACAAGCTATGTCGGACGCACCGGTAGAAACTTCCTAACCCGATATAACGAACACATAAATGCGGTAAAACACAATCATTTTCCCTCAATAGGACAACATGTCGCAGACTATAAACACAGTTTTACAAACATCGATAACGATATGCAAATCCTAAACATAAACCCCAAAGGCCCCCTGCTGAACATAACAGAAGAATTTTACATTACTCTAGATCAGTACACCAATCCAAATTACAACATAAATGAAATCACAGAAAAAACTAACATCATCTTCAATACGGTTATCCCCGCTCTAAAAAACTTTTACCTTAAGTTAATTGACAAACAGAACGTGACACGTAACAGAAAAACATCAAACAACACACCCAGCTCCACCCCTACCCCCACAACAACAACAACAACAACAACTCTCCCTACCCCTCCTTCCCTGCCCCTCACAGCAGCTAGTATGAGCCCAAGAAGAACACGAAGTAGTACACTACAAGCTCGCACGTCAAACGCAACTCGGCTACACCAACAATAGTAAGTACATATTCAAATTTACACACATAACCTTTAGACATTCATCCAACATAATATCTCTCATAGCTCAATCTTATCTTCCACAGATAAACATAACACCATTGCACAGCTACAAATGGGAAAGGAGCCATTACTTTGAACCCAATTTTACGGACGCCACAGGACAACAAGATTTGATTCTAACATAAGGCAACATACATAGCAGAGCTGAACATATTTTAGCCGAATTTTATCCATACATCTGGCAACTTTTTTAAAAATTGGAAAGTGTTTTATCCCACATGAAGACTAAATCTTTTACTCATACAATTTTACAACCATATCTTTTAAACTCCAAGAACAGCAGCTGAGTGTACAACTGCAAATGGGACTTAAATACGAGAGTTGATGAATTGACCAACAAGCAAGACACGAATGTTCATGTGCACGAAATGTTTTTTATATATTGTATTTTATCCTGTATATATATATATAAGTTAGTTTAAGTGAAGATATGTTTTATACACTAATTTTAGGACCTCAACATAATATTTTAGACATACAGTTGCAATATTGTATATACTGACATATATGCCAATTCACGTTAAGACATGCCCCATCTGTATATGACTAAATGCACATCATCATATGACATTCCTTTGACAATGCAATTTAATCAAAGCTTCATCATAAATATGTATTCATGGTTCAGCTGAAGATGACCTTGTATATGGGGTCGAAATCGGTCCTGTAGCTTAATATAAGCAATAAACAAGTATTGATTGGTGGAAATTCTTTCCTATTTTTTACTGTGTAATTCGTCAATACGGAAATGATTATAGATTACGAAATCACAATTAGACGTCAATTCCCACTGAACCAATACCCATTTACAATATGGTCAAGATGGCGGAAGATAAGCCGAAACGTTTTAAACCTGGGGGGAACATGACTCCAACGAAGTTTTTGCTCGAAATGGACGGATATATGGTTGATAATCAGATAATGCCAGAGCAGAAATTGAGGGTTGTGGAAAAGTTTTAGCAAGACCAGGCCCTCGTTTGGTTCCAAGCATTCCGATATTGCTTTGACGGATATGAGAGCTTTAAAAAGGCCTTTCTGGACAAGTATTGGGGAATGCAAACTCAGCAGGGGTTGCGATTAGAGTTGTATTCTTGATGGTACTCTATGACGGGCCCAGTGCGTCTCTGTGAGTACTTTACCGGACAATTGGTAAAGATGAGAGAATTAGACAATCCCCCAGCAGAAGTTGAGCTAATAGCAGCGATTAGCAAGCAATTTCCCGCCGACGTTCAACGGATGTTGGTCACCGCGAACGTAAAAACGGCGGTGGAAATGGAACAGGTGTTGCGGCACCTTGATCAGACGTCTAGTGGACAGCATGTACGATCCAGGC
This sequence comes from Anabrus simplex, assembly GCF_040414725.1. Classification (NCBI taxonomy): domain Eukaryota; kingdom Metazoa; phylum Arthropoda; class Insecta; order Orthoptera; family Tettigoniidae; genus Anabrus; species Anabrus simplex. Next base: position 219,356,748 of record NC_090269.1, on the reverse strand, counting down.
ACACCGAGATGGTTAATGTTTTGGACTATCAAGGGAATGCTAATTCAGCCAGCTGGAAAGATCAGGGAACGAGTACACGGGAGCTGTACGTTGAGAACCGACATTCAAGGGACACAAGATGGAGTTCTCGTCCATGGGAAGAGTCCAGGCGTAAATACGATCGACCGTTTTATAAGCAGAATGGTTATAATAGAGAACGTCAAGCATATCCGAAATGGCAACCGCGCAATGACAGAAGTTCCCAACAGCGGAAAGAATACTACCAGGGCAACCTTCATGATAGGAAAAAGGAGTCGCTACAGTACGTCAGGGAGTAAAATGCATCGCAAACTGTAAAGGATATATGGGAGCAGCCCATAAGACGATTAACCCAGACGACGGAGTATAAAGGGGCTGAACACTACAAAAACACAATGCAAGCCAAGGTAGATTGGATCCCTGTGCACCAGAATATGAGGCCACTGAGGGAGACCGTTTAAAAAAAAGCCCAGGTATTAGATGAGGAGATAGCCGAAATTTTGGAGGCTATCGATCCTCAAATATTGTCATGGACAGTGATCACGATCGACACGTGGGTGGTACAATCTGATGAGTTATTGGAAGACAAAATTCAAACAGACATCAAGGTCGTGAGGGAATTGCCTGTGATTTACATCAGAGTCCACGGGATTCGAGTTCGATGTTTAGTTGATACAAGAGCAAGTGTGAGCGTCGTGTCTAGGATTCTATTGGAAGAATTGCAATCCAAAAATAACATTCCTGTAATCCCCATTTCAAATATCAAAGTTCGTGGAGTAATTCCTGATAGGACCACGATTTGTAATACCCAGGCCTATTTGGATTTAGAGATTGGGAAGGACATCATTTCGCATCCATTCATAGTGTTGTCAAAAATCGAATACAACATCATTATTGGTTAGGACTTCTTGAGGGAATACAAGGCCCACATTAATATGGAGACTAACAAAATTTGTTTGAAATTGGATTCGGCCCAAACCGAAATAAAACTGAATGATATTGAAGATTTGGAGACAGAAGAAAGGATTTGGACAATACAAATATGCTCTGAAGACAGGGAAGAGAATGAAATTTGGACAGGATTGGATGGAGTTTGTTATAGAATTTTCGAAGAGTCGGGGATTACTATTGCAACTTTGGAAACGGAAGAGGAACAGTCATTGGATTCGATCATCCAGGGAAAAGTCAACGAGGCAAAGATTGGGGATGACGGAAAGACTCGACTGGTAGAAAGTTTGGAGCAGTGTAAAGAGGTCTTTGGTTCACGACCAGGGAAAATCCCAAACTTCCAATACACTTTGGTGGTAAACAGCTGCGAACCGTTCAGGCAACGTCCTTATCCCGTTCCGGAAAAATATCACTACAAGGTCCGCAAAATAATTAGCGAGATGGAGGCAAGTTGGTTAATCATGAAGTCCCCAACACCATTTTTGAATCCACTCGTAATTGTAGAGAAAGCAAATGGATCTCTGAGAGTGTGTCTTGATGCGAGGGCTATCAACCAAAGCTTAGTGCCAGAGTACGACCAAACCCCTTGTATAAAGGACATTTTAAAGAAATTTTGGCACATGAAAATGTTTACTGGGGTTGAATTAACTTCTTCATTTCACCATGTGAAACTTGACCCAAAAACCAAAATTCTAACTGGCTTCATGTTCGATCAGACAACTTATGTTTTTGATCGTCTTCCATTCGGGATCATGAACGCTGGATCCGCTGTTATTCGGGCACTCGACAGGAATCTAAGTCAAGAGGTGAAAGTATTCACCGTGAGATACATTGATGACATTTTGGTGGCATCCGAGACAGTTGAGGATCATTTAGAGAAGATCAAGAAGCTCTTGCTTTATTTGGAACGCAATAACTTCAAAGTTAATCTTTCAAAACCTCAATTCTGCCAAAGAAGTATTCTATTTTTGGGACACGTGATTGATTCTGAGGCCGCTAATTTAAGGTTATACCATCCTCCAGGAAGTAGCAGGATAGACGTGGATCAATCGGATGAGAATGCTGAGAAAGAAGAGGACGACCAGGACAGAGGCGATGATGATCCACTGGACGAGGAAGAGGACGTTCAAGAGGATGCAGTGGTCCACGTGATGTCAACGGTCGAGCAGAACCAAGACGACCAGTGTTGTGAAGAATGCCAAGAATTGTATCAGAGGCGTGAAGCCTTGGGACGGATATGTTTCCTTCTTGAAAGAGAAAATGCCTGGTTGAATTTAGAGTCACAAAGACTGAGGACACGCAGAGGAGACATTCCTTAAAGTAACATTATAAATCAAGAAATTCGTAATCCGTTCCAAATTTCTTGCAACCAACGGAGGGGCAGATGTGACCGTATCGTCACAGTGAATAATTATTTCGAATTATATATTTGGAAAAGAAGTAGGTTGGAAGCTTCCTTTGTGAGGATGCTAGCTGTTGCATCATGTTGCGCAACAAATTCTCGCCAGATCGGCGCCTAACACACCCAGATGATGGCTTGTAAAACCCCCGATCTGGGCACGCGCGAAGGAAGAAGGCAAAAAAAGAATACAGTTTCTGCCGGCTCTGCCTCGAAAACAAATGCCGACTCGCAGTAGAGCCAACATGAGGTGATTTTGAAGGCGTTTTTGGTATAATAACGCAGAAATTAAGCTCAAAGCGCACGGCGAAGAAACAGCTGGAATTTTGGATCATCAACAAAATTATAAAACATAGTAAAATGATATCAGTTCCGAAATTACGTCTTAATAATGTTACGTAGGCTTTAGCGTCATGACGTGGGCTGTGAACTGGAGATTCCCTACCCCACTCCTGATTTTGACGGGCAAATTATAATAAAACCGCTGATCGTTTTGCGCTCCGCATTACATCTTGTATTTTGGAGTAGATGGCCACACAATCTGCAGTATCGCTGAGATTCATAAGTCTTGTGGATCTGGAAATCTGAAAATTGTGGTAGGGAGGATGTCTTCTAAGCAACCCCCACCCTTGGTTAGCCCATATATGCTTGCACTTGTGAGGGTTGAGGCAGTCTATGGCGTGACCACACGGCCGGTTGGTGGTCTGATTTTCCCTCTCTTTGTACCATAAACTTGCCGTAAACGGGAGTGTGAGGAGTATCCTTTCTGTGCGAATCATAAGTAAAAATCTGAACTGTGTGAGAACGGTGTGCGCGTTGATAGTTTGATAGCGATGCAACACGAAAGTACGTGAGTTACGTTGTAATTTCATACCAAGAACTGTGAAGCTATGAATTGCCGTCAATCGGACGTAGAATGCTACTTTTCGATTAGTATCCAGTAGTGGAGACAGAGAGCCGATTAATTGTAGTATATGTTTGAAACTGTGTGAAGGTAGACGCATGAATAGAGGTAGCACGAATAAACAGTGTCTTATCACATAAATTCCAGAAGGCCTTATCGGGCTTCATAACGGCGTAATTTTAGAAGCACGCAGAACAAAGCGCACAAGACAGAGCGCTACAACAAGTACAAGTACCCCATATCAGGGTAAGGCGGAGTATTAAACTATTCCGGTAATGAAACTGTGAGGTCAGAATTGCATGTGTCAGAATAAGATAGGCTAGCTGCGTCCTGTACCAGGGTATCATATACATAACTTTCATTCTGGCGGGAGGAAAGGAAAACTTGCTTGTGATGTATGCAGAGGAAATATTGGTGGAAACAGTGTAAACAGTGTCATTTCAGTGTTCAAACTCCAACGCCATGGATTATTGCAGAATCGTCGCGGGCCGTCTTGAACCAGGGACCTCACACATCAACATTATGGAGTAAGAGCTTCAGGCGAGCCCCTCCATGGGCTCGGATGACGGATGATGGACAGCGGACCAGCACTGTTGAGTACAAAACTATGATTTTTATGATAATATTCCCTGTAGATAAATCATATCAGAATGTAGGAATAGGGTAGGATGATTTTATATCGAATAATTAAAGTAGTTCGCTTAGAGTGGTCTGTAGTTTCCCTTTAGTTTTAATCATTTGAAGCTGTCTGGGAAGGAAGCAAGTGAGGAATGGAGTATGAATTTCCCGCCTAGTTATGTCTATTGCATGGGCATGGTTTATCTTTGTTTTACGAGTACTGTTCGAGAAAAAGGGGGGTGAGAGTAGTGAATTGTGTCGAGGTAAGGAAAGGGGCCTTTCTGTTGGAAAGACGATATAAAAGAAGTCAGGTTAAGATGACGCTAAGATCTTTGCCAAATATCCTGTGAACAAGATGAATTGGGATAGATGAAGTACTCGATTTTAATGTAAAGTAGTAGTCTTTGCTGCATGATAAGGTAAGGCCTGGCTGCAATCATGTTTGTGAAGAACTTGCCGCACCGAGGTACACCCACCAACACTAGCCAGGACCATGTAGTAGGAAACTTTGTTTGTTTGTTTGTGTTTGTTTAAATATAATTTGCTATTATTATTTGATTTAAATTAATTGACTAGGTCAGATATTAAATACCGATTTAATGTAGGTAGTATAAATTCATGTCTGGTACACAGTTCTTAGTATTTATTTTATTTGTGTCTGAGGTAGTAATAAACTCCAGCTTGCTAGCTTGTGGATTGTAGTAATTCTACGATGAGGGGCAGGAGGATTGAACTACAGACTTCCATAAATGTTGGAGAAAGTGAAGCGATATGACGGCCCAAATGTTGAGAGATTTATTGGATGAATAATGCCAGAGCTGATTTGAGCATGGTTAGAAATGAATCAGTTTTACTGCGTGAATAAAAGGGCCCATTGAAGAGGCATTGTAAACATATTAATGATGGTTTTTAAAGAGAGTGGAGCCCGTGTGAGGCTGAATGACAGGCAGTATTTATGGCCAGCAACCCGGCGGTCGGAGCTCGTGTGTTTGCGTAAAATCAGGCCAGTTGAAAAGGAGGTGCATGGCCGTTTCGTCAAGGAAGTGTAGTTTACTGGAACCCTCTGTTCTTGTGCTGGCAAAATGTTATAATTTACTGGATTACCACATTATCTAAAGGCTAGGTCGATTTAATATAGGCACATTTAATTGATACACCTGAAGAGGCGATAGATAGGTTTGATTTTTCCAGGATCCCCGACATGGGAGAACTGATGGTCTCCTGTCCGTACCTCGGACGCGACAAGAGGAGTTAGGCACACAAACAGCGGATGATGGTAAACAAATGGCAGCCACTATTTATGTGAAATGTGATGATATGCGTTTTCTTTTCCAGGAGTGATAACAGTGTAAATATGATTTTTTTATTTGTTGATAAGTGTTTTGTTTCATTTAGGCTTCGTGAAAAATTCTTTGATCGTTCGTATGATCGTGATATTTTATTGTTTGGGGAATAGGTTATAATTGAGTAGTATTCATATATCAGTTTATACATTTTTTAAATTCTGTACATATTTATTCCTCGTGTCACGTTCTATGTAGTCGGCCACTCAAAGACGAATCTCAGAATAAATTAGTGTAACTTGTATTTTAAATATGTAATTTGGGAATTAATCCCGGGAATATTTATATCCGTAAGGTCATAGTTTCTTTTTCCCTGTAAATAAGCTAGGTTCATTATAACACTGTTTACCGTACTCAACAGTTAAAATAATCGTGTTCTTAAATTCGAAACCAAGGTTAACAATGAAGATTGTAGGAAATGCAACTCAATTTTCTCCAAGTTGTTTGAAACTATATGTGAACACCCAAGTGCTTGATTTGAATATGTGATTGTTCTTGTGTGCTAATATTCAACAGCGTAATGTCAATAGACCACGTAAAGACTCTCATAATGATGAGAATCTAATGTTCACGTGGGTGATGGCACGGACATGGTTGCCCGTTGCCGGTATTTAATTTAAAATGGATGTAATTTAACTTTGATAAACAAGGTTGTAGACTGTAAATATGTTCAACGAGAGTGAATTAAATATTTGAAAAATTTTATTCGTGCCTGTTTTCGTCAAAATTAGCATCCTGATTTCTTCCGTTCATTTTAGGCCTATAAGTCAGTCGTAAGATGTTCTAGTCGTAGCCGCGAATGCACTGCGCCTTCGAGAGGCTTGTGCTCAATTTTATTTGTGTTTTGAACGGGAGAATAGCAGAAGACCTTGCCATGCCGGAAATGACATTTGTCGCCCATGTGAGTGGATTAATTACATAAAATCCCAATGTGGCGACAATGTCATCAGGCAGATAAATGTCCCTTGACTGTCGTCTTCTATGGAGTATGGTCCCATGTGTTCATGACCGGAGAGGGTTACATTTATGTTGTCACATGGTCCCATGAGCTATGGGAGGTGATGGGAAAGGTCCCAATATTTTATCACTGAGTTTAACCCAGCCATATAACTCCCATGTTTTTCCGTAACTTAAAGATCGACCTACAAAAGAAAACAATTGAGAAACAATGAAATGTGAAGACAAATACTGGTACTTGTCGATAACACAGCAGATGGACGATGCCTAATACCGTGATCACTTGACTGCCCGGACAGGGAAACATTCCCAGTTCATGTGATCAGCTCTGACGGACGGGTAGCGATAATCATATTGACAAAGACGGAAGAGTGAGAGGGATGGCTGAGTGTGACTGACTGGCTAGGAATTCGGGGGGGGGGGGGGGGGGTGTTTGCGAGTTAGGTATTTTTGTTACAACATCTAGTCTCAACCGTTCTGCAGGTAGTAAGAAATGCAGCTTCTTCTTGTACTGTCACGTATAAAATAACGTAACAGCAATTGGTACAGTACCGATATTTAATGTACGCATGTCCACAGAGTATCCAAACTTTATTTCATGTATGTCTTTATGACATCAAGTTATGTGTGAGGATTTTTTCCCTGAAATTTCAAGTGTTAAAAATGGGGTGCGAAATATACACAGTGGCGAGTTATATGTGAGCAAATATGGTATATGTTTTCGAGTTCCTGGATGTTGAAATTCATGATGTACAGTCATATCCGGGCATGGGAAGATTAGGGTACTATCCTAGAACTACCTTTCTAATATCAACAAAGCTGCTAGTTCATTATTTTAACCATATTGGTTCAAACCTGTCTGTATTGAATTGTAATCAATTTCTACATAACACTTTTCGACCTTGTCAATACTTTAACATTTTATTATACTTAATTACTGTACATGTTTCAAGAGTAAATACTCTCTTCTTTAGCGGTGCCAAAAGCATCAAACTAAATCTTTGGACTTGATATATTTGTACAAATACAGTTATCAACAGACCAATTATATGTAAATCTTGAAATAGTTAAAATATTTCTTTGTGTCTTAACTGATTACTTACTATGTAATTTATTAATATAAAATAGAATAATTTCAAATCATAAAATGAATAAAACCTTTTAAACTATTCACTATACACTAAAATTTAAAATCTGCTCTGCTCTTGGAACTTAAGTCCTTACTTACACCTAAAAAAGAAATAAAATATTTCTTTTTGTCTTACTATATCATTTAGTAAACACTTTAAATAGAATCATTTCCAATTCATAAAATAAATAAAAACTAGTTAGTCACTATATGTTGAATTTAAAATATTTCTGCTCTCTTCTTGAAATTTCTCTTTTCCTCAAGTCTACTATATTTCTGAAACCTTTCACATAAATCGGAAATTCCTCCTCTTAATCCCGTCCAACCTTGCGAGCCATTTTAACCATCAAATTCTTCAGTTTCAGCTGGTGCCAAATTTATCCAAAAATTAAAATAACATTACACTAGTCTGAACCAAACAAACATGTCCTTGCTCCTTTGCTTGCTGTCAATCAAGTACGGTAATTATAATAAAATGTTAAATTTTGACAAGGCGGAAAAGTGCTATATAGAAATTGAAGCTGCCGGTGGTGTTGTAGCTAACAAAGAAGCAGGCAGAAACAGAGGCGAGTGTGGCGCTGTCACTGTCCACTCTTCCACCCAAACAAGCTGTGGTCCCACAGTGAATAGGTCTTATCGCCACTTGTTGTTGGCAGCTCTGATAGAACTCCATAACATGACACCTCGGTGGTAGAGTGAAGAAGCAAGTGACATCAATGGCTTTATGACGTCAATTACCAAGGCAAACTCAAATGAAGCTACTATCGAGAGTGTGTGAAACCACTGAACTTTCCACGGAAAGACAAGATTAAAGTGAAGCAAGTCTACAACACTTACCTGTTACACCATCGGCATCAACTCTATATTTGAAGAGAGCCTCATGCGTTCCCCCTCCATCAACAATAAGGTCATATTGAGGTGGACTTCCTTTTCTCATACATAGTTCATGTATTATAGAGACTGGAGTTTTACTTCCCATCACTATAGGATTCATGGTATGTCTTTATTCTGAAATGAAGAGAAAATTGTGAAAGAAAAACTTATCAGTACTGATTGTAATAATACAGTAATAATAATAATAATAATAGTAATAATTTTGGCTACAGAGTTGCAGAATTTTTGAAGTGGTACCATCCAGGTGGCTTGCTTATTAATTTTGACTTTCCCATTGGCTATTATTTAGTAACAAAGCAGAATTCTAAGATACTATGACAGAATTATTTTAATTTTCTTAGATGGAACTGAATGCACTACATGGAGTGCCAAGATTTCTGATCATACTTCAAAAATAGACTGAGATCGAACCCAGAAACTTTGAGTCATGAGTTGGACACTTTACCACTGGTCCATCACAGCAGTTTATTCCTTAAACCAGCAATGGTCGAGCGCTCTCTTAGAAGTAACTGGTAGTGGGTGAGATTGTCCCTCACCTTCATAACTTCAAGTACGCTATATAAATATTTGTTTCAACAGCAGCAGTAATCATTTAATTAGTTGTACTAAAGTATATTTTAAATGTCTGTGTAAGAAAAAATAACTTTGCCGGAAAAATAAAGAATATATGTGCATTTTATCAAAAGCACTGCAATTCAGTAAATATAAGGACAATATTATTGTCACATTAGTAGTCGCGGGTGAGATATTTCCTCACCTTGATCGACTGCTTGTATTTAGAGGAATATTATTTAAGAATACATTAAAAGGAATCAAAAATCATAAAATGGCTAACTACAATGCAGTTTCACAATGTTTCAACACTATATTTCACTGTTCACTAGAACACACAGTATTTCTAAGCAACTTTCGTCCTTACCCGCCAGCTTTGATTTTCATACTTGCTCCTTTTCCTTGTCAAGTACTCTATCTTCGCATTTGACGCACAACACAGCTGAGGTGTGTTCTTTGCAAATAGCCGCCAAACAGTCTATGTTACAGTGAAGTGATTTTTCTTCTTTGGACAGAAGTCACACTTGTGCCTTTCTCCCGCCCTCTTTTCTCCATGTATTGCCTGCTGTTGGCGCTCTCCTAACACGCTATGGATGTGGAGACGTAATGTAGTGTGTAAGACATCAGCAGAAGCTCTCTTGGCGGGATGTGGTTTACAAAGCTTGGGTGCTAAGGTTTTCAGGTACTTTCTTCTTGACGCTCTATTTTCTGTGTTGAATCTCAATGTAATTGTTCAACCCGGCAAGATCTAACAGAGTATAGAAGATTCTCAGTGGCCATCTGTTAGTCCTTCTGGCAACAGTATATAGGCTTTTCAAGTCATCGACAATATCTACTCCTTTTGCCATGTTGTAAAACAGAATGACACCCGGTTTGCTCAAGTCACCTGTTCTCTCAATGATGTTCTCACCTTGATGCAGGAATATAGGATACAAGTTCCATATCCCTGCCATGAGCAAACATGGTTGAATGCACTGGTCTTTTCGTGTTTAATACTGGTGGAATTTCTGCCTTATTTTTCCTAACTGTTTCCTAAACTCTCTTATCCTTTAGCAGGTGAAAGGCTAGAGGAACCGATGTAAAAATAATTATCAACTGTGATGTTCCATCCACTATTCTCAATTGGTTCTGCAAGTCTTTTTACAACTTCTGCAGGAGTGTTCACTACTGAGAAAGGTCCAATGTAAATTTCCATCTTGTACGTGTAGTAAATGCCAGCGTCAGCCAGAGAAAATATTTTAATGCCATACCTGGCAGGCTTGCTGGGCATGACCTGACTAAATTGGCACCTTCCCCTGAAGTACTCCCAGGATTTCGTCAACTGTAACATCAAGCCATTTAAGTGTGTTTTAAGGCAGATTTTATGTTGAATGTGCGTTAATACCCTCTTGAGTTATTTATTTGCATTGAAGTGATAATGATTCCACAGGAATTGAAGTCGGTCTTCATTTAATAACCTATCGAGGGATGTTCCACCAGTCAACACTTCAACGGGTGAGCAGTGCACCTCCAGCTTTCCTAGTGGCAGGGTAACAAGAGAGAGGAGTAAGAGAGTAAGTACCATCAAACCACTCTCCAATGATAAAAGTCTGAATAAACACATAAGCTCTCATTTCTTCTTTCTCCACAGACATCCATCTTTAGCAACTACTGTGTCATACAACCAAGGCCATATAGTCATTTAACTTTTTACCACCAACAGTGACATTTTCAAATTACCGCAGCTGTTACAAAACAACGAAGAATGTTCCCCCAACTCCTCGGCAAACTGCCTTAACTGCAAATTGCCTTTACATCGGCACTTTCACAAGATCGTCAATTTTGACATATGTTTTTTAGTTTTCATCAACGATTCAACTACGAATAAATGAACATTTTTTAAAAATATGTTTTTATATCCACAGTAACAACATAACTATACAACATTCCCCAAATTCGAGGTTTTATATATTATTTTAAAACGCTGCTCAACCTTGTGCAATTGGACTCCAATTATTTGTGAACTGGACCCTAAGAAGTTCTTTAAATTTTAACGTGTTTTTATGGCATATAACCCATGTCAACCATTTTAAGTGTGTTTTAAGGCAGATTTCATGTCGAATGTGTGTTAATACCCCTCTTGATTTATTTATTTGCGTTGAACTGATGATGATTCCAAGGGAATTGAAACCGGTCTTCATTTAATAAATGTACATATTACATACAGTGTTGAATGGTGGAACATCCCTCGATTGATTCCTTGTCAAATCATAAAAATGATACGGAAGCCTCCACCTTATCAATACAGTGTTTATTTACTAATGATTACAGTTAATCCAGTACCGGTTTCGACCCCTATGGGGTCATCCTCAGCTGTCATATATCAAACTAGTTTCAAAAACATCACATTACAAAGCATTGCATATGTATGAAAACTGACCCAATTTGACAAATGATTAAAAACAAGTTAAATGTTCAAACAGTAAGAATAATAAAATGGGTCCTTTGCTTTTAACTTTAAAAGTTACATGTTGTGAGAGGCATGTCACCTCATTATTTCGTTGATCTAATGAACATCAATTAAAATTTTTACATACTTATGTATACTGATATTTGTGAAGTTATTACTATTTACATTTGTGATATTGAGATATTACAATGTTTTAAAAAAATTATATGTACATAAAAAGTTGACCCGATATAACAGGCCGTTTAAAGAATGAAGTAGTAGAAACAAAATAAAATAGGTCCTCTTTCTACTCTAACTTGTTACATGTTTGTTGTTACTACAATATTCCTGTTGGTATGGTAAGTTCACAGGTATTATGGAGTGCTACTATTTAATGTTGAAATTTATAATTGTTTTTAGTTCATTCCAGTGTTTTCTTCTTCAGATGATTGTATAATATTGCAGGTGATATAAATATCTTGAAGATTCTAGACGTTGTTATGAAGAATTACGTCTTAATTTATAATCGGTCGGATGCATTGTCTGTGTACTATATTCTCAGTATGTACTAAATGCTGAGTTAAAATTGCGTATAATGAGTTGAAGTTTATTTAGTTACAGCGTGCATCTTAGTATGGCATTATACTATGTCAAGTGTCAAACAATATACATTTTGATGTCTTGGGTGATAGCGCGAGGGCTTCTTTTATGTTGTAGGCCGTATTGTGTTGGGTGTTGACACTGTGTCAAGATCTCGACGTGCAGCCGTGCAACGCACACAGTGTCAACACCCAACACAATACGGCCTACAACATAAAAGAAGCCCTCACGCTATCACCCAAGACATCAAAATGTATATTGTTTGACACTTGACATAGTATAATGCCATACTAAGATGCACGCTGTAACTAAATAAACTTCAGCTCATTATACGCAATTTTAACTCAGCATTTAGTACATACTGAGAATATAGTACACAGACAATGCATCCGACCGATTATAAATTAAGACGTAATTCTTCATAACAACGTCTAGAATCTTCAAGATATTTATATCACCTGCAATATTATACAATCATCTGAAGAAGAAAACACTGGAATGAACTAAAAACAATTATAAGTTTCAACATTAAATAGTAGCACTCCATAATACCTGTGTACTTACCATACCAACAGGGATATTGTAGTAACAACAAACATGTAACAAGTTAGAGTAGAAAGAGGACCCATTTTATTTTGTTTCTACTACTTCATTCTTTAAACGGTTTGTTATATCGGGTCAACTTTTTATGTACATATTTTTTTTAAACATTGTAATATCTCAATATCACAAATGTAAATAGTAATAACTTCACAAATATCAGTATACATAAGTATGTAAGAATTTTAATTGATGTTCATTAGATCAACGAAATAATGAGGTGACATGCCTCTCACAACATGTAACTTTTGAAGTTAAAAGCAAAGGACCCATTTTATTATTCTTACTATTTGAACATTTAACTTGTTTTTAATCATTTGTGTTAGTTTTCATGCATATGCAACGCTTTGTAAAGTGATGTTTTTGAAACTAGTTTGATATTTGACAGCTGAGAATGACTCCATAGGGGTCGAAACCGGTACTGAATTTACTGTAATCAAAAGTAAATAAACACTGTATTGATAAGGTGGAGGCTTCCATATCATTTTTATGTTGTAGTAGCAATCAATACGTAAATGAAGCTCATAGATTATGATATAAGTCAAATGTCAACAAGGAAATGAAAGTTATAAATTATGAACTGTAACATACTCGTGAGGGATGTAATATGCTTGGCATTTCTCTACAAAATCCTTAAAACACTTTGCGAATAGAAGCCATTTTATCCATCTGCTCTCTCTGCTTCCTGGTCGTGCTGTCATCAAAGTAAAGAGCTTGGATAAGGAGGCAGAAAAGTTTCAGTGACACTAAGAGACGAAAAAGTTCTGGAGCTGTACCATCACCCGCCCAAAGATCTTCTGCATCTACATGAGAACTTTTCAAAACACCCGAAAGATAGAACAGACCAAATAAAGCAGTTATTTCTTCAGAGTCGACGTTTCAAGCGTCCCTTTCTCGTCATTAAGATATTTGTTTGTTAGTACAATCTACAATTTCTTGTACAGTTCCAACCACGGGGGTGAAGGTGAGATAAGAAAAAACTACAACAGGCCGTACTTCACGGCCATGTCACATGGAAGCGCTGCAAGGGGAAGAGTCGCGTCTTGATTGGCTGGCTTGGCCTCGTGGTTTATGCTCTTAATCACAGTCATAAATTTATATTTTTAAATTTTAAATTTTTCGGATATGCTTAATGTCAAAGTTTTGCTATATGTTTGAGTTCTGCAGTTTTGCAATTTCATTGTAAGCTACATGTAGTCAGAACATAAATGTTGTGAGATGTTATTTTCTGCCGAAAGATGCTAAACACGACGAAGGTAAGTTATGGAAATATACTTGTAAATAGTGTATTAAATTATACTTTTTCAATCCTATTTCTTTGTTTTCAGTTTCAAAACTTTGTTTCCAAATGTCATGTTCTTTATTTCAGAGAAGTAACACCTTGAGGTTAAAGTACTCCTGCAAGTTTCCAGCATGTACAAGCAGCTATTATGTCCTATGACTGGCAACCTCAACATCAAGAATAAGCATTTTTATAAATTTCCTAAGGAAACAAAGAAGGATGCTCTGAAGCAGTGGAAGCAGATGTGTCGTGTAAGTGATGGTATAAATTGTTCCAGTTTTTATGTTTGTGAAGATCATTTTCTTGAGAAGGACTTCATTAACCACAGTAGGCACCGATTAAATTATGATGTTCAATGAATCAATGAATGATCTGCATTAAGGGCAGTCGCCCGGGTGGCAGATCCCCTATCAATTGTTTACCTCATATTTACATTTATTTATAACTGTTTACCAAGTTTTATCTTAAATATTTTCAACAAACTTGGAAATTTATCAAACATTTCCCTTGTTAATTTATTTCAATCCCTTACTCCTCGTCCTATAAATGAATATTTGCCCCAATCTGTCCTCTTGAAGTCCAACGTTATCTTCATATTAATCATCTGGAAATTATCCCATATAATCCCTGTAATTTAGAGATGCCTGTGTCAAGTAATAGCATTTCAGAAAATAGAAATGTAGCCCCAAATGAAATTTCAGTAATTTCACAAACAGGATTTGTAATTTGTATCTAGATCATTCCGTATTAAGTGATTTTGAAGAGACTGAAATTGGAGAAAACACACAAACTGATATGAACTTCAGTATCATTTTTTGTCTTCACCCATAACAGAGACAAAGTAAGTGTGATGTTTTAGGGTCAGGTGTAAAAAATCTGATTTGACACCTAAAAAGACAAGAATGTATACCATTCATAGAAACAGATTTGCAAAGCTAGCAAAGTTGAAAAAAGTGTTAAAAGGTGAAAGAGAGGAATTAAAGGTACTGAATGATCTGTATGAAGCCAAGAAATTCCAATTTATTAAGGAAAATCAAAATGAGGTCAAGTAAATCATTAATCAGTGCTCAGTTACGGAATGCTAACAAAGCTCCATCCGCTATACAGTGGAATGTTGAGAATAAGGTTATGGCACTTTCAATTTATAAGTGTGGACCTCCCTTATATCAATATTTGGCTACTCAATTTTAATCTTCTCTGTGTCAGGCTTTTGAAGTCTTTATTATCTCGAATACCTTTTGACACTGGTTTTAATCCATCCATCCATGGTTGAAGTGCTGAAAGCAGAGATTCTAAAATGTCTGATTGACAAATACTGTGCCCTCCTATTTGATGAAATGTCACCAGAAAAGGGGGTTATAAGGCTAACAAACAATGTATATGTGGGTATGAAGATCACCTGCTCTAGCAAATCATGCATTAGTTTTCATGTTAAGAGGTCAATCAATCACTACTGATCTGCATTTAGGGCAGTCGCCCAGGTGGCAGATTCCCTATCTGCTATTTTCCTAGCCTTTTCTTAAATGATTGCAAAGAAATTTGAACTTTATTGAACATCTCCCTTGGTAAGTTATTAGAATCCCTAACTCCCCTTCCTATAAACAAATATTTGCCCCAATTTGTCCTCTTCAATTCCAACTTTATCTTCATATTGTGATCTTTCCTACTTTTAAAGACACCTTCCAAACTTATTCGTCTACTAATGTCCTCCCACGCCATCTCTCCACTGACAGCTCGGAACATATCACTTATTGCAGGTTATAAATTTCATTTTCTTTGTCCGTATTGAAGACCTACTTGTGATACAAATTCTTATAATTTTGTTAATTACCACCTATTCAATACAATAAAAACATAAACTTACATATTTATTAAGATGTTGATATGGTACATGTTTCGCTCCTTTTTCGTGAGCATCATCAGCCAACTATTATTTACTTAAGGTTATATAAGATCATGAAACAATTCTTTTGGATTAAGATTATGCCTATAAACCTGATTGACAAATCTTATATTTTACAAGTCATATAACAGTACAATTATGTCTAAGTTAAAACATATTTGTCTAAAATCTAGGCTAGGAGTAACACTAGACAATTACGCAGCAGAAAGAAAAATATACCAACAAGCCCATTTTGGAACATACGAGAACATTTTAAATTCTATATCACATTAGAAAGTGTTTCATCAACAAGTTTGTTCATGAACAATATTCTCATATATATATATAAAATAAGAGTTTTGTCTGTACATTGCTCAGAATTTGAAAAGAATGGTATTTCTGAACCGGTCATGTGCATAGTAACAAGAAAATGTACTTTTTACTTTTCCGTAATTTCTGTCTGTCTGTATGTACGTACACACATCACGAGAAAACGGCTGAAGAGAATTTAATGAAAATCAGTATGTAAAGTCGGGGGATGAGCCGCTACAATCTAGGCTGTAAATAATTTTATTCACGTCGAGTGAAATGGTAGTTTAGGGGAAGGCCTTAAATTTAATTATAGAATATTTATATTATTAGCGGTCCTATCAATAAATACTATATAACTAAAGTTATATAGAATTAAATTTCCAATCAGTTATGTCTTATACATTTTTACCGTACCGGCTCTGATAACACAGATATTAATGAATTTGTAGTTTTGATGCTAAGTCCATATCAACGCCTAGCCACGAGAAAATGGGTTAACAGAATTTAATGAAAAATGCTATATAGAGTCGGGGAATAAGAAACTACAGTCTAGGCTGTGATGAAATGGTAGTTTAGGGGAAGGCGCCTAAAATTTAATTTTTAAATACCGGTACCTATGTTACTGGTGCAATCGAAAAGTACTACATAACAAAAGTTATAGACAATACAATTTCCGATCATTTATGTTTCATTCAGTTTTACTGTACCCACTATGATAAGAGTGGTATTTCAGAGGGCCTACAATATCGAAAGCGCATAACACTGATCAACAATAACTTTACATTGATCATTGTTTGTTACTGATCAACAATAACTTTACATTGACCCTTGTTTGTTGTGATGTTCTTTGCTCCTTATGGTTCCGCTCAACTCCGATAGATGGGATTAGTACTGCGTACCGAGTATAACAGCCCGACTGAACATTGGCACCGAGCTCGATAGCTGCATTCGCTTAAGTGCGGCCAGTATCCAGTATTCGGGAGATAGTAGGTTTGAACCCCACTGTCGGCAGCCCTGAAGATGGTTTTCCGTGGCTTCCCATTTTCACACGAGACAAATGCTGGGGCTGTACCTTAATTAAGGCCACAGCCGGTTCCTTCCCACTCCTAGCCCTTCCCTGTCCCATCGCCACCATAAGACATATCTGTGTCGGTGCGACGTGAAGCAACTAGCAAAAAAAAAAAAAGAATATTGGCGGGAAATAGATGGGGAGTTGGAAAACTTTAGCATGCCATTCCTCTGGTTCATGTAGCCTCCATGGCTCAGACGGTAGCGCATCGGCCTCTCACCGCTGGTTACCGTGGTTCAAATCGCGGTCACTCCACGTGAGATTTGTGCTGGACAAAGCGGAGGCGGAACAGGTTTTTCTCCAGGTACTCCGGTTTTCCCTGTCATCTTTCATTCCAGCAACACTCTCCATTCTCATTTCATGGCATCTATCAGCCATTAATATATCACTGGCAGTGGCGACCCCATCGTACTAACAGCCTATATATATGCTTCATTTATTACATCCCTGGCCCGGTCAATGACTGGAAAATAGGTTGTAGGTTTTCATTTTCCTCTGGTTCATACATTTTCTGATACTGCAAGTACGTAACACACTGGTTCATCATAGTAATCCAGTTATTCAATCCCTACTCTGACACGCTGTTTTGAATGAACTGTATGCACACTTACGGCAGAGGCTCACTTAGTAGTAGTAGTAGTATGACCTGGTCTAGAATTACAATTTAAGCCTATTTAAGCCTATTATAGCACCACAATTCACTAAACTCAAAAGTCAACCCTGAAAAGAGCCGTTTCTTAAGAAAAGCTTCTTCCTCTTCAGTTTTATTAAATTCTACATTAAATTCCAAATTAGCAGTGAAGAGGGGTCTTCTCCTCTGGCTTGGAGGAAAAAATTGCCTCCAAATCAGATAGGTTTTACCGTTGCCATTGTAGTGAATTGAGATTTTCCGACTCATCGGGTACTCCTCGAAACAGATTAGTAAAAGGGCATAGTTTTTGCCCTGGGACTCTCCACTACTCGACTTCCCCCTCTACCCCCTTCCCCCCGCACCGCCGAAAAAAGACGAAGAGTGTTCACAGATCAGAGCTGTCTGCGACTTGGTCATTCCAGCTCTGGAATTCCAGCATAGTACTGTTCGTTAAAAGTGAGAAAGTGTGTGGTCTTTCATTTGATGGAGTATTGCTTTTAATCGCGCCATTCCTACTGACGTCATTGCAATGACCTATGTTCATTTCAGTTGGAAAAACCACTAAAACAGTCTTTCTGAGGATGTGAAATGGCTGGTGGAGAGTGAGTGTCTGCCATTATAATGAAAACTCCCCTACCTGGTGGTGACTGATGGTAGGCAAACGGGCCTATCATTACAATGAAAAATCCCTAACACAGTCTTCATATGAGAAAAGACATTCGGTGACTTCCCCGTCGCGTTTCTAGGGTAACGTTAAGAGCTATGCAATTTAACACAGTCTTGCTCACAACGTGTACACTACCTAGCCTAGAATTCTGTATACAATGTAGAATTCCGTAGCAAAGCACAGGTACATCAGCTAGTTGACAATATAAAATTAATGCCAATACATTTATATAAATGTTACTCCAGCAACGAGAACAAATTAAATGTCCATAACATAGACAATTATCAACTGCAGAAAATTGTCAATATAGTTAACGAAGTTTTAACGACAATCATACAAGTTAAGCAACATTGAATCAATACAATTACCAAGATCTCAAAACTTTTTTATTTTTTAAAAATAATTTTGAAGGATGTTCACCAGATGAGTTTCGTCAATAAAATATTATACTTAGATAGATTTTAGACAAATATGTTTTAACTTAAAGACATAATTTTATTGTTATATGACTTGTAAAATATTATAAGATTTCTCAATCAGGTTTATAGGCATAATCTTAATCCAAAAGAATTGTTTCATGATCTTATATAACCTTAAGTAAATAATAATTGGCTGATGATGCTCACGAAAAAGGAGCGAAACA
This sequence comes from Anabrus simplex, assembly GCF_040414725.1. Classification (NCBI taxonomy): domain Eukaryota; kingdom Metazoa; phylum Arthropoda; class Insecta; order Orthoptera; family Tettigoniidae; genus Anabrus; species Anabrus simplex. The sequence goes on along the minus strand of NC_090269.1, from coordinate 219,337,872 downwards.
TGTACCATATCAACATCTTAATAAATATGTAAGTTTATATTAGTTTTTATTGTATTGAATAGGTGGTAATTAACAAAATTATAAGAATTTGTATCATATACCACTTAGTCGAGCAGCTCGTCTTTCTCCCAAGTCTTCCCAGCCCAAACTTTGCAACATTTTTGTAACGCTACTCTTTTGTCGGAAATCGCCCAGAACAAATCGAGCTGATTTTCTTTGGATTTCTTCCAGTTCGTGAATCAAGTAATCCTGGTAGGGTCCCACACACTGGAACCATACTCTAGTTGGGGTCTTACCAGAGACAAATATGCTCTCTCCTTTACATCCTTACTACAATCCCTAAATACTCTCATAACCATGTGGAGAGATCTGTACCCTTTATTTACAATCATATTTATGTCATTACCCCAATGAAGATCTTTCCTTATATTAATACCTAGGTATTTACAATGATCCCCAAACAGAACTTTCACCCTATCAACGCAGTAATTAAAACTGAGAGGACATTTTCTATTTGTGAAACTTACTCGCAACCTGACTTTTATCTACGTTTATCATCATATCATTGCCTACTGTCCATCTCACAACATTATCGAGGTCATTTTGCAGTTGCTCACAATCTTGTAACTTATTTATTACTCTGTACAGAATAACATCATCTGCGAAAAGCCTTATCTCTGATTCCACTTCTTTACACATATCATTGATATATATAAGAAAACAAAGGTCCAATAATACTGCCTTGAGGAATTCCCCTCTTAAATTTAACAGGGACAGATAAATCTTCACCTACTCTAATTCTCTGGGTTCTATTTTCTAGAAACAGAGCCACCCATTCAGTCACTCTTTTTTCTAGTCCAATTGCACTCATTTTTGCCAGTAGTCTCACATGATCCACCCTATCAAATGCCCTAGATAAGTCAATCGCAATATAGTCCAACTGACCTCCTGAATCCAGGATATCTGCTATATCCTGCTGGAATCCCACAAGTTGGGCTTCAGTGGAATAACCTTTCCTAAACCCAAACTGCCTTCTATCAAACCAGTTATTAATTTTGCAAACATGTCTAATATAATCTGAAAGAATGCTTTCCCAAAACTTACATACAATGCATGTCAAACTGACTGCCCTGTAATTTTCAGCTTTATGTTTATCACCCTTTCCTTTATATACAGGGGCTACTATAGCAACTCTCCATTCATTTGGCAAAGTTCCTTCAAACAAGTACTTCAGATATGGTACTATATCCCAACCCATTGTCTTTAGTATATCCCACGAAACCTTATCAATTCCAGCTGCTTTTCTAGTTTTCAACTTTTGTATCTTACTGTAAATGTCATTGCTGTCATAGGTAAATTTTAATACTTCTTTAGTATTAGTCACCTCCTCTATCTGGACATTATCCTTGTAACCAACAATCTTTACATACTGCTGACTGAATACTTTTGCCTTTTGAAGATCCTCGCATACACACACTCCTTGTTCATTAATTATTCCTGGAATGTCCTCCTTGTAACCTGTTTCTGCCTTAAAGTACCTATACATACACTTCCATTTTTCACTAAAATTAGTATGGCCACCAATTATGCTTGACATAATGTTATCCTTAGCAGACTTCTTTGCTAGATTCAATTTCCTAGTAAGTTCCTTCAATTTCTCCTTACTTCCACAACCATTTCTAACTATTTCTTTCCAACCTGCACCTCATTCTTAGTCTCTTCCCTATTACAACATAGTGGATCTTTACCATTCCTTACCACCTTTAAAGGTACAAACCTATTTTCACATTCCTCAACAACTGCTTTAAACCCATCCCAGAGTCTGTTTACATATTTATTTACCGTTTTCCACCGATCATAGATGCCTGTTTTATCAGCCATATGGTACTGCCTAACAGTCCTACTTTTCAGACCTTCCTTTCTATGAAACTTATTTTTAACTGGGACAAAAACACCTTTGTGATCACTAATACCATCTATTACTTTGGTTTCTCTATAGAGCTCATCTGGCTTTACCAGCACCACATCCAGAATATTCTTCCCTCTAGTTGGTTCCATCACTTTCTGAATCAGGTGCCCTTCCCATATTAACTGATTTGCCATTTGCTGGTCATGCTTCCTGTCGTTCACATTACCTTCCCAATTGACATTTGGACATAAATTGGATCAATCAATCAATCAATCAATCACAGAACTTGGAAACAAATAATTGCCTAATATTTCACCACAAATTCAGCACCGTACCAGCAAGTAATGTAGCCTTCCAACACCTGATTGTATTTATTATAAGTAATTTGCAGGAACCTGGGTTGAAAGTTGTTTGCACAATTTGTGACCAAGGCTCGACAAATAAAAAAGGATTGTCAAGCTAATTTAGATAGACCCTGTCCATTCAATTTTTTTTGTAAATAGTGAACCTTGTCATATATAATCTTCGCCATCTTCTGAAAAACACCAGAAATGCTTTAACCGAAAATAAGATTCAGGTAAATGATCACAAGGAGGTTAAATTTAAATACCGTACATTGAGAGGGTATTCAATATAGAGCTAGAGAAAAGATTTAATCTTTGCCCAACCTGAGAAAACAACATTTCAACTTCCAGGATAGCTATGTAAGAATGAAAGTTAAAGTTAAAGTTGCTGCTGCACAGTTAAAAGCCATAGTGTGGCAGCTGTAATTAAAACATATGTAGCTACTCAAAGTGTTGCCCTCAAAAGCTATATACACAGCAGAATTTATAGAAACAATTGACAACCTTCTGGATTCATTGAACAGTTGTAACCATAATGCCCATGAAAGGAAGATGTATAGATGTGCCCTTTCAGGAAATTCTCCACACAGTGAGTTTTGGAACAACATTCTGAAAGAGATTGGTGCCTGAAAATAACAGACCTTAAAACTGGTAGAGATAAAACATGCATGTTCAATTTCATTGATGGGTGACATTACTATGTTATATTTTTGTGAAATAGGTTGAAAAAAGTAGGATTCAAATATCTTAATTTGAAAGCTCTCAATCAGGATCCCTTAGAAAATGGATTTTGTTACATATGACAGTGCAGCATTTCCAACAAATCCTACGTGTTTTCAGTTTGTAGCAACCCTAAACACCTGTGTCGGAAATAATATGGCTTTGCCCTTCAAGACTATGAGTAACTGTAACAGTGATGATTGTTTTCCCCTTAGAAATTTATGCCAGTTATTGAAGAGTGCTGATGACTACAATCCAGGAGAAAGTGGCACTTGCTCTGCTGATCCTGAAGGCATAAATTACTGTCTAAGTCAGACCAGTGAATCCCACTCTGAACTGTTGGAGGACAATCAAGCTGTAACATATGTAGCAGGATGTATTTTGAAAGTTTTAGGTGAATGAGTGTGATGTGTGCAAGGGAAATCTATATTCACAAACTTGACTGAATGACTGTTGGATGCGCTTGTGAATGGTCAGCTGTTGAGAATACTCTTGCATTATTGTAGTGATAAAGTAGTTAAAACCTACTGAAATTGTTTAATTTTGTGTGTGTATGATCCACTTAATGCTATTTATATATTGGTGTTTAGTGCTTGTTGGTAGAAATTGGGAGTAGTGATTATTTATTTGAATTTGTATAACAAGTAGTTCAGTTGGTGTTCATTAGATTACGTTTCCTAGGCTAAGTAGGCTCGCTAGGTGTACTTTGTTTCAAATTCAAGTTTAGGAAATACTTGACGCAATAGCATTAACTTTAAAAAAATTATTTTTAAATATCTGTAGGTTTGTTGGTATAACTTAATACTTACAAAAGCAGATTATCATAAGGAGTTCTAACTTCCGCAGCTTTTCCTGTATTTCATATACATGTGTTAAAACTACCATGATGGTAATAATTTATTCAATTAAATAACTTGATACACCTGTAAACTTCAATTTAAAAATAAGTTAAAGAGAATACATGGTACTCCAACGAGATCAAAGAGTATATGCACATGGTAGTTGTGTGTTTACACACAATACAATACAAGAAATCAGCTGATTACTGTAATCCGATAATTTGTAGTCTAAGTTCCCGGCATACTTTGTACCTTTGTTTATTCATTGGGTAAAAGTTAATAATCAAATTCCTATATCCCAATAATATTGCAGTTCAAGCCCCCTGCATAGTTTTGACAGAAATTACTGTAGACAACCTCATATTTTTCAGTATTTAAGGACACTTATTCTCCATCCCGCGTAATAGGGAAAATAATAGTAATCCACCAGCTGTAAAAATAATATAACCACACTTCAGCTGAGAAATTTAGTGTAGATACGATATATTAAATAGTGCCATATCTTGCCTGCTATATTCATGTGTATCTTATTAGAGCAAAGTAAGATAAAATAGTACTAATAATAATCTGTCTAAGCATTTAGCTTTGTTGGTAATCTTTGAGTAGTTCTTGCAAATTTCAAACTTGCAATTTTCATTTCTGTTTGTGCTTAGTAATAACATATTGTAATTAGGATACATTCAAACACAGTTTAAAATTATTGTATTGTACTGTAGTATATGAGTAATATCTTATTACAAATTTGCATGCTTATTCTATTATTGTAAAATATTTGTGTAATATACGTAGTAGAGGGATCCATAGAAATTCTCTAAATAGAATTCTGTTGTAATTAGAATAGGCTTAACTGCAGTTTAGAATTGTGTAATTTTTGTGTATTCCTTTCGGTATTCAGTAATTAACGGCAGTTCTTATCCTGTTAGGATGTTGTAGGATAAAAATAGAGTATGACTAAGTAGTATTGTAGTGTAGCAGCATATTAATTACTTTACTGTCGTGTGATCTTTGTGTACTATTCTAGACAATATTTCTTTCCTTTATCTTGCACATAATAAGTTATTTTATTTTTCCCTTTCTTTTCATATTCCGTAAAGAATTGCTAAGGAGTGCAAGTGTAGGAACTGAGGGTGTGGCCAGGCATTAAGGAGTATGAAGGAGGAGTTGGAGAGTTTGAGAGAGATAATTAGGATTCTCTCAGAAGATAGGACGGAAAGAAGGCCTCCCTTAAACAATGTACAAGATACCATAGATGTAAAAGAGGGATGGGAAAGAAAGCGGGAAATTGTAGAAGACAGATGGTCTCATGTTTTAAGTGGAAGGAGATTGCAGGCTAAGGGCTCTATTCATGATCAGAATTCAGGACAGGTGTGTCTGAGAAATCAGTACGAGTTACTGCAGGCAGAACAACAGAGGGAAGATGAGGATCAGGGATCTGTTGCTAAGAAGTGTGGAAGTACTGTAGGAAAGGGAAATGTAGAGTAGAGGATAGGAAAAGACAGGTGGAAAAGGGTGATGGGAGGGAGAAAAGGGAAATGGAAGCACCTTCTGCAGCTGTCAGGAAAGACAGGGCTGACTAGCAGGGCAGGGGATCAAATGTGGTGAGTAGGGTTAAGGCTCTGGTCATGGGGGATTCCACTGTTACACATGTGGGGAATGTGTGTGAAAGAAAGGGAACCAGGGTAGAGTGTTATCCAGAAATTAGGTTTGACACAAGTGTGATAAACAGATGTAAGTTGAAAACAATATTCTCTTACCCATGGGTAAATAATACAATTATCGAGCTCGAATTATGATTATTATTATTATTGTGACTTGTAATATATGGCTATGAAGTGTTTACATCCATTTAGTATTATTATTTACGTAGTAATGATTGCAGTGTTTGTGAGGTTATGTCATGAAACATGTACTATATATGGACATTTATACAAATTCAATTAATGTAACAACCTGTATATATCGTAATTTGTTATGACCTGTATATATGATTTGTAATCCACAACAGAATTGTGACACACACTGTGAGCTCCAGAATGGCACTCAGTAGACGAGATGATGGTAGAATATTCTGTACATTATAACCATGTTGTTAAGCACTCTAAAATTTACGAGAAAATGTATCTTTCTAGAAGCCTGGCCAGGCACCTATATAAGCAGGTGGTCTTGATGGCAGAGGAGAGTTATTGTTTAGTAGAGTTATGGTTTAACAGGATTTTTACTGGTGAACACGTTGTGGTTATGCTGACATGACAATGTAGGCAGTCGGTAGTCTGTTTCAAGGTTACGACCTCCATGTGGCAAGTGCTTAATGATAGGCATTTGTTGAAGATGGTTTTGTGTTGATGTTTTCATAATGAAGTGTTCTGTTTGTGACTGCCAAGATTAAGGTTATGTGTGTTTAATTTGTAAATAAATCTGTGTACGCAAGTTGGCAGCATTTTGTGTGTGTCTTCGTGGAGACATCATTGGCAACCGTGCGTGACAGGAGTCTTAGAATACATTGGACTTGAAAATGACGAACGACCCAGTGTTCTCCCCAGGACCTTTTTAATGGGCACACCGCCCTGCCATTTTTACAGACCACCCGACTAACATAACCTAGATAAGTGTTAGTTACATAATATTAACACATATTTGAGTAATCAGGTGTTCGAATTAAAAAGGTAAATACTGTAGAACTGTTTATTTAAATGATAAATCTTCGTTATTGTCAGCATAATTGCGTCAATTACATCGGAGTTTAAATGTTTAACTTGAATAACACGTAGTTTCGTGCGCGAGCGGTGTCTGGATTAGGGTAGAATCGCATGCGAGCACCCGATTCTGCCCAATGTCACAAACCCATATGGCATTCCACAGCAACCGAGTGGCAAGTTCCGATGTTACACGACTGTGAACGAGCAATAGAACACGAGAAACTGAAAATAATCCGTCATATCTTGTTCGTGGTAATAACACTGAAATAGTTCAATTTCCATATTAATATTATTGTTATTGCCCTGAGGGGATGAAATTGAAATTTTATCATTTTTCATTTTTATGTAGTAGGCCTATTCCTCGCCCGGCTACTCATTCCTGCCACCCAGCTGATGAAAATTTCTGGGGAGAACACTGCGACCAGAAGACCGTGGTGATGTCTGAACAGTTAATTTCCTTGATTAAGGCCCAGTTTGGAAAACTCGAAGGGAACATCGAGGCCCAGTCTCAAAACTCAAGGGGAACATCGAGGCCCAGTTCAAGACCAGATTGACGTCAGAAGAGGAAGCCGAATACCTGATCACTGGACTTCATGGGCAGGAGAGGGAATTACGATGCAGCCCGCAACCATGTTAGACCTGCGAGGAAGTTGTGGGAGAATTCAGCGGGCGCGGCAGTGTCAACCACCCAAGAGCAAACTACCGAGTCCAGCTGCAGGAGAGGACTCAGCGCACCGTAGAACGCTGTGGGTATTCGACACTGCCGAACAACCAGCTGACGCGACTGTGAATGGGCCATACCAGTATGACACCAAGAGCGAGGTGCTCGTCAGCCGCAGTAAGCTCCACGGCACCGTCAACTGTCCGGTTAGAAAACTGGTTTTCGACTATCAAGGGAGATGTGCAGAATATTAGGGGAAAATAGTATTATAGGCAGTGGTGGTTCGTGCATGAAGGGCTTTAGGTGCCGCTCCACCGCCTTTTCTTAAATATTTAACGTTATTCCACTCTGTAATTGATTACATACAGAGATGGACAAATGTACCGAAGTCGAACCGCCACTGCCTATAATACTGTATTTGTCTTGTTCACATATTGTCTTGCTAAATTTGCTCCATTAATTTTAGTCAGTGTTAATAGCTGAAGAATGTCCAAATTGGACTGAAACATGTTCTATAAAAATGTTTGTAAGAAGTATTGATCAGGTGGATTTGACCAGTACAATTTCTTATCAAAGAAATGTTATCTTATTTTTATAGTAAGTCAGTATGGATTGTAACAAAGTCAGCAAAGAAAAGAGCCTCGCAAGACCATGTAATATATTATTATTATTATTATTTCAGCTATAAACATTTTGCTTTCCTATTTTCAAGGAAATGGCAAAGGCTTTATAAGACTGTGGCTGCTGTCCAGCAAGCACGATGTTTTCTCTTTAGTCTTAAAGCGCTCGGATTGTGGCAGGAGAGCTCTCAGTAGGTCCATTGACTTAGCAAGTGTGTGGGGTGTGGGAGGAGCTTGGCAGGACAATATGGGCTTGCCAGGGGAAGGAAGAGTGCAGGCAGGTGTATGGTGTGCCTGGCAGAGCCCTTGGTAGGTCCCAGGAATTAGCAAGTGTGCAGGGAGGGGGAGGAGCCTGGAAGGACAATATGGACTTGTCAGGGGAAGGAAGAGTGCAGGCGGGTGTAAGTGCTGAACGGCAGAGACCTCAGCAACATTGCCAACCACTTTACAATTTACCTAGGCTTTTTCCTCCACGTCTTATATTAATTGTTGTTAGAGATTAATCCTGAAACATTTTACAAAACAATGAATTCCATTATAGTGACTACATAAACAATTCAGTTCTGTAAAGAAGCTACAACAAAAGACCCAAAATGTAACCATAACATGACGGCACTATTTGTAGGGTGGTCCAATTGTTCAATACGTTTCCATGCTGTGAAATTTGAGCAAGGAGAAAGAAATTTGGGAGTACCCTGTTTATTTGTTTTCATGAACGTTGTTATCACTTGTGATTGTGATGAAACAGTGCAGTGCCATAGTAGTCGGGATTGCTTTTGCTGTTAGCCTGTTAATGTGTGTGCATAAATACCACTGTAGTGTAGTTCATTCATTAATTAATTAATGTTGTAGTGCAAGCAGATTTCTATTCAGCCGGTGTCATCGGATTATTATTATTCATCTAAAAGTATCGTGGTGCTGGTCAGTGAAAACTGGCCCAATTGGGGAAGGGTAAGAGTTGGCAGCACAGCCCTGCCAGAGTACAATGTCACGAACCACTACTCATTATAGGTACTTCAAAACTTAAAATTGTCCTCTTGAAACTAAACTGACTGACCACTGAGAGCAGAACGTTATTGTAATGGTGAAACATGAAAGGTTAAAAGAAAAAAAGCATTATGTAGTTCCAAAACAACACGAGAATATTAATTCCCAAGTTAAATATTATTAAAGTATTATGAAAATGTTAATATTGTCTTCATATCGGAGAAATTTTTGTAGTACTCATTTAAATTTTTTTCAACATTAATATAAAACAGAACCTCTTTAGGAATAAGAAAATCATGCAAAAATGATGTGAAGTGATACCTGAATTCATAGGTTTATCCAGGTGGGATCCAAAATGAAAAAAGAAAAAGGTTGAAAAAAGTTTTAACAGGTTGGTTGTTGGTATTTCAACAGTTTGAAAGAAGCTAATTACAAAATAGACACACATCAGCTGTGAGAACTCAGAAGAACTACAACCTCTACATGCATAGCTAGTTTAAGTGGCAACAAGGAGCTTTCCAGAATAATCTTATTTCACAACATATCAATAACGGGGAAAAAACCATTTACCATGTACATACAGGGTCTCTCATATAAATCCAGACCGAACGCATGGTGCTTGTACTCTGTGCTATGGCAGCTGCAGTATGGGAGGCGCACGCATAGTTCTTTACCTTGCAAGCATCCTGCGCGTTTTCAACCTGGCAAGCATGAGTCGTCAGTTTGAATCTTAGCTGTTAACATGGTGAGACAGTTATCATTGCAACACCATATTTTTGTATGTAGGCCTAATAGTTCTGGTTTCATCTTAATGATCGTGTGAACAGTCATAACTCTCACTATTGGTGTGCAGAAAATCCCAATGGTGTTTATGAAGTCCCTTATTATGATAGGAAGATTGGTGTTTGGTGTGCTGTTAGTGCAAGACAAATAACTGGGCCTTTTTTTATTATTTTTTTTTATTTACTTTTTTTTTTTAGGCAGTAAATGCAGATATCAAGATGATATTTTGATGCCGTTCTTCCATCAGTTAACGGAAGATCGCTTTCAACAAAATTCAGCCCCTGCTCATACAGCAGAAGATTCCCTTTTTACAACCTCGGAAGTGTTTGCAGACAGAGTGATCAGTGCTGCTCTATTTCCCCCTTGTTCTTCAGATCTAACAGTGTGATTTTTACTTGTGGGGTAAACTGAAAGAAAAAGTGTATCAAACAAATCCTCATACTTTGGAGAAACTGAAAGAAAATATTAGGAATGAAATCAGAAACATTACAGACAGAACTCACTCGTGTCAGCCAGAATGTGGTTACCAGATACATCGCCTGTATAACTCAGAAAGGACGGCACTTCGAGCATCTTTTATAATGTAAGATTTCATAATTACGAGATTTTATACACGCTTAAAGCAGGACGGCCGCGCGCGACGTAAGTTCGGCTGAGGTAACTGCCGTTGTGCACAGTACAAATACCGTGCGTTCAGTCCGAGTTTATGTGAGAGACCCTGTATATACAAAAGTGTGCACATTTTCACTTAGAGTCAGTGCAGTGCAGCTACTTTCACAAGTGTGAGCAATTTTTACAACAGCAGGAAGTTTGTTTTTCATGCCATCCACTGAATAACAAATGGATATTAGAAAATTTTATGGGAAGTAGTGATGTTTACTTGGTTATCTACGCTTGCATGTGTAATCCCAGCAGCCAAAAGCGTACTGAAACATATTTTAAAAAGTGATTTTTTTAATATAGGTACTTCAATCAAGCTTTCTTATCGTTGGAATTTTTACAATGTGTCATTCAGATGTATACACCATACCATAATGAAAGTAAGAAAGGGCTTTTAATACAGCATTCCATATTAAGCTTGGTTCCAAGCATGGTTCCAGTGATATATTCCAGCCTCGATTTCTAGCTTGGTTCCAATTTCGGAACCAAACTCAAGCTGTCTTTTTAGACATAGTTACCTTGTGTCGATAGGAGTGTCGTTAAGCGGTACCAAATGTGTAAGGAAATGCATTGTTGCTACCACTATATATGGAGGTTCAGTTGACTCAAATACGTGTGTGGAGAGGTTCTGCATATTACGTTACTACAGAGGGAAACTAGCGTCAGTATCAGCTCGACTTACAACAAATATGTTGTGAAATCATTAAGTACAATATTTATATTTTGTTGTTAATTATCTATTTACGCTCCTCTTGTCCTCTGTGAGGACTCATTCCTTTATTGCCTGACCAGTGTCTTGGAGCGTATGAGATTCTGAATCCTGGACACAGCCAGGGATGGGGATCAGCCAGTCACCAGGACAACCTTCTCGCTAAATCCAATGGGGATCTTTACATAGGAAGGGGTAGGATGAAGGATGGAAAAGACAGACTGGATAACACTGAGGTTATAGGCCTCATGATCGGTGCAAGAGGAACAATTCCAAGTTCTTTGAAGAATTCTGCTTAAGTTTCAATCTATGAGAGTCAATAACAAAAATTGTGGTCCTTGAAGCCTTAAAAGGTCCATTATCCATACTGAGGAATCATTTGTACAGTCATAAGTGTATATAGTATACTTTGTTCTCACAGGCAACCTCCTTATGGAGGGGAAGTGTTTATTCTCCCTGAATAAAGGTATATATATATATATATAAATGCTTATCATAAAAGTAGTTAGTGGGACGTAAAGCAAATAACATTGTTATTTGACTAGTGTCGATAGGAGTGTCGTTAAGCGGTACCAAATGTGTAAGGAAATGCATTGTTGCTACCACTATATATGGAGGTTCAGTTGACTCAAATACGTGTGTGGAGAGGTTTATTTAAACAATGAATGTCTGTGGAGGTTGTGAGTTGAACATTTGTTAAGACAGTCATTTGGAGATCAATGTGGAGGATCTCTTGAAGCTACACGAATGGCACAAGTTGATAATACGAGACGAATGTAGTCAGAAGTGAGGAAATGTTACTAAGTTAAAAGTAAATGGGAATAAATTAATTTTCATGTGCTATCAGCGACAAGGAGGCGCGAGATATGGATGGGAGGAAAAATACTTCTTTCGACAACACAAAACTATCCTTGTACCAGATAGGTTATTTCATCATCCTGTTGTGTGCATTCCAAAGAAGCCATAAATGCCTCTCTTGCAGTTTGAGCTAGATGTGACGCAGCAAACAATTGTGGTCTGGCATATGCTAGATTCTGCCATGAGGTGTGCGTGGGATGGGTGTCAACAAGAAAAATAAATAGGATGGGTGGATGTGGTCATAGAAATCTACTAAAGTAAATTTGGGAAATCCAAGTACCCCTGCCGAAGGAAAATTACAGGATAGTGGCTCTTTGGAGGAGTTAAAAGAGATAACTTCAAAAACTTTTTAACATGGATATGTTTTTTGGGCTGGGGGTTTATCTGGAATTAGAGTCACTAATTCAGCATACACAATTTTATGTGGACAAAAAAGAAACACCAGTGTTCATCTATCTATAGAAAGCCTTCCTCATGTTATTACTGTGTGCCAGAACTATGCCTCCTATATACAGTAGGTGCAAATGGTTTTTTTTTTCTACTTGCTTTACGTCGCACCGACAGATAGGTCTTATGGCGACGATGGGACAGGAGAGGGCTAGGAATGGGAAGGAAGCGGCCGTGGCCTTAATTAAGGTACAGCCCCAGCATCTGCCTGGTGTGAAAATGGGAAACCACGGAAAACTATTTTCAGGGCTGCCGACAGTGGGGTTCGAACCTACTATCTCCCGAATACTGGACACCGGCCGCACTTAAGCGACTGCAGCTATCGAGCTTGGTCAAATGTGTTTTAAAAGAGTTTTTTACTGTCTTTGGCATTCCATCTAGGTCACAGCAAAGCCCCTTACACATGGTAACGTCACCGAAAGCAGAATTTTTCTCATATGTATCTTGTGAATATTTAAATATGTGCCAAATTAGTGACCGTTTTGTTGGGGCTATCTTGTGACATGGCACAGGGATGTGTGCTGGATCAGCTGCCACATTGTTGGACGTAGATCACAATGTTACATATTTTTTCAATTTCATCAAAAGGATGCATTATTTGCATCCCATGCATGTCATAAGAGGCTACTAAGAGGAGGAACAAGCAAAGAACCTGCACTTGCTCACTCATCTCCTAAGTCCAGAAACATGCCCATGATTCTATGCTTTTCATGTAGCAAAGAAATTTACATATATTTGCTGTGCGAGATGAAGGGACGCTATAAATATTATTAAAAAGTGGGACAACTATAATTTCTGACTGTTGGAGAGTGTACAAACGCCTGGAGAATGAAGATTATGTTCATCTGCATGTGAATCATTCATTCAATTTTTGGTTCATGCAGGAGTGGGCGTGTGAGCAGAGCAAACAAGAGGAAGTTGCCAGCCGATGGGAAGTCTTTTCACATTAAAAATATTGGAAACCGCTTGTGGCACTCTTCGTTGGCTATCTTGCTGAATTCCTGTTCAAAAGTATTTCTTTTAAAGGAGAGTGGACCATTTTGTCCGAGTAGCTACAGAACTCCACCCTCTGCTGCATTAAGGTCAGATTCAAATATTCATTTTGTTACACTTTGTTTCTACATGCACATATGTATGTGTATACACAGAGGATTCCAATAAAATGTATTCACTGTTTGTTCATCAATGATTTTGTAAGAAATTGAGATATAAGTCTGAAATTTGGTGAAGGGGTAGCTTAATGTCTTGATTTTAAGTGGTCTTGGATTGATAACTTCTGCTTGGTGACATGAACAAGAGACACAAAATGGCAGGTGCAAGGCTGTATCATTCGAAGACTATTCCAAAGTGATGCATGAAGTTTGAAAACATTTCTGCAGTACAGCAACAAATGAGAAAGGAATTTCTAACACAGTCACCAACACGTCAATTTACTGGAGCTGAATGTGTGTGGTGTGGGTTGTTCTCTCAGGGGTTGATGGGATACCGCTGTTCTTTAAAGGAACAGTTATCAGTGCAGTTTATCTCAATAAGATTTCAGACATTAATTTTACCAGCAATCCAAGAGCTGTATGAAGACTGGAGGTTTTACCTGCAACAAGATGGTGCCCCAGCTCACTACCATTGACACATCACAGAGTACATTCATGAAACTTTCCTTGAACGATGGACAGGCTGAAAAGGAATTTCCTGCACGGTCCCCAGACGTATCCCTCTAGACTTCTGTCCCTGCAAGACCTTAAAGGATGTTGTGTTATCGGGCAAAAATACCTACACTGGGTGCCCTACGCAAAAAAAAACATTGAATTATCATGTACAGTTATTCCACTAAACACATTACAGAATGCTGTTCGAGACTGTTTGGCAGCAACGACTATGTTTGACTGCTGATAGTGGCCACTCATGTGATTTCAGTAAGTTGAATTTTAAGCTATTATCTTCACCAAATTTCAGACCTGTATCTAAATTTATTAGGAAGTTACTGATGAAAAAAGAGTAGCTAGCTCTATTTCGTGTCAACCACTGGCTTACATTGCCCCGGGACAAATTTCAGGTTAGAACTGAAATTTTACATTTGATTAGTGATGCAAAGCTGGCTATAATGCCTAAACAAACAAACGTCATGGCGCAACAGCCCCGAAGAGCCATGGCCCACCAAGCGACCGCTGCTCAACCCGAAGGCCTGCAGATTACGAGGTGTCCTGTGGTCAGCATGGGGAATCCTCTCAGCCGTTATTCTTGGCTTTCTAGACCAGGGCCGCCATCTCACCATCAGATAGCTCCTCAATTATAATCACTTAGGCTGAGTGGACCTAGAACCACCCCTTAGATACAGGTAAAAATCCCCAACCTGGCCAGGAATCAGGATAAGAGACAGGTACGCTATCCCTATAATGTACGGCCGATGGCTATATTGCCTAACTGTACTGAATTCTGGAAGCAATGCTATGCTTCATAAAATTCATCCAATGGCAGCGAGTGTTGACCGGAGGATTGTGGGAGGGTAATGGTGGAAATTTTTTCTGTATTTGGTTATAAAAGTAAGATTCTTCCAAGGACAGCATTGGTTATGAACACATCTGTCCTCGCCAAGCATTTGAAGGTAATTCATATATTTTATCTTGCTGAATTAGGCCTATATGTTCCTCGCAGGTCCCTATACTCTTAGGATTTTACTCCATTTTCAGTCTGCTGTACAAACTTCTGGAGATTATCCATGCACAGAAGCAAGGTGAAAATCCGAAGGATAAAGACCAAGAGGAGGAAGAGGAGAGAGAATAGCAAAGAAAGGGGGGGGGGAAGAAAAGCCTCATTCATGAACAAGCTCTTCAGTGCATCGGTGACTATGAAATTTGCCGTCTTATAACTCAAATTCGCCACAACTCAACGAACAACTGTACTGCGCTAAAGACTGCACTGAAAAAGATTTGGCATAAAGGTAGTTTAAACAGGTTTCCTTTTTTTAGACATAAGGGAAATAAGCTATATAATTTGACTAGTATTCAGTGTCAGAAGTATGATACTGCTTTAAGTGTTTTATAGTGTATGAGCGAGTATTATAAAAGTTTACATCAAGCTCTTGGTCTATATATTACAGAGATCTCATCAAAACTGGACTAAAGAAACATGGGTAAGTAATTTGCATAACATTTTGTTGAATTTCGTTCAATCTGGAAAATTTTCTTGGATCCAGTGGATGTCCCTTTGATTGTCCCTTCTGATTTTTGAACTATAAACCGACAACTGACTACTCTATTCCCAGAAAAATCATATCAATGGACAGAATTAGTCCACAATAAGGCCTACCTCAACATATCAGAACCACAAGTTAAAGTTAAATGGAACTCTGCCCCATTGAGAAGTGTGATGATATCCGGCTCAATCCCGATAAAGGGAAACGTAATAAAAGTATAACGAAATATAACAAAACTTTTACATTAATAGATTTCCGAAAAGAATTCGTGAAGTATATACTCGAATTCATACTGTTCTGACATAAACCTGAAACACGATCTCTAAAGACTTCATGTCCTTCTCTCATCAAATTAGCAACATAGTCGCACAAGGGAAATACTGAACACTAAATCCACTTGTGTACAATACGAAACACTAAAAAAATGACAATATAATTCAAAGATAACCTTATTTTTATCTCTGATAGTATAGAATGTCAACGAAATTCATTTACAACTCAGCATTTCTGGCTGAAAGATAGCTTTGTTAATTATACTTACACTATCACAATTACTGTCACCGACCACTGCAACTATAATCGTTCCCCTGCTACCTAGCATCAATAGAGGCAATGCTGATTTTCAAAATTATCACATCACGAACACAACACCGGTTGACAAACTTGAGAACTTTACAGCCTTCGCATTAATGCCAACCTGACAAGAAAGTACGATTTATATCATAGCCAGAGACATCTACAGTTAAAGCCAGAAGGTACGCTTGGTAACGCTGTATATATCTGTCAAGCGGAGACCGAGAAAAAGGGAGTGTGTCTGATTTTGAATGACTTCACCCATATTCACTACATCTAGACCAACACGATGATTAAGATAAATGCATACTCTTCGTAAGATGGTACCGGTACTAAGAAACACACACATAAGTAAATGCGTTCACTGAAGTTAGAAATACACATTTTACATGAATAAAAAGAAATCACTTTAAGAACAGTGCTCACAAGCTCAATTATTGTGGAGCGTTGGCAGCTTCCTCCGCTTAATGTTTTAATCCTCACTGCTGACATACCGGTAACTCTTGTTCTTATTTAACACGACATTGGAAAATGCAGACAATAAACAATCTATCGCACCATTATTGTCATGCCCACAATGACGGCGTTCAAACCAGAACTGTTGATTGCCATCTCTTCCTAATGCAGCTTAGGATAGAGAGAACAGAAATTCTTTATAATTTTCACAATCCAGGTAGTCTTCGTATACCACTGTTCTGCAGACACACAAAACCCAAAATGCGATGGCACCTCTAACCCACCTTTGAAGTTCTTCAAAATAGGGATCACCAGTTTCATTACTCTGCAGGAGACCTAAACAAGTGTCACAGCTTATCCTTCTGGATATTGTCCTTAGTGTATACCCAGAAATGTACAGCATATTAGGCCTACCCCTGACATGTCAAAATGCCCACCAAAAAAATTCACACGATAAAAAGCGAATCTAACTTGCTTATTACTTTCATACTGAGCCCAAGATAATCTGACTTAATGGAATCAGACATTTCTAATTGGCTATGGATAAACCTCACTTTTCCGTACCATCACCACCACCAACGCAACCCAAAAACACCCTTAATCCTAATTTTCATCTCACTTTCCAGGACTTGAAGTGCAGTAACATTGAAGTTACAACCAATAAACTGTAAGTCCTGACTAAACCTTCTTTCTAAGTTATCACCTTGAAACTTTCTTGACTGTAAATAATTTGCTTTCACAATTCCGAACGAAACTTTTTGAGTAGGGCCTAACTCTTCTTCCTTTTAGAGCAAATAATAATAATAATAATAATAATAATAATAATAATAATAATAATAATAATAATAATAATAATAATAATAATAATAATAATAATAATAATAATAATAATAATAATAATAATAATAATAATAATAATAATTGTTTCGGGGATTCTGTGGAACGCAGAGATGAAAGAAGGTGCCGGCATGAATGGGGGGATTTATAAAAGACTGAAGGTTAATTTAAAACTTTAAAATTGGTGATTATAATTCTTCCTTTTTATTTTCCTCTCAAAGTTCACACTTTGCGTAACAAAATCAGGTACAAGGTATAGCTCGTGAGCTTGAGTAACACTATTAGAAAATCTCGAATAATCAGATAACAACAATTTAACAACCTGAGCTTGAAGCTCTCTAGTTGCAACTTTAACAAGAACCCTGCTGCTCCCTTCAACCCACACTCAAGGCGACGGAGCTGCAAATTTTACATCAGTAGCAAGACTGTCTTTGCTCTACACAGTTACTCTTCAGGAAACTATTCTCCAAAATTTTAACGTTCCAGGCCTATCAAAGGCACAGCTTACATTTAACAAAACAAACAGTAGACACTGATTTACCTCAAAAAGAAATTAACGAAGTTGACTTTAAAAGGGGTAACAAGTATCCAATCTACGTGCCCTTTGTTAAAAACAAAAGGTTGAAGTTACTGGCCGAAAATCAAAATGTCAGGAGGCGAACTCTCACACTCATTGCAATTCATATGAAAATACTTAAAACATCATTTGAGCTTATGGCCCGACGTTACGGACGCTAAGCATATACTAAGGAGCTGACTAGATGAAAATAAAATCTTAGGTTACAAAATTATGAGATCAGTTTGAGTTTTATGAAAACATGGTCACCTCAACTTCAAGTTGAAGGGGAATACATGAGGGTAACACTCTTTTGCACCAACCTTTGGGGGAACATCTTTCTTGCGCCACGACGGGCGACCCATCCATTGCACCGGCTGTTTCCCTTCTTCCGACTACATCACGTATGGGAATCAACTGAATGGATCATGCATTAAAAATGATGCTAAGTATCGGCAGCAACGTTTATCTCCATTAATCGGTCAATAATAAATTCATTACGCCTACATAATTTCCTATTAAGGTACATATCTCCATTCCGCGTTTCACTGTAAGCGTCAAAATATTCTCCGATTTGCTACACGATACCTCTCAGCGGTAACTAATGTGCATCAATAAAAAATATTTTTTACGTGAGATCGACTGGGAACCCGCATATTCTTTCATATAATTTACCAGCAATTCTATCTTTCTTTGAATATAAATAAAATTCATCACTCAAACTCATTCAACCAAAAATAATCCTGCAAGAATTCAATGTAAGCTGATCTGCTATAATAATAAAATTAATTGCAATAATAATAATTTAAATGTTTAAATTCTGTTTTATTCATGATCATGAATTGCTTTGGGATGAATTAATATATTGTACCGTTTTCATCGTCCTGATAACGGAATAAAGGATGTCATACGATGTTAAAAGTTTGCCATGCACGGTAATGAGATCGCAAAGATTATGTAATTGAGCCATACATCTAAAAAGAACGAATATATTATGTGAAATAGGCCGTGATTTCAGAATATATATAATACGGACGCATAAAATCAAGGAGGCCATGCATGTGACGGCAAAGATGTTCATTTGGCGAATTAAGTATGCCTAGGTCATGGAGTGAGACGTAAAGTTATAAAGGATTCATGCGGCCGTGATAAAAAATAATAGAAAGTTTTTAAAATTGTTAAAAAAGAGGAAGTGGGTGAACAATAAAAAAATTTGGTACGCAAAACTTCGAAGTAAATTTATCCACGAAAAAAAATAATACTCGCGGAAAGAAGAAGGGAGATATTTCAATTAATAAGAGCTGAAGAACCTGCACAGTGAAGAAATTTTAGAATTACGCCTATATCTGATCAAATATCGAGGCGGAAAGTCAGAAGAAGTTGAATAGTATCCGGACAGTAGTCGGAATATAGACCGAAGGCCGTTACGAAATACCAAGTCAAATTTAACGTATTATAGGTTGATTGGTTGGATAAAAAATTAAAAGCTAATTTGATGATTTTACCTGTTAAAATCTGTCACAAGGAACTGACATTGAATTTCTGACATAATAACCTGAAACAAAAATATAATCTAGATTCTTTGTAGAACATTCTGAAGGATATGGACGTGATATTAATTGTCATATTGGAAATGTTTCTTTCACATATGACTAACGGCTACAACATGAGAGGCTAAATCGGAGATGGAGCCGACTTTCCGACGTAGACCGCCCAGCTGTTCCTGCTAACCCGAGTTTTGAGACTACAACCTGATGGTGACGTAACGGATGTTGGGGACTTTCTACGCAGCTCTAAGCTGACAACATCGGAGCCTAACCCTGTCATCTAACATCAGCTGCCGCAAGCTAAGTTCCAAAGAATTATTTTATTATCTTGAAACTAATGTGTCGTGGACGTAGTATTTAAATATTTGTAGTGAACATTGGTATGTTGCTTGTTACGGAGTTCTTCGTGATGAAATCTCAGTCGATACTATCTTTACAATGAGATTATCCTAGTTGATTTATCATTATGGGAGTAGGTATTTCTTCCAGAGTTTATAATCAATATCATAGTATAAGAATGTTTATAATTGAACAAGGAGAGATTTAAAGTGATCTTTTCAACCATTATGGGATTGAAACAACGTATACAAAGAGACATATCCCAGACGTAATGTTTTAAAGAAGATAGTTGATTTCTGAGTAACTTAGATCTGGTTACTATTACGACGCGATGACATGTGAGTAAATATTAACTTGTTTAGTTTATACATGTGTTTCATTTACAGGATAACGTGTTCATGTGTATTACAAATGAAACTTAACCCAGAAATGTACCGTTGCAGTACATTAATGATACGTTAAGATGATTTGCCGCCTAGTTGGAAATGATAAATATTTACGTAGGAAAGTTAGGATTTGAGTGACATGTTGATGTGGTTTTACGAATAATTATTAGCTGAGATATATTTATGGGAATGAATGACGAGATATTATGATAATTAATATTGGTAAATGGAGAGATGGATATGCTTATGGATAATTTTGGTGGTAAATACGACGTATTACTGGCCAATTGTGATGTTTGACATATGCGGCAAGATATTAAAATGGTAATGCGAGATATTTTGGGTTAGTGGTACATGAATACAAATGAAATACATCGTAGATTTCGTACGTGGGTTACCGTAAACTGTCTTCAGATTAAATATCCAAATAAGAAATAAAAAAAGGGAAACTTGTTGTCTTCATAGAGAATATGTCAACGTTGTACTGAATATTATTTGAAGTTTGGTATCGAGAATGTATTTAATTGATAGAGCAACTTCATAATTTGAATCTCTACCACAATTAAATAAAATAGGTTACCAAATGCATTCCTACGAATTTTTTGATACTTGATTGGATATTGGTGAAACCATAAATCATGATAGGAATAATTTCTATTTGAACTACGATAATAATTGATCTTTATACGATACCTACATTTAATTTTAGGATGTTATGTGAATATTTCAACCAAATGACATGGTCAAAGTGACCAATATTTTTCATTTAATGATCGATATATACTTGAAATAGCCATTTTGAGCTGTTAAATACTTGGAACTTACTTGCGACTGCTGACGTTATAATAT
Source organism: Anabrus simplex (assembly GCF_040414725.1). Taxonomy (NCBI): domain Eukaryota; kingdom Metazoa; phylum Arthropoda; class Insecta; order Orthoptera; family Tettigoniidae; genus Anabrus; species Anabrus simplex. Next base: position 219,316,903 of record NC_090269.1, on the reverse strand, counting down.
TGGAAGATATACATTTGTTAGTGACAGAATATCAATTCAATATCGACGAAAATAAGCATTTTTAGAAAAAACAAGAGCAGATGGACTCAGATTAAGCATATTTATTATGAAGTTTACTAAGGGACTTAGATTTTTTAACCCATATTCATTTTTTCTGCTTATCAATTAATTGTCATTATTATTATGAGATAATTAATTTCAGAGAATATTAAACTACATCTTCAACAGATAGAATATGTACCCACGATTTATGTGATTAAGAGAATTTATTTTTATGATGCGGATAATAAGTGCAAGAGGATCAGTTGAATCAGATTGTAGAGAGATTAAATTAAAATTTTTCCATATAGAGAGGAGGAAGATAATTGATGTAAATAATTGTTATCAGATTTTCTTTTATGATTCTAGAATCATGGAATAAACTATAGATTGTTCAATTTAGAGGTTATTATTGAAGATAGGCTAATATCATTATGGTATAGATGATTTTGAATTAATTAATTTAAACAAATTTCTTTTCTTTTCTTTTCTTTTCTTTTCTTCGAATCATTGGACTTGGACAACTTGACATTGATTCCGGTGGATGGATGGTATCGGTGGTAATTTATTAAAAAGGAAATGCGGTTTCCCAATTGACCTCACGTAAAAATAATACTATTCACAGATGCATTTTAATAATTCCTGAGAGGTGTCGCGTGGCAATTTAAGGATTATCCTATCAATAAATGTGATAAGAGAAATGAAGATTGCGATATCGCTTAAATTTTATGATGCGGTTGCTGTTTATTCAATGAATGTTAGAAGCGAGCATAGCTACCGACACTTAGCATCGTTTTTTATTAAATGCATTGGTCCATTTAATGATCCGTAGAAGTGATGATTGGATGAGTGGAAAATAGCCGGAGCAAATGATGGGTCGCCCAATATGGTGCAAGAAAGAAACCCCCTCAGGATAGTGCAATATTGATATAATATTTAATTACATTCAACGTATCTTCATTCAAAAGATAAACCAACAAAGACTTTGATTGAGCTCAAAACATTCTTTCGTTAAAGAATTATGTTTCTCATAACATCAAGCAAAGAAAAGTTTACGAAGTCTCATAAGTCGTAATTATCAATCTCATTAAGTAGCAATATTGCTGAATATTCATGAAATTAAAGTGTCAAGAAAGTTAAAATATGAATAAAAGCATAATACACTGACTGACAGAGCAAATGCAACACCAAGAAGGAGTGGTTCGAAAGGGATGAAAGTTGGGGAAAAAAACAGAGACGGCACGGACGAATAATTGATGTTTATTTCAAACCGATATGCAGGTTACACAATGCGCACGGCATCGACTCAGTAGGATGTAGGACCACCGCGAGCGGCGATGCACGCAGAAACACGTCGAGGTACAGAGTCAATAAGAGTGCGGATGGTGTCCTGAGGGATGGTTCTCCATTCTCTGTCAACCATTTGCCACAGTTGGTCGTCCGTACGAGGCTGGGGCAGAGTTTGCAAACGGCGTCCAATGAGATCCCACACATGTTCCATTGGTGAGAGATCCGGAGAGTACGCCGGCCACGGAAGCATCTGTACACCTCGTAGAGCCTGTTGGGAGATGCGAGTAGTGTGTGGGCGGGCATTATCCTGCTGAAACAGAGCATTGGGCAGCCCCTGAAGGTACGGGAGTGCCACCGGCCGCAGCACATGCTGCACGTAGCGGTGGGCATTTAACGTGCCTTGAATACGCACTAGAGGTGACGTGGAATCATATGGAATAGCGCCCCATACCATGATGCCGCGTTGTCTAGCGGTAGGGCGCTCCACAGTTACTGTCGGATTTGACCTTTCTCCACGCCGACGTCACACTCGTCTGCGGTGACTATCACTGACAGAACAGAAGCGTGACTCATCGGAGAACACGACGTTCCGCCATTCCCTCATCCAAGTCGCTCTAGCCCGGCACCATGCCAGGCGTGCACGTCTATGCTGTGGAGTCAATGGTAGTCTTCTGAGCGGACGCCGGGAGTGCAGGCCTCCTTCAACCAATCGACGGGAAATTGTTCTGGTCGATATTGGAACAGCCAGGGTGTCTTGCACATGCTGAAGAATGGCGGTTGACGTGGCGTGCGGGGCTGCCACCGCTTGGCGGCGGATGCGCCGATCCTCGCGTGCTGACGTCACTCGGGCTGCGCCTGGACCCCTCGCACGTGCCACATGTCCCTGCGCCAACCATCTTCGCCACAGGCGCTGCACCGTGGACACATCCCTATGGGTATCGGCTGCGATTTGACGAAGCGACCAACCTGCCCTTCTCAGCCCGATCACCATACCCCTCGTAAAGTCGTCTGTCTGCTGGAAATGCCTCCGTTGACGGCGGCCTGGCATTCTTAGCTATACACGTGTCCTGTGGCACACGACAACACGTTCTACAATGACTGTCGGCTGAGAAATCACGGTACGAAGTGGGCCATTCGCCAACGCCGTGTCCCATTTATCGTTCGCTACGTGCGCAGCACAGCGGCGCATTTCACATCATGAGCATACCTCAGTGACGTCAGTCTACCCTGCAATTGGCATAAAGTTCTGACCACTCCTTCTTGGTGTTGCATTTGCTCTGTCAGTCAGTGTAAAATTAAAAGAGGTTAAAATCAAAATTGAATTTCATCAAAAGGCCTTATTATCCCTTCATCAAGTGATTAATCTTCTCATTCTTCTTTGTTTGGTTTTCAATTGTAACGCTAGCAGAGAAAGCAAAGTTCCAAATATTATAGTTTCAAATGGCTATTCTAAATATATTCTGATGCATAAAAATATCAATCAGTTTCACCATGATACTGGATAAATATATCTTTATTATTTCCTAAGAAATAGATGTTGGTATTGCCTAATAATAAATTATAACCATATATCAGGTCTTACATCTATCGAGGTTCACGATCGCATCTAAGTTCAATTACTATCTCATGGAATTCTAGAAAATATTGTTGATGACACTTATTTACTTGTCAATGGCAGAGACATAAATTAAGAAAATTCTTCCTCCTATCAAATCATGGCATCGACAACAAAATACCAAACAAGACTCATTACAACATGTGAAATCCTCCTAGAAGAAATCAGGTTTACACTTTAATATTTATTATTTGGAAATTTTATTCTGATGACTGTATATGGTTATCAGCCTACGGATTCTGTAAAGTATTTCACCGTATGAATATCCTATCAACCCAAAAACATCTTATGCCGCTATTACAGTCATACCCCAAACACATCAATTATAATCAATGGTTAGTATCAAGTCACGTAATTACTACCAATAAATCGCCAATATATCTCTCTCTCCATGTTCCAACCCTAAACATTATAACTTTGCATTATTCATATCAACATACATATCCCTCATTATATTTTTAGTTATAATCTCTTCATTACGACGTATATACTCTTAATTACACATATAAATATCAATCATTTCTCCTTTAGCGGCGTATCGTCTCGTTATTCTATTATCAAATGACAATGAGGCATTAATGTGTTAAATTTCTATACAAATATACACTGACTGACAGAGCAAATGCAACACCAAGAAGGAGTGGTCAGAACTTTATGCCAATTGCAGGGTAGACTGACGTCACTGAGGTATGCTCATGATGTGAAATGCGCCGCTGTGCTGCGCACGTAGCGAACGATAAATGGGACACGGCGTTGGCGAATGGCCCACTTCGTACCGTGATTTCTCAGCCGACAGTCATTGTAGAACGTGTTGTCGTGTGCCACAGGACACGTGTATAGCTAAGAATGCCAGGCCGCCGTCAACGGAGGCATTTCCAGCAGACAGACGACTTTACGAGGGGTATGGTGATCGGGCTGAGAAGGGCAGGTTGGTCGCTTCGTCAAATCGCAGCCGATACCCATAGGGATGTGTCCACGGTGCAGCGCCTGTGGCGAAGATGGTTGGCGCAGGGACATGTGGCACGTGCGAGGGGTCCAGGCGCAGCCCGAGTGACGTCAGCACGCGAGGATCGGCGCATCCGCCGCCAAGCGGTGGCAGCCCCGCACGCCACGTCAACCGCCATTCTTCAGCATGTGCAAGACACCCTGGCTGTTCCAATATCGACCAGAACAATTTCCCGTCGATTGGTTGAAGGAGGCCTGCACTCCCAGCGTCCGCTCTGAAGATTACCATTGACTCCACAGCATAGACGTGCACGCCTGGCATGGTGCCGGGCTAGAGCGACTTGGATGAGGGAATGGCGGAACGTCGTGTTCTCCGATGAGTCACGCTTCTGTTCTGTCAGTGATAGTCACCGCAGACGAGTGTGACGTCGGCGTGGAGAAAGGTCAAATCCGACAGTAACTGTGGAGCGCCCTACCGCTAGACAACGCGGCATAATGGTTTGGGGCGCTATTGCGTACGATTCCACGTCACCTCTAGTGCGTATTCAAGGCACGTTAAATGCCCACCGCTACGTGCAGCATGTGCTACGGCCGGTGGCACTCCCGAAACTTCAGGGGCTGCCCAATGCTCTGTTTAAGCAGGATAATGCCCGCCCACACACTGCTCGCATCTCCCAACAGGCTCTACGAGGTGTACAGATGCTTCCGTGGCCGGCGTACTCTCCGGATCTCTCACCAATGGAACACGTGTGGGATCTCATTGGACGCCGTTTGCAAACTCTGCCCCAGCCTCGTACGGACGACCAACTGTGGCAAATGGTTGACAGAGAATGGAGAACCATCCCTCAGGACACCATCCGCACTCTTATTGACTCTGTACCTCGACGTGTTTCTGCGTGCATCGCCGCTCGCGGTGGTCCTACATCCTACTGAGTCGATGCCGTGCGCATTGTGTAACCTGCATATCGGTTTGAAATAAACATCAATTATTCGTCCGTGCCGTCTCTGTTTTTTTCCCCAACTTTCATCCCTTTCGAACCATTCCTTCTTGGTGTTGCATTTGCTCTGTCAGTCAGTGTATATATTCACTCCTTCCTGAAAAAGAAATGCATGTATGAACAAATCAGGTTCATATTTACTTACATGTGGTCACGAACTGGCAATAACCAAGTTTTAATTAACTCCACTCCGCATTACAGTTAGATTATATCACATTATGTGTAACACTTCTCTTTGGTAATCGTCGAAACATCGTTTTTCAATCTCTCCACTATAAGCATACCTACATAAGGATATTGGTTTACGTAATCGAAGATTACCTTCATCCATGGTTTTAAAGCAATTATGATAATTTCCTTGCAAAGACACTGCACATTGAAATCAAATCTCGAAGATATAAATTACGATTTCACCAAATCACATTACTAATCTCTACGCACTATATCTTAAATGTAAGCATTTATGGCTGCTTTGAATAAATAAAACTGCTTGGAAATTAGCTTTTATCTGCTGGCGTTACTGGACTGGGCTAGACTCCAATTCGGTCATCTTTGGTTCCCTGGCCGGCTCCAGGTGATATCTGCGTCATATAGGAGCAGTGGCAACGAGTTACGGGCTTGTAGAATCAGCTGGCACGGTGTCCATCAGTCGTCAGCCCCATTTCCGATTTAGTTATTCATGTCGAGGCCGTTGTTCGTATGTGATAAAAACATATTCAATACCATCATTAGTATCACAATTCAGTCTTTCAACAAATTTTCCTGTATCTAAATTATAATTTGAAACAGGTTATTCTACCAAAATTCAATGACAGTTTTCAGTTATAAGCTTTGTAATAGTACTCTAGTTAACTTCTAGCCTTTCGTACATATGTTTTGAGTTGGCGATATCTTATTTTCTTTAGGTAACTCGCGTCAACTTTCGATTTGAGCTTCGGTCTTCGATAATTTAATTATTCTTCTCTTTTCTTTAAGTTTTCCTCCTCGTTAACCTTGATATATTGTTGTAGGTTGGCGTAATTTCTTTAAAATATTACTCGATGTTCTAATTATTCTTCAAATCTTGCTCCGTAGATACTTCCTCCTTCTTTACGTGACGAATTTTGCGTGAATAATTTCGTTTCGATGCTCAACGTATTGTGATTGTTCACTTTGTCATATTAACAATTTAAAACATTCTGCATTTTTGTTAATCACGGCCGCGTGGATTCAATAGGTCTGAATGTCTTACTTCCTGACCATGGCTTATTTGATTCGTTAAATTGGTATTCTTTTCGACACGTTCACGTTTTCTTTGGTTCTATGTGTCCGTATTTTTATTATAACGTAATCACGGCCTATTTAATTCTGTATGTCCGTACTTTCTTCAGATGTATTGCTCTACTATATAATCTTTGTCATTTTATTACGGTGCATGGCAAACATTGATGTTGTAATACCTCGTTTTTCATATGATCAGGGCAATGAAATGGTACATTTTACCTCCCTGCCACAGGTAAATAAATGTACTACTCGCAGTATATTTATTTCAATTTCGTTCCTTTTTATAAATGGAGCTTTTCATTGACCTGCTTTAATTAATTCGTCCTGAATATTTTTGGAATTGTAGATTGTATTTTATTCATGATCTTTTTCATAATATCGTATAAGTCTGGAGGCATTTTATTCGTTTGTGTACGTTCCAGTCAATTTTTCACTCACATAAGCGTTATTGCCTAGTACTTTCTTTAATATGTAAGGACCATCATATAAATGAACAAATTTTGGAAATATTCGCTCTGAAACATTAGAATTTGGTGCCTTTTTAATCATTATCAGTCATTAGCTTTAAATGGAAGATGGAATATTTTGTTTCGAACCCTTCTACGTAATCTGTCAGCTTGTTCTCTAAGTCTGGCATTAACCATTTGGTTGATTTTTGTACTGCTGGGCTTCAGTTCATCATTTTTCCCTGGGATTTTATCCCGTGATCTTGTTGGTTGTTCGTTTAAACGTACGAGACTCGGTATCTAATTGGTTGACTAGTGAATTGTTATTCATACATTCTTCAAATATACTTATTACATTAATCCATTTCTAATGGCTCTGAGAACAGTAAATTCTGCAGTACTTCGATATCTCTCGGATGCATCGTTCCACGGGATTGGCTGACGGGTGCCTTACAGAACATAGTATATGCTTTATTTCCAAGATATGCATTGTTTCTTGAAACTCAACTGATGTGAACTGGGTTCCTCTATCTGTCAGTATTTCTTTTGGCTTTCGTATTCTAATTTTATTTATTGTTTTAGCACTTGCCTAGTTGTAGCTCTCTGAATCGGTTTAAATACTACGAATTTTGAAAAGATATTCATGGTGACAATTATATATTTATATCCTATAGTAGCTGGTGGTAGTTTTCCGAAAATATCCACTGCAAAAATTTCCCTAGGGATTGTTGGTAATATAGCAACTAGTTCATGCTTAGTTAGGAATGAATTATGCTTTGTCCCCTTACACGTATCAAATGTCTTAATAACATTTCTGACGGTTCTCCTGATTCCTTTCCACGTGAACCTTTCCAATATCGATGTCACTACCTTCTCCATTCCCCCGTATCCTATTACTCTGTGGGTATGTCAAATGATTCCTTTTTGCAGGGAATGTGGTACCACTATCCTTATCCTATTCGAATCCTTGCTGATATATTTCATTAGTATCCCATTTTTCAATACGTATTGATTACTTCTATTCAGTTGTCTCTTGTTCTGCATGTCAATCTGTTCTATTCTCGTAATTTCTAATGCTAACGTTTCGTCTGATCTCTGCAATAACGCGATATCCCTCAATTTTTCCAAGAATTCTTCATCCTGCTTTATTAGTTCAATTTGATGTACAACTTCTCTCCTTTCCACAGGATTTCTACTTAGCGCCTCGGCAAGAATATTATCTTTTCCACTACAATGTTCGATTTTGATATTAAATTGTTGAGTAAATAGAATCCACCGTGTAATTCTCTCACTTAACATCGCTGCTTTAATTCCGAATTGCAAAGCTTTATGATCAGTTCGGATCGTTACTGGAAAACCGTATTTGATTTTCTTACATTGCTGCAGGGCATAAATAATTGCTAACAATTCCTGCTCAGTTGTGGTATAACTTAGCTCGTGGTTGCGCAACTTTCGGCTGACAAATGCTGAATAAGTTCGACTTTCACTATTATTTGTCGTTTCTTGATACAAATAAGCACCTATCCCCATATTAGAAACATCTGTTTGTATTATGAACTCTCGGGTATAGTCTGGATATCCCAACTTCACGCTATTCGCTAGTAACGCTTCCATTGCAAGAAATGCTTCCTCTGTCTGATCATTCCATTTCCATTTATTATTTGCCTTCATAGTTCCTGTAATTGTGCTGCTGTTTCTGTGTATCGTTTACAATGAATTGCGAAAAATTGCGTCATTCATAAAAATTGCCTGACCTGCTTAATTCGCGTCGGGGTAGGAATTTCGCATATTGCTTGAATTTTCACCGGGTTTGGCTTTACTCCATCTCCGTCAGTTATGTGTCCGACAAAAAAATTCTCTACAAAATTTTGATTTAGCTAAGTTGATTTAAAACCTGTGTTTTCCAAATTTTCTTGTTTGCTATTTGCTTTACGTCGCTCCGACGCAGATAGGTCTTATGGCGACGATGGGATAGAAAAGGCCTAGGAATTGGAAGGAAGCGGCCGTGGCCTTAATTAAGGTACAGCCCCGGCATTTGCCTGGTGTGTCCAAATTTTCTAGTAGCTGGTTAAGTTTGATGCAGTGGTCGTCGAAAGTCTCACTTGCAAAGATCAAGTCATCTATGCAGCATGTTACATACTCCTTCACCTCGGGCAGTAAAGTTCTATCTAAAACTCTTATCAATACAGCACACCTGTTTTTCAACCCGAATGGCAATCTGCAGTATGCGTAGGTCTGGTTGTTAAACATGAACCCTCTTAAAAGTATTGATTTATCTCCAATATTATATCGTGAAATGACGATATAAAATCTAAGTTAGTGAAATATCTCATGCCCTTGAATTTCTTTATTATTTCCTTGATGTTTGGATCTTGATCGTATTCTGTATTAATTTTTCGTTTAATTTCCTGTCATCGAGACACACCGTTAACATTCCGCTACTTTTCTTTACTAGGACAAATGGATTTTGATAAGGTGTTTTTGTTTTAATTATTAACCATCATCCATCATTTCTTGAATAATCCTCTTTACTTCCTGAAAATATTTCTCGGGTATGGCGTACAGTTTTCCTTTTTATGGTGTCCAATAGTTCATGATAATTTTATATTTGAAATGTAGTATTTGCCTTGTTTATCTTTAAATATTTCTGAATATTTTTCTATTAATCACATACATCTTCTGTTTTTCTTTGGTATTTAACTTAGTATCAGCGATCTTTTTCCAAATTTCTGGTTCTTCCTTTTCATCATCAACCATCAAAATCCTTTCTAAGCTATGTATGATTCCTTGCTCTTCCTCAGTCTCACTTAGTTGTGTATTTTCTTCCATTTGCTTTCGTGTTTCAAATCCTTCAAATTTCATATGTTCCAAATTTTCCGCCTTTTCATTCAGGTTGATTCCTTCTTTCGTTATCATTCCACTATCCTCGATAACAGGGAATCTTATTTCCTGCTTCTTCAGATCTATGGTCATTTCTGTAATTATCATGAAATCGATTCCAAGGATTACATTATACTTGATTTTATTCATAAACATAAATGGTAGATCAAATATTACTCTGCCAATCTTTATCTTTAAGTAAGTTTGTATTTTACATTAAACTGATTTATCCGGTGTGATTCTTCTTATCTTTGCGCGACTGGTATTATGGGCAACCTTTCCTTCTGATTAATTTAATCAAATAATGCTGTTGATATTACGCTCATGCTTGCCCCAGAATCGATTAGACAGTGCATCTTCAGGCCATTTATTCGTGCGGTAATGATAGCCAAGTGCACTTTATTTTCTTTTTTTTCTGCGGTTCCTCCAATAATTCGTCTAGATCAATGTCCCAGGATTCAATTTGCAATATATATGCCACCTTTTAATTTTGCTATTTAATTCATCCCAAGTACTGTCTTTTCCTATTTCTAATTTATAATGTGCGTTTTTAATTTCGGGAATCCAATTCATATGTTTGGGCTTCCGGATTCAATTTCTGCTCCTCTCTCTCTTTTCTTTTATATTCTTGAAGATCTAAACTCTCAGCTCCTTCTAAATCCCCGTTTATATTTCTGTCCTTGATTGGTTCCCCCATTTTTCTCTTGGTTTTCTCTTCTTAATTCCTGTACGAATTGCCTATTTCTATTTTCCCTATTGTTATATCTATTCACCTCCGCTCCTCGACACATCAGTATTCGCCTATAACTGCCTCTATCTCTTCCGTTTCTATATTAGCTGTGTGGTCGATAATAAGGCAAAAATCTTCCATCTTCATTTTTCCTTCTGGCATCGTAACCATTCTGACTGCATCTGCATCGGCTTTGTTCAATCATCCTTCCTTTATCACCGCTATATTCCCTGTTTCTGGGGTTTCTTTCACTATGTCTTTTCTCAGCGATTTTCTCTGACTCTCTTCCCAGTTTAATACATTTATATCTTCCTGATTACTCGTGCTTCTGTTGATCCTTGATGTTGTATGACTCGATGCCATGTCTAGCTGTCCCAGTATACTTTCCATTTCGATCGCCAATGTTAAATTTGCGGCCGCCAGTAACCTCTGGGTGTCTGGAGGGAATTGTTTCTGTATTGTCTTTATTGCTTCCAGTTCGCTAGATGCTGAATCCAGGTCCTGGAATCTGTGGAATTGATATGAAAAGTAATCGCTATACCTAGTGTGTCCCGTTGAAGATTATATTTTTGAATATAACTCCAGCCTAAGATTTTGCTGAATCTCGGGATTCCAGAAACGTTTTAGAAATGCAACCTTGAATTCTTCGTAGTCATGAAAGGTATATTTAAAGGCTTGGTACCACAAGTTTCGATTTGCATCCAAGTGCTTCTCGATTACCCTTAGTTCCTTTTCATCGGATATCTTATTTTCTCGGAAATATTCCTCCACCTCACGCAAGAATCACTTCGGTGACATAGCTGCGGAGTTACCAAAGTGTTTAGGTCTGTCAACATAAGTCTTTATAATGTTTATGATAACTGGACTTCCATTTCCGTTGTTTCCTACCATCACGTCCTTATTACTTTGGCCTGTTTCACTAGATATTGTCGGTGTTCCCTCTCTTTCATTTATATGTATGTCTACAATCATTTGCTCATTCAATTGTTTCGACATTTCCAACTTCGTCGTCTGGATTTCACCTTTGATGCTCTGAATTTCTTTTCTCACCTCATCTATTCTCTGTTCTGTTCCACCTATCTTCTTCTCCGTTTCATTTTTGTTCTTTTTCATCTCTTCATTTATAACCTTCGTCTCCGATATGGTCGCGTGCTAGAATAAAATTATTTCCCAACGTCTTGTTTGCCGTTAGCACATTGTAATTTATATTTTTCAATTTCTCATCATACTGATTCCATTTTTCTTGAGAATCTACTCTCATCGTCTCCATATTATCCGTTAATTTCTTAATTTCGTCTTCTTTCAATCCTTGGATGTAAATTTTACTGTCAATCCCCGCTAATTTTATTTATTTCATCATAGATCTCTTTATTCTTATCTTCCATTTTCACCGTCATTTCAGTTCGAAGATCGTTTAATCCGGTTTTCATCTGGGAAATTTCTTTTTCAATTTTACCATTTCCTGCTCTTATCATCTCTTCCTGCCTCTTCTCCATTCTTCTTAACTCTTCCAACTGGTTTCGATGCCTTCTTGTTTCTATTGGTATTCCACTTGTTTTCTCTGGTATTCTTCATGTCTCTGATTATATTCCTCTTGCTTCTGTTGGTACTCTTCTTGAAATTTTCCAAATATCTCTTCTAATTGCCTTTTCTGTGTTTCCTCTTGTTTCCTCATAATTTCCTTTCTATTATTCCCTTATATTCTCCTTTCGTCTTCTGTAACTCCTCAGTTATCTTATTTATCTGCTCATCCTTTTTCTTAAACTCCTCCTTCTGCTCTCGTTTTGCCTTTTCTACCTACTCAATTATTCTATTTATCACCTAATCCTTTCCCTGTAATTTCTCTCCCTGCCCCTTCTGATATTCCTCCTATTGCGAAAGGAGCTGATTTATACTTGTCATCTTAATGTTTATTATTATTCAACCTCACTAAAGTTTATATTTCTCTAATAGTTTATAACTTATAATCACTAGAATTATATCAATTTTTTCAATCAATGTGGGACTGACAACCTGACCTCCCCCGATAACCAGCCATTCTACTGTCCCAGTCATTCAAGAAATTCAATATACGCACTTTTGATATTTTAAAATTATCAACCTATTAACTATTCTTATCTCAACATAATATGATATGATGATCTAAATTAACATTATAAATTGTCTTAACCTATTAATTATTTAAATTATTATTGCAATTTTAGTCATTATTATTATCCATCTCTTCTTCAGCTCCTCTTTCACATTCATATGACTTCTTGCCTAACTCTCAACTTCTTCTTCTTTTTGGTTTCTTCCATAAGTATCTAATCTCAAATAATCATTTCTTCTTTGCATCAATGCTGGTCATTATTTTTTTATATATAGATATCCTTCATCATCATTTTTATACAAAAACTCCCACGCCAAGTATCCTCAATCTTGACGCATTATCAGGCGCAAATTCAATGTACCCAACAGTCATCTTGTAATTAGGCTGGGCGTCCTCAGTGTTGTTCCAATATTTGGGCTTCCGATCTAATGCTTAGGCTAGGCATCCTCAGTCTTGCTCCAACGGTGGGCGCCAATTTAATCTTGCGCCCATCATTTATTTTTTAAACTATGCTGGGCTTCCTCAGTTTTGATCCACTGTTGGGCGCCAATATAATCCACCATCCTTTGGGGGAACATCTTTCTCACGCCACAACGGGCGACCCATCCATTGCACCGGCTGTTTCCCCTCTTCCGACTACATCACGTATTAGAATCAACTGAATGGATCATTCACAAAAAGTGATGCTAAGTATCGGCAGCAACGATGTTTCTCCATTAATCGGTCAATAATAAAGTCATTACGCCTACGTAATTTCCGATTAAGGTAAATATCTCCATTCCGCGTTTCACTGTAAGCGTCATAATATTCTCCGATTTGCTACACGATACCTCTCAGCGGTAACTAATGTGCATCAATAAAGTATATTTTTTACGTGAGATCGACTGGGAACCCGCATATCCTTTCATATAATTTACCAGCAATTCTATCCTTCCTTAAATATCAATAAATTCATCACTCAAACTCATTCAACCAAAAATAATCCTGGAAGAATTCAATGTAAGCTGATCTGCTATAATAAAGAAATAAATGGCAACAATAATAATTTAAATGTTTAAATTCCGTTTTATTCACGATCATGAATTGCTTTGGGATGAATCAATATATTGATATAATATTTAATTACATTCAACGTATCTTCATTCAAAGGATAAACCAACAAAGTCTTTGATTGAGCTCAAAACATTCTTTCGTTAAAGAATTATGGTTCTCATAACATCAAGCAAAGAAAAGTTTACGAAGTCTCATAAGTCGTAATTATCAATCTCATTAAGTAGCAATCTCGCTGAATATTCATGAAATTAAAGTGTCAAGAAAGTTAAAATATGAATAAATCATAAGTAAATAAAATTAAAAGATGTTAACATCAAAATTGAATTTCATCAAAAGGCCTTATTATCCCTTCATCAAGTGATTAATCTTCTCATTCTTCTTTGTTTGGTTTTCAATTGTAACGCTAGCAGAGAAAGCAAAGTTCCAAATATTATAGTTTCAAATGGCTATTCTAAATATATTCTGATGCATAAAAAATATCAATCAGTTTCACCATGATACTGGATAAATGTATCTTTATTATTTCCTAAGAAACATTAAAGCTCGGCGGCAGAATTTTGTTGGACCATCATCATTTTTTGAGGGCACAGGCATTGTGGAGAGGTTGAGGGGCCAGCGGCGTAAAGATATTCATGGCATGTATAAGCCACTGTGTGTTATGTTAGCAGGAGACGGGAGCGTGGTAATGGCCAAGGTAAGGACAGGATGGCAGTTTAACTGATCGGGGGAGGTTTACAAAAAATAATTACACACAAAGGAAACAGATTCCAAGGACAGAAGGCCTTAAAGGTGAAACCCCTCAAAAAATATAATCTTCCTATTTCTTTCAAAATTATATGAAGCAAGTTAACACAGAAATTACACCGGTTTCACCTGTGACAGGTGAACCCTAAATATCCTCTCGGTGGCTGGATTGCTTAACAATAAGGTAACGGGAGTAAGGAAATCGAGAATGATACACGTCCCATGAAATCTGGGGGCAAGCTTGCCCGCGGGAACAAAATCCTTGACCATCACCTGGTCACCTACCTTCAAATGGGTGGGTCTCCGTCCACGATCATATCTTTCCCTAACCTTTTTATAAGACTCTTTAAGGTTGGCTTTAGCCTTCTTCCAAAGATCTTTAATGTTATCTGGGTCTATTGTCTCAGGTAGAATGTCACTCAGAGACCAGAGGTTAGAGAACGGCGTGTTGGGAACAAACTTGAACATCAGCGAAGCTGGCGTAAACTTATGAGATTCATGAACCGCCGAGTTCAAAGCAAAAGCTAACCAATGCAGGGACGTGTCCCACCTGGAATGATCTTCATAATGATAGGCAATAAGCGCGGACCTGAGATTACGATTAACCCGTTCAGCCAGAGATGGTTGAGGGTAATAAGCAGAAGTTGTCACATGAGAGATGGACAGGTCAAAGCAGAATTTACGAAATAAATTAGATGTAAAAGCCTTAGCATTATCAGACACAATATATTGACACGGGCCAAAAGAAGCAAAGATAGAATTTAGACAAGTAATGGTGGACTGAGCGGTAGCCAGCTTAGTCGGAAATAACCAGGAAAATATTGTAAAACCATCTACACATACAAAGATGAACTTGTTGGCATTTCCCTTCGACTGGGGGAAGGGTCCTACATAATCAATATACAGACGTTCCATAGGGCGCGACGCTTGGTGAGAAGACAACAGGCCTACCTTGGTGGACATGGTGGGTTTACTAAGCAAGCAGGATTTACAAGCTTTTACTAGTTCACGGATTTCACCGTCCATACCCTTCCAGATGAACCTTTCACGAATCTTTTCACGAGTTTTAAAGATTCCAAGATGCCCCCCTAATGGGGTCTCATGATAGTACTTGAAGATCATAGGTACAATAACAGCTGGAACGACAACTTTCATCACCTTATCATGCCTCGAAGGGCAACATAAAACACCATTTCTCAGTACGTAAGGGACAACATGTTCCCCAGAAGAAAGAGTTTCCATAATCGGAGCCAGCGTCGGATCTTCACGTTGGTATTTCTCGATATCCCTAAAGAGCATGGGAGCATCTGTTAAGATGGCATTAACCTCAGATAGTGTGGACTCGGGAGGTGATGAACTATCGACCGGTTCATGGGTCTCGCCGTCGTTGGAAAACATACGGCTGAGTCCGTCTGCAACGACATTTTCGGTACCTCTGATATGCCTGACATCGAGTTGGAAGGCAGAAATACGGATGGCCCAACGGGCTATACGACCAGTACGACGCGGCCTACCTAAGACCCAGCTTAAGGCTTGATTATCCGTCTCCAGGTCGAACTTGACATGTTCCAGATAGAGACGGAACTTTTCTAAGGCAAATAAGACTGCCAAACTTTCGAGCTCATAGATAGAATACTTGGCTTCTTGAGCCGATAGAGTCCTAGATGCATAGGCGATGGGTCGCCTCCCTACTTCAGTCTCTTGAAGAAGGACTGCAGCTACCGCCGACGACGACGCGTCGGTTTGGACGACGAATTTCTTCGAGAAATCAGCCATAGCAAGGACAGGGGCATTACAGAGAGCTAATATAAGATCTTCAAAAGCGGCTTGTTGAGAAGGACCCCACTCAAGCGAAGTTAGGAATAAACTTCCTGAAGAAATTCACCATACCAATGAACCTGGTCATACCTTTGATGTCCTTGGGAGGTTTAAAATCACGGATGGCCTGTGTTCTAGAATGATCGACTGCAACACCATCAGGTGACACAATATGCCCTAGGAATGACATGGAAGGCTAAGGAAAGGCAACCTTGGACAACTTAACAGTTAACCCAGCCTTACGAATGCGATTGAGAACTTCTCGCAGGTGATCTAGATGTTCTTCAAATGCCTCCGAAAATACGACGACATCATCCAGGTAGTGATACAAGTACTCAAATTTCATGTCAGAGAAGACCCTATCTAGCAGTCTAGTGAGTACGGCTGCTTCCGTGGGGAGCCCGAAGGGCACGCGGTTGTATTCATACAAATTCCAATCCGTGGCAAACGCTGTAAGGTGTTTAGACTCTTCGGCTAGGGGAATTTGATTGTAGGTCTGATTCAGGTCCAAGATAGTAAAGAACTTGGCCTTACGAAACCATGAAAAGCAAGAATGAACGTCGGGAAGGTGCACATTTTGTAACACCACCTTCCGATTGAGAGCCCTGTAATCAATGACAGGCCTGAAGCCCCCTTGGGGTTTCGGGACTAGAAAAATAGGTGAAGAATACGCCGACTTAGAGGGCCGAATAATACCATCCTTCAACATTTGATCAATGATTTCCTTCAGAGCCTTCATTTTAGGTGGAGACAGCCTATATGGTGGAAAACGGACAGGAATCGAATCCGTGACCTCAATTTTGTATTCGATAAGGTCAGTAACACCAAGAGTATCAGAGAACACCTCTGGAAACGACTGACACAACTTACGAATACTGTCAGCCTGCTCCTCAAGTAGATGTCTAAGGTCTAACAACATCTCATCCTGGGTAGGCGAAATAGATGAACATGATGCAGAATTACATTTCAATAATGGGATTTTACAATTAGACGCAAATTTGAAAGTGCACGACCTACTCTGAAGATCGAGCACAAGACCAGTGTGAGAAATGAAGTCAGCTCCCAATATAATGGGGCAAGACAAGTGCTTGGCCACAACCAATTTAATTTTCCAAGTAAATTTAAAAATACGAATTTTGACATTTACAGAACCTAGAATTTCTAATGGAGGTGAATGAGCCGAAACATATTGGACCGAAGACGAACAATAGTCAGGAAGCTTACAAACAGATTTCAATTTTGAATACCATTCAGCCAAAATAATAGAACAAACACTGCCTGAATCTAATAGAGCTGTTATAGGCTCATTATTTAACTCAATTTTGAGAAAAGGTACGGGTGCGGGGGTATCCGCCGCAATCCTATGACATTCTTTGGGGCATTCAAAAGATGAATTTGAGGACTGAATTTTCCCTGAATTTTCGACCTGTTTACCAGGGGCTGAGCCTCGGGAAGATGGATTAGTCGACTCAGCCAAAGCCACTAGTCACTTTATATTATTGGCATTGATGGAAGTTGCACTAGAAGTTGAGCAGGAGGGGGTGCTATTTGAATTTGGGTAATTCTTGGCGATATGTGAGAAAGCCCCACATTTAAAACAGCCTTGTGATGAGCCAGCTCCATTATTTGCCCTACTAGATTTGATCAATGGGCACTTGTTCCGAAGATGGTCAGGCGACCCACAAGCATAACATTTACAAGGTGTGACTGGTCGGCGAGGTGGATGCCGAGGATTACTAAAAGAAGGAGGGGGTTCTTTCGCGACAAGCAAGGAATCGGCGTATCTAACTCCTTCCGCTGAGACGGCCAATGCTTCAAGTTCAGAGAAGGTTTGCGGGCACGCCGCGAAACACAAATATGATCTATAGGATGGTGAGATACCTTCCACAATAGCTTGTACAATCTGATCCTCAGGGAAGTGAAGAGCAAACACCCTAGTATAGAACGAAATATCTTGGATGAAATCTGCCAAGTTTTCATCCAAGCGCGGTACACGATAATAGTACTTCTGAATAAGGGAGGACCTTGCCCTAGCCGGGATGAAGTTAGCTAGCAAGTGGGCGTGGAAGTCTTCAATAGATGATTGCTCGGCAATGGCTCTTACTATTTTGTGTGAGAGAATACCAATTGAATAGGGATAGATGATTTGCAAAATCTGACATGGAGAAAGAGAAAAAACGAGGGCATGATCCTGAAATTCAACTAAAAACCTTAAGAACGAAATAACTTCACTGGTAGTGTTAACAGAAAACTTAGAGATACCTCTGAGCAACATTGCTAATGGATGAGGCAAGCTGCTGAACCCAGGTGACATAGTAGGTAAAGGTTTAAGTGGCAAAGATGTTAATTCAGAACGTACATTATTCAACGAGGTTCGGCGTTCAGACTCGTTGTCCAATGGGGCAGAGGTTGTTTGAGCTGCAACAGTTTTCCTATTGACGTCTCCCTTAGGAGGCTTTTCCTCGCTACCTACATTCACCGTGGTGGGTTGATCAGTTTTGGGAGGAACTTCCCCAGTTAACAATTGGGTAACCTTACTGGACAATTCAGAAAGATTTTCAAGAACCATACTAGCTTCCTTCCTCTGAACGTCATTCAACTTCAGAGACAACAGATCGTTAACTCTATTAGAAAAATGAAATAACCTGGCTTGCACACGCTTAATTTGATTAGGAGAAGGATCATTTTCTTCAAAAAAACTAACTACAGATGCTAGCTCAGTAGTATTGTCAGTGATCGTGGAAAGAGAGTCGTCAATTTCTTTCTCTCACAAAGTGGGGATGGAAATGGGCAAATCAAGGGACTCTCTAAGCTTATTTGTATCTACCGCAACCATGCCTCCAGATTGCACATTTCTGATAGTTAATTCATAGATCAACTCCTCCTTGCGCAAATAGTTCAGATGGAGAACATCGCGAGGGCCGGGCATGATGACAGAACAATTTTGAAAAAGAAAAATCAAAAATTTCCAGCAACAGAGAAAATTGTTAGAGTTCGGATCAAAACAATGTTTAGCCGTCAAAAGGGGCTAAATTGAGACCCATTCAACCACGCTCTGCTACCACTTGTTCCGAGGTATCTGTAGAACAGCAGAGGTGAAAGAATGTGCGGGGTGAACAGGTCTCGGGCTACGAAATTAAAGTTAATTTAAATTTAACAAGGTTATATTTTCTTTGCAAAATCAAGAAATAACAAGAATGGCAGGTACAGACTAGCAAAGCCACTATTCGAGAACGTACAATTACAGAGTTACAGGATGTGGGCTCCGAGAGCCAGACACACAATTCTTGAGCAATTAGCCCAATTTTACGATATACAGAATTCAACAAAGGGGCAGAAGACCCCAATCATGCCCAGGAGCACTTGCTCCCAATTACACAGTAAAGCCTCCTCGAGGCGCGCAGAAAACACTTTATTTTGGAAAGAGCAACCAGCTCTCAAAGTTCTGGCCTATCAAAGGCCACACCAAATTCCACCTTCAAGCTGTCCTCCGAGGACATAGACACAGGGGTACAAATACCCAACCTACTGAGGCCTATTAAGTGAAGAAACGGAAATATTACATAGCCTCGACAACACCAACTTGAGAGGAGGCACAACTGCACCCCTAATATACTTTACTAAAACCTACTTGGCACTAGGCCGCTTATGCAAGGGCTAATCCCATACTAAAGGGGTGACTTATATGAGGAAATAATTTACATTACGTTAAGGAAGAAACGGTTGTGAAAAATAAGTTCACCTCAATGCGATATGAGTGGGAGCTCGAGAGGGTTAAGCACTCTCTATCCCGATTTGTAATTTAAAAAGATAGAATAGATACCAAGTGTTTTTACATTTTAAGGGAAGTTACATGGTAAAAGGCTTCGGACCTGCCCCGAGAGTTCAACTGCTGAGCTAGCAAGAAAAGAAGTTATTAAACGGCCATTACCTTGTGGATGAACTGCTGCCCGAAGAAAGAGGCGCTTCCCGCCCCCTGCTACGTACTTTACACACTGAAAAATGTTACTGAAGTGGCTCGGAGACCCGAAAATCAGCATTTTATATACTCTCGCGGAAAGTTCGAGGCGTTTCAGGAATGAAAACACCCTCCCACAAGAATTTTATTGGCTAGGGTTAAGCAACATATCCCCTTTGGAGAAGATACACCTGATTGGTCATAAATTAGTTAAAGAAATTCGGGATTGGCTAAATTCAAAACAAGGGGAAAGAAAGGGTTATACAGCCAACTTAAACAATAACAGAAAGAAATTTAACAAGGAACAAACTTTTGAAATAAAAAATTTCTCCAAAAAACAGTTCTTTCACTTCGCACTAGGGTGCACCATTGTAGTTCTTCAGTAGTGTCCTCTAGAAGAGAAAGTTCACACTTCTTACTACAGGTAAAACAAAAATACATCGAAAACGACCCAGTTCAGAAACTTCAAAATTTCCAAGTAGTGACATGTTCTGAGAAACTTGAAAATTAACACATTAGATAAAGTTCAGACTTCCTCCAGTAGGGGAGTTTCAACAGGCGCAAAGTTTGAATTAGCGACGTGGAGGTGTACCACCCGGTACAATTAGTAACACAATTCAGTCTTTCAACAAATTCTCCTGTATCTAAATTATAATTTGAAACAGGTTATTCTACCAAAATTCAATGACAGTTTTCAGTTATAAGCTTTGTAATAGTACTCTAGTTAACTTCTAACCTTTCGTACATATGTTTTGAGTTGGCGATATCTTATTTTCATTAGGTAACTCGCGTCAACTTTCGATTTGAGCTTAGGTCTCTGATAATTTAATTATTCTTCTCTTTTCTTTAAGTTTTCCTCCTCGTTAACTAGATATATAGTTGTAGATTGGCGTAATTTCTTTAAAATAATACTCGATGTTCTAATTATTCTTCAAATCTTGCTCCGTAGAAACTTCCTCCTTCTTTACGTGACGAATTTTGCGTGAATAATTTCGTTTCGATGCTCAACGTAATTGTGATTTTTCACTTTGCCATTTTAACAATTTAAAACATTCTGCATTTTTCTTAATCACGGCCGCGTGGATTCTATAGGTCTGACTGTCTTACTTGCTGACGATGGCTTATTTGATTCGTTAAACTGGTATTCTTTTCGACACGTTCGCGGCTTCTTTGATTCTATGTGTTCGTATTTTTATTATAATGTAATCATGGCCTATTTAATTCTGTATGTCCGTACTTTCTTCAGATGTATTGCTCTACTATATAATCTCTGTCATTTTATTACGGTGCATGGCAAACATTTATGTTGTAATACCTCGTTTTTCATATGACCAGGGCAATGAAATGGTACATTTTATTCCTCTAGTTAGACTAGAGTCCTCAGACTTATTTGAAATTTACATTAAAGTTTGAAATTTACATTGAGAAAATAAAAGTTATATTACCAAAAAATTTGAAACCTTCCCTTTGAACTAGCTTTCAAAGACTATTACATTGTTAAACAGAGTCTGCTATTACCTTGAGCTGAGGGTCCTGCCGGAGATGGACGAGGCAGCCCTTCCCATTGCCTCCGCTATGAACGCACTCAAAACCTCTTGACTGGAGCGATCACAAAGACAACATGGCCGGAATGGTCCCAGCTTTTATAGCAGAGAGGAAGGCTCCAGATTTCTCTGGGTCGAGGCCCTAACACACCTACAATTCCTATTGGTTATTTTAATAAGTATAAAAATAATTATTGGCAGAAATATTAAGTTGGTGGGAAGAAATAGAAGTGTTGATAACTTTAGGACACTTAAACAAACTATAAACAATTCGATTGAGGAAACCTTAACACACAAACTTACTTTGAAAATTAATTGTTCATCCTCACCCCAGAGGGCGCACTTACGTTGATAGTAGCGACATCTGTCGATAAAAGTTCAGACACTTTCCGAAATGAGTTTCAGTTATAGATGACCTTCTAAAAGGCGCTTATTTTAAATGCTCGGAGCGAGTGTACCTGGAGCATAATAATAATAATAATAATAATAATAATAATAATAATAATAAGAATAATAATAATAATAATAATAATAATAATAATAATAATAATAATAATAATAATAATAATAGCTAAGGTAGCAGGTAGGGACCCTCTTCGGAGGCAGCCCTGCCCAGGGAGTTGCGCCCCTGCCTATGTGAGTCCCAGAACACACTGACCCGGTGTGTATCATCTGGTAAGTATCCTCGCTCAGGGTTACGAATGAAGACCTCAACGGCAGTGAAGGCGGATATGAAGATCATTTCTACGGCGGAACTGGCGGAAGGGGCATCCTTGCTTTTTGGGATAGTAATAGAAAGCCTGTTTAAAATCCAGGTGCGTCTGAGTGGTATCCACCTGCTTCCTTGTCCGCGTCTGACACCTTGTGGGTGCGGTGGCAATACCATGCTCCAGGAACTAACAATCCCTGGTTCTAAGCACCCAGCACTGCTGGATCTCCTATTACAAGCCAAACATGATTCGTGGGCGTAGTGATAACATTACCCCAGGTGGTACCCAATCCACCCGTCGCACTGAGACCGCAACCAGGCTTTCGGACTCTGGGCAGCCTGGACAACCACGAAAACATGGGAGAGAGTCGGCGCTCTCTGGTAAACCATCCCACAACACCCCCACATACATTGGTACATTCAATATCAATACTTTGATACAACCAGGAAAATTACTAAATTTAGTCACAGAACTTAATCGGAAAAAATTCTTACCTTGCCCTGCAAGAAACTCGATTTACTGATGATGCCACCTTGGATTATGGAAATTACCGTGTATTCAAAAATAAAACAGCCCAAAAGATTCTAAATAGGACCCTTTTATTTGGTATGAGCTTCGTAGTAAATAAAAGTATACTGAACTCGATCCAAGAAGTTAATTCCGTCAACAATCGCCTAATGACCATGAGGATTCAGTGTGCCAATAAAATATACATTAATAAATGCACACGCCCCTACAAATATAGAAAACAAGAAGAATCCTCAAAACATGGACAAATTTGGGAACAAATTTGAAAAGGTAATGTCAAAAAGTCCAAAGGATGACATCAAAATCCTCTTAGGCGATTTCAATGCACAAATCGGCCGAGGAAAGGAACTGAGGAAAACTGTTGGACTCTACCCGGCGCAAACATTTACCAATAAAAACGGTTCAAGTCTCATTGAACTATGTCAACAGTGTAACCTTAAAATAATCATGTTCACATCCCTCAGGAAGAATCCCAAGAAACAAAAAGCCTGGAGGTCTCCTATTGAATCCATTTGCGAATTTCAGATTGATCATGTAGCTATCTCCTATCCGCTACACAATGAGGTACATGATATACAAGTGAAAAGAGGAGGAAACATCGACTATGATTACTATCTCACAAGAGTTAAAGTAAAATTTACATCAAGAAAATACCACCCCATGAAAATCCAACAACAGAAATTTGACATAAAAAGGATTCCTGTTACAGATCTAAAAGAGCATGGCTAAATCAACCAGCGAAAACATGGGAAGATCTCCACACCAAAATCATACAGTAGGCACAAGAAATGGTACCCTTAAAAAGGAATAAAAACACCCCTGCTGGAACTCAAAATGCTACCAAGCCCTAGAGATAAGGAAATCTGCATTTCAGAAATACAACAGTAGAAAATCCCAGAAAACTCGACGAGAATTTTATGATACCAGAAAACAAATATCCAAAACCATCAGACAAGAAAATGAAGGCCCCTGAACCAATTTCTTTGCAATCATTTAAGAAAAGGAATCTTCCACCTGGGCGACGGCCCTAAATGCAGATCAGTAGTGATTGATTGATTGATTGATTGATTGATTGATTGATTGATTGAGTGATTGACTCAATTGAAGGAAACTTTAGAAACCACAACACAAGGGATTTCTACAGAACATTCACAGAAAAATCCGAGGATACATTCCACAGAACTTATGTTTCAGGAAGCAAGACGGAAAATTGGCGCTTACCAAAAAAGAAAAATGCCAAGAACTTGCACGGTACTTCTCAGAACTTCTTACCTGCCCTGAACCCCCTGAAATATTTCTTGAAGAAGCATCCAGGTTTACTCACCCAGAATTACCTCCACCAAACCAGGAAGAAATTCAGAGCCACATTAAACGACTAAAGAACAACAGAACCTCAGGAAGAGACGGGATTTTTGCAGAATTCCTTAAGAATCTTGGTCCAAATTCACTCAAGGTACTTACAGAAATCATGCAGAAAATCTGTAAAAACTAAAAACTCCCAGAAGATTGGAAATGTGCCTTGATTCACCCACTTCACAAATAAGGAGACAAAACTGATCTCAACAACTATAGTTGAATCTCCTACTTGAAGTCGGCTACAACATTTTCTCTGCATGCCTGCTGAAAAGAATACAAGAACAACTAGAGCATAAGATTGGTGAATATCAAGCTGGGTTCCGCCCTCACAGATCGTGCACGGAACAGATCTTAAACATCAAAACCGCTCTAAACTTCAGGGCCCTCAGAAACCTTCCAATCATCTGTACCTTCGTAGATTTCAAGAAGGCTTATGATTCAATTGATCATCAATCTCTGTTCAGCATCCTGAAAGAACAGGAACTAGACACCAAAACGCTAAACTTCACCAAACAGACCCTCACTGACACGAAGTCAAGAGTGAAATTCATGAGAGAAATCTCAGACGAATTCCTGATATAAACTGGTGTCCGGCAAGGAGATGGACTGTCACCCCTCCTCTTCAACCTCGTCCTAGATAAGGTGATGAGGGAATGGGAAAAAGAACTGAAGGCACAAAATAGCTGGAGCCCAGTAAACATTGGGACACAAAAACAAGCTTGAAATTCTATCCTTAGCCTTCGCGGATGACCTGGCCCTTTTGTCCAGCGACGTAGTCACAGCTATAAAACAAATTGAAATTCTCCAAGAATGTGCCAGAAAGGTCGGACTTCATATCTCCTTCCAGAAAACTGAATTTTTCTGTGCAAAACTAGACATCCATATTCTCAATACAAAATACGGACAAATCAACAGAGTCCCGGAGTTCAAATGCCTGGGCGAAATCCTCGAACCAACCGGAAAAGAGAAAATAGCCCAAACCAACCGTGTCCAAAAACTCAGAAGAGCTTGTGGGAGAACAAGAGAAATCTGCAACAAAAATGTATGTCTCTCCAAGATTAAACATTACAATACTGTAATCAAACCTGAGGCTATAAATGCAGAGGAAACTCTAACGCTTCATAGAAACTGCAAGCTGGAAAATATCCTAAAAGAAGAGTGAAAAATCATGAGGAAAAGTTTAGGACCAAGACTCACGGGAGAAGGGTACCGCCTCCAAACCCGGAAATCCACAGAAAAATGATCTAATATTGTGGCATACCTCAAGAAAAGAAGGATAAAATTTTATGGGCATATTAAGAGGCTTCCAGAAACCAGACTAATCCACCAAGTTCTTGAAAGAGTTGATAAACTGAAGAATTTTCCTGGAATACAACAAACAAAAGTGGACATGAAGAGCGCACAAATTCAACCTGAAGAAATTTTGAATCGAAACATACATAGAAAGAAAACTGACAAGTGGGAAGTTACTCCAGAGAATGAAGTACCGGTACCAAAAAGAGCTGGTACCAAGTGGACGGAAGAAAGGAAGAGGATCTTTAGTCAACAGATGAAAGCATCCTAGATCCTCCGCAAACGAAATCATAAATAAAGCTTCGTGTGTTCCGAAAGGGACCATTCACGCATAATAATAATAATAATAATAATAATAATCATAATAATAATAATAATAATAATAATAATAATAATAATAATAACAATTGTACACCCGCTCAGTTTATTCGAATGAAGCGCCTTGAAGAATGCCGTCTTAAGTATAAAGTTTGCAACAACAAATACAAGAAGTTTGAACTTTTGTCAACAGATGTCTCTATTACAAATTATGTTGTGCCATCTGGTGTGAAGATGGATTAATAAAATTGTTAAGAACATTTTCGATTATAAGGTTTCCTAAACTGAACTGATTATTCTTTGTTTATGGCGTGTTAAAGTTTACAACATTTCTATCTCTGCCCGCCACTTAAAATGTTGACCAATAGAAAATTTTGTATATTTACTCTTCAGCCTTGAAACTCTGTCTTGTATCTATTTAAATCACCCAATGAAAATTGGGTGTGTGTCGGGCATTAGCCCAGAGTGTTCTGGAACCTTCCTCTCGGGTATAAAAGCTGGCACTTTTCGAGCCGGGTTGTCTTTTTTAATCGTTCCAGTCAACAGAGTGTGTGTTAATAAAGAAGGCGGCGGTGCCTCGCCAACGTCAAATAGTCCATCAGCTCAAGGTAATGGCAGTCTTGGCTTAACTAAGTGATAGTCTTTGAAATCTAGCTCGAGTGGAAGGTTTACGATCTTTAACCTTGTAACTTTAATTTTCCGAAATGTAAATTTCAAACAAGTCAAAAGAACATAGTCGAAATCAGAGAGTAGGGAGTGTGATACCCTCTCGTGTTCCCTATCAACTTGATTTTGAGGTGACTATGATTTTGTAACCTTTTGTAACCTTGGTAACTTAAATATTTACTCCATCTGGCCACCTCAGTTGCATAGGATTAGCCTCTGTAACTTCGGGCCCTAAGCCCAAATGGGGTTTTAATCTTTTGATTAAATTTGCAAGGAGCGCAAGTGTAAGAGTAATATCCTAGAAAAACTTGTAGAGCAAGGAGGCTCTTACCTTGCTGTAAAGGGAATTGAGAGATCAGTCTTCTTGAATGTTTTTAGAAGGAGCCGCAGCGCTCTTGGAGAATGTATAATTAGGAGCTGCAAGCTCACGTTTGCTAATATGTTATTAGTTGATTGTTCTTATTTTCTAAACGTTGTCACCTAGCGGTAAGCAAAATTTTGGTACCTGAAATTGTGAAGTCTAAGTTTTGAAAAGAACAAGAAAAATAGCAAAGAAAAATATAACTCTAATTTTAAAATTTAATCTTTCGATTGTCTTAGATCGACCCATTCATATCCGCACCTTCTTTCACCTCTGTGATCTACGAAATCCTGGTAATAATAATAATAATAATAATAATAATAATAATAATAATAATAATAATAATAATAATAATAATAATAATAATAATAGCGCAAAAATGTACACAGAGAATTATGCGTATTATTATTTACTATGGTGTTGTAGTCTCTACTATTGTGCGTTAGGGATATCACATTCTTCTTCTGTTTTGTTAATTTTTCGGACTTAATTATTAAATGCCACTTTCAGTTATTGGTTTGCGTATTATTTACTTTAATACCGGCACTGAATATACCAAATTAAATAAGATATGAATTATAAGGAAAGGATACATTTTATAGGGGAGCCTCCGTGGCTCAGACGGCAGCGCGTCGGCCTCTCACCGCTGGAATACGTGGTTCAAATTCCGTTCACTCCACGTGAGATTTGTGCTGGACAAGACGGAGATGGGACAGGTTTTTCTCCAGGTACTCCGGTTTTCTCTGTCATCTTTCATTCCAGCAACACTCTCCATTATCATTTCATAACATGTATCAGTTATTAATAAATCACTTTGGGAGTGGCAACCCCATCGTACTAATAGCTATATATGACTCATTCATTACATGCCTGACCAGGTCTAAGACTGGAAAACAGGTTGTCGGTTTTCTTTTTTTTCATTTTCACATTTTATAGGGAATTATCATGTCAGGAAAATAGTAGGTTAGTTATTTCAAATTTTGATAGGTTTCTATTCGTTTTTTTACATAACACAGGGACACAAGTACTAAATCTTCACACCAGTTTGATCCGTCATGGCGACTTACTTCGAATGAATAAGACTGGATCACAAAAAAAATAGATCGTACTTTACATAATTTGCTTTAAATGAACATTTTAGATTTTGATATTACTTTCACTGAAAAAAGTTACTTAAAACTTCTCGAATGTGAACTGTCGGTTGGTACACTAAACAAGAAACATATATTGGAAGTTCCTAAGTCTAATAATTTGTTTATTAATTTACGGCATTCTTGTTCATTTGTCGTACATTGGAAGATGATGTGATTTATACTACCAATTTCCTTTTCACATTACTTTTTATAATATTTAGACGAAGAAGATGTTCCGGCGTGCATAATGGTTAAGCGAATCCGTTTAACTGCAGTTGTTCCTGTTTTCACGTAGATACTGGAAGTTAAGTATTTTTTTGCTAGAATATATGTTTTCTCTAAATTTCGTTTTGATATACTGTGCCCTACTGCACTTTAGAGTTCCGTCCAGGCGAAGGCCGGTCTCGAACCCAGAGTACAGTAGTGAACGAACTCTCACGGACGTGAGCTGGTGCACATAGTCTTACCTGAACACAGTCCTCTTCATTCAGCCGGTACAGCGCTCTTCTCAGGGATAACATGGGTATAACGGGGCCACATAAAGATAAAATACTAGGACATGTGCCTACTCAGGTAAGAATTCGCTAAATCAAAATAAAATAAAAAAAATCTAACAGAAAACTCGCTGCATTCATAGTTTAACAAATAGGGATTTATTACACAAAATTGAATTATTTACAAATAAAAGATCATTTCAATATAATATGGTCAAATGACGCTGAGCTGATGACTACCAGTTCACTGCCTTCACGAACTGCAGTACTGCAACAAGCATGTTACAATAGGGTAAGCAACGAAGTTTAGAAAGATGGGTATCTGCTTGATTACACAAAATAATGATTCCCCTAAAAATATACAATGCCTCGCGTCGTCGAACCCCGGTGCAAACAAAAATCACCACCAAATTTACAATGACCTGACTTGGTCACGAACCCTAGTCCTATGACAGGTAAGGTGTCCAAGATACCTATGCCAATAATATGAAAGAATCCAATCAACCCATACAAGGGTGTCAGTATAAAACGGGCCAGTGTTAAAATATTACGTAAACCAAATAGGACATAAAAAGATCACTCCCTGCTTTCAAAACATGAAGGTCGTTTCTTCCCCAGGCACCCTTGACAAGCTGCAGACGACAATAACCAACTCACTAGCCTGTGACGTCAAGCTCAACGACCTCCACCCTCTTCACTTTGCTTGCGGCAGCCCCTAATTTATGAGCACAAATGGTCGACAGGCTAAATTCTTGCCTTTCAAAAGAACACTTCACGTAGTCAGCTGCTAAAGCCCTCATTTAAATATACCTGGGCTATCTGCCCCTGTCTCAATACCTCCAGCGATATAACTCATCTTATTTCCGCCTCCCATGGGCTCAACCTTGATACGACAAAGACACAAATCAATATGCGATAAACACATGGCCATACTAGGCCTCTCCAATACGTACTCTCAACTGCGCTGGGCTCTCTCATATCAATCGCTAATCTTATTTCGGCCTCTCATGGGCTCATATCTCTCAATATTCGGACTCGCTCGCTCTATTAGTGAATCTGGGTGAATTACTGGTCATGTCTTGGTCACCACAACACATATCTACGTCTGCAGAAACAAATGCCTAAATGCGATCAAATAAAAGTACCTATCTGTAGACTAACCTCCTATGCCCAAATGAGTTCAATCAGACCCTTACAAAAACACGTACTTTAAAATAACGCAATTACAATGAACCATAACTTCGCTAACAAGGACTATACAAATAACATCTACCTTAAAGTACGGGGTTCGAGTTTGAGGCCTAGCTCTATATTACAAGGGAACTTCTCCTATTACCACAAATCAGTTGACTGACGGCCCCCATATTCCTATCTAAATTTAAATGACATGCTTGAAACAGAATTGGAAAGCTCTGACCTTAATTTAGAAGACATAGCGGAGCGGCCATCCCTGTGGACCACTGGATCTACCACATTCTGATAGACTGCAGAGCTTGCATCAGGTACTGTTGACCACTTGGAGACATTCTTGCTGGTGTGGTGTCTTCGTACAGCTCCCTCTGTAGTCGGAAGGTGTCCTCTTCGATGTTGTGCTGGTCAGGTGCTCCCAACGTTCCTGGATCGATGCCCGTTGTTGTGTTGGCTTCAGCTCCTGGTTGTGGCTTCTTTGCAATGATGCTGTCAGACACTCGTTCTGACTTGATGCTGGGGTAACTGAAAATAAATTCATATATTACAGACTGTCCAAACTCGATGCCTGTTTCCACTACTAGCGTGTCTCACACGTTACACTGACCAAGTCTCGTTCAGAGTTTTAACCTGGTACACAATCGTTTCTTCACTACTCTCAGTCACTGTTCTATCACCCTATCACATGGACAACATATAGTTTTAGAATTCCTAACCTGAGCCAATAATAATTCTAGCATTTCGTCTGCAATCCCTTGACCTCACAGAAATATGGAGCTACTAGTTCATTAGTCTCTTATAAGCAGTACCTCATCTCCCCATAGCATAATCTCACAGGTAAAATCTTCAACTCCTCTGAATATTCCAGTTGATTACTTACATCTTTGCAGAAATAGCAGTACAGGTAGTCGGTGTAGCTTGAAGACAAAGCGTTGTTCTCAGGACCAACACGCAGTATGACGATTCGTTCCCGCAGCCTCTCGTTCCAAGAATGACTCTGATATGCCCTGGCGGCCTTAATTTATAATTCCGGGTAGCGTCATCAAGCCACTTGGCTGCGTGCAATCTTAGCGTGCCCGGGAAACTTTCCCGCATTAATTATATCATGGGCTCAAATTAACGAATGCATTAATTAATGCAGCCCTAATGCCTATCAAAATAAAGCGGAAATAATACAGGTTGCAATTCTTGTCTCAAATCCAATGCAACTCTTCTGTAACCAAAGATATTAATTTATTTCATTCTTCCCTCCTAGAATAAGTTTAGCCGCGAACTGGAAAGCGTCCCCAAACTTCATCAAGAGGCTTGGCTTGGGACATAACTTCTTTTAATGAGTTCTGGAGATTTCTCATAATGACGCTCGCGCTCACTTCACATAAGAACGCTTCTTCTGGACCCCTTTATGACATATACTGTAAGACATCGGCTTCGTGGGTGGCCTAGTATTATTCCAATATCCACTACTCAAATTAATACAATTGCTCTAATGAACAGAATGGTTCATAGCCCCCCGTGAACGACAAAAAAAATTTTGTCAAGAATTTTATTTTCCCAAAATCCAAGATCATTTTCTCATTGCAATCATATCTGCTGTCAATATTCAAAACTTCAGGGCATGGGACTATCTTCAGCTACAGACATGATAGCCTCCCTATCCTTCCTAACTTGGTAATAGGCATCCAGCAGAGTTAGAAATCTCCGGTGGTTACTCTCGCAGTCTTGACACTCCGTTTCTTTGCGCTGCTCAGATAGCTGTTTCTGGTCGCCTGGAGAAATCATATTCACTTCTTCTTCTTCTTCACCATTGGGTACCTCTGGTTGTTCTTCTTCGCTGTCATTTTCATCTTCTTCCGGAATGATAACCTCCTCTCTGGCAATATTTTCGGTCTCTTCGTCCTCAGGTTCTTCTTCCTCTTCTTCACCTCCTTCTTCTTCTTCTTCTTCTTCCAGATTATCTAATTGATATTGGCCGGGTTGGAAAAAGGGCTTAAGGTTTGATGAGTTAAAGACCTTAGTCACTGTAGCGTCCAAGCTTTGTACCTTGTATGAGTTATTTTCATAACTATGAATTATTCTATACGGTCCAGTGTATAGCTCAGCGAACTTATGGTAGTATCTCTCTGTAGGGTTAGAGACAGTGGGTGTCTTAACTAACACTAACTCGCCCACTTGTAGAGGTCTATGAGTCCTACTCAGTTTTCGCTTCTTTACTCCGTTGTCTTCCTCAATTTTTAATAGGTCCAATTTATCCCGTATATTCTCCATTTCATGTTCTAACCCTAGTATACGTTTCTCAGTTGTCCGTTGTTCCTGCTCACGGCACTTCTTCAAACCCTGGACCTCCGTGCTGATTTCCTTCCTAGTTCGTTGTAAATCCAATTCTAGTCCAGCAATTTTAGCCTTATTTTTCTCGGTCGCCCTTTCATATTTGTCTACCACTTCTTGAGTCCTAGCCTCTAGTTTTTCTTCTATTCTGACTAGTTCTTCCTGAGTATGATCCATGCGGACTACGACTGCCACCAGGTTTTCTCTAAATGTTCCTAATTCGGACTGAGTCTCCTTATCTTTTTCTTCCATACGCTGTTCTATTCCCTCGATACTATTCTTTACTTCCTGAATTTGCTTCTCTACCGTTCTGTGCGATTCCTCCATCTGTTTACTCAACCTCTCGGTCGTGGTAACACAGCACAGCCGTACATTCTCTATTTTGGTATCTAATTCTGCTATGGTTTCCCTAGTTGCTTCATTTTCAGAGGCCAATTGCTCCAAACGAATGCTAGTGTGTTCCCTTAGCTCAGTTATTTGGTTAGCTACCCGTGTTTCGGTGCGTACTACTTGTTCGGTCACCTTTTCTTCGCACTCCGCGATTTTCTCCGTAAGTTGCTCGGTTACGTGTACTTTAAGTTCTTTTATCTGATCCGAGTTCCTAATTTCTTGTTCTTTAAATTGAGCACTGACTTGGTCGTTCAAACGTTCCCCCAGCGCCACAAACTGTACCTCGCCTTTGGCACACTGTTCCGTGAACAGCTCACTATTCCTATCCGTTTGTCCTTTAATAGCTCCTACATCCTCTCTAAGCGTAGTCTGTTGTCCTTTAATAATTCCTACCTCCTCTCTAAGCGCCACAAACTGTTCCTCGCTTTTTGCACATTGTTCTTTTATCTGCTCGCTGAGTTGCCTCAGCATCTCTCCTATGTCTACCGACATTCCACTCACTTGTTATAAAGTCCGGCGGGAAAAGCCGCTCCGTATGTCCTCGATTAAATTTCAAATACTATAAATTTCCTACACTTTCTAATTTATCAAAATGTTCCTACTGCTAAACTCTCGAACTTTCAAAGCCTAAATTGGCTACCTCAATCTAATATCATGTCATTCAAACATAGGGTAACCGTCAGTACAACACTATGATACAAAATATATACAACACAAACATAAAATTCTCCCATAAAATGTCATAAACCAGCAAAAACTACCACATGCAAAAATCCAAGCTATACGGTGATACACCTGGAAAACACAACACCCTGCAGGTCAAATCCCCGCACGAATATCCTCCATCACCTCAAGGAAACCACAAAATCAGCACATCCTCGCTAAACACCATCAACAGCAAGATCCATATACTAATGGTAAGACCAAAGACATAACATCACAAAATACCTCTTTGAACTGGCAGTCATTCAACCTCACAAGTTTAACAACATCCTCCAAATATATCCTCAAGCTAACAGTACAGATCACAGACCAAACTTGGTATACCTGCACAACACATAATTGAATGCAGCTGTCATAACATATGCCTGAAATCAAGCCTTGCACGACCTTTATTTACCGAAATATCCGGTCCTGTTTTTATAGACACACATTATGACCTATAGCCCTATTTTATGGGGAACATCAGTAAAATACTACTTGGTTATGTGAGCTCGTTTACACAAATATCAAGCATCACCTGACGGCATAATAAAATAAACTGTATGACCCTCCTTACTGCAATATCGGGTCCTCAGTTAGCCACACCAAGTTCACCATGTAGACAAAGGCGCTATGGTCCCTTTTACTGAAATATCGGGCCATTCGTTACTCGTCGTCATTAATACCGTGGCGCTATGGTTAGCCCTTTACGAAAATTCGGCCAACACGATGGCTAGTGCCATTTATACTATGGTGCTATGGCCCCTTTACGGAATTTCGGCCACCACGTTGCTCGGCGCCATAAATACTATGTGCCCTACTGCACTTTAGAGTTCCGTCCAGGCGAAGGCCGGTCTCGAACCCAGAGTACAGTAGTGAACGAACTCTCACGGACGTGAGCTGGTGCACATAGTCTTACCTGAACACAGTCCTCTTCATTCAGCCGGTACAGCGCTCTTCTCAGGGATAACATGGGTATAACGGGGCCACATAAAGATAAAATACTAGGACATGTGCCTACTCAGGTAAGAATTCGCTAAATCAAAATAAAAAAAAATCTAACAGAAAACTCGCTGCATTCATAGTTTAACAAATAGGGATTTATTACACAAAATTGAATTATTTACAAATAAAAGATCATTTCAATATAATATGGTCAAATGACGCTGAGCTGATGACTACCAGTTCACTGCCTTCACGAACTGCAGTACTGCAACAAGCATGTTACAATAGGGTAAGCAACGAAGTTTAGAAAGATGGGTATCTGCTTGATTACACAAAATAATGATTCCCCTAAAAATATACAATGCCTCGCGTCGTCGAACCCCGGTGCAAACAAAAATCACCACCAAATTTACAATGACCTGACTTGGTCACGAACCCTAGTCCTATGACAGGTAAGGTGTCCAAGATACCTATGCCAATAATATGAAAGAATCCAATCAACCCATACAAGGGTGTCAGTATAAAACGGGCCAGTGTTAAAATATTACGTAAAACAAATAGGACATAAAAAGATCACTCCCTGCTTTCAAAACATGAAGGTCGTTTCTTCCCCAGGCACCCTTGACAAGCTGCAGACGACAATAACCAACTCACTAGCCTGTGACGTCAAGCTCAACGACCTCCACCCTCTTCACTTTGCTTGCGGCAGCCCCTAATTTATGAGCACAAATGGTCGACAGGCTAAATTCTTGCCTTTCAAAAGAACACTTCACGTAGTCAGCTGCTAAAGCCCTCATTTAAATATACCTGGGCTATCTGCCCCTGTCTCAATACCTCCAGCGATATAACTCATCTTATTTCCGCCTCCCATGGGCTCAACCTTGATACGACAAAGACACAAATCAATATGCGATAAACACATGGCCATACTAGGCCTCTCCAATACGTACTCTCAACTGCGCTGGGCTCTCTCATATCAATCGCTAATCTTATTTCGGCCTCTCATGGGCTCATATCTCTCAATATTCGGACTCGCTCGCTCTATTAGTGAATCTGGGTGAATTACTGGTCATGTCTTGGTCACCACAACACATATCTACGTCTGCAGAAACAAATGCCTAAATGCGATCAAATAAAAGTACCTATCTGTAGACTAACCTCCTATGCCCAAATGAGTTCAATCAGACCCTTACAAAAACACGTACTTTAAAATAACGCAATTACAATGAACCATAACTTCGCTAACAAGGACTATACAAATAACATCTACCTTAAAGTACGGGGTTCGAGTTTGAGGCCTAGCTCTATATTACAAGGGAACTTCTCCTATTACCACAAATCAGTTGACTGACGGCCCCCATATTCCTATCTAAATTTAAATGACATGCTTGAAACAGAATTGGAAAGCTCTGACCTTAATTTAGAAGACATAGCGGAGCGGCCATCCCTGTGGACCACTGGATCTACCACATTCTGATAGACTGCAGAGCTTGCATCAGGTACTGTTGACCACTTGGAGACATTCTTGCTGGTGTGGTGTCTTCGTACAGCTCCCTCTGTAGTCGGAAGGTGTCCTCTTCGATGTTGTGCTGGTCAGGTGCTCCCAACGTTCCTGGATCGATGCCCGTTGTTGTGTTGGCTTCAGCTCCTGGTTGTGGCTTCTTTGCAATGATGCTGTCAGACACTCGTTCTGACTTGATGCTGGGGTAACTGAAAATAAATTCATATATTACAGACTGTCCAAACTCGATGCCTGTTTCCACTACTAGCGTGTCTCACACGTTACACTGACCAAGTCTCGTTCAGAGTTTTAACCTGGTACACAATCGTTTCTTCACTACTCTCAGTCACTGTTCTATCACCCTATCACATGGACAACATATAGTTTTAGAATTCCTAACCTGAGCCAATAATAATTCTAGCATTTCGTCTGCAATCCCTTGACCTCACAGAAATATGGAGCTACTAGTTCATTAGTCTCTTATAAGCAGTACCTCATCTCCCCATAGCATAATCTCACAGGTAAAATCTTCAACTCCTCTGAATATTCCAGTTGATTACTTACATCTTTGCAGAAATAGCAGTACA
This sequence comes from Anabrus simplex, assembly GCF_040414725.1. Lineage (NCBI taxonomy): Eukaryota > Metazoa > Arthropoda > Insecta > Orthoptera > Tettigoniidae > Anabrus > Anabrus simplex. The sequence continues at coordinate 219,280,991 of NC_090269.1, read as the reverse complement.
GGTAGTCGGTGTAGCTTGAAGACAAAGCGTTGTTCTCAGGACCAACACGCAGTATGACGATTCGTTCCCGCAGCCTCTCGTTCCAAGAATGACTCTGATATGCCCTGGCGGCCTTAATTTATAATTCCGGGTAGCGTCATCAAGCCACTTGGCTGCGTGCAATCTTAGCGTGCCCGGTAAACTTTCCCGCATTAATTATATCATGGGCTCAAATTAACGAATGCATTAATTAATGCAGCCCTAATGCCTATCAAAATAAAGCGGAAATAATACAGGTTGCAATTCTTGTCTCAAATCCAATGCAACTCTTCTGTAACCAAAGATATTAATTTATTTCATTCTTCCCTCCTAGAATAAGTTTAGCCGCGAACTGGAAAGCGTCCCCAAACTTCATCAAGAGGCTTGGCTTGGGACATAACTTCTTTTAATGAGTTCTGGAGATTTCTCATAATGACGCTCGCGCTCACTTCACATAAGAACGCTTCTTCTGGACCCCTTTATGACATATACTGTAAGACATCGGCTTCGTGGGTGGCCTAGTATTATTCCAATATCCACTACTCAAATTAATACAATTGCTCTAATGAACAGAATGGTTCAATACTGAATTGATATACCTATTTATTTCGGTATCTATTAGGTATAATCAAAATTCACATTATTACTTGCTCATTGTAGAGGGATTGTCTTTCTTCACTTTAATTCATCATTTATGAAATTGCTGTAGACGCGGCCTATTCTGTCGATGGTTCGCTGTCTGCTGACTCACTTTTCTGTTTGACAAATATGTCTTCCTCCTTTCATAAAATCTGATTTTCTCCCTACCGCGGCATGCTGTGTACGTCTACGGCAATTTCATTCGCTATCGGTATCGGATGACGTAATGTATCCTTATTTGGCGTTTCTCCTTCACCTTCTGTTTTCTGATTGGCTATACTTTTTATTATTATTTACATTATTTACGATGATTATTCATTAAATTTTTCTACCGATATTCTCTTGAGGCCTACGATTAATTCTTCAATTTTATATGTTTATTCTTACTTCTGTTATGTAATTTTAGTTTTTAATTTCATTCGGCTCTAATTTTATGTAAGTACTTCGCCTTGTCCTCTCCGAATAAAAGATCTAGTTTCCTGCCTGATACCACACATTTCAGCCAACAGCATGTAACAAACAGCCTTTCTTTCTGGTTGCCAGAACTCTGCATATCACCTTAGGCATCCTACCCTCGGTGTTGCATTTCAATTCAAGGACATGTTCCTACTTCTGTTTTGACACGTTCCTGCCACAAACTGGTAAACTCCATCGAGGCCTAGCAAGTTAGAAGACCTTCGGTTCAGGAGCCTGAACGAAACGGACAATGAGTTTGATACTTATTCATACTTCTGAGCTTTTTAATGGAAAAGAACTGTCCTGCCAGCATTTGGAGCATATAACCTTAATGATTTTTGTAACTCTTCTTTCCTTCATGTTTTGGAGAAATTTTAGATAGATGTTTTCATACATTATTGTAAACTGATTCAAATAATGTGTTGGTTACTATTATAGCACTTGGTTTCGTTTTATACCAGGAATGCCTAAGGGCGTACTTTTTTCTTTCCTGGAACATAGTTCATTATGTCACCAAGTATTTGCAATAGGACGGCACGGAACAGCTGATTATAGCGTGCAAGCTAACGAGACGGCGTGGAAGCTTAGAGCGAGTGAGCGAGTACGTCATCGGCTGTGACGTAAACGCCACATGTAGCTGACTCGCTATCGTCTGGAACTTTCCAGAAACCTTTTTATATCTCGGAAACCCGTTGAGATAAAAAATGAAGCATATCACCGCAAGGCCCAATACTTGGATGTCACTGTGTTAAAATTTCAAGCCAATAGACCCACAGGTTACGGAGATATTGTAGTGGAAAAAACACATTTTTCTGTGAGTGAACAGCAGTGACCTCGATTGCGCATATAAAAGAGAGCGTTCAGGGAGGTAGAATCAGTTATGCATCGTAACTCAACCGCGACGATGTGAGGTGCTGACACCGTGCGAGTCGTGAACCTGGAACTTTGTCGTTCGTAATGTTGTACTATTCGCCGGACTTATAACATTTTTCAACAGTGCTTCCATACTTTGAAAATATCCAGCGTGTGTCGAGATTAACATATATTCGAGAATAACTTAGAACTTATAAAATTTTCACCCTGTATTCATGTGAACTTTAACTTTCGAGAGTGATAACTCGGGACTTATAAAATTTACCGCATGTGATAATGTGACTTTAACATTCGACCAGTGCTACTCGTGACTTATACAATTCGTATCAATGATAGACCTACTCAGGACTTCGAAAATTCTTGAGATTAACATTTTCAGTGATTAAATGTATTGGATGTTGTCTTATTTGCGAACAGTAATGCAAAACGATACAATGAATATTAAGGTTATTTTACCATAAATTAAAAAAATATCAACTCAGTTGAAAGAAATGAACAAATATTATTTGTTTAATATTAGTGCAGTGAACAACCAGGAACATTTAAACACGTTTTCGTGTGTGGTTAGCGATCTGAACTTTCACATCACTCTTTAAATTCATTTTCAATCCAATACCGTTAACCCAGAGAGACTGTGGCATTATTTTCGTGTAAATAGAATGAACTACGCTTTGAACTGTGTTATAAAGATATAATTTCGATCCGCGGACTGTGCTTCGAAACTTCGAACTGTGCTTTCATTTCAAAGTGAATTCTTTGGTAGTCAAGTATCTTTACGTAGAACTATGCTTCTAATTTCAACTTCAAACGATAGACTGTGACATGAAGTGTAATACTTAGTGCTATTTTACTGACTTCCAAATGAGTAGAATTGTGCTAGTTCAACACTCTTATAAGGTAATCCGTCAATTGAACTTTCTAGTGTCAATACAATTTAACACACGACACAGAAATCTCGACCGAGTGTTGCTATTATCATATCAACCTGAACGAGATACGACGTGGTACGACGTGGGAGCTGGTGCATAGTACGGCGTGGGAGATCATACGTGGTACAACGAGGGACTGAACGTGGTACTTTGTGGGGGATGGTACATCACGACATCGAGAGAGCTCATCAATGCTGTTTGCTGTATTACATTTCACCAGTTACTGCTTAAACAATAATTCAGGTGAAATGAGTGCCTTTAATTTCAAAACTTCTTAAACTGCAGAGACAGTGATAAAATTTTGAAGTCATTTCAAAGTGATAAATAATCCAGTTCAGTCACTAATTCGTAATAGACTTCATGAACTAATAACTTTATTTTTATTCAAGTGTTAATCCAAAAAAACTCAGAAATTTAAAAGTAATCCAGAAATTTCCAGTGATTTTTTCAAGTGACAATAATCCTAAAAGACTGTAGGCATTTTCTTATAAAGACTGTAGGTTCCAAGTGTTAACTTCTTGAAGAAAACTTTAAATTTTATCTGATATTGAATTATCAAAGACACCCTTGAAGCAACATTTATTTCATGAAGAGTGATTCTTTTGACATTTCGTTTGCTACGAACATTTATGGATAACTTTCTACAGTGCAATAATAATTATTACTGTACCGGTTGGTACACCTATACGCCGCACATTTGAATTTTCCGCCTTAAATTACTCCTCTACAGCTGAAACTCTGAACTTTAAAACTGAATTAATTCTGTACCGGGCGGTACACCTCTACGCTGCAAAGTTAAATCTTCCGCCAATAAATCCTCCTCTACCGGAGAAACTGTGAACTTTTAGAACTGTATTAATTCATGAGTTTTCTCAGAAGAGGTCTATACTATAAATTTTGGGGATTACAAAGTTGTCTATACTGTGTGATTTCAACGTGTTTTGTTTTCTATGGATCAAGAAGTGTGGACATTCGCTAACAGATGTCTCTACCCAAAAAACTATGATTATGCACCCTGTGCGAAGTGAAGGAACTTTTGTTGAAGAAATTTTGTATTTATAAGTTTTGGACTTCACTAAATTTTGTTCTTTCATTTGTGGGTTGGCAATATTAAGCTTTCTTTCCGCCTGTTTTGAACTTAGCCAATCAGTAATTTCTGTAATTAACTTTCCACCTATCAGAGGTTTCTTCTTCGAATTTCCATGTCTAACTCTTAGCTACCCAATAAAGTTGAGCGGGTGTGTCTTTATTATTCATGAAAGGTCTCGAATCTTCCACGAGGGTTTAAAAACTGCTGATTTTCTCGGCTCTTCGCCACTTCAACAACATCTACCTTAGTATATGGAAGTATAGCAGGGGGCAGGTTGCGCCTCTTCGTATTTCTTTCTTGGTCAGCAGTTTAACCCCCGGGGAAGGTTCGAAACCTTTTCAAGTATCCTACCTGTTTAAAATGTAACTTAGTGCCGGCTTATGTAAACAGCTTCTTATTACTTTAAATAATATAATAATTTCGTGTGGCTATTTCCAGCCGAGTGCAGCCCTTGTAAGGCAGACCTTCCGATGAGGGGGTGGCGGCATCTGCCATTTGTAGGTAACTGCATGTTATTGTGGTAGAGGATAGTGTTATGTGTGGTGTGTGAGTTGCAGGGATGTTGGGGACAGCACAAACACCCTGCCCCCGGGTCACTGGAATTAACCAATTCAGGTTAAAATCCCCGACCCGGCCTGGAATCGAACCCGAGACCCTCTGAACCGAAGGCCAGTACGCTGACCATTCAGCCAACGAGTCGGACATTACTTTAAATGTAAATCGGGGATAGAGAGTGCTTTACCCTCTCGAGCTCCCCTTCATTTCGACTTGAGGTGACTATGTTTTCGTAATTGATTTTCTAATCTTTCCTAATGTGTTAAAATTTTCTTATACAAGTCACCTATATAGTGTGGGAATAGCCCCTGTGTATCGGCCTAGGGCCACTTAGGTTTTAAAATGTGTATTTAGGAGTGCTAATTCACGCCTCCATTCCTTTTGCGTTTTGGACCGTTTTTATTAACCTAGTATTTGTCCACTAAGGCCCGGTAGAATGGGTACAAGATACCCCTGTTTCTTTGTAAGTGCGCCTTGAGGGCATTTTGTAGTAAAGTCCGTTTATGGCCTTTTGATAGGCTTGAAAGATTGAGAGCGGTCAGCTCTCTCTGGTATTTTGAAAGGTGCCTCTAGGAGGCTTGACATTACGAGGTGGGAGCAAATGCTCCACGTAATTAGGGGTTTTCTGCCCTTTGGTACTTTGTGGTTGTGAGCTGATAGCTCAGAAATTGTTAAACTTGGGGGCTCGTAGCCCAGAATTGTAAAAAAAAACTTAACTTGTGCTTTCGTTTGTAAAGTTGCATTGTACCTGATTTTTCTTTGTTATTTCACCTAGTGAAAATTGTTCAATCTTGTTATCAGTTGAAAATATAGTTAGTTGTAGTTAGGCCCATTCCAGCCCGCACCTTCTTTCACCTCTGCTGATCCACCAAAACACGGTAACAAGTGGTAGCAGAGCGTGGTTGAATGGGTCTCAATTTAGCCCCTTTTGACGGCTAAACATTGCTTTTGATTTGAACTCTTACAAGTTTCTCCGTCGCTGGAATTTTTCGATTTTTCTAAATTTGTAAAGCGTCTGTCATCCTGTTCGGGCCTCGCTATGTCCTCCATCCCGGCTATTTGCGCAAGGAGGAATTAATCTATGAATTAACAATTAGAAATGTTCAGTCTGGAGGCACGGTTGTGGTAGATACCAATAAGCTTAAAGATTCCCTTGATTTGCCTATTACCATCCCAACTTTGGGAGAGAAAGAGATTGACGACGCTCTCTGCACGATCACTGATAATGCTACAGAGCTAGCATCTGTAGTTAGTTTTTTGAAAGGGGTGATTCATCACCTAATCAACTTAAACATGTACAAGATAGATTGTACCATTTTTCCAATAGAGTTAGTGATCTATTGTCTCTTAAGTTGAATGATATTCAAGGGAAGGAGGCTAGTGCTGTTTTCGAAAACGTTTCCAAACTGTCCAGTAAGGTTAGCATATTGTTAACTGGGGCAGTACCCCACAAAACCGAGCAATCCACTCTGGTAAATGTAGTTAGCGAGGAGCATTCTCCCACGGGGGAAGAATGTAGGAAATCTGCAGGAGTCCAACAAACATCTGTCCCATTAGAAACTGAGTCCGGTCGGCGCACATCCATTCCACCCTTTGTGTTGAATAATGCACCCTCTGAAACAGCTTCTCCGCCCCCTAGGCCTGTACCTACTATGTCACCCGGGATCAGTAGTTTACCTCATCCATTAGAAATGTTGCTCAGGGGTATTTCTAAGTTTTCTGTTAACTCCACCAGTGATGTTATTTCATTCCTAAGGTTTTTAGTTAAGTTCCAAGATCACGCCCTTGTATTTTCTCTTTCTCCGTGTCAAATTCTGCAGATTATTTACCCCTATTCCATCGGTGTTCTCTCAGACAAGATAGTAAGAGCAATTGCTGATCAATCATCTATAGAAGAATTTCACGCCCATCTGTTAGCTAATTTTATTCCGGCTCGAGCTAGGTCCTCACTAATTCAGAAGTACTATTACCGAGTACAGCGGCTGGATGAAAATCTTGCCGACTTCATCCAAGGCATCAAATTCTACACCAGGGTATTTGCCCTCAATTTTCCAGAAGATCAAATTGTTCAGGCTATTGTGGAAGGCATTTCACCTCCCTGCAGGTCATATTTGTGTTTTGCGTCGCGTCCACAATCGTTTGCCGAATTAGAAGCTATGGCTGTCTCAGCTGAGGGAGTTAGATATGCTGACGCTACGTGAGGCGAGGGAGCCCCCTCCTTCTTTAGGTAATCTTCGGCCTCCACCTCGCCGAACTGTCACACCCCGCAAATGTTATGCTTGTGGGGCTGCAGATCATCTCGGCAACAAGTGCCCTTTGATCAAATCCAACGGAGCAGAGAATGGAGCAGGGTCATCTCGAGGCTGTTTTAAATGCGGCGCTTTTTCCCACATTGCCAAGAATTGCCCGAATTCTAATAGCACTCCCTCCTGCTCAACTTCGGGTGCAACTTCCACCAACAATCAAAAGTGACTAGTGGCTTCGGCTGAGTCGGCTAACTCATCTTTCCGAGGCTCAGTCCCAAGTAACCCAGCCGAAATCTAAGGAAAAACTCCGTCTTCTAATTTATCTTTTGAAGGTCCCAAAGAAATTAAAATCTGTTTGTAAATTTTCTGATTTTTGTTCGTATTCGGTTCTATGCATTACGACTAACAATTCCCTGTTAGAAATTTTAGGTTTTCTGTATGCCAAAATTAGAATTGCTAAATTTACTTGAAAAGTTATACTGTTTGTGACTAAGTACTAGTCTTGCCCCATTATATTGGGAGCGGATTTCATGTCTCACACCGGTCTAGTGCTCGACATTCAGAGCAAGTCGTGCACCTTCAAATTTGCGTTTCATTTCAAAATCCCTTTGCTAAAAAGTAATTCTGTATCATGTTCATCTGTTTCGCCTACCCAGGATGAGCGTTGTTAGACATCAAAGGAATAGCCAGATTCATTGGTATGGTGAATTTCTTCAGAAAATTTATTCCTAACTTCGCTAATAGAGCGGCGCCCTTGAACTTACTTCGTAGGAAAGGCGTCAAATTTGAGTGGGGGCCTTCTCAACAAGCCGCTTTCGAAGATCTCAAATTAGCTCTGTGTAATGCCCCTGTTCTTGCCATGCCTGATTTCTCGAAGAAATTTATCGTCCAAACCGACGCGTCGTCATCGGCAGTGGCTGCAGTCCTTCTTCAAGAGACTGAACTAGGGAGGTGACCCATCGCCTATGCGTCTAGAACTTTATCGGCTCAAGAAGCCAAGTATTCCATGTATGAACTTGAAGGTTTGGCAGTCTTATATGCTATAGAAAAGTACCGCCTCTATTTGGAACATGTCAAGTTCGACTTGGAGACTGATAACCAAGCCTTAAGTTGGGTCTTAGGTAGGCCGCGTCGCTCTGGTCGCATAGCTCGCTGGGCCATCAGAATTTCTGCCTTCCAATTTGATGTTAGGCATATTAGAGGAACTGAAAATGCTGTGGCAGATGGACTAAGCCGTATGTTTGCCAATGATGTAGAGACCTCTGAACAGTCCATACATCCTGGTGTAAATGCCATTTTAACGGATGCTCCAATGTTATTTAGGGATATTGAAAAATATCAACGTGAAGATCCGACGCTGGCCCCGATCATGGAAACCCTTTCTTCTGGGGAACATTTTGTCCCTTATGTGTTGAGGAATGGTGTTTTATGTTGCCCGTCGAGGCATGATCAGAAGATGAAAGTTGTGGTTCCAGCTGTTCTTGTACCTATGATTTTCAAGTACTACCATGAGACCCCATTAGGGGGGCATTTAGGCATCTTCAAAACTCGAGAAAAGATCCGAGAAATGTTCATTTGGAAATGTATGGACGGTGAAATTCGTGAATTGGTAAAGGCTTGTAAAACTTGCTTGCTTAGTAAACCCGCCATGTCGACTAAGCTTGGACTATTGTCTTCTCATCAAGCGTTGCGCCCCATGGAACGTCTTTATATCGACTACGTAGGACCCTTTCCCCAATCAAAGGGGAACGCCAACAAATTCATTCTTGTGTGTGTAGATGGTTTCACAAGACTTTCCTGGTTATTTCCGACTAAGCTGGCTACCGCTCAGTCCACTATTTCTTGTTTATATTCCATCTTTGCTTCTTTTGGTCCGTGTCAATACATAGTTTCTGATAATGCCAAAGCTTTTACCTCCAATCTCTTCCGTAAATTCTGTTTTGATTTGTCCATCTCACATGTAACTACCTCAATGTACTATCCTCAGCCATCCCTTGCTGAAAAGGGGCAATCGTAATCTGAGATCGGCTCTCATTGCCTACCATCATGACGATCACTCTAGGTGGGACACGTCCTTGCATTGGTTATCTTTCGCTTTGAATTCGGCGGTTCATGAATCCCATAAGTTTACTCCTGATTTTTTGATGTTCAAGTTTGTTCCCAACACGCCGCTCTCTAACCTTTGGTCTCTTAGTGATATTCTACCTGAGACAATAGGTCCAGATAATATTAAAGATCTTTGGAAGAAGGCTAAGGCCAACCTTAAAATATCTCATGAAAAGGTTAGGGAAAGATATGATCGTGGACGGAGGTCCATCAATTTAAATGTAGGAGACCAAATTATGGTCAAGAACTTTGTTCCCGCGGGCAAGCTTGCCCCCAGATTTCATGGGCCGTGCATAATTTTGGATTTCCTAACTCCAGTAACATTGTTTGTAAGCAATCGAGCCACTGAGAGGATTTTTAGGGTACATATATCACAAATCAAACCCCTGTAGGGTCATTGTTAACTTTGTCACCTATGTGTTGCAGCGGCGTAAAGGTTATATTTTGATTTTTTCAGAGGCCTTCTGCCCTAATATAGTTTAATTGTTATTGTAATCCGTTTTTGATGTAAGACCTTACCCGTGGGTTATCCCGCTGCCCTTTCCTGTACGGCCATTACCAAGCTCCCGTCTCCTGCTAAACCATACCAGTGGCACAAAAAAAATTTTCTACGCCGCTGGCCCCTCAGCCTCACCACCAAGACAGTACCCTAAAGCATTAATTCCAAAAACAATCCCGTCTCCGAGATTTTACTGTTTCAGCGCCCCTCAGCCGTTCGTCGCCTTACCCCCACTGTGGTGGGGTATGGGCCCACCCCACTCCCGTGATGTCCTTCGGGGTACGGCCCGCCGGAGGCTACCTCCCGGCACAGGCTGATGTGCGGCGCCCCATCCGCCAGCTTATCTCTGGACTGTAAACAAACCTTGCATCTGCGGCGTGCTTCACCACGACTACTCCTCTCATAGTGCGGGAGAGAGGTATCTCAGGGTACTTGAGGGGTCCGGGCGACCTCGACTGGACTTTGGCAGCGGCGGCTGGTCTTGCCGTTAAAAGCAGCAACATGTATCTGGTATTCTACGTCAAACAAGACACTCTAAATCTGGAGTCTAACAAGTTATCAACGAAAATACTTCGAAATTTTTTTCTTTCTTCAAAATTCTTCTTCTTCAATATTAAGAGATCTTTTCATTGATTAACGTTTCTTCCATGTACTTAAACAAATCTATCATCAGGAAAGCACATTTGAATTTTCCCCCTTAAATTACTCCTCTACAGCTGAAACTCTGAACTTTAAAACTGAATTAATTCTGTACAGGGCGGTGCACCTCTACGCTGCAAAGTTAAATCTTCCGCCAATAAATCCTCCTCTACCGGAGAAACTGTGAACTTTTAGAACTGCATTAATTCATGAGTTTTCTCAGAAGAGGTCTATACTATAAATTTTGGGGATTACAAATTTGTCTATACTGTGTGGATTTCAACGTGTTTTGTTTTCTATGGATCAAGAAGTGTGGACATTCGCCAACAGATGTCTCTACCCAAAAAACTATGATTATGCACCCTGGTGCGAAGTGAAGGAACTTTTGTTGAAGAAATTTTGCATTTAAAAGTTTTGGTCTTCACTAAATTTTGTTCTTTCATTTGTGGGTTGGCAATATTAAACTTTCTTTCCACCTGTTTTGAACTTAGCCAATCAGTAATTTCTGTAATTAACTTTCCACCTATCAGAGGTTTCTTCTTCGAATTTCCATGTGTAACTCTTAGCTACCCAATAAAGTTGAGCGGGTGAGTCTTTATTATTCATGAAAGGTCTCGAATCTTCCACGAGGGTTTAAAAACTGCTGATTTTCTCGGCTCTTCGCCACTTCAACAACGTCTACCTTAGTGTATGGAAGTATAGCAGGGGGCGGGTTGCGCCTCTTCGTATTTCTTTCTTGGTCAGCAGTTTAACCCTCGGGGAATGTTCGAAACCTTTTCAAGTATCCTACCTGTTTGAAATGTAACTTAGTGCCGGCTTATGTAAACAGCTTCTTATTACTTTAAATGTAAATCGTGGATAGAGGGTGCTTTACCCTCTCGAGCTCCCCTTCATTTCGACTTGAGGTGACTATGTTTTCGTAACTGATTTTCTGATCTTTCCTAATGTGTAAAATGTTTTTTATACAAGTCACCTATATAGTGTGGGAATAGCCCCTGTGTATAGGCCTAGCGCCACTTAGGTTTTAAAATGTGTATTTAGGAGTGTTAATTCACGCCTCCATCCCTTTTGCGTTTTGGGCCGTTTTTATTAATCTAGTATTTGTCCACTAAGGCCCGGTAGAATGGGTACAAGATACCCCTGTTTCTTTGTAAGTGCGCCTTGAAGGCAGTTTGTAGTAAAGTCCGTTTATGGCCTTTTGATAGGCTTGAAAGATTGAGAGCGGTCAGCTCTTTCTGGTATTTTGAAAGGTGCCTCTAGGAGGCTTGACATTACGAGGTGGGAGCAAATGCTCCATGTAATTAATGGTTTTCTGGCCTTTGGTACTTTGTGGTTGTGAGCTGAGAGCTCAGAAATTGTTAAACTTGGGGGCTCGTAGCCCAGAATTGTAAAAACCCCTTAACTTGTGCTTTCGTTTGTAAAGTTGCATTGTACCTGATTATTCTTTGTTATTTCACCTAGTGAAAATTGTTAAATCTTGTTATCAGTTGAAAATATAACCTTTATTTAAATTTTAAATTCATCTTTCGGACTTGTAATTAGACCCATTCCAGCCCGCACCTTCTTTCACCTCTGCTGATCCACCAAAATACGGTAACAATTACATAAAGGAAGTACAATAAATTTGGTTTCACGTGCGAAATAAAGTTTTCTACGCATCATATCAATTGAATAAAGCTAAAACAGAACATATTTTATTTCGCATTGTGAGTACCTTTATCTGTACCGGCTCCTAAGAACCGAACACTACCTAGAACCCCTGTCATGCTCCTTTTCCAGCAACTTTTCCTGGTACAGTATCCAATATTAATCAACTTGGAAGTTGAAATAGTATTTATTGTTTCGCAACGGAGAGTTCTTTTCCGTCATCAGATTTCGGTCTTTGTAATAGTTCAATCTCTAATTCGTGGCTTGTATTCAAAATTAATTAACCTCAAGATTGATATCATGTCATTATCCTGCAACTAAGTGCTGCTTTTCAGTAGCCTGCTAGACGTTGGTCTTTATAATTTTAATTAAATCGCTAAATCGGTGGCTTTTAGCTGAAGATTAATCGCATATATCATACCTTTTTTCCCTTGTCAATGCATAGTTGATTTCAGATAGCAAGTTTTGTCAAAAGGTTACTAAAGTTAAAATTATTTATTAAATGGTAAAACCCCCGAATTATTAAACGGTTCCAGTTGACACCTATCTTCTCTTTCCTGCTATCCGTTGCATACCCCGTACCCCACGGATCTTCCATCCTATACCCTAAGTGATGGTTGGATCATACAACCCCTAAACCATTTCATATGGTGCCGAAACCTTGGAACCACAGGTATATCTTTTTACATGAAACTAATTTGAATTTTAACTGTCCCAGCTTTTCCTCTTGATACTTGTTCATACTTCTGAGGAGTACATTTAATAGAAAAGAAGTGTCCTGCTGGCATTTGGAGCATATTACCTTAATGATTATCGTAACTCTTCTCTCCTTCATGTTTTGGAGAAATTTTCGATAGATTTGTTCATACATTATTGTATTTACCGTGGGAACACATGTCCAACGCAGCCTGTAGCAGCTCCTGAAGTTCTTGCCAACAAGATGCCGCTAGACGATAAGCTTGTATGTGTCCGTGCCGCATCATTTTCGTAAATTTATATCTACTTGGACAGATGAATACGGTAACAATGATAAATTAATTCAAAGGTTGAAAAATTACCAGGCTACGCATAGTTATTATGACGAAACTCAGACCAACATTGAAATATAATCTTCCGATCGGGCTAGTGATAAGGAAGAAGTAGATAATTTATATTTTGAAGGGTATGTTCATGCCATGCAGATAATGTGGCGATTAATCAGGCACAGAAATAAGAAGAGATTTCAAATTCAACTTCAAACATTTTTCAAAAATCTGTTGAAAATTCGTTTCAGGCATGTTTGCCTAAAATCCAATTGCCCCATTTTGATGGAAGTGAGGACAATTGTGATGCATTTTTCGAGTTGCTTGACTCCTTAGTGAACAAAAATGATTTTTTTCCAAACATACAAAAGTTCCTCTACTTACACTCATTGGTTCAAGGGCCAGCTTCTAAGCTTATTGAAGATATAAACCTAACAAGTTGCAATTATTCCATAGTTCTAGATTTATTGAAGGATACATATGATAATCCTCGTTCGAAAATCCAGCACCATGTGCAAGCCTTATTTAATCTACCTGCTGTCAAAACATACGAATTGCAAACACTTAGAGCATTATTATATACACCGAATTGCATGTACAGGCTTTAGCCACCTTGAATGAACCAGTTCAATACTGGAATACCTTTCTGGTAAACTTAATATCTTCCAAATTTGACCTAGCACACTTAAATCCAGGGAATCGGAAATTTCAAGTCAAGCAGTGGTGACTTATCATGTTACTGTTCAGTTTTTTTAAACAATTGTTGTCAGATTCTTTCAGCTGTTACATCTCAAATAAATATATATTTTAGTAGTTCAGATAACACGCCTGCGTATACTAATAAATGAATTAAATTTAACACTAAAACCTTTCCTAAAACTCAGCCTTTTACTGCTCAGTTCCAAGTCTCAAAATGTTTTAATGTCAAGAGAAACATCCTTTATAATTTTGTCCTACATCAATAGGTGATATGTGAAAAACCCTGCAAGAGCATAAGCACTGCTTTATTTGTTTGTCTGGAAGTAATATCTTAAAATGATAGTAGTTTTATTCAACTTTGTGCGCATTGCGCATTCTGTAATTCACAGACCTATTACAGGGAGAATAATATAAGAGTTCAGACTTCTCGCATGCCGTGGGAAGTCCCGAGCGAGCGCCATATGGCTTGTGTCAACACTGGCGAGATAAGAATTGTTCACTGGCAGCGCGCAGCTGTCAAGCACTCTGTCCCTCAGTTCGATAGAAACTATTAGACTTTTAAGGTGTGTTGTGAGGTTATTAACACGATGGTTAAATACACTATAGAGCAAAGAATATTTTTGGTCGAGTGTTATTTGCACTAGAAGAAAACCAGTTAAAAGGTGCCTTCGAAAATTCCGCAGACAATTTTCCGGTGCGACAGTACCATCAAAACTTTACGTGCATCAGCTCGTTTACAAGTGGCGTAGTACTGGTTCCGTAAGCAATAAGAAAAAGAAGCGAAGGAGAACAGCTCTCACACGGAAGAGGTTAGAAGATATACAGGCAAGATTCCAGGTCAGTCCACATAAGTCGCTTCGGAGAGTAGCTCAGGATTTTGCAATTGGCTAATGAATAGTGTCCACGACAGTATTGTGGATCCGAATTTTCTTTCTATGAGCGACGAAGCCTGGTTTCATTTGGGTGGATATGTCAATTCACTGAACAATAGAATCTGGGATACAGACAACCCGCACATTTTACAGCCGAGACCTCTGCATGATGTGAAAGTGGGTGTGTGGTGCACTATCAGTGCCCGACGAATTATCGGTCCGATATTTTTTCAGGACACGATTACTTCTGACCGTTATATTAACACCATTCTGGAACCATTTTTTGCTGGACTGACTAAAGAAGAGAAAAGGTACGGCTATTTCCAGCAGGACAGTGCAACGGCCTATACGGCACGTAGCTCTATGCAACGGTTACGGGAACTGTTCGATGATGATCAGATTATCAGTAAAGGCTTATGGCCCCCTCGTTCACCTGATTTAAGCATATGCGATTTTTATCTATGGGGAAATCTTAAAGTCAAAGTTTACAGGAATAATACTCGAACTGCAGAAGAATTAAAAATTGAAATTATGAACAATGTGCGTTCTATCGGTGTCCATGAACTACAAAGTGTGTTTCGAAATCTCATTACAAGATGTGAAGCTTGCATTGCAACTGAAGGAGATCACTTTCAGCATTGCCTGTAAATACTGGTGAGTTCAGTTTAATTTCCTAATTTATTTATTTATTTATTTATTTATTTATTTATTTATTTATTTATTTATTTATTACCGGTGAGTTCAGTTTAATTTCCTAGTTGATTTATTTGTTTATTCATTTACTTATTTGTCTAGAGCTTATATGTAGCCGGTGAGTTCGGTTTCGTTTAGTTTCTATAGGCGTAATCATGCCGCTTCTTTGAGCCGACTATGCCTGCTTGTCATGGCGGGCACTGCGGTCGCTGTCTCCGCTTCCCAGTGCGCCTATCAATCAATCAATCAATCAATCAATCAATCAATCAATCAATCAATCAATCAATCAATCAATCAATCAATCAATCAATCAATCAATCAATCAATCAATCAATCAATCAATCAATCAATCAATCAATCAATCAATCAATCAATCAATCAATCAATCAATCAATCAATCAATCAATCAATCAATCAATCAATCAATCAATCAATCAATCAATCAATCAATCAATCAATCAATCAATCAATCAATCAATCAATCAATCAATCAATCAATCAATCAATCAATCAATCAATCAATCAATCAATCAATCAATCAATCAATCAATCAATCAATCAATCAATCAATCAATCAATCAATCAATCAATCAATCAATCAATCAATCAATCAATCAATCAATCAATCAATCAATCAATCAATCAATCAATCAATCAATATTGATCTGCATTTAGGGCAGTCGCCCAGGTGGCAGTTTCCCTATCTGTTGCTTTCCTAGCCTTTTCCTAAATGATTTCAAAGAAAATGGAAATTTATTGAACGCCTCCCTTGGTAAGTTATTCCAATCCCTAACTCCCCTTCCTATAAATGAATATTTGCCCCAGTTTGTCCTATTGAATTCCAACTTTATCTTCATATTGTGATCTTTCCTACTTTTATAAACGCCACTCCTAGTTTCCCACATACCCACTCCATAGTCTCATTTAAATCCCCAATCACCTTCCAGTCAGTATCCTTCCTATACAGTATTCCACTAATAACAATCTCCGCTTTCTTAAACTTCACCCGTGCTTGGCACTCCGCTCTGAACTTTTAAATTAATCACCCTGTGTTAAAAAGCCACTGGTTCTCGTAATGAAAGCAGTACTCAATCTGTGTGTGCACAAACCTTTCCCCAAACAGCATTTTCCATTAGAAGTTCTCAAGTATTATTATCTACTGCTATTGTGAAAGTACAAAACTCACTAGGTGTTTGTTGAATGATGCTACCATGCATGATTTTATAAGTGAAAGCTTGATATATCGTTTAGGCTAAGAAAAAATCCCTATCACTACATTTTATTTACTAGTTGCTTTACGTCGCACCGACACAGACAGGTCTTATGGAGACGATGGGACAGGGAAGGGCTAGGAGTGGGAAGGAAGCGGCAGTGGCCTTAATTAAGGTACAGCCCCAGCATTTGCTTGGTGTGAAAATGGGAAACCACAGAAAACCATCTTCAGGGCTGCCGACAGTGGGGTTCGAACCTACTATCTCCCGAATAGTGGATACTGGCCGCACTTAAGCGACTGCAGCTGTCGAGCTCGGTAACCTATCACTACAGAAGTTACTGGTACCAATAAAATAATAATAATAATAATAATAATAATAATAATAATAATAATAATAATAATAATAATAATAATAATAATAATAATAATAATTTTACCGGGAGGTACACCAACCCCGTGCATTCAAAAAAGGCGCCTTGAGGAATGCCAACTGATATACGAAGTTTGCAACAACTAGTGCAAAACGTTTGGACTTTTCTCTACAGACGCCACTACCAAAAAAAGAAAAATTTTGCCTTCTAGTGTGAAGATGAACGATTAATATCCCGAAGTAATTTTTATTTTCATGTTTCCTAAACTGAGTTGATTAGTCTTTGTTTTTGTGTATCACAGTTTGCTACACTTCTATGTCTTCCCGCCAACTTGTGAGTCTGGCCAATGGAAAATTTGTGTATTTAATTTTCAACCAATTATTACTACTTGTATGTATTTTATTAGGCAATGAAATTGGAGGTGTGTCGGGCCTTGGCCCAGAGCTCTCTAGAACCTTCTTCTGGGGTATAAAGTCTGGTACCTTTCCGAGCCACTTTGTCTTATTGATCGTCCAGTCTACTAAGAAGGTGTTAATAGAGCAGGCGGAGGCGTCTCGCCCTTCGAGCATTCCAGCAGATTAAGGTAATGGAAGCCATTTAATAACTATGTGATAGCCTCTGAAAGCTAGCTCGAGGGGAAGGTTTCCTATCTTAATAACATAATCATAAAATTCGACTCTTCTAAAGTGTAAATTTCTATTTCTAATGTAAATTTCAAACAAGCCGAAAAGCACTTAGCTAAAATTCGGGAACAGATAGTGTGTCATCCTCCCGAGTTCCCTATCAACTTGACTTCGAGGCAACTATGATTTTGTAACCGTTTCTGTCTGTAGCTTTTGTAACTTAAATTCTCTCCATCTAGTCACCTCAGTAGTATAGGCTTAGCCCTTGTAAGTTCGGGCCTGAAGCCCAAATAGGGTTTCAAGGAGTGCAAGGGTCTGCCTCCGCATCATTTTGATTTTTGGGTCGGTATCTTTGACCTGTGTTTTTTTTCTTCCGCAAAGGCCCGGTAGAATGAGTATTCAATACTCCTGTTAAATTCAAACATTTATGTTAAGAGGTTAGACTGTTGAGTGTTTAAGACAGTGAAAACGGTTTGAATTGTAAAATGTAGGTTGTTCCTCGAGAGGCAGAAGTGGAAGTTGGACCACGAATCTACCTTCAGAAGTATGAGGGGTTGTTTGTTAAAAAAGTTGCTCACAATCTTCTTCTTTCGTAGATGAAAATATCTTGTCATTTATCAACCTCTAGTCCCTCAACAATACTTGACCGCTTTCGAAATTTCAAATGCTACCACCAAAGCGTTGTTTTTAACTCAACAGAATGTTTTTCCTGAAGAGTTTAAGTCTTTGAGTATGGGACTTCCTTTATGCAAAGGTATCATCTTTGCCTCCATATCTGGATCATGGTGATCTTATCAAGGTGGTTGGCAGACCCCCACTTACCCGAGAACAAAAATCATCATATAGCTAAAATTCGGGAACAGATAGTGTGTCACCTTCCCGAGTTCCCTATCAACTTGACTTCGAGGTGACTATGATTTTGTAACCGTTTTGTAACATCATATCACTAAGCTATTTAGTAGGCAATTTCACTATCAGATTCTCCATACAGGAGTTGTAACACTATTATACCTCATTCGAGAACACTATTGGCCTATGGCATGCATGAAGTAACTTCTGTTGTGCGAAAATGTTTTTGATGTTTTCAAGCTAAACCTACAGTATATTTGCATTTCAGTGCATGGGAACACAGCCCCGTCGTCCCTTTTCTTTGACCGGAGTTGATTACGCGTTGGGCCTTTCCTCTATCAAATTAAACACCCTAAATCAAAATCTCTAGCCTTAGGTAAGGCCTTTATTGTGTTGTTTGTTTTTATGGTTACTAGAACTATTCATTTAGAATTAGTTACCAGTGCTTCTACTTTCTATTTCTTGGCTGCCTTTTTAGGTTTTCTTCACGTAGAGGTGTTCCTTTGGAAGATTCTTTTCAGATAACTCTAGAACAATCTCTAAGAATTGAAACAATTTCTGACGCCTTCTTTAGCGAAAGAAACCAATTCAAAACTCTGTTTACTTGAAAGGATTCAAATAACATTTCATTCCCCCTTACGGTTCTCAATGTGATGGACGTTGGGAAACTTGTGTTAAGCTGACCAAACGGCACTTACAAAGAGTCTTACGCTCTATTGCATTTTCTTATGAAGAATTCTTTACTCATTTCTATTGAAGCCACAGTTAATTCCAGACCACTTTCGCCTATTTCACATCTGCTTCCTCTTTCTTCATCCCACTTCTTCACTGGGGAGCCTCTAGCATTTTCTCCTTCAATGACTGGTCGAAGAAGGGATGAATCAATGCCTATAATGTGGAAAAATGTTGAATCGGTACGTAATCAATTTTGGCATCGTTGGCGGGTGGAGTACCTATCTGGGAAAGCTTCAGACTAAAGGCAAGCGAAAGGTCGATAAACCTAATCTTAAAGCGGGTGACTTTGTTCTCCTCCGAGATTTGAGCCCTCGTCTTCTTTGGCAGCCCGGAGGAGTTGTGCATTGTTTTCTTGGGCTAGATAAGTGGATGCGAGTTATAAGGATTCTCACAATTAATGAGGTTCTTACGCGACCAATTATCAGTGTGTCATTTACCACTCGATCCTTCTTAGCATTGTTCTGAAAGCTTAGCAGAATTTATTTCTATCCCCCTCTCCCGAATATGTTCGTGCTTGTACGAAGATTCTGGAAATTAAGTATTTTTCGGTAGTATAAATTTCCATTTGATATGCAGAATTGATACACCTATTTATTTATTTCGGTTGTTGTATGAGGGATTGTCTTCCTTTACTTTAATTCCTCCTTTATGAAGTTGGCGCAGGGACATGTGGCACGTGCGAGGGGTCCAGGCGCAGCCCGAGTGACGTCAGCACGCGAGGATCGGCGCATCCGCCGCCAAGCGGTGGCAGCCCCGCACGCCACGTCAACCACCATTCTTCAGCATGTGCAAGACACCCTGGCTGTTCCAATATCGACCAGAACAATTTCCCGTCGATTGGTTGAAGGAGGCCTGCACTCCCGGCGTCCGCTCAGAAGACTACCATTGACTCCACAGCATAGACGTGCACGCCTGGCATGGTGCCGGGCTAGAGCGACTTGGATGAGGGAATGGCGGAACGTCGTGTTCTCCGATGAGTCACGCTTCTGTTCTGTCAGTGATAGTCACCGCAGACGAGTGTGGCGTCGGCGTGGAGAAAGGTCAAATCCGGCAGTAACTGTGGAGCGCCCTACCGCTAGACAACGCGGCATCATGGTTTGGGGCGCTATTGCGTATGATTCCACGTCACCTCTAGTGCGTATTCAAGGCACGTTAAATGCCCACCGCTACGTGCAGCATGTGCTGCGGCCGGTGGCACTCCCGTACCTTCAGGGGCTGCCCAATGCTCTGTTTCAGCAGGATAATGCCCGCCCACACACTGCTCGCATCTCCCAACAGGCTCTACGAGGTGTACACATGCTTCCGTGGCCAGCGTACTCTCCGGATCTCTCACCAATGGAACACGTGTGGGATCTCATTGGACGCCGTTTGCAAACTCTGCCCCAGCCTCGTACGGACGACCAACTGTGGCAAATGGTTGACAGAGAATCGAGAACCATCCCTCAGGACACCATCTGCACTCTTATTGACTCTGTACCTCGACGTGTTTCTGAGTGCATCGCCGCTCGCGGTGGTCCTACATCCTACTGAGTCGATGCCGTGCGCATTGTGTAACCTGCATATCGGTTTGAAATAAACATCAATTATTCATCCGTGCCGTCTCTGTTTTTCCCCAACTTTCATCCCTTTCGAACCACTCCTCCTTGGTGTTGCATTGTCACTGTCAGTCAGTGTATTTTACTTAGTTCTTTGTTTCTTTCAGCTCTAATCTTCTGTGTGTACTTCGCCTTGGCCTCTTTGAATAAAAGGGCTGGTTTCCTGCTTTGTACCACACACTTCTGCAAACAGCATATAACACACAGCATTTCTCTCTGGTTGCCAGCATTCTGCACATCGCCTTAGGCATCCTTCCTTCTGTACTGCAATACAATTCAATGACATGTTCCTACTTCTGTTTCTCGTCATCAGGGACTTTGACAAGTTCCTGCCACGAACTGATAAACTGCATGTAGCAAGTTAGAAGACTTTTCGGATCAGGAGCCTGAACTAAACGAACAATGGTTTTGATACTTCTGAGAAATCTTTTTAATGGAATAGAAGTGTCCTGCTGACATCTGTTTCCAGAAATTGGCGACAAAAGCGGGAATTGTTCCCCTCGCTCCAATCATCAGACCCACTATGTCGATTTCCTCTAGCTGGCATTTCTCCCTATAGTAAAGAATTGTTGGTAGGTAAGTATTCCTCTTTTTGAGGTTAACATCTGAGCGCTGCGACTTGCGGCTTTCAAAGCGAACTGTGTGACCGATGATGTAAGTTCTCTTCTTATTCTTGAAAGCAATGATGTCGATCCTGCTTTGGCTTCCGTTGTCCGCTAAGCCATGAACCTCTTCAAATACCTGGAAACCATGGTCTTTCAGCGTTGTCGCAATTAACGAGCGGATGTTATGATGGTGCGTATTCCTTAAAAGTTCACCATGAAGACAAGATCCCAGAACATGTGCAAGAGCTTCAATCTCCTTGAGGCAGCGCCTACAAAAGGGAATCGTTCTGAGAATTTCCTGGTACCGATCTAACTGCTGAAATGTTTGCTGTCATCTTAATTGCCTCACGCTGTTCACTACATGACAAGCCTTGATGGTTTCGAATCCAGGAGTTGCAAGGAGTATATTCATTATATAAACATACACCTCTTCATTTCTGCTGCAAGATACACCACTCACTGAATGCCCTTTCTCTCAGTATTCTTCTCACTTTTCTGGCATCATAAAAACGGAACACATGATAACCATATTCAGTATAAAAATCATCATTTCAATACAATCCATTTTTAATTCCCTCAATAGGCAAACTTTTATTCAAGATGTATGAGCGTTCATGAAAATCTAATTATAACACAAACATAGTCAATAAATCCGATCCTATCTTTTCAATTCTACCAATTACTGACACCGGATTATGTGGAAACTTCATTTGAATATCGTTTTTAATGTAATTTTTTATATTCTTCCCTCTTGGGCAACTGAATATACTTCCCCGTTATGTGCATTAAAGCCATGCCTATAATGGTGTTAATTGAGAACTGCGAAAATAATATTTCACATTGATTATAATTTCCTTTTATCCGTGATAGTATATGGACACCATGTTTCAGTTCGTGGCTTGCGTTACCAGCATAATAGAATTTAATTGAATTTCTTGAAAGTACATGTCTTACTTAATTCATATATAAGCTCCTGCCAGTTTATTACCATCATGCCGTATCGCATAAAAACTTAATACAAAAATGAAATTTATTTTTAACCATGTTTCACTAAGATGATTTGTGGATCTAAAGATTTTAATAGACTTACTAGTTCATGTTTCTTTTTCAGAATATACCAACAGCCCCATTTTAATGATTTCATTTTAAATTTGAAGTACTTTGATTTCCCAACAAAAGAAGAACCTCGTGATGTAGAGACTTTAATGAATGTTTCAATTGGACGATTTGCTCCATTTTGTCCATTATTTACTCGAATTTCTTAGAGACATTTTTCACTGAAGTAGCATTTTTACTAAAGGGCACAACCTCAGCCGAGAAGTTGGCAATATAATTATGTATAATTTGATCACATTTTTATCCCTGTAGACTACACCTTTGTGAGGTAGATGCGGCCTCATTAATATTAGGATTTATCAGTCTTACTATTGGAGTAGCAGTATTTTATATTGAACCCTTAAACTTACCATTCCATCGTTGGTTGGTCACAGCTGCTGCAGTAGAGCAATATCGAACTCTTAAATTTTGGGGTCGTAGCTGGAATATTTCGGTCACGATCTTAACCAAACAATGGGGTTCAGAAGAGAGCCTAACTACTTGAAATGAGGAGCAAATATGTGTTTGCTAACTTTTATTGAATTATCAAAATGTAGAAAAAAATTATGTTATAAAATCATTCATCCAGAAATTTGAGTCATTTAACATTTTTATGCCGTCACATTGCATTGCGTGAGTTTTATCAGTTACATTTTATCGAAGAACTTTCTTGGGAGGAAATTAGAAAATATCACAAATTAGTGGACAGCGAAAGCTCGAAAAACGCAAATAAAACCTGAAAATCGGGCACCTATTGATCCAAACGATAACTGAGAATTAATCCACACGATCCGTGGAAAATCTGACCTTCAACAAGTAGAATTCCAGATTTACATTTAATTAAGGTTATTCACCAGTCAAATACCTTGTCGGATATGGAAACACCCGCCGAAAGGACCCTTAATCGAACCAAACTGACTATCAGTTGCTTTGGATAGGTTGCGAAATACTACTGGAAAGCATGGTGTTCACTACAAGTTAATAGTAGCAGTCATAACTAAAAATAAAAATTCCACCATGTATTGTCATCTCGTGACACCCTTAAGTTATTGAATAGTCCCGATGCTGAAACATGCATCACCCAAACAACTGTTCAGAAGGAACCAACAACGACTCGATCCGAGAGGATCTTACGTTACGTCGTTCTGAAGGAACAAAACTGCGAAATGCAGGAAACAATTATTCACCATGCATTTAGAAGAAATGCTAAAACATTGAAATTAAAGAAAATGTGGTAAACCAGTTGGAAAATATTCTTATAAAACCAACTTTCAGGTTATAAACGGTTACGTTAAGTTTAATAAAATTACAAGTCCACATGGTAAAATAAAATCAAAATACCAAAACAATCTACGGACGTCTTTCCATATTACAACTGCGACTACCATTACAGATCCATCTACTTATGGTTTGTTCCAAAAAACTAACTACAAAATTATTGATCGACCTCATTCAACTATTATAAAAATGAAAGAACGAAAAATTGAAAATAAAATCTATTCCCAGCTGACGAATCGAACCCGCGTTCGTAACTCAAGTCTCACATAAATAAGCTAAGTGTCAACATGGCACTATCAAAGCAATCGGACGTCTGAACGACAAAACAATTAAGTCCGTAAATAAATTAAATTCCTAAAGTTCAAAGAACTCAAACGCGCGTGGCAAACAACAGTAAATACTCAATCACCATTACCTAAGTATCCAATGTTGGACAACCCTCACGTTCAGGCCACTAGTGGTTCCATATCTTATGTAAGCACCTTCCAGTTGGTAAGGGTTTTGTCGAAACATGGCCTCAATATTACTTAGCTAACACTCTTCGCATTGCCTATACTACTGCAGACACTACCATCTTTCAAGTCACTTCGAAAAACACCTAACCTAAGACTTGAATATATACAGACGACACCCTAAACCTATCGTCAAGCCTACATAATGTCTACACACCCTAACACTAACATCTATGTACACACACACCTTCCTAAACCTATCGTCGAGTGTAAACTGGGGATGTCTTCTCATCATTATACTCCTATGATAACGTGTGATGTCCTAAATCTATTGTCGTGCCGAAACTTGGTTGTCTACGCATCCTCTAGAATGTCAGGCGAAATCGTAACTTCAAACACACTCTTTGATATTTAGCTGGAAACCTTGTCGAAGCTATAACAAACAATGAAACGAATCTTGCCACTGAATGAACGCAAGTCTGGAAATGCATCTAAGTCCCTATCTTGCCAATAAAACGTGAAACTGAAAATAACGCGTGGCAAAAAATCCACAACTCAAACATGTTCTCGACATACGCAATGAAGTTTGGAAAAACAATAATGAATTTCAGCACACGTCTAACTTTACGTGAATATCGCCAAAACAGTAATCATCACCATCGCAAAAATCCACACTGTAATTCTAGGGTGAGGCCCAAAAATCGCCTACCATCTCACTATTCCAAACATTCATATCCATAATCTATCCAGTGAAGCGAAATTCAATGAATCTACACAGCCAAACTATCACTTTAATAACGTTCAATACCTCATCTCACAATGTTTCCGATTTAATAATAATTTATCGCCTCGTAACATATGAAATTTACTGAATGGAAATTTATTACAACAGTCAAATAACACCAACCGTGTATTCAGAATGATCTTCTATCCTTGAGATCGCGTACTATAATATTCATTACGCTGACTTTACATAAATCGTCATTTGGACTTAACTGCCAAGAGCTACAATCATCTACAGAAATTGTTTTTTACTGGGAGATCTTGACTTGAAATCATAATGTGCGTCACAAAGCACTCATTTCGAACCAACCTTCACCCGGTCAGCTGTTCCGGATTGTTAGCGGAATCTCACTACAGCCTGCCTCAGAAATATCACATTTAATAAACAGCCTGTCTCAAGAATTCTTCGCCATCGACAAATATAGCCTGTCTCAAAACTTCATCTTCATCGCCTATCACGACGGCATTACTCATTAAATACAAGCTTCCTATGCCTTCAACACAACTATTCTCTCAAACATATCATTCCGGCACAATCCATTTCTTCCTGTTTCAAACTTTTCAAACTTCAATACTCCCGTGACGAACAATTTTTATAAGAATATTTTTTTATTCATTTTTACTACAACTTTCGGACCTCGAGAAAACAATGACACACCGTGATTTCCTGTATCACCGACATACACGGTTTCACAACAATTACCTTCCCACGAATAAATATAACTTTATCAGACTTCACTGGATTTCGAGACGAACGTAAATCTTACTCAACATATGTGCAAAATACACTTTTAACATTGAAAATTTTTATCTTGCAGTAAATATTATTATCATTGTTATTATTATTGTTATTATTATTATTATTATTATTATTATTATTAATATTTCGACAAAAATTTCTGAACTCATACGATATTCAAGATTATTGCATTCACGACGACTACATTAGCGTTGTCACCTTTCTAACTTTACTCAGTTTGAACACTATCTCAAAGAATCTTAACACATTATTTAAACTTCGCATTTTAATTTTTCGACGTGAATTTTACTGTTCTGAAGAGTTTCATACGACGACCAGAAGTATAACACATTCGCCTGATCATTATTAAATATAATTCGACACACGCACTGAAAATTTTGTTGGGACAAACAAATTCTATTCTACATCATTAATACAAATATAGACACAGACCTGTAAATGTAGTCATCCTGGAGATTCCGGCCACATTTAGCCAGCTGCCCTCGTATTTAGCCGTTCATGGCTACACTAGTCATAATCTTCTTATATACACTGACTGACAGAGCAAATGCAACACCAAGAAGGAGTAGTCAGAACTTTATGCCAATTGCAGGGTAGACTGACGTCACTGAGGTATGCTCATGATGTGAAATGCGCCGCTGTGCTGCGCACGTAGCGAACGATAAATGGGACACGGCGTTGGCGAATGGCCCACTTCGTACCGTGATTTCTCAGCCGACAGTCATTGTAGAACGTGTTGTCGTGTGCCACAGGACACGTGTATAGCTAAGAATGCCAGGCCGTCGTCAACGGAGGCATTTCCAGCAGACAGACGACTTTACGAGGGGTATGGTGATCGGGCTGAGAAGGGCAGGTTGGTCGCTTCGTCAAATCGCAGCCGATACCCATAGGGATGTGTCCACGGTGCAGCGCCTGTGGCGAAGATGGTTGGCGCAGGGACATGTGGCACGTGCGAGGGGTCCAGGCGCAGCCCGAGTGACGTCAGCACGCGAGGATCGGCGCATCCGCCGCCAAGCGGTGGCAGCCCCGCACGCCACGTCAACCGCCATTCTTCAGCATGTGCAAGACACCCTGGCTGTTCCAATATCGACCAGAACAATTTCCCGTCGATTGGTTGAAGGAGGCCTGCACTCCCGGCGTCCGCTCAGAAGACTACCATTGACTCCACAGCATAGACGTGCACGCCTGGCATGGTGCCGGGCTAGAGCGACTTGGATGAGGGAATGGCGGAACGTCGTGTTCTCCGATGAGTCACGCTTCTGTTCTGTCAGTGATAGTCACCGCAGACGAGTGTGGCGTCGGCGTGGAGAAAGGTCAAATCCGGCAGTAACTGTGGAGCGCCCTACCGCTAGACAACGCGGCATCATGGTTTGGGGCGCTATTGCGTATGATTCCACGTCACCTCTAGTGCGTATTCAAGGCACGTTAAATGCCCACCGCTACGTGCAGCATGTGCTGCGGCCGGTGGCACTCCCGTACCTTCAGGGGCTGCCAAATGCTCTGTTTCAGCAGGATAATGCCCGCCCACACACTGCTCGCATCTCCCAACAGGCTGTACGAGGTGTACAGATGCTTCCGTGGCCAGCGTACTCTCCGGATCTCTCACCAATCGAGCACGTGTGGGATCTCATTGGACGCCGTTTGCAAACTCTGCCCCAGCCTCGTACGGACGACCAACTGTGGCAAATGGTTGACAGAGAATGGAGAACCATCCCTCAGGACACCATCCGCACTCTTATTGACTCTGTACCTCGACGTGTTTCTGCGTGCATCGCCGCTCGTGGTGGTCCTACATCCTACTGAGTCGATGCCGTGCGCATTGTGTAACCTGCATATCGGTTTGAAATAAACATCAATTATTCGTCCGTGCCGTCTCTGTTTTTTCCCCAACTTTCATCCCTTTCGAACCACTCCTCCTTGGTGTTGCATTGTCACTGTCAGTCAGAGTATATAACTTAAAATACACAGATTTTACACTCACTATCGATTAATACCGCAAATGACGCACTTTCTTCGCGTATTAACATGCGACGACTCTCCTTCTCTACTAGCAACTACGACTGTTTTCCCAGCATTCTGATTTAGTTCACCCCAATACTGGCCAGGTGTTTCAATAGATAACAAAAATCAGACCTCACTAGCTAGCCTCCAGACTTCCCTTTGACAGTATCAAACATTCACAATATAATACAGAGAGAAATTCAGCTACGTATTTTAAACAGATATCTAAGCCTTCACAGTTTTCGTCGGCGGAAGCTCAGGAAAATTTTCATCACCTTCCATTTAATACCCTACTTGAACCATTGACACGAATATATATAACAAGTTATTTTGAGAGCTAAACCCCGCACTATCTTGCAGACGAACGACGTGGGTTTCACCATCCAGACCTTCAGATGGAAATGAAAAAAGTAGGTGGTGGGGATTTCTTTTATACCTCCTGAGAGGACGCCACGCTCACCAAGAAGTTCGGTGGTGCAATCTGTTAATTCCACATCCACTGGACCAATTTTTTGAAATTTATTCCATAAATTCAGACAGACTTATAATTCATTATGGTGTTAATTTTATATTTTTCCCATACTTGCAACGGGCGTAATGAATTTATTTCTGAAATGTAGTTTCGCGGACTTTCTTCAGAAAATGACCTCGACACGTGTCGCAAATCCGCGAGTATGACGCCAACTTTCCTACAGGATTAACTGCATTTATATTTACCCTGGGAATTCTATCTTCACGTAAGGTTTATTAATAAGTTAGATTCTTTATTCCTGAATTTACCATGTCGCCAAAATCTCTTGTTATGAAGTATTTTCCGAAATTGATAAATTATTCAGTGCTCGAGGTCAACCGAAGTATCCCGGCATTTCACGAGATGGTGGCTCGCTTGTCACGGTGAGTACTGTTCCCACGAGAGAGCAAGACTCTTAAAATAAAACATGGCTACTTTCAAAAAAGTTATTTGTAGCTGAAATAAATATCTGGAATTATTATTCATCGTAGAATTATGGGTTCAATATAACTACATTTAGTTGCTCAAGATGTTTGAGTATGTTGTTTTGTCATAGCCTTATTTAATTGGGAGATGGAATGGATTATTAACTACCAACGTGAATTTTCTGTTTCGAGGCAACGTTCATCTGACGTTTGAGAACTTCGTTGAGTTAGAGGTGGAAAGTGTTGTGGCATTACGAGTGGGTTGGAAAGTGAATCTAATAGGGCAAAGTAATTCTTAACTTCTAGATAAGATTTGTTTTCTCTGCTCATCACATTTTTTATTTCTTTGTTTGTTGTTGTTGTTGTACTTCACACCTTTCAGCTCCCTAACAGTTTGCGCATTTGGAAAATTGATCACAATTTTGTGAGTTATGGTTTAAGGCGCATTTTCCGCATTCTAGGTTCCCGCGATCTTCAGTTTATTGCGGTGTGACCGTATCTCTGACACTGTTTATGTAGCAGAGGTGAAAAAGAAAGTTGTTTGCCACTTATTACAATGGAAGACAATCTGAATTCTATTTCTACCCTTACGGGGTATTTCCTTTATGTCACTAATTTTCCTTTCATAGAACAATATCCTCAAAGCCACGGAGTGAAGATGTCCTATTTTTTTCTTAGAATCATTGGATTGCACATGTATGATGTATGGATCGAGATGAGTCATAGGTTTTTGTGCAATGGTACTTCAGGACTTTGATCATTATTCCGCACTAGATCATTATTAGTACCACTTTGGGAATCCATATTAGTATTGCCCACTTATAATTCCACCTTATTCGTACCGTTCCCTTGCAACTTATCGAGAAAAACTAACCCCATGGTACTATAGCCCTGAATGACCTTGGCTTACCAAGCGACCATTGCTCAGCCCGAAGGCCTGCAGATTATGAGACGTCGTGTGGTCAGCACGGCCAATCCCCTCGGCCGCTATCTCACCGTCAGGTAGCTCCTCAATTATAATCACGTAGAGTGATTGCACATCGAAACAGACCTCAGATCCAGGTAAAAATCCCTGACCTTTCCGGGAATCGAACCCGGGGCCTCTGGGTAAGAGGCAGGCACGCTATCCCTACACCACGGGGCCCCTAAATCAGCTCCTCCATTATCTAAAGACATTATTCACCGAAAGGTGATTATACTACTCTATATTCTATAGATATACACAAATACTACATACAGACAAACACTACTTATCTACAGTACAGACAAAATCCAAGTCCGCTTCACCAGTGACTGATAGACGCGTGTGCAATTTACACCGATCGAGAAACGAATGTGGGATATCACACGATTCTTGCACACAAAGAAGTGGCATTTGTCACTGGGATGTCCGGCTCCAAGGCTAAATGGTTAGCGTGCTGGCCTTCGGTCACATGGATCCCAGGTTCGATTCCCAATTTAACCATCATCGGTTAATTCCGCTGGCACGAGTGCTGGGTGTATGTGCCGTCTTCATAATTTCATCCTCATCACGATGCGCAGGTCGCCTATGGGAGTCAAATCAAAAGGCATGCACCTGGCGAGCCGAACATGTCCTCGGACACTCCCGGCACTAAAAAGCCATTCGCCATTTTTAAAAATTGTCACTGGGATTATGGTATTTCGCATTTATGCATATTCTGTGGCGAAATCCATATACCGGTATCTCTAGCTTTGCCAATGCAGATCGCATTCCGTGGTTTACTTTTGTGTTTGTCCGTCCCCTGTCAATCATAGCGAGCATGGAGTAGAATTTTTCTTCTACACCCTTTTACTTGTCCCTGGGTGGGGGGCAGTAGTTTAACCACTTGATGAGTAGCCATCAGCATTACGCGACTACATTTCAAGTCCTCAATAAAGAAAGTTACCCTTTCAAGTTTGCATGCAAGTCTTGAAGCCTCTGTTCTGCCTATTCTCAGAGCTCATTCCAGGAAGCGCGCTAGGTCTGTCCCTAGGTCTGTGATAGGTACCCTCAGCTCGAAGGCCTGCAGAGTACGGGGTGGTAGGTGTTCTCAGATCAATACTTCAAACCGTATGTGATAATTGTGCTGTATACATATATTATCATTGTACGGCAATTAGCTGCAATATATTTGTACTTATAATTGGTACTATTTTAGCGTTAATTTAGAGTAATAGCTTCTTAATGTTTTCCAAATCGTACATGGCTCTTATTGCAGCAGTTGCTCTTTCTCTGACGTGAATTTTGTAGGACATTCCTGATGCCTGTAGAGTTAATCCTAGGTAATCGAATGAGTTCAACAGATCCAGTTGGTATTTCGTAGGATTACTTAACGTACAGCTGCTACTCTGCCACTACAGCCCCCTAAAGGTGGAGGAGGGGGTTCAAAATATACCTCCATGTCCCGAGCCCGGACGATGTAGAGGCCCGGCGCCAAATCCAGAATTTTAACTTTTTAGATCTTTAATTTTCTACGGTATAACCACTCAGTTTGGTGATGTTTACAATGGTATTTTTGGGGAAGGGGGAGAATGATGGAAATGTTTGGTAAATATGATGGTGGTCTGGCGTAAGTATTAGAAAAACAACCGAAAGACAAAAAGCA
Source organism: Anabrus simplex (assembly GCF_040414725.1). NCBI lineage: Eukaryota > Metazoa > Arthropoda > Insecta > Orthoptera > Tettigoniidae > Anabrus > Anabrus simplex. The sequence goes on along the minus strand of NC_090269.1, from coordinate 219,250,106 downwards.
TGTGCGCCAAACTCTTTATCTCCCAAAATGAATTTATTTCTCTATGTGGTGAAAAACGTTTGAAAACTATTTTTAATCAAAGAGAAGAGGTAATTTTTATGGAATAACTGTTGATGCGACCCCTGATGTCTCCCACTAAGAACTGAATGTTATTATTCTACGTAATGATTTTTCTTTGCATCTTATTTGTAGTTATTACTGTGTATGATTGTCATTAAAATGGCTGCAAGATTAGACGTTTCGTCGTCATCCTTACTCTAATACTCCTTGTCGCCCTTATCTTTTAGTAATATAAAAATCTTCTTTTGCTTATTCGCGGGTGCGATCCAGTACGAGTGGATATGGCACAATTTTACGACTGGATACACTTCCTGACGCGAACCATGAATAAAGGGGTAAAATATTCTGTGGTGTTTGGCAGGGAGATGTGTTACGTGTAAATGAACTAAGAGTTTAAAATAGCCACTTCCCAAGTTAAAAGAATTAACTGGCATAGCTGAAGTCCCTAGTCTTGTCAGGAATCGAGCCCTGAATCTACTGAACCCGAGCCCACTATGCTGACCATTCAGGCCAAGACCTGGACAACTATAACGATTTCAAATAATAAATAATCGGCCTCAGGGGCTCATAACTTGGGTCCGTGTTTTTTGCGGCCTCGGCACCCTCAGCTGAATCCTGGCATTGCTTCCACTTACTTGTGCCTGGCTTCTCACTTTCAATTATCATATCCAACCTCCCTTGGTCAACTCTTGTTCTTTTCCGACTCTGACGGTATTACGTAGGGAGGCCTAGGGAGTCTTTCATTTTCACGCCATAGCTAGCTGGCCCTTATCTTTTTTGTTTTTTTTGTTTTTGGCCAATACCTTCATTTTTCGAAGTGTTGGATCCCTTCCATGTTTTCCCTCCGATTAGTGTTAATAGAGGATGGTTGCTTAGTTGTACTTCCTCTTAAAACCCTGAATCCATAAATAGAAATAATGTGGGCTCAGCTACATTGTGCATATGTTCTAATTTGAAGTAAGTTAGGTTGCGTGGGTGTCAATTTCAGCGTTCTGATTTACTCTCGCAGATGGCAGAGAATCCAATACTCTATTGAACGATTAATTGCTGAGTTCTAATCAATAATTTTGCGTAGGTGTCGAAGGTGCCAACAGAGATCTCCAGCATGCCTACGTCACATGACATGCAGTGGCGAGAGGACTCTTCTCCGTCCTCCAAAAATTAGAATACCTCCGTAGGATTTGAATCCATAGTCTTGGGTTCTGGAGTCTGCGCAATCTACCACTAATTCACAAAGGGGGCTAATTCAAAAGTGATGTAAAATGGGTAAGGCAACAGAATTTTCCTCATAATATGTATCTTGAGAATGTTTATGGTAATAGAATTGTGTGCTATTTCAGAGACCATTGAAACTTAAAGAAACGTACTTTATATAGGCCAATAACCTGGACAACTTCCGAATGATAGTGGAACAGCCGGAGTTATTGTTGAAATTGTGTATAGCCATGGATACAGCCTAATTACAGAGAGTTGTAATGAACGATACACTTATGCTAACTATCGAAACTGACTGGATGATGTTAACGAAACTCCAATTGACGTAAGTTTACTCTGGTTCAATACGGACAGTAATTGAAGAAAGGAACTTGTCCGTTTTAGAACATTTTTATTTTTTCATTCCAGTATATATTAAACAGTCCAAGGCGCACCGCGCTGTGGTAAAAGGAGCCTTATCCACCTGCTGTTTATGTGGAAAACATGAGGAAGCTTCACTCGATAGCCTACTGGAGAGAAAGGAACTAAGATGACAGAGAACGCTGATACCTGCAGGAATCAATTGCTAAAAAGAGAACGTTGTATTTCTGGTAAATTATTGTGTTTTATTTTAATATGGGTATGACTTTGGGCTGAGAAACTATCTGGTATTAGCTTCATCAATTTAGCGCAGACATCTTTGCGTGGACTGAAACCCGACACTAAGGTAACCAGGCAACCACTGTCCGTCATCACTCTACCGGTATACATCTTCTTCCTGACGTTATTACCGTGTGCCAGAACTTTGTCATAGAAGGAACAAATGGTGCTGTGTTTTAAACGAGTTTCCACTGTCTCTGACTGTCGTCACAGCAAAGCCCCTTTCACATGGTAACGCTGCGGAAGACAGCAGAAGTTTTTCTCATAGTACGTATCTTCATAATATTTAAGGTGATACAATTATGTGCTAAATCAGTGACCATTTTGTCGGAAGTATATCTTGATAGGTAGGGCTATTTTATGACATTGCACGTTAATGTTCTGTGCTGGATCAGCTGCAATATTGTTGGTCTTAACTTACGTCATACTCGTCTTACCGTATTAATGATTTGGTCCGGCACCTCAGCGTCTCCGGAAATCAATCAATCAATCAATCAATCAATCAATCAATCAATCAATCAATCAATCAATCAATCAATCAATCAATCAATCAATCAATCAATCAATCAATCAATCAATCAATCAATCAATCAATCAATCAATCAATCAATCAATCAATCAATCAATCAATCAATCAATCAATCAATCAATCAATCAATCAATCAATCAATCAATCAATCAATCAATCAATCAATCAATCAATCAATCAATCAATCAATCAATCAATCAATCAATCAATCAATCAATCAATCAATCAATCAATCAATCAATCAATCAATCAATCAATCAATCAATCAATCAATCAATCAATCAATCAATCAATCAATCAATCAATCAATCAATCAATCAATCAATCAATCAATCAATCAATCAATCAATCAATCAATCAATCAATCAATCAATCAATCAATCAATCAATCAATCAATCAATCAATCAATCAATCAATCAATCAATCAATCAATCAATCAATCAATCAATCAATCAATCAATCAATCAATCAATCAATCAATCAATCAATCAATCAATCAATCAATCAATCAATCAATCAATCAATCAATCAATCAATCAATCAATCAATCAATCAATCAATCAATCAATCAATCAATCAATCAATCAATCAATCAATCAATCAATCAATCAATCAATCAATCAATCAATCAATCAATCAATCAATCAATCAATCAATCAATCAATCAATCAATCAATCAATCAATCAATCAATCAATCAATCAATCAATCAATCAATCAATCAATCAATCAATCAATCAATCAATCAATCAATCAATCAATCAATCAATCAATCAATCAATCAATCAATCAATCAATCAATCAATCAATCAATCAATCAATCAATCAATCAATCAATCAATCAATCAATCAATCAATCAATCAATCAATCAATCAATCAATCAATCAATCAATCAATCAATCAATCAATCAATCAATCAATCAATCAATCAATCAATCAATCAATCAATCAATCAATCAATCAATCAATCAATCAATCAATCAATCAATCAATCAATCAATCAATCAATCAATCAATCAATCAATCAATCAATCAATCAATCAATCAATCAATCAATCAATCAATCAATCAATCAATCAATCAATCAATCAATCAATCAATCAATCAATCAATCAATCAATCAATCAATCAATCAATCAATCAATCAATCAATCAATCAATCAATCAATCAATCAATCAATCAATCAATCAATCAATCAATCAATCAATCAATCATGATCTGCATTTAGGGCAGACGCCCAGGTGGCAGATTCCCTATCTGTTGTTTTCCTAGCCTTTTCTTAAATGATTTCAATGACATTGGGCATTTATTGAACATCTTCCTTGGTAAGTTATTCCAATCCCTAACTCCCCTTTCTATAAATGAATATTTGCCCCAATTATCCTCTTGAATTCCAAATTTATCTTCATATTGTGGTTTTTCCTACTTTTAAAGACGCCGCTCAAAATTATTCGTCTACTAATCTCATTCTACGCCATTTCTCCGCTGACAGCTCGGAACATACCACTCAGTTGAGCAGCTCGTCTCCTTTCTCCCAGTTCTTCCCAGTCCAAACTTTGCAACATTTTTGTAACGCTACTCTTTTGTCGGAAATCACCAAGAGCAAATCGAGCTTCTTTTCTTTGGATTTTTCCCAGTTCTTGAATCAAGTAATCCTGGTGAGGGTCCCATACACTGGAACCATACTCTAGTTGGGGTCTTAGCAGAGACTTATAAGCCCTCTCCTTTACATCCTTACTAGAAGCCCTAAACACCCTCATAACCATGTGCAGAGATCTGTATCCTTTATTTACAATCCCATTTATATGATTACTCCAATGAAGATCTTTCCTTATATTAACACCCAGATACTTACATTGATCCCCAAAATGAACTTCCACGCCATCAACGCAGTAATTAAAATTCAGAGGACATTTCCTATTTGTGAAACTCACAACCTGACTTTTAACCCCGTTTATCATCATGCCATTGTCTACTGTCCATCTCACAACATTATCGAGGTCATTTTGTAGTTGCTCACAATCTTGTAACTTATTTATTACTTTATAGACTGTATAGAGAATAACATCATCCGCAAAAAAGCCTTACCTCTGATTCCACGCCTTTACTCAAATCATTTATGTATATATATATATAACCCCCTGTGGGTGGGGGACGCACATGTAGAGTACACCCGCTGTATCCCCTGCCTATCGTAAGAGGCGACTACAAGGGGCGACCAAGGGATGATTGAATTAGAGCCATGAAACTACTCTTGATTCGTACCATCATGCGGGGAACACCATGGGCTGCATGTACTTGCGAGTAGTATCACTAAATTGGTACCAAATAGGTTTGTGATTAGTTGCAGTAAAAAGCCTGGCCTGGTGGTTTCCAGTACCCGTGCGTCGTACCCATGTGAGCAACACCGCGGGTCCGGGCGTAGCCTGTGAGTTGTACCGCTATATGAGCAGCACCGTGGGTCAGCGTTGCCTGTGATTGGTACCCACTATGTGAGGAACACCACGGGAATACCGGCGCCCGTGACTAGTACACCTAGGTGAGGAACCTTACCGGTTTGCGTTGGCTCTGAGTGGCGCCATTGTGTGCGACACACCATAGGTCTGCATTACCTGTACTAAGTACAATACTTGTGAGTAGTACCATCTTGTGTGGAACACCGTGAGTCTTCGCTACTTTTGATTAGTACCCCAACATGACAAATACCATGGTTCTACTTTACTCGCGACATGTACTATTCTGTGGGGCCTTAGTGGTGGATTTTGCACCCCTGTAGACATCAAGCATCATTGTGCTTTATAAATGGTCCCTTGGTCAGTAATACCATTATGCACGACCTTTTTTGTGTCTGAACCACTGTTTTTGTTTGTTTGTTTTTTGTTTTTTTGTAGGGTTCATATCCGTCCATTCATTCTTCATGACATTTTTTATTTTATTTTGTTCAGTGGATTAATTTGAACGTTTGGTTATTTCATTTCGTACCATTAGGGGCCAATGACCTCGATGTTAGGTCCCTTTAAACAACAAGCATCATCATCATATATATATATATATATATAAGAAAACATAAAGGTCCAATAATACTGCCTTGAGGAATTTCCCTCTTAATTATTATAGGGTCAGATAAGCTTCAATACTTACTCTAATTCTCTGAGGTCTATTTTCTAGAAATATAGCAACCCATTCAGTCACTCTCTTGTCTAGTCCAATTGCACTCATTTTTGTAAGTAGTCTCCCATGATCCACCCTATCAAATGCTTTAGACAGGTCAATCGCGATACAGTCATTTTGACCTACAGAATCCAAAATATCTGCTATATCTTGCCGGAATCCTACAAGTTGAGCTTCATTGGAATAATCTTTCCTAAAACCGAATTGCCTTCCATCGAACCAGTTATTAATATCACAAACATGTCTAATGTAATCAGAAAGAATGCCTTCCCATAGCTTACATGCAACGCATGTCAACCTTACTGGCCTGTAATTTTCAGCTTTATTTCTATCACCCTTTCCTTTACATACAGGGGCTACTATAGCAACTATCCAATCATCTGGTATAGCTTCTTCAACCAAACAATAATCAAATTACTTCAGATATGGTACTATATCCCAACCCATTATCTTTAGTATATCCCCAGAAATCTTATCAATTCCAGCCGCTTCACTAGTTTTCAACTTTTGTATCTTATTGTAAATATCATTGTTATCATATGTAAATTTTAATACTTCTTTAGCATTAGTCACCTCCTCTATTTGGACATTTTCCTTGTAAGCGACAATCTTTACATACTACTGACTGAATACTTCTGCCTTTTGAAGATCCTCACATACACACTCTCCTTGTTCATTAATTATTCCTGGAATGCCCTTCTTGGAACCTGTTTCTGCCTTAAAATACCTATACATACTCGTCCATTTTTCACTAAAATTTGCATGACTACCAATTATGCTTGCCATCATGTTATCCTTAGCAGACTTCTTTGCTAGATTCAATTTCCTAGTAAGTTCCTTCAATTTCTCCTTACTTCCACAGCCATTTCTATTTCTTTCCAATCCGCACCTCCTTCTCCGTCTCTATATTTCTCTATTATAATAACCATTCCTTACCACATTTAAAGGTACAAAACTGTTTTCACATTCCTCAACAATTGCTTAAACCCTTCCCAGAGTCTGTTTATATTCTTATTTACCGTTTTCCACCGATCATAATTACTTTTTAAAAACTGCCTCATTCCTGCTTTATCAGCCATATGGTACTGCCTAATAGTCCTACTTTTAAAACCTTAAGGTTGATTGAGGGATTTAAAAACAATAACATTATTAGGCCTAAATGATTTGTTAGAGATTGATATCGCAGGAGTCCTATTGTCTGTGGGCTGGATACCATTGTTGTACTCCCCTGGGGCTGAAGAGGGAGAAAGCGCGAAAATATCTTGCTCTTCTAGTTGACCAAAGGTAGGATTTCCCAACTCAGTTGTCCTCACATGACTTAAGTCCACCTTTTTCAAACCATTTAATGGGGCTATTGAAGCTTTTGATAGGATTGGCTGCGTCTAAGGGTAATATCCCTGTGCAGACTTGGCAGTAGGTTCATTTGTATATTACATTTTATATAACGAGTTAAAGTCAGTTGTTGTTGTTATTGAAGCTTTTGATAGGATTGGCTGCGTCTAAGGGTAATATCCCTGTGCAGACTTGGCAGTAGGTTCATTTGTATATTACATTTTATATAACGAAGATAACTCTGTAAGTTCGTTACAACTGAATTCCAAACAATAGCTCGTAGTACCATTAACTTCACGCTACCGTCTCTAACAGTACGTTAATATCCAGTACCTGAAACTGGCGATCCTCCCGGTGTAACTCCCCCAGCGTTATTACATAAAGCTCTACATAGATCCTATGATACCGGGCGAGTTGGCCGTGCGGTTAGGGGCACGCAGCTGTGAGCTTGCATCCGGGAATAGTGGGTTCGAACCCCACTGTCGGCGGCCCTGAAGATGGTTTTCCGTGGTTTCCCATTTTCACACCAGGAAAATGCGGGGGGCTGTACCTTAATTAAGGCCACGGCCGCTTCCTTCCCATTCCTGAGCCTTTTCTATCCAATCATCGCCATAAGTCCTATCTGTGTCGGTGCGACGTAAAGCAAAAAATAAATAAATAATAAAATAAACAACGATACCAGCTGAGTACGTGGTACTCCGATATTTACAATCATTTGACTGTTGTTTTAGCATTCCAAGATTCTCAGTGGGTTGTGATATTTTTATCTAGCCGTTGAAATTACTGACACGGGTCCTTGTTATAGAATCGATCTCACGTACATGAGCACAGAGAAATAGCGTCTAAACTTAGTCATCTGGCCTGCATTTATGATTTGGTCCGGCAACTTAGCGTCTCCGAAAACTGAAAAAGTTGTTAAGAGGGACGAAAATAATCTACCCCGCCTTGGAAATACACCATCTGCTACACGGCACCTATTAGAAGACCTTGGAACTATTTTAAGAAAAATAATAGAAATTGGACCATCCAATGGAAAGTACTACTTTTCCGAAGATCTTCAGATCGTACGCTTCAAAATGAGGGTCCGCTAATAGAAATCTGTCGAATCATTCTCTCGCAATTAACATTTCTTAAAGCAATTGAAAATGGGCCCCTCGTTTTCTGATAAGGAAATTTGCATGTTTATTTCGCAGTACAAGGTTGTATATTACTACAATGAACAGCAACGACGATAATAATTGTTACTGTGATTGGTGGATCAGCAGAGGTGAAAATAGGTGCCGGGGTGAATGGGTCTAACTAAAAATCAAAGTTAATTTAAAACTGTAACAAGGTTATATTTTTTCTCTCTTAAAAAACAAAAAACAAAAGAAAACAAGTAACAAGGTAACAGATCCCAATAGCAAGAACACGTCTAGGAAAGACAAGATTGGTGGTATAAACAGAACTTGGGCTTCAAGCCCTCACCTTACACTTCCTGAGCTACACGCTCAACCTAATCACCTTACTTAAGGGCAGAAATCACCTAATGCCTGGAGCACATGCTCCCAAACTGTCAATGTCAAGCCTCCCAGAGGCACTTTTACAACACTTGAAAAGAGTTGACACGCTCTCAGTTTTCCAAGCCTCTTAAAGGCAATACCAGACTTTACAATTAATTGCCATCAAGGCACAACTTACAAAAATGACACGGGGGTATTTTGTACCCAACCTACTGGGCCTTAGCGGAAAAAGAACAGGTTAAGTAAATGGCCCGAAATACCAAAGTGAACGGAGGTGTGTATTTGCTCTCCTAAATACTCATTCTAAAACCTAAAAGGCACTAGGCCGATGACACAGGGGCTATTCCCAAACTATGGAGGTGACTCGTATAAGAATAATTTAAGACATTACAGAAAGGTACAAAACCAGTTACGAAACGTAGTCACCTCAAACTAATATGAAGGGGAGCTCGAGAGGGTACAGCACTCTCTATCCCCGATTTACAGTTAAAGATTTTATAAAGTTTCACATAAGCCGGCAAAAAATTACATATTTAGAAAAGTAGGTTACATGGAAAAGTTTCGGACCTATCCCTCGGGTTAAACTCCGGAGCTAGCAAAAGGTGAAGATGTTAAGTGGCCATACCTTGTCGAAGTACTGCTGCCTGATGAAAGAGGCACCTCCCGCCTCCTGCTTCACATACATACACTTAGTTAGATGTTGATCAAGTGGCAAAGAGACGTGAAAATCCGCAGTTTATAAACACTCGGGGAAGGTTCGAGACCTTTCCTGAATAATCAAGACACACCCACGGCGTTTTATTGGTTAACATCAAAAGTTACATTCAAAATCGAAGAAGAAATACGTGATAGGCTGAATATTAATTACAGAAATTAGGGATTGGCTGAATTCAAAACTAGCGGAAGGAAAAGATAAATATTGCCAACCCAAAGATGAATGAACAAAATTTAGTAAAGAAAAAACTTATGAATACAAAATTTCTTCAAAAAAGGTTCTTTCACTTCTCACCAGGGTGCATGATCATAGTTTTTGTAGTGACATCTATGAGAGAATGTCCACACTTCTTGATCAATGGAAAACAAAACAAGTTGAAATTCACACAGTACTGGCAACTTCATAATCACAATATTACGGTAGTGACATCTTCTGAGGAAAAGTTTAAGTAGGTCTAGTTCCAAGTTCAGCGTTTCTCCTGTAGAGGAGGTTTTAATTGGCGCAAGATTTAAATGTGCGGCGTAGAGGTGTACCTCCCGGTACAATAATAATAATAATAATAATAATAATAATAATAATAATAATAATAATAATAATAATAATAATAATTTAGTTATCAAATCCGAAGGAATTAAACGAATTCACGTATATGGCACACACAAACACACACAAGAAATGCATATTCCAATTACAGTAACCAAATACGATAATCGTCAGAATATTAAAAAAATAATCTCACTCCTAGGACCAAATAATAACCCTATGTAATGCAAATAATACTGTGTTGTGTTCTGTAGCTTTATCATCTTCTTCTTCTTTAGCTGTTTACCCTCCAGGGTCGCTTTTTCCCTCGGACTCAGCGAGGGATCCCACCTCTATCGTCTCAAGGGCAATGTTCTGGAGCTTCAGACTCTGGGTCGGGATTTCAACTGGGGAGGATGACCAGTACCTCGCCCAGGTGGCCTCACCTGCTATGCTGAACAGGGGCCTTGCGGGGGGATGGGAAGATTGGAAGGGTTAGACAAGGAAGAGAGAAGGAAGGAAGCGGCCGTGGCCTGAAGTTAGGTACCATTCCGACATTTGCCTGGAGGAGAAGTGGGAAACCACGGAAAACCACTTCCAGGATGGCTGAGGTGGGAATCGAACCCACATCTACTCAGTTGACCTCTCGAGGTTGAGTAGACCCCGTTCCAGCCCTTGTACCACTTTTCAAATTTCGTGGCGGAGCCGGGAATCGAACCCGGCCCTCCGGGGGTGACAGCTAATCACACTAACCACTACACCACAGAGGTGAACCTGTAGCTTTATCAATTTGTGAAATAACTCTTCAGCTACTGAATTAAGAAACAGTCATTGGCCCCTCACAAGCCATGCCCACCCCCCCGCCCGGCGGGTTCTGTGGGGCCCTTATCGCCGCCACTGCCCATACAATAACATTATCTCCACCAACTCGTAGTTGCAGCGTTCGATATCAGTTGCAACTGAACCAACCAACACGCCCCATAATTACTATTAACAAAATAAAACGATTTTCGTTGAAGCGGGTTTATTTATTACTAACAAATGTAGGCTACCAGTGCTTCGTTACGGTATTCTACATTGTATACGGATTTCTACGTAAATTACTGTACACTCAGTGAGTAAGATGTTATTAAATTGCACGATTCTTCGCGTTATCCGAGACACGCCATGGGGAGGCTACATATATTGTTTCCGATGTGAAGTGCGCGCGGGGGAGTTTTGATGATAGTGGCAGGCCACGTTTCCTACTGCCATTCACAGTCGAGTTCGGGAGATTCTACTATAATGGCAGGCTGCTTGCCTAATTCACAATCGAGTTGGGGAATTTTCATTATGATGGCAGGCCCCTCTTCCTAATGCTTGTGTTCTTATGCTGAGCACCAAATTTCAAAACCGGTAGTGGGTTTGATCCTGCCTCACTTTGATGGTATGTGAAGAGTTGTCACTCATAGGAAGCTGGAAATCTGCAAAGCTAGCGTTGGTAGATCTACCTGTATATAAATGAACTCTTCCGACAGAAAATATTCGGCTCTTCGGTGTCTTCGCAAACCTGGGGACTATAAACAACATTATTAAAAGGAGCTTCAGACGCTTTATATTTTCAATGTCGTTCTCTCTGTGAGCTGGACCTGGCCTTTTATCAGCATCGTCCCTCAAATTTCTTCCTAAATACGACCACATTCAAACCGGCCTCACGTTCAGAACCATTCTCAGACTCCCCAGACGTGGACGGGTGTTTTTAAGCTTTGAACGAAGATTTTCCAAGGGCTGCTCGTTTTATAGTTATCACAGAAAAAGGCACAAACTTTCAAAAGTGTTACAACCTACTGACTCTAAATAAATTCCAGTTAATGGTATGTTATACGACTTAATCGGCGAAATCATAGATTGGGAAGGAAAAACTGGACGAAAATATAGTGCATACTAACACTCAAAGGAAAGTGATCAGCACTCGCATGCATACGGAGAAATAAAGGAAGAGAGTAATACAGTTAAGAAAGTTGACATTAATTGAAGATTACATAAAATAAATTTCATCGTAAAGTCCGTATTGTTGTACGTATACTTTAAGGTTAAGTTTCAATATTCCACCTTTACAATACCATAAGTTTATTGTTTATTTATTTAAATAACATTATTAAATAATATGGGACATGTTTCGTCTAACTTGTAGACATCATCAGCCGTAAAATATTCAAGAAAAAGCTTTAAAAAGGACAAGGACAGAACAAACACAATAAAATAAATCGGTTGTCGAACACGTCAATCAAAATAGCGAGGATGTTCCAGATTGTTCCAAGTACAAACATTCAAATCCTGTTGATGAAAAAAACTTAAATTCACACACATGAGAACGATATAGTAAAGCTTGTAGTTAAAATTCTTCTTGAGTGTGCCGTTGATATGCAGCAATCAGGTGCGTCGGCAAAAGCTGATAATTGAAGATGACAGACGGATAGGAGAGATATGGAAATACCGTATGGATTTGTTGGAAAAATGAAATGTCTCTCAGTAATTTGTGATGGTATGTGGCTCCATGGCTAAATGGTTAGCGTGCTGGCCTTTGTTCACAGGGGTCCCGGGTTCGATTCCCGGCAGGGTAGGGAATTTTAACCATAATTGAATATTCCCCGGGCACCGGGACTGGATGTATGCACCGTCTTCATCATCATTTCATCCTCATCACGACGCGCAGGTCGCTTACTGGTGTCAAATCAAAAGACCTGCACCAAGCCTCTCCGGAGGCCACACGCAATTTATGTAATTGTGATGAGTTACGGATTTAATAAAGTGGTATACCAGAGGAAAAAATTTAGGCGCTTGGGATTCTTTAGGTATTCAGATAACTTACGGTGTTATTACTTAAGCGTAAAGAGGCAAGGCAGAAGCAAAAGATTAAAACAGAAAACGGAAGTAGAAAAGATTGCAGTCAAATTTACAGCAAATGCGAGAAAACATCTTATGGGGTGAAATAATGAACTACAGTCCACGGTACTCTAGAAATATTAAGAGCTATGCTTAGTATTTTTCGAAGCCAACGGTATTCCATCTTGGAGAATGACAGCTTCACGTCTCTCTCTCGTCTTCTACCCAACGAACAACCATGAGTTTACAGGAATGATGACGAAAATAGCATTACGTTATTTCCCTTCTGACAAGCAGCCAGAGACGTTATCATGGTAACTGGTGGGTTCGTTGTCGTTCTGCGAGGGTTTCCGCCTCTCGACGCAGAGCATGAAACCTACAGAAAATAGTGATTTTCTTAAGCGAAATTATGTACATAACAAAAAATATTTAAAACGAAGGGACGTTTCATATATAGTCTACCAATTTCACAGAAAATAGTGTATGAGATAATACGAAATGACTCGTTTGATCTCCCTATATACACCCCAGTCTAATCCGTGATTTTTAAATCATATGCACGTCAAAATCTGCTCCTGGATGAGTATATTCTAAATATGAAGTTTGGTCGAGATCTATCCAGCTCTTTCGCCGTGATAGTGGAACAAACAGACAAACTGACACGAAAGCTAAAATCCACTTATACGGTCTAGAATTGACTTAAAACGGATAGATACCTGAAAAATTGACAAATGAAATGAAATTACAAACAGCGGATCCACTACAACTTTATTTGTATATACCACAACCATCATCTTTCCAGGCGAGGTATTCCAGATTTGGGTCTGGACAATGGTCGTATTTCTGCTCTCATAGCCAAAGCATTTAATATTAACATTTTTGGTAACAATTTTATATATTTTTTACCAAGTTTAATTTTCCTGTATTGGAAGAATTTTATATTTTACAAGTTGCTTTAGGCGATAAGGAGGAAATGTTGTTGACAGTGTGAAGCATGTAAGAAGTCTGACAGCTCTGAATACAACTCTAATTCTGAAGTTAAATTATGCTTCATTTACTGTTGTAGATGTTTCGAGACGGCGATTTGCTCCTCGTGTTTGTCGTGATGCTGTTGTACGTTGGTAAGTTTCCTTCATTATTACTCTAATATTGTTCTTATTAAAATGTTATTAAGGCGCTTTTCACTGGCGGCCACTGAAAGGATCGCAGTGCATACTGTATATGGAGATTTCAGAAAATAGAATTTCATCTTTTAGGGCAGTTGTAGGCCCTATATAAATACTAATTAATGAAGTCTAAAAATATTAATAAAAGTAACTGGATGTTCCGTGTTTATGATCACGGCTTCAGTTGTCCCGCAGGAGTACAAGCTTGCTTGCTATTAAAACACACAGAAAAAGGAAAGAGAAAAAGAAGCTAAGTGAACATTTTAATCGTGAAAGGAAAAGACAATAGTGAACAATTGTGGATATCAGAACAACGATGTGATCTGTGAAAACAATCTTCATCTTGAAATATATCTCAATCGCGGTTGAAATGTTTCAGTTATAAGAAGTCACAAGATCACATCTATAATCTGACCCCAACTATGTCCTAAGTGCCCATAGTCCTTCACATCCCTGACACATTTTTTGGTTGGCTCAGTTTCTTCTCCTTCTCTGCAGTGAAAGTAAAGTGGGCCTTAATATACACTAAATCTTTCTGAACACTGCAGTGTTTCATAATTGCCTTATCTTCCGTTACACGAACTGCATAATCCTCGAAAGTGGCTAGAAGTCGTTTGATTTCCTGAAAATATTTAATAAAGTAGTCAACACCCTTCAGCCATGTTTCCCAACGAGTGAGTACAGGTTGTGTAGAGAGGAATATCCAGAAGCGTATGCCAAAAGCTTGCGCTCTTGATGGATCTTTCAAGAATACTTTTGTGACTGAAGAGACGAGTTTATTTGCATTAGAAATTTGTGCTTTGATCTGTTTCACTACTTGTTTTGGACCATGAGCTAAACATGTCACATGTACAAGAGATGGGAGAAACACCTTAAGGGTTTGCATCGCAGGCATCGTGTATGAAGTAGCACCTGTAATACCTATTAGCACTTTGTTTTCGTCGGTATTTATAAATTTTAGTCAATTGTTCACAAAATGAGCTACTGCCTCTTGATTGGTCTTAGCCAACTGTTTTTGTGTACATGCAATGTGCTGTACAGGGTCCATCAGGATTAAGCTTTCCTAAAATTAAGTAGGCATTGTAACGCCCAAGACTGTCTCTTGTTTCATCAACAGAAATCTACAAGTGCGCATCCTCAAGTTCTTCATTTCTATTGGAAACAGTATCTTCAGCTTGCAGTGAACTCTTTTTCCTTCATTTCACAAGTTGCTTTAGCCCGCCTGGTGGCCATGATCGTTAAGGCGTTGAAGTCTGATACCGTGGTTAGACGGTTCGAGTGCCGTTGGTCGAAAACATGATGATGATGATGATGATGATGCTGCTTGTAGTTTAAAGGGGCCTAACATCTAGGTCATCGGCCTCTAATGGTACGAAATGAGACGAAATGTAATGACAAATTAAAAGTCCAAAATCCTCCACTGACCAGAATTCAAAACATGAGGACGAAAAATGAATGGATGGATATGAATTTAAAACAATCATTGGATCTGACCCGCAATGCCTCACATTCACAGAAACTGACGTAAAACAATAGTATGACTGACCAAGGGACTGCTTCTATAGCACAATACTGAATCGATGATGCTTTTAGTCTAAAGGGGTCCAAAATCCAAGTCAGCGGCCCCTCATAATGGTACTTAACGCTAAGAAAGTAGAATCATGGTATTTGTCATGTTGCGGTACTATCAAAAGTAGTGTAGACTCGCGATATTCCACACATTATGGTACTACTCACGGGTAATGAAATTCGCACATGTAACACAGACCTACAGTATGGTGTTTCGCACAATGCGGTGCCATTTAAAGGCAACGCAAACCTATGGTGTTCATCACATAAGTGTACTAACCACAGGGACTCGTACTATCCCGTGGTGTTCCTCATATAGTGGGTACTAATCATAGGCAAACCAGAACCATGGTGTCGTTCATATAGTGGTATTAATCAGAGGTACTGTAAAAGCCGGCAGTGGACTCTGTTGTTACTAATCACAAAGCTATTTTGTACCTAACATAGTGGTACTACGCAGATGTAAAAGCGACCCATGGTGTTCCCCGCGTGGTGGTACTAATTACAAGTAGTCTCATGGTCATAATTGGATCACCCCTTAGTCTCCCCTTTTAGTCGCCTCTTATGCCAGGCAGGGGATACCGTGGGTGTATTTTTTGTCTGCGTCCCCCACCCACAGGGGTTAGACAGAGAGAAAAAAAGAAGAAAAAGAAGGTATCCGTCACTTCGAAAAATGAAGTAACGGACGAAGAAAGGCAAGGGCCACAAAGGGCGTGAAAATGAAAGACTCCCCTAGCCCTCGGAAACCTAATAGCGTCGGGGTCGGAAAAGAACAAGAGTTGACCAAGAGAGGTGGGACAGGATAGATGAAAGTGAGGAGCCTGGCATAAGTGGAAGCAATGCCAGGACTCAGCTAAGGGCCCCGTGGTCGCCAAACCACGCCCCCAAGTTGAGAGCTCCTGGGGCCCCTTTTAGTCGCCTCTTACGACAGGCAGGGGATACCGTGGGTGTATTCTTCATCTGCGTCCCCCACCCACAGGGGGTTGGTCGAAAACATTTTCACCATCAAAATATTAGCCGGCTGGATAGGGAAGAGGATGGTGTACAATTTCTAATCGGTAGATTGCGTGCCAAAAGCCTGGATTAAATTCCAAACCTGACTGCAGTGCTCATATGGAGTGAGGGCATATCACGCTGTTGATGGTGATTCGTCCGTCGGATGGGGACGTTAAGCCTTGAGCAGACCCCTTGGTGCTATTCGACAGCAGTAGGCTATGTTCCGGCACCGGATTTCATCTTCTCCCTTCCTACTATAATATATCACGTCATTCATTTCGTCTCATTAACTCCTCTGATGAGGTTGACATCAGGATGGGCATCCGATCATAAAAACCCCGCCACGAGAGATTCATCTCAACTCATACGCGTCGCCGTAGAGAAACGGGACAAGGGTTGGACAAACAAACAAACAAGTTGCATTACGTCGTACCGACACAGATAGGTCTTTTAGCGACGATGGGATAGGAAAGGGCTAGGAGTGGAAAGGAGGCGGCCGTGGCCTTAATTACGGTACAGCCCCCAGCATTTGCCCGGTGTGAAAATGGGAAACCACGGAAAACCATCTTCAGGGCTACCGACAGTGGGGTTTGAATCCGTTATCTCCCGAATGCAAGTTCACAGCTGCGCGCCCTAACTACACGACCAACTCGCTCGGTGCAGTGAACTCTTTCTTAATGTTGACTCTGAATGAATTGCCTGGTACCGAGCTCGATAGCTGCAGTCGGTTAAGTGCGGCCAGTATACAGTATTCGGGAGATAGTAGGTTCGAACCCCACTATCGGCAGCCCGGAAAATGGTTTTCCGTGGTTTCCTATTTTCACACCAGGCAAATGCTGGGGCTATACCTTAATTAAGTCTGTACCGGGTGGTACACCTCCACGCCGCTAATTCAAACTTTAATGCTGGGGCTGTACCTTAATTAAGGCCACGGCCGCTTCCTTCCAACTCCTAGGCCTTTCCTATCCCATCGTCGCTATAAGACCTATCTGTGTCGGTGCGACGTAAAGCCCCTAGCAAAAAAAAAAAAAAATCAAACTTTGCGCCAGTTGAAACTCCTCTACTGGAGGAAGTCTGAACTTTATCTACTGTGTTAATTCTCAAGTTTCTCAGAAGATGTCCCTACTTGTAAATTTTGAAGTTTCTGAACTGGGTCGTTTTCGATGTATTTTTGTTTTGCCTGTAGTAAGAAGTGTGGACATTCTCTTCCAGATGGCACTACTGAAGGACTACAATTATGCACCCTAGTGCGAAGTGAAAGAACTGTGTTTTTGGAGAAATTTTGAATTCATAAGTTTGTTCTTTGTTAAATTTCTTTCAGTTATTGTTTAAGTTGGCAATATTAACCCTTTCTTTCCGTCAGTTTTGAATTCGACCAATAAGGAATTTCTGTAATTAATTTTCCACCAATAATGTGTTTCTTCTTCATCTAGTGTAGGGGTTTTCGTTGTTAGCCAATAAAATGAATGTGGACGGGTGTTCTTATTCCTGAAACGCCTCGAACTTTCCACGAGGGTATATAAACTGCTGATTTTCGGGTCTCCGCGCCACTCCAGTAACATCTATCAGTGTGTAAAGTACGTAGCAGGGGGCGGGAAGCGCCTCTTTCTTCGGGCAGCAGTTCAACCACCAGGTAATGGCCGTTTAATAACTTCTTTTCTTGCTAGCTCAGCAGTTTAACTCTCGGGGCAGGTCCGAAGCCTTTTTACCATGTAACTTTCCCCTAAAATGTAAAGACACTTGGTATCAATTCTATCTTTTTAAACTACATATTGGGATAGAGAGTGCTTAACCCTCTCGAGCTCCCACTCATATTGCGTTGAGGTGAACTTATTTTCACAACCGTTTCTTCCTTAATGTAATGTAAATTGTCTCCTTCTATAAGTCACCTCTTTAGTATGGGATTAGCCCTTGCATTAGAGGCCTAGTGCCAAGTAGGTTTTATATAAAGTGTATTAGGAGTGCAAGAACGCCTCCTCTCAAGTTGGTATTTTAGAGGCCATGTAATTGTCCTGTTTCTTTACTTAATAGGCCTCAGTAGGTTGGGTATTTTTACCCCTGTTTTCATGTCCTTGGAGGACAACTTGAAAGTGGAGTTTGGTGTGGCCTTTGATAGGCTTGAACTTAAGAGCGGGTTGCTCTTTCTAAAATTTTGTTTTCTGCGCGCCTCGAGGAGGCTTTACTGTGTAATTGGGAGCAAGTGCTCCTGGGCATGATAGGGGTCTTCTGCCCCTTTGTTGAATTCTTTATATCGTAAGGTTGGGCTTATAGCTCAAGAATTGTGTGTCTGGCTCTCGGAGCCCAAATTCTGTAACTCTGTAATTGTACATTATCGATTTGTGTTTCGGCTACTGAATACCTGTTCTATTTGTTATTTCTTGATTTTGAAAAGAAAATATAACCTTGTTAAATTTTATCTTAACTTTAATTTCGTATTTTGAGACCTGTTCACCCCCGCACCTTCTTTCACCTCTGCTAATCCACCAAACCACGGTAACAAAGGCCACGGCCGCTTCCTTCCCATTCCTAGCCCTTCCTTGTCCCATCGTCGCCATAAGACCTATCTGTGTCGGTGCGACGTAAAGCAACTAAAAAAAAAAAAAATTGCCTGGAGGCAGCACTTTTCTAACAAATTTCTGAACTGTGCGTTATGCACTGGTTTGATTGGGATATTTGCTGTTATAATAGCACGACACAAATAACTTACCTTCTGATGGCTACGTCAAGAGTGTCCGCTTCATTTTAGTTTTTCATTCCATATCGGCTTTATGCAAAGCACCTTGTGTGTGTTGTGAGACTGGTTACCCGATAAAAGTTTTAAATTTTGAATATAATTTCCTCCTTTTTGGTAGTGAGTTTTTCTTTGAGAACATTAAAAATCTCATTTATATATGCAGGCCTACTGACGTGGAATTCATGGCGTCATTTGAAATTATAAAGTTAAAAATATAAATATCAAATGATATAAACAATTAATTACTGGCTTTATTAAATAATAATATTACTGCACTACTTTACTGAATGATGTGTAATGTGGAAATTCTTTCACCGGCGTTGCCTAGTGTGACGAGGTCCAGCTGCTGCCCTCTAGGTTCCTGTGGCGGAGGGATGACGTGGTTTCGCCACAAGTTCTAGCAGTAATTTAGAGGATAATAATTTCCGACTCGGTAATGTATACAAAGGATTCAGTTTCTCAGTATACTCCACAAAACCGCGATTTTCAACTAAAGAGGGAGGTTGGTAGTCCACTGTAATAATTTTAATGATGCACAAGTCAATGTCTTTCCTTTTAGCAACAGAAAGCACGTTTCCACTAGATCCTGTTAACCTCAATTGACGTTGACAATGACGTTTCGTAGGAGAGGAAGGAGTAATTGTAGAATCTTGATGCAGTTCAGTTCCTTGTGGTGCTGGAGCCTTTGGCTTGAGATTTATATGAGGCGAAGAGCAGGTTCTAGGAAATGGCTGTTGGTTTACCTCAGATAAACTACTGTGACTGCTACATGGTTGCGTATTTAATTCTAATGTCCTACTAGTAGATGGCTGTGATAGCGTACCATCCACATGATCGAAATAATCAGATTCTGTAGGCCTAGTACACGGTTGTAAAACAAACCGTGGGTGAAAATCTTTTTACATGCCAAACACGTCACATATTTTTGCTCTTCTGATTTGTTGAAATAGTTCCAAACTTCAGATCTTTTCGAACCTGGCTTCGTTATCCACTAAATGTTTGAAAGAAATGTAACACTAAATAAATTTCAATAAGAAAGTAATGTTAATATGATAGAAATCGTGACCAAAACAAGTAAATGACACTCTTTGTTCAAGCTTCAGAAAGAGACTGATTCAATGCTTCCACCGCCAAGAGCAGTAGACAGGAAGTAGATGAGATAAAAAAGAGGAAAACGTTTAAAGAAATTTTCGTAACCTCATGCCGAAGGTAAAAAAATGCTCGTGGTAAAGACGCATTTTGATTAGCTATGGTCTCTGCAGCGTTGTTTAATTGGTACTTCCCACTATCTTTTAACTTAAACAAATGCAATCAAGAATATTATATTCATATTGTAAACCTATTTATTCCATTTTGTGATGAGAGTTCGTTTCGAATGGCAATATTGCATCAAATCTAACTGAGCAGACAGTCGTTTTTAAAATTACGAATAACGTCTGGGCAGTCAAAGTCGAACTTCTTCAAATAGCCAAGTCACTGAAAAACGATTATAATGATAAGGTTTTAGCAGAGAAGACTAGATTTTATGTCCTAAGATTGCGAGTTGAACCCCATAGAATTAGTATGTGGCCATGTTAAAGGTTACGTAGCAAGGCAAAATACAACTTTAGGTTAAGCGAAATGCATGCCTTAGTTAACGAAGTACTTGCTCATGTAACAGCTTGATGTGGCAGGCGTGTTTCGACCATGTGGTAAAGGAAGAGGGAAATATATGGGAGTTAGACGGGATTACGGATTCCGGGGTGACCTGTTCATAATTACCGTACTGTACATGCTTCATCGTCGCCAAATGAAGGCAAGGACTCTGACATGCTTATGGAGGAAATCAAGCCACTGCCATAAGATGACTAATGAGACTACGTAAATACAATATACTTTGATTGTATTGTTTAAGTATGAGTCATATCTGTCTATTAATGTGTGATTTATTCTGACTTTTATTGACAATAGAAGTTCATTTACGCGGCTCAGTGTGTTTCTTTTCACGAATGTAATATTGTAGGCTAGATCTCGAAGTAATCGCCCCTTTTATGAAGTTTTCATTTTGCAAGAGTACTGTACGATTAATACCGGTATTGTCGACTGTTTATAATTCTTCTCACACTCCGTAGTTTGTACTGCAGAAAGCGAATTTTTAAGTGGTTCTCAGTGAAGGCTTTGTTTATATCGGGCATCAGGTTGGTGTTCTATCTGAGGTTATCACAATCAATCACTACTGATCTGCATTTAGGGCAGTCGCCCATGTGGCAAATTTCCTATCTGTTGTTTTCCTAGCCTTTTCTTGAATGATTGTAAAGACATTGTAAATTTAATGAACATCTCCCTTGGTAAGTTATTCTAATTCCTAACTCCCCTTCCTATAAAGTTATATTTTCCCCAATTTCTCCTCTTGAATTCCAACTTTATCTTCATATTGTGATCTTTCCTACTTTTAAAGACACCACTCATACTTATTCGTCTACTAATGTCATTCAACGCCATCTCTCCGCTGACAGGTCGGAACATACCACTTAGTCGAGCAGCTCGTCTTCTTTCTCCCAAGTCTTCCTAGCCCAAACTTTTCAACATTTTTGTAACGCTACTCTTTTGTTGAAAATCACCTATAACAAATCGAGCTGCTTTTCTTTGGATTTTTTGCAGTTCTTGAATCAAATAATCCTGGTGAGGGTCACATACACTGGAGACTTGTATGCCCTCTCCACATCCTTACTACAACCCCTAAACATCCTCATAACCATGTGCAGAGAACTTTACCCTTTATTTACAATCCCATTGATGTGATTCCCCGAATGAAGGTCTTTCTTTATATTGACACCTAGGTACTTACAGCGATCCCTGAACAGGCGGTATACCCGCTCCGTACATTTACAACTAGCGCCTTGGGTAATGTCATCTGCAGCATAAACTTGGAAATACCTGTACAAGAAGTTTGGACTGTTCTCAACGGATGTCACTACTCTAAACTCAGGTTGTGCCCTCTGGTGTAAAGATGAACTATTAAAATTCTAGATAAATTTTGTGTGTTAAGGTTTCCTAGACTGAATTGTTTAGTGTTTGTTTTGATGTTCAACAGTTATCTTCCCGCCAACTTAAGGCGTTGGCCAATACAAATTTTTGTACATTTATTTATTCACCAATTAAAACATTTTGATATTTATTTGATTATCCAATGACAATTTGGAGTATGGCAGGGCCTTGGCCCAGACCATTCTACAACCTTCCCCTCTGCTATAAAAGCTGGCACTTTTCGGAGCAGGTTGTCTTTGTGATCGATCCGGTCTAGAGTGTGTTTGTAACGGAGGTGGGGGCCGCCTCACTCATCTCCGGGAGGTCCTCCAGCTCAACGTAATGGCAGATACTGTTTAAAATCTGATAGTCTTTCAAAGCTAGCTTGAGCGGAAGGTTTCAAATCTTTAGTCATGTAACTTTATTTTCTAAAATGTAAATTTCAAACTCTAAATGTAAATTTCAAACAAGCTGTAAGAACTTTACCGAAATCAGGGAATAGAGAGTGAGGTACCCTATCGTATTCCCTCTCAACTTGATTTTGAGGTGACTATGACTTTATAACATTTTCTATCTTGTAATTTCTGTAACTTAAATATTTTTCTCCACCTTGGTCGGTCGCCCACCTGGGGATCCTGCTTCTTAAATTATTTTGGAGCGCTTGAATTTCGCCTCCATTTCAATGAGTATGTTCGGTTTTGAAAATTTTAAACCTTTTTATTTCTCTGCCTTCGGCCGAGTAGTGTAGGTCATATGCCTCTGTAAATCATATCCCATTTTTCTAGGGTAGCATTAATATTAGTTGAGTAGGGGTAATTGTACAGCAGTGTACTACTGCTTTCTACTGTGATGATGACCGACGCGGTCATGGGTAAAACATTCATAGCCCAAAGGGTAAAACATTGTACTCTGATGTAAAATGAAACTCCCGAGGTTAGAAACCCTGTGTATTGTAAATTTTTGTTTTTGTTTTGTTTTATCTTTCGACTGTGTAAATTCCAGAAGGAGTTACCTCCTCCTTGCTAGTTTCTCAAGACTTGTGGGTCAAAGATTTTGACTGTGCCACACAAAGTGAGTTGTATGTAATTCATTATGCTGTTTAAAATATTTTGAGCCTTCGAACTCCTCATGTGTACATTCTCTGGATTAATCTATGTAAGTTTACAGAGCGTCTGAGATTTTGGTGAATAATTGAAGGTAACATTCCAACTGCAATTATTATCAACCGGTCCAATATAATGAAAGAAAGGAAATAAACTTCAAATGTGATTTTGTCAGCTATACTTAAATTCTGGTTAATCATTGTCCAGCAATTCACCCCTCACGCTTCTTTCTATCTCTGCTCCGCGGAAGTAAATTGTAATAATAATAATAATAATAATAATAATAATAATAATAATAATAATAATAATAATAATAATAATAATAATCGTAAAATGGCTGAAATAAATTAGCTTCTTCAGAAATATATTTTATTTTCCTTGGTTACGATCACGTCCTTGACTTAACGATATCCTTGATCTACATGTCAGGACAGGAGCCGCTACTGCTTGCCACATGTTTGCGTTGTTTTCTTTTCCTATTAATTGTTTTCCATTTGTTCTCTTAATATTTATGCACCTAGTTTTCATTCTCCAAATGTTCCCTTGGCTTTCCGATATGTACCATCTACCTTTCCTACAACCATAAAACCTTAAACAAACATTTTTACAACCTTAGCTGCCTTACACTTCCTTTCCACTTCATTCTTCAGTCACTTGTTAACTTTTTTGCTCTCTTTAGTTCCAGCAATCTTGTACGTACGCCGTTTATCGATCAGGTCTAGTATTTCATGAACTTTCCATTGACTCCTGGTTGATATTATTATGTTGCAATTCAAGACATTGTTTCTGAGTCTCTGCCTAACCATAATGGTGTTTATTTGATATCTTCCAGGGTCTTAAGTTCTTGTCCACGTATGCAGCCGTCGTATATGGTTTGTTAGCCAACTGTTTGCAAGGAATATACCGGTAAATGCAGAATTCTACTAGAATGCTTCTCCTTTCACCTCTTTGTCGCAGTCCATATTCCCCTATTACTGTACATTACCTCCTCTTCCATGGCCTCCCTCTGCTTTCTAGTCTTCCATCACCGTTAGGTTTTATCTTCTATTATACTGTACAGGATGAAGCGAATTTCGCGCACTCGGGCGTCACAGCGCGAACCCTCACATGTCAGCATTAAAAAAAAAAGTCTCACAAAAGTTCGTCCTTTGAGTATATCCGGAAGAAAAAGGGCGTTGAAGAGTGGCAATCTGGCAACACTGTAACCACATGTAGGGTAACTACCTCTGTCAGCACGTACTGTTCGTGCTGTACAGTTGGTGCAGTGGATACAGTTTCGGGTTAGCATTCAGGAGGTCGAGGAGTCTATCCTGGGTTGAAGCGTATGTTTTTTATTTCATAAATGTAGTCCAGGTGGTGTGGTATCTGGCAACTTAATCGTCAATAGCGATTGGAGCGGGTCCTCTAGAAACCATTTGCACTTACATACTACTGTACTATCCTACAAATGGACGAACAATTGTTTTCATTGGTCAGCTTTGAAAGACGCCCTTTCCACGTCGTGGGCGTGAATTTATTCGCACCGCTTCATATACTAGATGCGAAAACTGTTTCCTCTGTACCCTCCTCCAATAGTCTCATAGATTAGAACCAACTATTATTCTTGCCTCGTTCAGGTCCATTACATTTCGTTAGGGCTTACGTTACCAGTGGGCCTAGCAAAGTATTTGTTGTGTTCAGCGTTACAAAATTTTGTAAATGTAGGATACATGTGACCTAAGGTCTTACTGTCTTACAGTATGTAATGTCCGATGGAAATTAGCAAATAAAAAATACGGGAGAACCTAGGATCGACCCCTCGACCTCCTGCATGCCAACCCAAAACCCAATCCACTGCACCAACTTTACAGCACGGGTGACAGTTGCTGACAGAGGTACTTACCGTACATGTGGTTACAATGTTGCCAGATTGCCACTCTTCAACGTCCTTTTTCTGCCTGATATACTCGCAGGACGAACTTTTGTGACAGACATTTTTTTATTGCTGGCATGTGAGGAGTCGCACTGCGACGCCCGAGTGCGCGAATTTCGCTTCAACCTGTATATTGTACTAGTACCTAAGCCTATCTTCGTCAGTCGAAATTACTATCTATAAAGTAATTGGAAATTCTCAATGGACTATTAATATATCTTTCTTTCTTTCTTAATCTGGTTACCCTCCAGGGTTGGTTTTCCCCTCGGACTCAGCGAGGGATCCCGCCTCTACCACCCCAAGGGCAGTGTCCTGGAGCGTGAGACATTGGGTCGGGGGATACAACCGGGGAGAATGACCAGTACCTCGCCCAGGAGGCCTCACCTGCTATGCTGAACAGGGGCCTTGGTGGGGATGGGAAGAATGGAAGGAATAGACAAGGAAGAGGGAAGGAAGCGGCCGTGGCCTTAAGTTAGGTACCATCATAACATTTGCCTGCAGGAGAAGTGGGAAACCATAGAAAACCAGTTCCAGGATGGCTGAGGTGGGAATCGAACCCACCTCTACTCAGTTGACCTCCCGAGGCTGAGTGGACCCCGTTCCAGCCCTCGTACCACTTTCCGAATTTCGTGGAAGAGCCGGGAATCGAACCCGGGCCTCCGGGGGTGGCAGCTAATCACACTAACCACTACACCACAAAGGCGGACATTAATATATCTTATGAATAAAGGTTCCACTTTTATACGACATTCGAATGGAATTAAAAAAGGTATTGTAGTATTTTTAGTGCAGTTGCAGCTCATGGAGTCGTAATTTGACGTCTATGGATCTGCGTACTCTTGAGATAGCTACATACAACTGTCCAAAACGAATTACCGTCAACAGCGTCAGATACCCTCACTCCCTATAAGCACTGCTGAGAAGTTTGGAATTTAATCCTGGCATTTGGCTCGCATTCTATAACAGAAATTCTATAACACCACCTCACCTCCCTTATCCTGCCGGCCAAAATTCTGATGGTAAAAAAATTGTTGTCCCATCACATAGACTTTACGCGTTAACGACCATGACCACCAGATGGGCTTCTCAATTTCGTTCTTATCGATAAAAATATACCCCGGAATGGAAAAAAATCTATTTATTTTGCTGAAAGAAATTATTTTTCACTGAACATTTCATAATTGCATTATTCTGAAAACCCATAACTGGTACCTATTTCAGTCTCTTAAATATATCTGTGGAAGGCAACAGAAGTCAGGATGTACGCAGTTCGACATCATGCCGACATGCCGACATATATAGCTGTGTACCTACGTCACCATGGAGAAAATGCGACGGCTTCGCTGATAAAATTTATTTTTCTTTAAGAAAGTACAAAAGTCGTGGTCGTAAGAGGTTAATTGTATTTTTCTTGTAAAGAAGACATAACAGTCTATATAAAAATAAATCCAAACTCCATGGCACGACAGCCCTTCAAGGGCCTTGGCCTACCAAACGACCGCTGCTCAGCCCGAAGGTCTGCAGATTGCGAGGTGTCGTGTGGTCAGCACGATGAATCCTCTCGGCCGTTATTCTTGGCTTTCTAGACCGGGGCCGCTATCTCACCGTCAGATAGCTCCTCAGTTATAATCACGTAGGCTGAGTGGACCTCGAACCAGCCCTCAGGTCCAGGTAAAAATCCCTGACCTGGCCGGGAATCGAACCCGGGGCCTTCGGGTAAGAGGCAAGAACGCTACCCCTACACCACGGGGCCGGCATAACAGTCTATAACTGGTACCAATTTCAGCTCTTGAAACAGACTTATTACTTTCATGCTTATCGATGGAGATTCTGTGTTTTCATACCCCACAATGAAAAAAAAAGATAATTTATTTTATTTAAAGATAGCATTTTTCACTAAAATATGATGATGGTCAGCATTGTATTGTTCTAACCCATATCTGGTACCAGTTGGAAGGCAGCAGTTGAGGATCACGGCCGACTGGATTCCTCACTGCACTCCTTGAGGATGTACGTATATACACTTAAGAAAATGGAGATTGCAACAGCATGAAGGCATATGTCATTTTTTGTTGATTTTCAAGATATGGAACGATGCCATGTAGGTATGTAAACGATAAAAGTTTCATACCCATTGGATTGGTGCTACAGGTCTCCCCACGTGATTGGTCGCAGAGGAATCAACTCCAGTATACGGACTCTGGTGTAGCGTAGTTGACTTGCAGTCTGTGCAGTGAAGTGTTCCCCGTCAAACATGCCTCGACGACAGAGAAGAGCACGCTATCAACAACTGTCGCCGTTTGAGAGGGCTCGGATAATTGGGCTGTGTGAGGCCGGATTATCGCTAAGGACTGTCGCTGCACGTGTTGGCCGACAGGCATCTACGGTACAACGTATATGGCAGCAGTGGTCAAATGAAGGTACCCACACTCGTAGACCTGGCACAGGCCCAGCGCGACAGACAACTGTGAGAGAGGATCGCCGCATCATTCGGATGGCCTGGATGGGACTCCCTTGCAACAACAGCGCAAATTCGAGCAGCTGTGGCACCCCACGTTACACAACAAACAGTTGGTAATCGCCGGGGTGCGGCTGGCTTACGAGCCCGTGTCCCTGCAGAAGATGTTCCATTGACCCCACAACAGCGACGTGTAAGGCTGGCCTGGTGTCGAGAAAGATCGACATGGGTCGACGAATGGCATAGGGTCGTCTTTAGTGATGAATCACGCTTCTGTCTAGCCCGCAGTGATCGCCGGAATCGTGTGCGCCGACGTACCGGGTAGAGAGGCCGCCCAGATCTTATTGTCGAGAGGCACACAGGGCCAACACCACGCATTATGGTCTGGGGAGCTATTGGCTTTAATGTGAAATCACAATTAGTGCTTGTTGAGGGCACTATGACTGCTCGACAGTACGTTGATAGGGTACTCAATCCAGTGGTTGTCCCTATGATGGCGAACATTGCTAATGGGATGTTTCAGCATGAAAATGCCCGGGTTCACACTGCACGCATCTCCAGAGAAACTCTCCACGGCATCATAACCTTAGAATGGCCCGCCAGATCCCCGGACCCCAGTCCTATTGAGTATGTGTTGGACATGATGGGTCGACAACTGGCCAATCGTCCTCAGCCACCTACATCTCTGGAACAACTGACCCGTGCAGTGCAGCAAGCATGGGCCACAATTCCTCAGCAAGCGATCCAGGGCCTTATTGACTCCATGCCTCGACGAATTCATTAATGTATTGCAGCTCGTGGTGGGCACATCCTGTATTGATTGTTGTCCAAACTTGCATTCAGAGGGACCTGAAAGTGTAATCTTCGAATCACAACCGAACACTCGTCCTGCATGTTCAATAGCAGCAATATAGCACCACTCCTTCTGGGTGTTGCAATTTCCATTTTCTTCAGTGTAATTCTATTTCATGACGATAGATATAGCTGTGTACTTACGTCATCATGGCGATGAGAAAATTACTTCGCTGACAGAAACGTACCGTACTTTTCTTTAAAAGGTATAAAAGTCGTGGTCGTGAGATGTTCATTGTATTTTCCTTGTAAAGAAGACCTAACTCTTTATACACATTCTCGTTTTTTAAAGATCGCTGCGAATGACAGACATAACAGGAATTATCTTTATCTATATATAAAAAATAAGAGTTTTGTCTGTACATTGCTCAGAATTTGAAAAGAATGGTATTTCTGTATCGGTCATGTCCACAGTAACAAGGAAATGCACTTTTTACTTTTCCGTAATTTCTGTTTGTCTGTCTGTATATACACGCATCACGAGAAAACAGCTGAAGAGAATTTCATGAAAATCGGTATGTAAAGTCGGGGGATGAGCCACTACAATCTAGGCTATAAATGATTTTATTCACGCTGAGTGAAATGGTAGTTTAGGGGAAGGCCCAAAATTCAATTCTCAAATATTTATATTATTAGTGGCCCTATCGATAAATACTACACAACTAGAGTTACATAGAATTAAATTTCCGATCATTTATGTCTTTTAAATTTTTACCGTACCGGTTATGATACAGATATTCATGAATTTCGATTTTCTTGCTAAGTCCACATCAACGTCAAGCCACGAGAACATGGGTGAACAGAATTTATTGAAAACCGGTATATAGAGTGGGGGAATAAGAAACTATAGTCTAAGATATAAACAATTTTACTGCCCCTGGGTGAAATGGTAGTTTAGGGGTAGGTGCCTAAAATTTATTTTTTAAATACCTATGTTATTGGTCCTATAGAAAAGTACTACATAACAAAAGTTATAGAGAATACAATTTCCGATCATCTATGTTTTATTAAGTTTTACCGTACCTACTATGATAAGAGTCGTATTTCAGAGTCGGAAGAAAACAATATCGAAAGCTCATAACATTGATCAACAATAACATAATATTGAACATTGTTTGTTGTGATGTTCTTTGCCTCTATGGTGCCCTCAACTCCGATAGATGGGATTACTGTTGCGTACCGAGTATACCAGCCTGACTGAATATTGGCGGGAAATAGCTGGGGAGTTTGAAAACTTTTTTCTTTAGCATGCCATTCTTCTGGTCCATACATTGTCTGATACTGCTGGTACGTAACACACTGGTTCATCATAGTATTCGACCTATTCGATCCCTACTCTGACGCGTTGTTTTGAATGAGCAGTATGCACACTTAAGGCATAGGCTCAGTAGTAGTAGTATGACCTGGTCTAGAATTATAATTATACATATTCCAAATTATAGCACCACAATTCAGTAAATAATTCAAAATTCAACCCTGTAAAAAGCCGTTTCTTAAGGAAAGCGTCTTCCTCTTCACTTCTATTAAATTCTACATTAATTGTATTCCAAATTAGCAGTGAAGAGGGTTTTTCTCCTCTGGCTTGGAGGAAAAATTTGCCTCCAAGTCAGATAGATTTTTCCGCCGCCAGTGTAGTGAAATAAGATTTTCCGACTCATCGGGTACTCCTAGGAAACCGATTAGTAAAAGGGCATAGATTTGCCCTGGGACTCTCCATTACTCGACCCCCCCCCCCGCCGTAAAAAGACGAAGAGTGTTCACAGATCATGGCTGTCTGCGGCTTAGTCATTCCAGTTCTGGAACTTTGGACTGTTAGATCGGCAGCGTAGTACTGTTCGTTAAAAGTGAGATAATGCGTTGTTTTTCATTTGATCGAGTATTTCATATTGCTTTTAGTCGCACCATTCCTACTGACGTCATCTTAATGACCTATGATCATTTCACTTGAGCTCCTGGTGTAGTGCAGATGGCACGGGTTTAACCGGTGGGTATGCAATATCCGCATAATAGACGTTCGGCTGATGTTCGTCTCCTGTCCAATGCCCCGTGTGCTAGTATGACGATTACGCCGGATACAGTCAAACACGACCACTTCATTGTCAACAGACGTCACGGGGTGATCTCGAACAGGCCGTGTCATTCCCAGGAATGCAGTATCCCGCAGGCATATTTCAACACTCCGAAATGTCATGCCCGTCGGTTGTCGTCTATCCGGACAGCGCTCTTGGTACAGGTGTTGTGCCTGGCATACATTCTGTCTAGCTTCTCCATAGATAAGTAACATGAAATACAGTAGAGACAATAAGCGACACTTCCGGATTTATCCTTGTTAAAATGGGAGACTAGTCGCAAGTGGCGCTCCTAGTGGCCTGACCTGAAAATTCGCGCTAAATTCAAATATCAATGGAAATGTATATACGGAAATGGATAAATAAATTACGTCTAGAAAGAATTAACTTCAAAGTTGCTAAAGCATTTCTGGATAAATGAACGAAGAATTATTTAACAGGTTATTATTTAAAAAATGAAATTAGACATATAATCAAGACGTGAAATGGACTGCTGTGAAAGGCTTGATCTTTCATTTATGCATTACTTTTTTAGCTTTTGAATTCCTGCCTGAACGTTCACGGCTAGATTCTTCTTTTTTCTCATTTAAAAGCATTGTATCATCATATTAAAACACTTGTCAACAAAAATATCGGCACATTCCTTACACACATGATTCAATGAATTTACATTTATGAGCTGGACAATTTTCCTTTTAACTTGAAGACTACTAACAGAAAGAAAATCTATAAATTTAGCCTCAAAAACATTCAAACTTTCCCTATAAGCAATACTTGCCATAATGCCATTACATTAGGGTAAAGCAAATTTGCATCATCATATTGTTTTAACAAAATATGTACATTTCTTTAATCACCCATATTTTCTTCAGTGCTTGACAACGCATTACCGCATTCCAAATGGGGAACTTGGAACACAACCAGCCACACTCATATGCATATGTATTTTCCTGAATGAAATCAAACCCACAGATCACACCTCCAACAACACATCGGTATTGAAGTTTAACTGCTGCACTGTACAATAAAATATGCGCATTATACTTTAAGCCAGTTAAAATATGGGTCGAGCAGGTCAGAAGATTATGAAGTACTATAAAAATCTCTTTGTCACTGGAAGAATATATACATATATGCAAACACAATATTACTTACATTTTCTTGTCACGAGGGAAACGGAAGAAAGACCGTGCATTCTTCTCTATTTCATAGTTACTGCAGCCAAACACAGCACATACCTTTCCCCTCATGTTGAGAGGAGATATCAAGGAATGACACACGCCATTAATTATGTCAACTCACTGAAAACGCATAAATAACACCAAAAATTTCACACACAAATACACGCGCTCTTATGATAGTAGTTCTCAGGTCAATCCGCTATAGAGAGCTCTAATAGCTGTCCCTCGATATCTCGCAGAGTGTCTCGTATATGCCTCTACTGTATTTGGTAACATATCCAAATACTCGATGCTGGAATACATCTCGAGGCAGTGAATAAACTTTGTGTTGTGAATTGCTTCGAAGGAGGGGAGTTCGCACAGCTACATACTTACGTGCCATCGCATGTTGTTTTCGTTCCAATGGGGCATACTTTGCCCAACCTGTCGTCTACGAAGCTTGGAACATATACGACTTAGCTAACTGGTCACAGACCATCTCCTCATCCTCGTCCAACTCAGCACCATACCCAATGCAACGATACATACGGTCTTTTACAGGATCAAATAAACAAATCAGTCCTTGGAAGCTATTAAGTATGCAACCTTACGACATCCCAGGCAACTGGCTGTTAAAAAATCTTATGTGGGACTCGAACCTCCTACCTTCTACCTCGAGCGCTGTCCACTATCACATATATCCCCGCCCCCGTGCCATGTGAGCTACTGCGATACTTGACCTATTGCGCCCACTTCCCAACGTATACAATACCGTGCTCCCTGTCTGTGTATCCCCCTCCTGTTTTAAATTACGTGTTCTGCGTATCTGTACTCGTTTTACGGGTTCATTCGAGGTAATCATAATGAATTAATAGTGGCAATCACTATTCCTGCTGTATTCTAGCCCGTAAACGCACATCTAGTTATATTACCCCGGTTTAGGGAGAAGGGCCGATGTTTTTCAGAATTGTAGTAAATGTGAAGGAATGCATAAAACTGGATCGCAAGGAGCTGGTGGACCACCCGGTAGCCTACTAACTTCATCATGGCGATGAAACAATAACTTCGCTGACAGAAACCAATTTTTCTTTTAAAAAAGTACAAAAGTCGTGGCCGTGAGAGGTTCATTGCGTTTTTGTTTTAAATGTGGCATAGAAATCTAAAACTGGTACCAATTTCAGCTGTTGAATCCTTTTAGTTTTCCCAATATCGCTGTGATTGACAGGCAGAAATAAGGATTTCATATATGTAGATTAAATCACCGGTATCTTAATAATAATAATAATAATAATAATAATAATAATAATAATAATAATAATAATAATAATAATAATAATAATAATAATAATAATAATAATAATAATAATACTTTTTCTTCTAGCTGTCTTTATGTGGTTGGAGGTCGTGGCTAAAAACTGGTCGGATGAATCATTCGCCGTGGAACTTGGGCGAAAACGTCTACCTAACTGGTTTTACCTTGATCGCAGTGAGTACTTAATTTACATAATAATTTTTTCCCATATTAACAATAGAGTAGTGTACATTTAGTACATGTCATATATACGCAGTTCAAAAAAATTAGGGGAACATGTTTTGTAACGTCTGGTATGTGAACGTTAATTTGGTAGATGGGGTTCCAATTATACAGCATACCTTGAGACCTTATGCCTCTTGCTCACGGTAAAATTTTTGGTAAAATTATTTGACAAAAGTTTTGACAAACATTCCCTAAAATCTTTTAAAAGATATATTGTGCTGTACACGGTAAAATATTGCTTCAAACTCAGAATTTTATTTGTTTGGCCTGACCTCTGTGGAAATAGGTCCCAAGTACTGAAATTGATTGTTTTGCTTTTTGGCTGTCAGATGAGTATCTTCTATTGTCAGTGAATAAATCACAAATGCCATCAGTGCATAGTAAACAAATTGCAGCTTTAGTTGCAGTAGTTGCATGTGCAGGTATTAAAAGGGAAAACAGTAGGAAGGGGAGAGCTAGAAGTTGGTGGACCAGACCTTGGGTAGCTAGAAGGGATGATGGAAGGGGATTGTTATCTTTAGTCCAGAATGAATTGAGGTTAGAGGACACTGAATCGTACAGGCATTTCTTAAGAGTGATTGAAGGGAACTTCGAAAAATTGCTCCAGTTAATTGGACCTAGAATAGCAAGCAAGAAAAAATACAAATATGAAGCAAGCTATTCCTGCTGCAATGAGACTGCAAGTAACACTGCGATTTCTTGCCACTTGTGAATCATATACAAACCTGATGTACCTTTTGGTACCCTGGCTCGTATAATCCCTGAAACATGTAGGGAGATATACAGTGCATTAAAGGAAGACTATCTGTAGGTTGGTATATGCCAACACCATTTCAAACCATACAAGGTTTTAGGCCACATACTTGGTACGTTACGCGATTACTCTATCGGCCGATAACCGCTCGGCAGAGTTCTAAACTTATCGAAATCGATTTTCAACCTATTAGGTCGTGTTGTGTGCATATAGTACGTGTTCTTCATCACTTACGTGTTAAGCACAGAACAAAAATGGCCAAACGGACACCAGTGAGATCCGAAACCACAACCTTCCGATTTCGTGTCGGTTGCTCTACCATTGAGCTATGGAGGCTTACGACATATTTATGCTATTGGAAAGGATCTAAGCTACAGATCTGACACTACTGCCATCACATTGTAGAGTGTGTGCAAGTCGTCTGTTGTGGGCCAAGTCAATGAATATTGAATTATCACGACCGCATTGTAATTAAAATCAACTTTCAACCTATTAAGTTGTGTTACGTTCATATTTTATTAAGAGCGCAAAACTTTTGCATTATAAACTCGAATATTCACAGATACTTTTTGATCTAATTTACAACTTAGAATGTGGTAGCGTTCACAGCGTTCATTACAAAGTTCACACACACAATCACTGCTGGGGATGTGATACTTCTTATTTATGTACAATTTGGTATGAAACCCGTGAACCGCCATCCTGGTCACCACATGACGTAATTTCTGGTTTCCTTGTCTCCATTTGGTAGTTATCACCGCTTCTGTTGTATAGAAGTCTTCCCATATTTGATCTTCCTTCTCCCGTCTGTTCAGCAAAGCAGTCTTCACTGCAGGTGTCTTTGGTAACAAGTGTCTCAAAGTTAGATCTTCCAACAAAAATGTTTCTTTTGTCATAACATAAACTAGTCGGGACGGTGTTAATTTTGATAAGCCCATAGTTCTTTTGAAGAATCTGGCTTTTAGAGCGTCGATATCTTCCAGTTTTTTAGAGTCAGGTCTCCTCAGATGATCTCTATTCCGTATGTTAACGTGGGTAGTATTTTGGTATGGAACAACTTCAAGGCAGTTTCCAGGGAGAGAGGCTGTAGATTTTTAATTTCGTTAATTGCTGTTATTGACACGATCAGTCTTTCCCTGAGGTGTACTGAGAAAGATTTTGCATTCATCTGTATTGTAATTCCTAAATATCTGTACTTGTTCTTCTTTTTAAGCGGTAAACCTGTGCGGAAGATTTCATCGTTCGAGACTAGTCTTCCTGCTTTTCTCAAAATTACTAGCTACACTTTGTCTCGATTCATCTGTAGTTCGTTTCTATCCATTCAACTAAGGAGTCTAGTCCTCTTTGAAGCTCTTCCCTGTTGTTTGACGCCAGTGCTATTTCGTCTGCATGTATATTTATGACGTTATAGCTCGTGATCCCTTATTAACTGCAGCTACGACTACATCGTGAGTAAGAACATTGAAGAGCAATGGGCTAAGTGGATCACCCTGCAATATTCCATTAGTCTGATTTAACCATTCGGACTGTCCAATAATGTCGTTGATTCTCACAAAATTTTACGACAGGATGTTTGATATGAGTTTTATTGTCCATGGGTCTTCGTAGAGTTTTCTTGGTTTTTCTACTAGCTTCCTGCGGTTAACCATGTC
Source organism: Anabrus simplex (assembly GCF_040414725.1). Taxonomy (NCBI): domain Eukaryota; kingdom Metazoa; phylum Arthropoda; class Insecta; order Orthoptera; family Tettigoniidae; genus Anabrus; species Anabrus simplex. The sequence continues at coordinate 219,214,586 of NC_090269.1, read as the reverse complement.
AAAAGCCATTGAAAAATCTCTGAAGATCACATAAAGCTTTCCTCGTTCTTTTCTTATTTCTGCTTGTATTTGTTTTATTAGACATTCAGCTGCTATTAATGTGGAGCGACCTACTCTGAATTCAAATTGCTCGTCTGGAAGATGTTTCTCTATTTTTGGGCCTACCCTCAAGGCTAGCAACCTTGAGAATATTTTGAAAGCAGCTACTTCAAGTGCTATACCTCGACACGCTTCAGGATTATTTGGGTCTCCTTTGCCTTTGTATAGTGATTTTATTATAGAAATGCGCCACTTCCTTGGTATATTTCCTGCCTCTAAACATTTGTTGAACAGGTCAAGCCATGTCTTTGCCATTACTGTCTCTGTATGTCTCTTGTAGATGTTAATTGCAGAGTCCATCCGATCCTGGTGCTTTCCCTCACTTTAGTGGTCTCATGACATTATCCAATTCATCCTTGGTGAATTATGGACATGTTTCATTCAAATATATTTCTTCTGTAAAATCTGGTCTCGTTTCCTTGCGTGATAAAATTTTAATAAAATAATGTTCTCATCTCTTCATGGGAATAGACATTGCAAATCTTGGTTGCTTTGTCCGTAAGGCTTGGAAATGATCCTTTTCCGCAGCTTCTGCTTGTCTAATAGCTTCTTTTCGATGAATTCCGTTTGCTTCCTATTTATTAGTATTTTGTATTCCTGCCTTTGGCGTTGGTATTCCTTCAAGGTTTCCTCCCATTTTGATGTTTTAAGCCTTCTTAAACTGGCTAATGTGTCCTTTCGCTTCTGGTAGCTCTCTGTGTCAAACCATCGTTTTGCTTTTCTTGGCCTAACCTGAACAGTTGCTTCCTTAATAATTCCTACTATGGTCCTACCTGCTTCGTCTAACTTATTTTCTACGTTCATATAGACATGTTGAAAAGATTTTAAGTACAGAACGAAAATGGCCAACCGGACAGCAGTGGGATCCGAACCTACAACCTCCCGAACTCGCGTCGGTTGCTCTACCATCGAGCTGTGGTTGCCTATGCCATGTTCGTTCTGTTGGAAAGGCTCTAAACAACAGGTCTGGCACTACTGCCATCACACTGTAGAGTGCATGTTCTGGTCTTCGTTTTATGTGAGAAGATGAACGTTGAAACGCTGAATTGTCATTCTTTATAGAAATACCCCATTCTGGTGCGTAGAATGGATGTGAATTTGAAAAATAATTGAAGTACACATATCGAATAAAAATCAAAGAGTCTGAAAGTGTATGCATGATTGGATATCACAGACAGGCAGATAGACTGATAAGCATGACAATATTTCCGTCCGTGGGCTCATGATCGGAGCTCGAGGCACAATTCCTGAATTTCTTGTACAGCTATGGGATTCTCTCGTTCTCAACCAGACACGACTTCACGACATCGCTCGGCACCCTCCTCGTGAGGGAAGTTGTATTACTCAAATAATTAAACAAATAATTAATCAAATAACTGAAATGTGAATATTTTCTGAGTGGATGAACAACATAATTCTACATACTATTATGAAAAATATGTTTATAATTTGGAACCTGAGTTTCTTGATAATTTAAATATAATGATCAAACATTCTTCATTATTTTCGGAAATCACTTAAGTCATGAACATGTAAACCAGTCTAGCAAAATATAGTAATATTTTATACAAGTCCATCATATGCTCTATGACATCTTTGATCAAGATGTTAAGTTTCAGACAAAAACATTACCAATATACTTAAATTTTTAGTTATTCAGTTATGCATATTATATATGATATGTATGTGACCACGCATTAAGGAGTATGAGGGAGGAGTTGGAGAGTTTGGAGAGAGATACAGCAATTAGGATTCTCTCAAAAGACAGCAAGGAAAGTAGGTTAAACAATGTACAGGATACAGCATGTGTAAAAGACGGATGAAAAGGAAAAGGGGGAAATTGTAGAAGACAGGTGGTCTAATGTTTTAAGGGGAAGGACATTACAGGCTATGTGCTCTATTCAGGATCAGAATTCAGGACAGGTGTGTCTGAGAAATCGGTACGAATCACTGAAGGTAGAATAAGAGAGGGAAGGTGAGGAACAGAGAAATGTTGTTGAAAAGTGTTGAAATAGGAGGAAAGGAAAAGGTAGGAAAGGGAAATGTAGAGTAGAGGATAGGAAGAGACAGTTGGAAAGAATTCATGTGAGGGAGAAAAGGGAGGAGGAAGTAGCTTCAGCAGCCGTCAGGAAAAATAGGACTGACCAGGAGGGGAGGGGACCAAATGAGGTGGGTTGGTTTGAGGCTCTGATCATGAGGGATTCCGTTGTTAGACATGTGGGGAAAGTGTGTGGGGGAAAGGGAATCATGGTCGAGTGTTATCAAGGAGCTAGTTTAAGGTAGATGCTGAGGAAAGTAGAATAGAAAGAAGAGGGAAAGGAGAAGGTGGTAGTTTTTCACGTTGATATCAACAACGTAAGGCAAGCAGGAATAAATACCAACGTAGTTGGAGATGTGTGGGTTCTGGTAAATGTATCACGGGTGAAGTTTAAAGAAGCGGATATTGTTCCAGTGGACTACTGTGTAGGAGGGATACTGACTGGAAGGTGATTGTGGATTTAAATGAGACTATGGAGTGGGTATGTGGGAAACTGGGATTAAGATTTCTAGATCCTAATGGGTGGGTGGGAGATAGGGATTTGCGCCCACACGGCCTTTACTTAAACCACAGTGGTACGTATAAGTTAGGAAATGTGTTTAGAAGGGTTATATGGAGGTATTTTCAGGGCAATGGGGTGGTCTAGGGAGCAGCGATAAGGGTACAGGTATCCGGAAGCAGGGACGACATAAAAATGTTAGTGTGGAACTGTAGTACTACTGTAAAGAAAGGAATAGAATAATTTAGAAGATATATATTTAGCAGATTTTGTAAAAGGAGTTGAATCATGGCTGAGAATTAATATAATGGATGCAGAAATTTTCTTACTGAACTGGAGTGTGTATCGTAGAAATAGGATAGGGATCGTAGGAGGGAGAGTATTCATTCTGGCGAAAGAAGAATTTGTAAGGTACGAAAAAGTTAAAGATGACAAACATGAAATTCTAGGTGTAAAGCTCATCTCTAAAGATAATAGGCAACTTGGTGTATTTGGAGTATACATAACAGGAAAGGGTAACGCTGACGCTGATTCAGAATATTTGGATAAGATAATCTGCTATGTGGGAAACTATATGGAAAGGAATGTGATTGCAGCGAGTGATCTCAACTTACCAAATATCGATTGGAAAGGTAATGCGAACGACAGGAAGCATGACCAACAAACGGCAAATAAGTTAATATGGGAAGGACAGTTGATTCAGCAAGTGATTGAACCAACTAGAGGGAAGAATATTCTGGACGTGGTGCTGGTAAAACCAGATGAGCTCTATACAGAAACCGAAGTAATAGATGGTATTAGTGATCACAAAGGTGTTTTTGTCGCAGTTAAAAATAAGTTTCATAGAAAGGAAGGTCTTAAAAGTAGGACTATTAGGCAGTACCATATGGCTGATAAAACAGGCTTGAGGAAGTTTAAAAAAAGTAAATGTAATCGGTGGAAAACGGTGAATAAAAATGTAAACAAACTCTGGGAAGTATTTAAAAGAATTGTTGAGAAATGTGAAAACAGGTTTGTACGTCTAAAGGTGGTAGGGAATGGTGAAGACCCACTATATTATAACAGAGATGTAAAAATACTAAGAAGGAGCTGCAGATTGGAAAAAAGTAGAGTTAGAAATGACTGTGGATGTAAGGAAAAATTGAAGGAACTTACTAGGAAATTGAATCTAGCGAAGAAGTCTGCTAAGGATAACATGATGGGGAGCTTAATTGGCAGTCATAAAATTGTAGTGAAAAATGGAAGGGTATGTATAGGTACTTTAAGGCAGAAACAGGTTCCAAGAAGGACATTCCAGGAATAATTAATGAAAAATGGGAGTATGTATGCGAGGATTTTCAAAAGACAGACGTATTCAGTCAGCAGTATGTAGTCCGACTCGTTGGCTGAATGGTCAGCGTACTGGCCTTCGGTTCAGAGGGTCCCGGGTTCGATTCCCGGCCGGGTCGGGGATTTTAACCTTAATTGGTTAATTCCAGTGACCCGGGGGCTGGGTGTTTGTGATGTCCCCAACATTCCTGCACCTCACACACCACACATAACACTATCCTCCACCACAATAACACGCAGTTACCTACACATGGCAGATGCCGCCCACCCTCATCGGAGGGTCTGCCTTACAAGGGCTGCACTCGGCTAGAAATAGCCACACGAAATTAAAATTAAGCAGTATGTAAATATTGCTGGTTGCAGGGATGATATAATATAAGGGGGGGGGGCGACCAATACTAAATAAGTTTTAATATTTACCTATGATAACGACACTTACAATAAAATTCAAAAGCTGAAAACTAGAAAAGAGCTAGAATTGGTAAGATTTCTGGTGACATGCTAAAGACAATGGGTTGGGATATAGTACTTATTTGATTATTGTTTGCATGAGTGAGCTATACCAAATGAATGGAGAGTTGCTATAGTAGCCGTGTGTATAAAGGAAAGGGTGATAGACATAAAGCTGAAAATTACAGGCCAATCAGTTTGACATGCATTGCATGTAAGCTTTGGGAAAGCATTCTTTCTGATTATATTAGACTTGTTTGCGAAATTAATAAGTGGTTCGATAGAAGACAGTTCGGATTTAGGAAAGGTTATTCCATTGAAGCTCAACTTGTAGGATTCTAGGAAGTTATGGCAGATATCTCGGATTCAAGATGTCAAATGGACTGTATCGCGATTGACCGGTCTAAGGCATTTGATAGGGTGGATCATGGGAGACTACTGGCAAAAATGAGTGCAATTGGGCTAGACAAAGGAGTGACTGAATGGGTGACAATATTTCGAGATAATAGAACTCAGATAATTAGATTAGGCGAAGCTTTATCTGGCCCTGTAATAATTAAGAGGGGAGTTCCTCAAGGCAGTGTTCTTGGACCTTTATGTTTCCTTATATATAAATGATATGAGCAAAGAAGTGGAATCAGAGATAAGGCTTTTTGCGGATGATGTTATTCTATAGAGAGTTAAAAATAAGTTACAAGTTTGTGACCAACTGCAAAATGACCTTGATAATGTTGTGAGATGGACAGTAAGCAATGGCGTGGTGATGAAGAGGGTTTAAAGTTAGGTTTCGAGTTTCACAAATAGGAAAAGTCCTCTCAGTTGTAATTACAGCGTTTAAGGGTTGAAAGTTTCCTTTGGGGATCATTGTCAGTACCTAAGTGTTAATATAACGAAAGATATTCATTGGGGTAATACATAAATGGGATTGTAAATAAAGGTTACAGATCTCTGCACATGGTTATGAGGGTATTTATGGGTTGTAGAAAGGATGTAAAAGAGAGGGCATATAAGTCTCTGGTATAACCCCAAATAGAGTTTGGTTCCAGTGTATGGGACCCTGATTACTCGATTCAATAACTGGAACAAAATCCAAAGAAAAGCAGCTCGATTTGTTCTGGGTGATTTCCGACGAAAGCGTAGCGTTACAAAAATGTTGCAATGATTTGGCTGGGAAGATTTGTGAGAAAGGAGACGAGCTGCTCGACTAAGTGGTATATTCCGAGCTGTCAGTGGAGGGATAGCGTGGAATGACATTAGTAGACGAATAAGTTTAAGTGGTGTCTTTAAAAATAAGAAAGATCACAATATGAAGATACAGATGGAATTAAAGAGGAAAAACTGGGGCAAGTATTCGTTTATAGGGAGGGAGTTAGGGAATGGAATAACTTGCCAAGGGAGATGTTCAATAATTTACAATTTCTTTATAATCATTTAAGTAAAGGCTAGGAAAACAACAGATAGCGAATCTGCCACCTGTGCGACTGCCCTAAATGCAAGTGAGTAGTGATTGATTGATTGATTGATTTATTAATTAATTATATATCTTCCTGCGAAACTTGCTGACTACCACATGGACAATGACTACAGTAACCGATCTATATATTTAAAATACTAGGCTGATTTTTGTTACCTCGATTTTGAGAGAACGGTTGAACCGATCGACATCTTAAAGAATTCTGACAAAAGCTCTTGGCCCGTTCATTTGCAGAGTGTCTTTAAAAGCGTAAACATTTCTTGATTTGTATTTTTAAATTATTAAAGAAGAATGTAGCATTCTCATAGGTCATTACGCTCTCCAGTACTTCCACGCCGCCTGAACCGTGAGAGCCTGAACAGTGATCTCAAAATTAAATTTAAAGAACGCACGCGATCTTCTCGTGAACGCCGCATAATCATAACGGGATGGAAAGCGTTTCTTCTTTAACGAAGAAGGAGCGAGTGTCCCCCACCTAGTATGTGCGTCTTTGAATGACGAGTGATGAGTGATAAGTGAAAAGCACTGCTATGATCGCCGAGTGAGGAGTAATCCACCTAGCATGCTCGTACCCTTACTGGTCAGCTGTATTCGTGAAGAGGAATAGTCACTATTTTGCTCCCCAGCGGTGAACAGCGCACATTACATTCAAAATTACTCTAAATTTAAATAATTCATTGTTTGGATTAAAATTAAATTTAAAAATAGCTGACGATATTCGATAAGCACAGCTCAATATGGGATAAAGCCCCGATGAAAAATAGTCAATCATTAATGTGTGTGAATCGTCTTCTGTCATAGGTAACGATATTCCATTCCTTCTGGTGCGAAAATTATTGCTCGTGGGGGAGATTTCATAAAGGGTTTGCCATTTCTTTCCATGTGTTTATCGCCAAACAATTATTTAGTTATAATTGTATTAAATAGTCTCATCTTCGACTCTTCTTCTAAATATGCTCCTTACTTACAATTATGCGTGCACATAAAAATGGAATTTGCTGATTTTTTTGCAAGAAATCGGTAACGGCGACTACCCGTCTGCAGATGGAGGCGGATCAAAAGTTATTGCACTAAAAGCTAGATTGAGATTTACAGCAAAACGTTCATTTCTGCCAGAGATGACATATTTTCTCGAAAGTTGCCATTCTTAATATGAAAATCATTGGGCTTATACAAGCTAGTTCAAAACCATACACTACCTTCAACAGATTGATGCTTGATGAAAGCTAGCTACTTAATTTCTCTGCATAATTTTTAAATTCCTTCGAATTATGGTTTGCCTCCACATATTCTTATTCAAGAAATTGGAGCCTTAGTTATGCTCCTCAGAAATCAGTACGTTTTCTAACGGCTCCTAAACGGAACCAGATTCGGGCCTAATTCTATGAAGTATGTACGAAAATAGTTTAGATTTGTAAATAATAGGTGGAGATAAAGCTGGACAGACGTCCGAGAAAACACTTCCATCTTCTTTCAAGAGGCGTCAATTTCCAATTCGCTTGACATTTCTTATCACTATCAACAAACCTCAAGGAAAGTGTAGGTTTCTATTTACCTCAGCCAGTTTTCAGTCATGGCCAGCTAAATGTTGCAATGTGAATGTTGCAACAGTGCCAAAACATAATTGTACAAGGAATGCATCGAGCAAGTGGCTGCGTGGTTTGGGTCACGTAGCTATCAGCTTGCATGCGGGAGTTAGTGGGTTTAAACCCCAGCTTCTGCAGTCTGAAGATGGTTTTCCGTGGTTTCCCCATTTTCACACCAGGCAAATGCTGGGACTGTACCTTAATTAAGGCCACGGTCGCTTCCTTACCACTTCTAGCCATTTCTTATCCAATCGTTACCGTAAGACCTATCTGTCTCAGTGCGACGTAAAAAAAATGTAAATACTAAAGTGCAAGAGTTGTCGTATATAAGGAAATCGTTCAATAAACATATACCCCATTGACCGTCATGTCTCGATGAGTTTCAGCTATTAAATGTTATTTAACAAAGTTTTTTAACAGTGAATTGACAGGGTAGCTCCAAGGTAGTTGTTAAGGTCTATAGGTGTGGTTTCTAAGATGGCTATCGAGCCCTTTAATGCGGCTGTTATAATTGAGTGGGGAAGGTCAGCACTTGGTCCAAATCTTTTCAATTAGTCCACGAGTAGGCGGGAATGGTCTCTCGAGCACCGATCATGAGGCCAGTGATGCTTATGGACTCGAGCTTGTTTTTTTCTTTGCAGTACGATCCTGTAGTTTCATAGATTAATCTTCTTTTAAAGGTCAACTTCTTTTGGTTGGTTTTGATTTGTCTCAAACTGGATAGTCGAGTCGATTGTGTATCCTGCTTATGTGAGGGTCGATGGCGGTGATGTCTACTCGTCTGTTGCTCCCGTCAGTGGAGAGACCATACACTTTCACATACGTTGCATAGCTTTTTAGTTTTAGACTATCAGCAATTAGGGATCTGATCACATGATGGTGGAAACTGCGTAGCAGCTCATCATGTGGGCAGGATCCTAGGACATGAGCAAGTGTTCCTATCTATCGGTGACAGCGTCGACAGAGACTATTGTCCTGAGATCTGCCCGGTACGGAGCGTACAGCTGACACATATGCAGTAATCTTGATCACTTCGCTCCATTCACTGTATGTCAAGCCATTGTGGTCACCAATCCATTTGTTAGCTGGTGTGCATTGCTGAAAAAGTATTACTCTCTTTCCTTTATGAGGCTTATTACTCCAGTTCTCGAACGCTTTGGGTCCTAGCTCTTGTCTTACTTTCCTTATGTCAACACAACCGTGTCCCTTCGCCCGAATTCTTTCACAATCTTCTACCGCACCAAATGCACTTTAGCTACATCGTTCTATCTTTGCTATTATTCTATTTCTTAGAGATTTACCATAATGTTATTTTTGTTCCAATATTGTAACTTTCTTGGACTTGACAATTACTTCTTCTCTAACTTGACAGATGGCCCCGTCATGCCACTCTGATATTCCAAGACATTTATTTCTTCCCTAACCTTTTGCTTTTATTATCTCTTTGAAAAGGAGAGGGGCTTTTAACAAAAATAGGCGAGACAGTCTTGCAAAAAGAGTATCATGTGGTAAAAATGGTTTTTGAAATATGCAAATTTTGCCTTACTTAATTCTTTACGGTGTGGGTTACTGTAGTCACGTCCTAGTTCGTGAACCATGGGCAACGGCTGAGTGGCCTAGTATATGGTCCTGAGGGTTGGGATACCAGTTGCTATGGAATGGGAGTGGGCATCTCGGACATATTCTGAGTCATGGCCCTCCTTGTGCTCAGGCGGCTAGGACTATACAATTCACCGGTGGTCCATAACCCGTTAGAGGAGAGATCCTCACTTGGACTATGTGTAAGTAGGGTAGCATCTTGCTTCATGAATGTACCGAGCTCAGAACATTTTAAGCAAGCTTCGGACCAATGGGAGTAATGGAGTCTCACTCCCATTTGGCAGACGAGGGACTCCTTTGAAACAACTTGGCGAACGAAATGGAATTTGATGGAGCAATATTAATGGGACTTATGGAAGAAATAAGGTAGAACTGGCTGAGCCAACAAAGAGAATGCATCTGGATGTGCCAGGAGTAAGTGATATTCGGGTAAGGGGAGATAACAAGGAAGAGATAGGAGATTATAAAGTGTACTTGGCGGGTGTTAGAAAGGGAAGGGCAGAGTATGCGGTAGGGCTGTTTAACAGGAATACCATTGCACGCAACATAGTTTCTGTTAGGCACGTAAATGAGCGAATGATGTGGGTAGATTTGGCAGTTGAAGAAATTAGGACGAGAATTGTCTTAGTGTATTCACCGTGTGAGGGTGCAGATGAGGATGAAGTTGACAAGTTTTATGAAGTATTGAGTGACATCGTGGTCAGGGTCAGCAGCAAGGATAGAATAGGGTTAATGGGGGATTTCAATGCGAGAGTTGGAAATAGAACTGAAGGATACGAAAGGATGATTGGTAAATGTGGAGAAGATATGGAAGCTAATGGGAATGGGATGCGTTTGCTGGACTTCTGTGCTAGTATGAGTTTAGCAGTTACGAATACATTATTCAAGCATAAGGCTATTAACCGCTACACATGGGAGGTTAGGGGTACCAGATCCACAATACACTTCGAATTCAGGAAATATGTTGGGAATATAAGAGTTTTCCTGGGATTTTTCGATGATACAGACCACTATCTGATCTGTAGTGAACTAAGCATCTCTAGGCCTAGGGTAGAGAAAGTGAAATCTGTCTGCAAACGAATAAGGGTAGAAAATCTCCAGGACGAGGAAATGAGACAGAAGTGCAAGGATGTGGTTAGTGAGAAGTTTCGAACAGTAGACAGTAAGTAGATTCAGGATGTAGAAAGAAAATGGGTGGCATACAGGGATGCTGTAGTAGAAACAGCAAGGGAATGCCTAGGAACAACTGTGTGTAAACATGGGAAAAGGCGAACATTGATGAAGTGAGAGCAGCTTGTAAAAGTAAAAAGAAGGCTTATCAGAAATGGCTCCAAACAAGGGCCGAGGCTGACTGGGATTTGTACGTAGATGAAAGAAACAGAGCGAAACAAATAGTTGTTGAATCCAAAAAGAAGTCGTGGGAAGATTTTGGTAATAACATAGAAAGGCTAGGTTAAGCATCAGGGAAACCTTTCTGGACAGTAACAAAGAATCTCATGAAGGGAGGGAAAAAGGAAATGAACAGTGTTTTGAGTAATTCAGGTGAACTCATAATAGATCCCAGGGAATCACTGGAGAGGTGGAGGGATATTTTGAACATCTTCTCAACGTAAAAAGAAAATCTTCGTGGTGGTATTGCGAACAGCCAAACTCATGGGGAGGAGGAAGAGGATGTTGGTGAAATTACGCTAGAGGAAGTGGAAAGGGTAGTAAATAAAATCCATTGTCATAAAGCAGCAGGAATAGATGAAATTAGACCAGATATGGTGAAGTATAGTGAGAAGGCAGGGATGAAATGGCTTCATAGGGTAGTAAGATTAGCATGGAGTGTTGGTAAGGTACCTTCAGATTGGATTAAAGCAGTAATTGCACCTATCTATAAGCAAGGGAACAGGAAGGATTGCAACAACTATCGAGGTATCTCATTGATTAGTATACTAGGCAAAGTATTCATTAGCATCTTGCAAGGGAGGGTGCGATCAGTATTTGAGATGAAGTTGGACGAAAACCAATGTGTTTTTAGACCACAGAGGGGCTGTCAGGATCAGATTTTCAGTATGCGCCAGGTAATTGAAAAATGCTACGGGAGGAATAGGCAGTTGTGTTTACGTTTCGTAGATCTAGAGAAAGCATATGACAGGGTACCGAGGGAAAAGATGTTTGCCGTACTGGGGGACTATGGAATGAAAAGTAGATTATTAAAATCAATCAAAGGCATTTATGTTGACAATTGGGCTTCAGTGAGAATTGATGGTAGAATGTGTTCTTGGTTCAGTGTACTTACACGGGTTAGACAATGCTGTAATCTTTCACCTTTGTTGTTCGTAGTTTACATGGATCATCTGCTGAATGGTATAAAGTGGCAGGGAGGGATTCATTTAGTTGGAAATGTAGTAAGCAGTCTGGCCTATGCTGACGACTTGGTGTTAATAGCAAATTGAGCCGAAAGCCTGCAGTCTAATATCTTGGAACTTGAAAATATGTGCAATGAGTATGGTATGAAAATTAGCCTTTCAAAAACTAAATTGATGTCAGTAGGTAAGAAATTCAACAGAATTGAATGTCAGATTGGTGATACAAAGCTAGAAAAAGTCGATAATTTCAGGTATTTTGGTTGTGTGTTCTCCCAGGATGGTAATATAGTAAGTGAGATTGAATCTAGGTGTAGTAAAGCTAATGCAGTGAGCTCGCAGTTGCGATTAACAGTATTCTGTAAGAAGAAAGTCAGCTCCCAGGCGAAACTCTCTTTAAATTGGTCTGTTTGCAGACCAACTCTGCTTTACGGGAGCGAAAGCTGGGTGGACTCAGGATATCTTATTCATAAGTTAGAAGTAACAGACATGAAAGTAGCGAGAATGATTGCTGGTACAAACAGGTGGGAACAATGGCAGAAGAGTACTCGGAATGAGGATATAAAGGCTAAGTTAGGAATGAACTCGATGGATGAAGCTGTACGCATAAACCGGCATCGGAGGTGGGGTCATGTGAGGCGAATGGAGGAGTATATGTTACCTAGGAGAATAATGGACTCTGTTATAGAGGGTTAGAGAAGTAGAGGGAAACCAAGGCGACGATGGTTAAACTCAGTTTCTAACGATTTAAAGATAAGAGGTATAGAACTAAATGAGGCCACAGCACTAGTTGCAAAAAGATGATTGTGGCGACGTGTGTTAAATTCACAGAGACTTGCAGACTGAACGCTGAAAGGCAAACAGTCTTAATGATAATTAATTCTCCGTCCTGATTTTATGTTCAGGATCATTTTATGTGTACGGAATCTGACCCCAGGTATATGGTATTTTACCCTTTTCTTTGGTTGCCACGGCTACTTGGTTTAATATCTTCGTGATCCCGTTTGTGTTATTTCCCTTTTTATCGTTGTGATGTGATATTCTCTGTTTTCCTTTCGCATTATTATTGTTCCTGAAGGTATTTATACTGTTATGTAAGGACAAGAAGGTAACACAGTCCCATTTTGTGTGTACGGGTGCATGTCATTTTCTGTCTGCCTTGGCTGTGTATTCGAGACCTGTAGGCGTACCTATGTCTCCTTCCTCAACGTCTCATCTTGAGCTCATTATGTTATGTGTACATATAACGCTATCTTGGGTTAATTCATTTTCGTCTCTAGAGCAGATATGAATGTGTCCAATAGCGTGATTGATCTGTGATTTTATACGATGGGGTGAGCCTTGTCTTTTATTTACGGCCACCCTGAAACTTGGATATAATCTTTCTGATCGAGCCCATGTATTATGAGCTTACATGCTTGTGCTGCTGCTACTGCGATTCCATCGCAGTGTGTCTCTGTTTTGCTTTTATGATACCTTGGACATTTCGTCAACGTGTATTCATGTATGAATGGATAGTATGAATGACGGGTTTGTGCTATCTTTATTTCTCGTATTTCCTTACGGGCGTTATTTTCTTTTTTTGGTTTGGGTGGGCATATTGTTTGTTTCATTCCCCATCTTAAGCTGATTCCGCCATTTCTATTTGTAGTTTGGGATCTCATTCTATTTTTCTTATTTTATGCTGTGGGAGTATGTTTACGTTTGTGTAGCTATGGCAACCTTTAGCTTCCCTCACTACCCTATAACGTCTTTGTATTTCACGGTTTATTTTTTGGCAAAAGGACTTCTTTGCCTATGTATTATCCTTTTACTCGTACTCGATGCTAATTCCTTGGGGATTGTTGTTACGTAACAAGAATAATTCTTAATTGACGTGTGTGACCTTACCCCCTTTTTCTGATAAAGTTGTGGTTATCAGTTGGTTACTATACGAGAAATGTTTTGACCTTATCTCATTATATCGTAAATCGATGATTGTTCCACAGCCCCTAAATTATTATTGTAAAAAAGATATGATACATTTGAATGAGAAGTTGTTGACATTAAAAAGATCTCCAAATAATATCAAGCAATGTTAAAAGGTCCATGATTATGCATGTAAGTTGTAATCACTTCCCATACGTTTCCACTGTTGTTATACTCTGCTTCATTCTTGCTTTAGCCAAAGTTTAATTTAATATGTTGTGTTTTAACTTACATCTGTCTTGGGTTATTACCTTTCTATACTGGGTTTTATTTGTATGAGAGGCACGCGTCCAGTCCCTGATCAGTCATTAGTAAGTTTCAACCATTCCACTGTAATTTTTTTCAGTGGCGGCTCGTGGCTGTAAAGTATGGTGAAGAGCTATTACCCGTTCGGTTTCGAGCGACAGATTTAGGAACTTCTTTCTTTCTTTCTTTCTTTCTTAATCTGCTTACCCTCCAGGGTTGGCTTTTTCCTCGGACTCAGCGAGGGATTCCACCACTACCGCCTCAAGGACAGTGTCCTGGAGCTTCAGACTCTGGGTCGGCGGATACAACCGGGGAGGATGACCAGTACCTCGCCCAGGTGGCCGCACATGCTATGCTGAACAGGGGCCTTGGTGGGGGTTGGGAAGATTGGAAGGGATAGACAAGGAAGAGGGAAGGAAGCGGCCGTGGCCTTAAGTTAGGTACCATCCCGGCATTCGCCTGTAGGAGAAGTGGGAAACCACGGAAAACCACTTCCAGGATGGCTGAGGTGGGAATCGAACCCACCTCTACTCAGTTGATCTCCCGAGGCTGAGTGGACCCCGTTCCAGCCCTCGTACCACTTTTCAAATTTCGTGGCAGAGCCGGGAATCGAACCCGGGCCTCCGGGGTGGCAGCTAATCACACTAACCACTACACCAAAGAGGAGGACAAGATTTAGGAACTACGTGCTTTTTGGTTGTTTTGTACTCGTACCTCGTACCTGTGACTGGCGGAGGGTCCAGCACGTGACCACGATTTATTGAATTTAATGTTTCGTCATATCACGAAAAGCTAGTTCTTGCTTACTTAAATAGAGCACTGCATCAATTGCCAACTGAAGGAAAACCCCATTTAAATGCACATTTTCACTGAGCTGTACAATTACAATAAAAAGTCTGGCATTTTCCTTCAGGACATCAGAGATCGTATTTTGGTTTGTTTCCAATGTCTGCCGTATTTTATGTTCTGCAGAGTCTGAGTGCTTATGTAAAGAACGTGTTATGTTCAAAAGGGCTGAAAATCCTTCTTTATTTCAAACGTTATTTTTATTGATAAAAGGCAAGCAGGCCCAACAAAACAACTTCTGTAGAGCTGGAAAGGAGCACAACCATGGAAATTCATTAAACCACGATCGTTTGAAACTAAAATTGTAAGATTTACCGGAATGTTTCACTTCTTTTGTAGCCCAAATTTGCAGTGATTCATTAGGGCGATGAAAACGTAGAACTTCATTCTGATCTCCGTTTCTCCAACGTGAAAATGGTGTTTATAATAAAATGTCATAAATAGGATACATATTTAAATAAAACAGCACAACACTACGAATGAACCACGATGCGTAAGTACTCGTACTTCACACAGGATGACGCAGGAAAGACGAATCATTCCGCTCTTCCGACAACTTCACTAGCACATTCCGCTATGTGGAAAGTACGCGGGTGACGTCACGGTTGGCATGGCAACCGCCAAGGCCAAGCGCTAGGAGGGAGCACTTGGGAGGTAGAGGCAGCTGCGGAATCTCTCGTCTTCACTCAGTCTCATGCGCCGTACTGTGGCCGACAGCCGGCGCTTTCGTGAGTTCCCTTGGTTCTCATCAGGTGATGAGGTGCTCCAAACGCAGTATAATAAAACATTTTCTTTCCGTAAAACCAACAAATGTCATAAGAAAAATAAATGTAAGTAATTCATTATGGTAAAAATAAGTGAAGTGGCACTTCACCTACTTCACCTGAAAAGCCGCCCCTGATTTTTAGGTATTTCCGTGAGTGTGTGTTACTCCTTTGTAACGTTGAATGGTGTGCGTTTGCGTATGTTCTTCGACTGTACTTCATTAGGCCTAAAGGAGGGAAAGTGTTCGGTTGAACCTGTAATACCTAATGATGTAAGACTGTCAGAAGTTTCTTAAGGAAGATTCCTAGTTGTATCGAGGATGTGATTATCTGCGAGCTGAAGAATCTTGCATGTATTGATATGTTGTAATAGGACTTCCCAGACTGTACAGAATAGACCCAAACCTTTACATTTGGTGTCCTCATATATCACATCATTTGCGACATCGACAGGCCGTTGTAACAGTTCCTTTTGTGTCTCATTATGAGGTCCAAATCTTTAATGATTTTTTTCGTGACTTTGTTAGGAGAAACTGTTTAGAAAGAATATAATAGACTCCGGCATATTGAGGTGTTCAAGACGGTTAACTTTTGATCCACTTGTAAAAGTTGCGAAAATACGGGGATCTGCATAGTTGGTTGTAAGTGTTTCAGTACTTCCTCTGAATATTGAATACTCTCTTTTATGGAGAGTTAACACCATGGGAGCGAATCAATCATTTCTTATTAGACATTTCTTTCATAGGTGTAGTGGGAAGGTTATCTTCATGCATTTGGCCATTTTCGATGCATATCTCATTGCATTTTGCTGTGTTAATTTCAAGATCTCCTCACTGGACAGTTGGATTGCACAGTTTGCAAGTGTAAATTCTGAACTCCTGCTGTTACCGACGAGATAACGATGTAATCTGCAAAACCCCATTACTCTTAACGCTCATGTTCTGGACTCAGCTGGAAGCCATAGTGAAAAGCCACTGAATTTTCACTCATTTAGTCCATTACATGAATTTATTGAGAGACTGATGATACTGGCGACCATTGCATTATAATCCTTTTCATGACACTGGGTTGTGATGATTGTATTCGTATTTGAACCCTTGTCATATTGTCTGTTTGTAAACTAATGAGAAGGTTACTGAGCTAAGAAGGAACCTGTGGTGCTCTTAAGGTTTCTTGTAGGTGTTTGTGCCGTACGTTGTCAAACGCCTTCTGTAAGTTCAGAAATATGACAGACTTTACGTTTTCTAGACTTGGCCTCGCAAAGGATAGAATCAAGTACAGCTGTATTGATGTGCGTACTTGAGGACTTTGTGAAACCCCTCTGGTTTTCGTTGAGGCTGACAAGGTCTTGAAGCCTGCGGTTGAGAGCTCTCTCTATTACGTAACGAATTATAGAGAAAATTGTCAGGGACCTCCAGTTTCTTGGGTCAGTAGTTTCGCCATCTTTGCGAATCAATAAAGTCCTAGCATATTTTAGTGATTGTGATGATAGCTATTATTTGAGCAGCCACGTAATCTCTGATCACCCTTACAAGCACATGGTATGGAGCTTGGGAAGCGTCTACATCACTCCTTTGAAGAATTGATTTCTTCTTTGCTTATTTCAGCTAAGGATGTGCGTTCAATTCTGTTCCTCTCTGACTCTATTACTTTAGATTGGTATTCAGTCCTTACATTGTTATTTGGTTCATTCCCTATCGTCGAAAAGTGACTTTATATATTTTATTTTGTTTTCCAGGAATCGGTACTGGGATGCAATACAGATCTTACGGCTTTCCTGCGCTGTTTATAATACTGGAAATGTGTTAGCTAGTGTCTGCACTTCTCTCCCGTTTTCTTCCGGTTTCATTTTCTTATGCGCTCAGTGTTTGTTGATTGCCTGTGTTTCCTTTGATAGTCAGTGGTTTGGTTTCTTTTCTTACAAAAAGGGCGAGTTGGCCGTGTGGTTAGGAGCGCGTGGCTGTGAGCTTGCATTCGGGAGATAGTGGGTTCGAACCCCACTGTCGGCGGCTGAAGATGGTTTTCCGTGGTTTCCCATTTCCACACCAGGCAAATGCCGGGGGCTGTATCTTAATGAAGGCCATGGCCACTTCATTCCCGTTCCTAGGCCTTTCCTGTTCCATCGTCGCCATAAGACCTACCTCTGTTGGTGCGACGTAAAACAAATACCAAAAAAAAAAAAAAAAAGACAAACAAACAAACCAACCCAAACTTTTCTTATATGCAAAATATTCCCGGTCTGGATGTTTGGGACCTGGAAGTAAATCAATTACTAAAGTTAATCCAGTTGTCCACTTCTGCGTTAAAATCTTCAGAAAATATATGTTGTTTCAATCAGTTTTGACACTCTACCAGGTTTTGTTTTAATTTTGTTCCCATTTCTTGGCTGATGAGACTATAATTACAGTTCAATTATAAGACCACCACATAGTGATAATTATATTTATAGAAAACTTACTAAATTTTACAGTAATTTCCCAAATCATCCCGCATGTTTAGAAAGATTCCTGCAGCTAATTTGCAATTTTCAGATTTACAAAAGGACATTTGCCTTTTTTCCATTGCATTACTTTAATGATAAGTGATCATAGATTATTGTTATCAGCGACATTGTTCAAACACAAATTGCTTGTTTAAAGTTTGTGACATCATTTTTAATAACTATAATTATCTGTTGTTTCAGGTTCGCTACAATCTTGTGAAAGTGATACCGACTGCAAGAGAGAAGAGAAATGTTGGATGGAACTGTGTTTTCCAGAAATGTACATGGAAAGGAAGGAATGTTGACTCTTCTTCTGCTTCTTCCCCTCCTTTTACTGAAAGCGCAAACAATACTTACCACCAATGGAAGAATAAATAAATCGTAACAATGCTAATCGCGTACCTCATAGTTAAAAATGTACCGATAGGGACAGGTAATGTACTGTTCCACTAGGTTTTCACGACAACGTCGCCCGATGCACTTTTGACTTAGGGTAAAATGAAAGACACTTTTTATAGTCATTAAATACGATTTCATATATAATTGGCCGATGAAAACTACAGAAAGATAGAAAGGGAATCATAGTGGACAATAGTCATGACAACAACTAAATACAGTAAAACCTCGTTAATCCGTACCCTGTTAAGCCGGACCTCGCATAATCCGAACACAAGAAATGAAAGCAGAAAAAATAAATCCCTTAGAAAACGCAGGATGCAAACTTTAGAAAGTCGTAGGAAGTCAACAATCGCATACAGCACACAACTCCGTGGTAGTTAAGTTTATTTGCCAATTGTTGTGGATATGTTACACAATGCAGTCAGTTATTAAGCTGTTGCCTCAAACGTAATTTTAACGTGTTATCATGATGTCATTCAGTAAGCCCTTTCCTGAACAGAACAACACACACAAGGGTCTTTCTATTCACGAAAAATTAGCAATGATAGAAGAACTTGAAAAGGGTCCATGACTAAAACGGTGAGTACAGAATTACAAATCAGACAGTCTCTGGAACGAAAGTGAACTGCTCATATTTGCGCTAAAATAAAAACGTGAAATGAATGAGAAAGTTTACTTTATTTCATGCTTGTGTACAAGTGATTTACACAAGTACGTTTTAATGGACTGGTGTTCAGAGGAACTGACATTCAAGCTGCTACGGAAATACCGGTAAAGTTATGCATACATTTTCAGCATGATTAGACTGGCTTCTTAGATTCCCAAGACGCCATAACATAATGAATGTGATTATCTTTTTAGGCCTATTTCCTTTCAATGTACAACAATAGAAGTGTTTTGTTCCTTTAAATGGAATTTTAAAGCAGTTTATACTGATCTTGTGGGTTGTTTCAGTTATTCCGGACTATCCCTTAATCCGGCCTACTTATCGCTCCAGTTAGTCCGGATTTTTTCGCTAGTGGTTTTACGTCGCACCGACACAGATAGGTCTTATGACGACGATGAGATAGGAAAGGCCTAAGAGTTGGAAGGAAGCGGTCGTGGCCTTAATGAAGGTACAGCCCCAGCAGTTGCCTGGTGTGAAAATGGAAACCACGGAAAGCCATCTTCAGGGCTGCCGACAGTGGGATTCGAACCCGGATGCAAGCTCACAGCCACGCGCCTCTAACCGCACGGCCACCTCGCCCGGCTTAGTCTGGATTAACGAGTTTCTACTGTAACTAAATAAAAATACATAAAATCACAGAGTTTAAATGCGGAATTAAAAGCACATGTTATCGCCGTTTTTGAACTTAAGAAAACTGAAAACTAAAAGCCTTCAATTCGTTCTAGTTATTATCTCCAAGGGTGCGTCGAGTGCTGCGGCTTTTCAACGTTGTTTGAGTTCCCGCATGCGCTCTGCATCGTACTTTGTCTATTTTTTCCTTAGTACCAATTCGTCCTTTATTTGTTGCTGGATTTTATGGTACTTCTTCTTTATGGGAGGGGGTGTGATTGAATCAGTGACTTAGCAGCTGGTTTCGGACTCGGAAGGCTGAAGTTCGAATCCCGGACGATCCTGGGTTGAGATTTTCATTTCACAACTAAATACAGTTAATTACAGTGTGTTCTTGTACTGTGTGTGCAATTACGACTTTTTAATAAACGAACTGTGGATATTGCCTCTAAAGGACAGGGGAAATCGTGTGGGAGTCGAAGTATAGTCGGTATAGTGTGGTGTCAGGAATGGCATGCAAGCTTAAACCTCCGGTGAAAACCAAAACGAGCCTGGGTGGATCCAGCGACTGCAGATATAACTGGGATAAGCTGGAAGTTAAGTCCAGTTCCTTGGTTGAATGGTCAGTATACTGGGCTTCGGGCTAGAGGGCCTTGGGTTCAATCCCCGACCAGGCCGAGGATTTCAACTGCGTGTAGTTAATTCGTCTGGTTCGGGGACTGTGTATTTTTGATTGTCTTAATACACACATACATAGGACACATCACTCTATTATCCACAACAGAAACATGCAGTAGTGAAAACTTCCCTTCATATAGGGTAGGCGTCATGAAGGTCATCCGGACGTAAAACTAGGCTTTATACACAAAGTGATAATCCTAGATCATTGTCAAAAGGGCTAGGAGAAAATCTCTTTCCTTATGGGAAACGTGTTTTCGATGTAACAGGCAACTTTGGTAACTTTTCAGAAATGTTTAAGAACATTTAAGTTTCTTAACAAAATACTTTAAGCTAAGGAAAGAGTGTTCTGAGACATCTAATCTTTCACGCATTTCTTTATGTTATATTTTCAACTTCAAGTTGCATAAATATTTCAATACATTTTACAATTTTCAAAATTGCGTACACCATGTAACTTCCGCCCTAATCGCACCAAGTCTACTGCAATGGTACCGTTATGATGGGCATAAGATACACCATTCAGTAAAGCTTCAAAGTTTCAGACTAAAGACTTTCGTTGTCTAGATTTGTTATGACGCCATATCTAGATTTATTTAGATTTATTTTATAAAATTGCAACATTATACCTGTGAAGAATGCCGTTTGGTTGGTTGGGGTTATTTTCAATGAAATGGAGCTATAAATTTCTAAAGTTATCCCTGCTTCCGTTACTCAGGTAGAGCCAATGTGGGAGGCCTACGGATGTAAGTTATGTTTTGAAAGTCTTTAAAACGTCAACAAAAACAGATTAACTTATTTTATCATTACAACTGCTATGTTAATGATATTATTTATAGAGCGTTAACTTCTGGCTGGTCACCCTGCGACAAGGATGGTTAATCATCCGAGCATAAATGTTTCACTGTATTTGCTAAGCCAGAGACCCAGCCGCTGCCTGTTGCTGTGCGTCAGAGGAGGGAAGAGAAGGGGAAGTGGGAAGTGGGAGACAGAGGCAATGCGCGACACACCACACATCCTGAACAGAGTCCAAAGTCACTACTACAGTGTTGTGAATTGTGCATCGAAGTAGGAGGGGTGCATATTGAACATCTACTGTTACCAAACCACTGGGCGTATTGTTTCCTTCGTTCAGTATTTCATTCCATTTATACTGTTATGAGTGAAGGAATACACAGTCGTGGGGCGGCAGCATCGTGTCTTCGAGCATGTTAAATAATAAAGTTACTGCTACCGAGGGACGAGAGGAGAAACGATCTGGTGCATTCCTTGACTGAGAAGTGTGTCTTAATTACAGTGTGTTCTTGTACTGTGTGTGCAATTACGACTTTTTAATAAACGAACTGTGGATATTGCCTCTAAAGGACAGGGGAAATCGTGTGGAAGTCGAACGAGCGAACTTGTGCATACGCGCGGAGCATTATCTCTGTCCCCATCATACACCCCTCTTCCCCCTTCCTTTGTCTTTCTTGAAGTACGGCAGTGGCTTATGCTCTGGGGTAGCAAGTACGGCGAGTTTGTCAATTTGAATCACGCACCCGTAAGTCATAAATTAACGTCATTTTCTCGAAAAGAAAAATTTTCTCCGCCAATCCGATTGCACCATAACACCAAGAGCATCTCTGATTTGTTGTTGTCGGTATAGTTATGATACACCCTCTATTTGATTATTTTCAAAATTTCATACATCATGTAACTTTGGTCGTAATTATTCTAAATCTTCATAAATGGCACCGTTTTATTCTATAATATGCACATCAGGGGTCAGAATTTGTATTCAGAGCTCGATATGAAGACAATCTGGATATCTCTTATTTTCGACCACGTATAACTTCGTCACTAAGGGTCGATGGTACAATCATCCTTGCTAATTGTACCCGCATGATGGTTTGGAACTGATAATTACACAATTAGCAAATTTTCAATGTTCACAACAATAATAATAATAATAATAATAATAATAATAATAATAATAATAATAATAATAATAATAATAATAATAATAATAATAATAATAATAATAATAATAATAATGATAATAATTGCACCGGAGGCAGACCCGCTCCTTACATTTAAATGAAGCGCCTTGGAGAATGCCATATAAAATCTAGAACTCGTAACAACTAGCGCAAGAAGTATTGACATTTCTCAACAGATGTCGCTGCTATAAATTTACGTTATGCGCTCTTGAGTGAAGATGAACGATTAAATTGTAGAGTAATTTTGTATGTTAAAGTTTACTAAACTGAATTATTTGTCCTTTGCTTTCGGTGTCTTGAAATTTACAACACTTCTATCTCTTCCCGCCAACCTAAGATGTTGGCCAATAGAAAATGTTGTATAATTATTTTTCATTCAATCAAAATTTTCTGGTATTTATTTGATTATCCAATAAGAATTAGTGGTGTGTCGGGCCTTAGCCCAGAGTTTTCTGGAACTTTCCCCTCGGCTATAAAAGCTGGCACTTTTGTGACCAGGTTGTCTTATTCATCGCTCCAGTCTATAGTGTGTGTTTGCAAAGGAAGCAAAGGCGCCTCGTCCATCTTCGAGAGGTCCACCAGCTCAAGGTAACGGCAGTTTCAGCTTAACTATGTGATAGCCTTTTGAAAGATAGCTCGAGGGGAAGGTTTCATAGCTTTAGTAATGTAACTTTATTTTCTAAAACGTAAATTTCAAACTTTAGATGTAACTTTAAAACAAGTCGAAGGAACTTAACCGAAATCAGGGAATAGAGAGTGAGCTATCCTCTCGTGTTCCCCCTCAACTTGATTTTGAGGTGACTACGAATTTGCAACATTTTTCATTTTGTAATCTCTGTAACTTAAATATTTTTCTCCATCTAGTCACCTCAGTAGTATAGACTTAGCCTCTGTAACTTCGGGCATAAGCCGAAATAGGGTTTTAAGATTTTCATTTCAATTT
This sequence comes from Anabrus simplex, assembly GCF_040414725.1. Taxonomy (NCBI): domain Eukaryota; kingdom Metazoa; phylum Arthropoda; class Insecta; order Orthoptera; family Tettigoniidae; genus Anabrus; species Anabrus simplex. The sequence goes on along the minus strand of NC_090269.1, from coordinate 219,191,580 downwards.
TCAAGGAGCGCAAGTGTCCGCCTCCTCGCCATTTTGATTTTTAGGCCAGTAACTGTAACCTGTTGTTTTTCACAAAGGCCTGGTAGAATGGCTACTCGAGACCCCTGTTAAAATCTATTTCATTGTCTTCATGTAAAGATGTTAGACTGTTGAGCATTTTTCTGTTTTGTAAACTCTAGTTTGTGCCTTTGATAGGCCTGGAATACGTGAAATTTTGAAAATAGATTACTAATTGTAAATTTATAAAGCAAAGACACTTGTTCTCTTAATGTAAAGGTTGAATGCTGCCTTTGGAAGGCTGGAAAGTTATAGTGTTGGGAGCGTGGACTCCTAAATAATTGATAGAGTAAAGATGTTCTTACTATTGATGTAAAAGAAATTGGGAGATCCGTCTCCTTGACTGTTTGTTGAAAGGAGCCTCAGCACTCACGGAGAATTTATAATGAGGGAGCTTCAAGCTCAAATTTGTTAACTGATTATTATTCGATTTTCTAAAATTGTCACCCCGTCTTACGAAATTGTGTACCTGAATTTGTAAAATTGAGACTTTGAAAAGAAATCAAGAGATAGCAAAGAAAAAAATACAGCTCTAATTTAAAATTTTAAAATTTTAAAATTGATCTTGTGATTATATTATATTCACCCATTCATAACCGCACCTTCTTTCACCTCTGTAAATCACGGTGTCCTCCTAACGATAAGAATAGTAATTGTTACGAAAATATTTAAAGCCTTAAAATCGGCAGTTTTATTTCCTTTCTTAAATCTTTTGTTTTTTCCTCTTTTCAGATGTTAAATTTTAACAAAAAAACAATTATCTAAGCGAATAACAAAATCTCAGGTACAACAGTGAGCTCGAGAAGTAATATTATAAATTCCTTGAAGCTTGAAGCTCCTACCGTGCCAATGTGACAAGAGCGACCACTGCTCCATTCAATAATACTTCTTACAAGAGCAACTTTGCTCCACAAAATTATCTCGGAAACTACTCTCCAAAACATTATAACATTCCAGCCTTCCAAAGGCACCATTCAGCTTTTACATTAATAGGAAGAGCGTCTTTGCTCTACAAATTTACGCTTTAATAGACTATTCTCGAAATTTACAAGTTCCAAGCCTATCCAGGCACAACCTACCGTTAACAAAATTCAACAGTATTCACTGTCTTAACGGCTCAACTGTCTGATTTCCCTTACAATGAAATAAAGTAGACTTTAACAGGGGCATCGAGTACCCATTCTACGTGGCGTTATTTAAAAACAACAGGTTAAAGTAACTGGCTAAATATCCAAAACTAGCAAGATACCCGTGCTTCGCTACGGTATTATACTGAAATTTATAATTGAATGCTTATTGTTTTAAATATATAATCCACCGAAATTCGCGATCTGACTCGTTTACTGCGAGAATCCTCCAAAATTCCCGATCTGACTCGTTTTCTATTATTTTACAGCACGTTTCCTCCCATTTTTCAATATTCCTTTCCAACAATCGATTTCGTACTTCCCGGGCTAGGCTCAGGTATTCCTCCTGGTCAGTTGGGTCCGTAAATCTTTGCCATCTTTTCCGTTAATCATTTTTAATATGGATAAAATCCTTCAGGAGATCCGGCGTGGTGTCATATTGGGTGATTTGGCGGCACTGAACCCGCGGCCGGACTGCATTCTTAGTCATTACCCGTCCAGGAGCCGTTGCCAGCGCGGTCCGCACATTTGACGACGGTCCGGAACATTATTATTATTATTATTATTATTATTAGTCTATTATTATTATTATTATTATTATTATTATTATTATCATTATTATGTGTTGCTGGAATGGCTGATGACAGGGAAAACCGGAGTATCCGGAGAAAAACCTATCCCGCCTCCGTTTTGTCCAGCACGAATGTCACATGGAGTGACCGGGATTTGAACCACGGAACCCAGCTTTGAGAGGCCGGAGCGGTGCCGCCTGAGCAACGGAGGATCCTTATAAGTACATTAATAACAGTAAAATCAATTGGTCTCACCTCCTTCTACACCCCACCGCCGTTAAGTTTATTTACCGCCACCCCCCCCCCCCCCAAAAAAATTAAGGCTTGTTTCTTTATGTTTAAGGGAGATTCCAAACACCAATGTTCACGTCTATTACCTTCAGTTTTGAGATATAAGTATCCCCATAAAAGTAATTTACTTTTTTCACTTCATTTCACACTACTCCCCCCCCCTCCCTAAGTGAACTTTCCCGAAAAAAAATACTTGTTTCTTTAATAGTAAAGGATCTTCTAAATACCAATTATCACGACTCTAACTTCTTCAGTTTTTGATTTATGTGTCCTCATGAAAGGAATTCAACTGCTTTACACTCCCGCCCTCCAAGATGGTTTCCCGTCCAAAACGCGTTTTTCTTTGTTTTTAAAGGAGACCCAAATACGAATTTTCACATCCGTAATAACTTTAGTTTTTATTAGATGTATGTATTCTCATACAATTAAGCCAATTAATTTTTCAATTCTTTCACCCCTCCCCCCGCTTCATTGGATTTTTAGAGAATACGTGTATTTTTACTTTTAAAGCAGATTGAAAATATCAAATTTCACGTCTGTAAAATCTGCATTTTTGATATATCAGTAGCCTAATTAAAAGAATTCAACACCATTTTCAGTCACTTTTACCCCCCCCCCTCCACCCAGGTGATATTTCCGAAAACTAAAAATACACGTTTTTTATGTTTAATAGAGATAAAAAATACCATTTTTCACTTCTGTAACATGTTAAGTTTTTTAGATATACTGTAAAAATTCTCATTTCAAAATTTCACCCCTTTTGAGTTCCCCTTAAGTGGAGTTTCCAAAAACAAATCACCTATGTTTCTTTACATTTACAGGAGATTCCAAACACCCACTTTTTACGTCTGTAACATTTTACGATTCCAAGATATTCTGTAGATATAGTCTTTCAAAAAATGCACCCCAATTTGTCACTCCTGTTTAACCGCCATTAATTGGATTTTCCAAAAACTAAAAAATACGTGTTTCTTTATTTTTAAAGGAGATCCCATATACAAATTTTCAGTTCTGTAATATCTTTCGTTTCTGAGATATATGTATCCTCATTAAAGGCATTCAACCCATTTTTCCCCCTTTTACACCCCTCCTATTGGGATTTACAGGAAACAAAAAAAATATGTGTTCCTTTATTTTTAGAGGAGATTCTAACTACCAATTTTTACATCTGTAAATTTTAAAGTTTTAAGATGTAGACACACTCATTTTAAAAAATTCACCCCCCCTTTTCACCCCCAATATTTGGATTTTCCAAAAACGAAAAAATACGTGTTTCCTTACTTTTAAAGTAGATCCCAAATACCAATTTTCAAGTCTGTAATATCTTCAGGTTCTGAAATATAAGTAGACTCATTAAAAGCATTCGACCGATTCTTCAACCTTTTCTTCCCTTCTTATTAGGATTTTCCGAAAACAAAATATACGTGTTTCTCTATTTTTAAAGGAGATTCTAAATACCAATTTTCACACCTATAACTTTTAAACGTTTTGAGATATAGATACACACATTTTAAAATATTACCCCCTTTTCACCCCCTCCCTTAATTAGATTTTCCAGAAACAAAAAATACGTGTTTCTTTATTTTTAAAGGAGATCCCAAACACCGATTTTCAGGCCTGTAATATCTTCAGTTTCTGAGATATAAGTAGCCTCATTAAAGACATTCAACCCTTTTTCCACCCCTTTTCACTCCTCCTATTGCAATTTTCCGAAAACAAAAAAATACGTGTTTCTTTATTTTTAATGAAGATTCTAAATACCAATTTTTACATCTGCAAACTTTAAAAGTTTGGAGATATAGATTCACTCATTTTAAAAATTCACCCCCTTTTCACCCTCCCATTAATTGGATTTTCCAAAAACAAAAAATACGCGTTTCTTTATTTTTAAAAGAGATCAAAAGTACCAATTTTCAGGTCTGTAATATCTTCAGTTTCTGAGATATAAGTACCGGTATCCTGATTGAAGGCATTCAACCCATTTTTCCCATTTTCACCCTTTTTCACCCCTCCTATTGGGGTTTTCAGAAAACAAAAAAATACGTGTATCCTTATTTTAAAAGAAGATTCTAAATACCAATTTTTACATCTGTAAACTTTTAAAGTTTCGAGATATAGATACACTCTTTTTAAAATTTCACCACCCCCCCCTTTTCACCCCCTTAGCGACGGAATATCAAAAAATCCTCTCTTAGCGAGAACCTACATCTTAATATGAATATATCCCCAAAATTTCATTTCTTTATGTCCAGTAGTTTTGGCTCGGCGATGATGAATCAGTCAGTCAGTCAGTCAGTCAGTCAGTCAGTCAGTCAGTCAGTCAGTCAGTCAGTCAGTCAGTCAGTCAGGACAAGTTATTTTATATATATAGATGTTAGGATGCATTCACTTGCACTCCTTAAAATTTACATAATATAAATTAAAACCTATGGGGGATTATGGCCCGACGTTACAGAGGCTAAGCCTATACTAGGGAGGTGACTAGATGGAGAAAACTATTTAAGTTTTAGGATTTACTAGCTAGATTTTAAAGGTTACAAACTCACAGTCACCTCAACATCAAGTTGAGAGAGAATATAAGAGCGAATATAATGTATGTGGGAAGATAGATTCGCTTACTTCTTCTTCTCTTCCACTTATGATTTTTCCCACAGATGCAGGCTCCGCTCTTCGGATCGACGAACGCCATTCTAATCGACCAGACGCAACGTTCAGTGTCAACAGTCTTCACGTCTGCAGCTAGGGTGTCTTATTATCATTGTCTCGGCCTTCCACGTGGGCGCTTTCCATCAACAAAGAGTTTGTATTCATCACGAGTGACGGTACCATTTGCCGATCTTAGGATATGGCCGTACCATCTCAGACGCCCTTCACGCATTTTTTTTATTGAATGGGAACAACTCCTATCCCCTGTCGGTTCGTGCTATTAGTTATGTGATCAAGGAGTGAAACTGCAAGAGATCAACGTATTATGCGCATCTTCGTGGTCTGCTGAGGGTGCTTTTGGTGACTGGCCAGCTTTCGGCACCATACAACGCCGCTGGGTGCACGCGTATCATCCAGCACTCCTGTGACTCCACTCCACCTAAACCATTCCGCATTCAATCTAGCCCGCACTTCCTGATCAATGCCACCGTCACTTTGCAGGCGGGATTCTAAATGTTGTGGAAACAGATAGTTTTCACTAGGTCCTGACCATTGATTGCCATGGTGTGTGTGCTCGAGTTAGTTTCCAAATACTCGGTCGTCTTAACATTTAGACGCAGGCCGTATTGACATAGGTGCTCACTCCAAGTTTGAAAACAGCCCTGCAATTCCTCTTTGGTTGCAGCTGCAAGTAGGATGTCGTCGACGTAGTGTATGGTCCAAGAAACACACTCGTGTAGGTCACGTGAGGTGGTATACATAACAAGTATGAGGAGCAGCGATAACTCGGCAGATCCCTGATTTACTCCTACTCTCAGAGGAAAGCTCCCAGAGAGGTCAACTGCGCACCTTACTCTGCTACAAGTATTCCCATAAAGCATCCGGATCCAGTCGATAAGCAACTCTGAGACTCCATGGTCGGGCAACGTGTACCAGATGAGCTGATGCGAAATGTGATCAAACGCTTTATCTAGGTCGAGTAATTCTTTTCTCGATGTTTCCACAGAAGTACGCGAGCCGCGAAGATTGCATCAGAAGTACTGACTCCCTTTAAAAAACTACACGGCTTGATGCCTATAGTGACGAGCAAGAATCCGCCCAAATATTTTCACCACGTGACACGAGAAGTTGGCCGGTCGATAGTTTCGTCAGTCGGCTGGGTTCTTAAAATATCCAACTGGCCTTTGTTAATAATAACTTGTAATTATAATCTGATCTTCAGTGGTACTTTTTGCTATTTGCTTTACGTAGGTCTTATGGCGACGATGGGATAGGAAAGGCCTAAGAGTTGACTGGATATTTCGATTTCTTGTTTTTATGTGCTGAACGTGTTTGATATCATTCTGATTACTAAAAATATTTTGTTTCACTGAGATAGCATTTTGTGAATAACTACTATTAATTGAATAACATGTTCTTTCTTTGAACATACTATGTTTCAATTATTGCAAACTCGTTTTGAAATTCAAAATGTGGTCGACAATATTAGTAGAGTAGAAGAGAACGCGTGTATCTGCTTGCTTAATTTTCTTTCGAATAAATATGTGTACATAAGTTAAATAAAAAAACTTCTTGGTTTAACGAATTAAGCTGTTGCAGATTTTAATTAAACATTAGTAGTACATATTGTTTTAATAATACTGAATTCACCGAGCGAGCGAGGGTTAGGGTTGCGCAGCTGTGAGCTTACATTCGGGAGATGATGGGTTCGAATACCACTGTTGGCAGCCCTGAAGATTGTTTTCCGTGGTTTCCCATTTTCAAACCTGGCAAATGCTGGGGCTGTACCTTCTTTAAGAGCACGACCGTTACATTCCCTGTCCTAACCCTCTCCTATCCTAGCATCGCAAAAATCCTTTCATGATAAGCCCATAATTGTACATTACAGAAGAACCGACGCACGGCAATGTAGGGCCAGCTGCGAGAGGGGAAAGCGCGCATCCAATTTTGGTAAATAGCTAGCCTGATGTTCCTTGAATCACATCTGGAGGTGACCAAAGCATCGAGTAAGAGCGGAACATTTCGGAAGACTTCGGGAACTGTTAATAAAATGTTGGCTCATTAGGTTAGAGGGGAGTAAGATCTCAATGAACCAAAAAAGTAGAACCGAATTATGGAATCCGTCTCGACACTAGAATGCAGAGGTAGCATGCTACATGTGGAGCTGGCAATCTGCCCACGTGTGAGCTGCTACATAGAGGAAGGGAGGGGAAGCTAGCATTGTCATTTAAGGTGTCTATGAGGGCTCGGTTTCCGGCCTCATGAGATATGTCTGGTCGCTGCATCCCAGGGAAGGGTGGTCAGAGTTCCTCGCCAAGGGTTGATGTCGCGGCAAGACAGATTTAGGTATAGATTTAGTTGTAGTTAAATAGTTAGTCCAGTCATGTGCTACCTTTATTTCCTTATACCGATGGTTTGTGACTATTGTGGGGTAATAAAGCTGTAATTTAATGTTTTGACTATATTTTCTCTCGATTATGTAAAAGCTAGCCTATATTTGTAACTTGTAAAGTTATAAGACTTGCTTGTCTTAATTCTCTGACTGACTTATTCGTGATGAGAGTTTTTCTCCCCATATTGTAAACATTTCTGAGCTCATAAGACCCGCCTGTATTTATTGCTAAGGTTTCCCTCTTGTCCAATATTTGTTGTTCTCAAAAAGACGAATTTTTTGAAGTAGATATTGTTGAACCTTGTGTTCATGCTTTGTCCAGCCATTCATCCCTCACTCTTCTTCCCCTCTCTGCTCCGCTGAAATCGTCGTAACAGTGGGCATATAAAGAGGAATGAATTAGAACAAACACAAACACTCTTTCCCGAGTCACTACGACTCGAATTACCCAAACACTATTAAATCTCCGAACTAGCTACGAATCGAACCCGGTACTTCCTAAAGCAAATACCTCAACATTGAAAATTCAGCCACGGAGACAGAATTAAGCGAGGCTGAAACACCAGAATTTTACTCTAAAACAGTGTTTTTGAACGTGCTAGTAAATTTACTAACGCGGGTTTCTGATGTTTGAAGAATTCTAAATGCCAGACAACCTCACTAGGATTCGTTCCCACTTCCTTGCGCACAGAAAGCGAGAGTCTAACCAGATATTCTATCCAAGTGGTCGGTGTAGTGTTATAAATAAATAAATCAATCACAATGCACAACTGTGGTTTTAAAGAAACAAAATACTGGCAGGACATCTTCAATTAAACCAAGCTCTTTGGCTACATGGTACAAGAAATGCATCTGTTAGTATTCGAGAGATATTGATTCGGATCTCAGGTCGGCAGAGCTGAGATAGTTATCGGTGGGTTCCCCGTTCTCACACCTGGTAATGCCGGTGCTAAGCCTTAATAATAAGGCCGCCACCACTAACTCGTCGTGCCACTGCCTTACCTGTCCGCCTCTGTAGCGTAACGGTTAGTGTTATTAGCTGCCGTCTTCGGGGGCCCGGGTTCGATTGCCGGTACTGCCAGAAATATAAAACTGGCAGGAGGGCTGGTATGTGGTAGATATGGTACATGCAGCTCACCTCCAATGGGGGTGTGCCTGAAAATGGCCCGGGGGCTGGGCGTTTGTGCTGTCCCCAACAACCCTGCAACTCACACACCACACGTAACACTATCCTCCACAACAATAACACGCAGTTACCTACATATGGCAGATGCCGCTCACCCTCATCGGAGGGTCTGCCTTACAAGGGCTGCACTCCGCTAGAAATAGCCACACGAAATTATATAACTGCCTTACCTTCCCCATTGTCGCCGAAACCTGTAACTGTAGTTGAATCACCATCAAAGAAAATGTTTCAATTAAAAATAATCTATGCAGCAACAAAAGGATAGATTACATTCATTAGCAACTGGTTTCGATATTTTGTTAGAAAACAGACCAATAAGGTTACCTCGGCTCAGTAGCAGATTCACTTAGATAACTTCCCCAACAATTCCTGGAAAGGTACACCTGATTTGAAATCCACTAACATGCCAGGACAACACAGTTTCTGAAATTTATGATCATTCCTTATTCTACTTATTCTATTTTCCATCATAATGACAGATGGATTCAGTTCAATCAATATCAATCAATACTGATCTGCATTTAGGGCAGTCGCCCAGGTGACAGATTCCCTATTTGTTGTTTTCCTAGCCTTTTCCTAAATGATTTCAAAGAAATTGGAAATTTATTGAACATCTCTCTTGGTAAGTTATTCCAATCCCTAACTACCCTTCCTATAAATGAATATTTGCCCCAGTTTGTCCTCTAGAATTCCAACTTTATCTTCATATTGTGATCTTTCCTACTTTTATAAACGCCATTCAAACTTATTCGTCTACTAATGTCATTCCACGCCATCTCTCCGCTGACAGCCCGGAACATACCACTTAGTCGAGCAGCTCTTCTTCTTTCTCTCAATTCTTCCCAACCCAAACATTGCAACATTTTTGTAACGCTACTCTTTTGTCGGAAATCGCCCAGAACAAATCGAGCTGCTTTTCTTTGGATTTTTTCCAGTTCTTGAATCAGGTAATCCTGGTGAGGGTCCCATACACTGGAACCATACTCTAGTTGGGGTCTTACCAGAGACTTATATGCCCTTTCCTTTACATCCTTACTACAACCCCTAAACACTCTCATAACCATGTGCAGAGATCTGTACCCTTTATTTACAATCCCATTTATGTGATTACCCCAATGAAGATCTTTCCTTATATTAACACCTAGATACTTACAATGATCCCCAAAAGGAATTTTCACCCCATCAACGCAGTAATTAAAACTGAGAGGACTTTTCCTACTTGTGAAACTCACAACCTGACTTTTAACCCCGTTTATCAACATACCATTGCCTGCTGTCCATCTCACAACATTTTCGAGGTCACGTTGCAGTTGCTCACAATCTTGCAACTTATTTATCACTCTATAGAGAATAACATCATCCGCAAAAAGCCTTACCTCCGATTCCACTCCTTTACTCATATCATTTATATATATAAGAAAACATAAAGGTCCGATAATACTGCCTTGAGGAATTCCCCTCTTAATTATTACAGGGTCAGATAAAGCTTCACCTACTCTAATTCTCTGAGATCTATTTTCTAGAAATAGGTGATAACCTAATTCTAATCGCCAATTAAAGTTGTGATCAAGTGCGGAATCACAACAAAGTATCCAAAGAACTACAGAAGTTAAAACCAGCTGGAGAACCGGAATTGTACTATAACATCGTTTGAAATGCGACAGTTACGTTACAGCCTATTAGACTAGTGAACTGAATGACGCATTATGTTAGAATCTGGTTGGCTGTGCCCCTTTAAATATAATTCTTAGGTCACAGCTGGTGTCGTTACAGAGCGGATGAAATTGGAAATCCATTAAGAACAGGAACCAGACACATTAAATTATGCCTCCTAATTTCCTGTCTGAAATTGTTGAATTTAATAAAGATAAATTGTTTTCCTGCATCAAGATCCCTTCCCACATTCTAGGTCTCTTTTGAGCAGTAGAACGAAGAGAGAGAAAACGGAAAGCCACTAATTTCAACAAGCGACACACGGGCATCATCATCATCATCATCATCATCATCATCATCTGTTTACCCTCCAGGTTCGGTTTTTCCCTCGGACTCAGCGAGGGATCCCACCTCTACCGCCTCGAGGGCAGTGTCCTGGAGCTTCGGACTCTTGGTCGTGGATACAACTGGGGAGAATGACCAGTACCCCGCCCAGGCGGCCTCACCTACTATGCTGAACAGGGGCCTTGTGGAGGGATGGGAAGATTGGAAGGGATAGGCAAGGAAGAGGGAAGGAAGCGGCCGTGGCCTTAAGTTAGGTACCATCCCGGCATTCGCCTGGAGGAGAAGTGGGAAACCACGGAAAACCACTTCCAGGATGGGTGAGGTGGGAATCGAACCCACCTCTACTCAGTTGACCTCCCGAGGCTGAGTGGACCACGTTCCAGCCCTCGTACCACTTTTCAAATTTCGTGGCAGAGCCTGGAATCGAACCCGGACCTCCGGGGGTGGCAGCTAATCACACTAACCACTACACCACAGAGGCGGACACACGGGCAGGTATTAATTCATTTTCTTGTCATTTTATTTGGAGACTAGCTATTACCCACGGCTTCGCTCGTGAGGATTTCGAAATTTGATAAAAATTCATTGTTCCTTGGTACCGCACTAAGGCATTATCTAAAAATACCCAAAGTATAAAAACTCACTGAAAAATTGCAATTTATTTACTCCAGAATCTCTTTGTAAACCACGTTTGTGGCATTGCCTTTTGGGGTAAGGTGACCAGGCTACTGGCAGAGCTAAATCTGGAACATACGACATCAATCACCCCCCCCCCCCGCTCACTACTTAAGTGTATTTTCTGAAAACAAAAAATTGTGTTGTTTTATTTTTGAAGGAAATTCCAAATACCAATTTTCATGTCTTTAAAATGTTAGGTTTTTGTGATATATTGTAGATAATTTCGCTGCTGTAAGAATAGCGAAGCTGACGTTGCCATGGTTACGGCAGTTCACTTCTTTATCCGATTCCTAGACCATGGGTAGTGTGGTGCCAATATCTCCTTAACGGTTGGTTTTAAGGCCTTAATAAAAGGTTTTCGGGCCCGTAGGGCTTGCCGAGTTTTGTTCTTTGCGCCAAGGGACTTAAAATGAGCTTCGTCGCGTCCTTGTACGACAAATTCGATTTCTCCTGTATCAGCCTGTTATTTTTATATCTCCCCCCGTTCCCCCCCCTCCGAATTGTTTTGAAAATAAAATACAGCCTATGTTACTCACTGGCAATGTAGCTTTCTATAGGTGAAGTAATTTTTAAAATCGGTTCAGTAGTTTTTGAGTCTATCCGTTACAAACAAACATACACATTTTTCCTTTTTATAATATTAATATAGATTAGCAGTTTCCCGCTGGCGCCGCCCGCAATGTACAAAGTATGGTATTGTTCGTTACTATCCTCACGGATGTATTTGCAAAGTTTCGAGTTAATGAAATAAAGCACATGATCTGCTGTGGTAATAGAATGTAATATTATGTCAACAAAACACTTGAAAATACATCAAACAAAGAAATTGAATTAAATGTTCCTTGGAACAATACGCGCCGAACTGTTAAAAAGTCCTTCAAAGATCTTCGTCATGGAGGCAAATGTACTCATAACTTTTCTCAGAATCTACCAATTTAAGTAGTTATTACCTCAAAAGAAAGCACTTGGATCTACTGAGTGGTTTTAGACCAAAACGAGCTGCGTACCTCAATTAGAACGAAATATATGATTGCTTCAATGAAAAAAATGTTGAAGAAACGAGACGTCAAATTGAATGTGCACTCATGACTCTCCTCAGAATCAACCAATTTGAATAGTTAAGAGCTAAAATGAAATAACTTGATCCACTGAGTGTTCTTAGGCCAAAACGAACTGTGTACCTCAATTAGAACCAAAGATATGATTGTTTCAAAGATACAAAAATTGAAAAATCAAAGAATTTGAGGAAGGCGGAAGTGAAGTGATTTTTAGTACCTGATGACAAATCTGTGCACGAATACATTTCAGGTAAAAAAAAATGGAGGAAATCGAGCGGATAGAATGGTCAAACTGACTGACTTCAGTTTTCATAAATTTTTTAATATATAGATTAGGATTTTATGAGGGATAACGGCGTAATGGAATGGTGTTCTAAATCACTCATTAACAGTATATTTACATTTTACTATATAGAACTTACATAATTTTGTATGGACGTGTCCTAAAGTATTGTATAATTAAGGGTTAACTTGTTCTTCTAAAGGCTGTGCGGTTAGGAGCGCGCAGCTGTGAGCTCGCATCCGGGAGATAGTGGGTTGGAACCCCACTGTCGGCAGTCCTGAAGATGTTTTTTCGTGGTTTCTCATTTTCACACCAGGCAAATGCTGGGACTGTACCTTAATTAAGGCCACGGCCGCTTTCTTCCCATTCCTAGGCCTTTCCTGTCCCATCGTCGCCATAAGACCTATCTGTGTCGCTGCGACGTAAAGCAAAAGAAAAAAAAAGAAAGTTCTTCTAACGGCACAAGTTCGCCCACTTTGCAGACGTAGATTTTACAGTGTATTTCATCAACAGGTTTTGAAAAAATATTCAGTTAATTTCATAACATACAATACTATGGTAAATAATATCACAAAGAAAAGGTACAGGAAATTGTTAGCTAAGAGAGCCCGGATTGTAATAAACAGTAATACGCGAATCACTTGGAGAATGATTACTCATTTATCCTTCTTACAACAATAGCCACCACTATTACCACCACAAAGCACTCCTAACGGCATGAAAATATCTTTAAAATATGAAATTGTCATCAAAATAACAGGGGTCTGAGTCATTCTCATGCAAAGTTGTGCATTCTCCCTCAAGATGTATCTGAATTATCATCTATTAAAGGGTAACACAAGGATACATAATTCTAATATAACACGTGGAAAAATATATGTACATAATTCATCACCGTGAGTATATTACTACATTTTCTATGAAGAGTGTACAAACCCCTCTGCTTAAAGTAATTTCGATATATAACACACATTTGCTCTACAGTGCTGCTGGTCTTCAAAGTGCAGATGTGGGATTTCAATGAAGTGATTAAAGCGAATGTGTAAGAGAACAATATGCATATCTCACTTTTGCATTCAAGCAGTCCGAAATCAAAAGCCACACTAATTACATTTTCAAACGATGATGTGGTCACAATCTGCCTTTCTCCAGACATATTGCAAGCGACTTGCACTTTGGTGAATGAAATCGATTGTATATCACATAGTGAAATTGAATGATGGAATGACGATCATGTAGTTTTACTTGTAGCTTGTTTTACATTGTGATCTTACAAAATCAGCAACCCTTCCCATATACAGCTGATATTGCCTAAAGTAGCTGCCTCTGTGTATCCGTGGTAGAGTGTCGGCCTCTGGATCCCAAGATAGCGGGTTCAAACCCGGCAGAGGATTTTTGAAGGGCAGAAAAAAGTCCATTCGACACTCCATGTCGTACGATGTCGGCATGTAAAAGATCTCTGATGATACATTAGGTATTTACCCGACAAAATTAATTAAATCTCAGCCATAGACGCCCAAGAGAGATCCGGTTTATTCTGTCTGCCATCTAGCGGGCCTAGAGTAAAAACGGAACGTCGAAATTGACGAGCAGACAGCCAGATGGCGTCAAATCGAAATGTCTGCAAACGGTAGCTGAGGCCATACGATTATTATTATTATTATTATTATTATTATTATTATTATTATTATTATTATTATTATTATTGCCTAAAGATATCACGTCAAGATTTTGGATACATTTTGTTGACAACGGTGGAAATATGTTTGGAAATCTTGCATCCAAAAGGGGCATGATATATATGACCTGACCAGGAATTACACAGTAATGTACACAGTAATGCGCTTTTTTACTTACATGTTCACTAAGGACCGGAGAAAGAAAATGTTTCTTATGCCATTTTATCACGTTTTCAGTTTTGTTTGCCTCCATATAAATGTTTAGTGGACATGTTGCTTGAAGTTTCTCTGAAATATTTATGCCGAAAGTGTCTTGTGTCTCTTGTAGACAAATATATTTATTAAAGCCACATTAATTATTGTTGCTGATTGTTATTTAAAGGGCCTAATATCTAGGCCACCGGGCATATTAATTATCAGCTGTGTGTATAGCTATGTACAGACTGCAACACAGTGGGATCAGCCTGAGTGGGATAGTGTTGACATAGAAGTCATTTTATAACGAAAATGACTGTGCTTATTGTTCCAAACATGTCCTTCGTCCACACTTGTCTCTTTTATAAATCTTTTCACTTCCTCCAAAAATTCCTGTGCCTTCCGACACATACTATTATCTTCTTCTATGTCCTCACAAGTGACGAACGTGGTAATGTGCCTGAATCAAATGCCATATTCAGCCTTAAGATTGTCGATAAAATTAATTCATGCTTTGAAAATGCTTAGGGTAACCAATTTAGACGACTCTAGAGCACACACTTGCAGATGACAATTGTTAACTGTTGATCCACAAGCCATTGATTGATCATATTACGACATTACATACTCTCTTCAAGTTTGTAATTGTGAGAGCCTGTTTCGTTTCAACCCCTATTGTCATTTGCTAGTTACATAATTTAAAATTAAGTTGCAATTTGATTTACTTCTAATGCACTTAAAGCCTCTATTTTAATAGTATTCATAAATGTTCTCCTGAATACTGTCATCAATATCTTCTAATACACTGGGCCTCGGCATTTTGTGTGAAGATAGTTTGTAGTCTATTTGACTTGACGTTTCCTGTTCGTCTGAAGATGAAAGTTTTGTAAAGCTTGAACTGCCACCTTAAGAACTTCGGGAACAATTCGGAATTGGACGCCATAAAGCGGTTCCTTCATCTACATTATCAAATAAAATAAACGTCGCATGGTTGTATGAGGGATGATACAGCACTCCCCAGCCCCAACGAGGGTTTAAATCAGCCACCGGTTGCGTGAAATGCGCTCGAGGATTATCCTACAAAAATGATGAGAGGCGTCTACAGTACGTGTCGTCGCTTTTTGCTCAACGCTGTTCTAGGCGATGTTCCAAAAGCACATTCATACTGCGCATTCATGGTCTATCCTTGTGGTACGTTATACGTTAAGATAATGTCAGTCAGTCAGCCAGTTTCTTTACGTCGCACCGACACAGATAGGTCTTACGGCGACGATGGGACAGGACAGGGCTACGGGTTGGAAGGAAGCGGCCGTGGCCTTAATTAAGGTACAGCCCCAGCATTTGCCTGGTGTGAAAATGGGAAACCACGGAAAACCATCTAGAGGGATAAGATAATGTCATCATAGTCCTACATCAGAATCACCATCACTTTCACACTACTAGGGTTCTGACTAAATTGTGACTTTCACGGGGACCCATAATGTCGCCATTCGCTCTAATGGCGTTTCAGTTGGGGCTCGTATGATAGCGCCCATGTCCTATCGAGTATTATGATACAAAGTAGGGAAACCTCCCTTTCGCAATCACAGAATTTCAAGTGGGTTTGTGTAACATCGTATCTTTATCATTTCGTTAATTCCGTCAAGTGGTGCGGAACCTATCACAATGCGATTTTTCTCATTCAAAGGTGGTTTTTAAGGACGTAAAACGCTGTTTAAGGCGCTATGCCTTTCTCTCGAGACAGCTCACGAACCGTTTAGGTTGTATCCGTTCCCAGTTACTCGCTAAAATGCTGCACGTCCTTGTCACTGATACCAAAGCGATCCAGCCCAAACATATCGTCCGTTATTGAAGGCTTTGACCCACCGTGCCACGGTTCTGTAAGGCAACGCTGTATCTTCATACGCATCACAAAGTCCCTCATGACAATCTCGTGCTGTACGGTCGTGG
Organism: Anabrus simplex; assembly: GCF_040414725.1. Lineage (NCBI taxonomy): Eukaryota > Metazoa > Arthropoda > Insecta > Orthoptera > Tettigoniidae > Anabrus > Anabrus simplex. The sequence goes on along the minus strand of NC_090269.1, from coordinate 219,175,468 downwards.
GCATATTCAATTTCAATCCAGGTAAGCTATTCCAGTTTCGAGAAGTTGAATACTAACCGTTCTACCGGTCTCTCACAGACGACGCTATTCTTCGCAGCACAGCGCATACAACATACGAATGTGTGCCAATGACAAAAAACAGCCCTCTTAAATCACTGTTGTAATTCTTCTTGTTATTATTAAATTTTCCTGGAGTTGAATCTACAACGTGAAAACATTAATTCTGCATTAGATGCACAAGCTGAACAGGTTGCCATTGACTTTAACATGACTATCCTCGTGGCACATGTTATGAGCATTTGAAAAATAAGATTCTCTTCAAATTTAGCGTGACGGTAATATTTTACTACTTTTGTAAGCTCTCGCAAGATTCATCCCCTCTATGACTGAGAGCGGGGACTATGGGTATTTTATTGACGTTAATGAATGGGTTGTGGCTCTGGTCCAGTTTTAGACTGAAATTGAAGTGGGTGAGGGCGGAGAGTGGCATTAAAGTTTAAATTGAAACGGCTATAAAGGCACCCATACATTTAGAAAACATGTTCTTCCATATTGCACTGCCATATTACTACAGTGACTAGGTCAAGTGCCTGTAACTTCAGTATATTACATGTCTGTACACAACGAGCCATGGAGCGACAGATGCTAGGGATCAGCCTTAGGGATAAGATCCGTTCAGAGGACATCAGGAGAACAGGAACAAATTTAACAGACATCCTAGAGATAGTAGCAAGACTAAAGTGGCAATGGGTAGGACACGTAGCTCGACAATACTATAACAGGAGGACCTCTAGGATTGTTCACTGGAGACCATGGGAACATAAGAGAGGCATTGGAAGACACCAGAAGAGATGGCTCGACGACATAAAGCTGTTGGCTGGAACACGCTGGTTCCAAGTGGCTCAAGACCGAAGACGATGGAAGCATATGGAAGAGGCCTATATCCAGCAATGGATTGAAATAGGCTAGAAAAGAAGAAGAAGAAGAAGAAGAAGAAGAAGAAGAAGCTATGTAATTGCCAGCAAAATTTATAATAATGTGAGAATTGAAGAATAACTGAAACCATCAGTACTGATTACTTTTATGATTAAAACAGTAAAGTATATGTACTATAGGCGCTATATCCTATGTAACGACCGGCTTGTCTTTGGTAACAGTAAGTGACAATGTTAGTGGAGTAGCGGAACCTGTTTCCCCACACCGCACCAATAACCTGCGTTTATTTGTTTCACTCTCCAATAGTAAATAATCCCTACTCCACGTTGAGTGGGCATTGCAAATTTTCAAGGTCATTGAAGAGCTTATAATGGTGTTCGCAACAACTACTGCTTGTAGTCCATGCGTCCATTTAAATTTCTGGTTGACAATCACAATATCACATCAGCGTATAAAGAAAAGTGGTAACAACGCATTCTCCGGAACTCCGTAGGTGATGAGTCATAGGTCATTCGATGTGCCGCTCGTTAACGAGGATAGTGCGTGAGTAATACAGCTCATGAAGGCCTCTGGCAGAGTCCGAGTTAAAGGTATGTACTGTTAGTCACCTTGCGGTACACAGAGGTTAACATTAACCATGGAATTTACCTGGTACTCATTTCCTGCCGTAGGCTGATCGTAAGTGACCCTTAATGTCAAGCGTCTCTCCAGAAGTAGAAGTCTTGTTTTGAAATTTCTCGGCTTTCTGACAGAAAGGTTATCCTATGTCCTTCGCATGACCAATCTCCGTCTTTATGGTAACAGAATGAAATTACCGCTGCGCAGATAAAACCTTATTGCATGATTTTTTATTTCTATATAAATTAAATCTTAACAACCGTGTGCCTGTACATTGAATATTTTGGCGAAATTTCCGTACAGTTATCCGTTTCAGGTGTAACAATGACCATCTACATATTTTTTAGCTTTGGTGTCTGTCTGTCTGTCTGTTTGTTTGTTTGTTTGTTTGTTTGTTTGTCTGTTTGTCTGTTTGCCTATAACTTGGAAAGTACTGGATATATTTCTACCAAACTTTATATTTAGAATCCACCTGTCCTTGGGTAGGTTGTAGGGAAAATATTGTTTCTAAATCCCTGAATTTACTGTGGGTTTATTCGAAAACGAAGCCGTGATTTCGCACTCCCACAACATATACACAACCAAACTTAATGGAAGTCTACCTCTCTTAATCAAAATCAATTTCTAAACTTTTTTCTCTTGAGCATCATTTCGATACGAGGATTAATAAGGGATATATATATTTGCCTTTATTTGTAGTGGCGAAGTTAGGACTCATGGTCCTCTCTTACACTTAACCACACTTCATTAACATTGTACATCTGAGAGCAATATTCATAATCTTATCTTAAAACTACCATTACAAACTAGAAACAAAATATGAAACAAAATAACATAAACTCTATAAATATTCTTAGTCATGTCTTCAAACTATCGTTACAAATTAAAAGTTGATATCATATCATTAACGGATCGCTTTTCAGTAAGTCCCTGAGGACTTAACTCAAGAACGGGTGCGTGTAAAGCATATTTCTTATAACTTGAAAACTACTGAAGATATTTCAACCAAACTTTATATTTAGCATACATCTGCCCAAAGGTAGGTAGGTTTAAAGGTCCATACCATTTCAAATTCCAGGAATGGACTACGCGTTTATAAGGAACCGAAACAGTGATGTTACTCTCCCACAATATATACAAGACCAACCTGACTGGAAATTGACCAACATTGATGGAAATACATTTCTAAAGCTTTTCTTGACTATTTAGGCGAAATTTTTGTACAGATATCCGTTTAAGGGGTAATAATGACCATCTGCATATGTTTTAGCTATAGTTTCCTGAAAGTCCTAAATTTAACCCCCCTCGCCCAAAATCAAGATTGCGGCACAATTTGCCAGACGAACTAGAGAATTGAAATTCGGCAAAATTATACGTTCTAGCCTGTAACCGACGAAAAATTTCCAAGATCTTTAAGTTTTTCACTTTTAATCTCTGAAGAATATCGAAATATGGAGGCAGTTTTAATGACTGTGCAGACTTTCATTTCGAGGTATTTCACGGCTAAACAGTAAGTACTATAACAAAGCTGATGGCACAATCTCCGTTTAATTTTGAGTGATCTACAACTTTGGTCCTATGACTTTTTGTCGTCTCTCTCTCACATATGTTAGATTTGGCTGTATTTCTTGATTGTTCGTAAATTTGTGCTTTTTACACTATATTAGATAGTTTGACGGACTTATAGGAAAGATAGAGTTATCAAATTTGGCACGCACATTAACACGACAAATGGCTATATGTGAACCAAATTTCATGATTCTAGCTTCCATATAAGTATGTGAAAAATAATGTAAAATGTTTAAAATGTACCCAAATTTCACCCCATTCATTCAATCATTGCAACTCAATCGAACCCATGAATATGTGAGATACGAGAAAATGCTTAGAGGCCAAACATATAGAGTGAAAAAAGATTCGCGTGATGGTGCAAACCGTTTGTTGATATGATGTACTGTTTAGGAGCAGTAAATCTCGAAATGGAGGCCTGCACTTACAAACGTGCCCATGCGTATCTCTCATCTATATAAATAAAATCGTAAAGACCGTGTGTCTGTACATTGAATATTTTGACGAAATTTCCGTGCAGTTATCCGTTTCAGGTGTAATGACGACCATCTGCATATTTTTTAGCTTTGGTGTCTGTCTGTTTGTCTGTTTGTCTACGTATTGGCTGGAAACATTTCTACCAAACTTCATTTTTAGAATCCACCTGTCCTGGGTAGGTTGTAGGACCAATATTGTTTCTAAATCCCTGAACTGACTGCGGGTTTATTCGAAACGAAAACCGTGATTTTGCACTCCAACAAAATATACACAACAAAACTTAATGGAAATCTGTCAGTCTTAATTAAAATCAATTTCTAAACCTTTTTTCTCATGAGCATCATTTCGATACGAGGATCAATAAGGGAGATGTCATTAATGGATCGCTTTTCGGTACAATTCCCTGAGGACTTAACTCAAGAGCGGGTGCATGTAAAGCGTATTTCTTATAATTTGAAAACTACTGAAGATATTTTAACCAAACTTCATATGTAACATCCACCTGCCCAAAGGTAGGTTTAAAGGACCATACCATATAAAATTTCCGGATTGGACTGCGAGTTTATAAGGAACCGAAACAGTGATTTTACTCTCCCGCTATATACACAAGACAAGCCTGACTGGAAATAACCAACCTTGATGGAAATCTATTTCTTAAATTTTTCTCATATGCATTTTTTCAATAGGAGGATTAATAATGGAGATACCATGAACGGTCTGCATTGCAGCCTATGTCCAGCGGACATAGCCCAAAAGGTGTTGTACGGAGAGCAGGTTCCTTATCTATTTTAATAAACTCGTAAGGACCGTGTGTCTGTACATTGACTATTTTGGCGAATTTTTCGTACAGTTCTCCGTTTTAGGTGTAATAATGACCTTCTGCATATTTGTCAGCTTTCGTTTCCTGAAAGTCCTCATTTTTACCCCCCTCCTCCAAAGCAAGATTGAGACACAATCTGCCAGAAGAGCTAGAAAATTGATATTTGGAAAAAATATATGTCTTAGCCTGTAATCGACGAAAAGCTTCCAAGATTTTGAAATATTTCACTTTTACTCCCAAAAAATATCGGAATATTGAGGCAATTTTAATGTCGGTACAGACCTTCGTTTCGAGGTATTTCGCGGCTAAACGGTAAGTTGTATCACAAAACGGATGGCACAATCTCAGATCAATTTGGTGTGATCTACAACTTTGGCCCTATGACGTTTCGTCGTATCTCTATTCCTTATATGCTAGATTTGTCTCTATTTCTCGATTATACATACATTTTGCTCTTTTTACACGTATAATTTGTAGTTCGAATCACTTAAACGAAAGATAGTATAATCTAAATCTATACGAACATTGGCCCACCCATTCTCCATACCTGAGCCGAAGTCTATGTTTTTAGCTGTCCCATTAGTACGACATTAGTACCCAAAATGGTGCACTGTGAGAAAAGCTTACCAAAATTTCACCCTATTAATCGTTTCTAACTCAATTTTACCTAAAGATAGATGAGACAGGAACAAATTTCTTAAGACCAGAAATTTAGACCGCTAAATGAGGCGTCTTATGGTACAATCCGTTTGTCAATATGATGTATCGTTTAGCAGCAGTTAATCTGTAAATGAAGGTTTGCAATATTGTAAACATTCATATACTTCGAATGTCGATCAAAAAATCCATTTGTAGCGATGCAGAAAGGGTGTTTTTGCCATTATAATTAATATTTTACATCGGTAGTGATTCTCAGCAGGAGGGCATCTGCTATAATAACCATTTGACTGTCAGCAGGAATGGGATCTTTCTCCAACTCCTTTTCAACTAGCATTAGTAAGGAGGGACTACTTTGTAATTAAAAAATCCCTTTTCGATTTGACTGGCAGAAGTCAAGAGAGCATGCAATTTTATTCAAAACTCCCCTAACCGATTGTGTTTAGGAGTAGGCAAGTGTGCCCGCCATTGTAAACAAATTTACCCATCTAAAATGTGACTCACATTAGGCATAGTGGCCTTGGTATTATAATGGAAACTCACCAAATCGGTGTGACTGTCATTAAGAAAAGGGGTCTGTCATTATAATGATAACAGCACAACTCCAATTTTTGCTGGTAGTAGGGAAGGCACCTGCTATTATAATAAAACTCCTCTACTGTAATCTGTCAGGAAGTAGGAAAGGGCACCTGTCATTGTAATGAAAACTCACCAAATCGATTGTGACCGCGCAGCAGGTAATGGGGCCTCCCATTTTAATGAAAACTTACGTACTCGATAGTGAATGGCAGTAGGCAATTGAGCCTGCCGTTATCATCACAACTCCGCAACATGCACTTTACATTGGAAACAACGTATGGGAACCTTCCCCTGCTATTTCTGGATAACGCTAAAAGACATGCGACATTAAAAGTCCTTATTCACTGCATGTACAGTAATTTACTTCGATATCCGTATACAATGTAGAATACCGTGGCGAAGCACGGGTACATTTGCTAGTTTATAAAGTATTATGTATTTCCTAAAGGAATTATAAGAAGTTGAAGAAATTATTTTAAAAATGTATGTCAGTAGTTAAAATACAGCTCTCTGGATGACTTCCTTGGAAAAAGAACTTGGATCTGCCTTATTCAGTGTGGGGCATAACAATAGTTCTCAGAAGCATTTATTCTATTTAGGCTTTATCAATCGTGAAATTACCAGCGTTTCGCCCCAGTGTAGCAGTGGGCTCACCAGTTGGATTAATACACTTTTCCATGACGCTGCCTGCAAGTGCACCGTTGAGACATCACTGCAAGCCTCTTATGTAGGACAATACAGTGACGGTGCACTAGGTGAAGCATATGTCTCCACTTGTATAAATGTCTGCCTTTGGCCTTTATATCAAAAATTAGATTCCTAGATGGAAACCATAATTAAATTTCATTGATTGCAAACGTTAAAAGATTTTAATGACCTTAGGCTTTTTCAATCGTGAAATTACCAGCGCGGTAATGGTGCACCCACCTGCAGGCAGCAGCCACCCAACCAACCAGCCAACCAAGCCCTCAACCTTCATTTCCTGACAACCCACTCCGGTTTAAATGCCCATTTTCAATTCCATCACCTCGAGACCCTTGTATGATGGATAGCACACCCCACTCTACTATTTTTCTTAACACCCAATCCTTCTCCCCCAAGCGCTCCTACCTTGAGACCCTTCTTTAAAAACACCCTGGCGAAACAATCCTATTAAATGAAACTATGCTCCACCGCAACCAGCACGCTCACCTACCTGGTTTCACACTCCATAGATCAGACCATCCAGATTGTGTTGGTCATGGGAGTGCAGCCATAGCCACTCGCCCATCTCTTCCGATTCGTATCCACATCCCACCATACACCAATTCATTTCCAGAATTCATTATTGCAACCGTTTATTATAGATCTCGAATATTACACCTCGCATCAATTTATATCCGAACACCACTACCCACCACATTCCTTAACTACCTTCACAAACATTCCGCCATTTTCTTGCGCTAACAGATTTCAACCTCCATGGCACAACAAACACCGAACTACAAAACTTTGACACTTTTCTTCATAGCATAGATGTTTCATTTATTCCACTCACAGGGCCGTCCCGCCCTTCCTCACAAACCACCCCCAATATCATCATTGTCTATACATTCCTCATCAAACTCCTAAATGTTTCATTCCCCCTCAGCACAGGCAGCGATCACCTCCGAGTCTTAATCGAAATTCCTACCCTTGGATCCCGTTCTAACCCCCCTCCTCAACGACCCATCATCAATTTCTCCAAAGCCAATTGTTCAGGATACCGAGATCACATCTCCAAATCCCTGCCAAAACCACCTCCTGCTCCCACCGCTTCCGCATCTTACATAACCACCTTCTTCTATACTCCCCACAAACCTTCACTCCCACCTAAATTCCGTTACCTGCAGAAACTGTCCCAGTCTTATCTAACAGAATACTCCTAATCCCGAGATCCTAACTTCCTTCGCCTCCATCGTCAAACCGTTCGAACCATCAACCACTATATAACAGCTTACCACCGAAGATCGTGGTCTCGAACCTGTACCGCCCTCAGTTCCCAGAATGCGTCCTCTTCCAAATTCTGACGAAAGCTTTCCTCCCTCCTCGACCAAAATTGCACCCCTTCCTACCCCATCCTCCATAACGTAGAGTCCCCAACGAACACCACGAAAAAACTGGAGATCTTCTCCTCACAATCCCAACAACGTTTTACTCCTTCCATCTATCACCTGTATTCCCAAACCGATGCTATCCCCTATCCTCCCCTTCTCCCCTACCCTCCTCTGATCATAACCTTACACCCCATGTCGACAACACCCCAATCACAGACACTGACATTTCAAACGCATGACACTGTTCCTGGTCCAGATCAAATCCGCTACCGCCACATCCGTCAAACCCCAGAGGAACTCTTAATACTCTTAGCCTCCCTGTACACCTTTATCCTTACCACTGGCTTTTATTCCACTGCTTGGAAATGCTCCACATTGCGTCTATTCACTAAACCCGGAAAGGACCTATTCAACCCTGATTCTTCCCGTCCCATCTGCCTGATTACCATTCTAGCCAAAATTCTAGACAAGATTCTTACCCGCCGAATCCACTCCTACCTCTAAGCCAACCACTAACTGCCTCCCTCGCAATACGGATTCCTCCCTGGCCTCTCCACTTTAGATCAGCTCCTCCGCCTTCTTCAACACATCGCCATCAACTTCAACCTAGCCCGACCTAGCCTTCTTATCACTTCCGACTTCAACAAAGCATTTGACTCAGTCTTTCATCCGGTCTTAATATATAAACTTCATCTTTTCACTCACCCCAGGTCCTTCATCAGCTTTTTCGCTTCCTAGTTCACAAATAGAACAACATGTACATCCATTCAGGGCCATCTCTCCCAACCCTTCACCATGTCACTTAAAGTGTCCCAAGGATCTCCGCTCTCTCCACTGTTATTCATCCTTTCGTGGCAGACAATCCCTAGCCTCCTCCACCACTTCAGCTTCTCCAATTTTCAGACGACACTGCTGTCCTTGCTCCGTTTCCACCAGTCCAAGCCAATAACCGTACCCTTCAACAGTACCTCAAACCCATTACCACCTGGTGCGACCGATGGTTCCTATCTCCTAACCCCACCAAAACACAATCCATCCTGCTCCGACCCCGCCGAGGCCACCTTTCAGCCACCCGCAACCCCGACCACCTCTTCCTCAAAGTCCACAAGACCCCCATCCGTCGTCAACGCACTCTCAAATACCTAGGCTTTACCATAGACCAGCACCTGTCTTTCCGCCCCCACTTCCTCAATACCAAAACCAAAGCCTCCCGCAGATCCCATCTGCTTCGCCGGCTACCCTGCACCAGCGGGGGTCTCAACTCCAGATTACTACCCCTAACGTATAAAACCTTCATTCGGTCTGTTGTCACCTACGGCCACCCTGCCTGGGCTGCTGTTACCCACTCCCAACCACACCTTTACCGTCCTCTCTTGTCCATGGAACGCCACCTTGACCGAATAGCCCTGCGTCTTCCTCCTATCTATCAGACCCAGAACCTTTATTACATCTTTCCCTTTCCCAAACTAGAAACCTATATCTCTCTCGTTTTCCAGAGATTTCTAGACAAAGCCCTAAGTCCGAACAACCCACTCACATCCCAACTCCTTATACCCCCCGACATACCTCTTTTCCTCCTCATTTCCGTCGCATCCTCACTCAACCCACAGACCGGCCACTCCATTAATGGGGACTGTGACTGGGCAACCAATTCAACCCACTCCCAACCTAGAGCCTAGTTAACGTTTACAGCCAACTAGGCCAATTTAATATACCCGAAAATCAGACATGCGGGCCGCCCTCTCAGTCCATATACACTATTCTAATTATATGATCCTGTTCTTTCATCCATTATTTATTATATACAACATCATCATGTAAACATTATAACTAATTATATCACCGTATGTATTCCATCACCACATTATGTACCTGCTTTTAACATGTGTATAGTAAGAACATCCCATCAAAACGAAAAAATACTTGTTAATTTATGTAACTGTAGACATAGCGGAAAAATGTATTAACAACGTGACCAAATAGTAATACAGCTACGAGTATAACATGGTTAGCCAAGATAATATAAATCTTTTCCCATTATCTAACTCTTCACAACCTTTACTCACTTCCCTCTTCCCTCACATCTCCCCAACCCATCCGCATATATTGGCCAGAGAGAGGGCGTAACCTTCTAGGTGGCCCGTCCCACCCCTTCAGGGTGGGGAATGAAAGTTTTATATATAGATAGATAGTGTCTCAACGGCGCACCTGCCGCCAGCGTCTTGGAAAGGTGTAGCAATCCAACTGAAGTCCCACTGCTACACTGAGGCGAAACGCTGGTAATTTCACGATTGGAAAAGCCTAAAGGGATTAAATGTTTTTAACATTTAGAATCGATGACATTTAAATATGGTTTCCTTACGGGAACATTATTTTTGAAATAATTCTCAGAGTTAATCACCTAAACCTGAGAATATTTCCAAAACCAGAAAAGCAATTAATGCACTGTTTTTACACAAACGAAGTACAGACAGGGTGTCACAAATGAAGACTATACAGAGCATGGAAGTTACAATCGTATATTTACTGGTACAACTCCTGACAAATACAATCTATATACCGCTGTTGTTATAATTTTAAGGTATTTTTGCTCATCTTTTAGTAGATTATTATAGAATTCGTGTCTAGCTCCATGAATAAATTATTAGCATGCTGACCTTTGGTTTAAGGGGTCCCTGGTTCGATTCCCTTAATTGGTTAATTCGTCTGTCTTGCGGCTGGGTATTTGTGATATCTTCAACATTAGAAACCATCTTAGGTAGGGCCCCATCCTCGCAGATCTATAGGCCACCTACTCAAAAAAGACCTGCGCCAGGCCTCTCCGGAGGCCATACACCATTATTAATGTACCGGGAGGTACATCCCAACGCCGCGCATTCAAAACTAGCGCCTAAATGAACTCCTCTATTGGTGAAACAGTAAAGCTGAAGCTACACCAACTTAGAACTTTACTCAGAAGATGTCACCACTAAAATATTGAGTAACTTTGTTATTGTGCAGTTTCCTAAACTGAGTGAATCTCTCCTTGTTTTGTTTGCCATTCATCAAGAAGTTTGGACATTTCTCCACAGATGACACTACCAAAAAACTATGATCATGCATCCTGGTGCGAGGTGTAAGAAGTTCCTTTTTATTTCCGCCGGTTTAGAATCTAGCCAATCCCAAATTTCTGTAATTAATTTTTAACCTATCACAGGTTTCTTGTTCTACTATGGCTGTAACTTTGAAATTGACCAATTAAAATGAGAGGGTGTGGCTGGTTTCGTCTTGAACGATCTCGTACCTTCCCTGAGGGTTTATAAACTGCGTCTTTTCACGTTTCTTGGCCAACTGATCGTCATCTTACTGAGTGTGTGTGTCAAAGCAGGAGGCGGGCGGCCTCTTTCTTCGGTCAGCGGTACATCTATAAGATAATGGCCACATAACTTTATTCTTTCTTGATACCTCCGCAGTTTAATCCGAGTGAAAGGTCCGAATCTTTAACTATGTAACCTTCTTTTCTAAAAATGTAACTTTCTGCCGGTTAATGTATAAACTTCATAAATCTTTAACTGTAAATAGGGGATAGAGAGTGATGTACCCTCTCGAGCTCCCCTTCATTTTGGTTTGCGGTGACTACGTTTCATAACTGTTTTTCATTCTGTAATGTGGTAATGTATTTTCTATACGAGTCACCTCAGTAGTTTGGTAATAGCCCCTGTTTCATCGGCCTAGAGCCCTTTAGGTTTTTAGTGTTTATTATCTTGGAGTGCAGGGTACGCCTCCATTCATTTTGTGTTTGGGCCAGTTATTTAACCTGTTCCTTTTCTATGAAGGCCTCCGTAGGTTGGGTATTAAATACCCCTGTATAAATCAGTTTTCATATCGCAAGTTGTGCCTTAAGAGGCCAGTGTTTGTGAGTTGATGTTGCCTTGAGTAGGCAGTAAGAAACTGAGACTCTGTTAGCTATTTTCCAAGTTTGTAACTGTAAGGTGTGCCTCTGGGAGGCTTGATATTGTGATTTAGGGAGCAAGTGCTCTTGAATTAGGGGATTTCTGCCCCTCATTAAATAATACCTCTTCCCTTCATAAAATTGTAAAATTTAAAGCCCAAAATGTTAAGGTTCTGAATCTTGGATTTTTCCCAATCTTGTTTAATGATTGCTACTTGTACCTGCAATATTGTCATAAAAAAATTTTAAGTTTGAAGTCCTGAAATATAACCTTCACTTTAAGTTTTAAATTTAATTCTTGACATTGTAGTTAGACCCATTCACCTCGACACCTTCTTTCACCTCTTTCTGCTCCACGAGTAACCCCGTAACAATTATTATTATTATTATTATTATTATTATTATTATTATTATTATTATTATTATTACTACTTGTTTCGAATAATGTTGTAAGAAGGACGGAAACCTTCATAATCAGGTGGTTTGGGACCGGGTGAAGTGTGACTTTGACAGACCTGGCCAAGTTCTCTAAGAAATGACCCCACTAACAAAAAATATCCATCAGATTTCTCTATAGCAGAGATGTACAAATTTATTTTATGAGCAGGCTGAGGAATTGCGAACAGATGCAGTGTCTGGCACAGGACACAGGGAACACCTTAAATATATAGTAACGATATCAGTGGGTATGGCGATGGGGTGTTACTCCGCGATTTCCGTACGTAGTGCACTCCGTCTTGCGGGATACAACCCATTTCATTTGGAAGAAAGTGGATAGACATGTGTGTGAACGGACCCAGGCGAAAGCACAATATGGAGAGGCGTTGTCAGGTGCAGGATAAAACGATACTTTCTGTACGGTGATCTTGGGATCCCGGGTACAATAGCACATCAGAAAAAATAAATTCGATTTAATACATTGAGTGAATCCCGTCTCTAAGTTGTCAAAACGGTCCGGCTTCTTGGCTAAAATTTTCGACGTACTGTAGTGGCCTTCTGTTCAATGATCCCCGATTTAAATTCCCGGGCGGATAGGGTATTTACTCTTAAATGATTCATTCTCTTTTTTTACAAGTTGCTTTAAGTGGCAGCGACACAAATAGGTCTTATGGCGACGATGGGACAGGAAAGGGATAGGAGTGGGAAGGAAGCGGCCGTAGCTTTAATTAAGGTACAACCCCAGAATTTTCCAGTTGTGAAAATGGGAAACCGCGGAAAATCACCTTGAGGGCTGCCGACGGTGGGGTTCGAACCCACTATCTCCCGAATAATGGATACTGGCCGCACTTAAACGACTGCAAATATCGAGCTCGGTGATTAATTCCCTTGGCTTGTGGGCTGTGTACTTGAGCTGTTCCCAACACAACTCATACACCACACATACGTATTACTATCCTCCACCTCATTAACACGCAGTTCCGTATACACGACAGATGCCACCCACCCTCGTTGGGGTATTTGCCTTACAATGGATGAGCCAGGATAGCAATAACTACACTAAATGATGATAATAATAATTGTTACGGAGTTATCCGTGGAAGGCAGAGGTGAAAGAAGGTGCGGGCTGGAATGGGTCTAACTACAAGTCGAGATATGAATTAAAATTTCATTAAAGGTTATATTTACAAAATTTAACAAATTTTCACATAGAATTTCAAGGTTTAACAATTAACCACAAGGCAACAAATAATTGATAATCAGGTACAAGATCAGGATAAACCAAGATTTAGAGACAGTATCATAATCCGGGCTTCGAGCCCCAATTTAACAATTTCTGAGCTCTCAGCTCACAGACACATTTACAAAAGGGCAGAAAACGCCTAATTATATGGAGCACTTGCTCCCTCCTAGTAATGTCAAGCCTCCTAGAGGCACCTTTCAAAACACCAGAAAGAGCTGACCCGCTCTCAACCTATCAAGCCTATTCAAGGCAATATCTTAATTTACAATCACTTCCCATCAAGGCACAACTTACAAGAATTAAGCAGGGGTATCTCGTACCTAGCCTACAGGGCCTTAAAGGAAAATAATAGGTTAATTTAAATGGCCCTAAATGCAAAAAAGGAAAGGAGGCGTGAAATAGCACTCCTAAATATACCTTTTAAAACCTAAGAGGCACTAGGCCGATGACACAGGGGCTATTCCCAAGCTAGGGAGCTGACTCGTATAAGAAAAATAATTTAACGCATTAATGAAGAGAAGAAAATCGGTTATGAAAACGTAGTCACCTCAAATCAAAATTGAAGGGGAGCTCGAGAGGGTAAAGCACTCTGTATCGCCGATTTACAGTTAAAGTAATATTTACATAAGCCGGCACTAAGTTACATTTTTAAACAGGAAAGTTACATTGAAAATGTTTCGAACCTTCCCCGAGGGTTAAACTGCTGAGGTAGCAAGAAATAAAGATGTTAAAAGGCCATTACCTTTGCTGAAGAGCTGCTGCTCGAAGGAAGAGGCGCTACCCGCCCCCTGCTATACTTCCATACACTAAGCTAGATGTTGTTGAAGTGGCCAGGAGCCGTGAAAATCAGCAGTTTTTAAAGCCTCAGGGAAAGTTCGAGACCTTTCATGAATAAAACAGCCACACCCACTACAATATATTGGTCGCTTAAAGTTACACATAAAAAACGAAGAAGAAACCTAAGATTGGTTGGAAATTAATTGCAGAAATTACTGATTGGCTAAGTTTAAAACTGGCGGAAAGAAACCCACAAATGAAAGAACGAAATTTAGTTATAGGAAAACTTATGAGTACAAAATATCTTCAAGAAAAGTTCCTTCACTTCGCACCAGGGTGCATAATCATAGTTTTTAGTAGAGACATCTGTGAGAGAATGTCCACACTTCTTGATAATTAGTAAACAAAAACAATTCGAAATTAACACAGTGCCATCTTCTGAGAAACGGTTGAGTTAATTCAGTTTTTCATCATCATCATCATCTGTTTACCCTCCAGGTTCGGTTTTTCCCTCGGACTTAGCGAGGGATCCCACCTCTACCGCCTCAAGGGCAGTGTCCTGGAGCTTCAGACTCTTGGTCGGGGGATACAACTGGGGAGTATGACCAGTACCTCGCCCAGGCGGCCTCACCTGCTATGCTGAACAGGGGCCTTGTGGAGGGATGGGAAGATTGGAAGGGATAGGCAAGGAAGAGGGAAGGAAGCGGCCGTGGCCTTAAGTTAGGTACCATCCCGGCATTCGCCTGGAGGAGAAGTGGGAAACCACGGAAAACCACTTCCAGGATGGCTGAGGTGGGAATCGAACCCACCTCTACTCAGTTGACCTCCCGAGGCTGAGTGGACCCCGTTCCAGCCCTCGTACCACTTTTCAAATTTCGTGGCAGAGCCGGGAATCGAACCCGGGCCTCCGGGGGTGGCAGCTAATCACGCTAACCACTACACCACAGAGGCGGACTAATTCAGTTTTTAAAGTTCAAAATTTCAGCTGTAGAGGAGTACTTTAAGGCGGAAAATTCAAATGTGAGGCGTAGAGGTGTACCAACCGGTATAATAATAATAATAATAATAATAATAATAATAATAATAATAATAATAATAATAATAATAATAATAATAATAATAATAATAATAATTTTCCTACAAGTTTCTTTACGTCGCACGGACACAGATAGGTCTTATGGCGACGATTCGACAGGAAAAGGCATAATGGGAAGGAAGCGGCCGTGGGCTTAATTAAGGTACAGCCCCAGCATTTGCCCGGTGTAAACATGGTAAACCACGGGAAACCATATTCAGGGCTGCCAAAAGTGGGATTCGAACCCATTATCACCCGAATACTGGATACTGTATTATAATAATAATAAAATTGTTTTTTAAACTTCCTGGAGACGTCAGGTTACGGAATATTGTCCCGCAGGAGTTCTTTTATATGTTGATAGATCTAATTACACGAAGTTGGGGCATTTAGATACATTTTAATACTCCCAGACTGAGATGGGATCAAACTCACCAACTTGGGGTTAGAAGACCTGCACTCTGAGCCACTTGCTGTATGAAAGATGTGCTTATGGTGACGGCGACTGGTAGTTTTAAAGACAAGGGAGTGAAATGATCATAAATTATCAGTAGAAGAATATGTATGAAACCGAGCTCGATAGCTGCAGTCGCTTAAGTGCAGCCGGTATCCAGTGTTCGGAAGATAGTAGGTTCAAACCCCACTGTCGGCAGCCCTGAAACTGGTTTTCCGTGGTTTCCCATTTTTACACAAGGCAAATGCTGGGGCTGTACCTTAATTAAGGCCACCGCCGCTTCCTTCCCCTTTCTAGGCCTTTCCTATCCCATCGTCGACGTAAGACTTATCTGTGTCGGTGCGACGTAAAGCAACTAGCAAAAAAAAAAAAAAAAAAAAAAAAATTATAAAATGTGTGCCTGTAGTGATGGCGAGTAGTATCTATGGACAAGGCAGTTCAATGATTAGCCACTTGTTAAATCAATTAAAAATAAGAAGAATCGTACCATAGGTGTGCTAATGGTAATGGTACCGAACAGGTTAGCTCAGTCTGCTGCGGTACGGCCAGTCATGGCTTCTAGCTGTATAGTCGCAGGACAGATGGGTTCGAATTCTCTGTCAGCCATCACAGAAATGGTTTTCCAGCCGGATGCCAGGATGATACTTTTGTCAAGCCTCCGGCCGCTTACTTCCCATCGCTAGCTCCTACAATATTGCACCTACACCCACAGACAACACCCTCACTCAGGGGCACTTATAGCTCTCCCCCACAGGGTACACCGAGAAGTGCAGTTACAGAATAGGCGACCCAAACATATCAACGGACAGTCCCAGCGCTAAAGGCTATATTCTAAAAATAAAAATATGATGATGGTGATTGGTGTTTTAAGGGGGGGAAAAGTGGTGAAATTATAAGATGTGATTCTTTTCTAATCTTGGCAAACTTAAAGTTTTATGCCCTATGAGCCACATACAACGGCAACCAGAATAAGAATAGAACGATAAAAATGAAATAAGAAGTTTCATCTTGTGAACGGTGTGAGAACAGAGGGAAATTTGAGGGAAATCATTCAGCTTACAGCTTATATTCATGCAAGAGTGGCTATAATGAGCTAATGGCCTGCTGTTTATGACAGAATGGAGCTATATTGCTGATACGGGAAATTTCTGAGCATGGTTAGTACATCAATATTAGCAAATTAAAGTTGACAAACAATGGAATGAGTAATAGAGGTCTTTGGAGAAACAATGCAGTGTAGAGTGAGAGGAGGTTTGCAAGCGACTAATAATTTACCGACATGGTCGAAAAGTTTCGGCGAATTCCTGTAGTAATTTCAGTGACGCTGGTATAATCATTCAAGGCCATTTGTAGCCAGGGATAACATTATATATGCTGAGGACAGTCGTAGGTCATTAGGGAAAAGTCTTACGATAGTAATTAAAAACGTATCGTAATAAGGTGAAACAAAATAGTGTGAATTTCAAATTTCCAAGGAAATATTCAACTTTTTCATGAAACTGCAAAAATGATTTTATTCCTTGCTGTTCTGTTCAATTAAGGGACCCTCAACGTGAGATCATATTTAAACGTTAATAATTTTGAAGTGGATTTTCCCAAAACATGTTTGATTGACTTTCACAAAATTTGCAATATTTATTGTAAAATTAGTTAACAATATTTGTGTTAAATATAGTTGACCTAAAGCAAACAGTGCATTTTGCCGTAACAACGTCTCCTTCCACAGGCCTGCATCCACGAAAAATTCGCATTACGAAAATCAGCCGGTATATCACAGGCTGTTTCTGATAAACTAAAAGTGATACATTCTACATTATGATATCGCTAGGTCATTCAAGGCCTCAGCTAAGTGGTGAAATGATAAATTTAGCGAGATGATGCAACTTCTCGCCATGGCTTCCTCGTGCTTTGAGCCATCGATTACGTGCACCGTAGCGAATGAATGCGTCGAACGATTGAAAAGATATCAATTACGGGTACTCAGCAAATTTCAGAACACCGTAGTGATTTAATGCGTCGACCTATTTAAAGGACCGCGATTACACGTTCTCAGTACACTTCAGAACACTGTAGCGAGTGAATGCGTAGACCTATTTAAAAGAGTTCGATTTCGGGTACTCAATACACTTCGGAGCACCGTAGTAAGTGAATGCGGCGACCGATTTAAAATACCTCGATTACTGGTATCCAGTACACTTCGGAGCACCGTAGTGAGTGACTGCGGCGACCGATTTAAAATACCTCGATTACTGGTATCCAGTACACTTCGGAGCACCGTAGTGAGTGAATGCGGCGACCGATTTAAAATACCTCGATTACGGGTATTCAGCATACTTCAGAGCACCGTAGCGAGTGAATGCGTAGACTGATTTAAAAGAGCTCGATTTGGTACTCAGTAATATTCGGAGCACCGTAGTTAGTGAAAACGCCGGCCGATTTAAAAAACCTCGATTACGGGTATTCGGCACACTTCAGAACACCGTAGCGAGTTAATGCGTAGACTGATTTAAAAGAGCTCGATTTCGGGTACTCAGTATACTTCGGTGCACTGTAGCGAGTGAATGCGCCGGCAGATTTAAAATACCTCGATTACGGGTATCCAGTACACTTCGGAACACCCTCTCATTTTGTTCAAAATTAGATAGACTAAAAATGTAAGTGACATTACAGCGAACACAAGTGCAATTTGAAGTAAGTGATTATGAACATAAGAAGTGTACAGCAACTTTTTTAACCAGCTATTTGACTGTCTAAATATCAATTCTGAACTCTCAAGCCGGCCATCATTAGAAATCTCTCTTAAGCCTGAAATGATTGTAGCACACCGGTTGCCCTACAGCCCTGATCATTTCTTAATTTGCTCCATATCGATATCTGAATATAAATATTTCCGACTCACGGCGGTATCTTATTGAATAGAAAAGGTTACGCTCGACATAATGATATCATTGTTGTAAACTTAAGACAGTTAGGGCATACGTTACGTGGCGTACGAAATACATATGAAAATTAGCAAATGTATGAAACATATGTTCCGGCTATGTAATAAAATTAGTCACCCGTGTCATTAGCGACCAGCCATATAAGTTAGTTCGTAATGAATAATATTCATAAGAACAGCTGTAGAGATTAATCGATATTTTTTTATTTGTTTTTGTGACAAATGCTCACTGAAATGCCATTCGTCTCTTGCTGTACTTATAATCGCCCATTTTTAAATAAAAATGCATTGAACAGACACAGCGGGCGAATTTGTCACACAAACCCTGCGGGATAGTCTGTCCCCACCCGTAGTTTTTCCGTTTAAAATTTCAAATCGCAGAATCATTTTTATGTACTGGTACCGACACATATATTTCAGGAAAAATCATGAAGCAAAACAAAATTTCACATATTTTACAATCATATGCACATAACTTCAATCTGTCTCTTTTATTAATTTATTATTATTTATTAATATGTAATTAATATAATAATAAACAAATAATAATTAATACTAATTAATTGTAATACTAAGCGTAGCTATTGCTAGCCTGGTACAGCCTTTGTAAGGCAGATCTTTCAGTGTGCGGTAGGCTGCGTCTGTAGTGTTTGGGAAACTGCTTGTTAATCCGGTGGAGGATAGTGCTATGTGTGGCATATGAGTTGCAGGAATGTTGGAAACAGCACAACTATCCAGTCCCAGAACTAAGGAAATAGAACCTGGGACTCAGAGGACTGAAGTCCAAGACGTTGAACACTGATCCATGGAGCCGTATAGCTATGTATATTCTTCCTCCTTGCTTTTCCCCAATTTCTTGGAGTCGGCATATGTGTGGATTTGGCCCAGTTTTACGGCTGGATGCCATTCCTGAGGCCAACTGTACAAGGAGGGATGTATTCAACATCGCGTGTTTCTGTATTGGTTTGTAGTGTGATGTGTTCGGACAGCTACTTATATTCAACTCAACTAAGAAAACTTATGTATTGTCCGTGAAAGCTCACATCATTTTGAACATCAGCGACTAGTCGGATGAAAGAAATTACAGAAAGGAACGAGAAAATCAGAGAAGAAATAACTTCCGTACTCTCGAACAAGAAGCTTGGAAGAATTGCTATGCGAACGTTGCGGCAAAGCGGTTTATGAAATCGTTCCTTCAACCATATAAAAACCCATAATCGACAACGTTAATGCATTCGGAAGGCAATATTTGTCAGCAAGTGAATGTCTTTGATAACATGAGTTGTGAAGTGTTCTCTATTCGCCGTAGTTTCGCAACTTGCTCAGTCCGTGGTTAGTGTTACTTTGTGTCTCACAGCAGTGAACGATTACGTTTAGGGTTCTGCGACGGTTTGGATACGACATCTCGGACAATGCGACTCGCTTGTCCTTTGTGCAGATTCGCCAGCTGTTTTGGGAATTAAAAGAATGTCAGCTCACTCTCGACTTCAGTAAATGCTTCCATTATTTAATTTTAAGAGAGTCTAAGAACGGCGTCTGGGTGTGCGTGTCTTATTGATCATTAGAATTCATCAGAGGTAGGACCCCGTCCTCAGAGACGCGCGGGTTGCCTATAGAGCGTCAACTGGGAAGACCTGCACCAGACTTCTTCGGAGGCTACAAGTCATTAAAAATAAAGTACTGCTGGATGGAAAGTGCTGTGGTTAACCGCGGCGACAATCGATTGGAATCGGACTGTCTACGACAGAGATGGGAGTGCCTTAACGGACTTCATAAGTTTCCTCCGTACAGCCTGTCACCAGCAGAACTGCACTACGAGGACAATTTCATATCCGTTTAGTGTTGTTTCCCAGCCTACCAACGGACATGCACATTGTTTTATCTGCTCCAGCTTTCCCCTATTAATATCCTTTCATATTATTATTATTATTATTGTGTTCTATTAAGGATGTTGAACATGTTTAATGTAGTGTTTAAAAGGAACAGACTAAACGAACTTGTGTAGCGCGAGTGTGTGAATTCTTTCCGTTTTGCTATTGATTATACTTATCACCGATACAGTCAGGTCTTATGGCGATGATGGGGTAGGACAGGGCTAGGACTGGGAAGGAAGCGGTCGTTCCTTTGTTAAGGTAAGCCTGTATAACCATCTTGAGGGTTGCCAATACTGGAGTTTGAACCCATCCCCTTCAGAATACACTCCCTGAACCGCGCAATTTTTTAAAATTCCTAGCGTAGAAAAATGGAATAATGACTAATGATCAAGACTTTCTTATTTGCCTGCAACGATGGAAACCAAGGAAACATACATTGCGAAGAAATAGCGATTTGTCATATTACTATCTCTTCAGCTACTACTCATTTCAGTAACTCTGTACTTGAATAAATTGCCAATAATGATCAATTGAGGCTTTCACGGCCGGCGTTACAAATCATGTCAGCGTTTTCGAACCTTTCCCTCGGATTAAACTGCGGAGGTAGCAATAAAGAATAAAGTTATGTGGCCATTACCTTGTAGATGTACTGCTGACCGAAGAAAGAGGCCGCCCGCCTCCTGTTTTGACACACACACTCAGTAAGATGACGATCAGTTGGCCAAGAAACCTGAAAAGCCGCAGTTTATAAACCCTCAGGGAAGGTACGAGATCATTCAAGACGAAACCAGCCACACTCTCTCATTTTAGTTGGTCAATTTCAAAGTTACACCCAGAGTCCAACAACACAACTATGGAAGCTGGCACGTTTTATAGGGTGAAAGAGATATGCACAGACTGTAGGAACAGAAACTCGTACCCTGCCGACACTAGAAGGCTTACGCTAAATAAATAAATAAATAAATAAATAAATAAATAAATAATGCAGGTAATTCCTATGAATTTACAAATATTATTACTAACTTTGGGATATCAGATTTAAAGATAATTAGGGTTATGAATTTTTGATTTTTTAAAAGAAAATTGACTTCCTGTGTCATGAAATGATTAACTTTTTGATCAAAAGTAATGATTTTTTTTTTTTGCTATTTGCTTTACGTCGCACCGACACAGATATGTCTTATGGCGACGATGGGATGGAAAAGGCCTAGGAAGTGAAAGGAAGCGGCCGTGGCCTTAATTAAGGTACCATCTTCAGGGCTGTCGACAGTGGGGCTCGAACCCACTATCTCCCGATTACTGGATACTGGCCGCACTTAAGCGACTGCGGCTATCGAGCTCGGTCAAAAGTAATGAAAAAGGCCCTAATTCTCTTTAGCTTTTTTTTTTTTAGAAAAAACCCTAACATGAAATTTCTAAAATCATATTTCAGTCATATATACAAGACAGTTATCACACGTTCTTCAAACACCTCAAACATTTTGGTACTTTAGGACGTATTCAAGAAATTCGTAAAACTGTCTGGAGCCATCTAGGACAGTAATAAACTTTCTATAATTTAATAGAAGTGTCCAGAAATTTCTAGAACAATCACTAGTTTTAAAAGTATATAAATATATAAGCTTGTGCTTTTATGAATAATCGTGTAGAGTAGTAAATCACTTGGATAATTGAAGAAGTAATTTTATTACCTATCTTACATAATGCCAGATGGAATTCCGGAGCAATGTTGGCTGTTTGGTAATTTCTTCTTTTACGAGAAAGAAGAATCTCGCTACTCAAAATTTGTAGATTTATCTCTTACAGTTGTGCAGACCATTGGTTTAACTGACCAAATATACAATAGAGATGATTATCAGAAGCTATGCAGCACCCTGCACAGTCATGAAAAAGCATAAAATAGTATGAAAATGCAATGAAATCAAGGAACTTCAATTAGAAATTCCTAGATCAAATCAGTGTGCAGAACGGGCAGTCGAGTGTTTTCAAGATCTTTATGACACCTGTAAAAAATGATAGTCTGCAGTTAGAATCGTTTTGTCTAACAGAAATTAATGACTAAATACTCATTTTCAGCTATTACAGCTCAATATAACTATTGGTACTTGTAGAATCGATATGTAAGTTTGTGGTTTTGTGATTCTTTGAGTGTTTTGATATAGCAATAAATTGTCAACTACTTCAAAACTACGTGTTATATAATTAAATCATTATTATTTAAATATATCACTGCTGAAAATTGATTTTGCTACCTTATACGTGTGTCTGCAGGGTAAAACGAATTTTTACTTTTAAGTGACATTTTTTCAAAAAATAATTAGAAACAATGTCTTTTTCTTTACTTTTGAGCAAAAGTTCATCCATCTATGGCACAGGAACATGGGGTCAAAAATACCATAACCCTAGTGTATATGGAAACACGGTTCCTAATGTACGGAAGAGGAGTGAACCACGGCATAATAGCCAGGAAGATTTTTATTATATTGACACCGGCCGTGAAAGCCTTCATACCTTAATAATAATAATAATAATAATAATAATAATAATAATAATAATAATAATAATAATAATAATAAATACATATCATTCAATAATACCACTGACATGAGGAGTTCATGACTGAATAACCAGAGTAACAGCCTTCAGCTCCCAGTTGAGCTGTTTACCTCAGACGGTAGAAAAGACATTTCAATGTGCTCAGGTAGGAAGCCTCAAGGCGGTAGGTTTACTGGCACCTAACCAACTGCTGTGGGACAAAATTACGCCACCTCGGCGTCTCCGAAAACTTTAAACGTAGTTATTGGGACATAACATAAATAATAGTATTATTTAGTTCATAGGGTTCTCTTTCAGATCTTCAAATTACACACACAGGACAGCACACTAGCAACCACTACAGAAACACGTAATTATTCAATAAATCATTCTACACAGGGTTGGTGTCATGAAGGGCATTCGGTCGTAAAACCGGGCCAAGTTCACTCCCTAAGTCTCACAAACCTAACAACGTTGGGGTCGGATCAGAGTAAGAAATAGGTATATATACTGTGTTTAGGGAGCTATGAAAATTAAAAGTTTGGCTAGAACTTGAAAGTTAAATACTGTCTGGATTGGAAGACTACAAGGGTTGACTAAGTGAGGTCCGATAGAATGATGAATGTGGTGAAGCTGGTAGAAGTACATGGAAGCAATGTCAGACATGGGTAAGGGCCCTGCGATCTCAAGTTTAGAGCCTAGGGTTACCCCTTGTAATGGACTCTTACAACAGGAAGGGAATACCGTAGACATATCATACGCCACAACCAACGGGCACAGGTTGTTGCACAGGTACTCTCAGAAGGTAACACAAATTACAGCCACAAGTAACCAAATGCGTAACATCTAAGAAACTACAGCAAGGAGAAAATTCACAAATTATAGTCAATTTAAAAGGATGTGGTATCTTTCTACACATGTGTGAATTTCTCATTGAACTGCTCTATGTGTTATTACCAAACCACAACAATGAGCTACTTGGAGACAAGCAAAATGGCGGGTAATCCCTCTCTCAGAAACTGGAAGTGGGAAAGAAATGAAATAGATCTTCCTGTAGTGAACGCCACGACCTAGAATAATATAGAGAGGCGGAAGCCCTGCTTAGCTGAACCTAACCGTACGAGCGTCCGCCATGTTTCCAGTGGTCAAGAAAGCAAGGGGACGTGGCTCTCGAATGAAGACAGATGTTGAAAATACGCATTATAAAATCACAGGTGCAAAATTAAAGACAGTTAGCCGAAAGCTTAGAGCATTAATAATAATAGATTGCGAATACCGCCACTTCATCCATGCTGCGGCGTGAGGCCAACATCACGATCAGCTGAATGCAGGGTAGTTGGAATGGTATCTAAGGAAAATGGTCGTACAGTAACATATGAACTCACCGCGATATAGAATCAGCCTGCTCGGCTGTTGTGGTTAAGCGTAAATTACAATAAAAAAGAAGAACCGTTGACATAAATGAGTATTTAGGACGGACATCTTTGAATCGAGAGGAACCTACGATAGGTTACAACCTCATTCCTCCACCAAGCGAGTTAGCCGTGCGGTTAGAGTCGCGCTACCTGTCAGTTTGCATTCGGGAGATAGTGGGTTCGAATCCCACCGACGGCAGCTCTGAAGATAGTTTCCCGTAGTTTTCCATTTTCACACCAGTTAAATGTTGGGTCTGTAACTTAATTAAGACCACGACCGCTACCTTCCCAATCCTACCCCTTTCCCACTCCTCCCTTCGAAGTGTTAGTGCGACATTAAATAAAACCACCTCCTTCTGATCATATTTGTAAATGTATTCCATCCCCATGAGTACCACTGTAATTGTTTAACATTATGATTTATTATTATGTAGGGGACATATCGTCTTCGTACTTTAACATATTGGGATTACTAGCTGATATGTAACCTTGAAAGTTGTCCATTATGATTTTAAATATTAATGTGACTGACATATCCAATAAATACTTCATAAATTTCACCAACAGCAGTAAAATACTTTATTTAGCATACTTGGTGGTCGTTTGACTGAACTGGCCTACATCAAACCAATGCGCAAGCACAAGGCACTCCGATTAGTGCAGTCATACGCTGAGTATACGCCTGGCATTTTTGAAGGTGAGAATCCTAACGTTTCACTTCTTACAAATTGATGACGTTCAATCGCCACGTACAACCTCCCAGTCACCTCATCATGTGTTCTCACGCCAACTCGTTTTCTTTTGACAACTCGAAACATGGCTGCCCTTTATGAACTTGCTGATGTCAGATACGTAGACCCCTGTGTGTGTGTGTGTGTTTATTTCGGAAAACGTGTGTTGGGTTATGGTAATCTAACGTGCTGCCACCAGCATAGATTCACCATCACTAGGCAACGTACCGTACATAAGATAGGTAATACAAGTAAAGGAGCCTTTTTTAAGTCCATGGCGTAGAAGCCATTTTCATTCCCCCACACGAGGAGCCAAATTCAGTCCGTAATATCCGGAAGTTTTTTGTATGTATTTGTGCGATGCCCAGCCAGATTTACGGCATGCATAGATCTGAAAGTTTTGTCATAGGTCGGTGCAGCATTTCACAGATCACGCATGGCTGTGTCAAAGAGAAATTCTTGCTCCAAGAAATGAAGTTGTCAACGTCATCAACAAGCGACTTTTACAAAAATTATCCAGTGTTCTAAATTTTTCAAATTTATCGACACAACATATAATACATGCAATACAGATGAGGCTGTCAACTACACTACAGAGCTTCTGAACAACTTGGAGTCACCTGGAGTACCACGAACATCTTGGAGTGGATGATTGTGGCACCGATTATCCTTCTCAGGAATATGAATCCTCCTTCCCTCTGCAAAAGAATATGACTCTCAGTCAAGAAACTGATGCCGAAGATATTGAAGCCACCATCATGACTGGTTATGCCGCGGGTGTAAGTATTCATTCCTAGGATTCAAATGATCTCTTCGGATATATCGTTTCAATTTAGACATCTGCAGTTCCCCCATTTGTTTGAGTTTCGATATGCACATCAACAAGGCACAAGGGCAATGGTTGAAGTTGTAGGACTGGATCATCGGAAATTGTGCTTCTCTTATGGTCAACTGTATGTAGGTTGTTCAAGAGTTCGAATGGCAAATACACTATACAACTTAGCTCAACATGGAAGGGTAATTAATATCGTTTATCCGAAAGCTCTGTTATATTGTTTTAATATTATTTGTATCATCCACCAACCCGGTATGTCTTAAGCATTCTTAAAAATAAAATAATGCAATTAATGCCTTTGCTGGCAAGATGTAGTGTTTACAGTGCACTGTGTCTTCTGATATGGGCTAGAATAAATTTGTTACTTTCATTGACCTGTCTCAGTCTTATCCTTGGATTTGACAATATGGAAGTGGCTGAGGTATGAGCGATGCTAGTAATGCCATTCCTTATGCAGCCAGTCCCTGCTATGAATGGTGTGAAAATATCGCTCATAGGTCGGTTGGTGCACACATTTCAGTGGGCTTGGCAGACTGATATGCAATGGCAACTTCTAGCTCAGTGAGGAAAGCAACGGGAAACTACCTCACTCCTCATTTCCCCAGTACGCCTCTTCAGTGACACCTAGGCCATCTATGACAGCTAATGGTGGACCTGTTGAGGATC
Source organism: Anabrus simplex (assembly GCF_040414725.1). Taxonomy (NCBI): domain Eukaryota; kingdom Metazoa; phylum Arthropoda; class Insecta; order Orthoptera; family Tettigoniidae; genus Anabrus; species Anabrus simplex. The sequence continues at coordinate 219,148,822 of NC_090269.1, read as the reverse complement.
CAACCAGCCTTCAGGCTGAATACCCAACATACATATAAAAACGATATGTGTTAATAAATATTTTAAGTCTGCTTTTAAATTAATTGTTTTAAAAACATCTTGCTGTTGAATTAATAAACGCGGGTGAAGCCGCGGGTACATACTAGTTGTTTTATACTGGCTTTTAATTAATTGGTTTAGTACTGTATTACCTGTTTCAGTTTTGCACTTGATGCCCATTACCACTTACGGGAATCCGTGCGAATATGTACTCCGGAAAACCATTTTCTGAACTACTAATGCTAGGATTCGAATCCGGTATCTCCCGAATGCTAGATTACAGATACATTTGATGCTTCCGTTCTGTTATTCAACATGAGGTGGTATATTCGACAGTGCCCTATGAAGGCGACAATCGATTCCACGTAACGCTTTACAATGCAGTAATTATGCGCCTTGAATTTTGTTCTGAAAGCTATCTTCTGTGTTCCAACAGGTTGTGCTCATGTGTAAAGGGTCTCTCTTGTAAATGAACTATGACGGAAGAATATACTGGTATTTTAGATTCTTTAAGAAATGACGGTGAATTGACTTTTATGAGGATAATGGAAGTGGGTTTTCGGAGAAGTTCGAGAGACAACCATTATGAATGACTTATTTTCATGCCTCCAAAACGACTTTCTAAAGATTTGTAAATATAAACAATTAATAATCTTGTCTTAACTTTCATAAAAGACCTGGGATGAGATATGTTTAAAAGTGAATAAAACTTTGGAGTGCCGGGCTGAGTGGCTCAGACGGATAAGGCGCTGGCCTTCTAACCCCAGTCCGGTGGTATTTGAAGGTGCTCAAATACGACAGCCCCGTGCCGGTAGATTTACTGGCACGTAAAAGAACTCCTGCGGGACTAAATTCCGGCACCTCGGCGTCTCCGAAGACCTTAAAAAGTAGTTAGTGGGACGTAAAGCAAATAGCATTATTATTATTATTATTATTATTATTATTATTATTATTATTATTATTATTATTATTGTTACCGAGTTTTTGTGGTAGTTAAGCATGAAAGAAGGTGCTGGGTGGTGAATAGGTCTCAAGCTACTAAAGAGAAATTAAATTTTAAAATTTAACAAGGTTATATTTTCTTTTCAAAATTAGGTAACAACAAATAGAACAGGTACTTAGAAGCCGAAATACAACTTGAAATGTACAATTACAGGGATTAAAGAATTTGGGCTTCGAGCCCTGAAAACACAATTCTTGAGCAACTAGCTCAACTTTACGATATACCAATTTCAACAAAAGGGGCAGAAGACCCCACTCAAACCCTGGAGCCCAAGCTCCAAATTACATAGCAAAGCCTCCTCGAGGCATACAACTCTCAGTTTTAGAAAAGAGCCACTCGCTCTTAAAGTTAAGCCTCTCCCAGGCCACACCAAACTCAACTTTCAAGTTGTCCTCAAAGGACATATACACAGGGGTAAAATACCCAACCTACTGAGGTCTATTAGGTGAGAAAAGATTAATACATAACCTCTAAAATACAACTTGAGAGGAGGCGAACTTGCACTCCTAATACACTTTGCTTTTAAAACCTAATCTGGCTCTGGGCCACTAACGCAAGGGCTAATCCCATACTACAGAGGTGACTTAGAGAAGAACACTTTACATTACATAAACGAAGAAAAGTTTGAGAAAATAAGTTCACCTCAAAACAAATGTGAGTGGGAGCTCGAGAGGGTTAGCACTCTCTATCCCAATATGTAGCTCTACAAGAAAAAGAAGAAAAGAGTAGTTACATTTTAGGAAAAGGTTACATGATGGAAAACGCTTCGAACCCGCCGCGAGAGTAAAACTGCCGACCTAGCAAGAAAAGAAGATATTAATAGGCCATTACCTGGTAGTAGATCGCTGCCGAGGAAAGAGGCGCTTCCCGCCTCCTGCTATGTACTTAATACACTGAAAGATGGAACAGAAGTGGCCCGGAGACCCCAAAATCAGCAGTTTATATCCCCTCGCGGAAGATTCTAGGCGTTAGGGGAAATAAAACACCCTCCCACAAAATCTTTATTGGTTCGGGAAAAGAAACCCCTACATAGAGGAAAAAGAAACACATTATTGGTGGAAAATTAATTAAAGAAATTCGGGATTGGCTAGATCCAAACTAAGGGGAAAAAGAGGGGTATACAGCCAACTTAAACAATAACAGAAAGAAATTTAACAAGAAACAAACTTTTGAAATAAAAATTTCTCCAACAAAATAGTTCTTTGATTTCGCACTAGGTTGCACTATTGTAATTCTTCAGTAGTGTCCTCTAGAAGAGAAAGTTCACACTTCTTACTTCAAGCGAAACAAAAACACATCAAAAGTGACACAGTTCAAAAACTCAAAATTTTCCACGTGGTGACATCTTCTGAGAAAGTAGAGAATTAATAGAATAGATAAAGTTCAACCTTCCTCCAGAAGAGGAGTTTCAACTGGCGCAACTTTTAAATAAACAGAGTAGAGGTGTACCGCCCGGTACAGACCTCCCCCCCCCAAAAGTTCCTCCAAGGGGTAACACAGAAGAACATAAGCTTTGTTTCCAAAATAAGGTCCAAGTTTTGATGTTGATATTAAGATTAATTGCGGAAGCATTTATAAGATTTTAGTAATTTGGTTGGTTGCAATTTCAAAATTTTGTTGTTGCCGGTGCAGTAAAGTTTTTATGTTTGTAGAATTTGTATTTCTGAAGATAAACTTTTACTACTTAAAGGTGAAGAAAATTTTGCAATGTCCACCAAATATTGTTGTTAAATTCCCAAATGTAATTATTGCTTATGGTGACTGTCCATGTAGTTGATGTAGATTGAGTCGGATGGCCAGACCGGCCGTTGCAGCTTGCGTCCAACGGAGGCCGCTCGGACCCCTCAAGTACCCTGAGATACCGCTCGCCCGCACTATGAGGGGAGCAGAGGTGTTGAAGTACGCCGCGCCCGCGGTGAACAGATACAGGCTGCGGGCATGTAGCAGGTCGTGCGCCGCACATCAGCCTTGGCCGGGAGGTGAGCTCCGGCTCGCCGTGCACATGTCGTCCTCGCTGGAGAGGAGGGGGCCCATCCCCCTCCCCAGTCGCTGCACGGCGCTGCGCGGCTGCGGGGGCGCTGAAACATTAAAGCTAGGCGGCAGAATTGTGTTGGACAATTATTTTCTTTGAGGGTACAGGCTTGTAGAGAGAGTGAGGGGCCAGCGGCGTGCAGATATTCATGGTATTCATTAAGCCACTGTGTAGAGTGGAGCAGGAGACGGGAGCGTGGTAATGGCCGTGGCAAGAACAGGATGGCAGTTTAACGGGTCGGGGCAGGTTTTACATAAGGCTTACATCTAAAACCAAAATATTACAGAAGGGGCAGAATGCCTTAAAAGTGAAACTCAAAAAAAAATATAACCTTCATATCCTTTCAAAATAATATGGAGCAAGTTAACACAGAAATTACACCGGTTTCACCTGGGACAGGTGAACTCTAAATATCCTCTCGGTGGCTGGATTACTTAGCAATAAGGTAACCGGCGTAAGAAAATCGAGAATGATACAAGGCCCATGAAATCTGGGGGCAAGCTTGCCCGCGGGAACAAAATTTTTGACCATAACCTGGTCACCTACCTTCAAAGTGGTGGGTCTCCGTCCACGATCATACCTTTCCCTAACCTTTTCATGAGACACTTTAAGATTAGCTTTAGCCTTCTTCCAAAGATCTTTAATGTTGTCCGGATCTATTGTCTCGGGCAGAATGTCATTCAGAGACCAGAGGTTAGAGAGCGGCGTGTTGGGAACGAACTTAAACATCAAAGAAGCTGGAGTAAATTTGTGAGATTCATGAACCGCCGAATTCAAAGCAAAAGCTAACCAATGCAGGGACGTGTCCCACCTAGAATGATCTTCATGATGATAGGCAATAAGTGCGGACCTGAGATTGCGGTTAACCCGTTCAGCCAGAGATGGTTGAGGGTAATAAGCAGATGTAGTTACATGAGAGATGGACAAGTCAAAACAGAATTTACGAAACAGATTTGATGTAAAAGCTTTAGCATTATCAGATACAATGTATTGGCACGGACCAAAAGAAGCAAAAATAGAATTTAGGCAAGTAATGGTGGACTGAGCGGTAGCCAGCTTAGTCGGAAATAACCAGGAAAATCTTGTAAAACCATCTACACACACAAAGATGAACTTGTTGGCATTACCCTTTGACTGGGGGAAGGGTCCCACATAATCGATATACAGGCGTTCCATGGGGCGCGACGCTTGATGAGAAGACAAAAGGCCTACTTTAGTGGACATGGTGGGTTTACTGATCAAACAAGATTTACAAGCTTTTACAAGTTCTCGAATTTCACCGTCCATACCTTTCCATATGAACATTTCACGAATCTTTTCACGAGTTTTAAAGATTCCAAGATGCCCCCCCAATGGGGTCTCATGATAGTATTTGAAGATCATAGGTACAAGAACCGCTGGAACAACAACTTTCATCAACTTATCATGCCTCGAAGGGCAACATAGAACACCATTCCTCAGAACATAAGGGACAACATGTTCCCCAGAAGAAAGGGTTTCCATTATAGGAGCCAGCGTCGGATCTTCACGTTGGTATTTCTCAATATCCCTAAAAAGCATGGGAGCACCTGTTAAGATGGCATTAACACCAGATAGTATGGACTCGGAAGGTGATGAACTATCGACCGGTTCGTGGGTCTCGACGTCGTTATGAAACATACGGCTGAGTCCATCAGCAACAACATTTTCGGTACCTCTGATATGTCGTACATCAAATTGGAAGGCAGAAATACGGATGGCCCAACGGGCTATACGACCAGTACGACGCGGCCTACCTAAGACCCAGCTTAAGGCTTGATTATCTGTCTCCAGGTCGAATTTGACATGTTCCAGATAGAGACGGAACTTTTCTAAGGCGAATAAGACTGCCAACCCTTCGAGCTCATAGATGGAATACTTGGCTTCTTGAACCGATAGAGTCCTAGATGCATAGGCGATGGGACGCCTCCCTAGTTCAGTCTCTTGAAGAAGGACTGCAGCTACAGCTGACGACGACGCGTCCGTTTGGACGATGAATTTCTTCGAGAAATCAGGCATAGCAAGTACAGGGGCATTACAGAGAGCTAATTTAAGATCTTCGAAAGCGGCTTGTTGAGAAGGTCCCCACTCGAATTTGATGCCTTTCCTACGAAGAAGGTTTAAGGGCGCCGCTCTATTAGCGAAGTTAGGAATAAACTTCCTGAAGAAATTCACCATACCAATGAATCTAGCGATACCTTTGATGTCCTTAGGAGGTTTAAAATCACGGATGGCCTGTGTTCTAGAATGATCGACTGCTACACCATCAGGTGACACAATATGCCCTAGGAATGACATAGAGGGCTTAGCAAAGGCAACCTTGGACAACTTAACAGTTAACCCAGCCTTACGAAGGCGATTGAGAACTTCTCGCAAATGATCTAGATGTTCTTCAAAGGTTTCGGAAAATACGACGACATCATCCAAGTAGTGATATAAGTACTCAAATTTGATGTCGGAAAAGACCCTATCTAGTAGCCTAGTGAGCACAGCTGCCCCCGTGGGGAGCCCGAAAGGCACGCGGTTGTATTCATATAAATTCCAGTCCGTGGCAAACGCTGTAAGATGTTTAGACTCTTCGGCAAGGGGAATTTGATTATAGGCCTGATTCAAGTCCAAGATGGTGAAGAACTTGGCCTTACGAAACCATGAAAAGCAAGAATGAAGGTCGGGAAGGGGCACAGATTGCAACACCACCTTCCGATTGAGAGCCCTGTAATCAATGACAGGCCTGAAGCCTCCTTGGGGTTTCGGGACTAGAAAAATAGGCGAAGAATACGCTGACTTAGAGGGCCTAATAATACCATCCTTCAACATCTGATCGATGATTTCTTTCAGAGCCTTCATTTTAGGTGGAGATAGCCTATACGGTGGAAAACGGACAGGAATTGAATCCGTGACCTCAATTTTGTATTCAATAAGGTCAGTAACACCAAGAGTATCAGAGAACACCTCGGGAAACGACTGACACAGTTTCCGAATACTATCAGCCTGCTCCTCAGGTAGATGTCTAAGGTCTAACAACATCTCATCCTGGGTAGGCGAAATAGATGAACATGATACAGAATTACACTTTAACAAGGGAATTCTACAATTGGACGCAAATTTGAATATGCACGACCTACCCTGGAGATCGAGCACAAGACCAGTGTGAGAAATGAAGTCCGCTCCCAATATGATGGGGCAAGACAAACGCTTGGCCACAAACAATTTGATCTTCCATGTAAATTTAAAAACCCGAATTTTGACATGTATGGAACCTAGAATTTCTAATGGAGATGAATTAGCCGAAACATATTGAACAGGAGAAGAGACATAGTCAGGGAGTTTACAAACAGATTTCAATTTAGAATACCAATCAGCCGAAATAATGGAACAAACACTGCCTGAATCTAAGAGAGCTGTTATAGGCTCGTTATTTAACTCAATCTTAAGAAAAGGAACAGGTGCGGGGGTATCCGCCGCAATCCTAAGACACTCTTTAGGGCATTCAAAAGATGAATTTGAAGGCTGGTCGTTCTCTGCATTTACAACCTGTTTACTAGGGGCTAAGTCTCGGGAAGATGGATTAGTCGGCTCAGCCGACGCCACTAGTCACTTTTTATTATTGGAATAGCTGGAATTTGCACCAGAAGTTGAGCAGGAGGGGGTGCTATTTGAGTTTGGGCAATTCTTGGCGATATGTGAGAAGGCCCCACACTTAAAACAGCCTTGTGATGACCCTACTCCATTCCTTGTCCCACTTGACTTGATCAGAGGACACTTATTCCGCAGATGGTCAGGCGACCCACAAGCATAACATTTACGGGGATTGACTGGTCGGCGAGGTGGAGGCCGAGTGTTACTAAAGGAAGGCGGGGGTTCTTTCGCCACACGCAAGGAATCGGCATACCTAACTCCTTCCGCAGAGACGGCTAATGCTTCCAGTTCAGAGAAGGTTTGCGGGCACGCCGCGAAACACAAATATGACCTGTAGGGTGGTGAAATCCCTTCAACAATAGCTTGCACGATCTGATCCACAGGGAAGTGGAGAGCAAACACCCTAGTATAAAACTTAATATCTTGGATGAAGTCTGCCAGGTTTTCATCCAAGCGCTGTACCCGATAATAGTATTTCTGAATAAGGGAGGACCTGGCCCTAGCCGGGATGAAGTTAGCTAGCAAATGGGCGTGGAAATCCTCAATAGAAGATTGCTCGGCAATGGCTCTAACTATTTTGTCAGATAGAACACCAATAGCATAAGGATAGATAATTTGCAAAATTTGACATGGGGAAAGAGAAAACACAAGGGCATGATCCTGAAATTCCACTAGAAATCTTAAAAATGAAATTACGTCACTGGTGGTGTTAACGGAAAACTTAGAGATACCTCTAAGCAACATTGCCAATGGATGAGGCAAGCTGCTGAACCCAGGTGACATAGTCGTTAAAGGTTTCAAGGGCAAGGAAGTTAATTCAGAGCGGATGTTACTCAATGACGCACGGCGTTCAGATTCGTTGTTCGATGGGGCAGAGATAGTTTGAGCAGCAACGGTTATCCTATTGACTTCTCCCTGAGGAGGCTCTTCCTCGTTACCTACATTCACCGTGGCGGGTTGATCAGTTTTGGGAGGAGCTTCGCCGGTTAGCAATTGAGTGACCTTATTAGACAATTCAGAAATAGTTTCAAGGAGCGTATTAGCTTGCTTCCTCTGAACGTCATTCACCTTTAGAGACAATAGATCATTAACTCTATTTGCAAAGTGATACAGCCTGCCTTGCACACGCTTAATTTGATTAGGAGATGGATCGTTTTCATCAAAAAAGCTGACTACCGATGCTAGCCCAGTAATATTCTCGACAATCGTGGAAAGAGAGTCGTCAATTTCTTTCTCTCCCAAATTGGGGATGGAAATGGGCAAATCAAGGGACTCTCTAAGCTTGTTAGTGTCTATTGCAACCGTGCCTCCAGATTGAACGTTTCTGATAGTTAACTCATATATCAACTCCTCTTTGCGCAAGTAGTTAAGGAGGAGAACATCGCGAGGGCCGGGCATGATGACAGAACAATTTTGAAAAACTCAAAAAATTCCAGCAACTGAGAAAATTGTTAGAATTCGAATCAAAGCAATGTTTAGCCGTCAAAAGGGGCTAAATTGAGACCCATTCAACCACGCTCTGCTACCACTTGTTACCGTGTTTTTGTGGTAGTTAAGCATGAAAGAAGGTGCTGGGTGGTGAATAGGTCTCAAGCTACTAAAGAGAAATTAAATTTTAAAATTTAACAAGGTTATATTTTCTTTTCAAAATTAGGTAACAACAAATAGAACAGGTACTTAGAAGCCGAAATACAACTTGAAATGTACAATTACAGGGATTAAAGAATTTGGGCTTCGAGCCCTGAAAACACAATTCTTGAGCAACTAGCTCAACTTTACGATATACCAATTTCAACAAAAGGGGCAGAAGACCCCACTCAAACCCTGGAGCCCAAGCTCCAAATTACATAGCAAAGCCTCCTCGAGGCATACAACTCTCAGTTTTAGAAAAGAGCCACTCGCTCTTAAAGTTAAGCCTCTCCCAGGCCACACCAAACTCAACTTTCAAGTTGTCCTCAAAGGACATATACACAGGGGTAAAATACCCAACCTACTGAGGTCTATTAGGTGAGAAAAGATTAATACATAACCTCTAAAATACAACTTGAGAGGAGGCGAACTTGCACTCCTAATACACTTTGCTTTTAAAACCTAATCTGGCTCTGGGCCACTAACGCAAGGGCTAATCCCATACTACAGAGGTGACTTAGAGAAGAACACTTTACATTACATAAACGAAGAAAAGTTTGAGAAAATAAGTTCACCTCAAAACAAATGTGAGTGGGAGCTCGAGAGGGTTAGCACTCTCTATCCCAATATGTAGCTCTACAAGAAAAAGAAGAAAAGAGTAGTTACATTTTAGGAAAAGGTTACATGATGGAAAACGCTTCGAACCCGCCGCGAGAGTAAAACTGCCGACCTAGCAAGAAAAGAAGATATTAATAGGCCATTACCTGGTAGTAGATCGCTGCCGAGGAAAGAGGCGCTTCCCGCCTCCTGCTATGTACTTAATACACTGAAAGATGGAACAGAAGTGGCCCGGAGACCCCAAAATCAGCAGTTTATATCCCCTCGCGGAAGATTCTAGGCGTTAGGGGAAATAAAACACCCTCCCACAAAATCTTTATTGGTTCGGGAAAAGAAACCCCTACATAGAGGAAAAAGAAACACATTATTGGTGGAAAATTAATTAAAGAAATTCGGGATTGGCTAGATCCAAACTAAGGGGAAAAAGAGGGGTATACAGCCAACTTAAACAATAACAGAAAGAAATTTAACAAGAAACAAACTTTTGAAATAAAAATTTCTCCAACAAAATAGTTCTTTGATTTCGCACTAGGTTGCACTATTGTAATTCTTCAGTAGTGTCCTCTAGAAGAGAAAGTTCACACTTCTTACTTCAAGCGAAACAAAAACACATCAAAAGTGACACAGTTCAAAAACTCAAAATTTTCCACGTGGTGACATCTTCTGAGAAAGTAGAGAATTAATAGAATAGATAAAGTTCAACCTTCCTCCAGAAGAGGAGTTTCAACTGGCGCAACTTTTAAATAAACAGAGTAGAGGTGTACCGCCCGGTACAATTATTATTAAACTTTGGAGTGAAGAGATTAATCTACTGTCGCTATCAGATCATCAGTTTGACAATTTGGGCACATGGAGTGTTTTACTACGAGATCCCAGACCAGGTTCCTTTCTTTTATCTCTCCCATATGATATTTCTGGGACAACGTCTATTTCCTTGTGACTTCTAAGATAACTTCACACCTTTCATGGCCTTAATTTTTATTTGACCGATAACATCACTCTTTGAGGGTCGTGTCTCTTCCTCTTTCTCTTCTGGTAAGTGTTGTGAGGGTTTGATAGTAATCTTGTTTCGTCCATTTGAACAGCACCTCCTGTCTCCCTTGAATCCTTTGTTCTTTTATTGCAGAAGTTCTGAAGCTTTTTATTTCTTGGAGACTTTTGCAGGAGGTAATTTATGTTTCACTAGCTGTAGTACCCGGTGTTGCCCGGTTGGTTTTAGAATATTTACTTTTAAGGTTAATATTACCAGTTAGTTATGTGTGAAGTGAATTTTTATAGAATTTATTTTTGGAATATTGATTTTTACCATCCATTATGCAGTTTTAGAGTTATTTAGATGTGGTTGATTTTAAGTTTCAGGGGCCGATGACCTCGATGTTAGGCTCCTTTAAACAATAAGCATCATCATCATTAAGTTTCAGATAATTTAATTTTCGAGTAAAACTTTGTCCTTGTGGAAGCTCGAATTGACTGGGAAGTAATTGGTCCTTTCAAAAAAAAAAAAAAAAAAAAAAAAGTGAAAACTACATGCATTTATCCGTCGCACTATAGATATGATCTGCACGATTTCAACGGTCATTGAGATTGTCACCAATAAGCCTTGCGACCACAAAATCAGTGGATTCAACGCTAATCTCAGTCATTATAGACTATTTACTATTAAACCCCTTTCAGCCTCCCATCTCAATGGAGACTGAACGGTATTCAGAATGTCACAGTTCGTCCCAGGGACGCATAAACAATGGATTCGACATTAACGTCGGTTACTTTCCATTATTTTTCAATGTCATCCCCTCCCATTAACCTCCCCACCGGGGGTTAGTAGGTTTCATCTCCATAGTATACCTCACTCCTCATTTCCCTAGTACGCCTCTTCAGTGATGTCGAGGTCATGTATGGCAGCTGAAGGCGGAGCTGTTGAGGATCCAACCAGCCTTAGGGCTGAAGATTGAATATACATACAAGTCGTATGTGTACCAAGTATCGTTAAGAGCTATTCTGGAACATACATACATCCATATATCTCTGTTATATTTACATCCATTTTCACCCCTTTCTCAACCTCCACACTGATTGCGGTGAAGTATGACTCAACCATCCAGAGTGTTACAGTTCAACTCAGCGACCTCGTAAACGGCGGTATTCGACATTAATGTCAGTGATTTTCGTTTATTTTTATATTTCATCACCTCCGCTAGGAGTGCTAGGTGTGTTTTACCCAATAATTTGTTTTTACAGGTAGTACCGCAAGTCATATGTGTACCAATTTTGTATGAGGGCTATGTTAGAGGAAACACACATAAGCTTACACGAGTAATTTCGGTCATTTTGAACAATTTTTCTCACCCCTTCATATCTCCATGCCGATGGGGACTGGACATGGACTTCAACGACGTCCGGGGGGTCACTATTCTTCTCAGCGACCACGAAAACTATGAATTCTACACTATTTTCGATTATTTGTACATCTCAGCCCCTCCCACCCCATCCCTAGGTGTGCTATGATTACCATACCTCCTCGCAGTATAACTCCTGATAGTAAGTCATACGTGTAGGTACCAAGTTTGATTCAATTCGCCCCAGTAGTCCTGAAAACTGTGGATGCGACACGATTCTTGGTCGTTTTTATTTATATTTGCATTTCATACCTTCCTCTAAAGTTTCTAGGGGTGTCTCGTTCCCACCGCATTTTTCATACATAGTATGTAATATTCACACCAAATTTAGTAGATAGTTATGCTGGAAAATACACATACATCCATAATCTCGGTCATTTTGGTCTTTTTATTTTTTCACCCTTTCTCACCCCCCTATGCAAGAGGGGGGAGGAACTTGGACTTTTAAAAAATCCGGAGTATCATGTGAATTCGACACTATTTCCGAATTTTATATCTCATGCTCACCCTTCCCTAAGTGTTCTAGTGGTGGCGTATCCCCAAACGGTTGGTATCCTGATAGTAAGTCATATGTGTACCAAGTTCGGCAGAAATCGCTACAATAGTCCTGACAACTATGGTTCCAGAGTAATATCGGTCGCTTTCAGTTATATGTATAGTTCACCTCCTCCCTTGGGGGTTCTAGGGGTGTCTTACCCCCAAAAGTTTTCTTCACAAATTGTAAGTAATATTTTTACCAAATTTAGTTGTCAGCTATGCAGGAAAATACATACATCCATAATCTCGGTCATTTTGGTCATTCTGTCTTTTCACCTTTTCTCACACCTATGTCGAAGGGCACTGAACTTGGACTTTAAAAAATCCGGAGTGTCACTGTTCATCTCAGTGACCCCTAAAACTTTGGATTCGACAATATTTTCGTTTCTTTTATATCTCAATCCCTCCTAAACCCCCATCCAACAAAGGGGGCTGAACTTGGACTGAAAACAATCTGGAGCGTCTCTATTCATCTCAGCGACCCCCAAAACTATGGATTCAACACTATTTTCGATTATTTTGATATCCCCGTCAACCCCCACCAATAAGGGGTAAACCATCTGGAGTGTGACTATTCATCTCAGCGACCACGAGAACTATGGATTTGACACTACTTTCGGTTATTTTTATATCTCACTCGCCCCTCGACCCCCACCCCCCCACCACAAAAAAGGCAGAACTTGGACTTAAAAAATTCCGGAGTTTCACTATTTACTCCGGCGACCCCGAAAATTATGGATTGGACACCATTTTCGATTATTTTTATAACTCAGCCCTCTCGCCCCCACCTTTAAGGGTCCTTGTGGTATCTCTCCCCCACGAGGTTCGTCTCTTCATAGTAAGTCGTAAGTGTACCAAGTTTGGTTGAAATCGCTCCTGTGGTTTAGGAGGAGATGTAATACATACATACCCACATACAGTGACATTTAGATATATAGACCTATATATAGATTACAAAGACTCGCCTTTGCTCGTTGGGAACCACCAGTTGCTCTTCGTTAGGAATAGGTGATTACTCGTGTTACTTCACTGTTGATATTCTATATTTTTTTTTACAGTTTCTTAAATATTTTGCACATAATACACACCTACATTCTTCAAACTGCCAGACCTATCACATTTGGTCCTATGACATGAAAATACATGGCATGTTGGATTGCTGTTTCGAAATAACAGGCATAAGAATGAACCACCTATCAAGAAAGGTACTTTATAAAACATGGCGGTGTGTTCCCATCCTCCTACAGCATTTATTACCGGACTATCATGATATAGCATAAGATGCTGCCGCCTAGTGAGAATCTATCCATCAGGTCGATCCAGTCTTGGTGCGGATTTACATTTATTAAAATTACATAAAAATATTCATCATAGAAGAACTATCCATCGGATTTCGTTTAAAACATATTAAAAACCCTCCCAGGAATAATAAGAACAAATTGTGAAACTTTAAGCGAAATCGGTCCAGTAGTTTTCGAGTCTATTAGTCTCAAATATACCAACATCAAATTTTAAATATATAGATAGATTGCAATTATTCTTTCTCTAACCCTGTGGCTGCTGAAAACGACAAAGAATACCTACCAAGTTCTTCCGACAGTGCTCTCAGAAATAAATAAATAAATAAATAAATAAATAAATAAATAAATAAATAAATAAATAAATAAATAAATAAATAAATAAATAAATAAATAAATAAATAAATACAGTTATTCCACGCGCGGCGTGATGGTCGCTTCACGTCATAGTTCCAAGGTCGTGAATCCAACTTGGTTGTTCTTGCCTTACACTGAAGCGTGTCATTATTTCGACCAGGAGTTCTGAAAAGTTCCCAACGCTCCCAGTATGTGACCTATAACGTGGATGTTTTCCAACTTGCCCAATCGGGCTGAGTCGCTCAGGCAGTGAAGTGCTGGCCTTCTGACCCGAACTTGTCAGGTTTGATCCTAGCTAGGTCCGGTGGTACTTGATGATGCTCACACACATCAGTCTAGTGTCGGTAGATTTACTTACAAGCTGACAATAATCCTGGACGCCAGACTTTCCTAAAACTATAATATTGTAGTTAGTTAAATGTAAGACCAATAACACTATTATTAACTTGTTTTCGTAATATGGGCCTCTCATCTCAGTTAATATCACTACATGACCGAGCGAGTTGGCCATGCGATTAGGGGCGCGCAGCTGTGAGCTAGTATTCGGGAATTAGTGGGTTAGAACCCCATTGTCTGCAGCCGTGAAGATAGTTCTCCAAGTTTCCCCATTTTTACACCAGGCAAATGCTGGGGTTGTACTTTAATTAAGGCCACGGCTGCTTCTTTCCCACTCCTAGGCCTTTCCTATCCCATCGTCACCTTAAGAACTATCTGTGTCGGTGTGACGTAAAGCCAATTGTAAAAAAGAAATTAATATCATTATTAAAACAGATACCATAGTTTCAAGTTTACGTGGTTTTAAGGTTACGTGGTGTACATATTAGTACTACTATTTTTACAAACTCAAGATTTAAATATCTCAACATTAGACCTATAAAATAAAATTAGATTTAACACTTCCAACCCTCACGTAACTCTTGGCCAGAGAGAGGGCGTAACTCTCTCGGTGGCCCGCTCCACTCCTTCAGTGTTTTGCTTGCTTGCTGAACAATATAATTGTATTCAAACTAAACAATATTTAAGTAACATATTCCTCTCTAAAGAAAATCAAATATTTAAATGCCAAAATCCAGTTACTTTTTGAAAACATCGTTTATTAAAACGCATTAGAAATGCCAAATCGAAGTTCTTCTGAAATATTTAATCTTGAACAATACTTTGGCATTATTGCTGCCTGTCTAGCTTAAGTAAGCCGTTGCGAAAGGAATCAAGATCTTCAGTGCTCTCTGGATCAAATGAGTGAATTTCTTGGTAATACAGTGCTCATCCAGAACTCAGACAAAGATAATTCCTTAAATTTAGCTTTTAATGAAGGATCACAAGTGAGACTCACGAGTTGTTCTTTATCATTTACATATAAAGATGACGGACTGGAACATTTTCAAATGGATTCAGGGGCGGATGTCTAGATGTTATTTCTCTTGAAACAACAATCATCGTCACATTATTATAATCATCATCATGCTCATCGTCAATTCAATTTTTAATCGAATTAAATTCGTCAAAATCATCCGGGAGTTTTTCTTCAACCAACCAACCAACCAACCAACCAACCAACCAACCAACCAACCAACCAACCAACCAACCAACCAACCAACCAACCAACCAACCAACCAACCAACCAACCAACCAACCAACCAACCAACCAACCAACCAACCAACCAACCAACCAACCAACCAACCAACCAACCAACCAACCAACCAACCAACCAACCAACCAACCAACCAACCAACCAACCAACCAACCAACCAACCAACCAACCAACCAACCAACCAACCAACCAACCAACCAACCAACCAACCAACCAACCAACCAACATTGGCATACGAATATAAGCAATTATTCAAGGATGAAATGATTTCGAACAGTATCAAAACAGCTCACAGGTTTCTAGCTGATGGTATAAGAGGTGATGTTGTAGTTTGGACATTGGATGGGAGTAGAATGGAGATTGTAGCTTTCTGCAGACCTTTTTCACACTCCACCGCCCACTTGGTGGTTGTGTTCCACTTAGCTTCAGCTTGCATTCGGGTGATAATGGATTCGAACCTTATTGTCGGCAGCCCTGAAGATGATTTTCTGAGTTTCCCCATTTTTACACCAGACTACCTTAATTAAGGCCACGGTCGATTTCTTCCCAGTCCTAGCCCTTTCCTACCCCATCTTCGCCATAAGACGTATCTGTGTCCGTGCGACGTCAAGCAAATTGTAAGAAAAAGTTGTGCTCCATTCTGAGATACACCGTTTTGTTATAATATAGCCAATAATTCGAAATTTCCTAATGCCATTACAGTACTGATTATAGATGTTTTAGACTTCCACAATGCTGGTATGTCAATTACGATTTTTAAGGAGATTTTGCCTTGAATTTGCTCTCCACAGAAGAGGACGAGATAATGAGTAATTTTCATATAAATATGTGGTATAATATTTTTAAATATTATATTATGTTTAATGACCGTTCAAATTTAAGAGATATTAGGCATTCAGTTTCTGGAATTTATGAGTTTAAGGTGGCGTGCGCACTGTTCTGACACACAAAGTTAAAGAGTTAATGAGCCCAAATGGCCATGCTACGGCGTTTATGAGCTAAATACCTACTTTGTTAGTGATACTGTTATAATTTAGTGGTTAATGTTATTGCGATCGTGAACATTTTATGTATTTGAATACTTTTGATAACTTGTTTTCTGTAGCAATTGCCTGATTTGAATCGTGTATTTGTGCTAATGTGACTGGTTTGGGAAAGAAGTGGCCATGGACCATTGAGATTTATCATCTTCGTACGAATGAAGAGGGAAAATATGGGAATACAATTTCAGGAAAAATGGAAACTAGTAGGCTTTCCGACTCGTGGTCACGCAGACTCTAGGTTGTACACTATCACAGTATGAGATCTCCAGTAATGGCTTTCTCACTCAAATAAAATGATCGTAATTTTGGTGTAAACATGTTTAATACAACGTTTAATGACTTTCGTAAACATTCTCTGCTACTTAGCATTCTTACGTTGCTACCACAGACGTGTGTTAGAAAATTATCTCTGGCAGAAGGGTAGATATAATATAGCACATTGTATTTTATTAGAGAATTTATTGTATATTTTGTGAATTATAACGCTGCCGTTTAGTAGTTAGGTACTAAGTTATTTCATAGAGGTGATAAGTGAAATACATAGACTAGTCCAGATGGCAGCAAACAGAAGAAGGAACTTACATGGGAAGCAATATGATAACAGTTAATAATTGCCACAGTAATGGTTGTAAACTGTAACTAGTCGCACACAGATTAAAAACTGTGCAAACATATTTTAACACATCGTGCGTGGTCTAAATTACCTGCAATGCAGGCGGTGTTAGGCACACACAGATATACGTCTGCTGCCTGAATTACTCGCGACAGCGCAAACCTTGAGGGCTTCTGACGATCATTTCGAGCACGATATCAATTTCGTCCCAGCTAGAATTCTGGAAACCTGTCCAGTTTGTTTTCCACAGTTACAACTCAGCACAGAATTAAAATTCGTAACAATGTATTAGGTTTCGTTACACTAATGCAGTTTGTAACAGTAACGATTCGTCTCACAATAAAATTTTTTTCAGTTGTAGCAACTTTACCATCATCAATATTTCGCCATATACCACTGAGTATCTCCACACACTAGGCCATAATGCAACAGGAAAATAATAGTAAAGTAACACAATTTAATTATTAATTAATTCAATTTTGTGTTCCTAAATTTAAAGGTTTTGGATGTTTCTCGACTAATGAATGACGAATTATAATAATTATAAAATATCAAAGCCATTCCTTAGTAACAATGCTGATGTAGTACTTTTATTATTATTATTAATCATACGCAGTCGTAAAACACACTAATTTAAATTTAAATATAGGAACAAAACATTGAAAATATTAACCGTCAACGAGGACAATATGTTCAATCACGAATGCTTAAAGCGTAACTTAACACCTAATTTTGTTTATCTGAAAAGCAACAACACATAAGTATCCTGTCAACGCGCCGTCAAAATAGCATGGACAGCATGGCTAAAAAGTGAAATCAAGAGCCTACATGTAAAGAAGAATCAGTTAAATGAAGAAGCGTTTCACCTTCAGCTTCAACTTATGAACACATACAATAAACTTGAATGGACATGTCTTACATCACACATTCACGAATACATCAGAATTAGACTTGAGAAAAAACGAAAACCAATTCAAAACAAATTAAGTAAACTTAAGAATAAATACATATGCAATAGTTGAACACAAATTTTGTTAGCCGTTTGTCAAGATTACGGACACATTTATAACCAAAAATGAAACCAACCTATTAAAACTAGGTCACAAACACAATCTTAAACAAAACCTTAATAATGCCACATTTAAACAACTAATAATAGAGACTGAACCACCTATCCAAAAAGTCCCTGGCAATAAAAAGGGAAACTGTAAGATGCTTAGTAGCAAATGAAATTGAAAACCTCATAAATAAACCAATCAAAGGAAAAAATAAAATAGTTCACACCAAAAACTAATAACTACAGTAATCTAAAATAAAAAATAATAACTTGATTGTAACTAAAGCAGACAAGGGCAACGTCACAGTTATCATAAATAAAGACGAATACATCCAAAAAAGCAATTGATTTCATAGAAACAAGCAACATAAAGGAAATAAAGAAGGATCCCACCAAGAATTTAAACACAAAAATAAAAGAAAACCTGAAGGACGCACAATTCATAATAAAAGAAAAAGACAAACAAAAATTAGTCCCGTTCAACCCAAGATGCCCAAATGTAAAGTCTCTCTCAAAAGTCCTCAAAGAGAATTTCCCTGCTAAACTCATAATAAATTATAGAAACAGTCCCACATTTCAACTGTCTACATTTTTATTTAAACACCTACAAAAACACACCAAATCAGAAAGCAGTAATTCAATATCAAACTCTTGATGCCATTTCCAAAATACAATCAACAGAAATAAACGAGGGAACTATAATGGTATCATATGATGTGACCAACATGTATTCCAACATTCCTATTAAAAGAGACCATAGACTTAATAGAAGAAAACTTAAAGAACCAAGACAGACTAAGTCACATAGAAATTGATAAAACAATAAATTTATTAAGTCTAATATTAGACAATAATTACTTCACTTTCAATGGGAAGTACTACCAGCAAAACACAGTTTTACAAATGGGGGGAGGGTGGCGCTATCAAGTATCTTTGCCAATATTTATTTATAGTATGCGCACTTTTTAGTGATAGATTTTTGTACTCGTTGGAGAAGTAAGAAGGGTTCCGTTAATACTGCCAACTGAATGGAAATGAAATCTGAATTGAATCGATAATATGATCGATCGATATGAATTTTATAAACCTTTATTATTTTAAGCAAACAACTGTGTCACACACACAATATATAATACTATATGACATTTCCCGTTGCATAATGTGTTCCTAGCATGAATTCTATAGTTTGGCTTTGCTGTGTAAACAACAACAGTACGAGTACTTAAAGTGTACGCCAGATGTCGCACAGTGATGATAAGCGATTCTTAATTTGTGTTTCAAAGGTTGCCAATACGAATCTCGAAGATAACCGAAGTCGACCACTTCAGCACTAGGGTGTAAATCTATCACTAAAAAGTGCACAAATAGTAGATAACTTTGATAAAACCGTCTTGGACATACATCAGAAAGAAATAAAATTATGGATCCGTTATGTTGACGACACGGTAGTGTTTTTTAATGGAGACCTCATTACTCCCGAAATACTTCTGGGCTGTATAAATTTGCTTGATAGCAACATCAAATTCACTATGGAAAAAGAAAAAGATAAAAAGATAAATTTCTTGGACCTCACATAAACAAAAACCAACAATAGGATAGATTTTGATATTTTTAGGAAACCCACGCAGTCCATCACCACCATCAACAAAAATTCCAACCACCCAGGAACTCACAAACAAGCAGCTTACAACAGCTATATAAATAGATTATTAAAAATTACCATGAGTAATGAAACCAAACTGAAAGAAATTAGAATAATAAAACAAATTGCTAAAGCAAATGGCTACAACCCAGAAATGATAGACAAAATTATACTAAAACGGAGAAAAAATAAAAACCATGAGAAAAGAAAGGAAATCTCTGAACGTAGTCAATTTGCAATTTGAAATGAAACATTCGCAAGCAACATTTTGTTTACAATCCTGAGTTGACGTAACAAGTGCTTCCACCGTAACCCTGAGGTGACGTAACATCATGTGCTTGCAGCGCGTTCCATACTTAAAGCTGAACGTTTGTTTTTTTTTTTGCTAGGGGCTTTACGTCGCACCGACACAGATAGGTCTTATGGCGACGATGGGATAGGAAAGACCTAGGAGTTGGAAGGAAGCGGCCGTGGCCTTAATTAAGGTACAGCCCCAGCATTTACCTGGTGTGAAAATGGGAAACCACGGAAAACCATCTTCAGGTCTGCCGATAGTGGGATTCGAACCTACTATCTCCCGGATGCAAGCTCACAGCCGCGCGACTCAACGCGCACGGCCAACTCGCCCGGTGAACGTTTGTTTAGTACTCGAGCGTGAGTACAAGGAAAAGCCAGCTCTTCCTATGGTTGACGCACGCGCGCTAACAGGTATTACTTGAAAACAATGTTCTCTCACCCAACTCGATCTCGAGTATTATTATTATTATACGATCACGATTATTATTATTATTACTTCTTGTATGTATAACTGTGAAGTGTTACATACAATTTAGTACTAGTAATACTATTATTTACGTAGTCAAGTGCTCGTATTATGTGTGAGGTTATGTCATGGGACATATGTTGTACATAGACATTGATATCAGTTCCGTTAATGTAAATACCTGTAAATAAATTTTATGTAATTTATTCTTACTTGTATGTATAAATTGTAATCCGTTATTGTGAAACACACTGTAACTTTCACAATGGTATATACACTAGAATAATCGAGAATATTCTGTGCACTATTTCTATGTATTGGACATTCTGGAATATTCAAGAATGTAGTTTCTTTTGTAACGTATCTTTCTGGAAATCTGGCCAGATATATATAAAGAGACGATCTTGACGGCGAAGTGAGTTACTGTTGAGTTACTGAAGTTGTGGTTTGGAAGTTATTGGAAGAGAGTGGCTGACATGCCGAGTTAAGGCAGTCTCCATGTTGAATTGATCAGTAGTCATCTGTTTTCAACTGTGATTCAAAGTGTAACCTCTGTGGTATTCGGTGTCGGTTGTCAACTGTTTTAATAACGGCGGCTTGTTGATATTCTTGAAGAGAAGTGTTTTTGTCTTGTGATACGGTGACTAAGGTTATGTTTGTTTCCTCTCATGGATTTCAGCAGGATATCACAGTTTTCTAAGTGTATTGATGATGTGGCTTGGCTCTACTAACTGCTGTATCCTGTGGAATAGGCAAAATCCGTTCCCACGTTCAATTGGGAGCGAGGTCTTTGTGCACCCTCATAGGAATATCCTGGATAGACTCGTGAACGGTAGTATTGACTATCCTTTTCCTAATGGGGAGAACCTCGGCCCATTTCCAATGTTGCGCACCACAATACAGTACAGCCTGCAATATCTAGCAATCTCACGCATAATGCGTTCAGCTGGCTTGGTTTCCGGATGTCTAATAGAGCTCATTATGTACCTAATTATGAGCTCTTCTAGTGATGTTTGAAACTCTCCGAAAGTAAACTGTGTTCCGTGGTCAGTTAACAGGAGCTCTGGTTTGCCCATATCAGGAATGATGTTTCGACGAATTTTCCTAAGGATGTTCCCAGCGTTCACCTTCTGGATGGCTAGCAACATTGTGTACTAGGAGAACACATCGACAGTGAAAACGATGTGCCGGTTGCCCCGTAATGCCTTGGGTAGGGGCCCAAATAGGTTCATTGCGAAGATCTCGCCTGGTTTCTCTGGAATCAGAGGTCTTGGATATTCTCTAAGTAGCCTGTTATTGTGCTTGACCTCTGGCAAATGTCGCAAGTCTTGATAATATTGCGTACGTCACGTCCTGGGTACTCCCAAGTAATTCGTTCCCTGATCATGTTCGTGACCTTGTCCATCCCAGCATATTCGTAGATCGAGTGAGAGTGCCACACAGTAGCTTTCCTTATTCTAGGTGGAGCATAAATTATATGTTTGGTTCTGGTATACTGTATCTAAATACTTATGAAGTAAACCATCATGATAACAAATTTTTTAGCTATCCGCGATATACGAGGATACTCGTCGTCATATAAAGGAATGGAGCCTTTGAAGTAGCGAATGAGTTCATGATTTAAATGAAATCTTCTCTGTGCTTGAAGTAGATACTTTATCTTCCGTAAGAATTCCTCTGTCATGACTTCTATTGGATGGATCGTGATTTCATCTAAAGGATTGTGACTTATTGCGTCCGCAAGAAGAATTTTCCTTTCGGGCCTGTGAACCACAGTGATGTTGAATTGCTGTATAAACAGCGCCGATCGGGTTATCATTTCACTAGTGATGTCGGATTTTAGGATGAAAGTAAGCGCCTGGTGATCCGTGTAAATGGTCACGGGATGCCCAAATATAATTTTCTTCCAATAGAGGTGAGAATGGACGATAGCAACAGCTTCTAGTTCCGTAGTTGTGTATGATTCTTCCTGAGACCTCAGCTTACGGCTCATGAAAGATAGAAAGATGCGAATCTCTGGTTCTTCGGGATTTGTTTGAAACAAAGCAGCACCGTTCCCTATACGGCTAGCTTCGCATTCAATACCAGATGGTAGTTCAAAGTTGGGATAGGCTAGCTGAACATTGTCTCTTAACATCTGCATCGTAGCTATAAATGCCTTCTCGCAGTCCACAGGTTATTTCCATCTATTATTCTTTCTCAACAACTGCTGCAGAGGTGCCACCATCTCTGTGAAATTGGGGCAGGCTTGAGCAAAGAACTGGCAAAAGTCCTAAAATTTTCCTGATGTGTTTCATCTTGATGGGTTTTGGAAACTACTAATGCACTGAATTTTTGCCGGATTAGGCTTAATTCCTTCCCCACTGATAAGATGGCCTAGAAACCAAACTTCAGTCTCAAAAACTGACTTTTCCTTGCATTAATTTTGAAGTTTTTTAGCACGCAGTTCCTCAAGTACTTTGTGGACATCTTCTACATGTTGTTCCATGGACTCAGACGCGACGAGAATGTCATCTACATAAATCGTGGTGATGGGTTTGACTTCATCAGACGGTTGTTCTTCTAAGGCTCTAATAAGAACTGCACTAGAGTTCTTAATTCCAAAGGGAAAACTTGTAAATGCATAGTGACATTGTCGAAAATGAATCCTGTATACTTTTGACCGGCTTTAATTAACAAGATGTGGAAATAGGATGAAGCCATATCAATCGCAGAAAAAAATTCATGTTGTGAAATTTTCTTATCACATCCCGGAGCAAAGGAGGATGATCATACTTTAAAATGAGTCTCTCATGTAAAACCCTAGCATCAAGGCATACTTGTAGGCTACCGTTAGGCTTCCTTACGATATCCAAGGGATTGGTGTAAGCTGTGACGCATTTCGAAATAATACCGTCGCTCTCCATTTGTTTGATTTACACTGGAGCCTCTTCTAGGTATTTTTCAGGTATCGGGTAAGGCCGTTTCTTGTAAGGCGAAGTGTCTGTCACATTTAGATGGTGCTCAAAATGATTAATGACACCAGGTTTTTCATCGAAAACATCTGGGAATCTTCTGAAGACCTCTTGGGTTACCTCTGCCGCTTCTTTATCAAATTTTGGGCTTTCAGCTACACTGGAATGTATGGTGAAGTTGTAGTGACCCTCATCAAATTCATCATCGGTGATGGACGCTTCGTGGTCCTCAATGGGTTCCACTTCCTCGGATTCTCCCTCTTCGTGCATACTTTCTTCGAAAGGTGGAGTCTCACTCATCTTGTCTTCGACAATCTTCACTGGGATATCGAATTCCTGATACTTCACATTATCATTGTTAACCAGTTGTAGCCCTACAGACTTGATATTATAAAACTGAATTGCCCTGGCAGGATAATCAAAGATTCTTCCATGTTGTATGAGGAAATCAGATCATAGAATTATGTTGTTCATTTGGTTCAATATTAAGGACGTATGTTGAAATCAAGTGTATCGAACGACCATTATTTCATATCTTGGACTGTGTTAATCTTCTTTTTCATTATAAACTGTAATGCTCTATTTTAGTTACGTCGACAAGTGCATTGAACGACTATCATTTTATTTTACGTTGAACTTTGTTTATCTCTTTCTTTCATGGTGAACTGTGGAACTTGTAGATTCTACGAACTGTGTTTAGTGTTGACTCATATCCATGTTGATAGCTGTAGATTCCATCTGCTGGCTACAAATGCTACTGTAAAACTCCATAGTCCTGGGCACAGGAAATCTTCAGTATGTATGGCACAGATACACACACAGTTAATATCCGCCCCGTTCGTCTGCGTCCGCACTAACAGACCACTTTTCTGACCCAAAGTCCCGAAATCAAATATATGAATACAGGGTATATTTAATAGTATCCATACAGCTTATTGAAAGCACGACTCAGAATTAACCCCTGTATCACTGTTCATTATAGTGATGCCTATACTATTACCCGTCTCCCTTCTTTGTCTTGGGCGACGGAGGTAATAATAATAATAATTCTATTAGTTCAAACACATTGTTCAAATATCGCCAAAATAATCCGTCCGCACACTCAATTATATTCCCGTTATTGGTTGTATTCGTAAATCACTTGCGTTAGGTCCTTTCTCCTATTTATCCATTTTAGGAGGTTCACCCATAAAGTTAAACTGACACTCGGGACTTCACACGTCTGTCCCGTACGAGATAAAAGCAAAGAATGAGGCTGTTGAATAACTGGCTTCTTGTTTCTTTCCCAAGCACGGGTCTTCCATCCATATGATGTCGGCTACCGACGTAAACCAGATGGCACACGGAAATTACCATTCGATATAAGTAGTCTCCTCTTCTTTCTGCAGACCATTGACCGTAGTATACGATGTTACAGACTCTTATAAAAATCAACTGATAATAATTCCCTCTTATACATACCTGGTAGATGCCTTATTCATAAATCTTTTAATTTCCACGATGTCAAGGTTGGCTAATCTGTTAAAAAGATGGTGTCGGGCTTACGATTCGAAGAAAGTTACCCTCTCTCCTGCTGCAGATGTCTGGCGGTAGATATTGGCACAGTCCTCTTGTCCTTATGGGATTCCTTCGCTATCCGCTTTTGGTGAGCTTGAGACACACCTTGATTTGACACTTGGTATTCCCGCAAACTCGTTCCTAAGGTGGGTGAAATGTACCAGGTGTATGCATATGTTTTTTCCGGTATTTGTGATAAAGAAAACACGTAGTTTTCAAGGGAAATTCATTTTTGTTTATTCAAAATATTGGCTATCGGATTCTACACACTTCGCCCATCTTTCAGGTAAGTTATGAATACCATGCCAGAAAAACTGCTTGTCTTTTGCGGCAAACCATTCGTCGAGCCATTTTACAACGTGCTCGAAATTGCTGAAGTGCTGCTCTGCGAGCGCGTGCCCCATTGATGAGAAGAGTTGAAAGTCAGATTGCGCCAGGTCGGAGAAGTACGGCGGGTGCAGAAGGATGTCCCATCCAAGCGATTTCAAGGTACCTTTCACTGGTTTTGTGTGTGAGATGGCGCATTGTCGTGTAACAAACTCACTTTGCCATGTCTTCTGGTCCATTCCGATCGTCTTTCTATCAATGCACGACTTAGATGAATCATTTGTTGGCGATACCGTTGTGCGTTAACGGTTTCGCCGGGCTTCAATAGTCTTCGTACTTTTGTGGCCACTAGAGCGCGCACTGTCTCTCACATTGAAATCACCACTTTTAAATGGTCGAAACCATGTCTCACATATTCTAATCAATGGAGCGCGTTCACCATATGTTTCTAGCAGTAAACGATGACTTTCCACAGTATTTTTCTTTTGATTAAATAAGAAAAGCAATGCGTGCCGCAAATGATATTTTAGGCACAAACATTGACACGATCACTGAACGATATAATACAGTCGCTAGGTGTTTGACGGACTCAACTTGTGTGTGTTGGTAGGTTAATGTCAGTCGAACAAACTGACGTATGTGTCACATTCATACGCTGCATACTGCCCGCTGGCGCCATCTCTTAGTGAAACCGGAAAAGAGTATGCATATAGCTGGTATACCCACTTCGAATCCTTATAGTTCTCGGTTCATGTCCCCTGTCGGGCACAGTACTTATAACTGCTTCTTATGCATTGCTTATACACCCCACATTAATCTGCAGTGAAGCGATGCACCTAGGAAATGTTTCATACACAATACGCATGCATATTGCCTGAAGCACGGTGCAGTGGGTGGTATAAGCTGAGGAGCAAATGACGTTTCTACCTACCTCACAATCATATCACTCTACCACAAATTCCTCCTTAGTACAAATCCATTCGCTACATTAATTGAAAGATGCATATTTTACGAACTGTAGACATTCATCCCTACCTTCCGTAAGTTTAATTGTACTTATCTTCCAATCAGCCTGTATAATTGTTTTCTAATGTATTTTTTACACCAACCTAGACTCGTAGAATCTTTCACGATACACGGTTGAAAGTACGTAAGCGTATAAAAGGTAAACTTAAAAATACTTTTTATTTCATTTCGTTGGTGTTAAGAATGAAGTGACTGAACATTATTGATGCCTTTGTTTTGAATTCGAAGTATGTTGTTTATTTTGTTCATCTGTGTGAGGACAGAATCCATTTATTTACTGTGAATCCGCTAGTGCAAGACACATTGAAAGCGTGGTTCGATGCTGTGTGCAGGGAAAGCAGGACACGATGATGCAAGCAGCTAAGGAGGCCTGTTTTATACATTGGAATGTTTGCAGATTCATAATAAAAACTTGGTAGTATACATACATGGATAACGCTTCCTATTACTACATGGATATAGCTCACCAAATCATAGGGTACACACTGTGGATCTGAATACGAATGCCCAAGCGTGATATAATTCAATAAGATGATCAGAAAATGATCAAGTTGTACAGTCCCTGACAAAAAACTGAAGCATGCATAAGGGGAGGAGGAAATGATATGAAACCGTTTGTGTTGGGAGGGTATGTGCTGTTATTTCAATGATTACAAAATCGAGTCAAATTTACAAAGAACTTCGTGGTATGAGCCCACTTATCAGTATGACGTTGCACCTCTTCTAGCCTGTATGATTGCACTCATTCGGTTGGGAAAGCTGTTGTATGCTCTCCTGCGGATACTGATGCTGGGACGGTGTTGACGTCCGAGACACTCCCTCACGCCATGTTCTATCGGGGACTGGTCTGGGGATCTTCCTGACCACGAGAGTACCTCAACACCACGCAGACTCTTCGTAGAGACACGGACCGTGTGTGGACGACATTGTCCTATTGAACAACTATACCGCGATACTGTTGCATGATAGGTATTATTTGAGGACACAGGATGTCTGTGACGTACCGCTGTGCCTTCAGAGTTCCCTCAATCCCTACCAGTCGTGACCTGAAGTCATGCCCCATGGCTCTCCACACCATGACGCCAGGAGTAACACCGCTGTGCCTCTTCAAAGCACTGGAAGAGTGGGTGCTCTCCCCAGGTCACTGCCATACTAGCAGACGATGGTTATCCGGGGTAGTGCCGAACCACGACTCATTGCTGAACACAGTGCGACGCCTTTCATCTGCAGGACATGCTTCCCGGTCACGGCACAACTCCAAACGGAGCCGTTTGTGTTCTGGTGTTAACGGCAGTCTACACATGGGACGGTAATTCTCTAGTCCGGCTGCTGCTACTCCGACCAATGGTGCGGGATGACAAAGATTGTTGCAGGGAGATCATTACTTGCTCTCGGATGGCAGACGCAGATGTGAAGGGGTTACGATGTGCTTGGAGCACAATACTTTGATGCTCCTTTGTGCTGGTCAAACCGCAACCTTAACGACGAGTATGCCTGCCCTCACGTTCCCATGCAGTCCAATATCGGGCTACAGGCACATACGAATGTCCCACAAATCTGGATGTTTCACGATTTGACCAGTCGGACAAATGGAGGCCCACAATGAGGCCCCTTTCATGCTCTTCCAGGTACTGATAACGCTGTCTAACACGAGTACGGGGCATCTTGGTGCCCTTCACAGTGATCACTCAACATCTGACGCTGTTCACTCCCCTTATATATCCTATCAGGCCTGGTAACAACACTAAACACAAAAAGCACTAATGCACTCCGGTAGCCGTTCTACCTGTCACATAGGACGATGCTGTGTACGTGTACCAAGTTACATTGATATTTGACCATTTCTGCTGGGTGCTTCAATTTTTTTTGTCAGGCATTATAATATCGAATACGCTATGGAGCATAAAACAATGCAAGTAATCAGGGGTACGGAGGTCTTCCGGTTAGATAATAAATTAATGAATGCAGTTGTATCTCGAGCGAGCGTTAGTTCGCTCTCAGTGAACGTTCCCGCTTGCTCGTAAACCACTTGCAAATGATGATAAATGAGATTCGGATGGGAGATTGTCATACACAGAGGGCATGAAATAACTACTAGGAAATATTATCACGTGACCTATTGTGAGCCAGCCTTTGTGCTTGACTAGTGGCATATATTAAACAATGAAATTGTACGGTCGATAAAGGGATTGGAGGCTGCTGCACGCAATCTCCAACTCCATTCAGTGGTTTCAAGGTCTAGCTCTCATGCTTGGGTAATAGAATTGCGAATTCAGCTGACAGAAATGGATGCCTTCTATTTGCAGCAAGTATTCGATCTCTTTCTTGTATGTAGTGTTCGCAGTCTCGACCATAGAACGCTTGTAAAGTCACAAACATTATGCTAGGAATGGATTTGTAAATTTAGAAGCCAGAAAGGTCTATCTCCATCAATGAATTGCCAGTGTGGTGGGTCATATGTCTGATTATCGACTAGGCCGGGGATTCCACACTTGTCCGCTTAATTCCTCTAGCTCGGAGACTGGGCGTTTGCGTTTGTATTAATATACACCTCTTCATTTATACACAATAAACCACACTAAGTACCACCACAGAGATACTTACAGTAATTCTAGAATAAATCTCTCCACATAGAGTTAGCGTTAAGGATGTCCGGCCGTAAATCTCTGCCGATTTCACATTTATGACGCTAATCGCACTTATGTCCTCATCAAAATACGAGGAGAACAACAGAAGAATAAACGTAGGCCAGAATGAAGTGCAGTTGTATATTGACCAATGATCTTAACCACCAAAGTAACTGGGCTGGCAATGTGTAGGTTTGAAGGAATGAAAGGGAACAAGAAGTCTGTAAATCCTCAATGGCTTAGATGGTCATACGTGACTTTCTTACTGTTGTACTTCGGGTTCAAATCTCGATCTAACTAATGCTTGAGGAAGCTGAGTTGGTGAAGGACATCATCAATGACTTCTCACTAAGCCGGAATGGACTCAGTTCCCGGCAATGCATATAGAATTCTTGGAATGGAAATGCATGTCTCTGTGGTTCAGACTGAATATAAAATTAGAGGTCTCTTGGCTATTTTCACGTTATCAGAATACGCGTAAAACTACAATTTAAAGCTGAGATTGAACAAGTTTCGTCCAAGATATTTCGTTACCTCAGTCAATATTATTCCAGTAACGCATAACCATTTA
Organism: Anabrus simplex; assembly: GCF_040414725.1. Classification (NCBI taxonomy): domain Eukaryota; kingdom Metazoa; phylum Arthropoda; class Insecta; order Orthoptera; family Tettigoniidae; genus Anabrus; species Anabrus simplex. Next base: position 219,119,484 of record NC_090269.1, on the reverse strand, counting down.
CTTGTTATCACCATGAAGGTTTGAGATGGGTCGAGATAGTCGACATCTTCCCATAGTTGAGGCAACGTAACCTGACACCGAACGAGTTGACTGCATGATTCGGGCCGTATCATTGTGAGCTTGCACTCAGGGGATGTTGGGTTCTAACCCTACTATCAGCAGCTCTGAGGGTATTTCTCCTTCATTTCCCTTTTTCTCACCAAACAAATGATGGAACTGTACGTTAATTAATCCATCGTCTCCAAAAAGGTTGTTGATGATGATTCTTGTTGTTTAAAGGGGCCTAACATCTAAGGTCATCGGTCCCTATCTCCAAAACGGACCTGTCTGATTTAGTGTGACGTTAAAACCACTACAGTAAATATATATACGAGTGTTTGAAACACGAGTAAAAATAACCTTTCGGAAGGTAGGGATGAATATCCGCATTGCGAAAAATAATTTTCAAAAGTGTACGGATGGTTTTTCCGTGGCAGGAGCTCGAATTAGGCCCTCTACACACGGAGCTACTCATTAGAAACGTGACTGGTTTGTAACCGGGATCACAAAGTGGTTAGTAACTGAATAGTAACTCGGCTCCACACACGAAGCTACTGTACGGTGACGGACACAGCGCTCGCCCGTCCTGTTGACACGTATTACCACTACAGTCTAAAATGGTCATAACTTCTGAACCATTCATGCAAATAATGTCCTGATAAGGTTATTGTAATCCTTATAAAATACTGGAGGAGGTCAAACAATTTATTTTGATGAGGAACTCGAGGATAATATCGAAATATTTATTTAATTTTAAGGAGTTATATTTTTTACCGAGGACTATAGCATAAAATCGCTTCTAGAGGACAGCCAGTTGGAAATAGATATGTGCCATCGCGGACTTTTTTTGTAGAGGTTTCAATGCTCTACATTTCGTCCGCGTACACTTGGGGTCTATTGTTGATAGTTCTCGCAGCGTAAGCCAAGAAAGCAAGTGACTTACTGACCGACCGACCGACATTTTTGTCTCTTTCTACGTATTTACTGTATATCGGATCACGGATACATAATATTTTTATAGTGGTTCACTACGTGAACAGTGTTCGTGTTGTCAGTATCTGAAGTAGAACCACTGTACTGATTAAAATGCAGTCAACATATTATGGAAACGTGTTTGGCGCTATAAATTGTTGGCACGTGAAAGAACTCTCGTGGGACAAAATTACGGCACCTCGAGTGTGAAAATTCTGTTTCAAACTTGGGAAAACGCCAACGGAATGTCGAGAAATCCTGCACCAGGTGAATGGAAACAGTGGTTTATCGAAAAAATATGTGTACGAATGGTACAAGCACTTCCATAACTGTCGGGAGATCTTGAGGGACGTCCAACGGCCAGGTATTCCCGTAACGTCGTGTACCCACGAAAACATTGAGAACATGCGCCAACTTTTGACCGAAGGCCGTCGACGGAGGTTCAAATGTTCGGGGAAGCTACAGGAGTGTGGCATAGGAGGACTTATTCAGTTGTAACCAACAAGTCTGATAAGCGTAAACAGTGTTCGCGCTTAGTGTCTCACGACCTACCTCCTGATCAGAAACGAGACAGGATGGAGGCGTGTGGAGACTGGTGGTGATAGAGATTACTGTTTTAAGAGGAAGTACAACTAGGCAACCATCCTCTATATAACACTAATCAGAGAGAAAAATGGAAGGGATCCGACAGTTCGAAAAATGAAGGTATCGGCCAAAGAAAGACAAGGGCCACGAAGGGCTTGAAAATAGAAGACTCCCTAGGCGAGTGCTCTAATACCCTCGGGGTCGGAAAAGAACAAGAGTTGACTAAGGGAGGTCGGATAGGGTAGATGAAAGTGAGGAGCATGGCACAAGTAAGTGGAAGGAATGCCAGGACTCAGCACCGTAGTCGCCAACCCTGATTTAGAGCCCTTGGGGCCCCATTTAGTCGCCCCTTACGACAAACAGGGGATACCGTGGGTGTTACTCTACCGCCCCCACTCACAGTTGGAACGTGTGGAGACTTTATCGATATTGTGCATACTGACCATAGAGTTTGTAAATAATACCACTAGAGGTGGCATTGGCGCTGCAGTCGCGTGCGAAATTGAACGAGCGCGCTGTTTGGCAAAAGCTGGATTGTTTGTCACTGTCAATACTGGAGCTTCCCGCTAAATTCAAGTATATACTTCTCTGAAGGAAAATGCCAGTCTCCTGTGCAGCTTATGGCTGCATAGAGAGGTTCATAAGGGCAGTGGCGTATCATTTCATAGGTATTTTCCTTGAAATTCATTTCTGTACGTATAAAATAATACTTTGCGTGACACTTATTGTCATATGAATTGGCCTACTTGGTCTGACATCGCGACTGATTCCCCTGTCGGCGTTAAAGAGATTCTTTGGATCTTTCCTTGAAGACTGAAATTAATATTTTAGGAAATATAAGGGGTGACATTTTCCTTTCACAAAAACGAATATCCAGAAAAAATATGCCCATGATACCGAGCGAGTGGCTGTAGGCTTTAGGTCACATAGCTGTCAGCTTGCATTCAGGAGATAGTGGGTTTGAACCCTACTCTCGGGAGCCCTGAAGATCGTTTCCAATTTTTACACGAGGCAAATGCTGGGACTGTACCATAATTAAGGCCATAGTCGTTTCCTTCCCACTCCTAGCCCTTTCCTGTCCCATAGTTGCCGTAAGACCTATGTGCGTCGGTGCGATATAAAGCAAATTGGTACAAAAAAGAAAAGAAGAAAATATGTGCATGATAGCCTGGAACTGTGCTTCGTTTTTCACTTTATGTGTGTATTTATATCATTAAAAGCTATTGAATATATTTTCTGTATATATAGTTTGTTGTTTTCCCTTCGTACAATACGTGTAGCAGTCCCCATTTAAAATTTAGAGTGTTCCAGCTGCTTTTCTAGTTTTTAACTTCTGTATCTTATTGTAAATGTCGTTTTTCATCATAGATAAATTTTAATACTTCTTTAGTATTAATCACCTTCTGTATAAGGACACTATGCTTGTAACTAACAATCTGTACATACTACTGACTGAATACTTCTGCCTTTTGAAGATCCTCACATACACACTCTCCTTGTTCATTAACGATTCCTGGAATATCCTTCTTGTAACCTGTTTTTGCCTCAAAGTACCTAGACATATTTTTCCATCTTTCACTAAAAATTGTACGACTGCCAATTATGCTTGCCATGATGTTATTCTTAGCTGACTTCTTTGCTAGATTCAGTTTCCTAGTAAGTTTCTTCAATTTCTCCTTACTTCCACAGCCATCTCTAACTCTGTTTCTTTCCAGTCTGCACTTCCTTCTTAGTCTCTTTACTTATCTGTTATACTATAGTGGGTCTTTACCATTCTTTAGCACAATTAAAGGTGTAAACCTGTTTTCACATTCCTCAACAATTGCTTTAAACCCATCCCAGAGTCTGTTTACATTTTTATTTACCATTTTCCACCGATAACAGATACCTTTTAAAGACTCTCTCACATTTATTTTTAACTACGACAAAAATAGCTTCGTGATCACTAACAGCATCTATTACTTTGGTTTTTCTATAGAGCTCATCTGGTTTTACCAGCACCACGTCCAGAATATTCTTCCCTCTGGTTGGTTCCATCACTTTCTGAATGAGCTCATTCCCATATTAACTTATTTGCCATTTGTTGTTAATGCTTCCTGTCGTTCGCATTATCTTCCTAATTGACATTTTTGATAAACTGATATCTCCTGCTACAATCACATTCCTTTCCATATCGTTCCCCAGATAGCTGATTATCTTATCAAATAATTCTGAATCAGCGTCAGCGCTACCCTTTCCCGGCCTGTACACTCTAAGCACATCAAATTGCCCATTGTCTTTAGAAATGAGCCTTACGCATAGAATTTCATGTATGTTATATTTCACTTTTTCGTTGCTTACAAATTCTTCCTTAACTCGAATGAATACCGCCCCTTCTACCATTCCTATGCTATCTCTACTATACACACTCCAGTTTCGTGAGAACATTTCTGCATCCATTATATCATTTCTCAGCCATGATTCAGCTCCTATTACAATATATCTATTAAATTACTTAATTCTATTCCTTTCTTTACAATACTTCTACAGTTCAACACTAATACTTTTATGTCATCCCTACTTGACTTCCACATCCCTGTACCCTTATCACCGCTCCCTAGACCACCCCGCTTCCATGAATATACCTCCCTATAACCCTTCTAAACAAATTTCCTAACTTGTACGTACCATTGCGGTTTAAGTGAATGCCATCTGAACGCTGATCCCTACCTCTTACCCACCCATTAGGATCTAGAAATCTCATTCCCAGTTTCCCACATACCCACTCCATAGTCTCATTTAAATCGCCAATCACCTTCCAGTCAGTGTCCCCCCTACACCGTATTCCACAATCTCCACTTCCTTAAACGTCAACATCCCCAACTCTGTTGGTACTTATCCCTGCTTGCCTTACGTTGTTGGTACCAATGTGAAACACTACCACCTTTTCCTTTCCCTCCTACTTTTCTTCTACTTTCTTCAACATTAGCCTCAACCTAATTCCTGGATAACACTCTACCCTGATTCCCTTTCCTCCACACACTTTCCTCACATGTTTAACAATGGAATCCCCCATGACCAGTGCCTCAACCCTACCCACCTCATTTGATCCCCTCCCCTCCTGGTGAACCCAATCTTTTCTGACAGCTGACGGAGCTACTTCATCCTCCCTTTTCTCCCTTCCATGACCCTGTTTCACCTGTATTTTCCTATCCTCTACTCCACACTTCCCTTTCCTACCTTTTCCCTTCCTCGTACTTTCACATTTCTCGGCAACATTTCTCTGTTCCTCATTTTCTCTCTGTTGTTCTACCTGCAGTGACTCGTACCGATTTCTCATAGACACCTGTTCTAATTCTGATCCTGATTAGAGCCCTTAGCCTGCAGTGTCATTCCCCTTAAAACATTAGACCACCTGTCTTCTACAATTCTCCCATTTCCTTCCCATCCTTCTTTTACACCTATTGTATTCTGTGCATTGTTTGAGGGAGACCTACTTTCCTTCCTGTCTTCTGACAGAATCCTAATTATCCCTTCAAAGTGTCCAACTCTTCCCGCATATCCTATTGCCTGGCCACACCCACAGTTCTTACACTTGCACTCCTTGGCCAATCCTTACGGAAAAATGAAAAGAAAGACAAAATTAAATAATTTATTCTGTGAAAAAAAACGAAAGGAGAGAAAAATTGTCCATGATAGTACTCAGTCATTACTGATCTGCATTTAGGGCAGTTGCTCATGTGGAAGATTCCCTATCTGTTGTTTCCTACGAAGGTGCAAAGTATGCCGTGAACTTAGAACTACAAATTATCGGAATTCATTAATCAGCTGATTCTAGTATTTGTTTACTCAGCTAACATATACTCCTCTTTGTTCTCGTCAGAATGTGGCAAACAATCGTCAACAATCCAAAGACTGTTGAGTAATTCTCCAGTGAAATACCGTGTATTCCTTTAACTTCTATTATTTTTAAATGGACGTTTATAGGAGTATTGTGTTATTTAATTGAATAAATTATTACCTTCGTGATTGTCTGCACGAACGTAAATGCTACTTCTTATGATAATTTGCCTTTATGAGTATTATACCAGCGAACCTACAGATATTCTGCTCTAAAATGTAAACATTTAATATAATTCCCTAAATTATTTCCAAAACATAAATTCGAAGCAAAGTACAAATAGCTAGCCTACGTAACCTAGAAAACGTAATCTACTGAACACCAGCTGAACTAATTGATATAAAATTCAAATAAATACCACTACTCGCAATTTCTACCAAAAACACTAAACATCAGTATATAAATAACACTAAATGGAACACACACACACACATACACACACACAATTAAACAATTTCAATAGATGTTAACTACCTTATTACTACAATAATGCAAGAGCACTCTCAACAGCCGACCATTCATAAGCGCGTCCAACTCGGCTGTGGCCTTTATATCAATAAACTTACGTCATTGATATCGTCCTATAACCATGATACCTGATCTTGGAATAAGCTGTTACTGGACTTTTCGGGAATATTTTTTTCCAGATTTATATTTTGTAATAAGACATAGTCATGTGACAGCTTTCTCCGAAGAAGTTAGTGTAAAATTTCATGTAATTCTGCTGACTGGGTCAGACGTGATGTCTTTTCGGCAGGAAAACTACCATGCGTCATTTTATTGTTTTATGTATATAGGCTATATATATATAAATAATTCATTTCCATCTATAACTGAGAACGTGATTATCATTTCTTTCCCACTAACCCTGGAACAAAGAAGATAATAACAGCATTAAGAATTAATTTTCCACTTTCTGATGTTTAACTCCATTTAAATTGTAACCTGGCTGGATTCTGGATCTGAATGGTCACCAGTATTGAAGGACGGACGATTTATTTCTTTAATAATTCTGTCTATAGTATGATATTTCAAAAAGGTTTGGTTAGTAGTTGATGATCGCTGGTGTAGGGGAACTACGTTGAATACAGGATATAGTTCTGAGGTAATACGAAATTTCCTAAATATTTGAGATTTAATTATTTACTCCCACAGGAGCAACATGGCACTTTATGCAAATATTCGTAAAGAAAATTGCTTGGGTGTTAGATGAGGTGAAAGTTTTACACAAATAGATATACACCAATATATCACACACACGAACATACAGTATGTACAGAAATTGTAAGGTCTCTTAAATTATAACTGATCAGTTTTCAGTGATGTCGTGTGTATTGGATGAAAACTTCACCAGGTCCGCAGTGGTGCATCTTATGTGGCACAAGATGAAGCTTAAGAAGTGAGCTTTGCTTTGTACCTATCCACATTCATAGAGAGAAAAACTTGACAAAAACATATCCCAAAACTAATAGTAATTTGCTGTTTTAGAGGGCATTCCGTAAGGAATACTCTGTTGATGATACTTTGGAATGAAAAGCATTTTACTTTACTGTTTCTTATGTAGCTGGAGGAATGGCCAACAGTTGAGCTATTCATCAATGTCGCGGTGCTTGAGTGATGAGAAAGGGGGCGAGATCTCATATGGAAACACTCACCATGTGTCTGATCGAAGAATGTTTACAAATTCCTTCTTGTAGCGTAGCATGCCTCTGTTTATCACCAAGCTTTCATCTACATACCCTCGTTCAGTACATTTCGCAGTTTTGCAGTTGTACACCGTCAGCTTGGCTGCTGTTGACCGCTATTCTGGTTTGCCTTAAGTGCACATAAGTGATATTGAAGTTTTCACATTACTTACTATTCTTAATTCTTAATTTTGGCTTGGACTTCACGTAGTATTTACTTAACTCGAGGGGCTCACAACTTGAGAGATATATGTAGTGTCACTAGATAAGGAGAGTAGAGACCATACGAGATACTTTGGGATACATCGCCAGACAGTGTTATGGACGGTAGCTAGCGTCATCCTCAGGTGAAATTTTACATACTGATGAACAGGTTCACCGGGCAAGTTGGCCTTGCGGTTAGGGGCGCGCGGGCTTGAGCTTGATCCAGAAGATAGTGGGTTCGAATCCCATTGTCGGCAGCCATGAAGATGGTTTTCCGTGGTTTCCCATTTTCACATCAGGCAAATGTTGGGGCTGTACCTTTATTAAGACCACGGCCGCTTCCTTCCAACTCCTAGGCCTTTCCTATCCCATCGTCGCCATAAGACCTATCTGCGTCGGTGCGACGTAAAGCCAATAGAAAGAAAAAAGAAAAAAATATGTGTACGATAGTTTACAGTACATGACTGGTACCCGTTCTGTGGCTGGAATCAATGCCAGGAAACAGCTTGCATGCCAATACGTCCTTGGCCGACCGCACGCTGTCTGATGCGGCACGCAGAAGTCCAAATGCGTTTTTGTTGATATCTCGGAAAGTAACTGTCCGATTTTGAAAATATTTACATATTTGAACTTTTACGCAGTTGAAATTTTAGGCCAACTGTATTTATTCGTTCCGCTTTATTTAAAATATGGAATTAGTATCAATATCTTGGTTATTAATTACCCCATGAGAAAAAGTAGCACAATATTTTACAAGTTCCTGGGTATCATTTACGAATATGAACACAGAATACCGATATCTTAAATGGTTTAGACGTTATTTTCGTATAACATCTTATGTGAGTAACCCTGCATATGTAACACATAAATCTATAATTTGGAAACCAAGCACGCCAGCATTTGCTGCCAGACTATAGCTCTACGTTAGCATAGCTAAATCAAGAGCTCAGAGGTTCACCAGCCCAGCAGGGAAAGTTAAATAACAACATCTTCAGCGGTACTGTGTTACCCCGCGGCCTCACGAGAAACTTACTGAGCGGTACAAAATACCGCTCCAGCAGCCAACTTGTTAAATGTGAATGTACATAGTTAAATGTTTTTATTATTTAAATGCCAGCAATAATTTTCATTTATAAGTATCCCAAGGCTACAGAGTTCTGTTTATGCTGTAGAGACGTCAGTGTGTACAGTAGACTGACCGTAACTCTCTCGTAGTGAGCAGCGCCCTTGACTGCCCTGCGTTATAGTCGTAGGATGCTTTTATGTATGACAGCGAATCACTTATTGTGCGTATCGTTCCATCATGACGATTATATGTTATTCCAATGATGTTTCGAGACCGTAAATTCAGACCAGGCTCGATACTACATATATTTTCGCATGGGAATGTCAGCCTGCATAAAAGAGAGGTCACACCATCTTTCTCCAGAAATGGTAACTTTCAACTTCTACCGAGACCTATTAGGTCACTGGATTTTTTGCTCATTTGACTTGTTTAATGTATGATAAAACGACGGCTCAAGCATTATAAACGTGTGCGAGGAAATGTAGATGAATCATTATGATGAGTGTCCTGCTCCATGGCTAAACAGTTAGCGTGCTGGCCTTTGGTCACAGGGTTCCCGGGTTCGATTCCCGGCAGGTTCGGAAATTTTAACCATCATTGGTTAATTTCGCTGGTACGGGGGCTGGGTGTATGTGTATTCATCATCATTTCACGAAGGTCGCCCATGGGTGTCAAATAAAAAGACCTGCACCTAGCGAGCCGAACATTTCCTCAGACTCTTCCGACATTAAAAGCTATACGCCATTTCATTTCATTAGGATGAGTGAACGATACACGGAAGATTATTGCTCGGGACACGATATAAATTTTATGCCTTGAGGAAACGGATGAATTTAAAAGCGGGAAGTAGACGCAACTATTACTGATTTCTTATATGCATTCTGAGTGTATGACAGTAAAATCTTAATCATTTTATCAATACTGACGACTTTCTCATTTGTCTCTTATCGTCCAAATATTTACAAATAGTAGTTCATATAGATTAATAGTGAATTAGTGGAAGCCGATGATAGTGTTATTTATGTTTGAGGAGATCGATGCAGTTAACGAGGTAGAGATTATAATCAATTGAATTCCTGGATTACCTTTTGGGTTAATATAGAATATCGTACTGGATCATTTTTTTTGTTACGGAATAGCATACTTTCCATTAATTAAACCTGGGCAGAGTCGTAGCCGAACTTCGTCGTTCCAAACCATATAGAAGGACGAAATAGAAGTGAATGACACTTCTGATATTCCACCGCACACAGTGCACCTTCTTCTGCCAAAATGTCCTTTATGATCTATTGACAGGGAAACTTTCAGACCTCCCGACGACAATCGTGCTGGAAACAGAGTTGCAACTCACCACGAGTGGATAATGAAGGTACTGATATCAGAGTCAGGAGTGTTCATATGTCAAGAATAGCAAAATTGATGTGACACGTTCCACGCATAGACTGCTACTGTGATATAACCAACTGACAGTATACAAAATAATGCAAATTCAAATGAAGTTCCTCTCATCCAGGTTGACGATATTCTCCTCATCTTGACATATGTACTCTTCTATGCGTCGAGGAAATAGATTTACTGGCGAAAGAAATGTACGTCATGAGTCTGAATATATTTTGTGGTTTTAGGTGGAATGATTTTAAATGCACAAATTTACATCCTTGTGTCCGGAGACTTTGGTCGATAAACTTGCGTCGGTTTGACCATGCTATGAATCCACCAGCAGAAGCATTCATCCATTTTTAACCTGTTCTAGTACTTTACGCATCCAGAATAGTACGAGCGCTGCTATGTCTTACCACTAGTGCTACAATCTTATTCTATATTTGGAGGGTATTCCCATGACATATGTATTATTCTATGCGTCGTGGAAACAGTTTTACTGGCGAAAGAAATATACGCCAAGAGCCTGTAAGTACTTTATGGTTTAAGGTTGCACCACTCCCGCGTCCAGCTGGGGATACACGAGTTCCAGACTAGCTCTTAATAACAATTTCATCTACCAAATGTTGCTGGGTTGTGAGTTCCGCGTGAGAAAGAACACCGATGGCCTACGGTAAATGCCAACCTACGTAGATGAACGTCTTCAACACGCTATCAGTCGGTTACCGTATATGCATGAATCCGCATTTTATCGTAAAAATCAGATTACCATGGCTTGTCAAGAATCCTAAACATGTCATCATCATAATCACAATCGGAAATGTTCATTATAAGCTTATATCTAATACTTATTCTAAGTAGACATTGAAAGAATTATAATGTTTCCACTACTCAGATTTTATTAATAAATTGGTCTAAGTATGAGTTGAAATTAGGATAGAATGTCTTGAAAAATTATTTATACACTGTGGTTGGTTTCCTACGCAATCAGCATTTCTAAATGATGTAATTATGTTGCATTGGAGAAAACAGGTTTAGAGAAATCTCTAATAAATAAATGAAATTAGGCCTCATTCATCTGTATCCTAGTCCTGGCCTGTCAAAGAATTGTATCATAACTAAGTAGTATCCAAGGGAATTAAATGAAAAGAAAATAAGTAAATTATATAATCAAGTAAAATTATTCAACATAATTGTAAAAGTTGGATGCATCCAAAAGATTTAAGTAAAATAAGCTATACTCACTACTATATACAATGTTCAAATTGGGTTTCAATTGAAAATGTGAAAAACGCAAAGAAAAGGCCAATGATTAATCAATCAATTAATTAATTAATCAATTAAGATCTGGAATCTTTCCATATTAAGCTAGGTTGCTTCTCAAAATTACCAAAATTCAATCGTCTGAACCTAAATTCACATGCAATAAAAGAAATGCATATCACTCAGTTGAACACTTCACATCAATGTCCACGCACAGTAGAAAAATCGTGTGAGAAGATTAATGTCTGTCCATTGGGGATTTTCTCTATTTGAGGTTCCAAATTATTTTATGTTTCATATTTCATCCTAGTTGGCCTCCATATAAGCAAATCTAAGTCCACTTTAAGTCGTAAGTAATCTCAAATTAATTCCATCGTAAGGCTTATGTGGCTAAATCATTCAATTATTATTTTAATTCATGGTTAAAATTCAGTTAAAGTGCGTATATGACTTAATATAACATTACCAAGTGCATTTAATTAATCTTCCAACGAATAATACCATAGGTGGAAAAATTGACACATAGGAAGACTCTATCTTCATCTAAAATCCACATATGAAAGACTAAGTTACCAGTGATGTATTAAACTGCTCCCATAAAATCATAAGTTAAATTGCCGTAAGTGAGAATACATGAAAACAATCGTAGATATGTCAGTGAAGGCCTAAATATTGACGTAAGTGGCCTCTCGGCTCTTCTGATGATCCTACTTACTCAATTAATTCTATAGTGATGGCATTGAGATCATATCCTAATCTGTATCATATATATATTAGGGAATAAAATAGCAATCGGAAACAGTACGTTTCAGTACCTATACCTTAGCATGTGCAACCTACACATACTACCATCTCTCGAAGAAATACTATGACCAACTTCCTAAATAACAATAACTATCACCATCAAAATATACTATCAACTCATATGCTAATTACATTCACCATTTAACACTTCCATTATCGCGTAGCATTCATAATCAAAGCAGTCGTTTCATCAAAATGCGCAACATATGTGCCATAACCTACACATATAAAAAAAATCATTATCATCACTGTCATAGTATCAAAGAACAGCACATCGTAACCTCAAAACTGTGTCACCATATTTTATTGTAACATTCCCTAAATACGATCTTTACGCTTGTTATTTGTTAAAGCCATCACGCATGTAAATATTAGCTTCCTCTTAATACTCTAACACTTCACTGACAACGAATTAAGAAAAATATCAATCACTTCTCCAATACCATATTGACAAACTTACGAACGGCATTCACTGGTATTTTTACGCCTATGTCTGGGATTTACGGTATCTACAGATGAATACCTATTTCCTTGTAAGTACACTCGTATATTAACTACGCACACACAATGTCATAATGCACATTATATATTAACCAAAAGAATAAGGTTTTCTACTTACGACACGACTCAAATGGGGACTTAACTTTGCTTATTGAGTATTGACTTCCATCTCGCTGTTAATCGTCATGGGCTGGTAAGCCTCGCTCCATGGTTCGGCTTAGGTAATCGGGTCCATCTCGTCATCACAGCTGATTACTGCCCTCCTGGATCATCCATCTCGTGAAGCGTCACCATAGCCAGAGTAGTCTTTGCCTCAGCTTCTTAGAACATCATGGTGGTCTTCATTGCGTCAAGGACAGAATAACACAAGGCATTAGTTGATTTATACATGCTGTAATCTGCTTAGTAATGCTAATGCGAAAAATATATTTGTTTTCTGGTCCGTCTAATTTGCTTATAAGACTCTAAATATCGTCTTATTTCAACTGCCTTACTCGCCGAAACGGAGTGAATTTTACGTGCTTTTAGAATTGCACTCTGTTTTCCCTTTAATTCAGCTCTCTTAACGTTATGCAGTATCGGGCAAATACAATGTTCCGAGCCCAACCGTGACGTAGTACAGATCCAACTTGACGTTTCTTAACAGCTGGTCTATAATCTCACGTATATGTCAATCGCAGCTGATGTTTAACGGGTTATCGTAGACTTGATCTTATCTCCAATAATTGATTACAGAGTCCGATAAGTAGTTGGTTTCTTTACGCGATTCCGTCTTTTCTTCGATGCCGTGCTGAATTGAGATTCGTTCTAATGGAAGACTTTTTTTTTCAATAATCGGTTTAAATAATCCGCTCTCGTCATTCTTTCGCACCGCCTTCTAAAAGTGGTTCTTTCCGTGATTGCTGGTTGAATTTATTGTCTCCTCAGCTCGTACGGCTGCTAATTGTTTTATTTTCAATTCTTTAATGGCTGGAGCGCCATTTTTGCTCCAAATACTGCAACTATAGAACGGTGAAATGGCACAAGGTGTAATGATTTTTGTGCACAAATTTACATCCCTATGTCCGGAGACTTTGGTCGACAAACTTGTGTCGGTTTGACCAGGCACCAGCAGAAGCGTTCATCCATTTTTAACCTGTTCCAGTACTTTATGCGTCCAGAATAGTACGAGCGCTGTTATATCTTATCAGTAGTGCTACAATCTTATTCTGTATTTGGAGAGTGTGTCAAAAACACGTTAGCCAAATTTAACACTTGTGTCCTGAAAGCAGATGTACAGTATCTTTACAAGGCATCCTGATACGGAAATACGTACCTGAATTGTGTAGGAGTGGTATATGATGCAACGCTTTGAACAACCATTCAGGCGCCTCGCCCTTGGTCATTGATATTGTCCTATTCGATGTGAATTCTCACTCAAATCCACTTTGTTCCACAATAAGCACCATGTTGGCATCGATTGTAATAGCGGAAGTGAAGGCTGTAAATTCGTATACTAACCCAGTTCTCTGGTCCTCACTGTGATCTCGAGATGAATATTCCACCTAGTAACGCACGTTGTGATATTATGTGATGTTATTTTAATAACGTTTGAATTGGCGCGGGAAAATACTTGCTGGCTTTTCAAGTCAGATGAGCAGGGGCCTGTATTAACAAATGGTATAATCCATCTTACAGAACTTTATCTCTTGGAGGTGACATAAACTTTGCATCCAGCGGTGTTATAGCCATATAAAATTCTGACAGACTTAATCTGTTATGACATCTTAAACATTTGTTAGGTTGAGCTATGCAACGCGGCAGTTTCATATAGCAAAAGGGATCTGAATGACATTGCTTTGTCTTTCTAGTCATCTATTGAAATGAACGTCCTAAAGGCTTTTTTTATGATGGTCTTAGGTGCTCTAAGTATAGGAATTAGTGAGCAGAACTGTCAGTAGAAAAATCTTGCCTTTCAAAATCTGATTCACAGCCGGTTTGGAGCGTGGCTCGCCCAGCTTTGCGTTTGTCAAAGAAACTAGGCCAATTAACTTATGAGAATTATTATGAGCTGGATTTTGTACGCTCTGAAAGAATTGAAAATGTTGTTTCAGAATGGTTCTCTCAGTATTTACGACGCCACTGCCAAATTCCTTGCTGTTCGATTATATCCTAGTTCTCTTTAAGTTCAAAGGTTTGTTAGGGTAAAATTGTAATTCAACTGGGATATACTTTAATACTTCTCCGTTTTGTATCCTTTAATGGAGTTATACACTCTTTTAATACACTTGGCAGTATGAATTGTTAGAAATTTTAAAATTAAATTTATACTCTAGTTATTGGTATTTTTAATTCTGTGGAAACTTTGTCTCTAGTTGTTAAATTGTTATGTGTTCATGGTTTATATTTGAAATAGAGTAATTGAGTTATTTGTGTTGAATATCATAAACCATAGCTCTTTACTGTCAATAAACATTCGACATTGTTAAATATTACAACTATTCCTTTTCTTAAACACCACCCCAGACTTCTTTACGGTTTCCCTTTGAAATATTTATAGTCTAGAAATATTGAACTTTGCAGTGGTAAATCTCTTTGATCTCTCTATAATTTAACTATTCTCTCACTGAACTTTTATGTTCTGTATGGGCCCAGTCCCTACACTGCGCATTTTGCTTTCTTGGGTGACAATTTGGGCTACGTAAGAGGATATTTTTACTACTGGCATGAAAGGCGTAGTATGCACTTTCTAAGGAGACGCACGGGACTTGAGGAAATATACGTAATACCTATGATAGTTTAAGAACAGAAGTTCAGTAACGTTATCTCATTTTCACTATAATATCTCAGTGTGATCCGCAAAGTAAATTCATCACTAAAAGTCTAATCTGAATAAATAGTATTGCCAAGATATCCCTGAAAGAAGTTCTAGCAATCGTAAATGCTCCAAGACCAGTATTTGAAGGTTGCGCTAAGTATTAAGACAGACAAGTGAATTTAAATGAACTCATTTGTTTAACAAATATTTACTACTTCGCGTATGGCTAACACACACTATTAACAACAGCAGCAACAACAAATGCATACGCACGCATATATACATGTTTACAATTAAGAAACAATGAACTGAGCAGGGTTATATGTGCTTCACAAATGAATGGTATGATGCGAGTATGTGTTCTCTTCCAACAGAGACAGGTGTATTTGGGAGGGATTTATCTCAGTGCAGACTAAATAGATCTGCAGCTGTAAGGGTAGCTTATTGAAGAAGCCTGCTTGAAAAAAAAATTTCACATGATGTGTTTCGCGAAGAAAATTGAAATACCTGTCAGAATTATGAATTAGCTCACAGTGAGATAGACAACTGAAAGCGACAGTATGTCTGAACTTTTATTAACTGTATTTTATTCGATATCTCAAATAAAGACAATTTAAATGATTACAAAATGTTAACATTAATTTATTGTTTGCATGTTTATCAATTATCGTGTTCTCACGTCGTTATTTATGTAAATGATTATTTTAATTTAATTACCGTAGATATAAACTTTTGAAAGACGAGTAAAATAATTGGTGTGATAAATATCTACAGTAGAATCATTTTTCAGTGTGAAGTAGTTAGTGGTTATAACTACCTTTTTTCCGTGTGAAATAACAAATGCAAATCATATCAATATCTTAATTGTACTACTTGTCCTGCAGCATATATTTCTAGGACTAAAGTAGGAATCAACGAGAGAAAAATTGCGTCACTTAAGGAGAAAATAAAGGACATGGAGGAAGAGGTGGTGAAGCTGAAGGCTGAAATAGAAAGCAGCTTCCAAGAACGAAGGAAGAAATGCTTATTTATGGAGTGCCGGACGAAAAAGGAGAGGACAAAGTGTTGACGATCTACAAGGTTGTGGAACTCATCCAAAAAAGGATGAAAATCAACTTCAGTGAAGTCGATATAGACGATGTAGAAAGGATAGGCAAAGTACGGGGCAACAGGCCGATAAAAGTGAAGTTGTTTTCCACCATGATGGTGGAAATAGTGATAAGAAGCGCAGATAATCTACGGGGCACGAAAATCTGAATCAAAAGGGACATGGAAAGAGAAGGGATGAGGAATATAAATACCCTAAAAAAAACATTTAGTCCGGGCCAGACTTCAAGGGCTAAGAGCTTATATTAAGGGGCAACATCTAGTGGTATCGAATGGCTAGTGGACTAGGTTTTGGCCAGTGACGAAACTACGGGATTTAGAAGAGAATATGAAGAAAGAAGAAGAAATGGGGAAGAGAGTGGAAGAAAGACTAGTTATGGTCAGCAGCCTTGGAGAAGACGGTCACGGTGATAAGGAAACAACCAAGGGGACTAGGAAGTTAAGCGAGGTAAGGCAGGGAGATGTGCATGGTGAAAGTGTGACCGTACATAGTGAAAAAGAAAGTGCAGTAAATAACGGGGTGAAAATAGGAAGGCTTAGGAATACCGGTTCGGACATAGACAGTGAAGAAGAAAGTCAGAGAGGCGAATGCAGTGAAGGAATGGACGTGCAGAGTGAAGAGGTAAAAGTAGCGGAAAACAGGCAGAGAATAGAGCTGTTTTTGAGCCACGGAAGGAGCAGGAGTTTACGGGACATGTGGGGGATGAAGAAAAATGAAGAGGGTAGAGTCACAAGAAGTAAAAACCCTAAGAAGTAAGTAAGTAAGTAAGTAAGTAAGTAAGTAAGTAAGTAAGTAAGTAAGTAAGTAAGTAAGTAAGTAAGTAAGTAAGTAAGTAAGTAAGTAAGTAAGTAAGTAAGTAAGTAAGTAAGTAAGTAAGTAAGTAAGTAAGTAAGTAAGTAAGTAAGTAAGTAAGTAAGTAAGTAAGTAAGTAAGTAAGTAAGTAAGTAAGTAAGTAAGTAAGTAAGTAAGTAAGTAAGTAAGTAAGTAAGGGAATAGTAGTTGAAATCATGGTGGTATTATAAGGAAAGATAGTTAAATTGGATTATTATTCATAAAGGGTTGATTTGGTGATATGTCAGAGTGATTATGGTAAGTGGTAGAGTGTTCATGTTAGTTGTATAAGAGGAAGTAAATTTATGGTGGGAATGTATTGTCATTTGAAAGAGATAGATTTGGTGGTGTAGTTGAGATAAGAGTGATTAAATTATAGAGTTGTCATGGTAATTATTGAAGGAGTAAGAGGAGGTGGTATAATTAAATGTGGAGGGTGATTAAAAGTTGGTGTCGGTGGATATTTACAATGATATTTAAGTAAAGGTGAAAAGGATATAGTTGGAAGGTGAGTGAGTATGGTTGGTAAAGTGCTGAAGGTGGAGAGTTTTGGTGATGTATGTTTATAGTGAATGACGAGAGGTAACGAGAAAGTTAATGGTGGATTGGTATATAAAGGTTGTTGGTTGTCGATACGAATGATGCTTAAATAATAAATAGACATGATACTTTGAGTGGAAGTGGAGTGTGATTATTATGGCTATTGGAAAAGTAGAGGGCACACAATTTAAGTGTGTACAGTTGCATATATACGTGTAGAAAATAGTGGGTGGGTGTAACTGGAGAGATGCGAGGAAGTAATACGCATTTATGAGGAAAAATCATGGTGAAGAGTGGTGGAATAAGAGGTTGAATTGATGGTATATAGTGAGTGAAATGAAGGGATGAAATTAATAATTGTTTATGGTTGTATTTGCTTGAAGGGCAAGTTGTTTATTAGCAATCAAATGGTATTCTAAGAGAATACACTTTTAGCAAGTTAATGGTGGATTGGTATACAAAGGTGGTGGTTGTTGATACGAAATGTTGCCTATTTTGAGTGGAAGTGGGGTGTCAGTATTATGGTTATTGAAAAAATGGAGGGCACATAATATAAGTGTGTACAGCTGCATATGTATAAAGGCAAGTGTGTATTTGCAAGCTAAGGATAATTTAAGGGTATATGCTTTTAGAAAGTAATGGTGGATTGGTATGTATACGTGGTGGCGGTAGATATGAAATGATGCTTAAAGGATGGGTATGGTAATTGGAGTGGAAGTGGAGGTTGATCATTCTGGTTATTGGAAAAGTATAGTGCACCAAATGGTTCAGTGTAGTTTTGATTGATGTGATCGGGTAATAGATGCAAATTACATTTGTAAGGAGTAGTGATAGTAGAGTCAGCGAGGATAGGTAGGCGTGGAATGTAAGGTCTTGCTGTGTCAGTTAGACGAGGTGAAGGAGGACTTTGTCCCCCGTATGAGTGGCCTTGTAATAAGAGGTCGATGTGCCGTTCTGCCTTAGTTCATTTTATTTTGTCATTTGCCTTTGATTTTTTGCCTTATGTTCATTTAAATTGTTCCACTAACATGGCTACCAGTTCTCCAAGAGGGAGATGCCCGTGGGCCAATTGACAGTAATTCATTTAATGCTATTTTAGTTATTTTATGTGAATCTGTTCTATGTGTATCTTAGATAATGCCTGTCTAGGTTGGGCACTATTATTTTTTCTCCAGTAATGGATCAATAACGTAGAAATACTGTAGATCTGGGGAAAAATAAAGAATAAAGAATTTATATATCACCTGAATAATCAAGGATGTGGCTAGGAGTTATTCATACATTTATAGAACAAATTTTACGTCCATTCTTTGAGATATTAAATAAGAATAAGTAGCTATAATACACACTGTTACATCTATTGAATATGAGGATGAAAGGAATATTCCACTTTCAATTTCCTGTGAGTACAATCCTTGCTCATCAATTACAGAAGGTTTGTAAAGATTTATATAGAGTTTACAGGTGAAACTTATTGATTTAAAACTGTGATAGCTTCACACTGCATGAAAAGTCATTTTGTTTTCTGCATGAATCAAGTCATATTTAATTTTTTCTTTGTTCCTAGAAAATAAGTAAACACTATCACTATGAAGATGATTTTGTGTCTTGTCTTATATGAATGTGATTAAAACATAAGGAGTTCATTTAAGTATTATGCTCCAACGATGGAGTTACTGAAACATGGTTTAGCTTCGTGAAACTATATAAGGGCAGTATAAATGACTTACTTTTATTACCAAAAGATATACCAATCCCTAGAAAGGAAAAATAATATTTTTGTTCCCGGAACTATATCATACTACGAACACGTACACTGCTTGCTCTTATCCATAATTCAAGCCGAGCCAAGCAAGGGAAATATAAAACTAAAATTGCGGGAATGCAGTGTTGAGGGTATTATTATTTCATGTTATGCTGCTGGCTAGAACTACTTAATAAGACAAAGACCGTGTATCAGACGACCGTAACACGAGAAAACTATGTTCAGACATAACCAATGCAGCCGCACTTTTACGACTCACCGCAGTTAATAAGGGTCTCAAAACGCGCATTATGTTCTCATGTGAGAAATTTGATGACATTTCATTATGCCGGGCTAAGTGGCTTAGACAGTTGAGGCGATGGCTTTCTGATCCCAACTTGGCAGGTTCGATCCGGTGGTATTTGAAGGTGCTCAAATACGTCAGCCTCGTGACGGTAGATTTACTGACACGTAAAAGAATTCCTGCGGGACTAAATTCCGGAACATCGGCGTATCCAAAACATGTAAAAGTAGTTTTTTTACAACTTGCCTTACGTCGCCGACAGAGATAGTTTCTATGACGACGCTAGGATAGAAAAGGCCTAGGAGTGAGAAGGAATCGGCCATGGAATTAATTAAGGTACAGTCCCAGCATTTGCCTGGTGTGAAAATGGGAAACCACGAAAATCCATCTCCAGGGATGCCGACAGTTGGGCTTGAACCCACTATCTCCCGAATGAAAGCTCGCAGCTGTGCGCCCCTAACCTCACGGCGAACTCGCCTGGTGTAAAATTAGTTAGTGAGACAAAAAGCCAATAATATTACTATTACATTTCATTACTTTCCATAAAATTCACCTATTTCTACTGGGGAGACTCGTAAAATCTGTAATATTAAGGCAAAGTTGAAAGTATGGCACATTTGGAGAATGATATGTAAAGCAGTTAGCAATTAACTGCCGAAAGCGAACGCTTTAATATTAAAACATCCATTAATTTTAAATGTGATTTGTGTGGAAATAGTATTTCAAGGCGAGATAGGTTTCAGCAATACAAGGTCGTCAAGTATAACTTCAGAACGTCCATATGTGGTCAGAGTACTGATACATTTGACAGGTGCAACAATTTTGCACATCATGTGAGTTCTAAACATGGTCACTCTACACTTTTACGATGTGAAGTCTGCGATACCTATTACCGTAATTTAGAACAGTATCAGTCTCATATAGAAGATGTGCATCTGGGAGGAAACAAAGAGCCACAAAGGTAAATTTTACTCAACGATTTAACAGAATTCCCCGCGACGTCCTTGGTTTGCACAATGGAACACTCAACGACGATTCATCTCGACTATCACTCGAATGCGCTTCAATCACGGAAGTTTCAGAAGTCCCCTTTATCGCATCAACGTAGTGGACACACCATACTGTTCCTGTGATGGCCAGTCGATTCAGGACCTAAACCATCTATTTTTGCATGTGCTCATTACCACCAACATCAAAATGTGTTTATTACAGCTCTGCTTCATTCTAAGCAACAGTTACCAACCTGTGTAAATACACTACTGGCGACCAAAAACAAAAAAGTGTATACTATTTTTGGGAACTATTTAACAACAACTTATCTACAAATTTGATTGATTTTCTATAGAAATGTATGTGATTTTAATGTAATGATGTGCAACATCTATGTCGTTTATATGTATCTATATTTCACACTGTGACAATGACCTGTAATGAATTGCAAAGTTCGAGCCAGCGTACTGTAATATCCAGGTGGCTGTTTGATCTTTAACTGATCTAAAGCCAAATAAATTAAAAAAAACGGATGTGCATCAAGAAGAAGGAATATGTAACATCTCGATGCCAGTCAGTAAGAGTAATCTACCAGTAAAACGCATTAAAACGTACTCTGGATGTCTACAGCATAATACGAAGACAGGTAATGTAAACGAAGAGAGTTGTACTCTAAAGACTCTGAAACAATTTCATGATAAAGGTATTGGCTCAGTAGCTTCATTAGCATCAGGCGAAGATATCACCCTTGCGCAAAACATTATTCAGCGTAAATTTAAAGAGCTCAAGCGTGGTCAAGCAGATACTGATTTGTTTTTGCAAACAGAACTCAACACACCTCTACACGAGCTTTCTAAATCTACCCCATTGTCTAGACCCGCTACGCGTTTTATTTAAATGCAGCTGTCTCAGTATGAAGAGAAACGGGAAAAAGAGAAGATTAACTCAACATCTGTTTACTATCAGAGCTTCTCAATTTTACCGCATTGTCTAAGCCTACTACACATTCAGTCGCAGTGCAACATCTCAAGAAATAAAAGAAGAAGAAGATCTCAAGGTCTCTTACAAAGAAAGCAGGTTGTATTTTTACCTACAGACGCTGTATCAGAAACACCTACTACTTTCAAACCAGTTCTACCGAGCTAAGTGACCCAAACCAAATACTTTAAAGTATTCGCCCAAACCCCGCAGCCATTTGCTCGGTGAAAATTGTTTTCCGTGGTTTCTCAACTTCATACCAGGCAAATGCTGGGGTTGTACCTTAAATAACATCAGGGCCGCTTCCTTGCTGGTCCTAGCCCTGTGCTATCCCATCGTCGTCATGAGACCTGTCTGTGTCAGTGCGATGTAAAACCAATAGGAAAAATAAGTATTTTACACTATGTTCTTCGCTTTTATTACAATAGTGACGATTGACTCTGGCTATGGACAGGACACGATTCTTGAATGTACAGATCCCCGGCAAAACCGAGGACACGGCGAGAATCATGGAGCTGGTAAAAGAGAACACGGGAAGCGTAAGGCTTGACACCAGCACAGAGATGACTAGGTACCTGATTTTCAGCAGAGATGGACACGTCGAGAATGACGAAATTAGACTAGCTGCTAAGGCTTTCGAGGGGTCAGTAATTTTGGGTATAGTGCGCATTGGTATCACCTAAATATCACTATAAAATTTGTCACAAATGGAACATAATAATTACTTTTACACATATCAAGTGAAAAATCCCTGGCAAATTAAGAAATATATGTTTTTTGGAGAATATTAATACGTACTTTACTACTTTGCAAGTGCATTTGGTGTTGCGCTCACAGTGACACACGTATGTCTTTTGTCTTACACTTTAAACAATTTCGTGTGTGATATCTGTGTTCACTGAAGATCTTTGCTTTCGTTTCATTCTTCACTTGTCAATGACATCATTTCATGAATTGTATCGCGATATGCAATATTTAATAGGCGACAAAATGATATGGCCAATGTACATAAGAAAAGTTCAGTGGACTAGTGATTTATTGGTCCAGGGATCGAGCTACTTTCGTTCGAACAGAAATAAAAATATTTATTGGTCCAGGGATCATGCTATTTTTCTTTTGACCTCCATTTTGCTGTTTGTACTGGCCAAAGATAATGAGAATCTACAGACATAGCACTCCCATTCCACGGTGCTAGCCCTGGACCTGAATAAAGTAACAAAAGACGGCACCAGCAGCGAATGGACAAAGATAATGAGAATCCACAGACATAGCCCTCCCCTTCATGTCTTTGGCCCTCCCATTCCACGGTGCTAGCCCTGGACCTGAAGAAAGTAACAAAAGACGGCACCAGCAGCGTAGTACGACATCAACCAGTCCTGTCTGCAAGCCTTAAGTATGTTTTCATATTTCTCAAATAACGACGGTATTTCTTAATTTGCCAGGGATTTTTCACTTGATATGTGTAAAAGCAATTATTATGTTCCATTTGTGACAAATTTTATAGTGATACCTTTGCGCATCATACCCGTAATTTTAAATATCTGGGTGGTGTACTTATCCAAGAAAACATCGTCAAGGAAGACGTCGAGAGGTGCGTCAAATTAACCGAAACAGCATTCGCTGTTCCTGTTTCTCCTCCTATTTAACATCACAAAATTACGACAGCGTTCACTAACCCGTCCTACTCTATAACTCGGGGACGTGGCCGCTCATGGAGCTGTTAGTCATCGAAAGAATGGTATCACAACGGATTAATTGTCAAGAGTTCGTCGACGGAGTGTGGAAAAGACCAAGAAACAAGGACATCCACGCAAGGTATGAAGTAGTCTGTCAGTAACAACATCGGCGACAGAAGACTCCGGTCATGCATAGCGGATACATGGCCCGACTCGTTGGCTGAACGGTCAGCGTACTGGCCTTCGGTTCAGAGGGTCCGGGTTCGATTCCCGGCCGCGTCGGGGATTTTAACCTTAACTGGTTAATTCCAATGGCACGGGGGCTGGGTGTATGTGCTGTCTTCATCATCATTTCATCCTCATCACGACGCGCAGGTCGCCTACAGGAGTCAAATAGAAAGACCTGCACTTGGCGAGCCGAACCCGTCCTGGGATATCCCGGCACTAAAAGCCATACGACATTTCATTTTCAGCGGATACATGGCAACAGAGCAGTGAAGAGGATACGGGAAGGTAGGGCACTTCTGAGAATTCTCAGACGTGACCAGCTGACATAAGACGTGGCAACTTGTGACTAGCGCTAATGGTACAAATTAGAGAGAGACGCGGAGCTGCATTGAGTGCGACCTGAAGTCTGCCTTATCGCGCCAAGGATAATCAAATTTATTAGAATATTTAAATACCTCAAAATAATTTATAGTTTCCGTATTATCTGTGGATTCATGTCTATAGATTTTGTATTGTAAGAAGTTATGTGATACAGCTAGTTATACGTCATATGTCTTTTATCTTTTATATTCTTCTATCGTCTAAATATTTCAGTCGCAAAAACATTACAATAAACAAAAAAGAAGTCGACCTATGCTTCAGGAAAAGAAATTTATAGATACATTTTTAGAAATATTACAGTTGAGTTGATATTTTATATCTGCTAACCAATTATGGTTTCAGTTATTTAGTTACATTTGATTATATTTCAAAAGTTTCATGGACTGAGATATGAAAGAACCAGAATAAACCTCACTCATGATAGGTTTTTCGGAGAGGGGATTTTAACCTAATAACTCTGAACAGTACAGCTTTCTGGTTTTCAAGTGTGTCAATGTATGTGTTTGTTTATGAGATTTATTACAAACCTCAGTAGTGGACAGCTTAACTTTGACTTTGATTTTATTAGTGAAGATATTTATCTCTATAATTGTACAATATGTTAGTGAGGGTTGTATCTTCACTCCCAAAAGCATGTTACTCTTGAGGGGCTAAACGCTCTAAAACCTGCACTGTATTCTCGTCCCAATCTCACTGATTTGATAGTTATCACATAAGCCTGCCGCCGGTGTAATGTAGTAATTATCACGCAACTTTGTTGCTTTTTACCGTATACAGTTTTATAATTTCCCAGGAGTATAACATTAAGAATGTCCCTTTTTTTATCTGAACATGTTATCTCCCTTAAAAACATTGCTGTTGTTATTAAGAGCTGTGTCTGTTATAAAGGTCAGCAGTGCGGTGTAGTTGTAGTGTATTTTCTGCCCAGCTGACTCAGGCTTGACCTACAGCTCGTTCAAGCATCATAACCCTGAACGGAGGGCTAAGACGGGATTTATTCAACATCATGAAACCAACTGCCAAAGCTACATGATATGAGGGGCAGCAGAGCCTGTCAAGAAAGGCAAGCGGTAAGATTGAGAATTTCGTCGTGTTTACCATGTGACACTTAATATATGCATGTCATCTGACTGGGCAGCAGTTTTCTTGAAAGGTCTATGACATTAACGGGCAAGTTGGTTTATTTGTTTGCCGGCTTGAGGGGCTCAGACGGTTGACGGTTGAACCCAACTTGGCAGGTTCGTCCCTGTTTCAGTCTGGTTGTATTTGAAGATGCTCAAAGACGCCAGCCTTGTGTCGGCAGATTTACTGGCACGTTAAAGAATTCCTGCGGGAATAAATTTCGGCACCTCGGTGGCACCGAAAACCGTAAAAGTAGTTAGTGGGAAGCAACGCCAATAACATTATTACGTATAACATAATTTGATATTATTAATGCTTTGAATTATTTCTTCCACTAACGATATTCTCTTTAAAAATCTATCTAATCCTATACTACCTCTCGTAATGCTCTCATCGTGTACGTGTATCTCTTCTAAATCTAGAATCAAATTTCGTTAACATTTTTGCTCCCTCATCAATTCCATCCCCTTGCACAATACTAACCGTTTTGTATGGCATTTTGAGCCCAGGATGACGTCTACGATCCCATTTCAGTCAGGTGGTATTTGAAGGTTCTCAAATACGCCAGCCGTTTGTTTGCAGAATTACGAACACTTAAATTAACTCCTGCGAGACATGCTTCTGGCACCTCAGCGTCTCCAAAAACCGTATACATTGTTAGCGGTAATTAAAACAAACAACATGATTATGCAAAACACGAGCTCTATTCAGGCACCAGTGTCATCAATTTTCCTGATGCGAGAGTTTTGATATGAGGAGCATCGTGGAAAACCTGCCTGACAAGGTGTAGAGTCTCATTTAGCTGACAATAGCACAACAACTGGATGTAAAGGAGACGTCTGGAGATGTGGTTAGCCATTATTATCTGTATCACTACCCTTAGTACCCTGGTGCAAATACTGGAGGCGAATGGAACTCTTCAGCTCATACCATAAATGTTTGATTAGGTTAATGCTGGGTGAACGTGTAACGTCCCAGGAATCGACCTGGGAGGATTCCTTGTGACTCTGGCAAATGGGAGTGAAATGCGTCACTGCTAATCACTTGTAGTATTAACCTACTGGGCTCAGCAAGAGAACCCAATTAGCCTCTTTCATTCAAACTTCAGCACGTAACCTACACGTGGTGCCACTGTTAAGCCGAGCAACCCAGTGGAAGGTTGGGTAACCAATCACAGCGGGAAGCTAGGTCGGTGAGCCGGTCCGTGTTGAGGGATTCAAGGCTTACAACCTTCAGAGTTAAACCTTCGTTATCTTTTAGGTAATCACCCCTCTACAATTCTCGTAGAACTCGAAGCACGGAGAAAACTTCTATCAGGATAAATACCCCAGGGGGTAATCAATCCATCCCCATTCAGGATGGGGAAAAGCAGAACATAAGATTCTGGGGAACCTGAACCTTCATGCATTCCACCATTACAAACTCCACACAAACAAATGAAGAACAAGAGAAACTTCACCCACCCAGCTACTGTAAACATCAACTCCCTTCTTAAAGTGGGTAAACTAAAACAGACACTTGACGTGCTAGACAAGTACAACACCAAGGTAGCAGCGCTTCAAAAGACCCGGTTTCCAGACAAAGATACCATTGAGTCGGGAGCTTATAGGATCTACAAGGGCAAACCAAGTGAAATAGTGCTGAGTACAGTCCCACGCCTAGGCACAGGTTTTGAAGTACATCACAGCATGGTCGATCACATTTTAGATTTAACTTCACCTAACGGAAGAACGTCCTAACTGTCATTTCGATCTTGTAACAGAGCATACACAATGGTGACCTTTCACGCACACACAAATGACACCAACTGGAAAGACTTGGAAATAGTTGAACACTCCTGGGACTTCCTAGAAGGAATATTAGACAAGATTCCATCTCATCATTTCACCATAATCATGGGTGACTTTAATGTGAAAGTTGGCTTGGAAGAAAAATACCGAAGGATAGTAGACCTTTACCCAGCGCACAAGGAAACAAACAGGAATGGGGAGCGTCTCATAGGATTCTGCGATAAGTACAACTTGGTTTTAAAATCAACAGCCTTCTATCTTTAGTAGGCACGGTGTTCTTTTTCGCCTGGGTTGTGTTAGTTGGAATTATCGTAGATTTTCCTTTATTTAGAACTAGTGAAGTAGCCTTTCCATTAGATTTCTTGGGGACAAAAAAAAGTATTAGATCCTGCCAGCATTCCAAACAGTTCTGATAAATATATCTATTAATAAACTGTGATGGTCTGTCTGCAGTTATACCTCTCACCCCTTTTTGAACTCGTCTTAAAATTCTTATAATATCTTTAGAATCTGATAGCATAGCCTGTAATTTCTTATTTGAAGGTTTAGCATCAACTGGATTTTGATTGTTGAGGTAAATTGATCTGGGTAAAGCGAAATATCACGCTTGTGCTTTTGGTGACGGTTCGCATGATGGACTTTTGGATGATCTCTACTAATATGTATGCTGACACCATGTGCGGACTGACAGATTTTTTACAATGGGGGCATTTAGGATTGAGCATTACAATATTTGGTTCATCGCCCTGTTTAGGTGTTTGAGACCACGTTGCATGATTTCTGGTCAAGTGTATGTTAATATGGTTTCTAGTAAAGGTATTCCACAGAGTTTACACCTAACATGATTAGCTGGGTCACCAGATGACGTAGATGGTTTCTCTTTGCATGAACTCATTAACACCAACAGCAGTACATATGCGTTATAGGTTAGGACGAGAATAGATTGCCGTGAAAAAGTAAATTTAATTACAGTGAACTAATTCTCCTTCATAAGCAAGTTGCCTTGATAATATAAACTCAATTATATAAAATAATGTGCCGAACTCTATGAAAAAGCAAAGTCATTTCCTTACAGGCCATGAAGCCCCTTGAAGGGGTGGAAGGTAAAGGCTTCCACTATCCGTAACCTCGGCACTTTGTGGGGTAGAGTGGTTAACTCTACTCCCGGCCGCCTTTGCCCCCAGAAATTAGCCTGGTACTCATTTGGGTGTAAGCTGAGTGAACCTCAGAGCCATGTGCACCTCCGGAAGTGGAAATCTCGTTTCTTAAATGTTACGACTTCCTGAGGGGAATTCGAACACACGTCCTTCCGGGCGAACCGAGCACGCCTTTACCGTCTCGGGCAGACAGCCCCGAACTCTATCTTACTGGAATAAAATAAACAGTGCTAAACAATCTTTCGGTTAGATACCCGTCATGGCAACAAAAGGAAAACATTGATAAATAAAAACGTTACCTATAACTATAGCAAACATTATTAGCATTCAATATTCCGTTCGTAAAATACCAAAAAATCACTATAAATACACTATCCAAAAATCACCATTTGGTGAATGTTCTAAAAACAGTAAAATCATATATAAATTATCAAAAAGAATGAGCCTTCGTTCGGCAATGAACCAACTCAGGCACTGCCTTCTAGATAATATATAATATACGTAAGATATACCGGTAATTATTTTATTATAAGACAAGGAAAACTTACTTGTATTATCATTAGCTAACTAAACGGCAGCCATGAGAAAAACAAAGAACAATAATAAAAACAAAGAGACCGGGCGAGTTGGCCGTGCGCGTAGAGGCGCGCGGCTGTGAGCTTGCATCCGGGAGATAGTAGGTTCGAATCCCACTATCGGCAGCCCTGAAGATGGTTTTCCGTGGTTTCCCATTTTCACACCAGGCAAATGCTGGGGCTGTACCTTACTTAAGGCCACGGCCGCTTCCTTCCAACTCCTAGGCCTTTCCTATCCCATCGTCGCCATAAGACCTATCTGTGTCGGTGCGACGTAAAGCCCCTAGCAAAAAAAAAAAAAAAAAAAAACAAAGAGATTAAAATATGTAAGATGTATCACTGTCTTTTAAGATTTATCATGTTCGGCTCCATGTCTAAATGGTTAGCGTACTGGCCTTTGGTCACAGGAGTCCTGAGTTCGATTCCTGGCAGGGTCGGGAATTTTAACCATCATAGGTTAATTTCTCTGGCACGGGGGCTGGGTCTTCATCATCATTTCATCCTCATCACGACGCGCAGGTCGCCTACAGGAGTGAAATCAAAAGACCTGCACCTGGCGAGCAAAACATGTCCTCGAACACTCCCGGCATTAAAAGCCATACGCCATTTCATTTCAAAATTTACCATCACTGAAGTCTTCTGTGTCAAGGCCTCCACAATATGATGAGTAATAGATTCTTCGTAGATATGAGTATATCAATAGAGGAATATTGATTCGACTCTTCGAAATGTACCATATGTAATAGTGCTTGTGTTGCGTAAGCGAATCAGCCAGATGGTCATATTTATTGCATAACGAAACGATGTGCAGTCATAACAAGGTCGTATAGACTTTTGTTTTCATATCGCCCAGTGCTATGTTATATATTTTGTAAGATATTCTGAACTGCAATATGTGCTTCTTTGCATGCTTGATGCGCGGGTAGTATAGTAATTTACAGTAAAATCCAGTGACAGAGACAAGAAACAATTATGTAATTATGTAATGTTTATTTTTTTATTGAAATGTGTTGATGATCACGGGATTCAATGTCACAAAAGTAGACTGGTTTGTTGGTTTCGACAGGTCTGATTGTTGACAATGAATTAATCTCGAGAAAACTGGCACCTCGTCTCCATAAGACCTGTCTGTGTCGGTGCGACGTAAAGCAACTTGCAAAATAATAATAATAACAACAACAATAATAATAATAATAATAATAATAATAATAATAATAATAATAATAATAATAATAATAATAATAATAATAATAATAATAATAATAATAATAATAACTGGCACCCGCCCTTTGTTTTAAAATGATTGTATCCTTCCAGCCACGATTTGATACTACGTAAATGAATTCAGTCTCCAATATGTTTAGTACATCTTATATAATTTAATGAAATTATCCTGTCATTTAACCCCTCATTTATTAATTTTGAATTTGTGACATTGCACGAGACGACTTCCTTAGGCCATTCTATATTTAGGTACGTTGAATAGACTGGTCGGAACTCACCAGTCCCTGCAGGTTAGAGCAACGACTGTGAAGAGCCGGAGGCACAGGACAATTTTGAACCCAAGATATTCTACAAAATCCTATTTCATTAATAGCGTATATTTGCCTGTCACATACTTGTTTCGCATACCGTGGGGCTGCACTGAAAGATATCTCAGTATTCTGTCAACTTTCCAGGAACCCTGACTACTTTCTCCATCATTTACAAGCCATCTGCGGGAATCAATATATTGCTTGCTTATTTCATTTGCATTTAAATTAATTTTACAGTTCAAGCGACATGGTTCGAGAAAGTCCAAGGCCCCCATAATTGGAAACCTGAGGAAGATAAATCTTTCTTTTAACTAGTTCTAAAATCACAAACTGGCCATATGTGTGTGGAAAGCTACATTTTATACTGGGATACTGACAAAACCAGATATTACCAAAGCAAATAAATTGGGTTCTGAGTGTCTACTTCCCCAAGTAAAATTTACGAGATTAAGGACTGACGATTTACAAAACTTATGTACTAGAAGATTGAAACTCTACAGCTATTATCTGAATGCGGTTTGAATTCTCTTGATACAACACCATAGGTGAAGATGATAAAACCGATGTCAATGGCTGTCATAAAGTTGTAAGACAGCAGAAAAGGAGTAAGATGATCAACTTCCTTCTCCTACTTTCAGACAGTAAATCCCAAAATGGTGGATTAGATTTCAATACCGCGAGACACGTTTTGGTAGATTTACCTGCAACTAAAAGAACACCCACACCTCAGTGTCAGTAAAATCCATGAATATAGGTAGTAGAACGTAAACCTATTATTATTATTATTATTATTATTATCGTGTTATTGTATTGATTAAATATGAATGTCAATTCGTGTCCTCATCCCGAGGTGGTGCAGCTCTTCTCAGGTATACCTCCAATGAAGGTGAGCTGCATCCTTCTGTCAATATTACATGTTTTGGCCATACCGCGAATCGAACCCGGGACCCCTAGGACGACAGCTAAAAGTGGTAACCGTTACTCTATGGAGGTGGGCATAGAATGTATTAACTTGTGTATATGCAACAGTTATCCTTTGTCGGTAGGTTTCTACAGAAAACCTTAATGAATGAATGTGTAATGCCTAATAGGGGCCTACACTGTTTCTAACTTGGTCTGCATGACTACGCTCAATTCGTCGAGGTATGACGACATCAGATGATGCAGTACTGAGGTCGCCGAGCAGAACTGCTAACAGTTAGTGTAGCCTTGGACTCTGCGTCCTGTGAGGCGTCGTTTGCCTCACTCTAGAGATGTTTACGCGTCTCCGGAAAACAAAAGTCAAACATTGACTATTTAAGAAAACTGCGGTGCGAAAAAGTGTGAAGAAATCCCTTCTTTCGTAAAATGTCGCAAAATGTGGGCGATAAGTGGATTGAAAACTACCTAAAATACATTCCAGGGAATAGAGTGGCTGAAAAAGTTAAAATAAACCATAATAATCAATGTCGACTGTCAAATGGCCTGTCGGAAGCTTCTCGAAGTTAATGCGGATGAGCATCGTGAGGCAAATTCCGCGCTGCTGGAGCCCAGCCGACCACATCTACTGCCGCATTGAAGAAAGCTGTTTTGAAACTCATGACCGAGAAGATGTTTAAATGTTTACAGTTAAGGAATAAAAAGTCAACGATAAAATTTAAAAACCATTCTGGCTAGTGTACTTTATCTTGATGTCAGGTGAACCGTGTTCTACGTCAATACATACCACTGTGACCCCGACACAGCCGTGTTCAATTGTTGTTTTTCAGGCAAATAACTGGCAAAATTGGGTCGGTTATGTTACAGAAAGTAAAGGACTATTACAAATTACAGTTCTCCGTGAAGTACGACGGTTTAAAAACCGAAATTAAAGATGATAATAACTTGTCATCTGCCCCATTTTCAATCTACCAATATAAAATAGCAGAATAGTTTCGGTAATAATAGAACTATGTGCTGATGATAGCAGATCATTGCATCGGCGTGTTGACAACGCTGAAATAGAGCGACTTTCAGAAACTAAGATAGAAACGCAAGCTTATACTTCTACATGACTGTTAATGTCGTGATCAAAGCTACGGGACCTTCGAGTTTTTACGAGGAATCCAAATCCGGCGAACACTACCTGTTGAGCAGAATTTAAATTACGACTTGGTAATCGAACATCTTTGAATCTATCTTCTAGTAATCTCCTGACAGCGCAAACACTTTGCCCAAGGACATACGAATCGCGGACTTCGCTCTGGAATTCGAGTTGTGTTGTTTCTTTCATATTGAAACGACTGCCTGTGTGACATGGGATTCAGTTCCAACTTGGAAGTTCGGTAAACCCCTCCCGTCCCGCGACTAGTGGCTGGTATTGAGCTACAGCTCTTAAGGTCTTCCGTTTATCAGATAACTGGACGATCTTGTACGTTTAAACTTGGTTTGTTACAATAAGGCTGCAGTGAAAACTGATAATGGAATTGATTTTTGATTGTGGGTAATTTTAAGTGTTAAGCAGGGCCTCATTTATACCTAATACTTCAGATATATACTCCTTAGTATTTTATGTATAGAACGGAAGGTGAAAAGAAAATCGCCATAAGAATCAATACCGTTGCACGTACTACATCAAAAAAAATATTCTAAATAGCCTCCTCCCTACAATGACACCCCTCTCATTCTTGTCTTTCGCACTCTTGTTAACAATCCTCTGCGTGATGGTTGTTGTTTCTGCACGACGTTTACGCACAAGACCAGTCCTGCTTGCAAACATCTTTGCATAAATTTGTTCTCACAAATGGCTCCATAAAAATTATTTGCTAGTTGCTTTAAGTCGCACCAACACAGATAGGTCTTATGGCGACGATGGGACAGGGAAGGGCTAGGAGTGGGAAGGAAGCGGCCGTGGCCTTAATTAAGGTACAGCCTCAGCATTTGCCTGGTGTGAAAATGGGAAACCACGGAACACCATTTTCAGGGCTGCCCACAGTGGGGTTCGAACCTACTATCTCCCGAATACTGGATACTGGCCGCACTTAAGCGACTGCAGCTATCGAGCTCTGGGCTCCATTAAAAGACCTTGGGACTTCAGTCATGTGGTCTTAGAGGCATAACTTGGTAACTCAAAAGAAATCGTGACACTGCTTACATAATTTATCACACTTACGTCAGAAACCACCTAGAACAAATCGTGCTGCTTTCCTGTGCACCTTTCTTTAATTCTCGAATCTAGTAATCCTGGTGTGGTTCCCATACTCTGATTGGGGTCTTACCGGAGACTTATTCGACCTCTCCTTTACATCCCTACTACAACCTATAAATACTCGCATAACCATATCAGCATAACTTTACTCAAAACGTCGTTAATACGATCTATCCTATCCGACGTCCCTTGGACAACTGTTCTCATCTTATGATCCCGATGGTGTAAGTTTTCCTAACATCGCACAACATAGAGGCTGAATATTTTTTACAATTTGTTTTACGTCAGGCCGACACAGCTAGGTCTTATGATGACGATGGGATGTGAAAGGCTCCATAACAAATTTTTGCTAGTTGCTTTAAGTCGCACCGACACAGATAGGTCTTATGGCGACGATGGGACAGGGAAGGGCTAGGAGTGGGAAGGAAGCGGCCGTGGACTTAATTAAGGTACAGTCCGATCATTTGCCTGGTACAAAAATGGGACACCACGGAAAACCATCTTCAGGGCTGCCGACAGGGCTGCCCTGGAGGCTGAAAGGATTTGTGTTCTCCGAGTTTGAACCTGACGAGGTAGTTGTTTTACGTCAGGCCGACACAGATAGGTCTTATGATGACGATGGGATGTGAAAGGCTCCATAACAAATGGACTTAGAATTTCTGACGTTCGGGAGAATTCAATATTCTTCATTCTACAGCTCTATTATACTGCTATACTTGATTCGGAAATGGGCCATTTAAAGCACGAACATTTTAGCCGAACACAAACTTTATTGCGTGAATTCTGCTGAAATCAGAGTAGGGACACTGTGACAAACCACTGCCACATCCAATGCTGGTGGTGTAAAACAGTACGAAGCTACTTATCTTCTACTGTACGAGATATGAGATCAACAGAGGCCCCTATTGAGATTACGACTTAGGGCACATGCTTTTAACTTAGCTTATTCTATGAAGGATAGGTAACATGTAGCAAGTTTCATTGAGACGAGGTACAAGCTGTTGTGTGTTGATGGTAGAGTGGAGATTTATGTTAAGTCAGGGATCAAATCGGACAACAATTTTTCTTCTAGTGGTTTAAGGTCGCACTAACACTTCGAACGTTTCCTGTGACGCAAGAATACGAAAGGGCTAGAATTGGGAAGGTTGTGGTCGTGGACTTAATTAAGGTCCAGCCCTAACATTTGTCTGACGATAAAATAGGAAAGAGCGGAAACCATCTTCAGCGCTGCCAACATTGCGATTCGAACACACCGCCTCCCAAATCCAAGCTCACAGCTACGCGACTCTAACCGCGAGCCCAACTTGTTCGTTCAGCAGTTGACTGTTTACGCTCGTAGTGTTTCTGTACTAATGTTCTCATGGACATTCCTCCTCGACCATCTAGCCAGTCCATTAACGTGTGACCTATACATAGCCCTCGCTGCTAACAATGTGTGGCCCTTCATAGTCTCCCAGTTCCTGCTGTGGAATATACCAATACCATAATGTATGATCTCACACGGCCAGGCTTACCCAAAACTGGATCGACGATTATTCTGGAATTTTTGATTGTTCCAACAAGTCACGTACTCTCCAAGTTCACCTTCATCATCTTTTACTTCTTCTTCTTTGTCGTTTGGTCCTACTGAAGACCATGGGGCTTGTATCTTCTCGTTACTTGGACCGTCTTCTTTTTTCTCCTCTCTCAGTATTAATTGATTTCCTGGCTAGTTCCTGTGTTTATCCTCCCCTTCCCCGCTGGATGGCTTGCAGGAACTGTGGGCGGTCATGTATGGACTCATTTGGGATCCCCAGTTGATACAGATCCGATTTCATCGAAGAGATCCACTTGTTCCTGGAAGCCTTCCTTCTACCTGCCACAGCGAAGATCGTGTTCGTAAATCTGCAGGGTTTCATGCGGGTTAGATACCCATACAAGACCGGGGGCGTTTTCCTTATATAAATGACGGTGTCTTTCAGATGTTTGTATAGCTCATCGTTGTGCCGAATTATATAGGTGCCTCCCTGTTCGCTTAAGGGCCCCAATATTCTCCTCAGGATCTTCCATTCTATGAGTTCTAGTTTTATGAGAGGGCCTTTCCTGGTCATTACGAGACACTCATAGGCGTAGAGAACACATGGTTTTCCTACTGCATTATAGCGCCTGTGTATGAGGTGCTTGAAGAGGTACTTTGAAGCGTAGATGTTTCTACAGAAGTGATAGGCCCTCTCAAAATGGTGTCTATGGCTAGGTTCTCACTCTGCTTTGAAGAGATCCACTCTCCTAGGTACTTGACCGCCACCAGCTTTCTGGTGGTGGTGTCTTCTAGTGGTATTTTTGGAAGGGGTTTCCTTGATATTGGTCATAAATTCAGTCTTCCTGATGTTGATATTCGAGGCAGCCCTAGCCGCTACAGTATTGAGGCTCTGCAGGTGATGAGTAGATTCCTCTATACTGTTAGTTAGTCTGGTGATGTCGTCGTT
This sequence comes from Anabrus simplex, assembly GCF_040414725.1. Classification (NCBI taxonomy): domain Eukaryota; kingdom Metazoa; phylum Arthropoda; class Insecta; order Orthoptera; family Tettigoniidae; genus Anabrus; species Anabrus simplex. Next base: position 219,083,718 of record NC_090269.1, on the reverse strand, counting down.
CAAAGGCTAGGCATGAGACATTAAGGTTGTATTTCTTGTACCCTACCTTCAGTCCTGCTCCTGCCGGTAATTTTGCCGTCCATTCCCTTATGATCATCTCCAGGATGTCCGACTCGTTGGCTGAATGGTCAGCGTACTGGCCTTCGGTTCAGAGGGTCCTGGGTTCGATTCCCGGCCGGGTCGGGGATTTTAACCTTCATTGGTTAATTGCAATGGTCCGGGGGCTGGGTGTTTGTGCTGTCCCCAACATCCCTGCAACTCACACACCACACACAACACCATCCTCCACCACAATAACACGCAGTTGCCTACACATGGCAGATGCCGCCCACCCTCATCGGAGGGTCTGCCTTACAAGGGCTGCACTCGGCTAGAAATAGCCACACGAAATTATTATTATCTCCAGGATGCAGTTGAAGAGAATGGAAGAGAGTCAATCTCCTTGCCTGACTCCTGTCCTGATGAAGAAGCTCTCAGATAATTCACCTCTGAACTTACTTTAGAAGTGGTGTCTTTCAAGGTGGCCTGGACTAACTCGAAGCTCTCTTCATCTAGGCTGCTGCAGAGTGAAGAAAAGGGTCGTTCTGTCCACAGAGCCGTGTGCTTTCTGGAAATCTAAAAGGACAACTACCCAGGGATGCCCTCTTTGACTCTTGTAAGTGAGGATGGTCTTGAAATTTTGTATTTGCTCTGGGCAAGATCTCTTATCCCGAAAGCCGGCCTGATATTCACCTAATTGAGAGACTAGTTGGATGATGACTCTAGTTAACTGGGCTGTAGAAAGTATCTTGTAGGTGGCTTGTAATGAGGAGGTAGCTCTGTAATTATTGAGGTATCTTTTGCTACCCTTCTTGTGGAGTGGGTGCATAACAGCTGACGTCATCTTTCCGGTAAGGTATCTATTGTCCATATATATTTTAAGATCTGGTGGATGCTCTGTAGGAACTGTTTGTCTGCGTATTTCCACATCTCTGTCACTATACTAACCTGAGGCCCTGCTGTTCTTTAGATTCTTGATTATATCTTCTATTTATTTCCTGTCGGGTGGTTGAGAATTAGGGTTTCTGGTTGAAGATTGACGGAAGATTAGTCTTTCACTGGGTTCTTGAGGAGCTTCTGAAAATAATCTGCAAGAATATTGGTGCAGTCCCTGTTGTTCAGCTGAATCTTCCCAGCCTGTCGCGAAGAAGTAAGGTAGGGGCAGTATACTGGGTCGGCTGTTTCTTGGTTCCCTTGTACAGGCCCTAGGAAGGCCAAGGCGAATTTCAGATTGATGATGTGACTATAGACAGGTAATAAAATAGAGAGATACTAAAAGTCAAGGTATTACGAGGAGCAAACATAGACTTTGATCATTACGTTTCTCTTGTCAAGGCTAATTTTTGAAATCTTGAGAAGAATAGAAACACACTCAACGAACTCTAGAATACCAAGGTTCTACACTCTGCGACTACGTGATGAAAACTGCGCCTTTCAGAATACACTCAGTAAGAAAGAAGGTTGGTGAGCCCTAGAGAAAGCTCTCCTGGATGCCGCCCATGAAGCTATACCCACTATGTCTAACAAAGTCAAGCACTCTTGGTGGACAACGGAGAGCGACCAAGCCATAAAGAATAAACGTATAGAGCGAGAATAGAAATATCAGTTAATCTATGAATTCCAAGGCCTCCAAATTGTATTGGTAAACACACCAGAATGCAGTTATTTTCCTCAAATGGTATATTTAGTAGAGACTCGAGGTAACTTCTTGCCGATTCATCAGCTTCAGCAAGGAACGAAGGAAATAACCATAGAGGTGTGGTCGGCAGTAAATAATTAAATGTTAGAATAAAAACACAGTTCTTCAATAAGAAGTATTCCACGTGAGAATTGATCACTCGTAGCCCATCAAACAGCATCATTAATTCTGTTAGCTTTTGCTTCGCAATTTCCTGCACGGCCTCAACTGTAAGCGGTGATCCAAGTAGGGATAGACTGGAATTTGCTGTAACGAGAATACCGGGAATAATGCCCTGAAATGCAGAAGCAGTTGTCCCATCTCTCGCGGAACAGAAGTAGATTTCACATTTATGCGTATTTACTTCCAAACAACCAGCGACAATTTTCTATTGATCCATTAAGAACCGTTTCAGGATTACAGCCTATGGCTCCATCATCCAAATAATATAAGTTAAGAGGACTTTTCAAGTCTGCGATGACAGGCTGGAGTGCAAGACTAAAAAATGGTCCTGTTGGATCACCTTGCTGTACCCCGGAGTGTGACGAAATAATATGAGACCCGAAATACAAGTTAGAAGGGAATCTATAAGCTTGTCACCTGAAATCATAAAGTTCTGAAATTCTATCTTGTACTGTCTGTAACATGGAATCTCTATCAATTGTGTTAAATGCATTTCTGAAATCAATTTTTACTGAGATTTTATTCGATGTGGCATCTAAATGTACGAAAGTTCGTGCGGAATGGATAATGGTTTCACAGCCCTTTGAAATACCAAAGCCAACTTGGTGGGGATAGAAGTACTGGCTAATAGTCCCCTTTATTGCCATGCAAGATAATTTAGCAACCAGCCTTCGAAAGGTGTTCCCGATAGCGATAGGTCGAACGCTTCCGTCAGGTTTCTGAAGAGCAATTAATACGACCCCATTAGAGTTCAGAACTTAGTTGCCCTAATAAAATGAAATTGCATAATTTTGTGATAGATTGGAGAAGTCTTCTCTCGGCATCTCCAGATGATTTAGAGGTAAGATCTTTTGGATGATGAGGACGGGTACCGTCAATTCCCGAAGCAGAAACGTTAGGGAACGTCTTTTTATTCCTTCAAGCACTAGTTCTGGTGTCACGGTGAGATAATTATCACTAAGGTCAGGAGGATCGGAAAACGACAATGGGTGTGAGAACGGAGGATGTTTATCTATCAAAGGGTGTGCGTTCTGTTATCCTACATTCTGATGAAACAACCCTAACTGCTCATGGAATATTCCCATCTGTTACTACTAAAGTTCGTTGTATAGAAAACAAAGTAGTAGCTCAGGGGGTCCTAAAAAGTATAATATCCCCGTTAATACTGGCCCTATGGATAAACGCTACGTAACACAAATTGTAGAAAATGAAATTTCCGATCTTGTGAGTAGCACAAATTCATCCTATGATGAATACTGACGGAAATATTTACGGTTTAGTATTCTTATTTATTTTCTGAATCCTACCGTCATCGATGTTACCGAAGAAACCTGTGTAACCAATAGAAGGGGAATAGTGGACTAAATTCCGATCTTCCGTATCTCGCACATCGGTCACGATACTTGAACGTGTTATCTATATGTGCGCGGTTGTTAAATTCCTTTCTTAGTCGCAGGTCCATCTGACTCCTTAGGTTTTATTGTGATCATGTCATAGGATTGCTTGAGTGGGTTCATCATCCAGTTCTAGTTGTTACTCGCCTATTTTCTACTGAACTGTCTCCTTAATTTTCTCTAGGTTTAGTAGCATGAAATTTTGCTCCTGTTTTCCTTCTTGATCCTTCTGATCCGAGTTGCTCCTGTTTTTACTGGATCATTGTGATCCAAGTTTAGATGTTGTTGCTTCTCTGTGGAACAAGGGCAGCGAGCGTCAAATGTATGAAAGCTTGTATGGTTTGAAGGTCCTTTTTGTCCCTCTAGGAAAAATGAATAAGGTGCCCTAAATTTAACGTCATACTCATAACATATTGAAGCTTTTTCTTTTTTTTGCTAGGGGGCTTTACGTCGCACCGACACAGATAGGTCTTATGGCGACGATGGGATAGGAAAGGCCTAGGAGTTGGAAGGAAGCGGCCGTGGCCTTAATTAAGGTACAGCCCCAGCATTTGCCTTGTATGAAAATGGGAAACCACGGAAAACCATTTTCAGGGCTGCCGATAGTGGGATTCGAACCTACTATCTCCCGCATGCAAGCTCACAGCCGCGCGCCTCTACGCGCACGGCCAACTCGCCCGGTAACATGTTGAAGCTTGGCCGATCGTTTTCCGGGGTAGAATTTTAACTGAACTGTATCTATCAAATTGGGAGCTCAATCTCCCCGGTTGTGTAACTGTACGAAAGAATTTCGTTTAGTTAACAAATGCTGCCAAGCCTTGGGAGTTGGGAGCATATCCTCCCCTGGTCCTTTGAAGTTTAGTGAGCTCTTGGGATTGTTATTTATCGTTACCTACTTTCACGTATCTACATATCTACTGTTATTTATCATTGTTGATTTTTGAAAAGAGAAACAAAAGAGAACGGAAAAACATTCAAAATTTAATTTTCTCTTGTTATTAATTGCTCAGGATCCTAGGCCCTGCCGTTTCCTCCACTCTCCTACACTTGTTTGGTAATAATAATAATAATAATAATAATAATAATAATAATAATAATAATAATAATAATAATAATAATAATAATAATAATAATTTAAGTTTCCTTCAATTGATTTCAATCAAAAGAGATACCGGAGAATAGTATTTTCACCCAGAGAATGGTTTCTTTTTAATCATCTACCGACACAAGCCTCCAAGCACTCATGTGCGAAGCGACTGTGCCGAGGTTCGATACCACAATTTTCGAATGCATTTCTTTTTTTTTTTTTTGCTATTTGTTTTACGTCGCACCGACACAGATATGTCTTAAGGCGACGATGGGATAGGAAAGGCCTAGGAATTGGAAGGAAGCGGCTGTGGCCTTAATTAAGGTACAGCCCCGGAATTTGCCTGGTGTGAAAATGGGAAACCACGGAAAACCATCTTCAGGGCTGCTGACAGTGGGGCTCGAACCCACGATCTCCCGATTACTGGATACTGGCCGCAGCGACTGCAGCTATCGAGCTCGGTCGAATGCATTTCAATCTCCATAATCCAGCCATTCAGTTGTTCGGCACTTTCAGTAAACCGACGCTTTTTCCACCTGGTGTATTCTTTTGAAACATCTGGATTTGAATAGCGACATACTGTATTGCCTGTTTTAAAATCATCCACTATATTGTTTGCTGTAATTCACTTTAGTTATTTTTGATATATTACGTACTATATGCTACAGTTCTGTGTTATTTGTGCAGATGCACATTTTCGCGTATGTTTTAACTATCAGATTTTGTTTGAATAATGCCGAATTCAAGTGCAGAATATTATAATTAAGTGATGACGACACATAATATATTGTCTTCATGGAATAACGGACGATATCCAATGCGAAATGCTAGAAACAATAGGGAGAATGAAATAATTTAATACTGGCCTCGCATTGGGAGAATTCGACAAAGTAAAATCTTCAGAATTTTAGACAAAAGGGAGATTCAATTTTCGCTGGCAAAGGAGAGTCGGTGTTGAACTTTAAAACACTAAAAGCAACAAACGACGAGCCAACCACAGCTATGGACACGAACTTACTCGAACTGAAACTTATGTTATGGAAGTAGAAGGCCTAAGGAAGTTACATGTAATAGCTCCAAGGGTTTTACTGACAGGAGTCAACGTAGTAATAGCAACCGAAGCAATGGTCACAGGAACTAGACATGTCACGATTTAATTCAAACATGCAGTAACAACCTCGGAAGACGTAGGGAGATAAGAGGGAGTTATATCCTTCCTGCATGATGAAACAAATATATTAAAAAATCAGGAAGTCGTCATGTAAGAAAACATAACTGTTATAAAATCTGCTAATATAACTATACTAGGCATATACCTATATATTAGCCCTGCAATGAAAGTAAATGTCGCTGGAGAGTAAATTACTGAAGCAATAAATTTCGCAGAAGAAGTGGAAAACGTATAATCTGTGAATTGAACTGTACAAGTAAACTCGATAAGCCCAACAGCAAAGCAGATCTCATGATGGAAATGCTAGTGGCTCAAAGTATACAACCAGATTAATAAAAAAAAAAGGTCACATATATTGCGCCAAATGGATATATCGACCTCATATTTTTACAGAGGTAAAGATATTACCGTCATGGATCATCAAGTAGCCCGACTACAAAGTATTGCCATGCCAAAGGAACATCTACCAGACTACGCGACTTTCAAATTAAAAAACTAAAACAACTACGACAGAAGAACCAGCAAAAACCTGAATCAAGAAAACTTAATCCCGCTAACATCCAGGACAGAAAAGCAATATTAGACGCAGCCTCACATCTCATAGAAGAAGATCTAACAGATTTATCTCTAGACACCATTAACGAATGCATTAGGAATGCCACGCCCGATACCAAAAAAAGGAAACAGTAAATCCAAAACTTGGTTAGATTCCATATATTATGAAGAAATAAGGAAAGCGCTTCATTTACTGCATAAAATAAGACAACACATGAATATGACAGATTTACAAATGTATTCGGACGGAAGGAAACGTTGCCATCAACTGATGAAACTCAAGAAAACTACATATATTGAAGAGCAAGGAAAGACTCAGAGCCTCCGTGGCTCAGGCGGCAGCACGCCGACCTCTCACCGCTGGGTTTCGTGGTTCGAATCCCGGTCACTCCATGTGAGATTTGTGCTGGTCAAAGCGGAGGCAAACAGGTTTTTCTCCGGGCACTCCGGTTTTCCCTGTCATATATCATTCCAGCAACACTCTCCAGTATCATTTCATCTGTCATTCGTTAATCATTGCTTCAGAGGAGTGCAACAGGCTTCTGCAGCTGGCACAGTTCCTATCCTCGCCGCTAGATGGGGGCCTCATTCATTCCATTCCTGACCCGGTCGATGACTGGAAATAGGCTGTGGATTTTCATTTTCAAGAAAAGACTCAACTATCTCCGATATATTCGTTCATATCCCTGAGAAAGTAAAAAATACTCACACCAAATAACCATGGAGCCCTGGGATAACACTTCTCGATATCCCCAATAAAGAAAATAAAACAAAAGCAATAGACATCAGGCATTGCAGCAACACAGTAATTCCGGTGATAACGCTTACAGAAGTAAGAGAAACAACACATTTCATAAAATATCGAAAAGTCGCTGGACCTGTTGACATATGTACGGGAAATTCAAGAGACACTCTAGCAATATTTGGTTCCATATTACACCCACCCCCTACCCTATGGGCTCTGGTGATAATTCTACAGGGTCGCTAACGGGTAATAATCAAGTGGGTGTAAAGTATAAATTAACATAGCGGCATACAGGGTAGGAATGGAGGCCAAGAGATAAACAGAGACCGCGAGGAAGGCCACCGGATCGCTGGGACAAAGACATCCTCAAAATCGCCGAAGTTAATTGCAAAACATCGCTCAAGATCGCTGGAAGAGGAGGCTACTTCTAAATACTTACCTAAGTTTCAGACTTCACAAGACCACGTCAGTTATTGATAGAACTGGCTGATTGTGATTGAAATTACTTTAAAATATGTTTTCAATCAAACCACAGCTAACATTAAAGAAAACCTTCAAGAAAATGAAAAATGATCCGAAAGACTGAACCTTTCCATTTTTCTCAAAAACTATGATAAAATATTTCTGTAGATTTCTCTACTGTATGTCTCAGACCTCAAAGGAAACTTTTATACTTCCTTATCCAAAATTTACATTGACTAGAACGCACCTTCTTCCTTATTACAGAGAACGCTACTAGCTCTTCCATGTACATTACTATACATCAGTAGGATCGCGGAAGGAAAGACGAATGTCCGTGTGAAAGTTTGGCAGCCGTATTGCGGACGTATGAAACCAGCTGCGGAATAAAAATTAGCCAACAGATTTCCAGTTTCTCCACAGGATGGTGGAATAAAACGGAACGTAGAAGTTGGCACGCAGGCAGGCTAAATGATACCAAATCAAAATGCATATGCTTGGTAGCTGCCGCTAAATAATCGTTATTGTAATATCTATAGGCCTATATCTAGATATCATCATCATCATCATCATCATCATCTGTTTACCCTCCAGGGTCGGCTTTTCCCTCGGACTCAACGAGAGATCCCACCTCTACCGCCTCAAGGGCAGTGTCCTGGAGCTTCAGACACTTGGTCGGGGATACAACTGGGGAGAATGACCAGTACCTCGCCCAGGCGGCCTCACCGGCTATGCTGAACAGGGGCCTTGTTGAGGGATGGGAATAGTGGAAGGGATAGGCAAGGAAGAGGGAAGGAAGGGGCCGTGGCCTTAAGTTAGGTACCATCCCGGCATTCGCCTGGAGGAGAAGTGGGAAACCACGTAAAACCACTTCCAGGATAGCTGAGGTGGGAATCGAACCCGCCTCTACTCAGTTGACCTTCCGAGGCTGAGTGGACCCCGTTCCAGCCGTCGTACCAATTTTCAAATTTTCGTGCCAGAGCCGGGAATCGAACCCGGGCCTCCGGGGGTGGCAGCTAATCACGCTAACCACTACATCACACAGGCGAACATACCTAGATATAAAATGAGAATTTTGTCCGTACATTACTCAGTATTTCTGCATCGGTCGTGTCCACAGTAACAAGAAAATGGACTTTTTAATTTTCCGTTATTTCTGTTTGTCTGTACGTATGTATGAGTATCACGAGAAAATGACTGAAGAGAATTTAATGAAAATCGGTACGTAAAGTCGGGGAATGAGCCACTACAATCTAGGCTAGGGGAAGGCCTAACATTTAATTCTCACATATTTATGTTATTGATAGTCCTATCGATAAATACTACATAACTACAGTTATATAGAATTGAATTTCCGATCATTTATGTCTTATACATTTTTACCGTACCGGCTATGATAACAGGGATATTCGAAAATTTCGATTTTTGTTACTAAGTCCATGTTAACGACGAACCACGAGAAAATGGGAGAACATAATATAATGAAAATCGGTATGTAAAGTTTGGGAGTAAGGTGCTACAGTCAAGGTTATAAATAATGTTTATTTACGTTGGATGAAATGGTAGTTTAGTGGAAGGTACCTCAAATTTAATTTAACTATTGAATACCTATGTTATTGGTCCTATCGAAAAGTATTACATACCGTAACAAGAATTATAGAGAATACAAGTTCCAATCATTTATGTCTTATACAGTTTTACTGTACCGGTACCAACTATGACAATAGATTAATTAATTTAGGCTTCTGTTGCTTAGTCCATACCAACGTCAAGTATTATTAACATAGAAATGTCCGGCTCCATGGCTAAATAGTTGGTCACAGGGGTCCCCGGTTCGATTCCCGGCAGGGTCAGGAATTTTAACCATCATTGGTTAATTTCGCTGGCATGGGGGCTGGGTGTATGCGTCGTCTTCATCATCATTTCATCCTCATCATGACGCGCAGGTCGCCTACGAGACCTGCACCTGGCGAGCCGAACATGTCCTCGGACATTCCCGGCTCTAAAAGCCTTACGCCATTTCATTTCAACATGGAAATATTGTTTAATAGTGTTAAGTGGCGAAGTGATGGTTTTTGTCATGATTCTCTTAAGGTGTAAAACTGTGTGGTGATAGGTCGGTATCGACAAGAAAAAGTATGACGATGATTATAACAAATAAGAAAAAAAAGTAAAGGAAGAATCGCGTTAAGAATAAGACAAGAGGGAGTCATGAAAGAAGGCAGGACTGCCTTTACATTAGATGCTCTAATGTCGCAGAGTAGGATGAAAACTAAACGTGAAGGCCTACAATATCGCAAACTCATAAAACTGATCAACAGTAACATTACATTGACCACTGTTGTGATGTGATTTGTCTCTTCTGCTGCCACTCACCTCCAATAGATGGGATTACTGCTATGTCCCGAATTAAACAGTATGTCTGAATATTGGTGGGAAGTAGCTGCACAGTCAGATAACTTTGCACATTCTATATTAATGTCCCGTCAACGACGTCTTTACGTAAAGATATCGGCGAAGCTAAAATCAATCAATCAATCAATCAATCAACCAATCAATCAATCAATCAATCAATCAATCAATCAATCAATCAATCAATCAATCAATCAATCAATCAATCAATCAATCAATCAATCAATCAATCAATCAATCAATCAATCAATCTTGATCTGCATTTAGGACAGTCGCCCAGGTGGCAGATTCCCTATCTGTTGTTTTCCTAGCCTTTTCTTAAATGATTTCAAAGAAATTGGATATTTATTGATTATCTCCCTTGGTAAGTTGTTCCAATCCCTAAACGATTGAAAATGATAGCGACTACTGGTAAACCTGCAATTTCAACGAAACTTCGTACACATATGACTCACCTAGGGAGAAATACCGTGGGAGTAAGACACACCGAGCACCCCGAGCGATAGAGCAAGGAGAGAGTGACATTTAAAATTAATAATCGCAAACGACATATATTAGTGCTGAATCCAAAGATTTCGGGGTCGCTGAGATGAATAATGACACTCCAGATAACATTTTCAGTCCATGTTCAAGCCGTCATCATCATGGGGAGTGAAAGGCGATGAGAAAAAATGTTCAAAATGACCGACATTAGTATTTAATTTACAGTTTTCGGGTTCTCTCGGTTAATAGGTGACAGTCCCAGTGACAGTATGAATCATGTAAATCATAGCAATAGCGTGACGCGGAAATACTGTGACCGTAAGTATGTCACAGCTGACTGTCTATGTGTTAGTGTGCGGCCCGAGTTCACTTGTCGGCGAGGGTGAGCAAGCGGCCTTGACTCGGTGACAAAGAACTGGTTTCTGACGTGAAGAGGGTGGCAGTTCGGCCAATAAAAAACAAAAAGAAAAGTGGACGAGAGATAAAAAGCAACCAGCGCGTGTCACCTGTAATTACATGGAACAAAATTAATGAAATATTTATAATATCTCTGGTGGCGTAATGTGTATAACTATGGAATGCTCATGGATCAGATTATAATAAACTGAATTAGTAATTGTACATATAGATTATATAAATTAAAAACTAAAATTTTTGAATTAATTTCCACGACATTTGGCTAAAATGATGATAAAATGATATAATCATACCGCTGAAGAATGCAGTACTTAAGCTGACTTCACTTCCGTTCACGAGCGCCGGACATGATATTTTAAGTCAAGTCATACGAGTACATGCACACATGTTGACGTGTTCCTGAACTATTATCATCAGTTACTTCGAAGACCTTGCCAGTGGATTTTCAACGCAGAACATCTTGGAATACAATCGTCCGGGATAGTGGCTTCGTTCCTGTGCTCTACACTTCTTAAAATTATGTTAACCTACGACTTGGAATAGTGCTGTGATCAGACATCGAATGTGCAGATATTAATTCTTAATGTACGTGTTATTTCCAGCATATAATTACGTGTGTGTTTAGAATTTATTGTAACACGCTTTGTGTAAGTTTCAGCAATTTCACGAGTGAACGTGAAGAAGGACCTCAACGTAATCATCTCCAAGGAAAGATGGAATTTCATGCTATGGACTACAAGGGTAGTCACCATGAAGTTTTAAACCATCGACCACAGTCAGCGGCGGCGGGATGCAGTTTTTACCCTAGAATGGCAGATTGAGGATCCAGACTTCCTGACGTGAAGACATTTCCTAAGTTAAGTCGATTACGTCTTATTTATATTTGTTCTATGTAGTTTTATTCTATTCTTTCTTTCTTCTTAGATTTATCCTTCATTATCTAGTAATTTATTTTTTAGGCATTTTTCTGGTTGTCTCTTCCAATAGGATATGTCGTAAAATTAGCACACTTGGCTGATTAATGACCACGTGGCAATGAGTTTGACAGCGAGGGTTCTGATAGTTATCCATGTGTTATCGAAACCATCCTTGCTTATAGTGTGAATTTCGTTATGAATGTGAGCTAATTTATGTCTGGCGAATTCGATGAAGTAATATTTTGCTAATATTGTCGACATTTTTATGGAAATAGGACTTCTACTTGTACCTCACGTTTGAGATAACTTGTCATCGGGATATTAATTCTGGATTACATGTATGAATTTAATTGGAGTACGTGCATTGTAGCATGTGATAATTGGATTAATTAATCATCGAGACGCATTTGAGGAGGATATGATGTATTTTAGGACGATGGTAGGTCCTTATGTTTCGTGACTACACATGTGTGATGTTGGGATACGACAAGTAGAGTCGTCATTGTGATGTACTGTATGTGTAAATTAGGTGGAATAGTTGCGTATGATATGAATCTTCGTGAAACTGATTTTTTCACATGTTAATGTTGTAATACTGTTGTGCCTGATGCCGATCAGGATGTAATGAAAATATGGAATCTTCTAGACGTTATACAGTGTAGTTAAGATGATAGTGTCTTCAGATGATAAAATAAAGTCCATGTTTCTCGAGGTACTCCCCAGATTCGTGATAATATTCCAATCGTGTTTAGGAAATGTAATAATTTCGAGTTAAGGTACGGGTTGGTGTTCATGCTGACCTTAGGTCAGCGAGAACAGATCTTCCATTAAATATTTTAAGAATATTCGGTTCGTAACCAGACATGCTCATTCTTCAAAGTAGTATTTCGCACTCATGTGGTAACTCGATCTTGTGGAACATATTGGAATGTGTTAACAGGAGAGTGATATGATTGATCGACACTCGACGACGTGTAAATATTGTATATATTTTCTTCTTGATAATTTCAGTAGTTAGCTGTAGCTGTAGTAATTTTCTAGTTGTAGATAATTATTTTCTGTGTGTTTGATGTGCTGATGTGTGACACTTTGACAGTATTGATGGATATGGATAGGATTTCCACACTGATGATATTTCTCCATTTATTAATTTTTGCAAGCCCAGAAGGCGCGTTATTTTGTTCAATTTATAACCAAATGACCATAGGTTCTGTATTAGTTCTCACGAAAGGAGATGTGAGACGACACGAACAGATATATCCGACGTCTCGGATTAACTTAGAAAACAATAAAGGCAAAATCAACTTTTCATATTTTTTATGTCAATTAAAAATTTTGATAAAACGAATTCCAATCTTATATTGCCATGAAAGTAAAACTAATGAACCATGGATATTTCTTTTTTATACACGTTATTAAAATTAATGAATTTTTCCAGATTGTTCGAGGAATGTTTGGTCAAGACCTCATTTTTTGAATCACAAATTTCAGTTCGACTTTACTACTTTAATAACATTAAGTCGAATAAATAGAAATAATGTAAAATACTCTGTTAGAATGGTAGGGAAAACAACTTACGTGTACCATCCCATTTGCTTGCATTTGATTTTGTTACATCAAGAGCCACCGTAAATTATTTAAAGTAGTGATCATATCCATTATCACAGACAGTAGGATGGCAATTATCTCATTTTATTCAATAAAAGTGTCATATTTGTTCTACATTTTGAACATGCTTATTTTCGAACCCTATGTTAATCCTGACACATTCATTTATTTTATAAGCCTACAGCCATCGAACTGAGCACCCCTGGGGTGTCTCGTGTTCGTTGACTGACTACGTCGGGGACAATACATACAATTACTTATTTTTATTGTTTATTTGAAATGGTCAGAACATTTTTAAAAATTGCTTTACGTCGCACCGACAGAGGTAGATTTTATGGCGACGATGAGATACAGGAAATATTTAGGAGTGGGAAAGAAGCTGCCGTGGCCTTGATTAAGGAACGGCCCCAGCATTTGCCTGGTATGAAAATTGGAAACCGCAGAAAACCATCTTTAGGGCAGCCGACAGTGGGATTCGAACCCACTATCTTCCCGAATGCAAATTCACAGCTGCGTACGGCCAACATGCCCGGTGGTCAACAATTTCCCACACAATATGGGCTGCCACAAGGACGAAGTTCCACAAGAAACAAGATAATATGCCTGGTGCAGGTCTTTTGATTTGACGCCCGTAGGTGGCCTGCGCGTCATGATGAGGGTGAAATGATGATGAAGATGGCACATACACCCTTCCCCGTGCCAGGGGAATTAACCAATTATGGTTAAAATTCCCGACCCTGCCGGAAATCAGACCCTGGCCCCTTGTGATCAAAGGCCAGCACGCTAGCCATTTAGCCATAGAGCCGGACATCTTAAACTTTAAATTAAACACATAACAATAACTGTAAAACAGTCTAGCTCGAGCGGTCGAGGAGAGAGGTTGCGTAGTGAAGTGCGTGCTGTAAACATGGTCGGCATTGAACAGTACCGGGCCGCTATTGGGAAATGGCAGGCAAGGCAGAAGAAGGAGACCAGGAGTGGATTGGTGATAAGTACGGACGGATTGAAAATGAGTGAAGCGGTGCTGGTGGTGACAGTGATAGCAGTGCTACTGGTTATTGGGGGGGTGGAAGTAAACCCAGGCCCAAATACCAGTGGAAAATATAGTACGGAGGATTTGGCCGCACTCAGGGTGGTTGTAAGTGAAGTTATGCAGGAAAAGTGTCAATGGGATAAGGTGCAGGAAATAAAGGACATGATGGAGGAGCAGAGAAGGGAGATAGGGAACATGAAGAAATGGCTTGAAACGAAGACAGAGGAATCGAGCAGGAGAGTGGTCAATAACGAGAAAGAAATCGAGTTATTGAGAGGGGAAGTGAAACATCTGAAAGAGGAGGTGATGAAGATGAAGAAAGAAGCGGAGGGGTACAGGCAGGAGAGATTGAAAAAAGCCATATTTATATATGGAGTGGAGGAAGGGGCGAGAGAGAGCAAGATTGAGCTGATAGATAAGGTGGTGGAAGTTATACATGATGCAATGAAGATAAACTTTAGTGAGATAGACATAGATGATGTAGAGAGAGTTGGTAAAATCAAAGGTCGGAGGCCAATTAGGGTTAAATTGTTCCAAACCTTAATGGCAGAAACTGTGTTAAGTAACAGCAAGAATTTACAAGGGCTGAAAATAGGGGTGAAAGGAGACATGGGAAGAGAAGGAAGTGAAAATATGAAGATCTTGAATAGGCACCTATGGAGAGCGAGGAACCAGGGGCTAAAGGCCCGAATAAGAGGTCTGAGGTTGGAGGTGACAAACGGGCGATGGGTTAGAGTACATTCAGTGACGAAGCTAAAGGAAATGGACGAAAACGAGAGGGTTGAGGGTGGTGAGAGGACAAGGCAAGATGGGAAGAAGAAAGAAGAAAAGAAGAGGAGGAGGGACGTGGCAGGAGAGCAGAGCATCTCGGAAGAGAATGGGCAGTGCAGCCGGGAGACAGAAGATCAAGATAGTGAAGTGGACGGTGAGAGTGAGCAGCAAGAAACTGGGAGAGTAGAGTGTAGAGGTGCAGTGAGCAAGAAAGGACAAAGGAAGGTGGATTCAGAAGTCCAAAATAGTGAGGGGGTGAGTGGGGGTGAGCAGCAAGAACCTGGGAGAGTAGCGTGTAGAGGTGCAGTGAGCAAGAAAGGACAAAGGAAGGTGGATTCAGAAGTCCAAAATAGTGAGGGGGTGAGTGGGGGTGAGCAGCAAGAAGGGGTGAGAACAGGGTGCAGTGGTGTAGTGAACAAGAAAGGTCAAGAGGAGACAGATCGACAAGAAGGTAAAAAAATTATGAGTAAAGTCAGAAGTAAGAGCTTAAAAGACATATGGGGAAAAGTACGTAAAGGGATGGAGGATACAGAGGTAGAGAGGTCGATAAATACTAGAAGTAAGAATAGAGGGGGAGACCTAGAAGGGAGGGAGGGAAAGTTATAACAATATTGGAAGATAGGATGTGTGAATATTGAGGGACTAAGGAACAAATTAGGGAACAAGAAAGTTCGGGAAGTAATTGAAAGTTTTGATGTTGTGGCACTCTTGGAGACGTGGTTGGAAACAGGGAGGGAGATTGCATGGAAGGGGTTTGAGATAAAATATAAATATAGAAGAAAAGAGAGGAATAAGGGACGAGCACCAGGAGGGATGATAGTTCTAATTAGGGAAGAAATTAGTGAAAGAGTAGAGGATATAGAGACCGATATGATGGAAACCATATGGCTGAGATTGAATTTGGGAGGGAGTGAGGGAAGGAGGAAGAAAATAAATCTAGCTTTTGTTTACTGCCACCCTAGTAATTCAGCATATGCAAATAAATATTTTTTTGAAGAGTTATTGGTGGATATTGGTAGGATAAGGGGAATGTATCCAGGTGAGGAGGATATGTTGTTATTTGGGGATTGGAACGCGAGAATAGGAGAACAGAGCCCAGTTTATAGTAGGGAGGATGGAATGTGTTTGTTGGAAAGTAGAAGGAGTGAGGACAAAATTACAAATAGTTATGGAGAGAAGCTCCTAGAGATGTGTGCTGTGGGAAATTTGTATATTCTGAATGGGTGGATAGAGGGTGACAGGACGGGGAAATTGACATATGTTACGGAGAAGGGGGGTAGTGTGATAGATATGGTTTTGAGTTCGGAAGGGATGATTGAGGAAGTTGTAAGTATGGAAATAGGAGATTGGATTGAATCACACCATTGCCCGGTGAGGGTTATGCTGAAAAGGGAGGAAGAGAAGTGTACAATGAAGGAAGATGAGACAAAGGATAAACGAGGGAGTGGTTATAATAAGTATAAATGGACAGAGAAGGTGGGCCGGGATTGGAATAGGGTAGTAAAGGAGGAGCTACATCTACTGAAATATGGGTGGGAAGGGGCGTTAGAAGAGAATAATACTGATAAAGCCTTGGAATTGTTGCTACATCCAATAAAGATGATAGCGCAGAAGGTGAAAGCTAGAAAAGGAAATAAGAAAGAGGGAGAAGAATGGTTTAATAGGGAGTGTGAAGGATTGCGGAGGAAGGTGATGGACGCGTTAGGAGAATATAGAAGGAAAGGTGGGAGCCAAGAAAGGGAGTTTTTCTGTAGATTGAGGAAGGAGTATAAAAAGAAAATCTCTGAGACAAAAAAGACGTGGTTAGAGGAACAAATGGAAGCCATAAATAATGACTGCAAGACAAACAATTTTGAGAGAGTTTGGGATAAGATTAATAGAATTATTAAGGGTGGAAGGAATATAGAGAGAACGAGTATTGAGGAAGTGCAATGGGTCAGGCACTTTGATGAATTACTAGGAAAAAAGGGGGGTGATAGATGGAGAGGTTCGGGAGAAGAAGTAATTTGGAGGAATAGGGGAGTGGCAATTTATGACCTGGATAAAGAAATCACAAGAGAGGAAATCCGGAGAGTGATAAGCAGAGCCAGAGCGAAGTCGGCCGGGGGGTGTAATGGTATAAATAACAAGTTTTGGAAGGAAATTAGTAAAAATGAGATAATGATAGAGGGCATGGTTAAACTATTCAATAGGATATTTGAGGGAGGAAATTACCCTAAGGAATGGGAAACAGGAATTATATGCCCTATATACAAGGGGAAGGGTAGTAGGAACAATGTGAACAGTTATAGAGGTATATCTCTGTTGGATTCTTTGAGTAAAATATATACTGGGGTGCTAGCGAACAGAATAAGCGGGTGGGCGGAAGAAAATGAAATTTTGACAGATTACCAAGGGGGATTTAGGAAAAAGAAAAGAACAGTGGATAATATAATGATAGTAAAGACTATTTTAGAAAAGTATAAGAATATGGCTAGAAGTACGGTTTATGTAGCAGCAATAGATTTTGAGAAAGCTTTTGACAAGGTGAATAGAGAGGCCCTACTAGAGAAATTAGGTAGGTTAGGGATTTCGGAGAAGATGTTGAGGGCAGTGGAAGGAATTTATAGGGACGTCAGGTTTTGTGTAAAATTGGGAGAAGGGAGAATGAGTGGACCATTAGAGTCCAAGGTGGGTTTAAAACAAGGATGCAAGTTATCGCCAATACTGTTTATTTTATTTATCAACGATATTTTAGAGGGGTTTGGGGCAGAAAATTGGGCTGTACCAGTAATTAATGGCTTGGAAGTACCAGGACTGATATTTGCGGATGATGTGTTATTGATGACGCTAACTTCAGGGGCGATGAATAGGGCCTTAGAGTCAGTGATGCTATTTGCGAGGAAATGGGGATTGAAAATTAATGGAAATAAGTCTAAAATATTGGTAGTACAGGTGGACAAAAGAAGAAAGATAGAAGGGAATTGGGTAATTCAGGGAGAAAGATTGGAACAGGTAAGGAAGTTGGAATATCTAGGAGTTATTTTTAATGATAAAGGAACTTGGAGTGACCAGATCAAAAGAGTGAAATATAGAGGTTTGGCAGCCTTAGCCTCAGTCAGAAATTTGCTACTCAAGTACCCGGGGATCAGTTATAAAACACTGAGACTCGTGTTCATGTCGGTAATCGTTGGGAGGGTATTATACGGAGCAGAAGTTTGGGGGCTGGATGAGAAAAGAGAGGAACTAAGAAGGATTCTTAGTAGTTTTGCTAAGTTAGTGATGGGCTTACCGAGGTGTACAGCAAATGTAGGGGCGGAATTAATGTGTGGGGAGGATTTGGAATCAGAGGGTGTGAAAAGAATAGTTAGATACTGGATGAATTTAAAAAGACAGGAAGGTGGGAGAGTATTACAGGCAGCATATGTACAGCAATTTAAGAGCATGTATAAGGGTGGATGGTTAAAAAAAATAAAGGGATATTTGGAGAGGATAGGATTAGGACACCTGTGGGGGGAGGTTTGGTCAAAGACAGAAGTGAGAGGGATGAATATACTGGAAAGGAGAATTAGAGATATCCATAGGCAGAAATTATTGGGGGAAAGCAGACTAAGAAATTCGCTGACTGTTTTGACGAAAATAGAGGAGATAGCAGGGTTGAATATTAGATACGTCGATAGGTCAAAACGATATGGGATGATGTGGTGGCTTTTAGGTTTGCCAAGGAATACAGGCTGGTTACAGGGGAGGGATAAGACAAGGTGTGTACTGTGTGGAGATGTGAATGATGAGTTTCACTTGCTAAGAGACTGTGAGGTAACGAGGGGGTTAAGACATGGATTATTGAGTGCCGAGCATCGGGAAATATTGGGGAGAGGGGATGAGAACGCAATACTGAGATGGATTATTAAACAATGGGAAAAAGGGGGTGAATTGAACAGGTATTTTTGTGCGACAAAAAAGGCCTGCGAGAGTAAAATGAAGGAGAGTGAGTTAGAGGGTGGGCAGGGGAATAGGGGGGTGGAATAGTTATCTGTATAAGGGAAGGGGATAGTATGTTAAAATTCTAATGGATTAGGGAATATAGGGACTGAGTACTTAGTTAGGTGGAGTTGGGTAAGAGGTCAGGATTGCATGGTCTGTTTGTTTTAAAGTGAGCTGGAATGCAAGTGCTGAAATGCTGAGTGTTGTTGTTTGATTATTGATCAGGTGTAGGTCAGTAACAAGAATGTGACGCAAGTACAGAGCATAATAAGGACACTGGATGAACACTGAGTGAGTGAACTGCTTCAGCTAATGACTGCTAATTATTCTTATTATTATTATCCTTATTATTATTATTATTATTATTATTATTATTATTATTATCCATTTTATTATTATTATTATTTATTATTCATTTTATCGTTATTATTATTATTATTATTATTATTATTATTGCTATTATTATTATTATTATTATTATTATTATTATTATTATTATTATTATTATTATTATTGCATGTGAACATGTATAGGGGCGAAGTCGCCTGTTATGTTCAATAAAATGTATGTATGTATGTAATAACTGTAAAACTACAAAATTGTTCGCAAATCATCAATCGACGTCACAATAAAGAAATCTGCAAAAATTCACTTCACACATAATCAACAGGTAATACAAATACTAAGAGTAAACGTTCAGAACAGTACCCGGGTAGTGCATGGAGCAATTTCATATCAAGACACGTTATCTGTGTTGCAGCATGAGTCCTCTAGTTATTTTCATTAGCATTTTCCTCCCTCATGCTTTGGTCACACTATCCGAACTGCATGACTTTTCAGAGAAGCAATCCTCAAAAGCAACCTATATACTCGTAAATAAATGCGTAGCTTCTGTCTGTCCTTTTAGCTTTCTGTTTGCACCTATTCAAATCTTCCGACACGATACAGATAGCGGCCATCGATTCCTATCTGCCTGCATGTACCTTTTTCGCCAGCAACATGCAAATACAGACATGCTATTGAGGATCAATCAGTCTGCCATTGACTACTGAGGTACATTTCATTTCCAAATCCAATTGAAGTTGACACTTTCTTCCTTTAATATCAGTTTCATTCCAGCTATGAGTTAATCATTAAATTACCGATATTTCAAAAGTATTTCATATATATTTTCTTCCTCTTCATGTACGTTACCGTATATTTTATTGGAACAGGTCAAGGAAAGATGAAATGAAAATTTCTATAAACATCTCCCTTAACACTGTATTTAAGAAAGAAAAGTGGTCAAAAGTTAATTGAATACATTTTTATACGGAAAAGTGTGATGTGGTGAAATTTCTGAAATCTAAACACCTGAACATTCCTTCACTCAGCAGCAGTCTTCCCCTCAAATAATAACTGGCAATGACTCGGATGTTGAATCAGTGTTATTGGCTTATCGTATTCTGAAACGTTGATACAATTGTCTCTTCATAACAATGCCTCGCCGGGCTGAGTTGCTCAGACGGTTGAGACGCTGGCTTTCCGACCCCAACTTGGCAGGTTCGATCTTGCCTCAGTCCGGTGGTATTTGAAGGTGCTCAAATACGTCAATCTCGCGTCGGTTTATTTACTGGCACGTAAGAGAACTCCTCCGGGACAGAGTTCCGGCACCTCGGTGTCTCCAAAAACTGTAAAAAGTAGTTAGTGAAACGGAAAGCAAATAAAAGCAAAGTCATCTATCTCCGTACAGGCCATGAAGGTTCTTGGAGGGGTGGACGGTAAAGGCTTCCACCATCCGTAACCTCGGCACTTCCTGGCCGTCTTTGCCTCCAGGAATTAACCTGGTACTCATTTTTCGCGTAGGCTGAGTGAACATCAGAGCCATGTGAACCTCCGGAAGTGGAAATCTCGTTTCTTAAATTTTACGACTTCCTGATGGAGATTCGAACCCACGTCCTTCCGGGCGAACCGAGCACGCCTTTACCGCCTCGGTCAGACAGCCCCTAAAGCAGATAATATTTTTTGCTATTTGCTTTACGTCGCACCAACACAGATAGGTCTTATGGCGACGATGGGATAGGAAAAGCCTAGGAATTGGAAGGAAGCGGCCGTGGCCTTAATTAAGGTACAGCCCCGGCATTTGCCTGGTGTGAAAATGGGAAACCACGGAAAACCATCTTCAGGGCTGCCGACAGTGGGATTCGAACCTGCTATCTCCCGAATACTGGATACTGGCCGCAATTAAGCGACTGCAGCTATCGAGCTCGGTATATTATTATTATTATTATTATTATTATTATTATTATTATTATTATTATTATTAACAATGCCTCCCTCACTCACCTTCACCGACGATTCAACATGCACAAAAATGACTGTATGGCTACAAGTAATGTACCTTTATATTGCCAATATTCCTACAGTAAAACGTAGCGCACCTGTATCCTGATTACAATCAACCTGTCAACAGCGGGTACGTGCAAGTAGTTCCTAAACATGCCTTGTTTAGATTCCGTGCTTGTTGTAGTGCTAGTGTAATATAGAACAATGGGGAAAATTCCTGTACTGTCAGCAAAGGCCTGTTTTGGAAGGCTAGCATGTATTCCTCTCTCGCCCAGTTGCGGTATTTGCGAACAATCCTTCATTTGCTGCTCTTAATTTATAGTTGCTCTTGAATGGTTTGGTGATCCATACACTTTTAAGAATGTCTCGTTGCAGACAGCAATTTCAGTGCCATGAAACTGTACACATTACTAAAAATGTTACTGCACTTACTAATTTTACCTATTTTTCTCTGATGAATATTTTCCCCTTAGACTCAATTTCACTCTGAGTTTATCATTAAATTGCTAGATTTAAAATTATACATGACATACAATTTCTTTCTATTCAAGTAATTTACCGTATCGGAACAGGTTAACGAATGAAAACGAATGATTTGACACCCATAGGCAACCTGCGCGTCGTGATGAGAATGAAATGATGATGAAGACGACACATACACCCAGCACCCGTGTCAGCGAAATTAACCAATTATGGTTAAAATTCCCGACCCTGCCGGGAATCGAACCCGGGACCCCTGTGACCAAAGGCCAGCACGCTAACCATTTAGCTAGGGAGCCGGACAGTTAAACGAATGATCCAAGGTGATTCTCTGCATCAATGTGTTGTACAGTCGACCAACATCAACATTATTGTTTTCCCTTGATAACCCTCCGTACGACTATACTTGTCCGCCTCTGTGGTGTAGTGGTTAGCGTGATTAGCTGCCACCCCCGAAAGCCCGGGTTCGATTCCCGGCTCTGCCACGAAATTTGAAAAGTGGTACGAGGGCTCGAACGGGGTCCACTCAGCCTCGGGAGGTCAACTGAGTAGAGGTGGGTTCGATTCCCACCTC
Organism: Anabrus simplex; assembly: GCF_040414725.1. Lineage (NCBI taxonomy): Eukaryota > Metazoa > Arthropoda > Insecta > Orthoptera > Tettigoniidae > Anabrus > Anabrus simplex. The sequence continues at coordinate 219,061,424 of NC_090269.1, read as the reverse complement.
AGCCATCCTGGAAGTGGTTTTCCGTGGTTTCCCACTTCTCCTCCAGGCGAATGCCGGGATGGTACCTAACTTCAGGCCACGGCCGCTTCCTTCCCTCTTCCTTGCCTATCCCTTCCAATCTTCCCATCCCTCCACAAGGCCCCTGTTCAGCATAGCAGGTGAGGCCGCCTGGGCGAGGTACTGGTCATACTCCCCAGTTGTATCCCCCGACCAAGAGTCTGAAGCTCCAGGACACTGCCCTCGAGGCGGTAGAGGTGGGATCCCTCGCTAAGTCCGAGGGAAAAACCGAACCTGGAGGGTAAACAGATGATGATGATGATGATGATGACGACTATACTTCCTTCGCCTTGAAAACTGTTTGAATTTTTCTGACAATTTATCATCCATTCTGGTTCAGTTTAGCCGCGAGAGGGAACGAACACAACATTAAAATCAAGGTATGAGAGACGTTCACAAACGACCTGGGGATTCTCGAAGCAATTCCTTCACCTGGCGAGCGATATGTGGTGTTACCCCATCTTGCATGAAAATAACGGTGTGGTCACAGGTGCGTTCCTGTAAAGGTAGAACCACGTGTTGCACAAGGAGGTCCCTATAACGTGCAGATGTCACTGTACACCCGACAGGCCCACGAGGGGTCATCTTCTCACTGAAGAAAGGACCGAGAATGAAGGAGCTTGTAAAACCACAGCAAACAATCACGTAAGCTGAATGCAATGGTTGCTCCTACACAAGGTTTGGAGGAGTTGAACCCCACATGCGACAGTTCTGAGCACTCACTGCAGCCTTCAGAGTAAAATGCGCCTCGTCAGTCCACAGAATAGTCCCCGGACACATGTCCACTTCCACGCGCGCCAGAAACCGAAGGGGAAACTCACGGCGTTGTGCAACATCTTGGGGTTTGAATTTGTGAACAGTATGAAGTTTGTAGGGATACCAGTGTAAAATGCGCCGCAAAATCTCGTGAACTGTTGACCGGGATAACGACAATTGACATGGTACACCTCGAGCACTGGTTACAGATTTGGGAGAATGTGCTGCACGGTCTGCTACAGCTACAGAAACTTCATCAACAACATCCATGGGGATGGGCCGCCGTCCTCGCCCTGATGCGACACCTAATTCACCTGTTTTCTCGAATTCCTTAATCATTCTCTTCAGCCCATTACTTGCCATGGGACCTCTTCTCTGCTGTTTCTTGTTGGCGACATTCTCGCAATGCAGTGCTGCTACTGCTTCTATTCTGAAAAAACAGCTTCACTAGTAGTGCACGGTCTCTCTTCCCAATAGGCATTACGTTTTACACGGAAAAGTTTAACTTTCTTACGTTACAACGAAGATTCACTTCACAAAATGAATCAACTTGCGTAACCAAGCAACAACCAAGGAACTAACACAACGCAGTTCTACCGGAAGAACATTCTGACGTCAGGGTTACGGAATATTGCACGTTCTGATCGCTTAGAGCGCCATTATTCGCCTGGAGGTAAAACTTGGAGCTTTGTGGCATAATTCGCGAGAGCATTGCTTAGTCAGCATATGTAAGATATTTCAGACTCCTACGTTCATTACAGCCCGTGCTGTACCATGCTGAATACCATAACTTTAATTGTGGACACTCGGTATCATCCCGAAATAAATGGCAGCAATGATAAATTTAAGTTTGTATGTTTGCTAGTCTGCGGATTTTCACGCATAAACCACTTGACTGATGCAGGTCAAATTGGACAAGATTAGCTGATACCTTCAGTTAACAGATAGGCTGTTTACACGCTCTCTTTTAACTGGGTTATATAGTGAAAGAAAACGTGAAGCAAGTCAAAGCAAAACGTATGCTTGGGACACTTAAAATTGAATACGTTGCCTGAACGGTTAGTCCTATGAAGCGTACCGTATGTACTCAAAATTCCATTTCCCAGACAAAATTTCTAACAGTTTTTGAGAAAAATGTTTTAGTATGGTTTGGCGCATGCTTTATCCTTCGGGTCTTTGTCTTGGTTTCTTTCACAGAAAAAACTACTTGACGGAAAGTGCTCAGATTTGGCAAGCATACTACTGGAATCTTTGGTTAATATATAGGATACTTTATATTACATTGTACGTTAAGGGGACCGTGCAGGAAATAAAATGTGAAGCAAGTGATAGGAAAATATATGCCTGGGACCCTTAAATGTCCATATCCTGCCTAAACGGTTAGTCCTATTATAACGGCGTCAATGAGTGTACTTACTCACGCGTGTTCGATTACCTAGAAGAAAGTTTCTAAGCATTTCACCGCTAGTTGTAAAGGTACTTCAGAAAAAGATGCTTTTCTGTGTTTTTCTATCAGACTATCTCCTTTAAGCGGGCTATGTAACAAAAAGATGTGAATCAAGTCAGATGAAAACGTACGCCTCAGACCCCTGAAATGCCTGGATAAATAAACACTGGAGAAGAGAAGTTGTAGTTACAATTATTTTGCCAGAAAAAAAGTTTGGATTTCCTTCGTCTCTGTTAATGTATATCTATATGCATACTAATACAGTATATAAAGAGAGGCTGTGAGTTTGTTTGTACGTGACGCATAATCTCAGAAACTAATGGAGCGATTTAGGGACATCTTTCACTATTTGAGAGATCATATTATTCCTCAGACTACCGTGACTGAAGGAAAAATGGCAGAAATAATAAATCTGAAAGTTTGTATATTTTACTGTCTGTGTTTTATCGACCGAGCGAGTTGGCCGTGTGGTTAGGGGCGCTCAACTGTAAGCTTGCAGTCGAGATATAGTGGGCTCGAACCCCAGTGTCGGCCACACTGAAGATGGTTTTCCGTGGTGTCCCATTTTCACAATAGTCAAATGCTGGGGCTGCACCTTAATAAGGCCACTGCCACTCCCTTTCCACTGTTTGCTATTTCATATCCTATTGTCGCCGTAAGACCTATCTGTGTCGGTGCGACGTAGAGCCACTTGTAAAATTTGTGTTTGATCGCATAAAACTACCTGACTGATGGAGCTCAAATTTGGCAAGCTTGTAGCTGATACCTTTGGTTAACACACAGGCTACTGAACCCGAGTGACTTCGGCCCATAGTCAGTCATGATTTGATTGATAAAATAATATATGGTACATTTATTGAAATACAGAAGTGTAGTTGAAAATATTTCATCTGTGTAATGTCGAAATAGGAGCGAGGAAGGACGACAGACTGGAGCCTGACGGATTAGCTCGACACAACAACATTTAGCTACTTCACAGCAGGGGATCTCATTAGTTGGCGAACAGGGAAATACAAGTCCACAAATAAGTCTTGGTCAGAAAGAGAAGGGGGTAGGTGACACAAAGGAAGCTCGCAACATGAGTAATGCGCTGGGATATTTTTGGCAGGACGGAGATTCCCGTGCCGTCATGGAAAACTACAGTGGTTGCGAGGACATTCGCTAGCCTAGGTTCGGGCAGGTGGAGATTTAAATCACGTGACCGCTTGCCGGCCAATCGCTAAAATTTGATGGAAGACTCAGCGATACCATCTTAAGGAATGATGGATGAGATATTCTCGTAACTACAAAAATAATCAGTAATAAATTATTGTGAGTACACGGATCGATGTAATGAATTTATTAGATGTCACGCATGGAAAAATAATCAATAATTATTGGCAAGTTAAATAAATCGAAGGCTGGATTTCTTGGAAACCAGACAGCTTGAATATCATTGGCTGGACGAAGACCACGTTGTAAGGGACGCTTCCGAAGGCGCGAAATGTGAGGAGTTAAATCCACCCGTATCTCCTAAATCTGTGATCGCCAGGAGTTCATATTTAATCCAGCAAATATGCTAGCGGAGTGGATTAATTTGATGTAAATTTTAACGTCCAATTCGGAGTGCAAGTACCGGTATTGAAATTCCACCCCCTCCCTCAGGGGTATGACGTCAATGAATCCGCGAGGGAAAGCCTCATCCATATATACGGGACAAGGGATACTCGCCGACCACACTTGAAATGAATCTCTGGAGCTGAACAGTCGGTCGCAGCTAACTTAGAATTCTACGGGCGTACAGTAACTCAACATTTAATGGCGCGAGCATCCGCCAGTATTTATAAAATGTGATCGCGCTCAAGCAACATGAACCGGAAATAGTTAACGTAGGACAGTGTTTGTCAGTTATAAATATCAGTGAAGTAAATTAATTGCACTGTAAGAGAGTAATATAAATTGCACCGCAATAAGTACGTAAATAACAGACTGTGTGACGAACAGTACTTTAAGGGAATAATAGCCTGTACTTTGCAATATCGAACCGCTATCATGAACACTTCAAGAGTGCCATATGAAACGGGCGTATCGCGTCGGACGACATAAATCGCGACGGGCGTAAAATTTGACACCTCGTCGTACGTGTCCAGGTCCATTGTGCGGTAATCGGACGAAGATTAAAATAGTGTAAAATATTAAGTTTTTGGATCTATGATATTAATTTGTTGTATAAAAGTTAAAGTGTTCAGTGTTAACGTTGTCAATGGTGAAGTTTTGTGATAATTAAGGTATTAGTGTAAAATGGTAATGTGCCAGGAAATCTTTTGTGGAACTACGCCATCAAGAATGGAGGAGTAAAATGCAGAGAGGGGCCGAAAGGAGCCTCTCATCTGCAAAGCTGTAATGGAATACCGAGAAACTAAGATGAGTACATAATGTAAATAATATTTGGGAAATGTTATCGTGATGGGAAAAATGGGAATAATTTGATTAGACTTGGTTACCTTCTGTAACAAGATGAGTCGCTTAACGACCCCATCCTAAATTTGTAGCACGGACAGTAGTAAATAATAACAATGTAAATAATCGGGTCTTTTTATGTATTCAGTTTGTTGGAGATGTAAATTTTGTAGATATAGGGTAGTACGTTAAGTCATGCATGCATTTATATTGTCTTTGTAGTCAAGAATAATTTTCTTTACATTTGATTTTGGTTATGATAGTTAAATAGACCCGATATGTGTTTTTCTGTTTGTCATTTTAACGAGTTATGTAATGACATTGAAGGGAAGTCCAGCCTTGTTATACCAAAGTGAAGTTGTTAAATTTGGGAGAAGCGATAATAATAATATTCCAAGTAAATCATATCTGGATTGATTAGTGCCAAAATAAATCGAAATTGTAAAAGGGGTTATGCGTTAAACATATTAAACGTGGACTACCGTGTAACAGGCTAAAATTAATTTTTTTTAAAAAATTAATAATAATAATAAATATAATAAAACTACTTTTTTTGAAGAATTTTTTTTATAATTTGGATATAATAATAATTCATGTGATATCGGAAATTTAGTAAGCCGTGCGTAATAATAAAGTCAAGTGATCAGGTGTTGAGTTTGTCGGGAATCATTTAATGACGGGATGTCGTTTTTAATTCGGAATTAAAGAGTGTGGTAATTTAATTTGATCAATTAATAATATTGAAATGTAGATCGGTGCTAATAATCCGTACATGTTAATGAACGTGTGGTTTAAATTACGGTCCAATGTATTTTTACGTATAAATGTCGTGTCTTAAATTTGCAATTCAGTAGCCGGAACACGTAGGACTAATATTACGAAACCATGATTGTCAAATTTTGGTAAATATAATTTCAAAATGTTACGATTATTTGTGGAGAACGAATTAAGGCGTAGATCAAAATGAGATAGAAAAATGTTAAAGAATCTGCAGTCAGATAATAAAAGGTCGTACGATGTCAGAAGTGAATAAATAAGTCAGTTGATAATTCTGTGAGAAATAAATGAATCAAGGAATATTGAGGTAGAAAGGGATATAAATTCCGTACGAGAGACACTTAGGATATAAATGAGTGTAAAATGTACGGGCAGTGTCACAGAGAAATACTGAGTTACGTAGCGGGTAGAATTCGGACCCGTGACAGCATGTACGAAATAAATAGACTGCATCGCTATTCGTCGAGATACTACGGATCTAAGGATAATGAAAGTTCAGAGTCCACATAAATGATCGTATAGTGTAATCATTGTAATGACGAGCGATGACAATCATGATGTCGTGATAATAATAATAATAAATATTGCAGATAAAGGTTTGGACCGCCTTAAGTTAATGAGCGTGATAAAGATGTTAAACGGGAATCTAAATGAGAATATGCAACCGATAATAATCATAACAATGTAAGGACGATGTTAAATCATCGCGGTCAATTTAATAATAATTGTCATAATAATAACAGTAATGATGACGTTGGTTGATCAGTGAAATAATTATAATTGCGACCGATATCTTAATATATTTTGGCGGAAGTGACCGGTTCATAAATAATAATAATCTTGAGTGACGTTAATAATAATAATAACATTTGGAGTCACCTCTTCATTAATAATAATAATAACCACAAGGGGGATATAATAATAGCAATAACATTAATAACCATCTGTGTTTGCGTCCCGCATAATAATGACGATATTAATCAAACGTGACAGTGCCAGGAACCGTTAATAATAATAATAATAATAATAATAATAATAATAATAATAATAATAATAATAATAATAATAATAATAATAATAATTGTACCGGGCGGTACACCTCTACACCGTTTATTTAAAAGTTGCGCCAGTTGAAACTCCTCTTCTGGAGGAAGGTTGAACTTTATCTATTCTATTAATTCTCTACTTTCTCAGAAGATGTCACCACGTGGAAAATTTTGAGTTTTTGAACTGTGTCACTTTTGATGTGTTTTTGTTTCGCTTGAAGTAAGAAGTGTGAACTTTCTTTTCTAGAGGACACTACTGAAGATCAACAATAGCGCACCCTAGTGCGGAGTCAAAGAACTATTTTGTTGGAGAAATTTTTATTTCAAAAGTTTGTTTTTTGTTAAATTTCTTTCTGTTATTGTTTAAGTTGGCTGTATACCCCTCTTTTTCCCCTTGTTTTAGATTTATCCAATCCCGAATTTCTTTTAGTAATTTCTGACCAATCTGGTGTATCTTCCCCAACTTGTATCTGTTGCGGGGTCCTATCCAATAAAAACATTGTGGGCGGGTGTTTTCATTCCCCTAACGCCTAGAAACTTCCGCGAGAGTATATAAACTGCTGATTTTGGGGTCTCCGGGCCACTTCTGTTCCATCTTTCAGTGTATTAAGTACATAGCAGGAGGCGGGAAGCGCCTCTTTCTTCTTCAGCCGTTCAACACCAGGTAATGGCCTATTAATAACTTCTTTTCTTGCTAGGTCGGCAGTTTAACACTCGCGGCGGGTTCGAAGCATTTCCATCATGTAACCTTTTCCTAAAATGTAATTACTCTTTTCATCTTTTTCTTGTAAAGCTACATATTGGGATAGAGAGTGCTAACCCTCTCGAGCTCCCACTCACATTTGTTTTGAGGTGAACTTATTTTCTCAAACTATTCTTCGTTTATGTAATGTAAAGTGTTCTTCTCTAAGTCACCTCTGTAGTATGGGATTAGCCCTTGCGTTAGCGGCCCAGAGCCAGATTAGGTTTTAAAAAACAAAGTGTATTAGGAGTGCAAGATCGCCTCCTCTCAAATTGTTATTTTAGAGGTCATGTAATCAACCTTCTTTTCATGTAATAGACCTCCGTAGGTTGGGTATTTTACCCCTGTGAATACGTCCTTAGAGGACAGCTTGAAGGTAGAGTTTGGTGTGGCCTTGTGATAGGCTTACAATTTTGAGAGCGGATCGCTCTTTGAAATTTGTTTCTGTATGCCTCGTGCAGGCTTTATGTGTAATGTTTGGAGCCAGTGCTCCTGGGCATGAATGGGGTTTTCTGCCCCTTGGCTAATTTTTTTTTTGGAGTAAGGCGGGGCTGATTGCCCAAGAGTTATGAAGTAAGGGCACTGAGCCCGAATCCAGTAATATTGTACCTACTTTTTTGCTACTCTGTACCTGTTATGATTGTTATCTCTTGTTTTTGAAAAGAAAATATAACCTAGTTAAATTTTAAATTAATTTTACATTGCACGTTAATTTCGTAGCTTGAAACCCATTCACACCCGCACCTTCTTTCACCTCTACCTACCACGGATATCTCCGTAACAAGTGGTAGCAGAGCGTGGTTGAATGGGTCTCAATTTAGCCCCTTTTGACGGCTAAACATTGCTTTGATTCGAACTCTAATAATTTTCTCAGTTGCTGGAATTTTTTGAGTTTTTCAAAATTGTTCTGTCATCATGCCCGGCCCTCGCGATGTTCTCCTCCTTAACTACTTGCGCAAAGAGGAGTTGATATACGAGTTAACTATCAGAAATGTGCAATCTGGAGGCACGGTTGCAATCGACACCAACAAGCTTAGAGAGTCCCTTGATTTGCCCATTTCCATCCCCAATTTGGGAGAGAAAGAAATTGATGACTCTCTTTCCACGATCGTCGAGAATATTACTGGGCTAGCATCTGTAGTCAGCTTTTTTGATGAAAACGATCCGTCTCCTAATCAAATTAAGCGTGTGCAAGGCAGGCTGTATCACTTTGCAAATAGAGTTAATGATCTGTTGTCTCTAAAGGTGAATGACGTTCAGAGGAAGGACGCTAATACGCTCCTTGAAACTATTTCTGAATTGTCTAATAAGGTCACTCAATTGCTAACCGGCGAAGTTCCTCCCAAAACTGATCAACCCGCCACGGTGAATGTAGGTAACGAGGAAGAGCCTCCTCAGGGAGAAGTCAATAGGATAACCGTTGCTGCTCAAACTATCTCTGCCCCATCGAACAACGAATCTGAACGCCGTGCGTCATTGGGTAACATCCGCTCTGAATTAACTTCTTTGCCATTGAAACCTTTAACGACTATGTCACCTGGGTTCAGTAGCTTGCCTCATCCATTGGCAATGTTGCTTAGAGGTATCTCTAAGTTTTCCGTCAACACCACCAGTGATGTAATTTCATTTTTAAGATTTCTAGTGGAATTTCAGGATCATGCTCTTGTTTTTTCTCTTTCGCCATGTCAAATTTTGCAAATTATCTATCCGTATGCTATTGGTATTCTCTCTGATAAAATCGTAAGAGCCATTGCCGAGCAATCATCTATTGAGGATTTCCATGCCCATTTGCTAGCTAACTTCATCCCGGCTAGGGCCAGGTCCTCCCTGATTCAGAAGTACTATTACCGTGTACAGCGCTTGGATGAAAACTTGGCTGATTTCATTCAAGATATCAAATTCTACACTAGGGTGTTTGCTCTGCACTTTCCTGAAGATCAGATTGTGCAGGCTATTGTAGAAGGTATTTCGCCATCCTACAGGTCATATTTGTGTTTCGCGGCGTGTCCGCAAACCTTCTCTGAACTTGAAGCATTGGCCGTCTCAGCGGAAGGAGTTAGATACGCCGATTCTTTGCGTGTCGCGAAAGAACCCCCGCCTTCCTTTAGTAACACTCGGCCTCCACCTCGCCGACCAGTCAATCCCCGTAAATGTTATGCTTGCGGGTCGCCTGACCATCTGCGGAATAAGTGTCCTCTGATCAAGTCAAGTGGGACAAGGAATGGAGCAGGGTCATCACAAGGCTGTTTTAAGTGTGGGGCCTTCTCACATATCGCCAAGAATTGCCCAAACTCAAATAGCACCCCCTCCTGCTCAACTTCTGGTGCAAATTCCAGCTATGCCAATAATAAAAAGTGACTAGTGGCGTCGGCTGAGCCGACTAATCCATCTTCCCGAGACTTAGCCCCTAGTAAACAGGTTGTAAATGCAGAGAACGACCAGCCTTCAAATTCATCTTTTGAATGCCCTAAAGAGTGTCTTAGGATTGCGGCGGATACCCCCGCACCTGTTCCTTTTCTTAAGATTGAGTTAAATAACGAGCCTATAACAGCTCTCTTAGATTCAGGCAGTGTTTGTTCCATTATTTCGGCTGATTGGTATTCTAAATTGAAATCTGTTTGTAAACTCCCTGACTATGACTCATCTCCTGTTAAATATGTTTCGGCTAATTCATCTCCATTAGAAATTCTAGGTTCCTTACATGTCAAAATTCGGGTTTTTAAATTTACATGGAAGATCAAATTGTTTGTGGCCAAGCGTTTGTCTTGCCCCATCATATTGGGAGCGGACTTCATTTCTCACACTGGTCTTGTGCTCGATCTCCAGAGTAGGTCGTGCACATTCAAATTTGCGTCCAATTGTAGAATTCCCTTGTTAAAGTGTAATTCTGTATCATGTTCATCTATTTCGCCTACCCAGGATGAGATGTTGTTAGACCTTAGACATCTACCTGAGGAGCAGGCTGATAGTATTCGGAAACTGTGTCAGTCGTTTCCCGAGGTGTTCTCTGATACTCTTGGTGTTACTGACCTTATTGAATACAAAATTGAGGTCACGGATTCGATTCCTGTCCGTTTTCCACCGTATAGGCTATCTCCACCTAAAATGAAGGCTCTGAAAGAAATCATCGATCAGATGTTGAAGGATGGTATTATTAGGCCCTCTAATTCAGCGTATTCTTCGCCTATTTTTCTAGTCCCGAAACCCCAAGGAGGCTTCAGGCCTGTCATTGATTACAGGGCTCTCAATCGGAAGGTGGTGTTGCAATCTGTGCCCCTTCCCGACCTTCATTCTTGCTTTTCATGGTTTCGTAAGGCCAAGTTCTTCACCATCTTGGACTTGAATCAGGCCTATAATCAAATTCCCCTTGCCGAAGAGTCTAAACATCTTACAGCGTTTGCCACGGACTGGAATTTATATGAATACAACCGCGTGCCTTTCGGGCTCCCCACGGGGGCAGCTGTGCTCACTAGGCTACTAGATAGGGTCTTTTCCGACATCAAATTTGAGTACTTATATCACTACTTGGATGATGTCGTCGTATTTTCCGAAACCTTTGAAGAACATCTATATCATTTGCGAGAAGTTCTCAATCGCCTTCGTAAGGCTGGGTTAACTGTTAAGTTGTCCAAGGTTGCCTTTGCTAAGCCCTCTATGTCATTCCTAGGGCATATTGTGTCACCTGATGGTGTAGCAGTCGATCATTCTAGAACACAGGCCATCCGTGATTTTAAACCTCCCAAGGACATTAAAGGTATCGCCAGGTTCATTGGCATGGTGAATTTCTTCAGGAAGTTCATTCCTAATTTTGCTAATAGAGCGGCGCCCTTAAACCTTCTCCGTAGGAAAGGCATCAAATTCGAGTGGGGACCGTCTCAACAAGCCGCTTTTGAAGACCTTAAATTAGCTCTCTGTAATGCCCCTGTACTTGCTATGCCTGATTTCTCGAAGAAATTCATCGTCCAAACCGACGCGTCGTCGTCGGCGGTAGCTGCAGTCCTTCTTCAAGAGACTGAACTAGGGAGGCGCCCCATCGCCTATGCATCTAGGACTGTCTCGGCTCAAGAAGCAAAGTACTCCATATATGAGCTTGAAGGTTTGGCAGTTTTATTTGCCTTAGAAAAGTTCCGTCTCTATCTGGAACATGTCAAATTCGACTTGGAGACAGATAATCAAGCCTTAAGCTGGGTCTTAGGTAGGCCGCGTCGTACTGGTCGTATAGCCCGTTGGGCCATCCGTATGTCTGCCTTCCAATTCGATGTACGACATATCAGAGGTACTGAAAATGTTGTTGCTGATGGACTCAGCCGTATGTTTTCTAACGACGTCGAGACCCATGAACCTGTCGACAGTTCATCACCTTCCGAGTCCATACTATCTGAGGTTAATGCCATCCTAACAGATGCTCCCATGCTCTTTAGGGATATCGAGAAATACCAACGTGAAGATCCGACGCTGGGTCCGACAATGGAAACCCTTTCTTCTGGGGAACATGTCGTCCCTTATGTTCTGAGGAATGGTGTTTTATGTTGCCCATCGAGGCATGATAAGATGATGAAGGTTGTCGTGCCAGCGGTTCTTGTGCCTATGATCTTCAAGTATTATCATGAGACCCCATTAGGAGGGCATCTTGGAATCTTTAAAACCCGTGAAAAAATTCGTGAAATGTTCATTTGGAAAGGTATGGACGGTGAAATCCGTGAACTTGTAAAAGCTTGTAAATCTTGTTTGCTTAGTAAACCCACCATGTCCACCAAGGTAGGCCTTTTGTCTTCGCATCAAGCGTCGCGCCCCATGGAACGCCTGTATATCGATTATGTAGGACCCTTCCCCCAGTCAAAGGGTAATGCTAACAAGTTCATCTTTGTGTGCGTAGATGGCTTTACTAGATTTTCTTGGTTATTTCCGACTAAGCTGGCTACCGCTCAGTCCACCATTACTTGCCTAAATTCTATCTTTGCTTCTTTTGGTCCGTGCCAATACATTGTATCTGATAATGCTAAAGCTTTTACATCAAATCTGTTTCGTAAATTCTGTTTTGACTTGTCCATCTCTCATGTAACTACATCTGCTTATTACCCTCAACCATCTCTGGCTGAACGGGTTAACCGTAATCTCAGGTCAGCACTTATTGCCTATCATCATGAAGATCATTCTAGGTGGGACACGTCCCTGCATTGGTTAGCTTTTGCTTTGAATTCGGCGGTTCATGAATCACACAAATTTACTCCAGCTTCTTTGATGTTTATGTTCGTTCCCAACACGCCGCTCTCTAACCTCTGGTCTCTGAATGACATTCTGCCCGAGACAATAGATCCGGACAACATTAAAGATCTTTGGAAGAAGGCTAAAGCTAATCTTAAAGTATCTCATGAAAAGGTTAGGGAAAGGTATGATCGTGGACGGAGACCCACCACTTTGAAGGTAGGTGACCAGGTTATGGTCGAAAATTTTGTTCCCGCGGGCAAGCTTGCCCCCAGATTTCATGGGCCTTGTATCATTCTCGATTTTCTTACGCCGGTTACCTTATTGCTAAGTAATCCAGCCACCGAGAGGATATTTAGAGTTCACCTGTCCCAGGTGAAACCGGTGTAATTTCTGTGTTAACTTGCTTCATATTATTTTGAAAGGATATGAAGGTTATATTTTTTTTTGAGTTTCACTTTTAAGGCATTCTGCCCCTTCTGTAATATTTTGGTTTTAAATGTAAGCCTTGTGTAAAACCTGCCCCGACCCGTTAAACTGCCATCCTGTTCTTGCCACGGCCATTACCACGCTCCCGTCTCCTGCTCCACCTTACACTGTGGCTTCATAATAGTAAATGCCATGGATATCTACACGCCGCTGGCCCCTCAACCTCTCCACAAGCCTGTACCCTCAAAGAAGATGATAGTCCAACACAATTCTGCCGCCTAGCTTTAATGTTTCAGCGCTCCCGCAGCCGCGCAGCGCCGTGCAGCGACTGGGGAGGGGGATGGGCCCCCTCCTCTCCAGCGAGGACGACATGTGCACGGCGAGCCGGAGCTCTCCTCCCGGCCAAGGCTGATGTGCGGCGCACGACCTGCTACATGCCCGCAGCCTGTATCTGTTCACCGCGGGCGCGGCGTACTTCAACACCTCTGCTCCCCTCATAGTGCGGGCGAGCGGTATCTCAGGATACTTGAGGGGTCCGAGCGGCCTCCGTTGGACGCAAGCTGCAACGGCCGGTCTGGCCATCCGACTCAATCTACATCAACTACATGGACAGTCACCATAAGCAATAACTACGCTTGGGAATTCAACAACAATATTTGGTGGACATTGCAAAACTTTTCTTCACCTTTAAGTATTAAAAGTTTATCTTCAGAAATTCAAATTCTACAAACATAAAGACTTTCATTCACCTGCAACAACAACATTTTGAAACTGAATTAAGAAATCTTGTAAATGCTTCTGCTATCTATCTTCGTATCAACATCATTACTTGGACTTTGTTTCAAACTGATTTCATGTGTCACCCCTGGAGGAACTTTTGGGGGGGGAGGTCTGTACCGGGCGGTACACCTCTACACCGTTTATTTAAAAGTTGCGCCAGTTGAAACTCCTCTTCTGGAGGAAGGTTGAACTTTATCTATTCTATTAATTCTCTACTTTCTCAGAAGATGTCACCACGTTGAAAATTTTGAGTTTTTGAACTGTGTCACTTTTGATGTGTTTTTGTTTCGCTTGAAGTAAGAAGTGTGAACTTTCTTTTCTAGAGGACACTACTGAAGATCAACAATAGCGCACCCTAGTGCGGAGTCAAAGAACTATTTTGTTGGAGAAATTTTTATTTCAAAAGTTTGTTTTTTGTTAAATTTCTTTCTGTTATTGTTTAAGTTGGCTGTATACCCCTCTTTTTCCCCTTGTTTTAGATTTATCCAATCCCGAATTTCTTTTAGTAATTTCTGACCAATCTGGTGTATCTTCCCCCAACTTGTATCTGTTGCGGGGTCCTATCCAATAAAAACATTGTGGGCGGGTGTTTTCATTCCCCTAACGCCTAGAAACTTCCGCGAGAGTATATAAACTGCTGATTTTGGGGTCTCCGGGCCACTTCTGTTCCATCTTTCAGTGTATTAAGTACATAGCAGGAGGCGGGAAGCGCCTCTTTCTTCTTCAGCCGTTCAACACCAGGTAATGGCCTATTAATAACTTCTTTTCTTGCTAGGTCGGCAGTTTAACACTCGCGGCGGGTTCGAAGCATTTCCATCATGTAACCTTTTCCTAAAATGTAATTACTCTTTTCATCTTTTTCTTGTAAAGCTACATATTGGGATAGAGAGTGCTAACCCTCTCGAGCTCCCACTCACATTTGTTTTGAGGTGAACTTATTTTCTCAAACTATTCTTCGTTTATGTAATGTAAAGTGTTCTTCTCTAAGTCACCTCTGTAGTATGGGATTAGCCCTTGCGTTAGCGGCCCAGAGCCAGATTAGGTTTTAAAAAACAAAGTGTATTAGGAGTGCAAGATCGCCTCCTCTCAAATTGTTATTTTAGAGGTCATGTAATCAACCTTCTTTTCATGTAATAGACCTCCGTAGGTTGGGTATTTTACCCCTGTGAATACGTCCTTAGAGGACAGCTTGAAGGTAGAGTTTGGTGTGGCCTTGTGATAGGCTTACAATTTTGAGAGCGGATCGCTCTTTGAAATTTGTTTCTGTATGCCTCGTGCAGGCTTTATGTGTAATGTTTGGAGCCAGTGCTCCTGGGCATGAATGGGGTTTTCTGCCCCTTGGCTAATTTTTTTTTGGAGTAAGGCGGGGCTGATTGCCCAAGAGTTATGAAGTAAGGGCACTGAGCCCGAATCCAGTAATATTGTACCTACTTTTTTGCTACTCTGTACCTGTTATGATTGTTATCTCTTGTTTTTGAAAAGAAAATATAACCTAGTTAAATTTTAAATTAATTTTACATTGCACGTTAATTTCGTAGCTTGAAACCCATTCACACCCGCACCTTCTTTCACCTCTACCTACCACGGATATCTCCGTAACAATAATAATAATAATAATAATAATAATAATAATAATAATAATAATAATAATAATAATAATTTCAAGGATGATAATTAAATGAATATTCTGACGATAGTGAATTAATTAATTGGTGACAACATCCCTCTACTCTTATGTTTCAATAATAAGAGTGATAAATATTATAGTCATTTTGTTACCTCGTTATCGTACGGTTTCCGCACGGTATTTCCCACCGCTTCTCGTTATCTCATCTGTGGCAGTAGTCTACTGAGGCTACTTTGTAATATCTCAGATCATGTGTAAATAAAATATAAATGCTAATTCAGTGGTATGGCATCAGCTGGACATCGTAAGATAGGAACTGTCCGTGTAATCCATTTTTCGTAATTCACGAGAAACATTACCCAGTCCGAGTACCGGTCTCGGAAAAATGTATATAGCCGGGGTACATCATCTTAGTTAAATCGGGAAGCCGACCGTAACATGGGTTATGCTCGGGCTCCCGATAGAAGGAAGCTATATCCTTGAACAACGGTTCGATTCAAATGGAATCGACCCATAAGTTATACTCCAATTGTAATTTCTTTCAGAAGCAACCCAGCAAGATATTGATACCACTTGCGGTATAGCAAGTGATTTGTTTATGTAACATGTGTGGAAATTTAAATATCACTGCCAAATGTATCAAAGTTTCGTACGTCGGATGGCGTAATAAACTGCTCCTTCTGGCAAATTATTTCAAAGGAAACCATTCTCATAATCTTTTTATTGTAGTTAGATGGTACCCTTTTTAAAGTTAACAGTCACTTCCTAGTCCTATCATGGAGTCCTTAAATTCAAGTTTACAATCGAGCCTTCCCCATTTTTAATTTTTAATTGCTCCGTTCATTCCCGTGTTCATTGATGCCGCTATATTTATATTTGATGACTTAAATAATGAACCGACACCCCTGAGATAAATGCTAGTCTGGGACTCGGGAGGTGGACGGGTGCACTACCTACTATCACTGTCTATATAGCGAAAGAAAATGTGAAGCAATTCAGAGGAAAACATTCTTGGGGTCTTAAAATTAAATTTGCAGCCTAAACGGTTAGTCCTATTGAGCAGTGGAGTACCAAGTGTAGCTGAAATTCGATTTTCCAGAAAAATGTTTATATGAATTTTCTTCGTATTCCATTTTTGCGTGGTGTGAAAAGGGAAACCACGGAAAATCATCTTCAGGGGTGCCGACAATGGGGTTCGAACCCACTATCTCCGTGCTGGAAGCTCACAGCTGCGTGGCCCTAACCGCACGGCCAACTCACCCGGTCTTCGTATTTCGAATAGTTTTCCCATGAGAAACGATGTGTGGTGACCTCCCCGTCTTTTTTGTGGGCTATGATATTTAATAAAACCTTATTCAAAACGTCTACTCAATTTCATATTAGAATTATGTATACAATGTATGATTCTGCGGTGAAGCACTGGTGCATCAGCTAGTTATCATATAAAACTTGCAGTTTACTTGATAGGATCTGAACTGTGATTTGTTAGATGTCAGGAGTCATCATGGTCACTACAGAGAAATCCTTTGCCCAATCTTTCTATTTTTGGTCAGCAAAACTCAGGTATTGGCACGATACATGTTCTTTAGAAGTAGACGTAGGATGTTCGTGAAGATATGACTGCCTTCGATAGAGCCTTTCAATAAATTCATCTGAGACAAACAAAATATTTAGAATTGAATGTACAGGTGAAAAGGAAGCTGTCCTCTTAAGCTATTTTGAGATTTAAAAATTGATTAGTTTCTGGTTTGGCTTATAGATCGGTTAAAGTTTCATAGCAATTTTCACTCCTTATCCAGTAGATATGTCCCAAGACTTCGTTTCGATATAAAGAAGTGAGTATGCTTCTCTGGTGCATACTGTGTCTTGTCGGAAACCAGGAAAGGCAAAGAAGGAAATTTACAGTGTAAGTGACTGTTGATATTATTTTGATAATCACGGACCCTTCAGTTTTACGTGGAATCCGATCCACAGGAACGTGCTTTTCATTTCAAAATGCTACATGCATCGGCCAGATTCAAATTATAGCTGACTTTGTGAGAAGCTGTGACAGTACCAGTCGTCTGTTTCTCTCTTTTAGCGGAATTTCATTGCACCCGTGTGGAGTGTAAGATGCTGGCTAGCACATTTTCAATTCCCTATCTTAGAATTTTTAGCTTTCTTCCATTTCGCCATTTACGATATCGTGGGCATCCTGCTCATTTAGTCAAAAGACAAAGTCAAAGTCACCTCTGTACAGGCCATGAAGGCCCTTGGAGGTGTGGAAGGTAAAGGCTTCCACCATAGTTAACCGCGGCACGTGATGGGGTAGAGTGGCTAGCTCTACGCCCGGCCGCCTTTGCGCCCAGGAATTAACCTGGTACTCATTTTTGGTGTAGGCTGAGTGAACCTCAGGGCCATATGCACCTCCGGAAGTGGAAATATCGTTTCTTAAAGTTTACGACTTCCTGACGGGGATTCGAACCCACGTCCTTCCGGGCGAACCAAGCACGCCTTTATCGCCTCGGCCAGGCAGCCCCTTCCTCATTTAGTACTGTCCCTAAATAAAAATACTCTATAATGAAGAATTAATAGAAAGTTGTTAAATACATCAAGTTTCAATAAGAAATGCACTTTCAGAACATGTTATCACTTTAACATTTAAACGAAGCGCGCCTTTGGACGGACTAGAAACTCTCTAAATGCAGAACACAATAGACAGCTGTAAAAACACTCACTGTTTAGACTTGTCTAGTCTTGTTTGTTTCATTAAACGTCCGTCAGATATTTAGTTAGATAACTGATTCGATATTCACAGCCATGCTTTTTATAGCACGTAATGAGTTGCCCCGGAAACCACCCCAATCTTGAGCGTTAGTGACTTTCAATATTTATCCTGAGAAAATGAACCGTACATTTCTTTCTTGCTTCCAACGCAGATACACACTAAGGTGAGTCTAAACACTTATAAGTAGCAATGTCCATTTTTTAGAGGTATGTTGTAGTGTAACATTTCGTGTTTCCGAAAGACTGGGAAAATACATGTTGGATTATTTATTAAACAGTCCAGTAGTATATAGGTTGCGTGTCTGTCTTACTACTGGTTCGAATCCCGGCCAGTCTAGTGATTTTAATTCAGGATCGAGGGCCGTTTTGAGGGAAATTTAGCCTCGTGAGGTCAAATGAGGAACACAAACGGCAGCGCAATCGATCGCAAATGACAAGCAATACGGTTGAGGAATTAGTCAGGCCGACCACGTTACTCTCTACTACTTGGAGACTATCTGACCGTTTAGCAGTCGTCCTCATAGGACATGGCTCCATATCTCATAGCTTTGAGCTTACATTCGTGAGAGGGTGGGTTGGAATTCCACCATCAGTCACCCTGAAGGTACCTTCCGGTCGTCTCCCATTTTATTGTTACAATTAACAAATTTCATTATGTTGGTCAGTATTGATGCGACTTAAGGACATTAATTTAGTTTACTAGTCTACCTAATCAATATACCTCACTTTTCAAGTGAAAATACATTTATTATTGAATTATTAACGCATAATTTGGTACATGTTCCGTCTTCTTTTGAAGACCTCCTCAGCCGTAGCGTCCCAATAAAATATCTAATTAAAACACTGTAATGTCACTGTCCAGTGACTTAATAATAAAGAGTACGTGTCCTTTCAAGGATATTTACAAACATTTTTGTCTGTACAAGCAGCTTTGTTGTAGCTCTGTTCTACCACTTTCTTGCAATCATTTTGAAATTTCATGAAAAAACCCCATTATAATATAATCCTCCTTTATAAAAAATGTTGATTTAAGTTTGATTTAGCTTGAGTGTACGGATTAAAAATTAAAATTCGAGCTGTAGCTTCGGAGATGGGAGAAAAGTGGAACCATTTCGACTCTTGTTTGATCAACAGAACAGCGCCGAAACTTTCAAATTGAAATCATTCAATGGCGAAGTCCTTTATTATGTTCCTCCCTGTGGCTGGTTACCTTCCTCTGGTGTGTTCCTCGCTACAATATTGCTTGTATTGTGTATTGTATGTTTTTAAATATCATTGGAAGGACACGTACTCATTAGCATTAAATCATTGGACAGTGACATTACAGTGTTTTACCTAGATATTATACTGAGACGCTACGGCTGGGGAGATCTTCAAAACAAGACAAATGTACCAGATTATGCATAAATAATTTAAGAATAAATGTATTTTCACTTGTAAAGTGAGGTGTATTGACCAGGTAGACTAGTAAACTAAATTAATGTTCTTAATTCCCACTTCATAAAAGAAAATGTTGGACCTGTACCTTAATTAAGGCAAAGGATGTTATCTTGCGAATCCTAGCTCTTTCCCATTCTTGCGTTGCCGAAAACCTTCGATGTGTTAGTCCGATATTAAACCACTAGAAAAAGAGAAAAAAGCGATGTCCCTTAATGGATTGTTGCAGCACAGTATATTTTTTCGTTTATTATTTATTTACCACAATTTTGACAGAAGAAATATGGAAGGCTGGTGAAACAAATTTGAGTACCAATTAGTTATAAGTGATTCGAAGACGACTGCAAAATTTACTAAATAAATTATGTGTTAAACCATACCTTCCTCCTGGTTTTCCCAATTACCTGGGGTCGGATTTTTGTGTCGATTTAGCACAGTTTTACAGCCGGATGCCTACCCCGAGCCAGCCCCTATATAGAGGGTATATTCTCTATTAGTGTTTCTGTGGTGGTTTGTATTTCGATATGTTCTATGTAGATGTATATGTGTATTAAGACGAGCACAAACATTCAGTTCCTGGGCTATAGGAGTAAATTATACGTGGTTAAAATCTTCTCCTGTAATCGAACCCGTAGTCGCTTAGCCAAAGGCCGCTACGCTCACCATTCAGCAAAGGAACCTGACCATGTGTAAATTATGTAGAATAAGCCTATGTGTAAATAATTTCTCAGTGCTGATTCATGTGCTCACATACGTTTTTACATTCTACCAGTATGTCATTCACTTATTCTCTCAGACACACGTAAATTTAGAACAAGGGAGCCACTTCAGCGGAGGCTCATGGCATTAGACCAGCAGCCCGCAAATGTTTTATGTCGCGTTCTCTTTCTGAAATATAACATTTACTGCACCATTTATAGGAACACACGTTCTTATAAACCTCTTTTTCCACCTACGTTGGCATAACGAAATGAAAAAAAAAATACACTGCAAGTAAAATCTACATTCCTGAAAGAGAAATTAAACTATAAATAAATAAAAGGAAATAACGGAATTATCGTTCTGCCGGTCTCATCTTCCTGGACCAGGTGTTCATTTGCGCTCCTTCGTATTAACGACCGTCCCACGCCACTTTAATTCCGCATCTTGTAACTGGTTAGAAGTATTCGTCTTGACTACACACACTTCTCTTCTCTTTTTAACACTCTGTAACTGAAGAAACTCAAAAACATGCCTCACGATAAAGAATAATGCTTAAACTCGCATGGGAACGATTTAGAAGGAATGCTCCCTTTTTAGCTCATAAAATAGAAAAAGCATGCGTCCAATTACTGTTCCACACACATTTATTTCAGTTTCATATAATCTTCTTCTTCTTCTTCTTCTTCTTCTTCTTCTTCTCAATCTGTTTACCCTCCAGGGTCGGTTTTTCCCTCGGACGCAGCGAGGGATGCGACCTCTACCGCCTCAAGGGCAGTGTCCCGGAGTTTCAGACTTTGGGTCGGAGGATACAACTGGGGAGAATGACCAGTATCTCGCCCAGGCGGCCTCACCAGCTATGCTGAACAGGAAGATTGGAAGGGATAGGCAAGGAAGAGGGAAGGAAGCGGCCGTGGCCTTAAGTTAGGAACCATCCCGGCATTTGCCTGGAGGAGAAGTGGGAAACCACGGAAAACCACTTCCAGGATGGCTGAGGTGGGTATCGAACCCACCTATACTCAGTTGACCTCCCGAGGCTGAGTGGTCCCCGTTCCAGCCCTCGTACCACTTTTCAAATTTCGTGGCAGAGCCGGGAATCGAACCCGGGTGGCAGCTAATCACGCTAACCACTACACCACAGAGGCGGACAAGTTCGTTCTTACTGTCGAAATGTTCTTGAATCATTCCAAATATATTTTATAATTATTTTATTTTTAACAAATACGTCACAATTGGGAAATATCCGGGTGGCAATGGTCTATTACAATAGTGTGATAATAAAGTTAAAGCATAATTACCCAACAACAAAAACAACAACAAAACAAAAACAACAGCAACAAGAACTACAACAACAAGAGTACAACTACAACGAGCAATTCCATGCAAAAGAAAATGTTACAAGAAATACTACTAGTTTAACATTCCAAATCCAGCATCATATATAAATTCACACAGAACTTAAGTATTTCCAGTGCTTAACATTACGGTTTACAGTACTATAGGTTGAGCTTACTACTAGCTTAACATTACAAGTTATAATAAATTAAAAACATAACTACCCAACAAAAACAACAACAACAACAACAACAAGAGTACAACAAGCAATTCCATGGAAGGAAAATATCACAAGAAATACTACTAGTTTAATATTCTAAATCCAGCATAATTATATACAAATTCACACCTTACGAGACGTTTTCTAACATAGAAATATATACTATACTTCAATATAATTCCATTCTGACGTGGGGCGATGGGCCTACTATATGGTGTCCAGGTCTCTTCCCGTACTGGGCGATTTATGTATTACCGCTCACCTGAAACTTGGTTCTTTAAATTTATTTGTGTTATTCTTTACGTTTTTTAATTCTTCAACCAAATTAACAATGCCAATGATGTCTTTCTTAACGAGTAGATATATCGGGTAGTCCACCAGCCCCTTGCGATTCAGTTTTATGCATCTCTTCACATTTACTACAATTCTGAAAGACATCTGCCCCTCTCCCTAACCGGGATAATATAACGAGATGTGTGTTTACCGGCTAGAAGACAGCAGGAATCGTGAGCGTCACTATTAATTCATTATGAGTACCTTGAATGAACCCGTAAAACGAGTACCCATATGCAGAACATGTACTTTAAAACAGGAGGTGGAAGCACAGACCGGGAGCACAGTACTGTATAGGCTGGGAAGTTGGCGCCGCAGGTCAACTGTCGCAGTAGCTCACATGGCAAGAGGGCGGGGAGATATGTGATAGTTGACAGTGCGCGAGGGTTAGAAGGTTCAAGTCCCATGCAGGTTTTCTTTTTAAGCCAGTTTTCTGGAATGTGGCAAGGTTGCATACTTAATACCGATATTTTTCACAGACTGATTTCTTTATTTGGCTTTGAATTAGGCCGTCGGTATGGAGCTGGGTTGATAGATGCTAGGAAACATGTGACAGAATTTCAGTTATCCACGTCGTTTCACGCAGCACCTGCTCGAATTGACGACTCCGTGGTCGATAGGGAGCTGCGCGCGATGTTGTAAGGACCGACTGGCCCGTGGCAACATTTCTGGCGAAACGGATCGGCATGCCTCGGTGATGAGCTGCCTACGGTGACAAGTACTGGCTGGCTCCTGTGAATAAACCAGTTGTTTTACATGGCTCCAGAGAAAAAAATCCAGGGGCGTAAGATCCGGCGATCTGGTGGTCCAGGGGCAGGTCCTCCACTTCCTATCCATTTATCAGGATACGTCGCACGGAGATTATTCTGGACGACCACCGCCGCGTGCGGTGGAGCTCCATCATGTTGAAACCACATCCTGCAGCGGTCAAGGAGTGTTACATGTTCCATAAACGGTGATAGTTCATCTTGGAGAAACCGCAGATAGCGTTGGCTGGTCAGATGGCTCTCAAAGATATGGGGACTGATGAGGTGATCATCCATGATTCCAAACCATATATTCACGCCCCACTGTACCTGAAAAGTTGTCTGTCGCACCCAATGGGGATTATCCACACTCCAGTAATGCATATTATGGTTATTAACAGTTCCATTGTTGTGGAATCGTGCTTCGTCCGTAAATAAGAGAGTCACTAAAAGAAAAAAAGCATGATCAGTGTCCACACGCTGTAGGATCCATTGACAGAACGCCTCCCTGGCATCGAAATCATGACCATGGAGCTCCTGGTGTAAGTGTAGATGGTACGTGTGAAACCAATGGGTATGCAATATCCGCATAACAGATGCTCGGCTGATGTTCGTCTCCTGTGCAATGGCCCGCGTGCTAGTATGAGGGTTACGCCGAATAGCGTCAGACGCGATCTCTTCATTGTCAGCAGACGTCACGGGATGATCTCGAACAGGCCGTGTCCTTCCTAGGGATGCAGTATTTCGCAGGTGTCTTTCTGCACTCCCAAATTTCATGCCCGTCGGTTGTCGTCTATCCGGATAGCGTTCTTGGTACAGGCGTTGTGCGTGGCATGCATTCCGTCTAGCTTCTACATAGATAATTAACATATCCACATAGTCGTCGCTGGAATACATCTCGAGGCAGTCAACAAACTGTGTGTTGCGAATTGCTTCGAAGGAGGGGAAATCGCCAGCTACATACTTACCTGCAATCGCATGTTTGCCCTACCTGTGGTCCATGAAGCTTGGAACATGTACGACGTAGCTAATTGGCCACAGACCATCATCTCCTCGTCCTCGTCCAACCCAGCACCATACCTAATGCAACGATACATACGGTCTTTTACAGCGTCAAATAATCAAATCATACCTTGGAAGCTATCAAGTATGCAACCGTACCACATTCCAGGCAACTTGCTGTAAAAAAAAAGTTGTTATGTGGGATTCAAACCTCCTACCTCGAGCACTGTCCACTATCACATACCTCCTCGCCTGCTTGCCAGACGAGCTGCTGCGACGCTTTACCTACGTCACCCACTTACCAGCCTATACAGTACCGTGCTCCCGGTCCTTGCGTCCATCTCCTGTTTTGAAGTACGCGTTCTGCGTATATGTACTCGTTTTACGGGTTCATTCAAGGTACTCATAATGAATTAATAGTGATGCTCTCGATTCATGGTGTCCTCTAGCCCGTAAACACACATCTCGTTATATTACCCCGGTTTAGGGAGAGGGACCGATGTCTTTCAGAATTGTAGTAAATGTGAAGGGATGCATAAAACTGGATCGCAAGGGGCTGGTGGACCTCGCGGTATAATGACGATATTGCCCCAAATTCCCAAACCCTTTTATGTGGAAAAACGCTGTAGCTATGTATTATTGTATGAATTTGCTTCAAATTTTTCCCAAAGGGAGACGAATGCGCGCTTTTGAAAACCCTGTATTTTTATATGCGGACAAGGGAGGCGAGTGCACAATGCCGATACTGCCCCAAATCTCAAAAATCTCAAAAACCTATGTTTTTATACGGGAAAACGATATAGACATAGATTATTCTATTTAATACAAAAATTTACCCCATGGAAACAAAGGGAGACGTATGCGCAAGCGTATAAATTATTCTCCTAGTGGTGATTCTGTTTTTATGCGGGAATTACTATAGTCATAGAATAATAATAATTATAGTATTCTATTTGCTTCAATATTTTCTTTAACGGATGCTTCTGCCCCAGAATCGAAGTGATAAAAGGGAGACGGAAAAGCGCGTTTTCAGTGTTTTTCTTAAAAAACCTGGTTTTTCTTCAACTGTTTTTAAAATCTGGAGCAAGACCCCATTATAGCATAAAATTTTCCTATACTATTTGCTTACATATATTTCCCCTAGTAGAGGAACAAAAACGTGAAAAAAGCTTTACAAAATAATTGGATGGCAAATGGAAAGCCTGCAGATTTTTAAAACTGGTGAGCTGAGTGTATTGGTTAAGGAGCGACAGTTAAAAGGTTATTTACAGTTGAGTAAGGCTACATTAATCTCTTTCATTCTAGTTTTCCATTTCATTTCGTCGTCGTCGTAATCTGTTTACCCTCCAGGGTCGGTTTTCCTTCGGACTTAGCGAGGGATCCCACCTCTACCGCCGCAGAGCAGTGTCTTGGAGCTTCATACTCTGGGTCGGAGGATACAACTGGGGAGGGTGACCTCGCCCAGACGGCCTCACCTGCTATTCTGAACAGGGGCCTCTTGGGGGGATGGGAAGATTGGAAGGGATAGACAAGGGTTAGGTACCATCCCGGCATTTACCTGGAGGATAAGTGGGAAACCACGGAAAACCACTTCGAGGATGGCTTAGGTGGGAATCGAACCCACCTCTACTCATTTGACCTCCCGAGGCTGAGTGGACCCCGTTCCAGCCCTCTTACCACTTTTCAAATTTCGTGGCAGAGCCGAGAATCGAACCCGGGCCTCCGAGGGTGGCAGCTAATCACACTAACCACTACACCACAGAGGCGGTCCATTTCATTTTGATAATGAAATATTTGGTGAACCGGAGGAAGAACCCGAATTTTGCGAGACATGTACGAACTGGAGTAAACTTGGTCACAGCTGTTACTATTGTGCTTCAGATGTGAGAAAATCTCATAACTTTGCTTATAGAAAGAAAGGAATGCATAAGTTTTCAGTTACTTTCTTCCATGCAAAGCAACTTCCATGCCTCGACAGTATAACTAAAATTGAAGAGGTGTTTGAGATTTTTAATAACTATTACAAATACAAGGTTCTAACATATAAATGTGTTTTTGCACGGATAGATGACCACTTGAATACGAAATTAAAACTAAAAAGTCGAAAAGGAATGAGGAACTGTGGAGAAAATTTCTGGCTACGAGTCCCTTTGAACAACTACAAAAGAAAAGAAGATTATATTAAAAAAATAAGGTATTCTTACAAATGCACCAATTGGTGGGACGAAGAAATCAAATTGAGGAATATTTATTGAAAATCAAATTTTAAATTTCTTATTAATTTCTGTGTTACGTATTCTAAGGAACTCATCGAAATAAGCAAAACATACAGTAAGTAACTAAAGAATGTTTTGTAGATATTATTCATTAATACGAGTATAACAAATATTCATAAGGATTATTTAAAAGTTCTCAGTTACTATACCATGTTTAATACCATAAGTTAAATTCCTTTTTCCATACATAATTATATAAGCAAGCGTGTTGTCAGGAATATTAGCATAAAATTCTGCACAGAGTTTCATATTATTTTTCTGGGCTGTCATGTACTGTAGGTACAAAAATCACTACACTATGCTTTCAGCTACTCAGGTTCGGCTACTTTTTAAAGAATTTAATTTTTATAATTCTTCGTATTTTTTATCTTATAAATGGAACCTGAAAATAAAATGAGTGCTACTAACAAAAAGTATTCTATAACGGAACTACCCTGGAAATAAAACAAAACCAACCAACGAAAGATTTGGATTGTGGTTACTTACAGAAAACCTAAATAATAATAATATTGTTACAAATGTTTTTTTTTTTGCTAGGGGCTTTACGTCGCACCGACACAGATAGGTCTTATGGCGACGATTTACAAATGTTTGAGATATTATCTACACAAATGGCGAACAAAAATTAGAAGAATTTAAACCAATTACAGAAACCTTTTGCCGCCTCTGTGGTGTAGTGGTTAGCGTGATTAGCTGCCACACCCGGAGGTCCGGGTTCGATTCCCGGCTCTGCGACGAAATTTGAAAAGTGGTACGAGGGCTGGAACGGGGTCCACTCAGCCTCGGGAGGTCAACTGAGTAGAGGTGGGTTCGATTCCCACCTCAGCCATCCTCGAAGTGGTTCTCCGTGGTTTCCCACTTTACCTCCAGGCGAATGCCGGGATGGTACCTAACTTAAGGGCACGGCCGCTTCCTTCCCTCATCCTTGCCTCTCCCTTCCAATCTTCCCATCCCCCTGCAAGGCCCCTGTTCAGCATAGCAGGTGAGGCCGCCTGGGCGAGGTACTGGTCATACTCTCCAGTTGTATCCCCCGACCAAGAGTCTGACGTTCCAGGACACTGCCCTTGAGGCGGTAGAGGTGGGATCCCTCGCTGAGTCCGAGGGAAAAGCCAAACCTGGAGGGTAAACTGATGATGATGATGATGATGATGATGTTGATGACAGAAACCTTTTGCGATAACATTATGGTTTTAAAATAACAGATTTTATAGATTGCGAAGGGGAAATGAATAATACAGTTCTTGTAAAAACGAAGGCTGTGGCAGTATTAATAGCTTTTTAAGACTTAGATTAAAAAAAATAATTTGGCAAGACCTGGAGTTAAAGCAAAATTTCCACATTTATTAAATTCCAATATACAAACAATTAATGGTATTAAACAAGTCATTAACAAAGATACAGATTATAAAACGAAACATAAGAAACCAGTTGAAATTCTTTTTAAAATGGAATTAGCAGATGTTAAATTAGATAATCTTTTAACGGAATTACCATAGATTTTAGAGGAACTTAAAAGAGAACATTATTATGTGTTGGATTTAGATATAACACAAGATTTTAGGGGTAATTTTAACAAAGAAGAAATGATTAAATATTTTACAAATAATTATAATTTTCGTATGGAAGGCCAATACAAAGAATAATGTAATGGAATAGTTAATAATAATTGTACCGGGGGTTCACCTTCTCCGTCCTGTTAAACTTCGCGCCTTCTATAAGGTCATCTGTGTTACGGAACTTGAACTAATATGATGCAAGATACTCGGATTTTTAACTATTAGATGTCTCTACCATCGGCTTAGGTGCCCCCTCTGGCGGGATTAAGGACAATTAATTCTTGAGGGAATTTAAATTTTCAAAATTTTTTAATCTTAGTTTTTTGTAGACTGTTTTCTTATGTATCAAAGTTGTCAACACTTCTACTGCTTCTTTCTTCAATAGCTAGCAGCCAATCAAAAATGTTGTGAATATTCTCTCTGGCTAATTACGATTGGGGATGTGTACAGGCATCCAGCCTATCTGTAAATAGTTCTGGAAACTTCTCTAAGGAAATGCTATAAAAGCTGGGCGCATTAGGACCGTATTGCCATCTTCATCTCTCCGGTCTAGTGATTGCGGCGTGTTATTCGGAGACAGGGTTTGCAGGTCGGCGTTAGGAAGCCCTAACAACTCAAGGTGATGGCAGAAATTTCTTGACATGTGATAACTCCAGGCAGATAGCTTGAGGGGTTGGTTTGAAACTTCTTTTCTTCATATAGAATTATAATGTCATAGTTTAAATGTAGATTCTTGGCAAGTCTGAGGGCTTTGTTCAATTCCCCGCTGGGAAACTTGTAAACTAAGGGAACAAAGTGTGATCACTCTCTATTGATTCCCATTCAACTTGATAGGGAGTGACTAATTTTTTTTCTAAAACTCTACATTTTAAACTCATTTTTGGCATTTAATATTTCTCATTTAGTTACCCCTGCATTTAGCCTCTGCAACTTCGGGCCATAAGCCCATTTAAAATTTTACGAGTTTTTACTAAAAGGAGTGCAAGCGTTTTGCATTTTAGCCTTTTGTTCATGACTGATCATGTTAATTTTTTTTACATTAAAGCCATTTAGAATGGGCACTCATTGTCCCTGTTTATTTGACAATAGTTTATACACGAGTGTGTAACAGATTGTTGAGCAGAAATGACGGTAAACACATTATTTGAAGTGTGTCAGGCGTAATTTTGTAAGAAACTTGTGCCTCTGAGAGGTTGGATTATATTAACTGCTAGATGATGTGAGTGGAGAAAAAATTGCTCTTGTAAAAGTGTACCTGTTTAGAGCTATATTGCTCATTTCTTGTAGATTATCGTGTTGATAATTTTCTCTAGTTCTTGTACCTGTTTAGAGCTATATTGCTCATTTCTTGTAGATTATCGTGTTGATAATTTTCTCTAGTTCTTGTACCTGTTTAGAGCTATATTGCTCATTTCTTGTAGATTATCGTGTTGATAATTTTCTCTAGTTCTTGTACCTGTTTAGAGCTATATTGCTCATTTCTTGTAGATTATCGTGTTGATAATTTTCTCTAGTTCTTGTACCTGTTTAGAGCTATATTGCTCATTTCTTGTAGATTATCGTGTTGATAATTTTCTCTAGTTCTTGTACCTGTTTAGAGCTATATTGCTCATTTCTTGTAGATTATCGTGTTGATAATTTTCTCTAGTTCTTGTACCTGTTTAGAGCTATATTGCTCATTTCTTGTAGATTATCGTGTTGATAATTTTCTCTAGTTCTTGTACCTGTTTAGAGCTATATTGCTCATTTCTTGTAGATTATCGTGTTGATAATTTTCTCTAGTTCTTGTACCTGTTTAGAGCTATATTGCTCATTTCTTGTAGATTATCGTGTTGATAATTTTCTCTAGTTCTTGTACCTGTTTAGAGCTATATTGCTCATTTCTTGTAGATTATCGTGTTGATAATTTTCTCTAGTTCTTGTACCTGTTTAGAGCTATATTGCTCATTTCTTGTAGATTATCGTGTTGATAATTTTCTCTAGTTCTTGTACCTGTTTAGAGCTATATTGCTCATTTCTTGTAGATTATCGTGTTGATAATTTTCTCTAGTTCTTGTACCTGTTTAGAGCTATATTGCTCATTTCTTGTAGATTATCGTGTTGATAATTTTCTCTAGTTCTTGTACCTGTTTAGAGCTATATTGCTCATTTCTTGTAGATTATCGTGTTGATAATTTTCTCTAGTTCTTGTACCTGCTGTTTGGACCACTGTTGTTATCAGAGCTGACGAGCTCATTTGTTGTTGTTTGTTCTAAAATCTTCTATCAATCAAATTTTAAACACAAAGAAGAGGAAAGAGATAAAATTTCAAAATTTATTGCTTTAACTTTTGCTCTGGTCATTTCCTTGTCTACCCATTCACACCGGTACCTTCTTACACCTCTGAGTTCTACGAAATTTCCGCAACAATAGTAATAATTCTGGTGGAAAAGACTGTCTAACATGGTTAAATTCTAATTCTAGAGTTAAAATCTACAATAAATTTATTTGTCATTTAACGATTCCAGGAGTTAACAAAGAGCTTGAAAGCCATATTATCGATTTTTAGTTTATCCAGGTAGAAGATTAAAAGGAACTTTGGTTTCTACAATAGCTAAAGAAACGGAATTACAAGATTAGAAGCAATATTTAAAATTATATTAAACCAAATTTCCAAGAATGTTATAATTACAGTATTATTCTACGACTATAGTGAGTTCCCGTATAAGATCAGAATCGCCTGAAGGAGAATAATTTACACCCGTGCGCATTCGTCACTCTTCGTTTCCATGAGGGAAAAAAATTCAATCAAATACATAGAATAATCTATGTCTATAGATTTTTCCGGTATAAATCATGGGGTTTTCAGATTTTTCAGATTTGGGGAAGTACCGGCATTGCGCGTTCGTCTCCCTTATCCCCTTATAAAACATTGGGTTTTCAAAAGAGCGCATTCGTCTCCCTTTGGGAAAATTTTTGAAGCAAATTAATACAAAAATTATGGCTATAGCGTTTTCCCATATAAAAGGATAGGGTTTGAAAATTTGGGGCAATATAGGAATTATATATCTACTTTAATGCCCTATAAATATATTCATTAGAAAGATTCTACCTAAATAGACTGACATTTGAATAGATCGAGTTGCGAAAAACTGTACTGGTGGTAATACTTTGCTCCTTGCTCCCCGATCAGTTCTCAACATAAACGATTACCAGCTGTTAGCCGTATTTCTGGACCCCAAATCAAATGGTAAAATGGACTCGGTATCTTTCTAAGTAGAGGATGCAATTTTTATTAAATGAAAACGCTTTGCAGATTGGAATTCTCAAAGAAACATTGTGTCGCTTTCTAGATATAATTCATTGTGCATAATATGCGTAAAAATACGAAATAAATAGATGCAAATTAAATAACGTATAGTGTTTTATACATCTTCCAACAAACGTATACAATGCTGTATTATAGAAGAAGGTGCTACACGGTGTTAGATTAATCGGAAATCTTAAAATGTAACTATAAGGTTCTTACTGCGGTGGAAATATAAATTTTAAATGAGGTTCTAAATGCAGAACGGAAATGTTAACGAGTTGTACCATTTGTGTATAATGGCATATTAATATGTGTTTGTTCCTTTTAAGTACACTCTCAGGGATCTGATTTGTTTAATGAATGCTTCATTCATTAAGTTTTCTTTGGCGTCACTTGTATTGCCGTTAAATAATTAGCATATGTTGAAAACGCTGGTCCACTTGAAAGTTTTACTGCTTTAAATCAGGGCTTGCTACCACACAGGGAGAGAGACTAGAGATATTGTAGTGAACTAATTAAACGCCTCTTATACCAAACAGCTATTTAACTGCCTTCTTTTGGCTGTGTGAACCCCGGTTCGACCGTCAAAGATTAAAATCCCAGGACTGAACACGAATCGAACTCGGCATTAAGAGTAAGTTGCAGAATATCTAACTGTTCGCCACGTAAGGTACGGCTTAATAAAATGCCTTTTCTACCTTTAAAATCAAGAAAATATTTGTTTAATACCTATGTATAGCCTAGTCCGGCTCTGTGGTTAAATGGTCAGCGTAGCGGCTATCAGTAACCAGAGACTCTGGTTCGATACCCGGGGATATTAACTGCGTCGAGATAATTCCCATTGATTGGGAGCTGGGTGTTTGTGTTTGTCTTGTCACACATTTTCCGATATACCCACAACACACCACATTACCAACCATTACACAAACACGCGGTAGTCAGCATATCTCTTCACATAGTACTGACGTCTGGAAAGGCATCCGGTGGTAAAACTGGGCCTAATCAACTTGTAACAAAAACCCCCATGAAATGCAAAAAGGCCAGGAAAGTTTCTTTTTTTTTGCTAGGGGTTTTACGTCGCACCGACACAGATAGGTCTTACGGCGACGATGGGATAGGAAAGGCCTAGGAGTTGCAAGGAAGCGGCCGTGGCCTTAATTAAGGTACAGCCCCAGCATTTGCCTGGTGTGAAAATGGGAAACCACGGAAAACCATCTTCAGGGCTGCCGATAGTGGGATTCGAACCTACTATCTCCCGGATGCAAGCTCACAGCCGCGCGCCACTACGCGCACGGCCAACTCGCCTGGTTGGCCAGGAAAGAAGAACAAGAAGAAAATGACGACACATCTCTACATAGTATAAAATAAGTCCTTGATCCCGTATGTCTGTCTGTGAGAGCTAATATCGAGAACCACGGTGTGGATTCTGATGCAGTTTCACCATTCTATAAAGCATTTTATGTGTAGAAAAATTCATTTATGACCAAAGGAAACCAAGCAGTAACGATTTCAGTGAAGCAAGTCGAAAGAAAACCGACCGTTCGTGAGCCATTTTAGCTAACGCTGGCTATACCATTAAATATATATCTATACTATAAGAGTAAGAATTGTTTGGCATCAAATTTCCTACAAAAAAGGTCCGCGACAGCATGTGTCAATCTTTAAAAGTTTTATGTTACAGTTTGCAGTAAAAAAACCAACGTCAAATTTAGAAAGTACTTTTTAATATTAATCAGTTAATTCTTATCTAAATAAATTGTTTATTCACCTGAATCTAATCTAGATTAAAATGTCATTTACAGTATGTAATTTTAATCTCTACCTTCGGAGCTCCCCATTAGCCAAATGAATATTGCCAGAAATTTATATATAAAATCATTTCATTTCTAGACGATCCTAGCTTCTCTTCCACGTTCTTATAAACCTCTAGGGCGTCTTTCATTTTCACGCCCTCCGTGGCCCTTGTCTTTCCTTCACCGATACCTTCATGTTTCAAAGTGTCGGATCCCTTTCCTATTTCTGATTAGTGTTATATAGAGGATGGTTGCCCAATTGTACTTCCTCTTAAAGCAGTAATCATCACTAACACTTCCCTTTGCTTGTGTGAAGCCATTCTTTCTCTGTACTGTGACAGTTGAAAATCTCTTTGTTCGTCAGATTCATTGTTATTAAGTGATAAACGCACTTTTCTCGAACGATGTGTACTATACTTCGACCTATATTCACTTTCCGTCCGTCGTAAAAGAACAAGAGTTGACCAAGGGAGGTCGGATAGGAGAGATGAAGGTCAGGAATCTGGCACAAGTAAGTGGAAGCAATGTCAGGATTCAGCTAAGGGCCCCGTGGTCACTAACCGCGCTCCCACGTTCAGAGCTCCTGGGACCCATTTTAGTCACCTCTTAAGATGGACAGCGGATATCGTGGGTGTTATTCTACCGCCCCCACCCACAGGAGGAGCAAAGGGAATAATCTTCCTCCAAATTCACTGTCCAGTTTCAAGTAACCTAGGTTACTCAGCAGACACAGTAGTCGATGAAGAAGCTGTTCATTACCCTACAGATTTTCTACATTCTTTACATCCTACCGACTTGCCACTACACAAGCTGATTTTGAAAGTGGTGGTGCCTATTATGTTCTTACATAATCTACACGCGCCAAAGATATGTAATAGGACGCGGTTGGTAGTGAAAAGTTCCAAAAGCTCTTAGATTGAAGCTAACATTTTAACTGACTGGCACAGGAGAAACTCTCTTAATCCCTGTGATTCCTTCAGAATTGCAGTTTGATTTCAAGCGAGTCCAATTCCGGTAAGAATTTGATTTCACATGACCGGGCGAGTTGGCCGTGCGCGTAGAGGCGCGCGGCTGTGAGCTTGCATCCGGGAGATAGTAGGTTCGAATCCCACTATCGGCAGCCCTGAAAATGATTTTCCGTGGTTTCCCATTTTCACACCAGGCAAATGCTGGGGCTGTACCTTAATTAAGGCCACGGCCGCTTCCTTCCAACTCCTAGGCCTTTCCTATCGCATCGTCGCCATAAGACCTATCTGTGTCGGTGCGACGTAAAACCCCTAGCAAAAAAAAATAAAAAAATTGATTTCACATGACAAAAAACAAAGCACAACGTCAGACACTTAGCGTGGCTGAGTTGATCTCAGTGGAGAATATGTTTCTTTTTATTCTCTTCTTTTTTTACAATTGGCTTTACGCTGCACCGTCACAGATAGTTCTTATGGCGACGATGGGAGAGGAAAGGGCTAGGAGTGGGAAGGAAGTGGCCGTGGTCTTAATTAATTCGCCTGGTGTCAAAATGGGAATAATTTTCTCCTGAAATTCCTGTCACGTGTAACATCAAAACGAAATCTTTTCGTGTTCACTACTGGAGGAAAAATGACTAATGTCGAATACAAGGAATAATAATAATAATAATAACTTCGTGTGACTATTTCTAGCCAGGTGCAGCCATTGTAAGGCAGACCCTACGATAAGGGTGGGCGGAATCTGCATTGTGTAGGTAACTGCGTGTTATTGTGGTGGAGGATAGTGTTGTGTGTGGTGTACGAGTTGCAGGGATGTTGGGGATAACAGACACCCAGACTCCGAGCCATTGGAATTAACCAATGAAGGTTAAAATCCCCAACCCGGCCGGGAAACGAACCGGCACCCTCTGAACCGAAGGCTAGTACGCTGACCATTAAGCCATCGAGTCGGACAAGTCCTCGGTTAAAAGTAGCCTATCGCCTTAAATTCATAACCGTTCCCATGCGAAGCCGGGGTGGATAGCTAATACAGTATGCAATAAATATCAATTATTGTCTGCATCATGGCCTGCAGTTCAGAGAGTTCTGGGTTCGATTCACATGTGGATCGTCGATTTTAGCCACATATCGTTCATTTCTCCGGCTCAGGTACTGGGTGTTAATGTTTGTGCCAATACACAGCTCTCAGTACATACTACCAACCACCATAGAAACACGCAGCAGTTAATATGTAATTTCTCATATGCTTGAAATCAGGAATGCCACACGACCGAAGTTCGCATTTAAGACACAGTTCGCATCTGCGACCCCACGAAGGTTTGGGAAGAAGAAGAAGAAGAAGAAGAAGAAGAAGAAGAAGAAGAAGAAGAAGAAGTTGCACAAGAAGTCTGGATATATTCCTGTCACAGTCTTAATAATCGAAATATTGCGAGTGATGTAACAAAGAACTTCAAGTAACACAACGATGTGTTCAATAAAGGGCTTCATACTATTATCTCATGAACGATGTAAACAACATATCGTCGTTGCCGAGACAAAACCTCCTATGTGATCATATTTTTGGAGTTATACTGACCCGCAGAACATACATTATGAAGAGCAAGAATGCCTTGACAATATTCACACAATATTGCACCGTAGATGACAGAACTTTACCGGCCAAAGTTCTAAGCTAAAATATTCCACACCGGGCGAGTTGACCGTGTGATTGGAGGCATGTGGCTGTGAGCTTGCATCCGGAAGATAGTGGGTTCGAATCCCACTGTCGGCAGCCCCGAAGATGGTTTTCCGTGGTTTCCCATTTTCACACCAGGCAAATGCTGGGGCTGTACTTAATTAAGGCCACGGCCGCTTCCTTCCAACTCCTAGACCTTTCCTTTCCCATCGTCGCCATAAGACCTATCTGTGTCCGTGCAGCGTAAAGCCACTAGCAAATATATATATATTTCACATGGGAGAATTTTTCCCGATAGCGACGTTATATGGCAACGTTTGGAACAGGCAAACCTTTATGAACTCTCTTGTGTCTTTATGTGAATGTACAAGGCAATAAGATGCAGAGAAGAATTCATTTCAAATAGTAATTTACCCATATATAGTAATTAAATGCCTTTGCTGGCAAGATGTAGTGTTTACAGTGCACACTATGTCTTCTGGTATGGGCTATATCACATTTGTTACTTTCATTGACCGGTCTCAGTCTCATCCTTGGCTTTCACAAGATGAAAGTGACTGAGGAATGAGTGATGCTAGTAATACCATTCCTTATGCAGCCAGTCCCTGTTATGAATGGTGTGAAAATATCGCTCATAGGGTCGGTTGGTGCATGCATTTCAGTGGGCTTGGCAGACCGATATGTAATAGCAACTGCTGGCTCAGTGAGGAAAGCAACGAGAAACTACCTCACTCCTCATTTCCCTAGTACGCCTCTTCAGTGACGCCTAGGCTATTTATGACAGCTGTTGGCGGAGCTGCAGAGGATCAAACTAGCCTTCGGGCTGAATACCCAACACAACATAGTAATTAAAATATTCTCAACAGACACTTCGATAAATAGTCCGGCTCCACAGCTAAGTGGTTAGCGAATTGGCCTGTAGTCCAAGGAATCCCGCGATCGATTCCGGCCGGCTCGGGGGTTTTACTTTTATGGTTTAATTCCGATGGCTCGGGAGCTGGGTGTGTCAGGATTAAAAGTCTTCACGGGTAGGGCCCCATCTTCACAGATGCGCAGGTCGCCTATATGGCGTCAACTCGAAATATATGCACAATGCCGCTTCCAAAGCCACACATTATTATTATTATTATTATTATTATTATTATTATTATTATTATTATTATTATTATTATTATTATTATTATTATTATTTTCTTTCTTCTTTCTTACTTACTTACTTACTTTCTTTCTTTCTTTCTTTCTTTCTTTCTTTCTTTCTTAATCCATTTACCCTCCAGGGTTGTTTTTTCCCTCGGACTCAGCGAGGGATCCCACCTCTGTCTTTGAATGTGAAAGTTTGTGTCAGAAGGATAGGAGGACCAGTACCTCGCCCAGGCGGCCTCACCTGTTATGCTGAACAGGGACCTAGTGGGGGATGGGAAAATTGGAAGGGATATAGAAGGAAGAGGGAAGGAAGCGGTTGTGGCCTTACGTTAGGTACCATCCCGGCATTTACCTGGAGGAGAATTTAGAAACCACAGAAAACCACTTTGAAGATGGCTGAGCAGGGAATGGAACCCCCTCACATCTACTCCGTTGACCTCCTGAGGCTGAGTGGGACGAGTTCCAGCCCTCGTACCACTTTTCCAATTTCGTGGCAGAGCCTGGAATCGAACGCGGGCCTCCGGCGGGTGGCAGATAATTACACTAACCACTACACCACAGAGGCGGACTGTTATTATTATTATTATTATTATTATTATTATTATTATTATTATTATTATTATTATTATTATTATTATTATTATTATTATTATTCTGATAAATTACTTTCGTCATATGTTGGTGATTGTTTTATTTCCTCCTAGGTAACACACAACCCCTATAACTGTTGTTGGATTTGATTAATCCAATCACTGCCGCTATAGCTACTTGTATCATGTAGCCAAATAATTTCGAAGGAGTGATCATAGATTTTCGTCGAGTTGTTTTGTAGGGTTTCTATTCTTCGTGTTGTTTTATGTTCTTATTCGTCTGACGTTGTATGACGGAGTTATACCAAATTAATGGAGAGTTAGTTGCTAATGTAGCCCAGTTGTACAAAGGAAAGGGTGATACACATAAGGCGGGTAATTGCATCTTGTTGAATGGCTCCCTCTGTCGAGAATCGGCCTCTGCATGCAAAGAACGCGAGTTCAACCCGGCAGAGGTAGTCGCAATTTTGAAGGGTCAAAAAAATGTCTATCCGAAAGGTACTCCATGTTGTAAGTAATCGACATGAAAAGACGTCTTTGATGATACATTTAGTTCTTAGACGACACAATTAATTAATACCAAGCCATAGTTCGTTCAACAGAGATACGGTTTGATTAGTGTATATAGTAGAGTAAAACGGAACGTCCAAATTGATACGCAAGCTGCCTAGATGGCGTCATATAAATATTAACACGATAGCTGAGGCCATATTATTATTATTATTATTATTATTATTATTATTATTATTATTATTATTATTCATCTGTTTACCCTGCAGGTTCGGTTTTTCCCTCGGACTCAGCGAGGAATCTCACCTCTACCGCCTCAAGGACAGTGTCCTCGAGCGTGAGACATTGGGTCGGGGATACAACTGGGGAGGATGACCAGTACCTCGCCCAGGCGGTCTCACCTGCTATGCTGAAGAGGGGCCTTGGTGTGGGATGGGAAGATTGGAAGGGATAGACAAGGAAGAGGGAAGGAAGCAGCCGTGGCCTTAAGTTAGGTACAATCCCGGCATATGCCTGGGGGAGAAGTGGGAAACCACGGAAAACCACTTCGAGGATGGCTGATGTGGGAATCGAACCCACCTCTACTCAGTTGACCTCCCGAGGCTGAGTGGACTCTGTTCCAGCCCTCGTACCACTTTTCAAATTTCGTGGTAGAGCCGGGAATCGAACCCGGGCCTCCGGGGGTGGCAGCTAATCACACTAACCACTATACCACAGTGGAGCATGTTAGCCGGTCAAACACAGGAAAGCAGAAGTTGTAACCACTGCCGATGGGAAGTTCAGTTTCTCCTGACAACTTTGGCAACGAGCGAGCCCATGTAAAAGTTCCCCTAGGCACATGGAGCTCCACTTGTTTCAATAGTTCTGTTGTATTCATTCGAACTTACATGACTATCTTCTTAGTTCTAAATCGTTTTTCCACCATGAACTGAAGTAAAATCTTTATTCAGGTTCTCCTAGAAATTTCTAGAAATTGTTACCAGATTGGCTGATGTCACGTAAGTTTTCAAGTGTAAATTGCAACCCAGAATCAACCATGATTCGAACTTCGACCGTCTGGGTGCAAAGTCAGCAGCTAGGCAATTGCAACTATCATGCCTTCCAGCATAAGTAAGAAAATAAAATGTACTAAAGGCATCAGAGTAATTCGAGGAAAAGTGTCCTGGGAGTGAAAAACGAAGTTGTTGCATTTTTTTCAGCAGAGTTAAACAATCGATCGTTTGTGACTGGCAGTCAGATATCTGTACTTTTTGTCAATGTGACCAGAAACTTCCATTTTGACTCCACCGAGAGACTTTCATAGAGTTTTCTGCAGTTGGTCCTACGTTTGGCAATGTGAAGCGGGAGGACGTGAACGAGTCTTACGGATAAATCACAGTCAGAAACAGTTATGGATAGTCGTCGAAGCACAAATATTTACCCCCTGTCTATCCCACGATGGGTTAGTGTATTTTTTGTCATACCATTCGCTGCTCGTCTCGAAATGGTGGGTGACAATTTCACTGGTGTCTCAGACGTGAAATGTAGGCCTGCATCCTGCCCCCTTTCAAATAACAATACATTTTCTGCGCCATTTTATGACAACTTGCAGGTGGCAGATAAGCCATAAGACTAATAACAACAGCTGCATTGTCACTCCAGCTCAATTTCACAGAGAACAGTGGCGTCACCAAAACGATAAGATATAGCCTATTCAGATAACTTTTTGTAGTATCGACATAGGGAAAGGGATGCACATTTACATGCTCAATAGATAATAAATGAATTAATCATATAAGTTATTTATTTTCCCCTAGCTGTGTGACCAGACGATGGAGCGCTTACTTCCCTTACCATAAATATGACATTAGAATCTGTGTCCTCTTGGGAGGTTATAGGGACGGTCGCATATTCATATCGCATTTACTTTTGTGTGTAATTTGTGATGCCAGTATAAACCAGACCAAATCCCATGACACAACATACCGAAGGACCCTGTACCGCTGCTCAGTCCAAGACTTCCAGATTATGAAGTGAAGAGTGGTGAGCACGACTAATCCTTTCGGCCGTTATTCTTGGCCTTCTAGACCGGGGCCGCTATATCATTGTCAGATAGCTCCTCAACTGAAATCACTTAGGCTGAGTGAACCTCGAACCAGCCCTCAGATCCAGGTCAAAATCCCTGACCTAGCAGGGAATCGAACCCGGTGCCTCCCGGTAAGAGGCAGGCATGCTACTTTTACACCGTGGAGCCGGCTTCATGCCCGTATACGTCGGGAGAATTTCTTTTGGATGCGAACAAATATTCCTTTTCTCTTATGTAAACCATATATTTGAATATTGGTCTCCGGATCAAAGGTTGATAAGCCTTATCTGTTATCCGCGTTCGTGCTATAACGAATTCCCAGGTTCCAGGAGTTAATGTGTTAATGAGAGAGGGGTCCCAAGATCCCATGCTATTTTATTATGGCCGGGCTGAGTGGCTCAGACGGTTAAGGCGCTGGCCTTCTGGCCCCAACTTGGCAGGTTCGATCCTGGCTCAGTCCGGTGGTATTTGAAGGTGCTTAAATACGCCAGCCTCGTGTCGGTAGATTTACTGGCACGTAAAAGAACTCCTGCGGGACTAAATTCCGGCACCTCGGCGTCTCCGAAAACCGTAAAAGAGTAGTTAGTGGGACGTAAAACAAATAACATTATTATTATTATTTTTATTATTTTATGACTTATAGAGTGGTTTATACTTAGTTTATTATTTGGGTTTTGATTTTATTCATCTTAGATCAATAAATTAGATTTTATCGCTTACTTCGATATAGTTCTCATTCACATTGATATGCTCTTACCCCTGTTCTTTTAAAGTTTTTGGATTCATTGGGCCATTCGGACGGTCCATGACCTTGAGGGGAATAGGGTTTAGCCTGGCATAATTTAGGACAGATAAGAAGGTACAGTCAGTCCTCCGTGGCTCAGACGGCAGCGCGTCGGCCTCTCACCGCTGGATACCGTGGTTCAAATCCCGGTCACTCCATGTGAGATTTGTGCTGGACAAAGCGGAGTCGGGACAGGTTTTTCTCCGGGTACTCCGGTTTTCCATGTCATCTCTCATTCCAGCAACACTCTCCATTCTCATTTCATAGCACCTATCACGCATGAATATAAATCACTTTGGGAGTGGCGACCCCATCGTAATAACAGCCTATATCTGATTCATTCATTATATCCCTGACCCGGTCAAAGACTGGAAAACAGGTTGTAGGTTTTCATTTTCAATCGGGTACAGTACAGCTCAGCTCTTCCACCACGCAAACTTTTGTCTCATTACCATCTACTTAGTAATAGACAGATTAATCTTCACTCATTGCAATTTTAAAAACCTATTCATTAAATATTGTTGTTACTTCTAATTTGGTCTACATTTCTGTCGGAAACTGCCATGAACCTTGTGGTCGTGCCACCAACACATCACGTCCGTTCTTTTGTTTAATTATGACGTTTCTATGACGACTTTAATGGCCTGAAATTCAATTAATCGGGTATATATAAGTCCGTTAATAATATTATTATATACAAATAAGTATAAAATAACATATTCTTAAACCTTATACAATATTATTTACATCGATGCACTCTGAGGCACAACTTTGTTTAAGTTTTACGGATTCTTTAGCCTTCCAGTGGCCACATAGAGTAAGAGAAACAGTTTGTTACGCTGAGACAAGTTGAGCTAGTCAGCTTCATACTGCCGTAGAGAAATGAGCTGGTTCACAGGAAAAAAGAAAATTTAAAACCGATCCAGCAGGATCTTGTGGGCTTATTTGGGAGGAGATAGATTTAAACAAAGCCTCAGGAAACTACAGACAAGACAATATTGCTCCTCTTCCTTTCTTTGTGAACGTCTGGTAAATGTTTTAGATAACACCTGTCCTATACCTTTCATTAAGTCAACGCTCCCTTCTCCCGCTTCAATCAACTTGAGGATGACTAATGACCACTGTGTCGACGGCCATAAACACGCCGCGTTCTGTGTTTTGTTCTTCTCATAAGACTAAGGTGTCTGCTTGAAACAAGAACGTTGACATTTAATGCCATGTTATGTGCAGACAACATCCCTGAGTGCTGTGCTTTGTTTGATTCTTAAGAGTTTCCTACGAAACAGTGTCACTTTAAAAACACCTGCCCCACTAATACAAACCTTAGACTTTTATTGACAATGCTGAAAGCCTGTAAGCATATACCCGTTCATCTGCAACACAGCTGCGAACTGTCCGATATATCTTTCACGGAGCTATTCATTGGCTGATAAAACATAACAACGTCATTATTTATCTATGAAACTCGCTTCCAAAATTCAGCACACACCGGGCGAGCTGGCCGTGCGGGCAGGGGCGCACAACTGTGAGCTTGCATCCGGGAGATAGTGTGTTCGAACCCCACTGTCGACAGCCCTAAAATGGTTTTCCGTGGTTTCCCATTTTCACACCAGGCAAATGCTGGGGCTGTACCTTAATTAAGGCCACGGCCGCTTACTTCCCATTCCCAAGCCTTTCCTATCCCATTGTCGCCATAAGACCTATCTATGTCGCTGCGACGTAAATCAAATACCAAAAAATTAAAAATTCAGCACAGAGTGCCAGCAAAAGGATATTTAAATGTACAAAGCTAGAGTCACGTTTTCTAGCATGTAAAATAACCAATATATGGGATATATACGTCTTATAGGATGATAAATTATTATTATTATTATTATTATTATTATTATTATTATTATTATTATTATTATTATTATTATTATTATAGCGTCTCTGTCTTGTACAAGAAGGCCCCGGATTCGATTCCGATCGGTTCAAGTATTTTATTTCAGCAGTGAGGTCTGAAATAGCTTTTGCTCAGCCTCGTGAGATCAATAAATGATATGAGATGCAATGGACCCGGTCGCTGACGCCCAACAATATGTCCAAGTATGTCTAACGCCGACCATGTAATAGCAGGCCATCTGGCTGGGCAGCAATAGTCTTGGCAGGTCATGGACCGTAATGGTCTACTCCACATGCTCTTTTGGAACATCATTGCTATTATTTATTATTATTATTATTATTATTATTATTATTATTATTATTATTATTATTATTATTATTATTATTATTATTATTATTATTATTATTATTCGTGATCTTGAAGGTACGAACGTCACCGTTGTCCACTTACCCAATCTGTCAAGTAGTATTCTCTGGGTCATTGAGTCATTGCCTATTGAAAGAAAACCCCAGAAAATTTCAACTAATTCAGTGATCTCCAATCTATCTCTATTATTCAACGATCGTGATTGCCTCTTTGATAGCTTTCCTGATTCTTAAACAATTTTCAGGGTACATTTAGAAATATTTAGTATCGAGGTGGCTCAGACGGCAGCGCGTCGGCCTCTCACCGCTGGATACCGTGGTTCATATCCCGGTCACTCCATGTGAGATTTGTGCTGGACAAAGCGGAGGCGGGACAGGTTTTTCTCCGGGTACTCCGGTTTTCCCTGTCATCTTTCATTCCAGCAACACTCTCCATTCTCATTTCATAGCGTCTATCATTCATTAAAAATCACTTCGGGAGTGGCGACCCCATCGTACTAACAGCCTATATCTGCTTCATTCATTACATCCCTGACCCGGTCAATGACTGGAAAACAGGTTGTAGGTTTTCAGTATCGACGTAGCGTATGGGGCATTCCACGTCAAGTCGGCCAAAAAGCTACAAGAAATGAACTCGGCTTTTCAAAATTTCCAAAAATTTTAAATAGGTAGGGCCTATAGAAGAACATCAAATCGTAGACTGCGTAAAAACAGTTTCCTCACAGGAAAAGGTGTAAACAATTATCCCATAATATTATTTTTCATGATTTTCGTGCCCCACATTTTAGTTATCCTTTCAGATAGAAAATTGAATGAGATTTTATTTTCACACGTGCTTTACAGGATTTTTCATGGTATGTAAATCATGAGGTTTTACACTGTTTTTGGGGTTATCATTCAAATGTTTATATTATATTATTTAGTACAAAATTTCTAAATACGCCAATGCATGTAGCTTCTGAAGTTGAATAGATTTGTGTTGTGAAATTTATAGGGCCATGAATGATGTACAAATATTTTTTTCTAGAGGCTTTACGTCGCACCGACACAGATAAGTCTTATGGCGACGTTGGGATAGGAAAGGCCTAGGAGTTGGAAGGAAGCGGCCGTGGCGTTAATTAAGGTACAGCCCCAGCATTTGCCTGGTGTGAAAATGGGAAACCACGGAAAACCATCTTCAGGGCTGCCGATAGTGGGATTCGAACCTACTATCTCCCGGATGCAAACTCACAGCCGCGCGCCTCTACGCGCACGGCCAACTCGCCCGGTGATGTACAAATAAAAAGCGAATGAATGATTAAGGTTGGATTCACCTTTACAGTAGGTCCGATGGCCTTGGAAAGGTTTGAAAAATGCTTTGGACTTTCCCGAAAGCACACTATGATTCCTATGATGAGACTGAGCTCCCACAAGAAGCTACTTAACAAGCATGACGAACATAACCTCTCTTGATTAAAACCGCACGTAAGGGAATAAATTGTTTCCACTCTGGT
Organism: Anabrus simplex; assembly: GCF_040414725.1. NCBI lineage: Eukaryota > Metazoa > Arthropoda > Insecta > Orthoptera > Tettigoniidae > Anabrus > Anabrus simplex. Next base: position 219,017,192 of record NC_090269.1, on the reverse strand, counting down.
TCGATCAATCTAGTTTCGACGTCTAGTACTTTATCATTTGTACCTGTCGGCTGCTGATTGACTCAGATAGCAGTAAATTGGTTTTGGACAGGGACTTATATTTGGGGAAAATATGTACGTGCGAAGAGCCGAGTTATGAAGTGTTTCTCAAGTAGTAAGGTAAGGGTTATTCTGCCCGAAGGCAGGTCCGATCCTACGCAGAGGTGTTCCTGAGCCGGAGTTTACGTGCGGTAGGGTGGCTAGTTCCTTTCCGCTCCTCCATTCCCTTACCCCCCACCAACAGCGCGTGGCAACCCATCCAACTCCTGACCACGCCCAATGTTGCGTAACTTCGGAGATCTCACGGGACCCGGTGCTTCAAGTGTGGTGTCTCAAGTAGTCTTTTATTATTATTAATGTACCGGGGGCACACCTTCTCCGGCCAGTTAAACTGCGCGTCTTCTATATGGCCATCTAGGTAATCTACCTTTAACTAATGTAGTACAAGATAATTTGGTTTTCTACTCTTAGTTGTCTCTACCATCGGTCTAAGTGCCCACTCTGGTGGGATCAAAGATAACTAATTGATTGTTACTATTGGCTAACCTTAGTTTGTGAAGATTCTTTTGTTCATGTATCAAAGTTGTCAACACTTCTGCTGGTTCCCTCGCCAATATCAATCAACCTATCAGAATTTTGTAAATATTTTCTCTGGCCAATTATAATCGGGGTTGTGTACAGGAATCAGGCCTATCAGTAAAGAGTTCTGGAAGTTTTCCCTCAAAATGACTATAAAAATTGGCGCTTTAGGGCCGTATTGTCTTCTTCTTGCTCCAGTTAATTGAGTGCGGCGTGTTCTAACGGTGGTAGCGGACGCGGGCGGCGTTCGGAAGGCCCAGCATAGCAAGGTGATGGCAGGATTTTCATAAACATATGATAGTTCCTGCAGTTAGCTTGAGGGGAAAGTTTCAACATCTTATGTGAATTTCTAAATCTGGTGGTTTAATGTAGAATTTTAGGTCAGTCTGAGGTCTCTTTCTATTATCTACTCAGAAATATGTAATGTAAGGGAAAAAGAGTGATTACCCTCTGCCGATTCCCATTCACCTTGGTATGGGGGTGACTAAAGTTTCGAAACCTCTAAAATTCTTAACACTTATAATATTTATTATTTAGTCACCCCACTTTAGAATAAACTTAGCCTCTGTATCATTCGGCCATAAGCCCACTTAGAGTAAGTTTTACGTTTTTCTAGGAGTGCAAAATTTTCCGCCTCCTTTGCTTGTTGTTTATGGCCGATTACAGCCAACGTTTCCTTTTTACATTAACGTCGTTTAGTATGTAGTCTCTTGCCCCCTGTAAATTGATTGTGATACGTAGAAATGAGTCTCGTATGAAGTTCCCTTGAGGGACAAAAAGTTATAAAATGTTGAGCAATAGACAAGCCCACCTCGAGGCTACCTTGTGTAAATTCTTTAATTAAGAGCAGCCGGTAGGTTGGAAGTGCGCAGTTAGAAACTGATTCCTGTGAGAGGTAGGACGATGATATAGTTGGTGCGAAGATTACCATGTTGTGTGAAGGATAGGAGCAAATTATGCTCTTGTAAATTTAATACCTGCCAAAATCAATTCAGCTCTTTTCTGTGTAAATTAGCATTTGTAATTCACTCAAGTTTTGTACCTGATTTTTTGGACTTTCAGTCATTGTTGTTGGAGCCGACGAGCTCAAATTGTTATTGTTCTTTCCGATTTTCTGTTTATGAATTATAAATTAATAAAAGGAAAATAAAATATCAAAATTGTTATGTTAAGTTATGCTCTAGTTAATTCCTTGTCCAGCCATTCACGCCAGTCGCTTCTTTGACCTCTGCAAAACCACGGAAACTCCGTAACAGTTACTATTATTATTATTATTATTATTATTATTATTATTATTATTATTGTACCGGGCGGTACACCTCCGCGCCGCTAATTCGAACATTGCGCCTGTTGGAACTCCTCTACTGGAGGAAGCCTGAACTTTAACAACCATGTTAATTCTAAAGTTTCTCAGAAGATGTCTCTACTGTAAATTTTGAAGTGTTCTGAACTATGTCAATTTCGATTCGTGTTTGTCTGCTCCATAGCAAGAACTTTGAACATTCTCTAACATATGTCTCTACCAAAACTGATAACGCTCTCTGGTGTAAAGGAATGAACAATCCGGAAGAAATTTAACATTCATAAGTTTTGTTTTTGCTAAATTTTGTTCTGTGGTTTGAGAGTTGGCAATATAATCCTTTCTTTCCGCCTGTTTCGTATGTAGCCAATCAGGAATTTCTGTAATTAATTTTCCACCAATAAGGTGTTTCTTCTTCGTCTGGTGTATTAGTTTTTGCTGTTATCCAATAACATTTTGTGGGCGGGTTGTAATCATTCATGAAACGTCTCGAATCTCCCGCGAGGGTATATAAACTGCTGATTTTCTGGTCTCCTCGCCACTTCAGCAGCATTTTTCTTTGTGTGATTAGGTAGCAGGGGGCGGGAACCAACTCTTTCTTCGGGCAGCAGTTCAACCATCAGGTAATGGCCGTTTTATAACTTGTTTTCTTGCTAGCTCAGCAGTTTAACCCTCGGGGCGGGTTCGAAACTTTCCTCATGTAACCTATATTTAAAATGTAAAAGACACTTGGTATAAATTCTGTTTCCTTAACTACAAATTGGGATAGAGAGTGCCTAACCCTCTCGAGCTCCCATTCATTTTGTTTTGAGGTGACTATGTGTTTATAACAGTTTCCCTTCTACTCGTAATGTCATAACATTTTTCAATCGTGTCACCTCCGTAGCATGGGATTAGCCCTTGCATAAGTGGCCTAGTGCCAAATAGGTTTTAAAGAAGTGTATTAGGAGTGCAGTTACGCCTCCTCTCAAGTTGGTATTTTGGGGGCCATGTAATTGTCCTGTTTCTTTATTGAATAGGCCTCAGTAGGTTGGGTATTTTTACCCCTGTTTTCATGTGCTTGGAGCAAGCTTGAAGGTGGAGTTTGGTGTGGCCTTTGATAGGCTTGAACTTTGAGAGCGGGTTGCTCTTTCTTACATTTGGTTTCTGTGTGCCTCGAGCAGGCTTTACTGAGTAATAGGGAGCGAGTGCTCCTGGGCATGATTGGGGTTTTCTGCCCCTTTGTTAAACCTTATGTATAAGTAAAGTTGGGCTCATTGCTCAGGGATTGTGTTTGTGGAACTCGAAGCCCAATATACATAAATAAACTGTAATTGTATATTCTTATTTTGTTGCTATATAACTAAGTTCCCGTTGTACTTGTTATTTCTTGATCTTGAAAAGAAAATATAACCTTTGTTAAAGTTTTAAATTAACTTTAATTTCGTAAGTTGAGACCTATTCATCCCAGCACCTTCTTTCACCTCTAACTACCACGGATAACTCCGTAACAATTATTATTATTATTATTATTATTATTATTATTATTATTATTATTATTATTATTATTATTATTATTATTTAGTAATTTGCCGTCACGTACACGACCATCGTGTTGTACTTACACAAATATAACTTGTTGTTCCATTATTGTATTGTTCTTCTATCGCCATATAAATATCCTTTTTAACGAGTTATACAAGTAGAAGCCTTTGCATCCTTTATTCTATTCATAAAGTATTCTAGCACCTGCAATTTGACTTTGACCCTAGTCTTATATTCCTTTCAGTACTTCGGTGATCACTACCCTGTCTATCTCACGATATGGTAAATATTTATAAGGTTTGGAGTAAAACGACCGTTCTTGTTTACGATAGTAGAGTGTCCTGGTAAAGTAATTCGTACGTTTCTTCAACCAATTTCCTTTTAGAACGTAGGATTAGCTGAGGAGATTACTTACACTTATCCCTTAAGATAACTTATCTTGATATCTGACATTAGAAAAGACGAAGTGAAAGATACTCGTATCAGCCTACAAACTACTTCTTCTTCTTATTTTCCTGCCGCTTTTTTCACACTTGTTGGGTCGCTGGTGTGAACTGCGTGGCACATCTGGATTTGGCCCTGTTTTACAGCCGGATGCCCTTCCTGACGCCAACCCTATGTGAAGGGATGTAATCACTATTGCGTGTTTCTGTGGTGGTTGGTAGTGTAGTGTGGTGTATTGTCTGGATATTAAGAGGAGAATGCTGGAACGGACACAAACCCCAGTCCCCGAGCCAGAAGAATTAATAAGAAGAGATTAAAGTCCCCGACCCGGCCGGGAATCGAACCCGGGACCCTCTGAACCGAAGGCCAGGACGCTGACAATTCAGCCAACGTTCGGACCGTATCAGCCTCTAAACTATAACACATTTATGGAGCTGTAACATGATGTAAAATTAAACCAAACCAAACCCCATGGTGACACAGCCCCGAAGGCCAATGGTCTACCAAGCGACCGCTGCTCAATTCGAAGGGCTGCAGATTATGAGGTGTCGTGTGGTGAGAACGACGAATCCTCTCGGCCATTATTCTTGGCTTTCTAGACAGGGGCCGCCATCTCACCGTCAGATAGCTCCTCAATTGTAATCACGTAGACTGAGTGGACCTCAAACCAGCCCTCAGACCCAGGTAAAATTCCCTGACTTGGCCGGGAATCGAACCCGGGGCCTCCGGGTAAGATGCAGGTACGCTACTCCCTGGAAGCCATTCTAAAATATCTTCAGTGTTTGGGAGATAGTGGGTTCGAACCCCACTGTCCCCAGCCCTGAATATGGTTTTCCGTGGTTACCCATTTTCACACCAGGCAAATGCTGGGGCTGTACCTAAGTTAAGGCCACGGCCGCTTCCTTGCCACTCCTAGACCTTTCTTGTCCCATCGTCGTCATATGTCGGTGCGACGTGAAGCAACTTAAAAAATATATATCTTCAGGGCTACGGGTCGTGCCATTCGAACGCACCATAGAGATTCAAGTTTTAAACTCACAAATGTTGTCTGGATTCCCTCATGGTACACTGAATCTAAAAGCCAGAATCAATTTCGTCCATGACAGATATTTTCACTGTAAGACGTTCCTTTTGTTGGTGGGTTCAACGTTGCACTAAGACATTCAGATTTTCCGCGACGATTGGATTGAAAAGGGCTAGGAGTGGATAAGAAGGGGCTGTGGCCTTATTAACGTAGAGTCCCAGAATTTACCAACTGCGAAAATAAGGAATGGTAAAATATCTTCAGGGCTACGGGCAGTGCCATTCGAACGTGACATAGAGATACGAGTTTTTAATATTTACCATAAATAGTTAAGCACATCTATACCTTGTTTTATTATTATTACAATTTGCTTTACGTCGCACCAACACAGATATGTCTTATGGCGACGATGGGATAGGAAAGGCCTGGGAATTGGAAGGAAGCGGCCGTGGCCTTAATTAAGGTACAGCCCCGGCATTTGCCTGGTGTGAAAATGGGAAACCACGGAAAACCATCTTCAGGGCTGCCGACAGTGGGACTAGAACCCACTATCTCCCGATTACTGGATACTGGCCGCACTTAAGCGACTGCAGCTATCGAGCTCGGTTCTATTCCTTGTGACACTAATACTGTGCAGAGTCGTGTACGAAAGAAGCAGGGTCAAACTCTGTGAAAGTCTCATACTACGGTCTAACGTAATTAAATATTGTTTTACTTTTTAATATCTGTCCTTGCTGGCGAGATGCAGCGATTATGACCAAGAATAAATTTGTTACTTTCAGTGACCCGTCTCAATCTCATTCTTGACATTGACATTATGAAATTGACTGAGGTATGGGCGATACTAGTAATGCCATTCAGCAATGCAGCCAGTCACTCTTAGGAATGGTGCAAGAATATCGCTCACGGGATCGGTTTGTACGTGCATTTCAGTGAGCTTGGCGGACTAAAATATAGCTGCAACGGCTGGCTCGGTGAGAAAAGCAACGGGAAACGATTTCACTCCACATTTCCCTTGTCCACCTATCTATGGCAGCTGATGACGGAGCTATTGAGGATACAACCGACCTTCGGACCGAGTACTCAACATTTATACACTCTCTGTTATACACATGTTTGCAATACACAATAATACTGAGATGTTACATATAATAATACATGAAAGTGTGTGCGTGTGTGTGTGTGTGTGTGTGTGTGTGTGTGTGAGAGAGAGAGAGAGAGAGAGAGAGAGAGAGCGCACGCGATACCTAGCCAAATCCACGAGAAAACGGAGATCTGAAATTTTAACATGGGTGGATGGAAGTTGGTCCAAATTCAGATTTTTCATTTTTGCGTTCGTTGGTGAGTTATGAAGGAAATACCAGTGGAAAACGTGTGTTGAGATATGAAAATACAACGTGCTGTCACCAGGATTAAAAATGTATAGATACCCTGTTGCTAGGCAACGTACATAAGGAAGGTAAAAATCAAGTCAAGGAGCCATTTTAAGTCCATGGCGTAGGAAGCCGTTTTCCGTCCCCGACACGAGGAGCCCTACTGAGTCCGTGATATCTGGAAGTGTTTGCTTGTATATGTAGGATGTCCAGCCAAATCTGCGGCACGAAGAGATCCGAAATGTTTTTTTTTTTTGCTAGTGGCTTTACGTCGCACCGACACAGGTAGGTCTTATGGCGACGATGGGATAGGAAAGGCCTAGGAGTTGGAAGGAAGCGACCGTAGCCTTAATTAAGGTACAGCCCCAGCATTTGCCTGGCGTGAAAATGGGAAACCACGGAAAACCATCTTCAGGGCTGCCGACAGTGGGATTTGAAACCACTATCTCCCGGATGCAAGCTCACAGCCGCGCGCCTCTATCCGCAACTTGCCCGGTCCGAAATGTTTAACATAGCTATATTCTTTGATGAATCTTTATGCAACTAATGACCTGTTTGTAGTAATTATTTTATTTTAATCGTTTAGATTCTTCTTTTGTTTCATATACTCGATATTAATTTCAATCGTGAACCGTATTTTCTTTCAGCTAGCTCAATCATGTTTATTATTTGGAGGAAACGAACAGTACATAAGATAGATAATAAACAAGCTCACAGCCAAGGTATTGTTTTAAATCCATAGTATAAGAAGCTGTTTTCGGTCCCCGACACGAGGAGCCGTATTCGGTCCTTGATATCCGAAGTATGTGTGAGATGCTCAGCCAAATCTACAGCACGCAGAGTTCTGAAATATTTAACGCACATGGGAACAGCTTTCCACCTAATACGTATTTCTGTATTACTTTTAATCGTTTTAATTATTTGTTCATTTCATATTTACCCAATATTCATGTCATTCACTTAAAAGTTAGGGTGTACGAGGATTTCGATATAGGCCCTACCACGAATAAAACGTTCTACTGCTCCAAGAAATGAAGTTGTGAACTTAATAAAAAGAGGAAATGAGGCTTTCAACTACATGACAGAGCTTTTGAACAACTTGGAGTCACCTGGAGTATCCTCGAGCATCTTGGAGAGGAATACTGTGGAATCGATTATCCTCCTTAGGAATATTAACCTTCCTTCCCTATGTAATTGAACATGACTCTCAGTCAAGAAACTGATGCTAAATATGATTGAAGCCATCATCATGACTGGACATGGTGCGGGCGAAGGAGTATTCATTCCTCGGGTTCAAACCATCACCTCGGATATATCGTTTCCAATTAGACATCCGCAGTTCTCCGCTCGTTTGAGTTTTGGTATCTTCAGCAACAAGGAACAAGAAAAATCGCTAAAGTTTTAGGACTCGATCTTCGGGAACAGTGCTTCTCCGATGGTCAATTGTAGTTGGGTTTTGCCAATAAACTTGCATAGTCCTATTATGTAAGTAATGTGACAAGCAGCATTCAGAGCTACATTTAGCGAATGCTATAATTTAAAACCTAACTTTAAATTTCCCGTGGTGTAGGGGTAGCGAGCCTGCCTCTTATCCGGAGGCCCCGGGTTCGATTCCCGGCCAGGTCAGGAATTTTTACCTGGACCTGAGGGCTAGTTCGAGGTCCACTCAGCCTATGTGATTAGAATTGAGGAGCTATCTGACGGTGAGATGGCGGCCCCGGTCTAGAAAGCCAAGAATAACGGCCGAGAGGATTCGTCGTGCTGACCACGCGACACCTCGTAATCTGCAGGCCTTCGGGCTGAGCAGTGGTCGCTTGGTAGGCCAAGGCCCTTCAAGGGCTGTTGTGCTATGGGGTTTGGTTTGGTTTGAACTTTAAATTTAGAAATAAGTAAGTAAACTCGTGTCCTCATCCTGAGGTGGTGCAGCTCTTTTCAGGCACACCCCCATTGGAGGTGAGCTGCATGTAGCATTTCAACCACATACCAGCCCTCCTGCCATTCTTAAATTCCTGGCAGTACCAGGAATCGAACTCGGGCCCCCGAGGACGGCAGCTAATAACACTAACCGTTACGCTACGGAGGCGGACAATTTAGAAATAAAACAGTATATTTCCGTGCTGAAATCTTTGTTCTCTATAATAGATTATGAATACTTGCGTATTTAGTTCGTTATATATTTATGAACTTTTATTATTCCTTATTTAATTTTTTAATTATTCATCGTTTAGATATTCTCTATAGATAAATTCTGGGGCTGTTCTAATATGACTGCAGACAAGGTGTCCTTTCCTTACGACCGTGCTTGTACTTGAGCAAAAAGATCAGCAGATCAATTTTTGTGTCAGGACGTGTAGGTTGCTTTACTGATACTTATAAAAAAAAATTCTTCATGCAGATTTTGTAGAATAAGCAACGCGATCACTTAATTGTAAATTCCCCATGCGACTGAAGTGGTTACTAAGTGTGGTGGTGGTAGAGGCAGTACAAGTGAGCAAAAATCCTCTCTTAACAATAATCAGAGGAAAAATCCACGAAGCCGAGCCTTCGAAGAATGAAGATACTGGCAAAGGATGGGGAAGGACAATGAAGAGCTTGAACATGAAAGATCACGTAGGCTTACTAAATCCAATACCATCGGGATAGGATGTAAACAAGAGTTGAACAAAAGTACTGGAAAGATGAATATGATGAGCCCGGCACGAGCAACTGCAAAAAATGATAGAATCAACTAGGGGCTAGTGGTTGCAAACTCATGCTCCCGAATTGAGAACTTGCGGCGAGAATTAAATGGCCCGGGGGGGGGGGGGGGCACGCTCCAACTTGCAGTCACCTCTTAGTATAAGGAGGGGATATAGTGGATGTTTTCTATCATCACCACCTGCACGGAGGGCAGGAGAGGGAGGAGATGTTATGAAGCGTACGTCTCATTAATTATTTTAAAGCGAACAAGTAAATGAAATGGCGTATGGCTTTTAGTGCCGGGAGTGTCCGAGGATATGTTCGGCTCGCCAGGTGCAGGTCTTTCGATTTGACTCCCTTAGGCGACCTGCGCGTCATGATGAGGATGAAATGATGATGAAGGTGTCACATACACCCAGTCCCCGTGCCAGAGAAATTAACCATTGATGGTTAAAATTTCCGACCCTGCCGGGAATCGAACCCGGGACCCCTGTGACCAAAGGCCAGCACGCTAACCATTTAGCCATGCAGCCGGACAGCGAACAATTTGTAGCACGTTGTAAGTCATGACTATTAAAGAAGCATGTAGGTGATCCCTATTGAAAAATAAAATAAAATCATACTTATTGAAAAACACATAAACCTACTCAAGAGCAATGAAGTACAAGAGCTTGACGTTCAATATAATATAACGACCTCACAAAGTACACGCTTAATTCTTCACAGTTTAATTCTTCGCTGTTTACATCTGATGATTCAATATTTTCTTAATAAGGGTATTTAATTAATTGATCAATTAACAACTCACCTAATTTATTTTTTCAGATTTTCCGGTCGTACTATTGGTGAGGATCGGTTGTTTCTCTAACTACATTACCAAATTTAACTGACAGGTACTATCCACAGTAGATTTCACTCAGATTTAAAATATGAATACCTACGTATTTGATCAACATTAAATTTACCGAGCGAGTTGGCCATGTGGTTAGAGGCGCGCATCTGTGAACTTGCATCCGGGGGATAGTGGGTTCTAACCCTACTGTCGGCAGCCCTGAATATGGTTTTGCGTGGTTTCCCATCTTCACAACAGGCAAATGGTGGAACTGTGCCTTAATTTAGGCCACGGCCGCTTCCTTCCCACTTCCTTCCCACTCCTAACCTTTCCCTGTCCCATCGTCGCCATATTACCTATCTGTGTCGGTGCGACGTAAACCCAAATGTTGTTGTTAAATGTCTGCACTTTTATGTCATTCCTTATTTCATTTTGTAATTACTTGCCTTGTAGTCAAAAGGCTGGATTCTCTCTAGATAAATTCTGGATCTCTCGTTATGTTACTGCATATGTTTGTACGTATTGTTCAGTCTATCACCATGATATTACCTCAAGTTCTGAGGTAAGATAGTCTTTAAAAATACACACTTGTTGTTATTGGACGCATGCGCTCAGCGTCTGCGGGTAACCGGTGCTTCTGAATGAAGGATCGACGCCAGTACACATCGCACCGCAAGACGCATAGGACGTGAGTGCAATTCACGCGCAGCCTAGAGCTTTGTCGTACGGGAGATCTGTTAGGCGATTAATTTTAGAACTGAATTTTACAAAATAACTGATCACCACCAATGGGCAACACTGGGAGCTTGGCATTAAGTAAATTGGGTCTGATGATTTTTTCTCGATATTAGGAATGTTTCTTAGTTCGTTAGTTAATTAATTGGCTTCTTAAGAAAAGTTCTAGAAGTTCGGCATAAAGTGAACGGAATAAGTTGCTTTTATCATCACTATATTTTTGTTTAATTAGGTTGTTATAGATGGTACCAAGACATGTGTTCTATCCTAAAATAAACATAAAATGAATTAACCCACGATCAGGAGGAGTGTTCTTCAGGGATAAAGTGTGATTATTTTTGCCAGAGCAGTATCCCTGCTCTCACTTCTGGAAGTGTGTTCAACTTTCAACTTTACCCACTAATTAAACGTCAACGGTAAGTTATCCATTCATCAATATTTTAATATTTAAAGAGGGTGTTTTATTACAATAGTGCTTTAAGTCGCACCGACACAGATAGATCGTATGACGACGATGGGACATGAAAGGGCTAGGAATGGGAAGGAAGCGGCCAGGAGTATGGTACAACAACAGCATTTGGGTGGTGTGAAAATGGGAAACCCCGGAAAACCATTTTCAGGGCTGTCGAGAGTGGGGTTCGAACCTACTATCTCCCGGATGCAAGCTTACAGATGCGCACCCTTAACCGCACGGCCAACTCGCCCGGTAAAAGGGGGTGTATGTTTAAGAAATCAAGGCAAGTGTTTTGAAATCATTAAGGAACTTCTATCATATGTCCGACTCGTTGGCTGAATGGTCAGCGTACGGGCCTTCGGTTTAGAGGGTCCCGGGTTCGATTCTCGGCCAAGTCGGGGATTTTAATCGCTTCTGATTAATTCTTCTGGCTCGGGGGACTGGATGTTTGTGTCCGTCCCAACACTCTCCTCTTCATATTCACACAACACGCTACACTACCAACCACCACTGAAACACGCAGTAGTGATTACATCCCTCCATATAGGGTTGGCGTCAGGAAGAGCATCCGGCCGTAAAACAGGGCCAAATCCAATTGTGCGACGTACTTCGCACCTGCGATCCCACAGGTGTGGGAAAAGCGGTAGGCAAAGAAGGAAAAGGAACTTCTATCATATGTCCAGTGTCTCTTTTTGGAGAGTAATTGTTATTGTCTGTCTGTTAGGTCATCAGCCCAGAGGCTGGTTGGATCCTCAATTAGCACCACCAAAGGTTATGCGGTTATAAGGAAACCGCAAAAACCAATGGCAGCACCAAAATGAGGCGTACTAGGCAAGACGAGGAGTGAGGTAGTTTGCCATTGCTTTCCTCACTGGGTCAGAAAGTGCTATTGCAGCACGACTGACCCTATGAGCAACATCTTTCATAACACTCAGATGCACTAGTCGTGCTCTGAATGCCATTACTCAGCACCACCCATACCCCAGCAGCTTCCATATTGTCACAGCCATGGATGAGACTGGGACTTCGGTGGAAGCTACACTTTACTCTGGCCTGTGCCAAGAGATGGATACAAAAGAACTGTATCTATCAAGAAATGGCAGCAGGCAATAATTGTTATTATTATTTAAATAAAATTGACCAGATGGCAAAGTTATCATACTTCTCAGAGAAAGTCTTAAGGAACCGGTATATTCTCTTGCAATATTGTTAGAATAATGATAAGTGTAGTATGTACGTGTACAAGAAATTAAGTGTGCATTGGTCAGAGGTAAGTTGCGTGTGAGTGACCAGTTAGATGCTAAAATGAAATCTGGCATGACCTCTTAAGGAGAATAGTGACGATGTCGTCTCTGGTGCTCGTAGGTAGTCGGTAGTTGTGGCGAAATTTCTCGAATAACTTCAGAATACCACCAGATGCAGCAAAATGTAGGCCGATTACACATATATTTCCAAGGTGGTATACTCCTTGAAATATATGCTTGTGGGGTCACAAATTGCCTTCTTCTGATCGCTGACAGCCATCGCTTCTTCATTAGCCTGTCCAAGCTGGACTGTAGGGTCCAGACTCTTCAGAATAAATTTATATATGTATTTGTTGAAATTTACTGACAGCAAAATGTGTAATGAATAATTTTATTCAGGATATGTTACTCGAAATCTGGAGGTGGCACGTACGAAAGTCACTCGTGTGAATGGGGCATTAGCGGCAGGCTACAAGTGGAATTAGGAGATAATATTTTGGATGCAGCTACAATGGGTGAACCAAGTTAATCCGAATGAATTAGGGTCGTTTATTAGGGACAGTGTTGGACTCAGACGTAGAACTTTTGAGAAGTAGAGAAAGGTATAAAAGTTATATGAAGAAATTACTCTGATTTCTAACGAATAAGAAGAAAATTCCACATTGAATTATAAAAGCGAACGTCGTATTATGTGCACATGTAGGAATGTACGCATGTGTGTGTTGTTTAGAACGAGAGTTGAAAAGATATGACCATCTGCTCTGAAAGAGGAAGAAGAATTCCGACCTTAAAAAATCGAGTATGAGTGAAGCGTCAAGAAGGGCGAGAAAATAAAAGATTCCCTAGACAATACATAATATAATACCGTTGATTTAGAAGCGTAAGAATTGATCAGGAGAGGAAGAAACCGAGGAGACTGTAGGTATAGTAAATGGAAGGAATTGGAGATACGGCTAGTGGGTCTGTGGTCACTAAGCTACGCTTCCAAGTTGAAAGCACCTGGGAATATCCCTTTCTGTTCGACTCTGAATCGAACTCGAAACCCTCTCAACCGAAGGCCGCGTCGCTTATCATTCAGCCTAGGAGCTTGACAGACATTAAGATTCTTATGATACGCATTTCCTTTTATTGAATTACGCTACCCTACAACTCACAGAGCTGACTTGAAATTCAGTTGATGCAGCGAGCTGTGTTCTCACGGCTCATGCCCGTAAATTTTCTGGTACCTAGATGAAATTCCGCGGGATGAAATTTCTGTTACCTCGGCGTTCCTGAAAAGCCGTAAAAGTAGTTAATGAGGCGTAAATCCACTAATATTATTATTGTTGTTTCGCGTGACGTGACGAGTTTTATTTAGCCTGGTGCACCTACTATGATATATTCGTGATGTCTTATCTCACCTAATGAGCATTGCAGTAGTGTGACGTATGTAAATATAAATGACATTGTTCTAGACGAACATGAACCATCCAGGAAAACATTTCTAGTCATCAATTCTTGCAGATCGTTAAAATTAGATTCTTAAGTAATACATATACTTTGAAAGTACTATTCGGATACCGTATAACCAGCAGCCAACATGCTATATCAATTTTAATGACTAAAAATTTCGAGTGAAAGCTCTCTAGCGATGAACTTCGTCTAAGAATACAATAAGAATGAAGGGTATTGATCAGAATGATTAGAGAGGGTGGTATCATTGCAAATACTTTCTTGTTTAAGTTCACATATTTAGAGAACGTGTACACTGGAGTCTTACAACTTGTCGCACATGTAATTTAATCAAGGGGTCCCAGTTAAATTCGTGAGTGAGTGCGGTACAAGACATCCACGCTATCCCCTATTTGTTGTACGAGAGGAATAAAAGGGGGTTATCCCCAGGGGTTTTAACTTGGAGCATGAATTGGCGACTGTGGGGAACCTAGATAAGTCTGGCATTGGTTCCACTTACTTGTGTCAGCCACCTCGCCTTCATGTTTACTATCAACTCTTGTTCTCTTCAGGCCCCGACGGTGTGAGGTTTGTAAAGCATAGCGAGTTTTCATTTTCACGCCCTACGCCGCTTTTTTCTTTCTTTTCCCGATAGCTTAATTCTCCGAAAGATCGGACCGCTTCCTTCCTTCTACTGTGATTGGTGTTAAAAGTAATGGCTGACAGATGTGCTTCCTCTTACAACAATAATCACCACTTATCACTAAAGTGCAATCTGTCATTGTTTCCATTTATTTAAACACGTCTTCCCTTTAGTATTTCGTTCTCTCTGGTGTTTGAAAGACTTTCAACCCTGGTAGATTGATTCTTGATGGAGTCTTTCATGATCTTGTTCGTTTCCTTCAAATGGTACAATCATTTTTCGAGTTTCTTTCCTTTTCGTCTTTTCAGTTAATGCTACGAGGACATGATGATCTCATGTTTTTCTCCATATGTTAATAATTACCATCAACAGTCTCCTGGAATAAATATTTTCAGTATATGGACTATATTACATGTATAAATCGCAATGAGGTATAAAATAAAATGTCCAACGATGGTGGTTATTTACGTTTGGAAAGCGGACAGTGAGGTTTTAAGTATGAGCTGAGATGTTGGAGAATTTCGAAAGGAATTCGTGAAACTCTTTCGCCCATGTAACGCACAATAAATTATTTAATAATATGCTGAATTTATTTTGGTTAAAAATACAATAATGAACACATTCTAATGAGTTCGGGCCCTCCATACAAACAGCTGATGCCATAATTCATAAAATAATCGATATAATTCAAGAATTAGTCAATGGTTGTATTGAATCGCATACTTTACGCAGTAAAGCCATCTGGTAAGTATCTAAGTAACTGTTTTACATGCAATGAAAAGGGCGTACATGTTTCTGATAATATGTTTTATATTTATAGAAGTTGAGCATGTTAAGTAGTAACTGTCGTAAAGTACCACTTTATGCATTACTTTATAGAACAAACACATATAATTTGTCACGTTATTAAATAATTGCATATTAGAAATGCTAGAAACCGTGTTCAATAACAAAATTAATAAACAGGTGAAGAAGAGTCATTGGATTCTTCACTGTCCAAAGCTAAAATATTTTCATACACAGTATGTACGTTATTTCTCTCATATAGATTTGTTTATCTTTTTTGTACGTCAGGTGTCAATACACGTGTACCTCATACCTTTGTAAATGAGTTTCATACTGTTTAAAAAGAAGTTTACGCTTACGGTAGTTTGCTTCTGAACCCCAGTTTCAAATCTCTCGACGTTTTGCGCATTTTTCATAGTTCTAGGTGTCTTGGCGAATTCTAGGATCTCTGGTATCAAGTTTGGAGCTTCTAGAGTGCTCGCAAATGGTTCCTTAAATGATGTTTATGTTTTCATACTCGCCGTTACAGATCGCTACTCTAGATTAAAGCAGCG
The DNA here is from genome assembly GCF_040414725.1 of Anabrus simplex. Taxonomy (NCBI): domain Eukaryota; kingdom Metazoa; phylum Arthropoda; class Insecta; order Orthoptera; family Tettigoniidae; genus Anabrus; species Anabrus simplex. The sequence goes on along the minus strand of NC_090269.1, from coordinate 219,001,551 downwards.
AAGTCGGTGCCTTATTCAGATGTGGTTAGCTGACGGCCTAGTCATTGCTTCCAGTTAGACCAGGGGACTATAGATCGAGTACTCTCAGCCAGCGTTTACGTGGAGTAGGATGGCTCCTACAATACCTGCACTTGAAATACCCATTCCAGTATTTAACACGTTCAGGGTTGTTGATCCGCGGAGATCTCACGGGCTCCAGCGTTTCAACATGACACTATCGTGGAAGATTTGTAGAATTTTCAAAATGTTATTTTCCCGTGCATATTATTTATTTATTATAGTACAGAGTATCAACAGAGATAGCCCCAAGTCTTCAGTAAACTCGCCTATAACTGTATAATAAATAATAATAATGTAAATGGTATATGGATCAAAAGAAAATTTGGACGAAACAATCGACAAATTCACCGATACCGTACGCAGGAAACGATTGAAATTCTATGGATACATCTGTAGAATCGACGACACTAGATATGCAAGAAATCTGCTTGCTATAATTAATTCAAGTCAAAATCAGCTGGTTAGAGGAAATAAAGCAGGATTTAAAAGAAATGAACATCACAGAAGATGCCATCAGGGAACACAAGGTTTCGGAACTCTGGTTGCAAAGCACACGTTCACGGAAAAAGGCTAAAATAACCACAGGGAAACAATGAACGCCGCTTTGCAATATTTGCGGATGGAGGAATTTTACGAATTATTGGAATATAATATACGGGGCATTCCCAAACGTGCGGGAAGTAATCGCCTCTATTAATTTTTAGTTACTAGTTTAATTATTAGCTAGAATGGGAGGAGAGTTCATATTAGGAATTAATTTTGGAGTCAGATATAACATTAACGACATTGCAGTATTTCATCAGCGTGTGGAACAAGGAGTGTTCGAACGTATCCGACAATCAATGAGAATGAATGTCCGGTAACAATTCAACTATGTGGCATTAAGCGTAACTTGGCCTATTCCAATGATTATGATTCCTGGCCCTTATTTTTACCCTGAAAGTGTAAATGGGAAACCACGGAACATTACCTTTAAGACGGCTGTCAGTAGATTTCAAACCACTCACCATACGATTGCAGCAAAACTCGCCGGAATAGCGGGCCGTTGACAACTCCGTCATGCTGCCTGGGTTCGCCAGCCCGTGAATAAATAAAAGACCTACCATAATGAAAACACAACTCTCCGTCTGCATAGCCGAATGTCTAGCGTACTAACTGTCCGTCCTTGACGCCCTGGGCTCGATTCCCATCCGGGCCAGTGATTGTTACATTAACAAGTGTAATCTTTGCACGGGAACTGGGCGTTACACGTGGCACACAAGACACGATGCTCACCATCACAGCACCACATTAACACGCATAATTTCTCCTCTAATGGTTAGAGACAAGAAGGGCATCCGGCCGTAAAACTCTACCTAATCTCCTATAACCCCTGACCGTGCAGGAAAAATGGGATAGAATGGGGCGTATTACAAACTATCCCAGTGGCACCGCTAATTGATTCTCACAAATACAGTCCGGGTTTGATTCCCGGGATTTATGAAAGAAAATGCCACGTCCTATGGGTCGGATTCCACAAAAAATAATTGGAGTCCCGTGGCTTATGATCACAAAAGTAAAGGTCACGTAAAACTCCAAGGGTAATTTACCTTTTTAAGCCGGACTGAGTAGCTCAAGTTGTAGAATGCTGGACTCCTGTGTTCAAGTGGGCAGGTTCGATTCCGGATCAGTGCGGTGGTATTTGAAGGTGCTCGAATACGTCTGCTTAGTGTCGGCCATAATAAATAATAATAGTGATATAAAATATTGCGGTCATCATCTCCAAGGCTCGTAGCCAGATCGCAGTCGCGGCGAAACTTCTCAAATGACAGCGTAATGCAACGGATGCTTCAATACCAAAGCTTATTACGCGTGTTCTTCGCAGCTTGTACTTGTTAATGCGCGGTATTGTTTGGTCGTATATTGTCTTCCTTTCTTCGTTGACAGCCGCCACTATTTCGGTGCCGTGTTAAAGCTGGATTGTAGGATCGATTTTTTAGTGGGAGTAGATAATTATGTCTACACAACGCGTAGACCCCTTCACAGTAAGGCTCGTTGCGAACAGCTTCGTGAAACATTTCAGCTTAGAACTTTGGCCAGTTAGATTCACTCATTTAGGGTTCAACTATGAGAATAATGATATATCTTCTGCTGGTCAGTATTTCTCCCACAACATTATTTCATAGCGGTTTTCGCAGGTGCAACGACGATCTATTCTTCATGACAAAAATGGCTCGACAATCTTCAAGCATATGCATATTCTTTACCTGAGAAATGAGTCGTACAATGTCCCTACATATAATTCCGGCACGAACTCAAAATTACGGTAGCTCAGTTTTCCACGCGACCTTGGGAGATGGCTCGTTCTTTGGACCGTAGTTCCAGGAACTCTAAACTGATCCTCTGAATACATGTTTCGTGAAATAAATAAATATGTGATAACTAGAGTCCGGATTTATAAGTTCTAATAGGTTAGAATGAAAACATACTTAAGCGAATAACAAGTATACACTACCTGCACAACGATTATGCTACGGGATTTGCGTAGACATCAGTACAGCCTACAAAACTCCTACAATTTATGTTACCCTTGCTACGTTATGGAAGAACGGGTTGCACGATACTTACTATTAACGAAATTAGTTTGCATTCTAACCTATTGCCACCTTAAAATCCGAGGTTTAGTGATAACCATAGAATTGATTTCTGAAGTTGATTGCTTATATTAAAGCCCAGGGTATAGTATTTGTTGAAAAATATTTCTACAACTATTTCTTTTGTTTTACGTTGCACCGTTACATATAGGTCTTATGATGACGATGAGATAGGGAAGGGCTAGGAGCGGGAACGAAGCGACCGTGGCCTAATTTTATTAAGGTACAGCCCAGAATTTACCTAGTGTGAAAGTGGGAAACTACGGCGAACCTTCTTCAGGACTGCCGACAGTGAGATTCGAATCCACTACCTCACGTAGCTGACAGCTACGTGACCAAAACTACACAGCCACTTACTCGGTAAAATTTTTTTTTAAAAAAAATACTGGATTGTATGTACTGAGTTAAATCTTCTAATTTTCCATTCAAAGGCTGGGTGGAGGCCAGAAGAAAGTCGAATGGTAAGGGGAATAACGTTTTCTCCTGATAGTCGGCCGGTTTGAATGAGCTTCCCCGTTGGTCGCCCAGTTCCTTGGGTGCTTCCAATGGATTCAAACGGAGAAGGGTTGTAGTTCTCAATAAGAATAGCTTTTGCTATCATCGTAAATAAATCCTATGGCCTGACGTTTAGGAATGTTGTTATGCATCCGTGAAATCCGGCTCATAGGACGTGGCATTTTCTTTCATAAATAACGGGGATCAAACCCGGACTGTCTTTGTGAGAATCAAGCAACGATGCCACTGGGATAGTTTTTAATACACCCCATTCCATCCCATTTTTCCTTCAGAGTCAGGGTTTGTAGGAGATTAGGTAGAGTTGTACGGCCAGATGCCCTTCTTGACTCCAACCATTAGAGAAAAATTATGCGTATTAATGAGGTGGTGAGCATCGTGTCTTGTTTAGTGCTACATGTAGCACCTAGTTTCCGTGCTAAGGTTGCACTTGTTAATGTAACAATCACTGGCCCGGATGGGAATCGAGCCCAGGGCGTAAAGGACGGAAAGTTAGTACGCTAGCCATTCAGCTATGCAGCCGGACAGTTGCGTTTTCATTATGGTATGCCTATTATTTATTCACGGGCTGACCAACCCAGGCAGCATGGCGGAGTTGTCAACGGCCCACTATTCCGGCGAGTTTTGCTGCAATCGGATGGTGAGTGGTTTGAATTCCACTGCCAGCCGTCTCGAAGATAATAATCCGTGGTTTCCCATTTTCGCTTTCAGGGTAAAAATAAGGGGCAGGAATTATAATCATTGGAATAAGCCAGGTTACGCTTAATGCCATATAGCTGAATTGTTACCGAACGTTCATTTTCATTGATTGTTAGATACGTTCGAACACTCCTTGTTCCACACGCTGGTGAAATACTGCAATGTCCGTAATGTTATATCTGGATCCAAAATTAATTCCTAATATGAACTCTCCCCCCATTATAGATAATAATTAAAATAGTAACTAAAAATTACAAGAGGCGATTACTTTCCGCATGTTTGGGAATGCCCCGTATATTATATTCCAACAATTCGTAAAATTCCTCCATCAGCAAATATTGCAAAACGGCGAAATGCGTGTGAATGATGGGAATACTATTCAGAAAATTCTACACTCGGTAGATATTGCTCCCATAAATTTGTGGTAGTGAGGTCATGGCTACTACCTTTGTGTCCTATTGTGGCCGAAAACCCTTCTGAATTAGAGTGACGTTAAACAAATTATAAAATAAATATAACGAAGTCATAAAACATTAGCTTAGATCCGTTTCCGGGAGGCTATGATAAGAGTGTTCTTAGCTAATTTTGTCTTCTGGCAAGGGCCAGAACAAGTTCATTTCTTTGATTGACTTGTCACGTTGTGAATTTTGGCTTTAACAAATCGATACTAACTGAGGTGTAGGCGAAGCTAGTAACTCCACTTTTCAAGCAGTCAGCCCCAGAGAAACAGTGCCAATGTGTTGCTTATAAGCGTGGATCACGATGTTCTTGATATACATGATGTACCAAAAAATACCGCCCAATATATAAAGGCTGCGCTAAAAGTGTCAGGATTATTAAGATGAGCCTTTTAACTCACAATTACCATCCTTCGTCAACTGAGTGAAAGTAACGCAATGTGATTTTGCGATCGTGTATTATCTGGTGGGAGTCTCCGTTGATCTGCTTGGCCTCAGTTGCATTTGATATTTTTCAACGATGGTATGAGTGGAGGACGAATTGTATTAATAATAAAATTTGTCCTCTATTTTTTCTTTGTGTATCTTCAAGTGTTCAATATAATTGTGATATAAGGCGTCGTGGGAGCTTCTTTTGGGAAAATTCAAGGGATGTTTGGGGATGTAGATCTAGTCCGAAACGACATTATGTCATTTGTCCCAAATGAATCTGATGATAATGGCGAATTTGAGGATTGATTCCTACCCTTATTTCAATTGTCTAATCTCCTTTATCATGGTATTCGATTATTGGACAGCATTCTTTGTACACCCCGTATTCTTTGCCAGCTCAGGTGAAAGAGAACAGCTAGTTGCCAACATTTAAGTTTGCCTGCTGAGACTACCTGCCGCGGACAGCTGACTGAATGGTGGTCATGTGAATAAGTGTGTGCCTAGGATTAGTTACACAGATATATAAGAAAAAAGTAATAACTATAAGAAAAACGTATTAGGTTACTCTTTATTATTAAGAGTTTCGACGTTTTTATTTCATTCTTAGAATTTATTACGATAATGTATTACATATTTTAATTTGTTGTAGTATCTTGTTATATTATTGTGCTCATAGGCACCGACTTAAAAAAAATTAAAACTCGAGCTTCAGTTTCCTTGCGAGTTTGGGACGTGTATTCAATAATGCTACATGATTAAAGTGATCTGGGTTCATGGTGGTTCTAGTGTAAGTTTTTAATCTTCTTTCTAGGTGAAGAAAATGAACGTTCTGCAGTACATGTGGATTCAGGCATCGTTGAAATTAAATTTACATAGGGGATAGCGGGCAGAGGTGGTAAAGGCGTGATCAGTTCACTCGGAAGGACGTGGGTCCGAATCTCTGTCAGGAAGTCGAAAAGTTTAAGAAATGAGGTTTCTACTTCCAGAGGTTCACATGACCCTGATTGTCACTCAGCCTACATAAAAAATGAGTACCAGGTCGGGCGCATTGGTAACCACTCTACCCCACTAAGTTCCAAGGTTAGGGGTAGTGGAAGCCTTTTTGTCTTCTATACCTTCCACGGCCTCCATGTCGTGTACGGAGATGATTTTGCTTAATAGCTTTACATAATATTCTGGTATCTTGCTCTTGAGAGCTACACACTTGCCATCCTTTGTCCTATTCAAATAATGCTTTGCACTACACTGTAAAAACAAACTAGTGTAACATTATGCTATGTTCAGATACGCCAGCTTCGTGTAGATTGGTTCACTAGCAGGTGACAGAACAACTGCAGGACAAAATTCTCGGCACCTTGAAGTCTCCAAAAGGCAGCAGCTACAGTAGCTATCCGGAGACAAAAACAGTAACATTTTACGTTGTTGAAATGACGTCCTCGTCTGGGCTCCTTCATGCCAAGCCCAGTAGGTAGCTCAAACGGTAGAGCGCTGGTCTTCCGAGTTTATGTTTGCGGGTTCGATATTGGCTCAGTCCAGTGATACTTGAATATGCTCAAATTCTTCATTGTCAATTGTCTATTATCAGTAGATTTACTAGTAAGCGTAAGAATTTGTAAAGGACACAATTCCGACCTCTCATCGTACCTCTAAACCATATTTTTGTAAACAGTAAACTAAGTAAATTTTGTATTTGAAAAAAGTATTTATCTGATGGCTTTTAGTGCCGGGAGTGTCAGAGATGTTCGGCTCGCCTCGTGTAGGTCTTTATATTTGATATCAGTAGGCTTGGAAATGAAACTTGCATACTTTTTTGCCCCCACGAAGAGATTTGCGCCAAAAAGTTCACAGATCGAGCTGTAGATTCTCCCAAGATAAATTCTGGAGCTCTCATCATATTACCACGCAAAAAATATTTGTCCTTCTTTTTGGTGTAGTGGTTAGCGTGTTAGCTGCCACACCTCAGAGGCCGAGGTTCGATTCTCGGCTGTGCCACAAAATTTGAGAAGTTGTACGAGGGCTGAAACGGGGCTAACTCAGCCTCGGGAGGAAAATTGATTAGAGGTGGGTTCGATCTCCACCTCAGCTATCCTCGAAGTGGTTTTCTGTGCTTTCCTCATTTTACCTCCAGGCAGATGCCGGGATGGTACCTAACTTAAGGCCACAGCCGATTCTACCCCACTTCCTCGTCTATGCCTTTCAATATTCCCATCCCCCACACAAGGCCCCTGTTCATCATAGCTGGTGAGGCCGCCTGGGTGAAGTACTCGTCCTCTTTCACAGTTGTATCCCCGACCCAAAGTCTGAATTTCCAGGACACTGCCTCTGAGGCGGTGGAGGTGGGATCCCTCGCTGTGTCCGAGGGAAACACCAACCATGCAGAGTAAACGGATTAAAAAAGAAAGAAAGAAAGAAAGAAAGAAAGAAAGAGAATAAAATATTTTAAATACATATCGTATGTTTCTTTTCATTGCTGTAAAGGAGGGTATTCTACGCATACTATTTTCATTAATACTGTTTAAAATCGTATTACAGGACTCAACTCACCACTACAGTACGTGCAAAAATTTGCTTTACGTCGCACCGACACAGATAGGTGTTACGACGACGATGGGATAGGAGAGGCCTAGGATGGGAAGGAAGTGGCCGTGCCCTTAATTAAGGTCCAGCCCCAGCATTCGACTGGTGTCAAATGAGTAACCAAGGAAAACCATCTTCAGGGTTGCCGACATTGGTGTTCGAACGCACTATCTCCCGAATGCAAAGTTACAGCTGCAAGCCGCGAACCAAACGGCCAACTCGCCCTGTGTACGTGAAAAAGAAAGTAGTAGGCCTATACAGAATGGGAAAAGCGCGATTAAAGTTTTACACTGATAACGTTTTTGACTGATGGTTGAATGTTACTTGGGTGACAGTGTTGCCCTATCAATGCGAACTATGTTTATGGATGATGGGAACCTGCATTTCTCATCGACACCAAAAGCAGGTCTCTAGAGGACTGTTATAATAATATTAACATGGTATTGTTGATGAGGTCGTAAATATAATCTCTTCCTATCAGCTTTCAGATGGTACGCATGACAAATGTTATAAGGTGTTGTTACGAGGACGTATCTGTATTAGCAGTCGACATTCATGCAATTCCTTTTCGTTTGTTTTTTACAATTTGTTTTAGCAGGTTCGATCCTGACTCAGTATGGTGGTATTTGAAGGTGCTCCAATACGTCAGCCTCGTTTCGGTATATTTACTGGTAGGTAAAAAAATCTCCTTTAGAACTAAATTCCGACACCTCGGTGTCTCAAAAATCCGTACAAGTAGTTAGTGTCAAGTAAAATCAGTAACATTATTATTATGATTATTGTTTAAGTCCTACTCACTTCAACCAATATATAGCCTACATCTAATACATTGCAATATACATTTACTGCTTGAATACCTGATCCTAATCAGTTGTTTCTATATGTACAGTAACTAGCCACTAAAGCTCAAAAGTTTTCATCTAACATTCAAGTTTACAATTAAATGATTTAATATCCTTTAAATTTTGTACATGATGGTAGATGGGGATCGTTATAAATATGCCCGTTTAGATAATCTGAAGTATAAAATGACATTTTCAGGAAGACGGATCTTAGAATTGTTGCTATAGAAGCCGTTCTAATAAAGGAACCTAATCTCACTTTCGATAAAATTCCTACAGTGAAAGTAATTCCGTTTAGTGAATGTTCGAGGGGATCATTTGGGATTATTCGAAATACCAAGGCACCCGTACTCAATTAAATGAAAGACGTGAACAGAGCTTCGAGGGAAGTTAACAAAATCGGTGATTTATCTGCTTCTCCTCCAATGGAGGTACTGCGACGGTGCTGAAAGGTTTAGTAACTAGTTAGCTGCAATATCGAGCAATCTCATGACTATATCTGTAAGATTCTCACGCTTTCCCTCTATCTTAATAACGTGACACATTTTCAAGTTAGAAATGCAATAAGAGGCATATAATCCAAGACCAAAAGACCCGATTATATTGAAATTCATACGATAAACCTGATGCTTGACTTCACAATTCCTCTAATAATGTACATTTTAAAATCATCCCTTCTTAATGGGACATTACCTAATAGATATAAGCAAAAGTAGGGCCTTCAGAAAAAAATACCAGATCCTCTTACTATCGAACTACCAGTTTTATACCTGCTTTATCAAGTGAATATATGTTTATGTACAGTTGTATGTAATCTTCTAAATCCCCTACAACCAGACTTCAAATACAGGACTAAATACTACTACTGGAAAGCTAAAGGTTACTAACGACGTATGTGATGCAATTTGACAAATGACAGGCAACTATTTTTGTACAGATGGATGTAAGTCAAATATTGTAGACTTCGAAATATTACTGCCTAAACTTTATTCACTTCATTATTCAGGCCTAGCTGTATCATGGATCGTTTTTGTCATGTGATCTTGCTTCTTCTGTTAAATACATTATTTTCTACTGTAGAATAAAACTGTATCCGTCTTTGTGTGGTACTTTCCCTGTACTTCTTTCAGTGTGCTTACAGTTTCAGCAAAAGGAACCAAATTACCAGTTCTTTTCAGGAATTTTACAGTCCTATGAATTTACATAAAGCAATGAGAAACCAAACCAAATGTCAAAAAATGTCATAGACAAATGAATACGTTAAAGAGATTTATTATTTTCAGCTAAAATATACAAACAGTAATGGTGAAATGGCGTGCTTAGATCTAGTTCATTTCAGACAGATTTATAAAATAGATTTAATGCTGACTTCAGTTTTTCAGAAATTACTCCATGATATTTCGTTCCTTTATGATTAATGCTGTCCATGTACGCTATGACTTACAAGTTTATATGAGTAATGGCAGAGTTATGCGCCTCCAAGAGACCTTACCTTGGCTGTACATTATCTAAAGCAAGATCTCCTGGTTACTGCATCGTAGTCTTCATCGTGCAGTGTTAGAATTTACTAAATCTCAAGCAAAATTCCTTGGAAATCCCAAGTTCCTATCAAAAGTTAAGCAATTGGAGATCCCATAATCATTTGTGGCAGTGAATATCTTTTACATCAACAGTGAAATATCTTAGCATTAAGTTGGATGAAAACTTGTCTTAGACTGTTCGTGTTTAGTATAAAATAAGTTGAGCATTTTCTTCTCTTCACAATTTAAACCGGCTAAAATACATATTGCTGAGATTAAACGAACAATGTTGGGAACACTTGTACTGTATTGTCTCATTTTGACTATTGTATTTCTACCTTTTATCACCATAATTTACTTACCTATATTAAGCGTGCGACGTACTTACCACACCCTAAGCATCCTTCATAAATTATTACATTCGCCACAACTTTTATATTAAAAAAGTCATTCATTTACTTCTCCTCGCATTATGATAGGAATATCCGGCCACGTGACACCACCCTTCTTGTTCATTTTACATTTTTCCTCCGTTAGTTGTTTTGCCGACCCACAGAACTATCCCGTTCATCAACTCCTTCACAGTTTTCGCATTTCGAGAATGGAAACAAATTGTTGCGAATATCGGGACTTAACAAAGCGGAAACGGTTTTAAAGCAGCTCTGTTAGTGCATCACCTTTCTATCGTATGAATTAAAGTTATTATTATTATTATTATTATTATATAATTCGCTGGGGCCATCAAGGACCACGTTAAGTCTTGTTGCATTTGACACTGAACTTGGCCTTCTTTAGAGCCCAAATTTCCCACATTCTTTGTGAGTGGGCCTGCTTACGCTCCTCTGTCCAAGGGGCACCGTGTCTTCTCTTCGGTTGCTCGTCTCGGTTTAGCCCGTTCGCCAATATTTTCTTGCGGAAGAAGAATCTCTGTTAAGGGCATCTTCAGCTGAGATATGTAGCATTTGAAGGTCTTCTTTGGTATTTCTAAACCAGGGAATTGTGGTTTTGGGGTTTGAATCAAAAAAATGAAATATTTCTTTAGTTAACTTTCTTCCGTCCATTCTTTTCAGATGACCGTAAAATCGTGCCCGTCTTTTTCTGATGGTGTCGGTAATTTTCTCTATTTTGCTGTAGACTTCCTTGTTGGATCTCTGTTGATGGACTCCATTTCTGTATTTTGATCCCAAAATTCCTCTCACAATTTTGCGTTCTCTTTTCTCCAGTTCTTCAAGGAGTCCTTTGTTGGCATTTAGAGAGAGGGTTTCGGCTGCATTTAGAACTACTGGCTTCAGAACTGTTTCATAGTGACGTATCTTGGTGTTTTGGGAAAGGCATTTTTGTTGTACATTGTGCGGGATGTTTGGGATGCTATTTCCAGTTTGCGTACTCGCTCCTGAAGTGCTTCTTTGTCCAGTCCATTTTTCATGATGATCTCACCCAGGTATTTGAATTTGTCTACTCGGGTGATGTCCCCGTATTTTGTATGGAGTTTTGGTGGAGCATCTTTGATGTTAGTCATTACTTCTGTTTTCTCAAACGATATCTGCAAACCAGTTTGTTCGGCAATTTCCTTTAAAATTTCAACTTGAGCTCTAGCGGTTTCTATGTCGTTTGAGAGAACAGCAATATCATCAGCAAATGCTAAGCAGTCTGTTGCGATCCCCTTAGATTTGGTTCCTATTCTCAATGGACTGTAGTTGGTTTCCTGTAATCTCACCCGCCAGGTTCTGATGATCTTTTCAAGAACACAATTAAAGAGTATCGGGGATAGCCCATCACCTTGTCGGACTCCTGTTTTGATGTCAAAGGAATGCGAGAGACATCCGTGGAACTTCACCTTGGAGTTTGTATCGGTCAGGGTGGCTCTAATTAATGCCAGCAGTTTCAAATCAACTCCAAATTCATTTAAGATGTTTAGCAGGACTTCCCGGTCAATGGAGTCGTACGCTTTCTTAAAGTCCACAAAGACAGACACATACTGCTTGGACCTTAGTGTACTCAATATCTGATGATCGTTTTGAGATTTTGTATCTGTTCAGCTGTTGAGCGACCTTTTCTGAACCCTCCTTGGTATTCACCTATTTGATGTTCGACTTGTGCTTCCAAACGCTCCAGGATGGCAAATGATAGAATTTTGTAAGTCACGGGTAGCAAAGATATTCCTCTGTAGTTGTTGATGTTCTTCATGCTGCCTTTTTTGTGTAATGGATGGATCAAAGCTATTTTCCAATTTTCGGGTAGGGTATCCTTGTTCCAAATTTCTTCTATTTGCTTTTGCAAGATATCAAGTGATTCCTCTGGAGCGTATTTCCATAGTTCTGCTACTACTGAGTCTTCCCCCGGCGCTTTGTTATTTTTGAGAGGGGCAATGTGGCGCTTGATTTCATCTCTGTCGGGTGGTCTGTAATCTGGGTACCTGAGTAAAGGTTCCTTGGTTTCAATGGGGCTTTGCGGTTTAGAGCAATTAAGTAAATTCTTGAAGTAGTCTGCCAGAATGCTGCAATTTTCTTCATTTGACGTCGCCAGTGAGCCGTCCTTCCGCTCAAAGCAAGGAGATGGTGGTTTATAGCCAGTGAGTTTGCGTTTGAAGGCTCTGTAATACTCTCTGCTTTCATTCTTCCTAAAGTTTTGTTCTATCTTTTCAATGAGAGATTTTTCGTATTTACGTTTCTCAGTTCTGAACACCCTAGCTGCTTGGGCACGTTGGGATTTGTAGGTTTCCCAATCATTTACTGATTTCGTAGAGTAGTACTGTTTCCACGCATTGAGTCTTTCTTGGAGGACTGATTCGCAGGTACCATTCCACCAGGCATGCTTTTAGCTTCTCTTGATTTCTGCAACGTCTTTGGCGGCCTCAACAAGGAGACTTTTGGTGTTGTTAAAGTCACAGTCATTTGGTCTAGCCTTCTCCTGGAACTCCTCGACCCTTTGCCGAAGTTTATCATTGTCGAAGCGTGTGATCTGTTTGGTTGTCTTCCTTGTGTTTGCGGGAATTGGTTTGAATTTGATAAGAGACATATAATGATCTGAGGCCACATTGATACCTTTCTTTACCTTGACATTCATAATCTCAGGGCTATTTATCCTGGAAATTGCAAGATGAGCAATTTGGAACTCTCCGAGAGCTTGGACGGGAGAACGCCAAGTCATTTGCTTTCTGGGTAGATGGCGGAAGTGGGTCGACATGACCTGCAGGTTGTGATTTTCGCAAATGGACACCAGTCTTTTGCCGTTGGGATTGGTTCTTTTGTGAGCAGGGTAATTTCTTATAACTTTCTTGTACTTCTGTTCACGACCTAGTTGGGCATTGAAGTCACCCAAAAGAAGCTTGACATGGTGTTTGGGAATTTTGTTTAATTTTTCATCCAGTAGGTCCCAGAAATTATCAACTTGATCTGGATCAGACTTGATCTTATCGTTTGTAGGAGCATGTGCGTTAACTAGGGCGTAGGTTTGTTCGCGCATTTAATTGTGAGTATAGACAATCTGTCATTCACAGGTTCGAAATTTGCAACCGATTTAAGGATCTTGGTTCTAACAGCAACGCGGTTCCAAGCATCATAGCTCCATTGAGGATTCCTCTTTGCGCTTTGCTCTTGAAAAATCGGTAGCCTTCGGATTCAAAAATCTCTTCATCTGGGTACCTTGTTTCCTGTAGGGCCATTATGGATATCTGATTTTCGTGAAGAGCTTTGGTGAGGTTATTCAGCTTGCCAGTTTGTGTAAGTGAATTTATGTTGAAAGTTGCTAGAAAGGTTTTAGATTTTGGCCTGAGGTTTTGACTCTTCGGGGTACACCGAGACGCTCCGACTCGTCTCTTGCATGATGTCGAGTCTCCCCCAGAATCCGAACGGGACTCGTGCGCCGTGGCGTTCACGACGAGGGATTTATCCGAAGATTTACCCCGTGGGGTATGTTTCTTGAAATGTTGTGTCATCATGCTTTTTGACTTGACTTTGCTTTGGGCGGGTACCCATCCTTTTACAAGTAGGGTTGTTAGCCCTAGAGGTTGCCTCAAGATGTTTTCTGGCTTCTGATCATTTACCAGTCTTCGCCGTAACCCTGGCAAGGGACCAGTTTTTTTTCACGGTGGTATTTTATTTCCCTACTACCCTCTGACTCTGCTGGCGGCAGAGCCAGCGTGCTTCCCCAATTCCAATGGGACGCGCCCGATGGAGGTAACCGGTAAATCCCCACATGGGTATTATTATTATTATTATTATTATTATTATTATTATTATTATTATTATATAATTCGCTGGGGCCATCAAGGACCACGTTAAGTCACGTTACATTTGACACTGAACTTGGCCTACTTTAGAGCCCAAATTTCCCTCATTCTTTGTGAGTGGGCCTGCTTACGCTCCTCTGTTCAAGGGGCACCGTGTCTTCTCTTCGGTTCCTCGTCTCGGTTTAGCCCGTTCGTCAATATTTTCTTGCGGTAGAGATCTCTGTTAAGGGCGTCTTCAGCGGAGATATGTAGCATTTGCAGGTCTTCTTTGGTATTTCTAAACCAGGGAATTGTGGTTTTGGGGTTTGAATCAAAAAAGTGAAAGATTTCTTTAGTTAACTTTCTTCCGTCCATTCTTTTCAGATGACCGTAAAATCGTGCCCGTCTTTTTCTGATTGTGTCGGTAATTTTCTCTATTTTGCTGTAGACTTCCTTGTTGGATCTCTGTTGATGGACTCCATTTCTGTATTTTGATCCCAAAATTCCTCTCACAATTTTGCGTTCTCTTTTCTCCAGTTCTTCAAGGAGTCCTTTGTTGGCATTTAGAGAGAGGGTTTCGGCTGCATTTAGAACTACTGGCTTCAGAACTGTTTCATAGTGACGTATCTTGGTGTTTTGGGAAAGGCATTTTTGTTGTACATTGTGCGGGATGTTTGGGATGCTATTTCCAGTTTGCGTACTCGCTCCTGAAGTGCTTCTTTGTCCAGTCCATTTTTCATGATGATCTCACCCAGGTATTTGAATTTGTCTACTCGGGTGATGTCCCCGTATTTTGTATGGAGTTTTGGTGGAGCATCTTTGATGTTAGTCATTACTTCTGTTTTCTCAAACGATATCTGCAAACCAGTTTGTTCGGCAATTTCCTTTAAAATTTCAACTTGAGCTCTAGCGGTTTCTATGTCGTTTGAGAGAACAGCAATATCATCAGCAAATGCTAAGCAGTCTGTTGCGATCCCCTTAGATTTGGTTCCTATTCTCAATGGACTGTAGTTGGTTTCCTGTAATCTCACCCGCCAGGTTCTGATGATCTTTTCAAGAACACAATTAAAGAGTATCGGGGATAGCCCATCACCTTGTCGGACTCCTGTTTTGATGTCAAAGGAATGCGAGAGACATCCGTGGAACTTCACCTTGGAGTTTGTATCGGTCAGGGTGGCTCTAATTAATGCCAGCAGTTTCAAATCAACTCCAAATTCATTTAAGATGTTTAGCAGGACTTCCCGGTCAATGGAGTCGTACGCTTTCTTAAAGTCCACAAAGACAGACACATACTGCTTGGACCTTAGTGTACTCAATATCTGATGATCGTTTTGAGATTTTGTATCTGTTCAGCTGTTGAGCGACCTTTTCTGAACCCTCCTTGGTATTCACCTATTTGATGTTCGACTTGTGCTTCCAAACGCTCCAGGATGGCAAATGATAGAATTTTGTAAGTCACGGGTAGCAAAGATATTCCTCTGTAGTTGTTGATGTTCTTCATGCTGCCTTTTTTGTGTAATGGATGGATCAAAGCTATTTTCCAATTTTCGGGTAGGGTATCCTTGTTCCAAATTTCTTCTATTTGCTTTTGCAAGATATCAAGTGATTCCTCTGGAGCGTATTTCCATAGTTCTGCTACTACTGAGTCTTCCCCCGGCGCTTTGTTATTTTTGAGAGGGGCAATGTGGCGCTTGATTTCATCTCTGTCGGGTGGTCTGTAATCTGGGTACCTGAGTAAAGGTTCCTTGGTTTCAATGGGGCTTTGCGGTTTAGAGCAATTAAGTAAATTCTTGAAGTAGTCTGCCAGAATGCTGCAATTTTCTTCATTTGACGTCGCCAGTGAGCCGTCCTTCCGCTCAAAGCAAGGAGATGGTGGTTTATAGCCAGTGAGTTTGCGTTTGAAGGCTCTGTAATACTCTCTGCTTTCATTCTTCCTAAAGTTTTGTTCTATCTTTTCAATGAGAGATTTTTCGTATTTACGTTTCTCAGTTCTGAACACCCTAGCTGCTTGGGCACGTTGGGATTTGTAGGTTTCCCAATCATTTACTGATTTCGTAGAGTAGTACTGTTTCCACGCATTGAGTCTTTCTTGGAGGACTGATTCGCAGGTACCATTCCACCAGGCATGCTTTTAGCTTCTCTTGATTTCTGCAACGTCTTTGGCGGCCTCAACAAGGAGACTTTTGGTGTTGTTAAAGTCACAGTCATTTGGTCTAGCCTTCTCCTGGAACTCCTCGACCCTTTGCCGAAGTTTATCATTGTCGAAGCGTGTGATCTGTTTGGTTGTCTTCCTTGTGTTTGCGGGAATTGGTTTGAATTTGATAAGAGACATATAATGATCTGAGGCCACATTGATACCTTTCTTTACCTTGACATTCATAATCTCAGGGCTATTTATCCTGGAAATTGCAAGATGAGCAATTTGGAACTCTCCGAGAGCTTGGACGGGAGAACGCCAAGTCATTTGCTTTCTGGGTAGATGGCGGAAGTGGGTCGACATGACCTGCAGGTTGTGATTTTCGCAAATGGACACCAGTCTTTTGCCGTTGGGATTGGTTCTTTTGTGAGCAGGGTAATTTCTTATAACTTTCTTGTACTTCTGTTCACGACCTAGTTGGGCATTGAAGTCACCCAAAAGAAGCTTGACATGGTGTTTGGGAATTTTGTTTAATTTTTCATCCAGTAGGTCCCAGAAATTATCAACTTGATCTGGATCAGACTTGATCTTATCGTTTGTAGGAGCATGTGCGTTAACTAGGGCGTAGGTTTGTTCGCGCATTTAATTGTGAGTATAGACAATCTGTCATTCACAGGTTCGAAATTTGCAACCGATTTAAGGATCTTGGTTCTAACAGCAACGCGGTTCCAAGCATCATAGCTCCATTGAGGATTCCTCTTTGCGCTTTGCTCTTGAAAAATCGGTAGCCTTCGGATTCAAAAATCTCTTCATCTGGGTACCTTGTTTCCTGTAGGGCCATTATGGATATCTGATTTTCGTGAAGAGCTTTGGTGAGGTTATTCAGCTTGCCAGTTTGTGTAAGTGAATTTATGTTGAAAGTTGCTAGAAAGGTTTTAGATTTTGGCCTGAGGTTTTGACTCTTCGGGGTACACCGAGACGCTCCGACTCGTCTCTTGCATGATGTCGAGTCTCCCCCAGAATCCGAACGGGACTCGTGCGCCGTGGCGTTCACGACGAGGGATTTATCCGAAGATTTACCCCGTGGGGTATGTTTCTTGAAATGTTGTGTCATCATGCTTTTTGACTTGACTTTGCTTTGGGCGGGTACCCATCCTTTTACAAGTAGGGTTGTTAGCCCTAGAGGTTGCCTCAAGATGTTTTCTGGCTTCTGATCATTTACCAGTCTTCGCCGTAACCCTGGCAAGGGACCAGTTTTTTTTCACGGTGGTATTTTATTTCCCTACTACCCTCTGACTCTGCTGGCGGCAGAGCCAGCGTGCTTCCCCAATTCCAATGGGACGCGCCCGATGGAGGTAACCGGTAAATCCCCACATGGGTATTATTATTATTATTATTATTATTTTCCACTAATTGTAGGTACAAATTATTGATGGTGATTGGAGAAAGGGCATAGCCCCGCATACACGAAAGTGACTCCATCACCACTTAAAATTACATTATTCAAATATACAGTTACATTCTACATGGTGTGCTTATATACATTTACCGTATTCACATAGGCATATTTACATCATACTCACAAGACCTGTTCAACATTCAAGTAATTCGACTCTCTCCCTCTCCCTCTCCCTCTCTCTCTCTCTACAGAATCCCCACACATACCTTAGCTAGGCCGACTCACTCATACCCACATACAGTCTCACTCACTGGGGATCCCATAACCTTTCAGACACGCACTGACTCTTGTTAAGTTAATATACACTTACATGACAAAAGTCAAGGGATAGCAGTGTTTATAGGCAATAATCGGTGGCGCCAGGGTACCGTGATGTCTTGGAAGTGCCAAAACTGTATCTAGAGTGATCTAGCATCTCGACAGTGAGTGTAAACACCACCTGTGTTGGTCGTGGCAAGGCTACGGGTATTATCGTCTTCACAACGAGGCTTAATAGTGTGGGCCTGATGGATGGAACATTCCATTGTCGAAGTTGTGCGGGTATTTAACATTCCTTATCGACATTGCAATTGTATATGAGGAATACTTCATGGATGGCATTACCACCCACAGTGAATAGTGCAGTAGCCGATTACAGATGATTCATGATCGTGATTCGTGGAGTCTGGCTATAATTGTTCGTGGTAACGAACAAATCACTTTGGCTCAGATCATATCCACATTCAATGCAGGAGGTACCGGACGCATATCCAACAGGTCAACAGATCTACCAGAATACCCTTTTTAAAACCACGGCACTACGCACAGCGTCCTACCTGGGCGCTGACGCTGCTATTTGGACCCTGGAGGACAGGCAACATGTAGCTTGGTCCGATGAGTCACTGTTCCAGTTGTTTCGAGTTTTTGGTACTGTCGTATATGGCACAGGCCTAATGACGCTACGGACCCCAAATGTCAACAAAGCACCATACTGACTGATGGACTGGGGTATGTCCACGTGGCATGGGCTGGATCGACTGATCCACCTGAACAAGTCGTTATCCAGTGACTGCTAAGTTGAAATGTGTGGTAACTACTTCCATTCCTTGATGGATGTCACGATGAGATATTAAAGCAGGATAATGCACGGTCTCATCGGACACGAACTGTTCAGAATTGGTTCGAGTAACCTTCTGGAGAACTTAATGATTGCTGTAGGCTCCTCATTCACTTGGTATGAACCCTGTCGAGAATTTATGGGACGTATTGGTGAGGTCCATTCACACCCAAAGCCATGCACCTTCAAATAGCAGAAAGTTGCGTGTAGCTGAGTCAAGATTGATTGTGCGTTTGAAACCACCTTATGCAAGAACTGGTTTGAATAGTGGGAGGTGTTAAATATTTTGTTAACACCTATTTCTAGGGATGTAGTATGGTCACATAACTACTTGTTTCCTAAGAACGGATAATCAGGCTTCTACTGTACGAAAGATTAAATAAGCTTTATACACATGTGCGGAATTAAGACAGCATACACAACATAATATTTGTCTTAACGTTTTAATGGGATACGCTCTGCTGTGCGCAGGAAAAAGTGCTGTGATTGCATACAATAATTCTGCTTAGGGTAAGATTCGGAACCATCGAACCTCTTTCAGGTCTCAGAGATGGCCCTTGCCCTACCGATTCAACCACTTATACATCACAGTCTTGTTTACAGGATTTTCACTACTAGAGCATAGTCTTTTAACCTCGACATTTACTTTCCGAGTTATATTTATTCATAGTCCATAGCGTTCATTTAGAATTTTAACACAAAATAAATCAATTCGCACAACCTATCACCTTCATCGTATTTTCGGTACATGTGTTGGAATTACACGCGAGACACAGCTTGTTTGTGGAATGGTCCCTGGGTAGATTGTGTATGGTAGATTTTTCTGTGCAGGATAGACTCCTCTTTCGTTACGGTGTGGTTGCAAGCAGAGTAGTGTCGAGTGTAAAGTAGTGATGGGACATTCGATTCATTGTACTGAATCGATTCATTTGATTCCGTTCACGTTACTGAATCGATACAGTGATCCGATTCACGGCTCATTGGTCACCGCTCCTACTGCATCTGTGTAGTATGTGTTGGTAAGATAGCAGCAACAGCATTCAGTGCTCGCAGCTGCCATCTGGTCTTCATACTATGAACTCCTTTCTTAGAAAAAATGCTAGTTACTCTAATACATCGAAGGTTTCCGGCGACGCAGGGTGGGAAAGGTGAGGAAGGTAGCAGCCATGGCCTGAATTAAGGTACAGTCCGAGCATTTCCTGGTGTGAAAATGGGGAAACTACGGAAAAACCATCTTAACGGCTGCCGACGGTGGGATTCGAACCCACCATCCTCCGAATGCAAGCGCATAGCCACGCGATATTAACCGCACGACAACTCGCTCAGTCATTTAGAAAGTATTTTCTATCAGCTGAGGATTTCTTTTAATCATCATATTTTGTATAGGCTACCCGAGATGTACAGTAGCCCGCTGGTTTTCTGATTCAACATACTGTTATTGCGTCTGTCCACATATGATTGAAGTCTTGTGCAACGATGTGACATATGAACTGAGAGAATACTGAGCCGTTCTTCCCAATATAAAACAGGTACTTTTGAGTGGTCATGAGCATGACTCATAGTCATAGGGCAGGCTAGAGTCGAGTTTAATTGTCAAATGTCAACTAAGTTATAATACTAAGATTCATTAAACTAATATATAATATAACCTAATAGTCTTCCTACTTACTAGCTGCTTTAGAATTATGTTTTGACTACCTTTTTAACACTGAAAATAAATCCATCTATTATTTAAACCTCCCTGTAAGAAGAGGACAGTGATTGCAAGTGGTTATTATTTTCAAATGAGCTGAGCTAGGGAGTCCATTTAGCGTACGATTCTTTCAGTGTAGCATGGCTCACTGTTTGTCTCATGTGCCATGATTCACTGTCTCGCTGCAGCGGAAGCTCGGCTCTCCGCGTGTCCAGTGAGCCGATAAGGAGCCGTGTGTATCATGTGTCTCATTGAGCCGCGCTCGTTCACGATTCTTTCGATGTGCCATGATTCACTGTCTCGCTGCAGCGGAAGCTCGGCTCCCCGTCAACGTCCAGTGAGTGCGCCACTCAGCACTGTCCGCTGGGAGTAAGCTGAATCGTGTGCCGTGAGCTCGCCGTTCTTGTGAATCGATTCACTCGGACACTTGAATGAATCGATACACTGCTTCGAATCACGCATTCAGTAGCCAACACTAGTGTAAAGCATAATAGTGTTAAATGTGTTGCATACCCTGAAGTTTTATAAGGGGCCTGTGATCGATCATCCTAATATAAGTACAAGTAAAATAATGAATATTATTGTTGGTTTTTACGTCCTAAGAACTACTTTTACGTTTTTCGGAGACGCCGAAGTGCTGAAAGTTTGTCCTATAGAAGTTCTTTTACGTGGCCAGTAAATCTATCGACACGAGGCTGACGTATTTGAGCACCACCGTCAAATACCACCGGACAGAACGAGGATCGAACCTCCCAAGTTGGGGTCAGAAGGCCAGCGCTTCAACCGTCTAAGCCACTCATCCCGGCCATAAATAAAAGTCGTTTTATGCATGTATGTTCCACATCTCCTCCTAAACCACTGGACCGATTTCCAGTTGTAGTGCGATCATGAATTAGACGTGTTAAACATGCATGAAATCCAGTGGACACGTAATTCGAGAAATAAATGGGACCACAGTAGCTATTCAGCCTTATATGCGTGCCTTCATGTGATCACCCAACGCCCTGTTGGTAAGTGGACAGGGATAAGTGAAATTAACGGGCTGCAAAGTCTCTGAGACATTAAGTATGTTGATCGAATTACAGAATGCCGGGTGCTAATCCTGTGTGGTGGGGGATGGTACGAGTCTCACGGAGTCCGATGTCACATTGCCTTTCAACCAGGCACGCGACGTTCATATTTCTGCAGCCAGAAGTGGCATTCGTCAGAAATGACGTCTTAAAGCCGCGTTTGCAGTAGCAGATATTCTAGTGTGCTGCTGACGAGAGTGGAAGGAATGACCGCAGGAAAAATATGTTGTAGGGATGTATCCTGCATCAAAGTGGGCATGCGAAGACTGTTTATTTCGTAAAACACTGAGTTCTTGGATTCGTTTTAGTGATATCAGGTAACAACATGCAATAGCCACCCACAAAGACATCCGTCCTTCCGTTGGGGTTAAGACCGCTGTGATCCTTATTTTCGATATGTCCGTCCTTTGTGTACCCCTTGATACCACAGTCGAATTATTAAGGTCATATTACGTCCATTAAGATCACCAGTGTACAGAAAATTTAACCTTACGAATTCCTATATATAGTTGATGAAACTCTTCAACGAGGTATCTTTAAGCCGATTCTGCATCATCATTGGCATTAATGTAACAAATCTCGTCTGTGAGTATTAATGTCGCTGATAACGGGTTCTTAGATCACTGAAAAGACCACTTTCAGCACAACAATCTCGGGAACATCTAATTTAAAAATGCTCCTTGTTGTAGAATATGGTCCTCATTTCTTCTTTGTTTTTTTCTTTACTCCTTTCTTCAACCTCTTGTATCGTATTCGTGCCTCACTATTACTCAAAATGTGGATTGTCGTGTACAGTGCATTATCACGCCAATCGTTCAGGCACTATATCCTCCCATATGCCGAAGTCAGTTTGGAAAATCTTCATTTTAGACATTGGAACACCCTTGTACTGGTTTGGGTATCGTCGCTGATCGCGTTGTCGATCCTCCAATTGAAAACTCATCGCCTACTTTGGAAGGCTTTGGGGGAAGTTGACGTTTGATTTATTCTTAAATGATTAGTTGTGGCGTTGGCTTCTTCTAGGATACTGATGGTGGTCCTGCCATTTTATTCTTGGTATACTTCCAAAATAGCACTTGTAATATGTTTTCTATACATTTTTATATGTTACATATTTGTGTATTCCGACTAACGCATGCACCCATAACTAAGTATTGGTGTCACTAGGCCACCCTAAACACATACTTCAGTGATATCGGCCAAATCTATACGTGAATCGGGCTTTCATTTTAAAACGAAATAGAAGGCCGAGTGAAAGACCAACACACCTGATGTTTGCAGAAAGCTTAAATTCATTGTGCGTGGTTTCCCATTTTCACACTAGGAAAATGTTCGGGCTGTACCTTAATTAAGGCCACGGCCGTTTCCTTCCCTCTCCTAGGCCTTTGCTATCCCATTGTCCCCTTGTCCTATCATCTGTGTCGATGCGACGTAAAGCCAGTCGTAATAAAAATACATCGTGAAAAACCACCTTGGTGTTATGATTTGCCTCGCAATCTTTGGATTACTACGTAAATATCAGCAGAAACAATGGTGGATGCGCTGATTTTCAGTTAGGGTTAGATGCTCTCTTCTGCGTGCGACTGTGTAAATGATAGTATTTGAAATCAGAACTCGTAATCCTTTATATAATTTATCTTGTTTGATAATTATATGACATGCCATTCTCTAAACATACAGATCATCTAGTAATTGAGATAAAATTTGTAGGAAACCCTTTTAAGGAGAAGACCAAACAGCAGTGCATCTGAGCGATATTGCTTATCAGTGTCTATGTTGGCACGTATTGACAATGCACTACCAGGGGAGGGAAAAGTGTTCGATATTGAGCATGATCCGGGCATTGTCCTTAGTAGAACGTACAGCCTGTGTTAGTTTGTGTAGGTTGGTTAAGAACTTTTGTTTCGTTAATGTTCAGTTCCAAACTAGATTCTGGTATATGCTTGGTTACATGCACCCAAAATAATTTGCAAGTTATCCTCTCTACCGCCTACAACACTGTCGTCTAAGTATCGATGTTCGATAATTGAGGTTTGCGCACATGAAGGGAGAGCTCACACACACTTCTGTAACGTAACATAAGATCTCCTTCCTCCCCTCTTATACAGTGTGTCCCACTCCTAGCCTTTATCATGAGTAATAACTTTTTCACAGGTGGTGTTGAAAGTGGTAACCTTCAGCATTCAAATATTCCTGAAATATTCTAATGAAATTTCTATTCACAAGTTCTTGTTGTGTAATTATCCTAATTACTGTTGTTATATTGTTTTTACGTTCAACTATGGTGTGAAGCTTATTTATTATGTATTATTAGATCGTACGAATGATTTGTTCATACCGTCGATTTTTTCTTCCGGTAAAACCTTTCGTTTTTGTTTAGGAATTACAGCATTAAGTGATCCCGTTGTTCTTAGTTTGTTCACGAGACATCTAACTGTTTCTATACCTGGAACTGGAACCCTGGGATATCTCCCCTAAAATGGCCTACACACCTCTCTACATGACTCAGTTGTTATATATGTGTCATACATAAAACTCTTTGTTCGAACTAGAATTTGACTGGCATTTCAGCGGTGCAATAATGTAATTAATTTAATTCATTCTACTGAAGTTCAGCTACTTCAAGGCTTCACGTCTTCCTACGACACACAAACTCGAGTAACTGACCCCCTCGTGGCTATGCAGTGAGTCAGAATGAGGTTATGAATATACCTCGAATTTGTAGGTGGTAATAGGTTAGAATGCAAAGTAATTTGGTTTGTAGTATGTGTTATACAATCCCTTGTACCAAAATGTAGGAAGAGTAGCATAATTTCAAAGAGTTCTATAGGCTGTACCCCTAATATCTATGCAAATCTCATAGTATAACCGTTGTACAGTGTGGGGTATACTTGTTACTGGCTTAAGTAAGTTTTCCTTCTAACCTATCAGCACCTAATAATCTGGACTCTAGTTATGAATACACTGCTCGGAGCGTGCATACGCATATTCACTGCCGGTTCCGCTAGGAGCGGGACACATTCTATTACCCAAATTTCGGAGGTGTAACTTGCGCGTGTTATTTGCAGCTATGTTTTACTGCTAAGCACATCGTAGAGGTTTTTAAATAGTGCCAAAAATTGATTGTGCGCCTATATTTCCTTCATACGTTGGATCGATTGTATACTTCTTTCCTGTTGACTGCAATTTCAATGACCACGTATGTGCATAGGGAAAGGGGAAAGCTACGGGATTTAACAATTCCTTAAAGTGGAAACGAATACTTTAAGTGGAAAAGAATAGTTACCTGCACGTACAGTCACCTATGTTTTCAAGGAAAACCGGTTGCTCATCTTCTCAGGAGCCTGAGAGGACTCCGTATTCGTATGCCACTCCTGAGTTAGAAGTATAATTTGAAATGTCTCGATTTCCTTCAAACGAAAGTGGTATTTAGATCTGCCTATACCTTCTGTATTTAGTTGACAGATTTGTAAACTGCTGTAGGTTCAGCTGGATCCTTAAAGGGGCAATAAAATTTAAAGTTAATTCTCGATGTATTTTAGGTAGAAGATCACAAGCATAGCCTCACTTTCCGCGCAGTTAGGCGTTAAGCGCCACTCAGGGGATACATACTGCTTAAGCTTAAGGCATGCTCTGTAAGCTTGTAACACAGACATCATAGGTTAAAATCAGGAATATGCCAGCGCACAAGGCCAGATTATTACCAGCGGAGAACTTCAATCTTAACACGAGTTGGTTACGTGAGTGGATTTCGTTTACTGGCTCAGAATTCCATAACATTCCGTCCACCAACACAAATGTTCCTGGATTCGGGCTATCTAGAAGATGTGGGCTAGCCCGAATAGGGTTCAAACCAATCATAATTTTTGTAGTGATTCGCTGAATTCGTGAAAACCGTTGCAATATCTTAAGTGTGACTGGGGTGCCAAGAGAGACCATAAAACACGTCGTATGTGAGCGTCCTGTGAGGGCTTGCTCTGGAAGATTTACTTATACACCGATTCTGATTGATTCTTGCTGTTTTTTAACTGTCAGATCGATTGGCTTTGCATTAAATACTCTTCAAAATAACGTTTAAACCTTGAACGCTGTTTCATACCGGCCATTGACCGTTGTGGAGTGTGCATTCTGATTTTAGTTTGTGTGGGTTGGTAAAGAACTTGTGTTTTGTCAATGTTCAATTATTCAGTTTCTAAAACTTCTTTTATTTTTATGTTCTGATCTCTTAATAAATTAATGATTATTATACAAACCATATTTCGTATACATTTAGATCTCAGGCCGACATATCAGGTACGACTACGTTCAGCAGATTGCATTACCAAGAGTAACATTATTCCTACGCATTCGTACAGTGATAGACCGGTGTAAAGCGGATTCGTGATATTTCTCTCAAAGAAAATGTCGACTTTTTGTAAAAGTAGAAATAGAAGGTGCCATTAGTGGAACACATAACTTTCTGTATCTCTTCGTATCCAAGAACACAAAGTCACGAATAATTTTTTTCATGGTTATTATGAAGCCCACTTAGGACTCTATGCTGAAGATAAAGACTTTTTTTTTTTTTGCTAGTTGCTTTACGTCGCACCGACACAGATAGGTCTTATGGCGACGACGGGACAGGAAAGGGCTAGGAGTGGGAAGGAAGCGGCCGTGGCCTTAATTAAGGTACAGCCCCGGCATTTGCCTGGTGTGAAAATGGGAAACCACGGAAAACCATCTTCAGGGCTGCCGACAGTGGGGTTCGAACTTACTATCTCCCGAATACTGGATACTGGTCGCAATTAAGCGACTGCAGCTATCGAGCTCGGTGAAGAAGAAGAAGAAGAAGAAGAAGAAGAAGAAGAAGATAAAGACTAAGTAAAAGGAAAGTCCGGTTATAGAACCTAATTAATACGCCTGACGATGTGGTACTATAGTATATGTAGGCCACTGGGCCGGGCAGCAATCCACTTGGTGCATAAAGGCCCCTATGTGCCACGGCTTCGTTTTGAATTTTTGTCATAGAAAACATCAATAAGATATACCAAGCACTTGGTCGATATGGAGGAAAAGTTAATTATAGCACGACATATACAATATAATCATGACCATAATAATAAAATTCGCGTTGAAGATTGATTGAAAATCACAAAATATAAAAAGAAGGTTTTGGGATATTTTATCAGATAACATCAGGTAAATTTATTGAGGAAATATGAAATCGACGTTGTTAAATTAACTCAGAAATGTGGAGTTATTTCCAAAATTGAAAAAGAAAAAACATGCCGACAACAATAAGATTGGACAACAGAAGAATATGTGCGTCTCCTCTGCAGTGCATTTTCTAGTGTCTTCGGGAGTGCAGTGATACTTTTACCGGAAATAATTTGATGAATATATCAGCAATGCGTGGTAATACTAAATCTAATGCTTCAACGACCGGTGTCACGAAAAGCACCTGACTTGATACCATTATTGCTATTTTCAAGATTACGCTCTCTCCTAAGGTCAGAAGAGGACTTCACTCCTATACGAACACCCCTATAAGCCATTGAAACTCTTTTTCTCCATACGGTCAGTCAATTTAGCACTAGACTGGTCCCAGTCAATGCCATTCCATTTTATGAAACCGGAGCCTCTTAATGCCAAACGTTATTGTGACGACGGTATTTAACACAAATTACTAGTTGATTACGGCTGTAATGATAGTGTGCTAAAAACTGTTCAATAAAATATTCTTTGATATACTTTCCACTTCTACCTATAAAAACCAAATAATCGTATTTTGGGACTGTCACTGATCTGTCATTTTAGCATCACTTGTCCACTGACAAAAAGTTGGATTGATATAAAACATTTTAAGTGGAATTACATCTCTTTATACCAAGCAAGCTGTTTTAGTTGTTGTTCACGTATTGGTTTTTACACTGTCATAGCAGAAACGTCCCCCATCTCAGAAAAGTTGCAGGAAATGGAACAGAGCGCATGCTAATTAACAATATCCGAGTAACCTTGTTGTTCATTACATTTAGAAGGTTAGAACATTATAGACCAGCATACTCGTAAACACGAGTATCTGCTAACTAGAGTCCGGATATTCAGGCATTAATAATCGGAATGCAAGCTTATTAAAGCGAGCAATGAATATACTCCAGCCTGCTCAACAATTATGCTATGTTTGCACAAATATGGATGATGCTTGCTTACTGTTTAAAGGAGCCTAACATCTAAGGTCATCGGCCCTGCACAAACGTTAGAACCACTAGAAATTCTGTTACTCCCGCTACATTACGAAATGGCGGGCTAGACGACACTTCCTATTAGCAAAAATACTCTGCATTATAACTTATCACTGCCTAAACATCTGGACTCCACCGATAACCTTTATTACTGTCGCGGTTGTGGTAATGTGTGTACTCAAAGCCTAACTGTAATTATTATGGTTTGAAAAGGTCTCACGGGGATTAATATACTATCCTAGTGATTGTCGCGGATAATGGGTAATGCCTCGGCAGAAATTCGCACTCAATAGAGCCACATTGCTAAACATTCTCCTTATTATTATTATTACTTGCCGTGGTTTCCCACTTCTCCTCCAGGTAAATGTCGGGATGGTACCTATCGTAAGGCCACGGCCGCTTCCTTCCTTGCCCATTCCTTCCAATATTCCCATCCCCCCACAAGGCACCTGTTCAGTATAGCAGGTGATGCCGCCTGGGAGAGGTACTGGTCTTCCTCCCCAGTTATATCCCTGTTGGTTTCTATTGGTTTGTTGACTGTTCAATATTTTTGAAGAATGAGAGAATGAATGCAGAGAAAAATACCAACCCATCAACCCACATAAAATATCACCATGATCGGGAAGACAATGTTGTACTGGCGTATCCAAGTGGCATATAAAACTCTTTCTCTCTTTCTTAATCCGTTTACCATCAACGGTTGGTTTCTTCCTAGGACGCAGCAAGGGATACCACCTCTACCGCCTCAAAGACAGTGTCTTGGAGAGTGAGACTTTGGGTCGGGGAATACAAATGGGGATGAAGACCAGGCGGCTTCACTTGCTATACTGAACAGGCGCCTTGTTGAGGGATGGGAATATTGGAAGGAATAGACAAGGAAGAGGGAAAAATCACTTCAAGGATAGCTGAGGTGGGAATCACAGCCCATCTATTCAGTTGATCTACCGAGGCTGAGTGGACTCGTTTCCAGTCCTCGTACCATATTTCGTGGAAGAGCCGGGAATCGAACCCGGTCCTCCGTGGGTGGCAGCTAATCACACTAATCACTACACCACAGAGGTGTACACTACTTTATTTTGAAAATACAACTGTCAGCATCGGCTTTGACCCTATTAATAACCTGCCCTGTCGTAAAATATATTAAATATTGGTATAAAATAAAATGTTATTAAATTTGGCGCATCCATTCTTCCGAAAATAAATTGTTGTTAAAATATATGCAAGCATTTTGGAGCCGCTAAAATTTCGCTGTAGTTAGAATTATCGTAATAATGTTTAACCTAGTTTTTATTCCAGTAATTCTTCTGTTCAAATATCGTCTTTCATACCACTCACTCCAGTGGACTTGACATAAATCTTCGACAAACAGACAAATAGGTATAAAATTAAAACCAAGGTGGAAAATAGTCACCATGCACGCTATCCAAGGTATAAAACGAAGTTCGAAATTCACACAGGGATATACGATTTTATGTATGCAGTTCATAACTCATTATTTCATGAAAGTCTGCAGAGAAATATGAATAAGAAATTGGTATGGCAAGTTATTTTATATGAACACTAGAGGAGAGAGATGTGTACAGTTTTATTATCGTTAGAAAAAGCTTGTTTTATTTAACAGTAACTACACACATAATTTTGATACTGTTGATCTGTGTTCAATTATTCAGCTCTTGAATGTTATGATCTCAATATTATAATTCAGTTTTTGCAAAAGAGACTGCACTCGAAGTTTACTTTACAATGAAGAAACAAACATATAGAATTACTTGTAAATGTACCTTACTTTGATCAAAAATATTATTTGATAATGTTGGAATATGTTGGTTTCTGTTCGTTTGTTGACTGAAGTTCAATATTCTCCATATTAAAAATGCTAGTTTTAAACTTCTACTTTACAGATTGTGATAAAACAAAGTGCTGGGAAATCCTTGATGCCTCTACATTAATAATGGCAGGTTTTGTGAATAGGTCTGCGTTGTTTGGCTTTTATTCTATTCAAGCTGAATGGCAGATAGACTTACAAAACATTAGTTTCCGCATCATGTACACTATTCATCCACTCAAAATAGAGACAAAAATTATTATATTAGTAAGGGATGACATGCCGGCCCCGTGGTGTAGGGGTAGCGTGCTTGCCTCTTACCCGGAGGCCCCGGGTTCGATTCCGAGTCAGATCAGGGATTTTTACCTGGACCTGAGGGCTGGTTCGGGGTCCACTCAGCCTACGTGATTAGAATTGAGGAGCTATCTGACAGTGAGATAGCAGCCCCGGTATAGAAAGCGAAGAATAACGGCCGAGGGAACTCGTCGTGCTGACAACGCGACACCTCGTAATCTGCAGGCCTTCGAACTGAGCAGCGGTCGCTTGGTAGGCCAAGGCCCTTCAAAAGCTGTACTGCCATGGGGTTTGGTTTGGTTTGGTTTGGTTAAGAGAAGACATAAAATTGCAACCACCGTGTGAAGTTTCAACGTAATATGTCATACACTTCCGGAGTGCTGAAAACTTCCTCTTTCTGATGTACGTCCAATTTAAACCGCACAGTGATGGAATATTTTAGTATTTCTCATTTAACATATAGGATCTATAAGCGACCGCCATATGAAATTCTAATTTCGTACGTCATTCAGTTACCGAGGATTGAAAAAATTTGTTTTCGGAGCTGATACCCTTTTAATCCCCTTAGCGGTAGGATCTCTTCAAAATATTTCATCCTAGCAGTTACCCGCGGGCTCCGTCCGCGATGTTTCACGTTGTTAATCTTTGCAAAGTTTCGAGGTAATAGAATAATACCCATGATCTGATATGGTAGTAGAATATAATATTATATCAACAAACACTTGAACAAATATAAAAAATGAAAATGGAATTATATTTATCTCTCATCTCTTCGGTAACTTTTTAAACTTATTGCAAATTATTTATATTGATTCGTAATTTTATATATTTTTCTAAGCATAAAATCATTAATAATTGCCATAGGATAAGTAACATTTCTACTGGGAACGTAAATGTATACATTCCTTGGAGTTCCACTCCTGAATCAAGATACATATAATTGACAATCAGAGAATCACGGCGTTTCCAAATTAATCCCTGCTATGATTTCCCCTAATGGAGTTGAAGTGAAAAATTGAGAGCAGAATTTCTGCAAGGTACGGCTGTGGTAAATACAGTATATTGTGAAGAGAAATTAATTGTAGGGTTGCTATAACGTTTTTTTTACATGTATTGAGAATTCAATTTTGAACGTAATAAATCGCTTGATTTATTCACTTTAAAACGGCGTAAGTTACGAAAATATGATCCGCATAAGCAATCATTTGGTACTCATTTATGTAATTGAGGTTTACATCTAATACACAAAGGTGCAAACACAAAGTGAAATTTTAAGTCTGTACAGCGAACGGTTTCGGAGGAATGAATATTTTGGTTTTTAGAATTCAACCACCGTTTCAGCCCTTTGGGGTTTGACATTTTTCATATAATTTTTTAGTGAGATTTTGACGTATACGCATTATCATCCTGCGAAGTTTAAACTTCTTTCATTGCGGAGTTTCGTAGATACAGTGATCAGTTTGTGAGACAGTGGGTTCTCGCTTTTATTTAATACGGTATTCCATTTAACCCGATGCTAGTGGCTTAAGACTAAAAATAATTTTCTTTAATCTATCTTGAAATAAACTTCCGCTTAAAATCTATTATATAATATATTTTTAATATCTAGCATAGTTGTTGAGTTCTTTAAAGTCAAAACAGATATTCGTGCTTATCAACTATTCAACATAAAATGTAAAAACACAATGGTATTTTTAACGTGAGATCTAAATATCACAGCATTTGTAGAATATACGATTTTTGTCGGTATTATAATGTCACAATTTTATGTGCATTTCTAGACACAATATTTGAGTTTGACCTGAAGGGTTGTTCTGCGAACCGCTGTGCACGTATACGAATTTCACAGTTTCGTTTCACTTTCGAACTCTTATTCACAACGAATTGTTATATGCCTTACTCTTTGCACACATTCTTCCAGCAGCCACATTAACCATGGAAGTTTCATCAAGTATGTTGAACGAGTGTTATTTGGTACTGGACAAGCATTAAACCACTGTCATCGGGGGATAAGTTAATACTGATGATGGTGTGTGGTGTCAGAGATAGTGTGTTATATAGAAGATTTTATACATTTGAATTTTTAAGGGACTACTGCATTCTTAGATATATTTCTGGTTTAATTACTTGCTTAATAATAGCGCGTCTACATGCTCTTGGAATGGGATGGTATGAATACTCCAATTGGAGGACAAGGAACCCCTTTCATCACATTCCGCGGACGTTGAAGTAGAGTTTGGACAAGGGGAAAGGTTCTCGCTTTTATATATAATCGGTTTCACCTTTTGTTGGTACTTACGGGAGGAATCATACAATTTCTCGCATATTATTGTTGAAACCAGTGACATACAGAGTGAATCACAATAGGAAATGAAGTCTCAGAGGCAGTAGATGATTATTTTTACTTGGCTAGTAGAATAAGCAGTGATGGCAAAGTAGGGAGGAAATAAAATGCAGATTAGCACAAGCCAAAAATATATAAAAAAAGTAACGTTTGCTCACTTCGAACATCAAAAGATGTTTATGAAGCCTTTCACTTGGAGCGTGGCATTATGAGATGGGTAGATCGAATCAGGAATGAAGGGATACTGAATCGAATTGGTGATAGAAGATCGATTTGGCAAAATTTGACTATAAGAAGTGATAGAATGATAGGACACATCTTAAGCGAGAACCCACTGTCTCACAAACTGATCACTGTATCTACCAAACTCCGCAACGAAAGAAGTTTAAACTTCGCAGGATGATAACGCGTATACGTCAAAAGCTCACCAAGAAATTATATGAAAAATGTCAACCCCCAAAGGGTGGTTGAATTCTAAAAACCAAAATATTCATTCCTCCAAAACCGTTCTCTGTACAGACTTAAAATTTCACTTTGTGTTTGCACCTTTGTGTATTAAGATTAGTTAGTTTCGGAGGTAAGTGCAGGTGGTAAGAACGGTAAGAAAGGCAGGGATATGATAAACGAATTAGAGTAGATGCAGGATGTAGTAGTTACGCATAAATGAGAAAGCATAGGATAGGGTGGTATGGAGGGCTGCATCGAAAAGTCTATGGAATGATGACCCCAACGTTCACGAACTACGAACACTTAAGTATTACAGAAAGAAACACAAATCGCAGGGTCATTTGTGTAATAATTCTGTGTATCCTTCATATGTTGCCTATATAAGAAAATCTATCGTATATCACAAGGTAACTGTTGATATCGTGACCATACCCACTGGACCTCCAGTTTTGAGAAGAATCTGAACTATTTGTACGTGATATTTCGTTAAACATTTTCACGTGAATTCAATCCGTCACTACTGACCTGCATTTAGGGCAGTCGCCCAGGTGGCAGATTCCCTATCTGTGGTTTTCTAGCCTTTTCTTAAAAGATTTTCAAGAAATTGGAAATTTAGTGAACATCTTCCTTGGTAAGTTACTTCCATTCCTAACTCCCCTTCCTGTAAACCAATATTTGCCCTAATTTTTCCTCTTGAATTCCAACATTATCTTCATATTTTGATCTTTCCTTCTTTTAAGGACACCACACAAACTCATTCGTCTACTAATGTCATTCCACACCATCTCTCCAATGACAGCTCGGAACATACTGCTTAGCCGAGAAGCTCGTCTTCTCTCTCCCAAGTCTTCCCAGCCCAAACTTTGCAACATTTTTATAACGCTACTCTTTTGTCGGAAATCACCCAGAACAAATCGAGCTGCTTTTCTTAGGACTTTTTCCAGTTACATTGGAACCATACTCTATTTGGTGTCTTACCAGAGACTTATATTCCCTCTCCTTTACATCCTTACTGCAACCCGTATACACCGTCATAACCATGTTCAGTGATCTGTACCCCAATGATTACCCCAATGAAGACTTTCCGTATATAAAAACCTAGGTACTTAAAGTGATCCCCATAAGGAACTTTCACCCCATCGACGCAGTAATTAAAACTGAGAGGACTTCTCCTATTTGTGAAACTCACAACCTGAATTTTAACCCCGTTTATCATCATCTCGCAACATTATCGAGGTCATTTCGCAGTTGCTCACAACCCTTTAACTTATTTATTTCTCTATAGAGTATAGCATCATCCTCAAAATGTCTTATCTCTGATTCCGCTTCTTTACTCATACACTGACTGACAGAGCAAATGCAACACCAAGAAGGAGTGGTTCGAAAGGGATGAAAGTTGGGCAAAAAACAGAGACGGCACGGACGAATAATTGATGTTTATTTCAAAACGATATGCAGGTTACACAATGCGCACGGCATCGACACAGTAAGATGTAGGACCACCGCGAGCGACGATGCACGCAGAAACACGTCGAGGTACAGAGTCAATAAGAGTGCGGATGGTGTCCTGAGGGATGGTTCTCCATTCTCTGTCAACCATTTTCCGTACGAGGCTGGAGCAGAGTTTGCAAACGGCGTCCAATGAGATCCCACACGTGTACGATTGGTGAGAGATCCGGAGATTACGCTGGCCACGGAAGCGTCTGTACACCTCGTAGAGCCTGTTGGGAGATGCGAGCAGTGTGTGGGCGGGCATTATCCTGCTGAAACAGAGCATTGGGCAGCCCCTGAAGGTACGGGAGTGCCACCGGCCGCAGCACATGCTGCACGTAGCGGTGGGCATTTAACGTGCCTTGAATACGCACTAGAGGTGACGTGGAATCATACGCAATAGCGCCCCAAACCATGATGCCGCGTTGTCTAGCGGTAGGGCGCTCCACAGTTACTGCCGGATTTGACCTTTCTCCACGCCGACGCCACACTCGTCTGCGGTGACTATCACTGACAGAACAGAAGCGTGACTCATCGGAGAACACGACGTTCCGCCATTCCCTCATCCAAGTCGCTCTAGCCCGGCACCATGCCAGGCGTGCACGTCTATGCTGTGGAGTCAATGGTAGCCTTCTGAGCGGACGCCGGGAGTGCAGGCCTCCTTCAACCAATCGACGGGAAATTGTTCTGGTCGATATTGGAACAGCCAGGGTGTCTTGCACATGCTGAAGAATGGCGGTAGACGTGGCGTGCGGGGGTGCCACCGCTTGGCGGCGGATGCGCCGATCCTCGCGTGCTGACGTCACTCGGGCTGCGCCTGGACCCCTCGCACGTGCCACATGTCCCTGCGCCAACCATCTTCACCACAGGCGCTGCACCGTGGACACATCCCTATGGGTATCGGCTGCGATTTGACGAAGCGACCAACCTGCTCTTCTCAGCCCGATCACCATACCCCTCGTAAAGTCGTCTGTCTGCTGGAAATGCCTCCGTTGACGGCGGCCTGGCATTTTTAGCTATACACGTGTCCTGTGGCACACGACAACACGTTCTACAATGACTGTCGGCTGAGAAATCACGGTACGAAGTGGGCCATTCGCCAACGCCGTGTCCCATTTATCGTTCGCTACGTGCGCAGCACAGCGGCGCATTTCACATCATGAGCATACCTCAGTGACGTCAGTATACCCTGCAATTGGCATAAAGTTCTGACCACTCCTTCTTAGTGTTGCATTTGCTCTGTCAGTCAGTGTATACATATGAAAATATAAAGGTTCTTTAATACTGCCTTGAGCAATACCCATTTAATTATTACAAGGTCAGATGAAGCTTCGCCAACTCTAATTCTCTGAGATCTATTTTCTAGAAATGTAGCAACCCATTTAGTCACTCTTTTCTCTAGTCCAATTGCTCTAATTATTGCCAGTAGTCTCCTATGATCCACCCCGTCAAATGCCTTAGACAGATCAATCGTGATACAGTCCATTTGACTTCCTGAATGAAAGTTTGTATGACTGCCAATTATGCCAATTGCTGGAATCCTACAAGTTGAGCTTGAGTGGAATGAACTTTCCTAAATCCGAAATGCCTTCTATCAAACCAGTTATTAATTTCGCTAACATGTCACATATAGTCAGGAAGAATGCTTTCACAAAGCTTACATGAATTCATGTCAAACTTACTGGCCTGTAATTTTCATCCTATTGTCTATCACCCTTTCCTTTATACACAGTGGCTACTATAGTAACTTCCCATTCATTTGGTATAGCTCCTTCATGCAAACAATAATCAAATAAGTACTTGAGATATAGTACAATATGCCAACTCACTGTCTTTAGTATATCTGCAGAAATCTTATCAATTCCAGCCGCTTTTATAGTTTTCAACATTTTTATCTTTTCTTGTAAATGTTATTGTTACCATAGGTCAATTTTAATACTTCTGTAGCATTAGTCACCTACCCTATCTGGACATAATCGTTGTAACCAACAATCTTTACATACTGCTGACTGAATTATTCTGCCTTTTGAAGATCCTCACATACGCACTCCCCTTGTTCATTAATGATTCCTGGAATGTCATTCTTGGAACCTGTTTCTGCCTTAAAGTACCTATACATAGCCTTCCATTTTTCACTAAAGTTTGTATTACTGCCAATTACGCCAATTATGCTTGCAATCATGTTATCCTTAGCTGACTTCTTTGCTAGATTTTATTTCCTAGTAAGTTCCTTCAATTTCTCCTTACTTCCACAGCCATTTCCAACTCAGTTTCTTTCCAGTCTGCACCTCCTTCTTAGTCTATTTATTTCTCTGTTATAATAAAGTGAATCTTTACCATTTCTTACCACCTTTAAAGGTACAAATTCGTTTCCTCATTCCTCAACAAATGCCTGCTTTAAACCAATCCCAGAGTCTGTTTACATTTTTATTTATCGCTTTATACCGATCATAGTTACTTTTTAAAAACCCCCTCATTCCTGCTTTATCAGCTATATGATATTGCCTAATTGTCCCACTTTTAAAGACCTTCCCTTCTATCATATATATTTTTAACTACGACAAAAACAGCTTCGTGATCACTAGTACCATCTATTATATCGGTTTCTCCATAGATCTCATCTGGTTTTACCAGCATCACATCCAGAATATTCTTCCCTCTAGTTGGTTCCATCACTTTCTAAATCTACCCACATGTTGGTCATGCTTCTTGTCGTTCGCATTACCTTCCCAATTGGCATTTGGTAAATTGAGATCACCTGCTATAATTACGTTCCTTTCCTTATCGTTTCTCACATAG
The DNA here is from genome assembly GCF_040414725.1 of Anabrus simplex. Classification (NCBI taxonomy): domain Eukaryota; kingdom Metazoa; phylum Arthropoda; class Insecta; order Orthoptera; family Tettigoniidae; genus Anabrus; species Anabrus simplex. Next base: position 218,964,731 of record NC_090269.1, on the reverse strand, counting down.
CTGATTATCTTATCAAATAATTGCAAATTAGTGTTGGCGCTACCACTTCCCGGTCTGTACGCTCCAAAGACATCAAGTTGCCCATTATCGTTAAAACGAGCCTTACAATTACAAGTTCATATTTGTCATATTTAACTTTTTCGTTGCTTACAAATTCTTCTTTCACCAGAATGAATACTCCCCCTCATACCATTCCTATCCTATCTCTACGATACATACTCCAGTTCCGTGAGAAAATGTCTGCACTGATTATATCATTTCTAAGCCATGATTCAACTCCTATTACTATATCTGGTAAATATATATCTATTACATTTCTTAACTATATCCCTTTCTTTATAATAGACCTACTCCACAGTTCAAAACTAATAATTTCATGTCATACCTACTTGACTTCCAGATCCCTGTACACTTATATTCTTATTTATTTATTTATTTATTTATTTATTTATTTATTTATTTATTTATTTATTTATTTATTTATTTATTTATTTATTTGGGAAACCAAAACAGCGAGAAGCCGAATTACAGAGTTCCGCAATGAAATACATATTTACAATAAAGTAGCACAAAGCAAGCATAAAGAAAAGTGGAAGAATAATGACGAAAAAGCATCTAACGATAAATATAGAGGAAAAAATTAAAAACTAACATAATTAGAGACACAACATAACAAAAACAAAAAATAAAGGCTAAAGAAACGAGAAAAATTGTTGAACGTAAAACGAAGAGAAGAACTTATAGCTAGGCACAGTAAGATAAATACAGACATAACACTTAAGTAATGGTATAGCACAGTAAAAAAATAAATATTATATTATGTACAAAAGAGAGGACAGCAATGAGAAGAGAAAAAAAGGAATATGAAGAAAATGAACTAGGTTAAGTTAAGGAAGAATCGATTAAAGGAGGCATACGAAGAAAAAACGTCCAAGTTCCTGTCAGAAGATAAAGAGTTAAGGAGGGTTGGTATGCGGATAAATAAACTTCTTTGAACGAGAGAGAAGCGGGAATACGGAATATGAAGGGGCGTATTAATCCTGGTTTTGCGAGTTGGAACATGTATGGAAAAGAAGGATGCAGGTTCAGGAGAACGAAATAAACCGTTAACAGCGTTATATAGGAATCTAAGGTCGGCTACTTTCCTGCGACTAGATAACGGGTAAAGGTTTAACTTGTCTAGTATCTGATTACTGCTCAAGTTTCGACAATCAGATACTGTGGCTCTAACAATGGCACAGAAGAATGACTGCACGCGGTCAATATGATTCAGATTAGTGGGTGAAGAGGTAGACCAAATGGGAGACACGAATTCAATAATCGGTAAGATGCAAGATACATAGTAGGCTCGGAGGGCGTGGATATCGGTGATGTCAGAAAATCTATACAACAAACCGAGAAGTGACATTGCTCGCGCGGTTATCTTTTGTATATGGGGGACAAATAACAATTTACTGTCAAACATCACTCCTAAGTCATTTTGTTCTGCTAGAGTTGGGAACGGGTTACCGAGGAGGGAGTATTTACTGAGAATAGGGGATTTACGAAGCGTGATCGAAATAGAGGAACACTTGGCAGGATTAGGCTTAAGACGCCATGTGGAGCACCATTCAGAGAGTGAATTAAGCCCACTCTGTAAGGAGTTTACGTCAGATAAAGAATCGATTTGTTTGAATATTTTACAGTCATCTGCAAATAGTAGAATTTCACAAGAAACGGAGGATATAGAATTAATGAGATCGTCAATAAATAAGACAAAAAGAAGCGGACCTAGGACACTGCCCTGTGGGACGCCAGAATGTACCATAACAAGAGTCGAACTGAACCCATCAAGAACCGCACGCTGAGTTCTGGTATTGAGGAAGCTCTGCAGGAGAGTTAGCAAGCGACCATGGATATTAAAACGTTCTGAGAGTTTATAGGAAAGAAGTGCGTGGTCTACGGTATCAAAAGCCTTAGCAATATCAATGTAGCACACGTCCAGTTGAGAACCGGCGTTAAGAGCAGATGTTGCACGATGGAGAAGAACAGCCAGATTAGTTAGGCAGGAGCTACCAGGAAGAAAACCATGCTGCTGGGACGATATATAAGGAAGTGTGAAAGAAAGAAGGCGCTGGTGGATAATCTTGTCACAGATGAGCGACAGAGTGGGTAATATAGAAATCGGACGATAGTTTCTGACATCAGACCTCTTTCCACTTTTAAAAACCGGAGTGATGTTAGCGATTTTCCAGTCGTCAGGAAAGTAGCCGGCTAAGAAGCAACGGTTAAATATAACAGCAATAGGATGGGCAAGAGTCGTAGCGGTATTCTTAAGGAAGACAGGACTGAGACCATCCGGACCAGTAGGTTTATTTTCTGGGAGGGAGGAAAGTAACGAATAGACTTCTGACTCAGAGGTGGAAAGATTACTGAGACTATGAGAAGGAACAGAATCAATAGACGGAAAATCTGGGAACTGAACAGGTGCAACAAAATTAGACGCAAAGTAATCGTTGAAAATTTCCGGTCTATTACTACCACTGGCTAAATTATCACCCCAAGTCACTGTGTCTGGCACACGCTTTGTATTTTTCCTGCTGTTTATCAGAGACCAGAATCTTTTACTATTACTTCTCACTTCTAGGCAGGCAGAGTTTATGTAGTCCTGGTAATCCCGTTTTAGAAGCTGTTTATGGTGTTTGCGAAGGTCAGAAAAAGTTTTATAGCTGGCTTCAGAAGGTGACCTTTTCCAGTCTTTCCAGTCTTTCGTTTTATTAATTTCTGCAATTTTGGTGTCACTTTTCATCCAGGTGGGCATCTGGCGGATGTTTTACGAGTGGGAACAAGGTCACGGATCACAGCACGAGTCCAGTCATAGAACAGGTCCACTGCTTCTTGCACTTCACCCACTTGCAGCAAGTGCCAGGGTAGAAGAGAGAGGGTGTGATTGACAGCCTGCCAATCAACCTTCCGCCACAAGGGTACACAGTTCCTGGTAAAGGGTCGATGACATTTCGGGGGGGGGGGCGGGGAGGGGCAACAGAGAATGTTGCCTCTACAGACTTGTGGTTCGATTAGACCATCCCGTTTCCCTGAATGTACCTCCCTGTAACACTAAACAAATTTCCTAACTTATACGTACCACTGCGGTTTAAGTGAAGGCCATCTGAGCGCAGATCCCTATCGTCTACCCACCCATTAGGATCTACAATTCGAACCGTGGCAACCTCTGTGAGTAGTCAGTGACAATATCATTCAGCAACCATACATGTATGTATGTACGTACGTATGTATGTATGTATGTATGTATGTATGTATGTATGTATGTATGTACGTATGTATGTATGTATGTATGTATGTATGTATGTATGTATGTATGTATGAATTGTACCTTACTGGGTCGGCAAACTAGTAAATCACAAAAAACAAAGTGGGGCATCACGTAATAAGCCACATTTTACCACATTTCCTGTCCTCCTTTAACCTGGCTAGTTCAGCGGCATCGTCCGCCGAACGACCGTAATTTGGTCTCCAATAACCACCAAATAAGTTCTCTTAAAGATATAAGTAGGGCAGGAATTGCATTTGTGTGAGTGAATGAGGACTATAACTTACATGAAAAATTATTTTAATATGCCAAAACATAAAAGATGGATAAGAAAAAAATAAATTCCCTAAGATAAATCGATACATATTACTGTATGTTACAATTGGTGTTGGTAGCCATCAAGTGGCACCATGGCCTCCGGTCTAAACAAGTCAAAAACCATTAATCTTGGAATCTGAGGGACGTTACATAAACACTACACTGTATACTTAGGTAAGTTTGAACATATTCGACTATCTGCGCCGTCTTAAACGTCCTTGTACATGAGATAAGCAGCAGAAAACTTCGCATATATAAGAAAACTAAGATTAAAAATTATTCCCATTTCATTTGGGATGCATAAACCACAAGAATTCTTAGTTGAGGACTTTCTGATACCCCCTCGAAGACACTGAAGCTAATGTGAGCCCGATCTCATAATAAAATACGAGGATTGAACCTCTCAACCTCTAAAATGCATACGTAGTCCAGCTCCATGGCTGAATGGTTAGCATGTTGGCCTTTGGTCACAGGGGTCCCGGGTTCGATTCCCAGCAGGGTTGGGAATTTTAACCATAATTGGTTAAATTCCCTGGCAAAGGGGCTGGGTGTATGTGTCGTCTTGATCAGGTCACCTTCCGGCGTCAAAGATAAAGACCTGCACCTGGCGAGTCGAACATGTCCTCGGACACTCCCGGCACTGAAAGTCATACACAATTTCATTTCATGCATACGTGTTCCCCTCTAGCAATGAACAATAATATGACAAACACGAATATTGAGACATAACAATCAACAATAATAGAAACGAATCAGAAATATTCCACTGGATCTGAAATAAACACACAAAATATACACTAGTTTTGAGGGATTGGTGATGTAATTGCATCTCTGGGTCGTCTTCTGGAACGACGTTCATTGACCTTACCTTAACTGGTGGAATAGCAAGGCCGTCTACCCTCTCTGCTTCAAACAATAATATATATATATATATGTCTGCAGATGCACATAGCTACACGGCGAAGCTTTTTTCACATCTGCTTATCGTCACATTGCTAATGGGTCCTCTCTCCTGCAGTACAAGGCAGCTCTCAGCTGAGGAAAATCTCATCTCTCGACTAGGGACAGGCTGCGGGCGCACAATGGGCTCTCAATATCACATAACAACATATCTCTCTGGTCCGGAATCATTTTCTTTAGACTCGTAACTCATATGCCTACATGCTTGACCTCACTTCAGGTCATAGAGAATATCTGGAATATACTCCGTACATCTCTTTTTTCATACAACGGACCCCAATTCATGCCACGTTCATAGCCATGTGTTAGCTTGCCGGATTTCTTCTGCATATCTGAAAAGCTCATGCACATCAACATAACGCGCAATTCCTATTCCTTTTTTTTTTTTTTTTTTTGCTATTTGCTTTACGTCGCACTGACACAGATAGGTCTTATGGCGACGATGGGACAGGAAAGCCCTAGGAATGGGAAAGAAGAGGCCGTAGCATTAGTTAAGGTACAGCCCCAGCATTTGCTTGGTGTGAAAATCTGAAACCACGGAAAACCATCTTCAGGGCTGCCGACCTTTAATTTTCAATGATCCTAGCTCCACAAGCTTCCTTGAATCAATCCCCAATAGGAATAACACTATTTTACATGACTATAGAACAAATCTACTTTAATCCTAACACCCTCGTAACCGTACACAAATGATTCAAAGTTAAATAACACAGAGAACACATGCTTTAGTCCTAAACATAGCAAAATGATCGCCATTAAGACATAATGCACGTTTATTTACAAAGACAAATATGCGAAGCCGAACTGTACCTCTCTCATGCTAAAAGAAAAACATGTTCAAACTTATCAGTTACATTGCGACCTCACGGCCCCTCCATGCTGGACTGTGTACTGATTTAGCCCAACATGTCGCTAGCATCTTCTTGGGCTGCTGGTCTTCGGTTTAGTTCCATGGCATGGTCCATCGTGCTGTCATCTGCTTGAGCGCTGGTTTGTAGGAATTCATTGCGCTTAATCAGCTCTTGTCGTAGATTTCCGTACCGCAAATAACAGCAATTTTACGCACACAGTTAAGATGCCTGTTTGCACACTCCCGTCACTCCTGGTTCTGCATATCGTAGGTTAGGACTGAAAAATCTATAGAACATGTCTCCCATCCGCGCTTATAGTTCCTCCAGTAGAGATCCTATTCATAAGTAGAAAGTATTTGTTAAAAATTATAGCACGCAACTGCGTGCTGATTTCTGGAATAATGATTATTAAAATATTGCTTCCTAGCTCTGTGAAATTGCTATTTCTCCAGGCTACGGATGATGGAAACTAACCAATACTATATATTATAACACTGGCTTTGTTTAATTGCTGCAGTCTCACAACGCAGCCTGTGCCATCGCCTGTCTTCCAATGGATGCCATCTCCTCTCAATGCTCCTTTATATATGTTCTTGACAGAGAAGCCACACGCGGGGAAACCCTATGATACAAACGCTTCTCCTTTGTGCAAACGAAAACTTGGTCCCACGCTCATCCCCCTCAAATCATACTAAGAAAAGCAATTATACTTAGCACATCGGATCAACTCGCAGCACACAATAAATTACTACAAAATTTTTCTGTTATTTTAATTTTGTCGAAATTTGTTCACAGGAGTAATTATCGTCATATTTTCATACCTTGCCAGGCCTGCTTTATGCCACGTTTCTTCTTTCAAGTGTGGTATTGGTGAATCCTCAAACAGTATTCGAGTCGTTATATCCTTTTCCCTGGCTTCTTCGCTCTCTCACACATCTTGCCACGCCTGGTGTAGCTTTCAAGCTCCAAGCTACTTGTAGCGCCTCTCCAGTTTGGACTCCCGGTACAACGTTCCTGATGCGTTAAATAATATATCTATCACCATGAAACGACATGGTTCTGTATATATGTACTGTATGTACGAGGTATATATATATGTATGTATGTATGTATGTATGTATGTATGTATGTATGTATGTATATTTGTATGCATATTTGTATGTATGCATGTATGTATGAACGTTGTCATGACTTATTTTTTGCTATTGGTTTTATATTCTGATAATTTTGTACTGTTTTCTATGTGATGACGTTTTAAATACAATTTTATGCTAATAGTTAATTAGTGTATCGCTCAATTTACTATAAATAATAGTGTTGTGCGAATTTATATGAGACTAGCGAATGTACCCGTGCTTCGCTACGGTATTCTACATTGTATTCGAATATCGAAGTAAATAGTGTCCATGCAGTAAATAAGATTGTTTTAAAATTGCATGTCTCTTAGCGTTATCCGAGAAAGAGCATGGGGAGGTCCCCGTACGTTGTTTCCAATGTAAAGTGTTTGTTACGGAATTGTGATATAACGGCAGGCTCACTTGCCTACTGCCATTCACAATCGAGTTGAGAAGTTTATATTATAATTGCAGGCCCCATTGCCTACTACGCGGACAGAATCGATTTGGGGAGTTTTCGTTAAAATGGCAGCCCCCTTTCCTACTTCCAGACAGATTACAGTTCAGGAGTTTCTATTATAATGGTAAGCAATTACCCTACTATCACTCGAAATTGAGTTGTGCAGTTATCATTATATTGCCAGGCCCCTTTTCCTACTGCCAGCCAGCTTAATGCCAGTCACACCTAGTTGGTGAGTTTCCATCAATATAGCAGGCCACTATGCCTAATGCCAGTCACATTTTAGATGAGGACATTTGTTTATAATTGCGGGCATCCTTGCCTACTGCCAAACACAATCGGGTAGGGGAGTTTTAAACAAAACTGCATGCTCACTTGCCTTCTTCAAGTCAAATCGAGAAGGGAACTATTCATTACAATTGTAGGCGTTCCTTACTAATGACAGTTACACAGGAGTTGGAGAAGGAACCCTTTCCTACTGCCAGTCAAAGTCGGTGTGGGGAGTACTGATTACAATATCAGACCCACCCTTTCTCGATCGCTAAAAATCGACATCAGTGAATATATATAGATCGACATACGAAAGTATATGCGTGTTTACAATATTGAAGACCTTCATTTACAGATAAACTGCTACTAAACGTACGTCATATCGACAAAAGATCATACCATAAGACACGCCGGATTTAGTGGCCTAAATGGCTGGTCCTATGATATGTCATCTATCCTTGGGTCAGATTGAGTTAGAAACGTGGAACAGGGTAAAGGTTTTGTAATATTATCTCACATTACATTACTTTTCGGATAATTATGTGACAGCTACATACATAGCATTTGGCTCACATATGCCTACTGGGTGGGACAATTTTCGTGAAGAGTATGATGATTCTGTATTTCATATAAGTAATTGAAAGTATGAATTATGCATGTGAAAATTCCAAATTGACTTAACATCGATTAATAGAGAAAAATCAAACGTAAAAGGGATACAGATACGGCAAAAAGTCATAAGACCAAGGTTGTAGATCATTCCAAATTGAACGGAGATTGTGCAATCCGTTATGTGATAGGAATTTCCGAAGGTGTGCACCATCATTAAAATTGCCTGCATATTTCGATATTCTTCGGGGATAAAAAGTGAAAAATTTAATGATCTTGGATGTTTTCCGTTCGTTACAGGCTAAAACGTATAATTTTGTCAAATTTCAATTATCTTCTTTTTCTTCTGGCAGATTATGCCGCAATCTGGATTTTGGGCGAGGCGGGTAAAAGTTAGGACTTTCTGGAAACTAAACCAAAAATTATGGATATGGTCATTATTACCCCTTAAACGGAAAGCTGTACGAAAATATCGCCAAAATAGTCAGTGTAGAGGCACACAGTCGTTACGATTTCATTTATATAGTTAAGGAATCTGCTCCATGTAAACCACCTTTTGGGCTATGTCCGCTGGACTTAACCTGCAAAACTGACCATTCATGATATCTCCCTTATTAATCCTCCTGACGAAAAAATGCACATGAAAAGAAAGGTTTAGAGGTGGAATTCCATCACGTTTGTTCGATTTCCAGTCAGGTTGGTCTTGTTCTGTATATACTGTGGAAGAGTAAAATCACCATTTGTGTTCCCTATAAACCGCCAGTCGATTCCGGAACATGAAATGTTATTTACGTGTAAAACCTACCTTTGGACAGGTGGGTGCTAAATATAAATTTTGGTTCGAATGTCTTCAGTAGTTTTCAAGTTGTAAGGAATACGCTTTACACGCACCCGCTCGTGAGTCAAGTCCGATGGGACTTGTACAGAAAAACGGTCCGTTAATGATATCTCCCTTATTAATCCTCGTATCGAAATGATGCACATGAGAAAAAAGATTTAGAAATTAATTTCTACCAAGGTAGGTAGATTTCCATTAAGTTTGGTTGTGTATATTTTGTGGAAGTGCAAAATCACTGTTTCGGTTTCGTATAAACCCCTAGTCAGTTCAGGGATTTAGAAACAATATTTGCCCTAAAACCTATCAAGGACAGGTGTATTCTAAATATGAGTCTTGGTGGAAATACATCCAGTAGTTTGTAGCACTCGCGTACATACGGCGTAATTAAGGAAGAAAATAATACAGTTAAGAAAGTTGAAAGTAATAGAAAATGGGTTATAACTGAGGACAGCCGGATAACAACAAATATGTAAATGTCAAGTGAATATATTGGAATATCAAATGCCTCTCAATAAATTATGCTAGTGCGAGTTATGGATATAATAAAGCGGTAACAGAGGACAAATTTAGGTCCAGTGATTCTTAGGTAAAAAAATAATAAGAAGATGACTAATGGTGTTATTACTTAATCTATTCGAGGGCGGTTATAACATCCAACGATATTCCGCCAATATCCCGCAGATGGGCCGATTGACGCCTCTCTTGCCATCTACCCAAGGAACAACCAGGAATTTAAAAGGATGATGAGGAAAATGGCAATACGTTACTTCCCTACTGGCATGCAGTCAGAGACGTTGCCATGGTAACCTGTAGGTTCGTTGTGTCTGTCGGTCACTAAATGGAGAGCATGATACCAGCAGAAAATTGTAAATTTCTCCGTCATGTGAAGAGTAAGGCAAATTATGAACATAACGAAAGTTATTTATAATGCAGAGACGTTTCACGTACGGTAAACGAAGTTTACAGAAAATCAATAGTATAAGAGAAAATGGAGGAAAACCATTCTGGTTTTCCTATAAACACCCCGTGTATTCAATGATTTTAAAATGATATGCATATCGTTACCTTCCCGGGATGAGTATACTCTAAATATGAAGTTTGGCTGAGATCTATCCAGCCGTTTCGACGTGATGGTGGAAAAATCATTCTGGTTTTCCTATAACCCCCCCCCCCTGTCTATTCAAAGATTTTAAAATGATATGCATATCGAAACCTTCCTCGGGATGAGTATACTCTAAATATGAAGTTTGGCTGAGATCTATCCAGCCGTTTCGACGTGATGGTTGAAAAACCATTCTGGTTTCCCTATAAATCCCCCGTCTATTCAAAGATTTTAAAATGATATGCATATCGAAACCTTCCGCGGGATGAGTATACTCTAAATATGAAGTTTGGTTGAGATCTATCCAGCCGTTTCGATGTGATGGTGGAAAAACCATTCTGGTTTTCCTATAAACACCCCATGTATTCAAAGATTTTAAAATGATATGCATATAGAAACCTTCCCCGGGATGAGTGTACCCTAAATATGAAGTTTGGTTGAGATCTATCCAGCCGTTTCGACGTGATGGTGGAACAGACAAACAGACAAACAGACAAACAAACAGACACGAAACGTAAAAAACACCGATTCGGTCTTGAGTTGACCTAAAACGGATAAATATCTGAAAAATTGGCAAAACAAAAGAAATTACAGACAGCGGACCCCCTACAATTTTATTTATATAGATTACGTTGTGATTACTGCGCTACACTACTCGCAATGGAATTAAGTTATATTTTTACAACTTTGTGTGATTTCCTATGCTGTTGATTGTAGATGTCTTTCCAAATTACTCTTAAATAACGTGTACTTTTCATGTACTTTTGATGTCATGTTTTCCTGTACTTATATTTTCCTCGTCTTTCTCCTCTATGTAACTTCTTGTTTAGATACAATTTCTTATACAATTTTCTGATAATGTAATTCCTTTGTTTTTGTTGTTATGTAATGGATGCTTTCATTTCATATCGTTGCCTCGGGGATATCTTCCAACTGCAAATTTGTTAATAACAAATTAATAATGCATGTGTGATTGTTCTTCAGTAAATATGTATGATATCTACATATTTTTCACTGGAAACAGTGATGATGTAGTGGAAGTTACATTGCTGGTTCTATCTAATTACATTTCAGTGTTATAAATCTTACCTCAGTTTCAGTGATCCAGAGTGGCTGGCGAAGTGTGGCAGGAGTGAGATAAGGGTTATATGAACCGGGCCGTGAACGCTGCTATGAATCGAAAAAGCGTAGAGTGTGTGAGCCAAGCCAATAGCTCAAAGCTGGCCACGTTTCAGCACATAAACGAGATTCCATCTCCGGCTGGCTGAGTGAGTGTGTTGATACCGTGACGGAATAGGTGGATTGGGTTCACCTTGTAAGAGGTTAAAGTCATGGAGTCAGCGAATGCTACTTTGTAGCTTACATGATAATTATGGAAAATAAAGTAAAATGGTAGGTCCTTATAACGAACGCCAATGATCTGGAACAGGATAATACTACGAACACTTATTCATTCGTTTCGATCCTGGCTCAGTCCTATCGTATTTGAAGGTGCTGAAATTCGTCAGCCTTATGTCGGTGGATTTACTGGTACGTCAAAGAACTCCTAAGGTATTAAATTATGGCACCTTGGCGTCTCCAAAGGAAACCGTAAAAGTAGTTAATGGGACATAAAGCCAATAACATTATTATCATATACTTATTAATTATTGAAAATCATCAATTTCGATGGGTTGGTCACGTCGCCTGTTTGCCTACCACGCGCCTTCCAAAGTAGGTGATTATATTCTCAACTGAAAGGTGGACAACGCAATCAGGAAAAACCATAAAATGATAGATGTACGTTGTAAATTTAAATATAATGAAATATTAGTACTCTGAAGTAACCCACATTTTTAGAGCATGTAAGCATGTTGAAGCTGATAATTACAGTACTTGCCAAATCTCATTAAATCTATCCCTTTACAGAGAAATTTCCGTTGCTGTTTGTTTAGGAAAAATGATAGTATTTAAAAGTTTTTAAAATTATGTCAATTTTGTAGGTATTATCTTCTTAAAAGTTTTCCGGAAATAATTCGTCGAACATCGGATGTAATGTAATGCAGACACGACGAATATTCAACATTGGCCTTCCTTGACGAACTTCGAAAGTTGAAAATGGTTGAGAATTCTTCTTTGCTGACAGTACGATGTAAAACGGTATGCTTGGCGTATTATGATTTCATTAAGGCTACCTCCGGGCCTCTTTACTAGCTAGTATGAGGCACCATCTATTGACATAGTATACCCAGTCAACATTGAAGTGCACTCTTAGATATTTTAGATTTTTATCACTAGATGAATTTTACTTGTACTAGGGAAATCATCTCCGTCAGGTGATTTTCATTATACGTTTGATGTTCATGGAATATCAGCGTTATGCTTTTCAAGTTTAGTAACGCCATAGATTCCAGTTATTGATAAGTGTTGAGAGACAGAGATAAATTTGACCGTTCATTTGAATTAATCAAGTGACTCCCAACGATAGGATATAGATAGAAAGTCTCACCCATGAAGTATATGCTTAGTAGTTCCATCTGCTTCATATCACTGCAATGAAATGTCATCAATTTCAATCTATTGTAGTTGTCATCTTAATCCACTTAATCTTCTTAGACCAGTGGGCAGACCATTTGTCTATTTAAAATTTCTTCTGGCCATATGAAATGTTTCTTACCCATACATGCATTTGGTTTTCTTAAATGATCTCTTGCATTCTTACACTCTTAAAATAGTTCCTAGTATTTTTATCCATTCTCAAGGTTTCACCTTCATTCGGCCACAGGAAACGCCTAATGCAGGCTCAGGTCCAATGAATAATTATTGATGAGAGCTCTATTTCACTTACCTGTCAGCTGCTTAATTGCCCTGAAACCTCTCATATCTTCACACCAACATTAACGTGACCGAATTGTTTCGCAAGTTTTACGGGTATATCTACTCACTCAAGCACCAGTTCAGAATGAACGTTGGAGAATTCAAGTACCTTAAAAGCCACTTGACTGTCGGAGAATATCAAAATGTTCCGATTATGATTTCCAAGTTCAGTACTCTCCCGTATATTTCCCAATATAACAAAGATCTCGGATGGAAAAGTTGTGCCATACCGACCAAGACCAATATTTCTTATTCCCCCCACCCCACTCCATCCGAGTATTTCCTATTATTCTCGATTACTGGTTTTAATACATCAATATACCAGGATAGTCCCTTATTTCACTTTGCAAAGTATGTTTTTCCAATCATTAAGATTTGGGCAGGATGAAGTAAAATTACTCTGATATAAATACCGTGATGTCTTATCAGTTCTCGTGTGAGATACATGGTCTAATTTTTGAATTAAATGAAATATTAAGGCAGTTTTGAGGAACTGAATGTTTAACTGTTACTGTTACTGTTCTGAGAGCAGCATTAGAGAAATTAACTCTCAAGTGGTTGGTTTAATCGTGTAGGTCTAACAGAATATGGATTGACTTTTCGAATTTAATTATCTTCACAAACAAATGTGCGGTATGATGGTCCTGAATTCATATTCTATCTCTGAAAACATTGCCAATACTTAGTGATGACTGTTGCTTTTAAGGGGCTTAACTTCGAAGACATTTTTCCCCGTGAAGTTTTAAGTAGCCAGGAAATTAGTCCTGAGTGACACGATTTGAATTGTTATTGAATAATAATGTGGGCGTCGCATAACTAATTTGTGTCGAGATACTTCGAGTAATCAGAACACTGGACCTACCACTGAAACATTTAAGTTCCAATAATTATAGTATCAGTAGAATTCACATATCTTGATCTAGAATTTTGTGAGGTCCAAATTAGTAAAAACAGACAACATCGCGGGCTTTCAGCAAGGCTAGGGTAGGAAGAAGCATAATAAGTAGAGTATTTAAGAATAATGCACTTTATCCTAGAAAATGGCAATATTTGAATTTATACTTCGAGCTAGTAATAAGTAACTAGATAATATAACAATTTTATGTGGCTACTGGTGCAGCCCTTGTAAGGCAAGTGTGAGCGGCATCTGCCGTGTATGGGAAATTGAATGTTATTGTTTGCACGAATATTAATTGGTAGTCAGGTAACCCATGGCTAAGGTTCCTTACCCCTCAGTTTCTTGGGATTTTTCTTATTTGGCTAATGTTATTACACAAGTTCCATAGTTGAGAGACCGATGATGAATAAGATGTTGTTTATTCTTTTTAGAATATTACAATTCCGGAGTATTGCGAGCAGTTATTTGCTGTAGATACTGCGTAATTAAATTTAGGGTTATAGTATTTATTTATTTATTTATTTATTTATTTATTTATTTATTTATTTATTTATTTATTTATTTATTTATTTATATCTACTTTTACTGGGTGCGATTAAGGTTATAAATATTTAACTTACACTGAACCAAGTACAAGAAGTTTAAGAGGAAGTACAACTGGGTAAACATCCTCAAAAATAACTGAGAACCAAACATAGCCATTCTCTTAACTATGTTACAGAACGGTTACACTGAAGGCTATTATTATAACAAGTCAATACAGACTCGAACTTAAGATCCTCGGTTTAAGAGTAGAATTGCTAGCCCATTGCAGCGTTAATAATAATAATAATAATAATAATAATAATAATAATAATAATAATAATAATAATAATAATAATAATAATAATAATAATTGTACCGGGCGGTACACCTCCACGCCGCGAATTCAAATATTGCGCCAGTAGAAATCCCTCTACAGGAGGAACCCTGAACTTTAACAATCCGTATTAAATCAAAAGTTTCTCGGAAGATGAATCTACTGTAAATTTTGAAGTGTTCTGAACTATGTCTGTTTCGATTTGTATTTATTTGCTCTGTAGTAAGAAGTGTGAACTAGATGGCACTACTTAGAACTACAATTGTGCACCCTAGTGCGAAGTGAAGGAACCTTTTTTTTGAAGAAATTTGGTATTCATAAGTTTGTTGTTTGTTAAATTTCTTTCAGTCATTGTTTGGATTGGCAGTATAACCCTTCTCTTTCCGCCAGATTTGATTTTGACCAATGAGTAATTTCTGTAATTAATTTTCCACCAATCCTAGATGTCTTCTTCAGTTTTGACTTGTAATCTTTTGCCGACCAATAAAAATTTATGGGCGGGTTGTAATCATTCATGAAACGTCTCGAATTTTCCGCGAGGGTATATAAACTGCTGATTTTCTGGTCTCCTCGCCACTTCAGTAACATCTCTCCTAGTGTGATTATGTAGCAGGGGGCGGGAAGCGCCTCTTTCTTCGGGCAGCAGTTCATCTATAAGGTAATGGCCATTTAATAACTTCATTTCTCGCTAGCTCAGCAGTTTAACCCTCGGGACAGGTTCGAAACTTTTCTCATGTAACCTATCTTTAAAATGTAATAGACACTTGGTAAAACTTCGTCTCTTTAACTATAAATTGGGATAGAGAGTGCCAAACCCTCTCGAGCTCCCACTCCTATTGTTTTGAGGTGACTTTGTTTTCACAACCGTTTCTTCCTTTCTTAATGTAATTAAGTCTTATACAAGTCACCTCTTTAGTATGGGATTGGCCCTTGTGTATGCGGCCTAGTGCCAAGTAAGTTTTAAAAGTGTATTAGGAGTGCAAGATCGGGAGAGTTGGCCGTGCGCGTAGAGGCGCGCGGCTGTGAGCTTGCATCCGGGAGATAGTAGGTTCGAATCCCACTATCGGCAGCCCTGAAGATGGTTTTCCGTGGTTTCCCATTTTCACACCAGGCAAATGCTGGGGCTGTACCTTAATTAAGGCCACGGCCGCTTCCTTCCAACTCCTAGGCCTTTCCTATCCCATCGTCGCCATAAGACCTATCTGTGTCGGTGCGACGTAAAGCCGCTAGCAAAAAAAAAAGGAGTGCAAGTTACGCCTCCAGTCAAGTTGGTATTTTGGGCCATGTAATTAACCTGCTTCTTTACTGAATAGGCCCAGTAGGTTGGGTATTTATTACCCCTGTTCTTGGTATGCCTTGAGGGCAGTTTGAAGTATAGTTTGTGGCCTTGATGGGCTTGAACCTTGAGAGCGGGTTGGCTCTTTCTTAAATTTGATTTCTGTGTGCCTCGAGGAGGCTTAATATGTTAATCAGGAGCCAGTGCTCCTTGGCATGATTGGGATTTTCTGCCCCTTTTTTAGAACTTGGTATATAGGTAAAGTTGGCTATAGCTCAAGGTTCGTGAGTGTCGGGTTCGAAGCCCAAATTTTGTAATGAACTAAAATTGTACTTTCTTAATTTGTTGATGTGCTACTTGGTACCTGTTATATTCTGTTATTTATATATCTTGAAAAGAAAATATAACCTTTGTTAAAGTTTTAAATTAACTTTAATTTCGTAAGTTGAGACCTATTCCCGCCCGCACCTTATTTCACCTCTGCTGTTCCACAGATACCTCGGAATAATAATAATAATAATAATAATAATAATAATAATAATAATAATAATAATAATAATTGTTACGGGGTTACCCGTGGATCAGCAGAAGTGAATGAATGGGTCTAACTACAAAGTCAAATTTAAAATTTTAACAAAGGTTATATTTTCTTGAAACAACAAAATTTAAACAACTTAGTGAAGTAACAATGACCCAGCAATTTAGAAACAAGACTTAGAAATATCCAAGACTTCAGAATTTTAACACTTTTGGGCTACAAGGCCCTAGTTTTACAATTTTGAGCTCCTAGCTCAACTTTACAAGGAATATACATTTACCCAAAGGGCAGAAATCCCCTAATATCTGGAGCACTTACTCCCAAAATTGCAATATCAAGCCTCCCAGAGGCAATTTTACAACACTTGAAAAGAGCTGACGGGTTCACGGTATACACAGCCTACCGAGTACAACAGGAATGGAGTCGGAGTTTGAGCTCCACAAAAAATTACAGATCTACAGGTATAGGGCACATGGCCAACGAAACAGGGGCTAATCCCAATCTACTGAGTTAGCGAGGATGGAAATAACTTTAATACACAGCAGAAACAAATGCGGTACCTCAAACAAAGATGAAGGGGAGATCGAGAGGGTAAATGACTCTACCCTCGATTACAGTTAAAGATTTATAAAATTTTACATTAGCCGAAATGAGATTTACATTTTAGAAGGTTTGTTACTTAGTTAAGGGGTCGAACCTTTTCCCTCGGGTTAAACTGCAGAGCTAGCAAGAAATAAAGATGTTAAACGGCCATTACCTTGCTGAAGAACTGCTGCGTGAAAAAAAAGGCGCCTTCCACCCCTTGCGTGACACACACACACTTAGTTATATGTTGATCAAATGGCCAAGAGAGGAGAAAATCTGCAGTTTATAAACCCTCGGAGAAAGTTCGAGACCTTTCATGAATAATCAAGACGCACCCACAGAGTTTTATTGGTTAAAATCAAAAGTTTCACTCAAAATCGAAGAAGAAATATGGGATTGGTCGAAAATTATTTACAGAAATTCTTGACTGGCTAAATTCAAAACTGGCGGAAAGAAAAGATAAACATTGCCAACCCAAAAATGAATGAACAAAATTTAGTAAAGATAAATCTTATGAATACAAAGTTTCTTCAAAAAGGATCCTTCACTTCGCACCAGGGTGCATGATCAAAGTTTCTTAGTAGTGACATCCTTGAGAGAATGTTCAAACTTCTTGATGAATGGAAAACAAAAACAAGTAGAAATTCACACAGTTCACAATAACAAATTTTAGTGGTGCCATCTTCAGATAAAATTTATAAGTTGGTCCAGTTTCAAGTTCACGGTTTCTCCTGTAGAGGAGTTCCTTAAGGCGCAAGATTTAAATGTGCGGCGTAGAGGTGTACCTCCCGGTACAATAATAATAATAATAATAATAATAATAATAATGATAATAATAATAATAATAATAATAATAATAATAATAATATAATAATAATAATAATAATACCCGTGTGGGGATTTACCGGTTACCTCCATCGGGCGCGTCCCATGGGAATTGGGGAAGCTCGCTGGCTCTGCCGCCAGCAGAGTCAGAGGGTAGTAGGGAAATAAAATACCACCGTGAAAAAAAACTGGTCCCTTGCCAGGGTTACGGCGAAGACTGGTAAATGACCAGAAGCCAAAAAACATCTTGAGGCAACCTCTAGGGCTAACAACCCTAGTTGTAAAATGATGGGTACCCGTCCAAAGCAAAGTCAAGTCAAAAAGCATGATGACACAACATTTCAAGAAACATACCCCAGGGGGTAAATCTTCGGATAAATCCCTCGTCGTGAACGCCACGGCGCACAAGTCTCGTTCGGATTCTGGGGGAGACTCGACATCATGCAAGAGACGAGTCGGAGCGTCTCGGTGTACCCCGGAGAGTCAAAAACTCAGGCCAAAATATAAAACCTTTCTGGCAACTTTCAACATAAATTCACTTACACAAACTGGCAAGCTGAAAACCCTCACCAAAGCTCTTCACGAAAATCAGATATCCATAATGGCCCTACAGGAAACAAGGTACCCAGATGAAGAGATTTCTGAATCCGAAGGCTACCGATTTTTCAAGAGCAAAGCACAAAGAGGAATCCTCAATGGAGCTGTGATGCTTGGAACCGCATTTGCTGTTAGAACCAAGATCCTTAAATCGGTTGCAAATTTCGAACCTGTGAATGACAGATTGTCTATACTCACAATTAAATGCGCGAACAAAACCTACGCCTTAGTTAACGCACATGCTCCTACAAACGATAAGAACAACTCTGATCCAGACGAAGTTGATAATTTCTGGGACCTACTGGATGAAAAATTAAACAAAATCCCCAAACACCATGTCAAGCTTCTTTTGGGTGACTTCAATGCCCAACTAGGTCGTGAACAGAAGTACAAGAAAGTTATAAGAAATTACCCTGCTCACAAAAGAACCAATCCCAACGGCAAAAGACTGATGTCCATTTGCGAAAATCACAACCTGCAGGTCATGTCGACCCACTTTCGCCCTGAGATTATGAATGTTAAGGTAAAGAAAGGCATCAATGTGGCCTCAGATCATTATATGTCTCTTATCAAATTCATACCAATTCCCGCAAACACAAGGAAGACAACCAAACAGATCACACGCTTCGACAATGATAAACTTCGGCAAAGGGTCGAGGAGTTCCAGGAGAAGGCTAGACCAAATGACACCGACTTTAACAACGCCAAAAGTCTCCTTGTTGAGGCCGCCAAAGACATTGCAGAAATCAAGAGAGGCAAAAAGCATGCCTGGTGGAATGGTACCTGCGAATCAGTCCTCCAAGAAAGACACAATGCGGGGAAACAGTACTACTCTACGAAATCAGTAAATGATTGGGAAACCTACAAAACCCAACGTGCCCAAGCAGATAGGGTGTTCAGAACTGAGAAACGTAAATACGAAAAATCCCTCATTGGAAAGATAGAACAACACTTTAGGAAGAATGAAAGCAGAGAGTACTACAGAGCCTTCAAACGCAAACTCACTGGCTATAAACCACCATCTGTATGCTTTGAGCGAAAGGACCGCACACTGGCGACGTCAAATGAAGAAAATTGCAGCATTCTGGCAGATTACTTCAAGAATTTACTTAATTGCTCTAAACCGCAAAGCGCCATTGAGACCAAGGAACCCTTACTCAGGTACCCAGATTCCAGACCACCCGACAGAGATGAAATCAAGCGCCACATTGCCCCTCTCAAAAATAACAAAACGTCGGGGGAAGACTCAGTAGTAGCAGAACTATGGAAATATGCCCCAGAGGAATCACTTGATATCTTGCAAAAGCAAATAGAAGAAATTTGGAACAAGGAGACCCTACCCGAAGATTGGGAAATAGCTTTGATCCATCCATTACACAAGAAAGGCAGCATGAAGAACATCAACTACTACAGAGGAATATCTTTGCTACCCGTGACTTACAAAATTCTATCACTTGCCATCCTGGAGCGTTTGGAAGCACAAGTCGAACATCAAATAGGTGAATACCAAGGAGGGTTCAGAAAAGGTCGCTCAACAGCTGAACAGATCCAAAATCTAAAAATGATCATCAGATATTGTACACTAAGGTCCAAGCAGTATGTGTCTGTCTTTGTGGACTTTAAGAAAGCGTACGACTCCATTGACCGGGAAGTCCTGCTAAACATCTTAAATGAATTTGGAGTTGATTTGAAACTGCTGGCATTAATTAGAGCCACCCTGACCGAAACAAAATCCAAGGTGAAGTTCCACGGATGTCTCTCGCATTCCTTTGACATCAAAACGGGAGTCCGACAAGGTGATGGGCTATACCCGATACTCTTCAACTGTGTTCTTGAAAAGATCATCAGAACCTGGCGGGTGAGATTACAGGAAACCAACTACAGTCCATTGAGAATAGGAACTAAATCCAAGGGGATCGTAACAGACTGCTTAGCTTTTGCTGATGATATTGCTGTTCTCTCAAACGACATAGAAACCGCTAGAGGTCAAGTCGAAATTTTAAAGGAAATTGCCGAACAAACTGGTTTGCAGATATCGTTTGAGAAAACAGAAGTAATGAATAACATAAAAGAGGCTCCACCAAAACTCCATACGAAATACGGGGACATCACCCGAGTAGACAAATTCAAATACCTGGGTGAGATCATCACGAAAAATGGACTGGACAAAGAAGCACTTCAGGAGCGAGTACGCAAACTGGAAATAGCCTACCAAACATCCCGCACAATCTACAACAAAAAATGCCTTTCCCAAAACACCAAGATACGTCACTATCAAACAGTTCTGAAGCCAGTAGTTCTGTATGCAGCCGAAACCCTGTCTCTAAATGCCAACAAAGGACTCCTTGAAGAACTGGAGAAAAGAGAACGCAAAACTGTGAGAGGAATCTTGGGATCAAAATACAGAAATGGAGTCCATCCAGAGAGATCCAACAAGGAAGTCTACAGCAAAATAGAGAAAATTACCGACACAATCAGAAAAAGACGGGCACGATTTTACGGTCATCTGAAAAGAATGGACGGAAGAAAGTTAACTAAAGAAATCTTTCACTTTTTTGATTCAAACCCCAAAACCACAATTCCCTGGTTTAGAAATACCAAAGAAGACCTGCAAATGCTACATATCTCCGCTGAAGACGCCCTTAACAGAGATCTCTACCGCAAGAAAATATTGACGAACGGGCTAAACCGAGACGAGGAACCGAAGAGAAGACACGGTGCCCCTTGAACAGAGGAGCGTAAGCAGGCCCACTCACAAAGAATGAGGGAAATTTGGGCTCTAAAGTAGGCCAAGTTCAGTGTCAAATGTAACGTGACTTAACGTGGTCCTTGATGGCCCCAGCGAATTATATAATAATAATAATAATAATAATAATAATAATAATAATAATAATAATAATAATAATAATAATAATAATAATAATAAACCGTCCGCCAGCCCTACAGTAATGTAATCTACTTGGAACTCATGAAATCTCAGATGAAAGAAGTTTAAACTATAGGAACTAGGTGTCTCTACGGTCATTTATTTAGCAATTAGTAAAATATGGAGAAACTTTTTATTATCAAGATTGATTAGGTAATCTGCATTCTTTTGTTTGTCTGTTGCCATCCTAGTTATTAAAGCTATACTCCAATAATATTGCTTCTCTGCTAAAACCTACCCTCGAATCACATCTGCTCTTTCTTTTTCCTTCTGAAAAATCTGCAGTGTAGCTATTTAAAAGGTGCCCTTTTCTGAAAGTCTTGTCTTACGGCAGTGAAGCTTTGGTAGTACTACAGAAAGGAGAGTTCCTCTGAGAAGAGAAATATGGAGGTGGCGGAGTGTTCGGCGTAGGAGAGCAGTTATGAGGTAGGCAGAATACCAGTAATGTGAACTATCTCGTAAGTACTTAGGGAAGATTTCTACGCCCTGTTTTATAATGTAATTTTTAGTTTCTGATTTCTTTACATTTTCTCTTCTGAACTGAAATTCAATGTAAGCCTACGTTCACCGTCTTAGGACTTATAAATTTTTTCCTAATGGGAACTTCTTCAATATAAGGAAGAACGAGTGATGTACCCTCGTTAATATTCCGGTGAACTTAAATTTTTGGTGACTATTTCTAACTGTTAAATTTAATATATTATTTACAGACTTTAATTTCGTTCCTTTATTTAGGCACCGAGCAGTCTGAGTCAGCCTCTGCTTCATCGGCCCTTATGTCCAATTAGGTAATGTGAGTATTTTCCCTGGAGTGTTTGGGTTTTGCTTCCATTACTTTTGATTTTCGGCCTTTTTTGTAAATTTAACCTTTCTATTCTTTCTTCACCTTCTGGCCGTGTAGTGTGGACATTCGGCACCCGTTGACGATTGGTATGTGGTATATCCTATTTTTCTTACATCGTGCGAATAACGAGTGTACGAGTGCCTGTCCAAGCAACTGGTTGTTGTTTCTCAAATAACGATGTAACTTTCTGGCCCATTTGTGGGCATCCTTGTAAACGTTGTTAAATTGACTTATGGGTTTAAGACCCTTGTAATATTCTGTAAATGGAGCTACTGGATTCGAGACAAGTTTTGCAAATCATATCAGAAGCTACGGCTTCTTTCTTGATTGGTACTCAACGCACTTTTTCTAAATTGTGCAGGGTTAGCCTAAAGCCGTATGTAACGACGTGTAAGAATAAAAATTCTTTTTATGTAATTTTGTAAAGTGTGTGAGCTTCTATGGCCATGTAATGTAAATTACTCGGAGCTGTTGAGCTATCTTTTTTTTTTTTTTGGTAAGTGATCTCTGAGCTGTCGAGCTCTCTGTATTAAAGAGCTGACGAACTCTTCTTTGGTGCATAACTCTTCCAATTTTATAATATTACTAAGCCTTGGGTTCTACTTGTTGTTGCCTGAGCTTCCTGTTCTCTTCCTCTTACCTTGTCGTATTGGTCTGAAAAGAAATAAAGTACAAATTACTCAAATTTTACTGTGTTTACCCGAAATTAATTTTTGCTTTGTCCAGCCATTTACCTCTCACGCTTCTTTCCCTCTCCGCTCCTCAAATAACCCGATAACAATAATGATGATGATAATAATAAGATTAATATTAATAACGATAATAATCCACACACATTAGTGCTATGTGTTTGTACATTCATTATGAGAACACAATTTCTGTATAATTATTTGTGTCATTCGTGATACTGATCATCTAGAGAATTTTTCCCTTCTTTGTCTGTCTATCTGGTCATCTGTCTGTTCGTGATCCTAAGCCTGGAAAACTGCTGGACATATTTCAACCAAACTACTTATTTTCTAATCTACTAATTCAGGATTGTGTTATCAGGTGCATATGACGTTAAGGTCATCACAGGGAGTTAGGGTCTATAGAAAAAATATTGTCAAATATCTTCATTAATATTAGGTCTATTAAAAGACTGTATATGTCAAACGTTTATGTTATATCCACACGTTTATGCCTTATACGTATTTATAGTACGACGGATAAAAACGGAGATGCTTATGAAATATTAGATTTTTAGTCGCGTGGGGCACTTGGTGCATGTAAGTTCAAGGTGGGTTAACGGGAAGAACTAATGAGCCATCTTACTCTTTTCGATAGTTTGCAATATCTGAAACCGTCTCTCTTTAGTTTAGATTCAGTCAATTTATAACTGTTGTTTTCTTCAGTCGGCCGAAACTAATTTTGAATGATTAAAGTTACAAGCTACCTGAAATGGAAACAATTAAAATTGAATGATATGTTTAGTTCTTGAAAGAACATCAGATTACATCAAGTCACACGAAAATATGTAAGACTTATGTTTATTTTGTGTTTATTTTCGTTAATATCCTTAAAAATTGAAATTGGAATTCAAAATTGCATTTGTTTAAGGATTCAAACAAAAATAACCATACATCCTTACACATAAATCTTTACACATTTCTAAATATTTGAGTGTGATTTGATAAAATCTGATTATGTTCTTTGAAGATCGAATCATGTCATTCTCTTTTAATCTCGTTTTTCTTCTTCAGGTATAGTTCTATTACTATATTTTTTCCTTTACAAGTAGCTTGCAAATTTATTTATTGAAATTAGTTTCGGCAAACTGAAAGACCTGCCAGTTATTTTTTTAAAATATCTATTTGATAGGGCAGATAATAAGGGAGGTTTCATCAACGATGGGTCCGACTCCCTGATCAGTGTTGATGCCTTCGGTTTAGAGGGCCCAGGGTTCGATTGCCAGCCGGGTTGAAATTTTAATGGCATGTGATTAACTCTTCTGGGGACTCGCTGTTTGTGTTTATCCCGACATTATCTTCTTCTTCATATCCAGACAACACACAACACTACCAGCCACTAGAGAAACTCGCGGTACTGGTACATCTCTCCACATAGAGTTGACGTCGGGAACGGCATCCTGCCATAAAACAGAGCCAAATCCACATATGCTACCCAGTTGGCACCCACAACACCACAAGGTGTGAAAAAAGCGGTAGAAGTATAAGTAGGAAAAGAAAAATTATCATCAACGATGGGTTTTTGTGACAGTGCCACGCCAGTGGTCAGAGAAACAAGAATATGCAACTGAGTAGCAGGGGGAATTTCGCACTACTTCGGACCAGGAACGGTACTGTACAATAAATTAGGAAATTTACCTCATTCGGTCTCGACTTTGTTCAACTATGTCGTACTGAACGTTACTGCCACGTGCTTTTGGGAGAAAAATATTAGTTTAACATGTATGAAACGTGTGAATAGAGCCATGTTACTTCGCATAAATTCATGAAGTAAACATGTAATACATTGCAATTTCTCGTGCGAAGATCCCGTACAAATGCTAATATAAAATGAATCATCTCAGCATAATCAATCTCAAGGCATGCGAGTAATAGCTTGGAGGGAAATATATCTAATCAATAGAGCAGGAGGCTTCCACACGTAAAGAGGAGCAAATTGGCTCCCTACGGGGAATTGTAAGGGTAATATTTCTCCTCAAATTAAATTACTGCGGTGCGGCTCGACTCCTTTAACTACGTTCTCACCACAAATGAATTCAATACAACTGATATTGGAGTCTACGTTGATTCACAGAGGAGTAGCAAGTGAAGTCTATCTCCCAGGAGCATCGCGAAGCATCCACAAAAAGCTCGTGAAGGCTACAAATATTCAGATTATATTCCCGTTGTCGTTGCCGACTGTGTTAACCTGGTGGGGTACGAATCATGTGCCGCAAGCTTTAGTTCACAATTAGAGGTTATAATTTCACCATCGATATCCCCAAAATGAATTTCCATTTCCAATATCCACACAATGCAATTATCGGGTCCGTAAGTTACTGTAACTCCATTTAAGTCACGGACACTCCCTTCTCAGACTTAGCCTATCTCTACAACGTAATATTTAAGACATGAAAACTGAAAATGTGTTTTTTCTGAGGAAGAGAACGAGAACTTTGTCGTCACAAGACTTGGACTTCACTAGGGCAGACAAGATACATAAGATCCTTGACGCTAAATCGCTGTCTGAATTATAAAACGAACCTTCGATCCAACATATACCAGCCGTTGTCTTACTGCACGTAAACGATTCTTTTCGTGAAATTGTTATCTGTTACAGGATCGGAATGGTTTAGTATAAATTTATTCCTTCCCCCGAATATTACTCAATGGATGACTGGTGTTCAAAATAAGAGAGTTCAGTGTTATACAAGTCTTAGCGCAGTCGTTTCACACGACTGATCGAGGGATGAGTTACGCTATGAACTTTATTTTTCAGAATTCTACACTTTCGAATATGGGGAAAAGAGTATTGAAACTCAGGACTGGCGTCTCCGAAGACCTTAAAAAGTAGTTAGTGGGACGTAAAACAAATAACATTATTATTAAACTCAGGACTTAGAAATGTTCTTTGAGCTAAGGATGCCCTTGTGTCTATCAACGTTTTAGTTCAAAAATATATTAACCAACAAATAACCATATTTTCTTGCTTCATTAATTATTGAAATGCTTCTGACAACGTTCAGCATATCCCAATGCATCAGCTAAAACATAGACCGGCTCCATGGCTAAATGGTTAGCGTGTTGTCCTTTGGTCACGGGTTTGATTCTCAGCAGGGTCGAGAAATTTAACCATAATTCATTGCTCTGGGACGGGGGCTGGGTGTTTGTGTCGTCTTCATCATCATATCATCCTCATCAAGACGCGCAGGTCGCCTACGGAAGTCAAATAAAAAGACCTGCATCTGGCGAGCCGAACTTGTCCTCGGACACTCCCGGCACTTAAAGCCATACGCAATTTTATTTCAACTAGAAAATATTGGGCTTGACAGTGTTAACATCACCAACAATCTGTATGGGAAACGAACAGCTCACGCCAAAATCGGGGACCACCTTACGGGAGAGAATGAATTAAAAATGAGCGATATAATGTTATATCATCAATCAGATCGTTCTTGAGATTTACTGTGAGGATATTTTTATGGTTCTGTTAAAGGAATTAATATGGATATGCATCATCCACTATTCCCATTACACTGTGGCACTTGATAATTGCATCCGTGGATCAGTGGTAGAGTGTCATCCTCCGGATTGCAAGATAGCGGGTTCAAACCTGACAGAGGTAGTGGGATTTTTAATGAGTGGACAAAAGTTCATTCGGCACTCCATGTCGTACGATGTCAGCATGTGAAAAATCTCTGGTGACACATTTGGTGTTTACCCGACAAAATGCATTAAAATCTCAGCCATAGACGCCCAAGAGAGTTTCGATATACTCTGTCTGCCATCCTGTCATCTAGTAGGACTAGAATAAAACGGAACATCGACATTGACGAGGGACAGCCAGATGGCGTCAATTGAAATGTCTCCACATGATAGCTGAGGCCATACGTTTATTATTATTATTATTATTATTATTATTATTATTATTATTATTATTATTATTATTATTATTATTATTATTACTTTATAACTATTTACCAGTGATAAGAAGAGTATAATAAAAATAAAAGGGTTAATTGTAGTTAGCTGAGAAATATTTTACTCAATTACAAATTATTTTTTCAACAAGTAATCAAGAAAATCACTAATATGGAGCGAGAATAATACAATTGTTTGCAAGAAAAATATATTAGTTCATTTTATGCATGTGTTTTTCTTGGCATAGGGACATTAAGTGACCATCATCACTAGGTGAGATTAAACACGATACCTTGAAACTTTCTAAGTGTTTTTTCCACCACTTTTTATTTTAGTTGAACACTTTAAGTGTTTCAAATAATTTGTTATTTGTTTTTATAAATAAAATAATTAGTTCTTAAATTTAGCCTTACTAAGCCTCGACTTCCTTTGGCGGAAAGTACATCTTTGCAGTTCCTAAAATGATGCCCTTGAGAACTTGAAGGATTTACTATGTGTTAATAAATATTGGAACATTTTAACAATTCCAATGAAAATGAATTACAAGTATTTTCCTATTGTCGTTATGAATTAATCAGTAGGCTGAATCTATCTAGTTTCCCTAGTATTAGGGCAGCTATCCTATGTGGATTTACTCTCTCTAAGAACATCGTGTGGGTATGATGTGTTTGAAGTACTGGAGAGTTAAGAAAATACCTCATCCGGCACTTGTCTATCCCTCCCAATCTTCCCATCCCCCCACAAAGCGGCTGTTCAGCATAGCAGGTGAGAGAGCTTGGGCGAGGTATTGGTCATTCTCTTCGGTTGTATCCTCTGACCCAATGTCTCACGCTCCAGGACACTGCCCTTGAAGCGGTAGAGGTGGGATCCCTCGCTGAGTCCGAGGGAAAATCCAACCCTGGAGGGTAAAACGATTAAGAAGGAGAAGAAGAAGAAGAAGAAAGTTGAATATAGTTAACTAGGACACATAGAAGGATACCTTCTGTTTGAAATGCTCTTATAAAGTCTGGTGCAAATGAAGAGGCTGATTTGGACACTGTCCGGAACAATCCTCATATTAGTATACGGACAATTGTACGACATACTAATATCAGCTGGTCGTTTGTTGTGCGAATATTGCGTATCAATTCATTTCACCATCTGCGTTTACACCAACAGCTCCGTGGACATGATTTCGATGCTATAGTAAAAATTTGTCAATGGGCGTTATGGAGTGTGAAAAATGATGCAGCCTTACTTTGTAGAGAATTTGTACTGTTTTCAAGTGAACCACTACTTTTCGACAGTGGCACCGTAAATCAGCGCAATATGCACAAATGAAGCAGAGAGAATCAGCTTATGGTAAGACAGGACGCATTTCAAATGTCTGGTGTGGGATCTTGGGCAACTACCTGAACGGACCATATTTCTTCGACGACTTTGTGACGGGAGTACGCTACCTTCATTTTCTTCAAAATTTTAAGTCCCACAGTTATTAAGAAACATGTCACTGCTCCACCGATTACGAATGTGGTCTTCACAGGATGGGGCCCCACTGCACATCAGCAGTCATCTGGAACCGTCTTCATGATTTTCATCGTATCGTCTTCAGAAGACGTGGGATGAAGTTCTCTGCGAACATTAAGAATTTCCACCTTGTTTTCTTGACACGGCTTAAGCCCGTAAGTCTACTGTATATCATATCTACAATATTCATCTACTTCGTTTCAGACTTCATTTCCTAACTTAACATTTCATGCATTATCAGGCTTCATTAGACTGCAGTCCATTACCCTTGATTTGGATTTATTTATTTTCATCTTGTATACCTTCACCAAAACTGTGGCCATACTGCTCAGCAATTTCTCTAGATCTTCTGCCAACTCAGACAGAATAACAGTATCATCGGCAAATGTCAGAGTTTTGATTTCCTCTCCTTGGGTTGCGATTCCTTTTCCAAATTCTTTTTTGATTTTTTAATCATCTGTTCTATGTAAACATTGAAAAGGAGAGGGGAAAACTGCAGCCTTGCCTCACTTCTTCCTGGATTGCTGCTGTTTTCTCATAGCCTTCGATTCTTATCACTGCAGACTGATTTTTCTTTTACAGATTGTAGATAATTCTTCTGTTTCGGTATCTAGTCTCGATCGTCTTCAGAATCTCAAATAGCGTGGTTCAATCAACATTTCTAGATCTACAAATGCCATGTACATAGGCTTGTCTTTCTTAATTAGATCCTCTAAGATCGCTTCATGTGTTTCTACATTTCCTCTGAAGCCAAACAGATCTTCTCCCAACTCAGCTTCAAATGAGCTTCAACTTGTCTTTCCAGTCTTCTGTAAATAATACGTGTTAAAATTTTGCAAGCGTAAGATGTTAAACTAATGGTTAGTTTTCACACTTGTTAGCACCTGATTTCTTGGGAAGAGGTATGATAACATTCTGTCTAAAATCGGATGGCCCTTCTCTTGTATCATACATCTTACACACTTAATGGAAGAACCTCCCCATGCTGGTTCCTCTAAGGCGGTCAGTAATTCTGTCAGTAATTATTGTATTTTTGCAGTTCATCAATCAGGTATAATATATCCCGAGTTATCCACTTATTCTTAGTTGATCTAACGTTTCTTACACAGCCCTACTGATCTCACTCTTCACGACTGTCCACTCTTCCTCTATTGCGTTTCCTTCAGCCTTTTCATTAAGTCCTTGTGCAACATGTTAATTGAAACAATCCCTCACACTCTTTTCTTTCGACTTACATAGATCCCATTTCTTGCGTTCTTTCCTTTCAATTTCTTCAACTTCAGATGACATTTCATGACCACCACGTTGTGATCGGAGTCCACGTCTGATTCTGGGAACGTTTTTCAATTCAACACCTGATTTCTGAATCTCTGCTTAATCATAATGAAGTCTATTTGATATCTTCCTGTGTCTCCAGGTCTTGTGTACGTGAAAAATGGTCGTTGTGGTGTTTGAACTAAGTATTAAAAGGACTTAATTATGATCAGTGCAGAATTCAACCAGCTGACTTACATTTCATTCTCTCATCCCAGTACAAATTCTCTAACGGTTTTACCTTTTCTTCCTTGGCCTACCACCGCATTCACGTTTTTCATCACAAGTAGATTCTCGTCTCCTTTTACACATCACATTAAATCTTCTATCTCTTCATATGTTATTTCGATTTCTTCATCATCTGCTGAACTAGAAGGAAATAAACCTGAGCTGTTATGGTGAGTATTGGTCTGGTGTCGAACTTCACAATAATAATTCCCTCACTATGCTTACCCACTGCCCTATTTTCTTATTCAATAATAGCAAATGTACCCGCGCTTCGCTACGGTATTCTAAATTGTATACGGGTATCAAGAAAATAAGATTTTTTAATTGCATGTCTCTTAGCGTTATCCAGAAACAGCAGGGGGATGTTCCCATACGTTGTTTCCAATGTAAAGTGCGAGTTGAGGAGTTGTGATGATAACGGCAGGCTCATTTGCCTACTGCCATTCACAATCGAGTTTCTTTCTATCTTTCTTCTAAACGCACAATGTTTTTATGTTTTCTTGCACTTCGCAATTTTGTTCCTTCAGAACGAAATAAAGCAAGATCTCCTCGGATCAAGTGTTGTTGGTTCATTCTGAACATCTATCTGGGATGATGCATGTTTCATCATCGGGCTTCCCCTGTAACTGAAGGGTGTCATAAGATGCCAATACATGGTGGAATGTTATTTTTGACTGATATAATTGTTGTTAACTTGTAATAAACACCACACGATCCGTGGTAAATCTGTCCTTCAACAGGTAGAATTCCAGATTTACATTTAATTAAGGTTATCGGCCAGTCGACTATCCTATCGGATATTGGAACATCGTAACCTCTCCAAAGCAACTGTTAGTCAATTTAGTTCGATTAAGGATCTATTCGGGGAATGTTCCAATATCCGATAGGATAGTCCACTGGCCGATAACCTTAATTAAATGTAAATCTGGAATTCTACTTGTTGAAGGACAGATTTACCACGGATCGTGTGGGTTAACTCTCAGTTATCATCTGGATCAATGTTGTTCGATTTTCTGGTTTTATATTCTTTTCTGGTTTTGCTGTCCACAAATCTTTCATTGCGTTTTCATTATTTGGAAGACAATAATATATAAACAATTTCAAGATACTTTTACCACTCACGTTATGCATTGTGACTGCGTTATAACATGTTGTGACAAATTTAACTGATATTTTCTTGCCTATTTAGTCAAATCAATTATCGTGATTCCATTGAATAAAATTATAGTAAGCACACTTTTTGCTCCGCATTTGAAGTAGTTATGCTCTCCTCTGAACCCTATCGATTGGCTAATGAAGTGACAGAAAAAAACCCGTAACGACTCCAAGATCCGAGAATCGACATTGCTCTACCGAAGTAGCCGAGGCAGACGACCAAACAAGGAACTGTAAGTTCAAGGGTTCACCACGTGAACTTCACTTATTTCCTCTGGGTCGAAAGACCTGCACCTCGCCTCTGTAGAGACAATACGCAATTATTAATTACCACAATTAATAAAGAAACGAAGTCGAATTAGTTCCTTTCTTCGTCTAAATGTTTAACGTCGTTCTAATACGTTCAGGTTTACGGTCAAGTTCAAAGTTACTCGAAGAAGAAATCACCCCAGGGAGAATTTTTCGAATACAAAGGGAAATACTCCGAAGCAGCCAGACAGCTCACTTGGGACAGAAATAAGTATGGAGTATGTTTGACAGTACACGTTGAGTGGCAGCAGAGTTAGATAAAGAAGAAGAAAAGGACATATAGCTGAAGGTATATAAACAATCATAATGTTTCAGAGTTACGTAAAGATACTGCTCATGCATACGCCAGATCTTACCAATGGAAAACACCCGATGATTTGGCATCAATAGCTGGTTTTTGTCACGTGTTAAAATACCTAACTTTTTTACTCCGTTTCCACTGGCAGTAAGTGATGTAGCACACTGATTCTGTATTTCGACGTGATGTCATTATCATACACCTACATCATCGCTGAAATTCAAATGTTGTAATCCATAAACCGGTCACGCCCTCCAACACTCCCAATTCAACATTTAGGAACTGTTATTTCACAAAATGTACCTACTACTCTAATTTCAATGAATTTCTGTTTACCACTAATCACCAATTCAGCAAGTTTTCCCGTCATTCAATGTGTTCGTTAGCTATGTAATTACTCGGTACATCGTACATCCAACAGAGTTGTCCCCTTACAGGACCAAGCATAGTGTTTGTCGCTAATTATCATTGTAGTCAAATACGTCACCCGATCTGATGATTTTAAATCATCAGTTATTTCCCACTGTTGTGATTTGTATTGAATGTAAATTATATTCAAATGTTCTTCGTACAGTAGTGTTAAAACTGCAGTACATTGCATAGAAAAACAGTCGCTGTAGAGAAATTATTGCAGGTGTAACGCAACCTAGCGGACATATGTAGCGACAAAAAGCTACTATATATATATCTTAACATTAGTTGTAAAAGAAGTTGATCTGATTTTCAAATGTACACAGGACATCACTTACATTTTCTTATGATAATTTGTGATTCTGTTTTCATTTCATTTCTAGTCAGTTATACTTGCAATTTCCGCGTAAATTTGTAAATACTGTTGATGACTTCTATTATGCGTGTGGTGGAGGGATTTTGCATTTGCGAGACGTGAAATTAGTCCATTAATAAAGGAAATATATTACCATTACCTCGCTTGCAAAATATATGAGGAAAACCCTCGGAAGCGCACATTTGCTGTAATTCGTGTGCAATAAATCTCCGTGGTTGGTTGAATTAAACGGTGTGGTCCATGACTTACACCACGTGACACAGCGAGATCCTTCAAATTATATCAGTAATTGTCACGCTTGCATGACCTCCTCTTAAACACTGAATGCCGGGAAAAGTAAAGCAGACCATCATCTATTCCAGGGGTCCTCAACATACGCCCCTTATGTCATTGCCTTAACAGTTCGCTTCTACGCTTATGATTTCGAGGGGTTATGATTCATGAATTTGAAGTCCGAGAAGAGTTATAATGGCACAGTTCAGTCATATTTAAATTACTATTTCCCACTATACCAAACATGGTAATGTTTAAAATCATTTGGTTATTTTCGAAATTTCCTAAACCATGGAACTTCTGCCCTAATTTTACTAAGACTACCGCAATCATACCCGTATAGTTAAGCAATTGTTATTTAGATGGATAAATCGCCGGTTTAAAAAAAGAGATTCCAACTTCAAATTATAGCCTTCCCCTCTTGTGATATTATTTCGAATTTCGGACAATTTTGATATTGTTTATTTATTTATTTATTTATTTATTTATTTATTTATTTATTTATTTATTTATTTATTTATTTATCTGGGAAACCGAAACAGCGAGAAGCCGAATTACAGAATTCCGCAATGAAAATATATTTACCATGGAGTAGCACAATGCAAACATAAAAAAGTAAGCGGAAGAACAATGAGAAAAACATCTAATGATAAAAATAGAGGAAAAAATAAAAACTAACAAAATAACAAAATAACTGTAGAGACACAACAATTAACAACAAAACATAAAAGCAAAAGAAACGAGGAAAAGTGAAGATTGAACGTAAAACGAAGAGAAGAACTTATAGCTAGGTACAGTAAGATAAATAAAGCTATAACACATAAGTAATGATACAGTACAGTAATAAATAAATAAATAAATAAATAAATAAATAAATAAATAAATAATACATTATGTAAAATGAGGGGGCAGCAATGAGAAAAGGGAAAAAGGATGTGAAGAAAATGAACTAGGTTAAGTTAAGGAAGAATCGATTAAAGGAGGCGTACGAAGAAAAATCTTACAAGTTCCTGTCAGAAGATAAAGAGTTAAGGAAGGTTGGTATGCGGATAATAAACTTCTTTGAACGAGAGAGAGTCGGGAATACGGAATATGAAGGGGCGGATTAATCCTGGTTTTGCGAGTTCGAACGTGTAAGGAAAATAAAGATGCAGGTTCGGGAGAACGAAATAAACCGTCAACAGCGTTATATAGGAATCCAAGGTCAGCTACTTTCCTGCGACTAGATAACGGGCGAAGGTTTAACTTATCCAGTATCTGATTAATGCTCAAGTTTCGACAATCAGGTACTCTGGCTCTAACAATGGCACTCTGTCAATGTGATTCAGATTAGTGGGTGAAGAGGTAAACCAAATGGGAGACGCAAATTCAATAATCGATAGGATGCAAGATACATTGTAGGCTCGGAGGGCGTGGATATCGGTGATCTCAGAAAATCTATACAACAAACATAGACGTGATATTGCTCGTGAGGTTATCTTTTGTAAATGGGAGACAAATAACAGTTTACTGCAAACATCACTCCTGAATCATTTTGTTCTGTTAGAGTCGGGAACGGGTTACCGAGGAGGGAGTATTTACTAAGAACAGGGGATTTACGAAGCGCGATCGGAAAAGAACACTTGGTAGGATTAGGCCTAAGACGCCATGTGGAGCACCATTCAGAGAGTGAGTTAAGCCCACTCTGTAAGGAGTTTGTCTGATAAAGAATCGATTTGTTTGAATATTTTATAGTCATCTGCAAATAGTAAAATTTTACAAGAAACGGAGGATATAGTATAAATGAGATCGACAACAAATAAGACAAAAAGAAGCGGACCTAGGACACTGCCCTGTGGGACGCCAGAATGTACCATAACAAGAGTTGAACTGAACCCATCAAGAACCACACTCTGAGTTCTGGCATTGAGGAAGCTCTGCAGGAGAGTTAGGAAGCGACCATGGATATTAAAACGTACTGAGAGTTCATAGGAAAGAAGTGCGTGCTCTACGGTATCCAGAGCCTTTGCAATATAAATGTAGCACACGTCCAGCTGAGAACCAGCATTAAGAGCAGATGTTGCACGATGGAGAAGAACAACCAGATTAATAAGGTAGGAGCTACCAGGAAGAAAACCATGCTGCTAGGACGATATACAGGGTCTTTATTTACGCTTGGCAAAGACATTCTCGCTCGACGTTGGCCACCGATGACAGACCGCTACCGACCGCTGGCGCACGCGGTTTCCGGCACTTTCTGCAGTTGTTGAGAGCTGAGCTCCGAGATAGTTGGGTGTTCAATGAAGCTACTGCGTACTGTATGTCGTATTGTATAGTGTTTTATTGTGATTGTGTATAGTGCGATAATGTATGTGAAATATTCGTTACATGAATGTGTATATATATGCACAATACTTACATTAAGTGAAGAAAATCATGCGCTAGGACGACAAAAGTTTCGAGCGAAATTTCCATGCAGACCCATTCCTATCAATCGGACAATAAAACAACTGGCCAAGAGATTCAAACGTTCAGGTTCAGTAAACAATAAAAATAGACGTAAAAGTCGATATCTCCTTACTGAAGCGTGTTTTATACGAGGATCATAAGTAAAAATCTGTGGCCCCCTCGTAGCCCAGAGTTAACGGCATGTGATTTTTATTTGCGGGGAATGTTAAAGAATTTATGGGAACAACCCTCACGCACTAAACTTAAAGACAATATAAGAGCTGCATTTGCATCCATCAGTGCTGAGGAACTTGGTAGAGTAACCGAAAACGTCATTAGGAAATAACGATTATGTTTGGCAGCGCATGGGGAACATTTTCAGCATAAACTGTAAAAAAAAATGGTGAGTAAAGTGCATGATAATGCATGATAATGCATGATAATGCATGATAATTATTTTGAGCATAAACTATAAACGTGGTGAGTAAAGTGCATGATAATGCATGATAATTATTTTGAGCATAAACTATAAACGTGGCGAGTAAAGTGCATGATAATGCATGATAATTATTTTGAGCATAAAATATAAACGTGGTGAGTAAAGTGCATGATAATGCATGATAATTATTTTGAGCATAAACTATAAACGTGGTGAGTAAAGTGCATGATAATGCATGATAATTATTTTGAGCATAAACTATAAACGTGGTGAGTAAAGTGCATGATAATGCATGATAATTATTTTGAGCATAAACTATAAACGTGGTGAGTAAAGTGCATGATAATGCATGATAATTATTTTGAGCATAAACTATAAACGTGGTGAGTAAAGTGCATGATAATGCATGATAATTATTTTGAGCATAAACTATAAACGTGGTGAGTAAAGTGCATGATAATGCATGATAATTATTTTGAGCATAAACTATAAACGTGGTGAGTAAAGTGCATGATAATGCATGATAATTATTTTGAGCATAAACTATAAACGTGGTGAGTAAAGTGCATGATAATGCATGATAATTATTTTGAGCATAAACTGTAAACGTGGTGAGTAAAGTGCATGATAATGCATGATAATTATTTTGAGCATAAACTATAAACGTGGTGAGTAAAGTGCATGATAATGCATGATAATTATTTTGAGCATAAACTATAAACGTGGTGAGTAAAGTGCATGATAATGCATGATAATTATTTTGAGCATAAACTATAAACGTGGTGAGTAAAGTGCATGATAATGCATGATAATTATTTTGAGCATAAACTATAAACGTGGTGAGTAAAGTGCATGATAATGCATGATAATTATTTTGAGCATAAACTATAAACGTGGTGAGTAAAGTGCATGATAATGCATGATAATTATTTTGAGCATAAACTATAAACGTGGTGAGTAAAGTGCATGATAATGCATGATAATTATTTTGAGCATAAACTATAAACGTGGTGAGTAAAGTGCATGATAATGCATGATAATTATTTTGAGCATAAACTATAAACGTGGTGAGTAAAGTGCATGATAATGCATGATAATTATTTTGAGCATAAACTATAAACGTGGTGAGTAAAATTCTGCCGAACATACGCACGCTCTGTAGCCGGCAACTAAACCGTAGATACAAATCTTGAATTTTAGAAGGAGTGCTGAAGCCAGCCCCGTGATGTAAGGCTAGAGGGTTAGTGTGGTGGTGTTGGTGGTGGCAGTGTCATTGTTGATGATAGTGGTTATGATTATTGTTTTAAGAGGATGTACGATTGGGAAACAATATTTTCTTAACATTAAACATGTCTTTTACTTCGGCCTCAAATAATGATGGTATTCTAATTTAGGTTACCCATAGTGGTTCATGATCAAGCCTTCTCTCACTAAAGAAACTTCTTCTTTGCCGCAGTTGTGAGGCTCTCATTAAAAAGGGCTCAAACTCAAGCTCCTCTCAGAAGAGAATTCTCTACGTCAAGTGTGTGCGTGTGAGTGTCAGATCCGACAAACCACTCCCCTTTTCTTAAGAATATCTCCTCTTGGTCACGCTTGCACTGTCCTTACCCTTTATAGTGAGATAGTAAATTCCTGCAAACGATAAAGCGAAGCGTTATGTAGCATAAGTAAAATACCACGTTTCCTTTATTCTGAATACTGTGTGAAAGGATATAGACGACTGAGAAACAAGGGTTAAGAGTTAACATTTCCTGGAGTTTAACCTTATTAATGGTCATACGCTTGGTCTATCTGATGAAAATATTTTGAAGTAAAAATGTCTTGTGCGGTTGTTGTTTAAAGCATCCTTACAGAAACATCTCATCTCGCACAGAGTGGTTTCAATCTACATTAGATTTATGTCAAATTACAAGTGTACAAGGACTTGAAAATAGTTCCACATAATAATAGCCTATTGTCTGGCTCCATGGCTAAATGGTTAGCGTGCTGGCCTTTGGTCACAGGGGTCGTGGGTTCGAATCCCGGCAGGGTCTGGAATTTTAACCATCATTCGTTAATTTCGATGGCACGGGACTGGGTGTATATGTCGTCTTTATCATAATTTCATCCTTATCACGACACGCAGGTCAACTGCGGTTGTCAACTCCATAGCCTATTATCGAATGTTTAGTTAGTACATCAGCAAATACAAATAAATTAAAAGTACATAAAACAGTGAATTTAATAATAATAATAATAATAACCATAGTAATAATAATAATCATAATAATAAGGAGAAGAAGAATAAAAAATAAGAAGGAGAATGGACACAGTATGAACACATATGTGACACAGTACCGACGTAGACTCAATGGAGCATTAACAGAACAGTATTCAAACAACGAATTGTCTGAACAACGGATAGCTGACCAAACGAGGGTACTTAGGATCAAAAATTCCATTCTTGACATTATCCTGAACGAAATTAGGGATGAAATTGCTAGTGATTGAGGAAGTCCACAGAATCTTTTGGAAAAACTTGAAACGCATGATATTGAAAAATAAATCATAGAACAACCAACAAACACAAAAGTACAACCAGAAATTAAACAGAGCAAATTGCAACTGCTGAGTTACAGCCTGGAGGATGTAATAGCTACAAATATATACAAAAGAATTCAGACAGCTCTCACAGAGTGTGTGGATACAGGCCGCACATAAATACCAATACAACCTCGCCAAAAGCCAACAAAGAAGTTCGCCAATATTATCAAATTATTAAATAAATACCACAAAGTCATCTAACTACTCATCAGACGTTCAACCGGACATACACCGAAACTTTCTGTGCAACTTTAGCGGCCATGAAGACAAATGTTGGAAAGATAACACCTCCGAACAAAACCGATAAACCAAGGTCCAGCACCACCTGACGAAACAAATAGGCAGTCTCCGGCAAGGTGCCCATAGGTGACCTGAGTGTGCCAAAGACAATCGAAGTTTCAGGCTGTCTAAGAATGTAAAATAACTATTAAAATACCAGTAAGCATTCAGTCAGAGATACAGAAAACATGACAATTACAGAACACCTTGAAATCATGATAAACAGAGCTCACCGCCCTTACATGACGTCAAAAGCGTTATGCAATGGCCACAGTAAAAAACAAAACAACACGTTATTCAATATAAACCATAAGCAATTTTACAATCAGCTCAGAGTACCCGATGCCAGTCTTGAGAACAATGGTATACCAACTGCAGACATTATAGCCTCTTACTGGTCGACAATATAGTCAACGCCTGTCAAGTACAATGAAAATGCTCACTAGATCGCACAGGTAGAAAACTCGTCACAAGGATACACTACCGCTCATTAATTTCAATACACCCTGGTATTTCAGATTTACAACACAAATCAAACGTTATTTCTCACAAAAGATAATTATATTAACCTACACATATATAATACAATCACAATCATTATATTTTACTTTCATCAAAGTATCCTCCTATGGACTCTACGCGCACGGCCAACTCGCCCGGTGAGATGTTCCTTGCTGGATATATTAACTTCCCTGATACGTCTGTCCACTTCATCCCAGACCATTTCAATGGGATTACAATCGGGGCTTTGGGACGGCCTTACCATATCTCAGTACTTTCTGTTTGTCCTTTGATGCAATGTAGTTCGTACAGTATGCCGACCGATGATTTGGGTCATTATCCTGTTGTAAGGTGAACCCTTTCCCTATTAAGCGCAATCCACTTGGTATTGCATGATACTGAAGTATGCGGTGGTACTGCTTCTGATCCATACATCCTTCTATTTTCATAATGTCGCCAACTCTATCTCCGGCAAAACATCCCCAAACCATAATAGAACCTCCACCGTGTTTAAATGTAGGTAGAACACACTGCTGGGCTACCCTTTCCCTTACAAATCGGCGAACAAATATTCTCCTTCTGGTTCCAAAAATCTCGAACTTCGATTCATCGGTGAATAACAACTTCGTCCACTTTTCCGATGTCCAATTACGATGCTTTCTAGCCCATTCAAGTATCTTCTGTTTATTTATGGGCCTTAGAATGGGTTTTCTGGCTATGACACATCCTTTCATGCCG
The DNA here is from genome assembly GCF_040414725.1 of Anabrus simplex. Classification (NCBI taxonomy): domain Eukaryota; kingdom Metazoa; phylum Arthropoda; class Insecta; order Orthoptera; family Tettigoniidae; genus Anabrus; species Anabrus simplex. The sequence goes on along the minus strand of NC_090269.1, from coordinate 218,925,229 downwards.
GCTTCAATCAGTCTCCTTTTTACTGTTGCAACAGATATTTTTGTCGTGTTCATTTCTACCAATTCTGCACGAATTTGGGGTGCTGTTTTGAATTTCTCTTACTGGTAATTCTGATATATTTATCATCACCTTTAGTTGTTTTACGAGGTCGTCCTGGTCGTGGTATGTCCTTATTGCTACCTGTTGTCTTCTGGCGGTGAAGGGTGTATTGCACTTTCCTATAGACACACTACACTGTTTCGCAATTTGACGAATAGATAAACCTGCTTGGCTAAGTGCTACAATTGCAGCACGTTTTTCTATGGATATTTCCACTCGTGGAGCCTTACTAGCCATGTGCACACTTTAACTGTCACGAAGGAACTGACATGCAGGAACCACATGTTATGTATCGTAGCAGTGCTTTCCGTTCGTTGCAGATATCACATTCCTACAGGGAACAACACAGATGCACCAAATGCGGCGTCCGTCGGCAAATAGGTAAACAAACATATCCGATAGGTACACAACGTTTATGTACACAACATTGGTTGTTGGATGCTATTGTATCTAGATGACCACAACAAAAATCATGTCATGTGTACAACTGTTGTACTATTCCTTTGCTTCCCCAACCGTACCCACGGGATTAGACCTTATCTACAGAGAACTAGATGTCAGTTATTGGGTGTATTCAAATTAATGAGCGGTAGTGTATGTCAAGACAGAATAAGTAAAGAGAGCAATTAATCTCTCAATTTTAAGATTTCATGAATTGATAGGATCCAGAATTATTAGTATAAGAAATTCACAAGTGTGCACAAACACCTTGCCCAGTATATAGGTAAGTTCATACGAGATCCCAATACAGTACCAGATTTTCCCATGATAGGTGTTACATACTTGAAGTCAAAAGATGCAGACACAGCCAGTCCGGCTAAATATCGTCCTGTTACATGTCTACCAGCTCTGTATAAAATCAGCACTTCCATCACAGGAAACATGACCAGAAAAATACAATAAATTGCTGAAGAGCAAAATGGATACACGAAGCACTCACTAGGCTGTAGAGAACAGCCGACATTATTTATAACGTTGACATGGACCAAGCTCGGTTGAAAGACAGGAACCTATATACATGTTTCATAGACTTCAGAAAAGCGTTTGACTCAGTTTTCCATGCTGGGTGTATGTGTCGTCTTGCCTCTTGAAAGTGCTAACCGTGTAAAGGATCGACCTAGTAATTGTATTGTTCCTCATAACACAAGTCTCAAATTTGCAAACGAGAGACAAATATATAGAGACTAGATTCATACGTATCAAAAGAGGTATATTTCAAGTAGACTCCCTGAGCCCTCTGTTATTCTGTTTGTCAGTCAATCCTCTCTCACAGCTTCTTAAATAAACCGGTAAAACGTACGGCATCAAACGTAACAACAGTGTCATGCATAAAATATCAAAATCTCATGGGCATGGTTGTCAAAACTTTACTCTTAAGAAAAACGTGAACACGCCTTAGAACACCTCTACTAGCAGTCCCCACAGTTTCTCTAGTGGCATACGTATGCAGTCAAGGAATCCAGATTTTAACAGAGAAAGGATTCCTCCCCTTGGCCAGAGAGACATGCACGAGGAGTCCACATCCAAAGTGAACCAAGTCCGTTTGTAAATGTTTCCAGAAATTGAGTCCTAAACTTTCTGGATTATGGCTAATTCCTGGAAATTTACATTAATTTTAGTAAATGCTTATTCGCCAGGGTTTTTTAAAACTTAGATTCTGGCATACATTGAAATAAAAAGTTATTAAACGTGGTGAACAATTACTTTTATTTAAAAATATAAATGGGCTTGGTTTACTCTGGTTGTCAGTTTTAGTTTATTGGATGAAACAAAATTTACAATTTAATCAGTGTATTGAAATGTTCATTTCACTTCTTAATAGACATCACATTAGAACATTGCTTGTGCTTGTAACATAATTTAATACAAAAATGGACATTTTTGACATTTTTCCACACAACCATATCAGCACAATTCAACTCAGTGTACACAAATTCATCATTGTGATCTTCTTCGTCGATATCAGGTGACCTATTAGTCGTCTCAGCTGGGAGATTCTTGTGGAAGTGATGATGAATTGGAGTTATGCATAGCAAGAGGTCTATCATCTTCTTCTTCTTAGCTGCAGACATCCTTCGTTGAATTCCATATAGGGGCTCTTGAATGACAGATGATAATGATGATAATAACCGTCCAGCACTCTTGTTTTGATCAAGAATTACCTCCAAGAAAGACCCATCGACATTCCGAGTCTCCTTGAAACATATTTTGAAAGGAGAACATTTCACCACTCTTAACTACCATATCTGTAGCCAATTGAAGGCCTGACCATCAGCAGTCTTTTTATATTGGTGATTGCTTCCTCCAAAGCCTTTCTAGATAAGAAATCCTCTCTCTGCATCTTTACCACATAAGGGGCCCGATGACCTAGCTGTCAGGCCGCTTTAAACAACAAACATCATCATAGTCGACAAACTTGACCACATCGGTTCTTAATTGGTCCTATTGACTCGTAATAACCATAATGTACAACGGGTGATTGTTTGGTCCGCCTTGACAATATATTATTAATATTTGAATAATTTATACGTACATGTTTCGGGAGCCTTAACTCCCTTCGTCAGCGTATTTACATCAAAATCTACCTCATCCAAGTCTCAAGATACAACATCTTATCATATTACATTAACCATTGTCCTGTATAACCTCAACTCTAGAACACTATATGTACACTTTGCGTTTTTGTATAATGCATGTTGTAACCAAAACACGTAAGAAATGGAACATATTTAAAAACACCCTTGAATCGTCCACTCATTCCTCTTATCCTTTACACTCATACAAAGCGTATCAACACCCTGGATGGATCCATTAGCTGAGTCAGCTACTGATAAAATGTTACTTGTCACTGCTTGTATTGTTGCTGCCACTATAGAGCTATCATCTTATCGTCCAATTTGACATCCTTTGAAGTTAATACCCTTATGAGGTTGCATTGATATGTTCATCGTTGTATACATCTTAAAAATTTTAGCCATGCTTGTGCCGTCGTGGCAGATGACGTTTGCTCGATTGTTGCAGGACGGGACTTTTTGAATCAGAGCGGAACAAACCTCCCGTTATGTTTCTGCAAATGCTCCTCTAATATTATAAAAAAGAATAAGGAATGAAAAGCTATTGTACCTAGGTAAAATATATATTCAAATACTTTATGATATAAAATATTAGGACTTACGTAAAATGGTAACGCGGAGGAAAAACTATCCGCTTGCCGGCCGGCCACTAACAGAAAGTATATTACCCATAAAACCTGACCACATAAGCGGAGGGGAGGGGGGAGGTGGGGATTGGGCCTGACAGTTATAATTGATGCTGTCTATTATCCTTTTTTTTCCCTTCACATATTGGTTAGCTAACTTAAATAATGGATTTTCTTCCTTAATGTGTTCACTTACATTGTTGTCAATGTTTTGTTTCTGATCTATGTAAATTTCTAAATTCTCCAGGACGTCCACATATTGACAGGGCAGACTAAACAATCACCCGTTGTACATTATTAAATCATCATCATCATCATCATCATCATCATCATGATCACATAATAGTACCTTAATTAAGGCCACGGCCGCTTCCAATTCCTAGGCCTTTCCTACCCCACCGTCGCCATAAGACATATGTGTCGGTGCGATGTAAAGCAAATAGCAAAAAAAAAAATTAAGATACATCCCAGCATTTGCCTGATGCAAAAATGGTAAACTACGGAAAACAATCTTCAGGTTTGCCGACAGTGGGATTCGAACCCACTATCTCCCGAGTGCAAGCTCATAGCCGCGCGCCCGTAACCCCATGGCCATATCGCCCGGTATAATTAAATAGAAGTACGGCATGATTGAAGAACATACAACCTGTTTTCCATTCATTGATCGGGTCAGGGATGTAATGAATGAACCATTTATAGGCTATTATTACAATGGGGTCGCCACTCCCAAGGTGATTTATTAATGACTGATAAATGCTATGAAATGATAACGGAGAGTGTTGCTGGAATGAAAGATGACAGGGTAAACCGGAGTACCCGGAGAAAAACCTGTCCCGCCTCCGCTTTGTCCAGCACAAATCTCACATGGAGTGATCGGGAATTGAACCACGGTATCCAGCGGTGAGACGCGCTGCCGTCTGAGCCACGGAGGCTCTAAGGCATGATTATACAATTAAAAATCATTTAGTATTATTTGAATGCTCACTAAGAAACTAACAGATACTAAAGAGACTACCAGACTGATGAAAGTGCGCGGCAAGTGGGTGAATTATAACTCAGTGGCCACGACCTCGGTAAAATAATATGTACCCCTACTACCCTTCCTCACAGCACATGCAGAGTCTCCACTACTTGCCGTAGTGCTATACAAATTGGTTAGCCGCGACGAATAGCATTTTGTGCGTATTTCCGTCAATAAATCTGTTATTAATTTTTTTGCTATTTGTTTTACGTCGCACCGACACAGATAAGTCCTTTGGCGACGATGGGATAGGAAAGGCCTAGGAATTGGAAGGAAGCGTCTGTGGCCTTAATTAAGGTACAGCCTCGGCATTTACCTGGTGTGAAATTTGGAATCCACGGAAAACCATCTTCAGGGCTGCCGACAGTGGGGCTCGACCCACTATCTCCCGATTACTGGATACTGGCCGCACTTAAGCGACTGTAGCTACGAGCTCGGCGTTAATAATTAAAGAAAATTAGCGAAGGAATTAGCAGATAAGGTATCAAGGTTTGTACAAAGAGCTTTTAAAAAATAATTCCTAGTTCCAGCTGGCTAAAGTGGAATAAAAATATAATGGTTAATCCACAAAGTGGGAGGGGGCGACTGTCCATCCTCGCCCTACCCCCTAATCGCCGCTACTGTTTGTAGACACGCCAAAGATGCAGAAAAGGAACATCTAATAATTTACTCATTTATACACGTGTAGTCATTCCACTCGATGGAAGAGTTGCTTCTATGAAACAAAAACTAATACTGTTCGGTGAAGTACGTCTGTAGAAGGCATACATCTGTTTGGAGCTTTTGTTGCATTCCGACCAGATTGTCCAGATTAAAATAATGTCTGTGTATTCGTCGCTGCTGTTCACACTAGCCATTACCGATATACAGACAGCAAATATAGTGCGGCTGTACCATACACCAGCCTAGAACTAATCGGTTGAAAACGATGTTTACTAATGCAAGGGGTGCATTAGACCGGTAGCGCCGAGTAACATGCTGCAAGCGATGCTCCGTTTCTTATCCCTTCATATTCTGACGTAACTTGCCCGCTGGCAGTAGTTCACCTGTGAAAATCAGTTGGTAGACATCCCATTCATCATTTGTGCATGAGGGGCATTTATAAGTAGAAAGTACGGCGTTCGAGAGCTACCTGGTATATAAACAAATAAATGAAAGTTAATTTACTTGAGAAAACCTATAAACACAAAATTTCTCTCAATAACAAATTATTCCACTTTGCACCAGGGTGCGTGACCTCAGTTTTTGTAGAGCTATGGAGAAAAGTTCACGCTTCTTGATGTACACCAAAACAAAACAAAATAAATCCAATCAGTTTAGGAAACTTAAAAATGACAACCTTCTCAGTTATTCAGTTGTGACATCTTCTGATGAATGTCCCAACTTCATGCGGTAGCTGTTTCACGTTTTGTTTGATAGATTGAGTTCTTTAAGGCGCTTTTTTTGAATGTGCGGAGTTGAGGTGTACCTCCCGGTACAATTAGGATTAGTTACCTGCTATGCTGGCTCACCATTTACTTGCATATGTATAATGACGCAGATTCTTGATGAACACCAGGGGCGAAACGCTGGTAATTTAACGATTAAAAAGGTCTAATGAGTTTGAAAGTTTTTAACATTTGCAATCGATTAAATTTAATTATGGTTTCCTGCTGAGAACAATAATTTTGTTATGCAGGTGCCAATTTCCACTTCGCAGATCTTACTTCCTCATTTAGTAGTAACATTCTTGATAGAAAAGCTGGACTTACTGCGACTATAACTTTACCATTGGTAAATTTGATGGCTTGGATTAGTCGTGTTCACACTTAATCATTACCTGGAGTGCGGTAATGATTATATTATAATCCGTTCGAAGGAGGGGTTAGAATAACCATATGAGAAAGAATACATATTTTCCTCCCTTGAAAACGTTCCCAGCCGCAGTTATTTTCTTGTCAAGCCTGATAACTACCCTTCAGTTGGGATAAGTAAACCAAGTTTAGGAGTCACTGCCATCCAATTAATCAGCCTCATAGCCTAAGAAGGAAACAGAGAAAGACTTACAGAAAGAAACGAGGACGGAATTAAGATATCTGGCGGGGACGGGGGGGTGTTATAATATCCATGAGCACACAGTGAGATAAATGAACGAATTGGTCTCATACATATAAATATGTCGACCTACGAGAACATCATCTGGTGACTAAGTGTTGTTGAAGGAGAAGGTTAAATGGAGTGTAGTGATGGTTAGAAGTAAGTGCAGTGAATTCCAGATTTAGCTATATTATCTATCCCTGCCATAAACGTCATACATTACAGTGGCGAAAGTGCAGTCCCTGTCCATAAAATAAAGATTTTTAATGTAATCTTATTTATTAAAATAAATGAACAGTTAGTGCTCTGTTAGATGCTATTATGCATAGGTATCGACTGGTGACGTGAGCATTCCCCATCCAAAAAAAAGAAGGAAATTTACATTATTATAAGAAACACTGCACTAGAAGATTGTGAAATTGTAAGAAAATATATAATGTGGGATATATAATGAATAATGTCGAATTAAATGAACCGGTCACTTCCACTAAATGAATAAATTACATTGTTAGCCCTGGAGAACAGTTGCTTTAAGGTCACACTGAAACTGTAAAATGTCCTACGAAAATAACTGCTTTGGTCCGAGGAGAACGGAGCATCTATAGGCATTCAAAGGTAGTATCCCACCGTGTTAGATCATGGTCGCCTTAAGCTTACTCGTATACATCTCTACAACGTATCTCCAGAGGACAGGACAGATTGTGTGTTTATTCACATATCTGGCAGCTTTCAGTTAACAAGAAGAACTTGTACTCCCGCAAAAAGTGAATGGTCACACTAATTCTAGCTCGACCTGATCGATCATGGAATACGTACTTTCTAGTTTCATACGAAGGTATGTAACTTTCCTCATGCTGTTATTGTAAAAGGATGAATTAAAATTATAACCGTATTTCAATATTATTACATATCCATATTCGTCAAGACCAGTTTGAGAAAGTGCAATTTATGTTCAGAAGGTACCCAATCTGTCCCACAGGAAGTGTCGTCTTACAGAGACAAGTAGGAATGAAACAGTATCCGTGTGCATATCGGATGATATTAACAGATTTATATAGGTGGGCTTGTTGTTTTGTCTAATCACTATTTAGTAACCTACAAGCAATTTGCCGACCTTCAGTAGCCAGCCTTGCTGTTTAGATTCGATTCGCTATCTGAGATGTTCAGCCATATATTCTCTTGATAATCTTCTTGACAAATATCCATCGAAGTTCTCTGTTTATACACTGTGTCTGCTAGTGTTGTATTTCAGCGCTGTGAGGTGCTCTTGAGTATCAGTACAACGCCATACGGGTACATTCCAGCTAAAAGGGATGGATATATTGCCGTACTTCATCATGTAAAATAATCCTTTCTGTGTGTATAATCATCATCATCATCTGTTTACCCTCCAGGTTCGGTTTTTCCCTCGGACTTAGCGAGGGCTCCCACCTCTACCGCCTCAAGGGCAGTGTCCTGGATCTTCAGACTCTTGGTCGGGGGATACAACTGGGGAGTATGACCAGTACCTCGCCCAGGCGGCCTCACCTGCTATGCTGAACAGGGGCCTTGTGGAGGGATGGGAAGATTGGAAGGGATAGGCAAGGAAGAGGGAAGGAAGCGGCCGTGGCCTTAAGTTAGGTACCATCCCGGCATTCGCCTGGAGGAGAAGTGGGAAACCACGGAAAACCACTTCCAGGATGGCTGAGGTGGGAATCGAACCCACCTCTACTCAGTTGACCTCCCGAGGCTGAGTGGACCCCGTTCCAGCCCTCGTACCACTTTTCAAATTTCGTGGCAGAGCCGGGAATCGAACCCGGACCTCCGGGGGTGGCAGCTAATCACGCTAACCACTACACCACAGAGTCGGCCTGTGTGTATAATGTTTAGTTAAATTGTCCACTAGATAACTCTTCTCATTTTAAATTGGAATGATGGGTCGTTCTCTCTCATTTCAAAGTGTTTGCTTGATCCCTATTACCATTGCTCTATTGAATCGAGTTGAATTAAAGTAGTAGTGTCCATCTCAATGGCTAAATGGTTAGCGTGCTGGCCTTTGGTCACAGGGGTCCCGAGTTCGATTCCCGGCAGGGTCGGGAATTTTAATCTTAATTGGTTAATTTCACTGGCACGGGGGCTGGGTGTATATGTCACATCCCTGCAACTCACACATCACACAAAACACTATCCACCACCACAGTAACACGCAGTTACCTACACATGGCAGATGCCGCCTACTCTCATCGGAGAGTCTGCCTTACAAGGGCTGCACTCGGCCTGCACTTCGGTAATAATTCCAAACATTTCTTACTTCTTTCAAGCACTCTTAGCTGGTTCAGCAAGCTACCGGAATGACAATTAGAAATACTAGCAGTTTCCCGCTGGCTCCACCCGCAATGTACAAAGTACGGTGTTTTTCGTTACTATCCTCACGGATGTATTTGCAAAGTTTCGAGTTAATGAAATAAAGCACATGATCTACTGTGGTAATAGAATGTAATATTATGTCAACAAGACACTTGAAAATACATTACACAAAGAAATTGAATTAAACGTTCCTTGGAACAACAATACGCGCCGAACTGCTAAAAAGTCCTTCAAAGATCTTCGTCACGGAGACAATTGTACTCATAACTTTTCTCAAAATATACCAATTTCAGTAGTTTTTACCTCAAAAGAAAGCGCTTGATCCACGCAAAGCGAACTGTGTACCTCAATTAAAACGAAAGATATGATTGCTTCAATGAGGAAATACGTCGAAGAAATGAGACGTCGAACTGAATGTGCATTCATAACCTTCCTCAGAATCAACCGATTTGAATAGTTAATAGCTGAAATTAAAGAACTTTATCCACTGAGTGTTGTTAGGCCAAAGAGAACTCCGTAGCTCAATTAGAACCAAATATATGATTGCTTCAAAGAGACAAAAAATTGAAAAAATCAAATAATTTAAGGAAGAGGGAAGTGATTTATAGTACCTGATGGCAAATCTGTGCATAAATACCTTTTAGTTTAAAAAATGAAGGAAATCGACCGGATAGAATGGCCGGATTGACTGACTTTAGTTTTCATAATTTTTTAAATTAAAAATATATTCTCCTGGGGTGGATTTCATATCGGTGTTATAAGGCTAATTATAGCCCTTTGTTGCCAAAATTGTCACCAATCCATACACTGGAGATGTTAAAATGTGTTGACTTCTACCCGCCACAGTCCTTCAGGATCAATTAATGTCATTCTCCCTTTATATCAGACTATATTTGTCTTTCAGAAGATCTTGTGAGGCTTATGGGCTAGGTTCCTTTGTAGAATAACATCTCATATGGAATAACCAAAAGCTCTGGTTGGTTAAGTGGTCGTCGGTGATTTTTGTGACTGCCTCTGGAATTTCTCCGGGTGCCAATTGACTAAAGGTATTTCCTGAGGGATTTCTTATTCCCTTTGAACCTTCATCGAAGTCTCGCTAATAATTATTCATGTTTCACGACTGAAAGGTGCATGACTGTACATTTCATACGTCTTCTTGTACTAAAAGGGTCCTCATTACTTGGCCGGACATATGATTGAATAGGAAGATGTTGCAAGCTGTCCACGTCATGACCGTATCGATGAATTCAATCAACAAAATTATCAAACAAATTAAAACACCACCTAATCGAAACTTTATTTCTTGCCTTTTGGCAGAATTATAAAAACATTATCATATACAGGACATGTTTCGAACCACTTAGTTGTCATCTTCAGCTCTCTTTAAAATAGCTTAGATTAAACAATTTGATTAGTAAGTACATTAAAATCTTAAATTACTTTCCCGTGGGAACTTATAACTATTGCTTAAAGCGCTTGAAATTTGGAAGGGGGGACGGGGGAATTTTAGTGATGTGGTGTGTAAAAAGCTACTTAAATTACAATTCGCGTCTACGGTAATACTCAAAATCTTATTTCCTAATTGAACATATTTAAAAATCTTAAAGCGTCTGTAATTGGTCACTTTTTTAATAACACTAGGTGGCTTGATCTTGCTTATGTTAAAATCGATGTGTATACACATAAACATTGTTTAGAATAAGATTTTAAAGTTTCAAATTCAACAATTAGTCATACTGTTTTTAATAAGACGACGTAATATATAAACGCTTTATATTTAAGAGAGTTTTTAAAATTTTATTATGGATATGTTTGTTAACGGCAAACCATAAGTGTAAGTTCTAGAACAATGTTATCGGTTTAACCTTGAAAGTATATTTATAGCTGAAGATGTTCATAATATGAACAAAACATGTCCTATGTTTTAACAACTAAGCAATAAAGTAAAGGATGAAATCCTAATTTTATAATTGCTTTTAATGTATTGAATAGGTGGAAATCAAAGTTTTATTGTTCTACTTTAACTCTAGATCTTCCCATACTGACGACAAAATTAAAATAAAACCTGATATAATGTATAGATTTCCGAAATCACATGGTAACCTCATGTATTTGCATTGTAAGCAAAGCAACGGGAAATACCTGGACGTCATCTTATAACAGCCTCCATAGCTATTGCATTCCTGTTACGACCGATTAATGAGTTTAAAATAAGATCATATTCCCTTTGTGCTTGAAAGATATGTGGGCGTGGCACGTACAAATACTTGGAATTTTTTTTTAACGCATTTCTCCGTGAAATTAGTAAATGGAATTTCTGTAATATGTTATTTAAACTGTGTCCTTTTAAATGATCACAGAAAAAAATTCGTAAATTTTGCAAATTCTGACCTACGTCTCCCCTTAAATCTCATAGCTTGCCTATTTTGATGAAAGGGGACCTTCATACGCTAACGGAAGCAATTCCTATAGAAGACTATGCTTGTAAGCTTCAGAAGCCAGCGCCACTACGAAGCTCGGGTGCTGTTGGCTATCAACTCCTTCAACTTCAAATTAAGCCATTAAATAAATTTAAATGAAAGGACAGAACCACCGGAACGACGAATACCTCTAGTGGAAAGACTGCTGAAGATCATACCAGGTAGAAGAGATGACTCGAAGCTCTATGAGGTACGATAGAAGATAGGTGAAATGAAGTGAAATAACGTAATGCTAACTAGAATAATCGAAATAATAGTTTGAAAGTTGATTTCTATTACAGTGTGGTCGTGAAAATTCAATATCATTAACTAGAATAGTCAGGACGAATTAATGAATAGTGTGACAGATGTATAATTTCTCCCGAATCCAAGCTAACAACTACGTGACCCAAAACATGGAGCAATCTCGCTTGATCTTTCCACGTTTCTACCATTATCAAGTATTAAGTGCTTTCCCTTAAAGAGTATGATTGGATTAACCATTAGCCCTTGTGTAAAAATGACCGGGTGAGTTGGCCATGCGGTTAGAGGCGCGCGGCTGTGAGCTTGCATCCGGGAGATAGTGGGTTAGAATCCCACTGTCGGCAGCTCTGAATATGGTTTTCCGTGGTTTTTCATTTTCACACCAGGCAAATGCTGGGGCTGTACCTTAATTAAGGCCACGGCCGCTTTCTTCTAAATCCTGGGCCTTTCCTTCCCATCGATACCATAAGACCTATCTTTGTCGGTGCGACGTAAAGCCCCTAGCAAAAAAAAAAAAAAAAAAAATTGCGGAAGAATAGTCAGCTACAGCTTAAATTTCGGTGTCTTAGTTCTCGGTATGACAAAGTACAGGATAAACCTCAAGTTACTAAACAGCACCGGAAATTGCCTAGCTGACGGCCTCAGGAGCGAGAGATACGTGGCAGATATTCCAAAGATGTCTTCGGGAGCCTGGGGAGGTAGAGATGATCTAAGACGAGGCATAGTGACCAACTTCATAGTTGATTTAACTGCCTTTGGGAGAATGTTTACCTCAGATCGAGTTCGGATACATCAGCCACCTCAATAAAGAATACTGCAATGTAATCGAAACGTTGACAACCATTACATAAGGTAAACAAAACAACAACCCAGTCTGACCCTGAAAATGAAGTTAACAACAATTATTGCGTGTTCCTTTGGTTTTTGATGTTATGTGATGTGGTGTGGAGTCAGAACGTGAAGGAATGGATACTAGTAAAAACTCGAACATCCAACACTTATGCCAGAATAATTAATCTAACACATCTTAAATATGCGACCTGGGCGAGAATAAAACAGGGACTTTCTGAACCGAAATAACCTGTAATATGAGGATCACAGCAAAATTTGGTGAGGTTATAATTTTAAATTATTTCTCCTTTAGGAAAATATGTTTATGTTATCGACATAAGTGTATAGCAAAGATTTCCAAGTATTTAATTGAGAGTTATTTTGTATTATTGTCTCAATAGCATCATGCACTATGCTTAGCTAAATGATGATCCTATTTTGCAGATTATTTGATGATTATGGAAGGGATAAATTTACACTAGAATACAGCAGATACTGCAGGGGCAAGTGTTAATAAATTTCCTCCAATTATATACTTTGTAATTCGTAATATGCTGATGTTGAGATTGTTGGAAAACCTGGAGAACATAAATAAAGTTTGTAATATTTGGCTGGAATGTATACGTCTGCCATCGTAAAAAGGATGGGGAATTCATCGAACTCTGGTCTAATCGTAGAGCCATGCTAAAAATACTATAAAGATGCTGCAACCTTAATTTATACTTCCTAAAAGACCACCGGTAGGTAAACTTTGTTTTACGGAAAATATGAATTAAATTGTAGGATATTTGACAAATATTTCTTATCGCATCTTCTGAGGACTGGTAGTCTCTGAAAGGACGACGCTCTTTGTCAATGAAAATACTGAGTTCAAGTATAATAATTGTAGCCATATTTTCTTTACTTTGTTATCTGAGTACATCCACAGTTCTGGAAAAGTCTTGATATCGTTGATAAGTCCAAGTCATTTGGAATTTTGAAGGTAATTGCAGTGAAGGACAGTGAAATAAGTGTTATCTACAATTAGCAAAAGGACCAAATTACAATGATAGGGAACAAGGGATATTTTGAAAGAAATTAACTATCCAGGAAAGATTTAGGCACAATAATTTTATTCAGCTCACTCACTATTCCTAGTGTTAGTTTAGATAAATTGCAAATCTTATTGAAAGGAAATTAAAAAGCAGAATTACACTATGTCTTGAAGGAGAGCAAAACAAAATTAACAAGATTTTATAAAGTTTGATTTGTAAATAGCAATATTATTATTTGTAGTAACTAACGGAATAATTTTAGGTATTCTTCCCAAAATTCCAGCCTGAAAATACTGCGGGAAGAATGTCAATCAAGTGAAACAAACGAGCTCGTCGTGCAGTTAGGATCGCATAGCTGTGAGCTTGCATCCGGGAGATGGTGTGTTCAAATCCCACCGTCGACAGCCCTAAAGATTGTTTTCCGTGTTTTCCCATTTTCACACAAGGCAAATGCTGGCGCTGTAACCTACCTTCCCAATCCCAGCCCTCACCCAATCTTACGTCGCCGAAAACATCAATTACCACAGCTCTGCGTTTAGGACAGTCACCCAGTTGGAATATTCCCAATCTGCTGTTCACCTAGACTTTTCTTAAATAATTGCAAAGAATTTGGAAATTTATTGAACATATCCCTGAGTAAATTATTCCAATCCCTAACTCCTCTTCCTATAAACAAATATTTGCCGCAAATTGTCCTCTTGAATTCCAACTTTCTTCATATTGTGATCTTTCTTACTTTTAAAAACAGCACTCAAACTTATTCGTATACTAATGTTATTCCACGCCATCTCTCCACTGACAGCTTGGAACATACCACTTAGTCGATCAGCAGATCGTTTCCTTTCTCCCAAGTCTTCCCAGCCCGAAGTTTTGCAACATTTTCTTACCTTAACACTATTCTTTTTCCGGAAATCACTGAGAACAAATTGAGCTGCAGTTCTTAGGATTTTTTCCAGTTCTCGAATCAAGTAATCCTGGTGAGGGTCCCATACACTGGAACCATATTCCAATTGGAGTCTTACCAGAGACTTGCATGTAAAGGAGAGGGCATGGTTGTGCTGGGCAGAGGTTCCAGTAGTATGGAACTCGCTTCTCGACATTCGGCCTCTCTAAAGTTGAGACGTTAACCATAAGATTTTTGACGCTTAGTATCGATGAGTTTGGACATTTTGGAGTTGTGACAAAATGCTCTATCCTCTTGAATGAGTTTTCGATAATTATGAAGTCATTTATAGTCCATGTGTCGCGAAATTTTGCGAAAAAATTGTTCACAGTTCTTCGCAACACAGTTTTCTCACATGTTCAGTCTGTCATTCCTTTTTTCCTCTATACTTGCTCACCTTACTGAGCCAAATCAAACAAAACCTTACTCCACGTGATATAACGTCGGAGTCCACAGCTCCACTAATTCTTAGCTGCGTGGCACGATAGTACTTCAAGATGGCGACACTGTTCATCCCCCGATTACGTCATGCCGAAATCACACTGTTATTGCTGGAAATAATGGAACTTCCTATTTTTCAGCCGGGCTGAGTGGCGCCGACTGTTGAGGCGCTGGCTTTCTGAACCCAACTTGGCAGGTTCGATCCTGGCTCAGTCCGGTGTTATTTGAAGGTGCTCAAATACGACAGCCTCGTGTCGGTAGATTTACTGGCAAGTACAAGATCTCTCGCGGGACTAAATTCCGGCACCTCGGCGTCTCCGAAGACCGAAAATGTAGTTACCGTAGTGGGACGTAAAACAAATAACATTATTATTATTATTATTATTATTATTATTATTATTATTATTATTATTATTATTATTATTATTATTATTTCCTATTTCTAATGACATATTGAATATTGTCGTCTCACCTGTTGTCTACACATGATTTTGACTTTAAAACTTCCAGTCCCCGGCCCAAGTACAGTTCCGAAACTAGAGACGTGTTCTACATCAAAATGTTACCCACTTCCATAACATTTTCGCATGAAACTCTCGTATAAGGCTATATATCTTTACCTTTTAAAGATCTCTAATCCTATCACAACACCGAGTAAATTTGCTACGTGGAATGTGTCGTATCTCGTGTAGCTGTAAGATTGCATTTTGAATGTGGTGAGTTTGATACTATTGTCAGAAGTACTTCAAGAAGATTTGTCGTGATTTCTCCCTTTTTCATCATCATCATCATCATCTGTTTACCCTCCAGGTTCGGTTTTTCCCTCGGACTCAGCAAGGGATCCCACCTCTACCGCCGCAAGGGCAGTGTCCTGGAGCGTCAGACTCCTGGTCGTGGGATACAACTGGGGAGTATGACCAGTACCTCGCCCAGGCGGCCTCACCTGCTATGGTGAACAGGGGCCTTGTAGGGGGATGGGAAGATTGGAAGGGATAGGCAAGGATGAGGGAAGGAAGCGACCGTGGCCTTAAGTTAGGGACCATCCCGGCATTCGCCTGGAGGTGAAGTGGGAAACCACGGAAAACCACTTCGAGGATGGCTGAGGTGGGAATCGAACCCACCTCTACTCAGTTGACCTCCCGAGGCTGAGTGGACCCCGTTCCAGCCCTCGTACCACTTTTCAAATTTCGTGGCAGAGCCGGGAATCGAACCCGGACCTCCGGGGGTGGCAGCTAATCACGCTAACCACTACACCACAGAGGCGGCTTTCTCCCTTTTTTACAACATGAAAATGCTGAAGCTGTACGTAAAGTAATACCACGGCTGCTGCCACTTTCCCAAATGTAGCCCATTCCTATGTCATTGTCGTCAGAAGTTTTGGGCAAGTGTGACGTTAAAAACATTGTAGAGAACACAATGCCGGCCCCACGGTGTACGGATAGCGTATCTGCCTCTTACCCGGAGGCCACGGGTTCGATTCCCGGCTAGGTCGGAGATTTTTACCTGCATCTGAGGGCTAGTTCGATGTCCACTCAGCCTACGTGATTACAATTGAGGAGCTTTATGACGGCGAGATGGCGACCCCAGCCTAAGGAGCCAAGAATGACGGCCGAGAGAGGATCCGTCGTGCTGACTACACGACACCTCGTAATCTGCAGGTATTCGGGCTGAGCAGCGGTCGCTTGGTAGGCCAGGGCCCTTCGGGGCTGTTGCGCCATGGGTTTTGGTTTGGTTTGGTAAAGAACACAATATTGCAATGTTGGCATATCATATTGAAAATTTATCTCCCAGGATTGGTAAGGATATAAGTTTAAATTCTTATTCTGTAGGATCATTTTGTTTGCACATAATACTGAGTAGAGTTCCACGAAGTTTCAGCTTCATTGGTTCAAACTTGTTAATGACCAAACTGTCTGCCATGTTCTGTCTGCTTTGTCTAATTACTTTCAGGGCAGTGTGCAGTACAAGTGAGCATTCCATGGGAAGATTACTGAGAGTAACTTACACACCATTAGCATGACAAATGTGTGAAGATGCTTTAGAGTCTACTGTACTTGTTCAAGTGCAAAACACCATCCACTACACGAGTTAAGTCAACAGGGATAGCAATCACAGGAGTGTGACTATCGAGCAGCCAGGCAAACTGTCAGACATCTGGTGACAGAAGGTTTTCAGCATTTGTACTAGGTATAAAGGGAATAATTTTTGGAATGGAATTCCGAACTCTAGTGTGCATGCCAAACTGAAAATAAATTAATTGTTTAAAATGTGTATATAATTTAAATAGAGAAAACACATAAAATATAGTAAATAAATAACAATAAAATATTTTATATTCAAAGTGATTTATGTTGTGTAACTGTTATGGACGAATTGACCAAATTTATTCAGTATACGGTCCCTGACGGCAAACACCAGAGGTAACTGAAACACAGACCTCGTGGGCGACTAATACAACGATATTAAGATTTTTTAAAGTAATAACAGGAAAAATGCAGTCATACTGAATAGGAAATTACCCAAGAAATGGTCCATACATAATTTGTTGATAAAATTTTAATGTTCAAATAGGATTTTCTGCGTTATATGCCATTTTCAGTACAATACTCCAGTGAAATATTAAATGCAGAACAAATCTGGCCAACCGAACTGATGAATATTCAGGATTTTTTGGGCAAAGTTTTATCATAAAAATTAAATTATAGTGGATTACTAGCACCTTCTACATTTTAAAAAGTGGACCCTACATAAACACGTAAACGCTAAGCAGAAGGAAGAATAAAATTCAACATGTGACCCGGTGGATTATGACATGAGAACATTATGCTCTTTGGATGGTATGACCTGTCTTATAGGGTAAAGGCTCTTCAGAAAAATAGACACGTAGCAGGATATGTTTGAAAGGCATTATTTTAGAATTAGAACTAAGACAAATGATCTGAACTGTAACTTGCACAGATGGAAATATTAATTATAGTGAAAATAATAATAGGGTATCTGGAACCAGTACATGAAGTATTTAAGACCGTTATGAAAACGATGTACTAATACATACAAGTCTCTGATCAGATGAAACGGGCGCCATTTTTCTTAAAGAAGGAACTAATACATCTTAAAGGAAAAATCTACAAATTGTTTTACGTCCAGACATAATCTGAGGCTATGAACCGCTATGAAGTGGGATAAACAGAAACAACGTGGCTGAAGTGAAGATGTTTAGATGACACGTGGGAAGGCTAGACTCATTAACGTCCAAATTAATTTAATCTACCACGAGCCATTATTCTTTGCAACATTTTATAACTACTTGCAACAGAGACCTCATGGAAACTTGAAGAGAACTGACTATGTTGTTTGGGATATTTTCGAAGTTGATATAAGGAGTAAGTTGTGCACATTGTGTAGAGGATGATAATATATGGGGGAGAAGCAGAAAGATCAAAACGAACGTGATAAAAACGTGGGCAAGGTTACTTTGAGCTTTCAAGTACTGACCTAGAAATGGAACTAATTAGGAATAATGAGAGAGAAATTTCAATATGTGACACTATGGATCATTTCCTCATGTAATATCATAATTCGCACTGGAAAGAATTTCGACGAAAAACAGATTAATTTAAATGAGTAGGAATTTGACAATAGTATTAAAATATATAATGGAATCACCGTTATAAATATTTCGGTAGAGGGTTATTCAGGGTCAAATATAATCGGATCTGTTCAAAAGTATCTCCTGGATGAATGGTAATGAGATTACCTTAAAGTGACGTGGTAATGTTACACTCTACAACACGTTCCTTTACTCACTAAGGTAACGACGAACATTATTTCGAATAGAATTATGCTGAATGTCCGCTTCTGTGGTGTAGTGGTTAGTGTGATTAACTGCCACCCCCGGAGGTCCGGGTTCGATTCCTGGCTCTGCCACGAAATTTGAAAAGTGGTATGAGGACTGGAACGGGGTCCACTCAGCCTCGGGAGGTCAACTGAGTAGAGGTGGGTTCGATTCCCACCTCAGCCATCCTGGAAGTGGTTTTCCGTGGTTTCCCACTTCTCCTCCAGGCGAATGCCGGGATGGTACCTAACATAAGGCCACGGCCGCTTCCTTCCCTCTTCCTTGCCTATCCCTTCCAATGTTTCCATCCCTCCACAAGGCCCCTGTTCAGCATAGCAGGTGAGGCCGCCTGTGAGAGGTACTGGTCATTCTCCCCAGTTGTATCCCCGACCAAGAGTCTGAAGCTCCAGGACACTGCCCTTGAGGCAGTAGAGGTGGGATCCCTCGCTGTGTCCGAGGGAAAAGCCGACCCTGGAGGGTAAACAGATGATGATGATGATGATGATGATTATGCTGAATTATTTACTATATTGAACAGTGAGAATTCAAATCGAAGCTACGACATCTTTCAAATGTATATCGTCAGTATCCTTGTTCAGAAAGTCAGGAAAGTCTTCTCGTATCGGATGTGCATTCCCAGTCAAGTATAACCATACACTCTTCGTAAATAAAATAGGGTGTGTTCTACAGAGAAGACCTTTACTCATGAGCGATAGCTCACGAGGAATGTTGCAGGTCGGTAAAAATGTTGTGAAGAAGTAGGTCTTGAACTGAGATCTATACAAGTATTATCCAAAAGTGCAGCTGAGGGAATTCGAGGCACTATTTCTAGCCTTTTTTCCTTCTCCTTCAGTAATGGATCCAATGCATACGAAAATAATATTTCGTAAATTGAATCTACAGCAGGATCAAATTTACATAGCACGTGGCCATCATGCCGCACGTGACTTAAAATATTACGACATATCGTACATTACATACTCTATTTCGTACTACATGTCGGCCCCGTGGTGTAGGGGTAGCGTGCCTGCCTCTTACCCGGAGGCCCCGGGTTCGATTCGCGGCCAGGTCAGGGATTTTTACCTGGACCTGAGGGCTGGTTCGAGGTCCACTCAGCCTACGTGATTAGAATTGAGGAGCTATCTGACCGTGAGATGGCGGCCCCGATCTAGAAAGCCAAGAATAACGGCCGAGAGGATTCGTCGTGCTGACCACACGACACCTCGTAATCTGCAGGCCTTCGGGCTGAGCAGCGGTCGCTTGGTAGGCCAAGGCCCTTCAAGAGCTGTAGTGCCATGGGGTTTGGTTTGGTTTGGTTTTATTTTGTACTACATTCAGACCTAATTTAGTGTTGTAGCATACTACATAATTGTATACCTAAATTGTCAAGGATTACTAATGGCGATAACAACGGAAAATATCCGTCATATTTGCAATTAATTTACTCGAATTCAACTCTCGAACTAACGGCGATGTGGTTTCTAATGTGATTTCTGTATGATGTAGTACATAGTAAATTTGCCTTTCTTGTGATATTTATAGGAGAAAAATGAACCGATATATATTTCTTTCCTCTGGTGTTTTAACCAAGGTGATACACTTACAGATTATATACAGGGCGAAGCGAAATTCGCGCACACGGGCGTCGCAGCGCGACTCATCACATGCCAGCAATAAAAACATATCTCTCACAAAACTTCGTCCTACGAGTACATCCGGCAGAAAAAGGCCGTTGAAGACTGGCAATCTGGCAACACTGTAACCACATGTAGGTAACTATCTCTGTCAGTACATATCACTAGTGCTGTACAGTTGGTGCATTGGATAGAGTTTTGGGTTAGCATGCAGGAGGTTGAGGGGTCGATCCTGGGTTGAGGCGTATGTTTTTTATTTCGTAAATGTAGTCCAGGTGGTATGGTATCCGGCATCTTAATCGTCAACAGAGAATAAATTCACGCCCACGACGTGGAAAGGGCGTCTTTCAAAGCTGACAGATGAAAACGATTGTTCGTCTATTTCTAGGATCGTAGTATGTAAGTGCAAATGGTTTCTAGAGGAAACGCTGCAGTCGCTGTTGACGATTAAGATGCCAGATGCCATACCACCTGGACTACATTTACAAAATATTAAACATACGCCTCAACCCAGGATCGACCCGTCGACCTCCTGCATGCTAACCCAAAACTCCATCCACTGCACCAACTGTACAGCACGACTAATACGTGCTGACAGAGGTAGTTACCCGACGTGTGGTTACAGTGTTGCCAGATTGCCACTCTTCAACGTCCTTTTGTGCCGGATATACTCACAGGACGAACTTTTGTGACAGACATTTTTTTATTGCTGGCATGTGAAGAGTCGCGCTGCGATACCCGAGTGCGCGAATTTCGCTTCACCCTGTATACCGGTAAGTAGGCACTTCTCAGTGTTACCTATTGTAATTGAAATGATGAACGGCAAAATATATATATATAATGAATAGCTGTAGTACCCGGCGTTGCCCGAATAATTTTTGAATGTTTGCCTTTAAAATTTGTATTACCGGTTAGTTATGTGTGAAGTGAATTTTTATAAAATTCCTTTTTCACATGTTGGTTGATTTTTACTAGCTATTATGTAGTTTTATAGTTATTTATATATGATTGATTTCAAGTTTTAGATGATTTAAATTTTCGAGTAAAATTTTGTCCTTAAGGGAGCTGGAATTGACTGGGAAGTGTTTGCTCATGTCTAAAAATAGTAAGTGATAATAATGACATTCACTTCTATGCTTAACTATTTTTAGAATATTAAAATGTTCCAAAAATTCTATATCTAAATATATTTTGAATAGCCCTTAAATATAACATCTTTATTCCTGGTTTATGGAGTGAATCATTAGCCGTTTGTCTGTAGAGCTGTGTTATATAGGTCAGCGAAACAAACAGTGATTACTCTGCTGTGAGGAACAGTCTGTCTCCTAACCACCAGGTTAAATGAGTTTTAATAGAACACACTCTTATGTACCAAATAAATTAAATGACTGCGTCTCAGTTAGAATGCACGTTGATTAATCTAATAATTAATTATCTAGACTGCATATTCAAGGGCGTTTTTCTAAAAGCTTCAAACTTGTGTTTGTTTATGAACATGACTAAAGCAAGCAAACGAAGGAATCTCGCGACGTTACAGCCAATTGCAAACTTCCCTCCTGACATGAATTTGCTTGACTAACATAGATTCATGCTTGAGGGTCAAATTACTGCAGTGAATCTCCAGTATTAATCTTTGTAGGCTGTGCAGTAGTTCTAGTTTGGCCCGAAGAAACACAGCCTTTCATGAGAGCTACTTAGTACTACCTGGCTGACTAAGGTCACTGACGTTCTAGGGGGATTCTTGGTAAGTACTGCAGTCGTGGATATCCTACGGAAGAACATATACACAACCTTAGGGAAGTAGTGGAAGATAATAATGTTGTTGAGTCATCAGTCCATACACTGGTTTGATCCAGCTCTCCATAACGCCCTATCATGTGCTAACCTCTTTATTTCTACATAACTACAACTACATGCATCTGCTCTAATCTGCCTATAATATTCGCACCTTGGCCAACTCCTACAGTTCTTACTCCCTACACTTCCATTAGAAAACCAGCTGTATAAGTCCTGGGTGTTTTAAGATTTGTCCTATCATTCTATCACTTATTCTGGTCAAGTTTAGCCAAATCGATCTCCTCTCACCAATTCCACTCAGTACCACTTCATTCGTGATTTTATCTAGCATCTTACCTTCAGTATTCTTCTGTAACACCACATTTCAAAAGCTTCCATTCTTTTTCTTTCTGAGCTAGTTATCGTCCATGTTTTACTTCCATAAAATGCCACGTTTCAATTAAAAAATAAGAGTAATGGAACACAGAGCAATACATTCAGGTGATGCAGAACATATAAAAATAAAATATAGGTTTTGAATGGAGTAGATTGTCGTTTATACTTAAGTGACAGGAGAATAGACACTGGCAGGAGTAAAGTGGAAACAAGGTGCGGAGTGGCACAAGCAAGGAAGACCTTTCTTAAGAAAATAAATTTACTTGTTTGAAACACAGACATCCAAGTAAAATATATTTGTGGAATGTGACGTAGTATGGAAGAGAATAGAAGCTATCGAATTGTGATGTTGCAGAAAAAAAAAGCAGAAGATTAGTTGGGTACATTAGATCATGAATGAAGTACTGAACCCAGTTGGTGAAAAGAATCGAACAGTTTTTCAAAATTTAATTAGAAGAAGTGATAGATTGATAGGAAATATCTTGACACAGCAAGGACACTGTTTTTTGCTATAGTGGTTAACTTCGCACTCACACATTGATTGTTTTCGATGACGCAAGAATCGGAAAGGGCTAGCATTGAGAAGGAACTATCTCCGAAATGCAAGTTCGCAGCTACACGACGCTACCCGGATGGTCAACTCGCCCGTTTGGTTTTTAAAGTAAGTGTAGAACAAGCTATGAGTATGACAAAAGGATTAGATATAGGATGCCTTAATTTTGTAGAAATGGAAGGTTTAATACGGAATGGGGTGGCATGGGAACTTGCACCAAACCACTCTATGGACTGATTAACCCAGCATTGCTTTTTGTCCAGTGGAAGGAGGCACGGAGCCCGAACCCTTCACCCCCCCCCCCCCCCCGCGTGCGATGGACTCTAATCTACACCACTTACGACATTCTATTAAGTTATAAGAAGAAAGAGATAGCAGGGAGGATTGGGAAGTGTACTACAAGGAGTATCAGCGTGCAGTGGTATCCGTCGGAGATTGGAGTAATTCGTCGCTGGGATCAAGGAGTAACTTCGCCATTCACTTCGTTAAAATATGTTCTCATTATTTGTGTATTAATTTGGGGTTTAAAACCATTGAAATGACGGCTGAAGTGTTCACGCTAGATTACAGAACTTATACTGTATAATGTGTAAGCTGAAATACGACGTGACTTGCGTGGAAAATTTGCGGACAGGTTGCATGCCACTTCACATCACTGTAATTAGCGGACCTCTGAACGTTCTTTAACCGTAGAACTGGCAACTGTCGAATATTCGACACTTTGTTCCCTACTGTAGTGGCACTGTCGAATATTCGTTATGTTCTTATTTCTTCTCGTAATTTCCTCATTTCTTCAACAGATGTCATGACAGTCTAGTTCGTGTCGTTCTCGAAGTCGACAACAGTCGTGAGTTCAGTTTAATTCATATTTTCAACCTTTCTAGGCCCAATTTCATATACGAAGGTGGTTTGAAAAGTCCGTGGAAAGTCAGAGAGATAGCACCACCGGCGCGTATCGAGGTCATGTTTAGCTAGTAGCATCTCTTGAATGAAAGAACACTAAGTTTCAGCCATATTGGTCAATTTCTTTGTGTTTGGCATTCGTGTGAATCAAGGAAGTCGAGTGATTTTCAAGAAATGGACGAAAATGAATTTCGTGTGGTGATTAAACATTACTATATGAAAGTCAAAACGCCTCAGGAGACTAAAGAGAAGCTTGATAACCATTATGGTGACTCTGCACCTTCGATTAGAACAGTTTATAAGTGGTTTCAAAATTTTCGGACTGGCCATATGGGCACAAGTGACGCTAAACGTTCTGGACGGCCTGTGGAAGTTACGAATCCAGAAATCATTGATCAAATCCATGATATGGTGATGGACGACAGAAGAGTTAAGGTGCGTGAGAGTGCTGTGGGAATCTAGACTGAACGGGTACAAAATATTTTGCACAAACATTTGGACATGAGAAACCTATCCGCAAGATGGGTGCCGCGATTGCTCGCGCTTGACCAAAAACGGAATCGTGTGAAGTGTTGCAAGGATGGTTTGCAGCTGTTCCAGAAGAATCCGGAGGAATTTAAGCGTCGTTTTGTCACTGTGGATGAAACATCGACACATTACTATACTCCTGAGACCAAACAACAATCTAAACAATGGTTTACCAAGGGGGAATCTGCACCAAAAAAGGCGAAGACCGTGCCTTCGGCCGGAAAGGTTATGGCGACTGTCTTTTAGGATTCGCAAGGGATAATCCTTATAGACTATTTGGAAAAGGGCAAAACTATTACAGATGCATATTATTCTTCGTTATTGGACCGTTTTAAAACCGAGCTGCAAGAAAAACGCCCGCGATTGGCCCACAAGAAAGTCTTTTTCCATCACGACAACGCACCAGCACACACCTCAGCAGTTGTGGTCGCAAAATTAATGGATATAGGATTCCAACTCGTTTCACATCCCCCTATTCTCCAGTCCTGGCTCACTCGGACTAATATTTGTTCCCCAATTTGAAGAAATGGCTGGCGGGACAAAGATTTTATTTAGACGAGGAGGTGATTACAAACACTAATGGATATTTTGCAGACTTGGACAAATCCTATTATTCGGGAGTGATCAACAAACTTGAACATCGTTCGACGAAGCCTAAAAGGAGATTATGTCGAAAAATAAAAAAGGTTTACCCCAAACACGTAAGTAGTTTTTATTTTTGCACGGACTTTTCAATGAGTGCTGTTTTCCGACGATCTATTTGAGCGCTATTTTTGTTTGTAAACAAACATACTCGGGCTCGGCTTTGCTATTCAATTTCATTTTATTTCGTAGTTTTCCGTTTGGTGCGAGTTATTTACCTTATATGTTTTAATCGATTTATTATATGCATTTTTAGTACAGTGTGTGTCTAAATGTGGCATCTTCACTTCGTTACGGAAAATTAGTAATGAAGTACCGAGCTCGATAACTGCAGTCGCTTAAGTGCGGCCAGTTTCCAGTATTCGGGTGATAGTAGGTTCGAACCCCACTGTCGGCAGCCCTAAAAATGGTTTTCCATGGTTTCCCATTTTCACACCAGGCAAATGCTGGGGCTGTACCTTAATTAAGGCCACGGCCGTTTCCTTCCCACTCCTAGCCCTTCGCTGTCCCATCGTCGCCATAAGACCTATCTGTGTTGGTGCGACGTAAAACAACTAGCAAAAAAAAGTAATGAAGTAGTGCGAAATTTTTTGGATGATGAAAGTGACTAATCTGACTTAGAGGTTATTCAGAATGAACCAACTGATTCAGAGTCAGATCTGGAATGTTTATCAGCTATTTCTTCGCATCAAACATCGGAAAGCGAAAACGATGACGAAACTCCCATAAAGTAACCCATCATAAAAACATGGTCTTAAAGGCGCGCCTCGAAATGATTGCACGTCAATACATTTTCCCTACTATTTTCAAAAACATTCCTCTCAGATTGATGAAACTTTTGCTAGTGCATTACAGATACAGTACTGACAATCCGCGTATCTCATTTTGTTTGTGACATGTTCCAGCTTTGTATATATATAATCGAAAATTGTATTATTATTTTGAATTTATGAATTACGCTTTATGAACATTCTGTACATTTTTCTAGTCAAAACATTTATGCAATTTCGTCTCACCACGACAATCCTTAGTGTATTGGCTTTGCGTAGATATATAAAACGTCGTAGATTTATTTCACATCTTGTGGATATTTTGTATTTTGTTTAGACAAGTAAAAGTTGCCAAATATGGCTGCCACCACAGGAATTAACATTGCCAGTATGTCGTATTACCGAGACAACGTATCACTCCGCAGGCGCTACAAAAATTAGCCTGTTTATTACAGACAGTTTCCAGCAAATTATAAGTGATTCATTTGATATCCCGAAATAGGTACGCAATTTAAATCCTCAGCTAAATGCCACATTAATGAATTTAGGGTCGGGATGAGTGGCTAGGACTGTTGCGGCGCTTTTCTTCTGAACCCAACCCGGTGGGTTCGATCCTGGCTCAGTCCGGTGCTATTTGAAGGTGCTCCAATACGTCAACCTCGTGTCAGTAGATTTACAGGCACGTAAAGGAACTATCGGGACAAATTTTCGACGCCTCAGCGTCTCAGAAAACCGTCAAAAGTAGTTAGTGGGACGTAAAAACAATAACATTATTTATACATTTAGAGCGATGATGCAGCATTTTTCCATGGTGGTCTCGTGTTTTATTAATGGCATTACGTGCATTCAGTACATTTTGGAGCGCCGTATCAAAAAATGTCTCGAACGGTTTTAGATATTTACCCAACAGCCATGAAAAGTAATGCTTTACGTTATAATTAAGATGTGCGCGTGCAAGCCGCACGCGAGGCCGGAATTTCGAAACGAGAAAGGTTAAACTTGTCACTTTAGTGGCTGTTGCGTACAGCACTTTATTTACTTACTTTAAATTAAATATTTTATTACACAACATTTTTACACGTCGTCGGGGGACAAATCATCCATCTCTGACTCAAGCACTGATCCGTTTGGTTTTATTGTTTGTGTGCTGCTATGAAGGATATGGGAGGAGTATACAGCGAGTTATGATATAATGAAACATCAAAATGAATGTTATTTGAAGCAATGAACAATCCACTAAGCTACCAGAGTCGTAAGCATGGTACTCGGGTCCTGGATTAGTGAAGGTAGTACGAAATTTATGATACACTGTATATGCGATATTTTTTAAATTTCGTGTGGCTATTTCTGTTGTTGTTGTTGTTGCTATTTGCTTTACGTCGCACCGACACAGATATGTCTTACGGCGACGATGGGATAGGAAAGACCTAGGAATTGGAAGGAAGCGGCCGTGGCCTTAATTAAGGTACAGCCCCAGCATTTGCCTGGTGTGAAAATGGGAAACCACGGAAAACCATCTTCAGGGCTGCCGACAGTGGGGCTCGAACCCACTATCATCCGATTACTGGATACTGGCCGCATTTAAGCGACTGCAGCTATCGAGCTCGGTGGCTATTTCTAGCCGAGTGCAGCCCTTGTAAGGCAGACCCTCCGATGAAGGTGGGCGGCATCTGCCATGGGTACGTAACTGCGTGTTATTGTGGTGGAGGATAGTGTTACGTGTGGTGTGAGACTTGCAGGGATGTTGGGGACAGCACAAACACCCAGCCCCCGGGCCATTGGAATTAACCAATGAAGGTTAAAATCTCCCCGACCCGGCCGGGAATCGAACCCGGGACCCCCTGTACCGAAGGCCAGTACGCTGACCATTCAGCCAACGAGTCGGACTATGCGATATTTATTTGTCGGAAATGGATTAGCCTAGACAATACTCAAGGTGATAATGGGGCGGTTGAGGCGTTGGCCTTCTGACTCCAACTTGGCAGGTTCAATCGTGGCTCAGTCCGGTGGTACTTGAAGGCACGTAAACGAACTCCTGCGGGAGAAAATTATGGTACCTCGGCGTCTCCGAAAACCGTCAAAAGTGGTTAGTGAGACGTAAAAAGTATTATTATTATTATTATTATTATTATTATTATTATTATTATTATTAGTCCGCCTCTGTGGTGTAGTGGTTAGCGTGATTAGCTGCCACCCCCGGAGGCCCGGGTTCGATTCCCGGCTCTGCCACGAAATTTGAAAAGTGGTACGAGGGCTGGAACGGGGTCCACTCAGCCTCGGGAGGTCAACTGAGTAGAGGTGGGTTCGATTCCCACCTCAGCCATCCTGGAAGTGGTTTTCCGTGGTTTCCCACTTCTCCTCCAGGCGAATGCCGGGATGGTACCTAACTTAAGGCCACGGCCGCTTCCTTCCCTCTTCCTTGCCTATCCCTTCCAATCTTCCCATCCCTCCACAAGGCCCCTGTTCAGCATAGCAGGTGAGGCCGCCTGGGCGAGGTACTGGTCATACTCCCCAGTTGTATCCCCCGACCAAGAGTCTGAAGCTCCAGGACACTGCCCTTGAGGCGGTAGAGGTGGGATCCCTCGCTATGTCCGAGGGAAAAACCGAACCTGGAGGGTAAACAGATGATTATTATTATTATTATTATTATTATTATTATTATTATTATTATTATTATTATTATTATTATTATTATTATTATTATTATTATTATTGATGATCATAGGCAGATTGCTTCAGCTGGAAATGTAGAGACGCCATTTTTGTAAGAACACACGGTGCTGCAACCAGGTGGAGAAACAATTCTACAAGGCTATGATTTGTGTTCGCTGATTCATAATCTCCTTGACTATCCATGTTTACATTAGTGTGAACTGGAGTTCAAAATCAGAGACAATTTCTAATCAAAATGTCCGAAAATTACCTACTGTACCATAAAGTGTCATTTTCTGAACACTTTTGAGTCTGGAAAGAAGTCAATTTCTTTGTCCTTAAGGACAATGTTATGCGTGGTAGAAAACTTAATTTGTTTCATATCGATTTCTTAATATAAATTCCGATCCAACATTTTGTGTATCTCTGAATACAGAATCTTACGCCTGACGTAACGGTACCATCGTGGCAGACGTAGGATATTTAGAGCAAAGGTATTATGGTGTATGAAATTTTGAAAATTACCCGTATTAATTCACTTGAAGGTCAAAGAACGACTAATATCCACAGTAAACCACAATATTTTCAGAATTTTTTCATACTTTCGGAAGATGTGGGTCGAAAGACATGATACTACACGGTATGGTTGAGGGTTCAAGAGGTCAATAGGCGAGTTCCAAAGCGATATGTGGATCTAAGTAAACAAATACCTGACGTTCCTCTCCAGTACTCCAAGGGAATGGCGGAGGATATAATTATATTTTGCAACTAAAAATAACGGTTGTCATTAAACTTAGTCAAGGGTTAACTAGCTTAGGTGATACAGGCATGCTAGGTTAACTGGGAAAGCCGTGGGTTTTGTTCCACACAACGACGCTGAAAAATTTTGAAACGAGATGCCCACTTCTGGAATTATACATGACCCTTCAATTAACTCATCCTACAGCAAAATGGAACACTATGTTTATTTCTGGGGACAAAGGCGACTGAGCTTTCTCCTTAATCATTCTATCTCTTTAAGTGCAGAGATTACTGTTAATCGAAGCCTCTACCATCCATTCGTAAGAGGGACACCATAGCTTGTTCGAAGATGGCCTTGGTCCCTACTTTTTCCTTTACTACAAATTAGTTCATAATTTGACGATAACCAACCCGGATTATCAATGGAAAAGAAAGTGATGACACGAATGCATGCTTGCACACCATCGGCAGACACGAACTGAAGGCTGTTACAGTTCATTGATGTTAATGTCGCCCAACATTAAAATTCCCTTTATTTGTTTTTGGAAGCTAGACAAAACAGTCTCATGCCAATGGGAAGTCGTAAATTCAATCCAGACTAGACCTATTTGGAGAGTGACTTTCACTCTTATTTATTATAGCGAACGTATGAAATAGCCGGGATGAGTGGTTTAAACGGTTGAAACGCTGTATCCTACACGAAAATGGAGCACCATGTTTATTTCTGGGAACGAAGGTAACTGAGTTTAAAAATACGAAATTTCATATTGTGCCTGTCCCTAGCTATAACACTAATGCTAAGAGTTAGTAGGGGATTCCTCCTTTCACTTACCGTCATATGCTGACCCGCAACACGTATGCTATATTATAAAAAGAGAGAATAATTCCTCAACAATATTCGCACAATAATGAACTTTATAGGACAGAACCTTACCGGCGAAAGTCCTAAGATAAAATATTTCACGCAGTGGGTTTTGCAGGAGCAATGACGATATCTGACATTTGAGCACCAACAAAATTAATACAGTTCATTAATTCGAGACGAAGATCGAATAAGAAGAAAGTCATGTGTAATATAGAAACTAAGTTTCCTCCTGTACAAAATCGGACTAGGCACAGTGGACTCACCATGCCACTTTGCAGAATGATATATATTGCTATCTGCTTTTCTTCGCTCCGACACAGATAGGTCTTATGGCGACGATGGTATAGGAAAGGGTCAGGAGTGGGAAAGAAACGGCCGTGGCCTTAATTAAGGTACAGCCCCAGCATTTGCCTGGTGTGAAAATGGGAAACCACGGAAAACCATCTTCAGGTGGTTTCGAACCGACTATCTCCCGAATGTATGCTTACAGCTGCGCGCCCGTAACCGCATGGCCAACTCGCTCGGTGTAAAAATATCACATTCGAGAGAAGAAGTGTTATAGCTAGCTCGCATATAATTAACAATGAGTATTTTAAACACTACCCGCTGTCGGCAGCCCTGAAGACGGTTTCCCGTGGTTTCCCATTTTCACACCAGAAAAATGCGGGCGCTGTATCTTAAATAAGGCCACGGCCACTTCCTTCCCATTCATAGCCCATCTTCGCCATAAGACCTATATGCGATGCCATGTCCGCCATTATGCTCTACAAGCCCTTGTCCGCCAATTTTGGTCAAATTAATCGCCACCTCCACATTTCAACATAGCCACCACCATATCTCAACATCTCAAGCGCCGCAATCCTTCCTACATATCCTGAAATACTGGAATTATTACAGCAAACAAGATGTTGAAGACAACTAAGTTGTAACAAGCAATTGCACCACCCCTAGGCAAGGGACATAGGGCCACATCGGGTCGGAGGTCCCACCATTAAATTCCACTGGCGCACAGAGAGTAGCAAATGAGTTCGGATCGGTTCGGAAGGCAACGTGTAAAATAATTGTTAATCACTGTGTCCTTACGGTGGAATTGTCCGGCTCCATGTCTAATAATTATCGTGCCGACCTTTGGTCATAGGGGTCCCGGGTTCGATTCCATGCAAGATCGGTAATTTTAACCATAATTGGTGAATTTCGCTGGGCCGGGGGCTGGGTGTATGTGTCATCATCATCATCACCATCATTTCATCCTCATCACGATATGCAGGTCGCCTATGGGAGTCAAATCAAAAGACCTGTATCTGGCGAGCCGAACTTGTTCTCGGACACTTCCGGCACTAAAAGCCAAACGCCATTTCGTTTTCTTACGGTGGAATGTTTTACAGTCTCATATAAAATTGTAACTTAACACAAATTAATGATCTGCAAGTCATGGACTTCATTTTCCGATAGTGCTACTTAGTCCTTAAAAATTATATAACGAGCTCGATAGCTGCAGTCGTTTAAGTGCGGCCAGTATCCAGTATTCGGGAGATAGTGAGTTCGAACCCCACTGTTGGCAGTCCTGAAGATGGTTTTCCGTGGTTTCTAGTTTTCACACCAGGTAAATGCTGTACCTTTCCTGTCCTATCCTATCGTCGCCATAAGACCTATCTGTTTCGGTGCGACGTAAAACAACTTGTAAGAAAAAACTATATAACTTAATAGAAGTTATTGGACCGATACTAAATACTGTATATAATCGCTAAAATAATTTCCTTTATTAGCTGGGAATCAACCAAGGGTTAATAATTAGTTTTATACAAAAGTTTTCAGTGTTCCATGAATACGTAGTAACAACAAAAACACGTAAAATTGAACGGGTAAGAATTGCAGTAGCTGATTTGAAGGTGGTGCTAGTGAATATGAGAGAGAATTAATGCCCTGTATGGAAAGCTTTTTATGAGCAGCGGTACTTCACAGACGTGTATTTGCAAGTCAACAGCGCTACATATTTGAAATTATTCACATACACGGTCGTTTGACCGAATTGACATACATTTTTATAATGTGTAACATTCCCCTCACTCATAGTGTTAATTTGAAACATTTACATGAACTGTAGATGTCCCATTGTATAACTGGCATAACAAATACTTGAGGTTTGGTCAATGGTAGCTGTTTATATTCGTAACAGGATAGTCCGATCTACATACTAAAACAGAGTGAATTACGGGTTATTTTGATTGCTAAGTCTACAAAGCACTCATAATGTATTATTCATGGTTTGAGAAAATGGAATTCGTAGATATGATCATTACGTTCTGAAGCATGATATTATCTAAGATAAAAAGTTTTCTCTAGATTTGCATTATGATGTATAACTTACCACGGATGATGGAGGTATGTAGCGTACTCTATGAAAAAAAAAGTCACCGTCCTTGTTCACTTACTAAACGTAGTGGTTTGTAGTGATACTCTGTTTGAATTTATTGTACGTCATCACCCATGCAGCGAAAAGATTCTGGATTCCGATACAACATATTGCAGTTATCTTTAAACTTGCATGGTGGCATTTTTTCGTAATTTGTGAGGAGCTGAAATATTACAAACGTTCACATCGTCCTATCACAAAAGTCACAACTTGCAAGTTATGCAATGTGATTGATTAATATATTACAGTATATTGATTTATAATAATTAGGCTATTGGGAAAATATCATGGAAGTAGGTTAGTGGCACGTACGAATAATATACTAACATTTAATAATCTAATTGTTGTAAGACTATATCTTAATTTTATGAACAATACGCAACAATCAGATAAATTTTCATTCTTACTAGTCTAGTAGCATACAGATTGTGCTGATAATGCTTTACGTTCGCCACGTCTTACGTCTGTCATATTTGCATGCAAATACATACAACCTGTGGCAACAAAGTTTGGTGAATGGTCTTGTACTATCAACATAGATGAACAATGCACGACAGTGACCTTTCTGTCCTTCGAAATAGTCCCTTCACATAAATATGCACTGCTGGAAGAAGGCTTCCTTTGGGATGGTGTTCAAAAGCCTCGTCACGTTTCGTTGGATGTCACGAATATCGTCAAATCGTTTTCCTTTCAAGGCGAGTTAGATGCGTGAATTTTCAGCTCTGACCTTTTTCCGATAAGGGGATCCCGGAGAACGCCGTTCCATGCTTTGCCGTTTCGTTTCAGGGTCGTACCTGAGACACCAGGTTTCGTCCTCAGTAACAATACAGTTCAAGAAATTTGGAGACGCATCCGCCGTTTTGACAAAATCCTGTGAAGTCTCTAAACGTGCCTGCTTCTGATCGTCAGTTAAGTGATGTGAAACAAGACGATAACACGCTTTGTCGCACGGATTTGCAGTTCATCCGCTATCATGCGCACAGTTAATCGCCGATCGTTCTTGATCAATGTCCTCACCTTCTCTACGTTTTCGTCACTGACGGTGGTTGTCGGTCTTCTGCTACGGGGGTTGTCAGAAACACTTTCCCGGTCTCCTCGAAAACGGGCGAACCACTCGTACACGCACTCAAGGACACTCTTCATAAACACATACCAGCATCGCATGCGTTTCTTTCGGTCTCTTGAAAAGCTTAAAACAAAACTGTACATTGATCTTTTGATCGTTCCTGTTCCTGTTCGCAGTTCAGAACCAACGCACTAAACACGCACTGTGTAAAACGGGTCTTATACGGCACACACATGATGCTCAACTGAACAACGCTGGGAGCAGGTGGTCAAAACCTGCTGCTATGCCGGCGCAGCGTTGTTTGTCGCCAGTGTTGCCGGATCGAGCGTTCTGACTTCATTCACCGAACTTTATTGTCACAGGTTGTACATACATACATGCATACGTTTCATTATAGGTTGTTACGCCCGTCAACGTCGTCTGCAAGCGTTTGTAAATGAGCTAAGCACTTCCAAAATCCCGTATTTACATCTAGCATAGTAACATCGCTTATCTACAAACTTCATATCATTAAATCATAAAACTATCGTCGCCTGATTCCCTCCATGGTCCATTATTCTTCCATGAAATCTATCCTACTCCATTCGCCTCACATAATCTCACCTTCTAAGGTGGTTTTTACTTTCTTGGAAATAATTTTACGTTAAAAAGTTAAATTTTGTTTGGCCTGAGGAGTTGACACCATATAGGTGACCTTCGCGTCTGGGAGAATGGGGCACTACCTAAGATAAATTCTAATGATGAAGACAGCTCAAACACCCAGCTTTCAAATCAGAGGAATTAACCAATGAAAGTTAAAGTCCTTGGCCCGGCCAGGAATCAAATCTGGACCCTTTAGACCAAAGGCCTGCGCGCTAACCATTTATCTAAGAAGCCGAACAATTTTACATTGTTTCGACTGTATATACTGTATATATCGAATTTCGTAGTTTACGCAAAATTACGAAAAGAACTTCATCACCTAAGGTAACACGAAATGTTCGTTACTAACTGAAGAAATGGGAAAAACTGCCAACAACTTTAAATGTTCGATTATATATAAATTATATATAAAACATTATTTTAAGAATCAAACCCCACGGCACTTAACGCCCTTGAAAGGGCTTTGCCCTGCCCAGTGACCGCTGCTCAGCCCGAAGGCCTGTGGTCAGCACGACGCATCCTCTTGACCGTTATTCTGGGCTTTCGAGACCGGAGCCGCCATCTCACCGTCAGATAGCTCCTAAAATCTAATCACGTAGGCTGAGTGGACCTCGAACCAGCCCTCAGATCGAGAGAAAAATCCCTGACCTGGCCGGGAATCGAACCCGTGGCCTCCGGGCGAGAGGCAGGCACGCTACCTCTACACCACGGGATCAAATACTACTCACTGACTAACCACGCATCTCCGACAAACCATAATATAGATAGTTACATTTCACATGATGGTTGTCCTTATGTTTTATGTGTTCGCTACGAATAGGTGTGAAATATTCTATCCCTAAGAGTATGAAACTGGGGTTCAACCTTGAAAACTAATAATTATTCATCGAAAACTCTTTGCCGTATTACTTTGAAATTTCATATAATTGTTGCTGTATTATGTCTTAGATGTTAAATAAGATAAAGTATTAAAATGTTCCACTTATCACAGGGTTAAATGGAGATAAAGACTCGGAAAAGATATTGAGGCCTCCAAACCATCTGAATTATGAAGTTAAAACTTCACACGACGATTGCTCTTTTATATTCTAGACGTTAAATAAGAGACGGTTCGAACAATCCACCCCTAAAAGGTGTAAATGGGAGATATCTAAGAAAACAGAAATACTCATTTCTCCAAAATCAACTGGCGTAATAATATGAAATTTTACATGTCCTAGATGTTAAATAGGAAGTGCTTTTAAAATACTTCAGTCCTAAGTGTGAAATGCAAAAAATGAAATACTCGTAATTATTCCTCTGCAAGCTCAGCGCACGAATTTGAAATGTCACGTAATGGTTTCCGTCCGCCTCTGTGATGTATTGGTTAGTGTGATTAGTTGCCACCCCCAGAGGCCCGGGTTCGATTCCCGACTCTGCCACGAAATTTGAAAAGTGGTACGAGGACTGGAACGGGGTCCACTCAGCCTCGGGGGGGTAAACTGAGTAGAGGGGGTTCGATTACCTCCTCAGCCATCCTGGAAGTGGTTTTCTGTGGTTTCCCACTTCTCCTCCAGGCAAATGCCGGGATTGTACCTAACTTAAGGCCACGTCCGCTTCCTTCCCTCTTCCTTGTCTATCCTTCCAAACTTCCCATCCCCCCCCCCACAAGGCCCCTGTTCAGCATAGCAGGTGCGGCCGCCTGGGCGAGGTACTGGTCATCCTCCCCAGTTGTATCCCCCGACCCAGAGTCTGAAGCTCCAGGACACTGCCCTTGAGGCGGTAGAGGTCGGATCCCTCGCTGAGTCCGAGGGAAAAACCGACCCTGGAGGGTAAACAGATTATGAACGAACGAACGTAATGGTTTCTCGTCATTGTTTTTAGATGTTAAATAATAAATTATTTTAAGATATTATGAGATATTCCACAATTAAAAAGGTTGAATAGATATTAAGAACTGTAAACTAATACTGTAGAACAATGTTAATTTTTCTGCACCATTTGATGTACAATGTTAAGAAAATGTCATGGTTGCTACCGTACTTTATGTGAAGCTCAAAAAGAAGGAGATTAAGAAATGGAGCCCGTAGGAGAGTTATAACTGAGTTAACAGCCTGATAATTTTTTACAATCGGCTTTACGTCGCCCCGACACAGATAGGTCTTATGGTGGCGGTGGTATAGGAAAGGGATAGGAGTGTGAAGTAAGCAGCCCTGGCCTTAATTGAGGAACAGCCCCAGTATTTGACTGGCGTGAATAGGGAAACTGCGGAAAATCATCTTCAGGGCTGCCAACAGGGGGGTTTGAACCCACTATCTTGCGTATGCAAGCTAACTGCACGGCCAGCTCGTTCGGTGCCTGAAAATCAATATAACTCACTACAACGAAATCATTTGACACATGGAGTAAACAGTTCATATCAGGGGACTAGGAATGTAATAAGAAATAATTTTACAAATTTACATAGTAAGGGTGTTGCACACTTAAAATAACGCCTTGCGCACGTG
Source organism: Anabrus simplex (assembly GCF_040414725.1). NCBI lineage: Eukaryota > Metazoa > Arthropoda > Insecta > Orthoptera > Tettigoniidae > Anabrus > Anabrus simplex. The sequence goes on along the minus strand of NC_090269.1, from coordinate 218,888,614 downwards.
TAACTGCTTTGAGAGATGTGTTTTACAAGAACGTACCTCCTAACACATGGCAAAGAAAATAAAACCTCAGGATTAAAGAAAAAGTGAAGATAAAACAATAGAGAGTAAAGAAAATGCATGGACCCATAAAGTAATACATCCCCAAAATTACGGGATGATATCAAATAATAGCCCAAATGACCCTAACAAGACATGCTCCCAAGCCAAGAGATAAACACTATCTCCTTCAAAGCCAGCAAAACAAGATGAAATCAAAATAAGAGGTAATCAGAAGACAACAGTCTGCGTAACAATGAGGAGAAGCTTCTATAACGAGATATAGTTTCAACGATCTCGTCACAGATTTAAAAGAAAGAATAATGATACCTAATATAAAACAATATGCATGATAAAGAAATAAAATGAGAATACTCAATGTATATATTAACAAAAGATTAATAAGGATATAGATCTTATCCATCTGTCATTTTCAAGCAATATATTAAAAAAAACAAAAGAAACAGTAGAAGAACTCATTGAAATTAGAATATGTAATTAAACAAGGCAACTACGCCAACGAAATATTAGAATACCCTGAGAATGGCCGAAAGAATAAAATGCAAAACCACTTAATATAATGCTTAGAATAATACAAATGTAACATAACGATCTACGGAAACGAGGATCATCATAAATAATAAACCACACCATAACACAATTAAAAGGTGATCGCACGTACAAAATTTGAATAAATTATAAATAGAAGAGAAAATAAAACCAAACATTGGCAAACAATTATGGAAATGTGTCGACTTTAAAGCAAAGAAAAATGTATTTACATCAGTCTATAAGTCTTCGAGAGAATGTAGTTCTTAGGCCTAGCGGAATCTTGAATAAAAAGGACCGGATATGGTTTCGCTATTAACCCAATATAATTCTCGTAAAAGGTAGGTCCAATAATCTGGCACCATGCCATACTAAGGTGCATTATACGACAATTTTAATATCATGAAGAGGTGACTACTGAATGATGTGAGGATTCTCGGGAGCCAATATCCTGTATTCTGAGAATTCACAGTGCCGCTTACACGTAACTAGGCTTGTTTTGAGCACCACATGTAGTCAAGTATGCCTGGGTGTGCATTGAGAAAAATGCTGGAACTAATGACAATAATTCATTATTTTTTCTTTGTCGTCAGGTTGCAATTACTTTTGCCCATCTAAAACGCGGCATGCTTGTTCCGCAGCTAGTGGCATCTGAACCTGGAAAACCCCTCTTCCTGTTGCGATATATGTAAGGACTTCTTTGGTGAGTCCAGAAATCTGCTTTTCACGTTCTGCACCGTTCTTTTTTGGTACTTGTTGATGTTTTCCTTAATGGACATCCAACAGTGTTCCAGTTGTTTCATGTTTCTTCACTAAATACTGGTATATAAACGGCTAGTGCTATTAGCTGTCATCGTTGGAAGCCCGGGTTCTGTTCTTAGTACTTCTAAACACTTTAGATTGGCAGGAGGTCTGGTATGTAGTTACAAGCGTAAATTCAGTTCATTTCCACTGGGGGCGAGCCTGAAACGAGCCGCAACGCCTCGAGACGAGGACATGATTTTACGCTTTTTACCAAACACTGAATGAAAACAGTTTCAGGTGGTTTTCGTACCCCAAACTGCGCATTAAATGGCCACTGGAATGCTTTTATTGCCTGCATTTCTCAGTTGATATGCACGACAAGCACACTGCGAACCAACTAATACTGTACTGTAATCGTGAAATATTATCAGGTGTACTGTAACAACAGGACCAAGAACTCAGACTTTTAAAAAAATTAAAAAGCATGCGTCTTCACAATTAGAATTTAACTGCAGACATATTTTTTGCACATGCAACGCTTAGAAAGGCAGTAGCGGCAACTCTCATGAGGTCAACAGGATTTTCATACACCAATTTATGTCCGTAGCAAACTGTATTCAATTATAACGATTATTTTGGTTTTCATAAGCGAAGATCAGGTGCACGTATTGTGATTTTAAGCATGTTGTTTCGATTATTAAGCCTCTTCATTTCTTTGCAAATCTGTTTCCTATGTTTAATAGCGTTGAATGAGTTATGGGAGATTTGTCTACAGTAGAACAGTCTGACCACGACTGTAACCAACGCCCTCTATTGCTCAGTTATCCATGTCCGGTGTGGAATATGTAGACAGAAATTGTATGTATCTATTCATAAACATTATTTAATGAAGAGTTCTTCTTAAGGTACTGCTCCTTGGCTGAACCATCAACATATTGACCTTCGGATCAGAGTACCTCGGGTTCGATTCCCGACCGGCTTAGGGATTTAAAATTCATCTGGTTAATTCCTCTAACTCGTAGACTAGATGTTCGTGTTTTTCTAAACACACATCGTCATTTACATATAACACTTTACACTACAAACCACCACAGAAATGCACTTCACAGAAGGTTACCGCCTGGAAAGGCATTCATTCATAAAACTTGGCTAAATCCATACAAAGTTCCATCCTCAGGAAATGTTTATAATCCAGCAATAAGAGGAGGAATGAATAGTTTTTATAGGCCAGTCGGATATGTCTGGTGTAGGACATGTACTGTAGAATATCATTTTTTATCTGTTTCGGTGTACATTTCCTACTGTAATGAAGAGTTTAAAACTGTCTCATCCATGTTTGATCGACCAGTGTATCTCATCTTCTGACTGTCTAATGACTCCATTGAGGTTTGTCCACCATTAGTAGCCTTATTTGGATCTCTGGAACAGAATTCTTACCAATTGTGTGTTGGTGAGAATGTAATTGGTTAGTGGTTTAGTCGATGTAAAATTACCGTACTCTGCTGGTGCTTTTTGTGTTGCCCTGTAACCATCTTTTGGGCTATTCTAAATTTATTTACACCGGGCGAGTTGGCCGTGCGGTTAGAGTTGCGCAGCTGAGAGCTTGCATCCGGAAGATAGTGGGTTCGAATTCCACCGTCGGCAGCACTGAAAATGTTTTTCCGTGGTTCCCATTTTCACACCAGACAAATGCTGGGGCTGTACCTTAATTAAGGCCACGGCCGATTTCTTCCCACTCCTAGGCATATCCTCTCCCATCATCGCCATAAGACATATCTGTGTCGGTGCGTCGTAAAGGAAATAGCAATGAATAATAATACATTTATTTACAAAACTGATAATGGGACGAAAAATGAACGCTATTTTAATAACAATTTCAACGAGACATAACGTAATAATCATCGCATTAACAGACAAGGATTCAAGCTCGTAACTTCTGGGGTTAAAGAAGAACAGTACCGGAACTTCAACGCTGCTCCTTTTACAGTAATATCTCCTGGCTCAGAAGAAAATGATCTTCCGTCTGGACTATAATCCCATTTCCATCCCTGTATTTTATTATCTTTCAAGTTGCAGCTTACAGAGTGACAGACATAGCTTCTCTTTTCTACGTGACTATATTTCTAATTCTCTTCTCACTAGATCCCGGCCATCTTCGATCTTTTATTGTCTGCTGAAAAAAGAAAACGCTTTATTTCCATTCCCTTTTACAAAGCACCAGCAGAGCTCTGATATCGCGTAGTCGTGCACTGCTTCCGTAATAATGAGAAATATTACAATGTGTCAGCTACTTTTAGACCCACTGCAGCAGCTCAGACATCAAATGCGCCAGACTAAGAGACTGCATGTTCAAGGATCGACGTTCCTCTCACAGTGAGTCTTTTGTGTACAGTTATCCCGATAGTTTCCTCTTTGAATCCAGGCAAGGTTTACTTGATTAAATATGATATATAGCTCTAGTTCTTATCCATTTTTCCTCAGAACTAGAGGCGAAGTAAAAATGGATAATAAACGTTATTGCAGTAGTATGTGGGATTTAACAAGCGGCAGAGCCTTAGGGCTGGACGAGGGTTTCAATAGCAATGAAAATGCCATTTTTGTGCCATTTCTCGTATCAATTTTTCTTCAAAGTGAAAGGCATGGAAGACACGCATGGTTTCAAGCACCTCATAACTTTCCTAATTGTAAGCAGTTATTCTCTTTTCATTCTGTACGCCGCTAAAGACCACTCGGAAAATAAACAACGATTTAATAAATGTTTGTAATCATTAAAAAGTGTAATGTTCTCAGAGCACTAGGAAAATTAGCAAAAGTAGATATGTATGTTAAGTGCTCAGCCCGAAGGCTGGTTTGAACCTCAACAGCTCAGCCATAAGCCGTCAGGTGGACTAGACGTCACTGAAGAGGCGCACTAGGGAAATGAGGAGTGAGGTAGTTTCCCATTGCTTACCTCGTGGAGACAGATGTGGCTACTGCATCTCAATCTGCTAAGTCCACTGAAATGCCCGCGTCAACCGAGCCTATAAGCTACATTTTTACACCATTCATAACAGGGACTGGCAGGATAAGGAATGATGTTACTAGTATCACTCATACCTCGGTCACTTTCATGATGTCAAAGCCAAGGATGAGAATGAGAGAGGTCAATGAAAAGAAATGAGTTCTAGCCCACACCAGAAGACATAGTGCACTGTAAATAATAGGTCTTGCCAGAAAAGGCATAAAGGTATATAAGAGTACACCAATTTAGGGATTACAGTCCTAGTTGGCCCTAATATATCTACGTACTAAACAAGTGGAACATGAAAAATGAGAAAGGATTTCCTCAAAACAGGAGGTGAGATCTGATCAAGTGAAGAATAGAAGTGCATTGGCACTGCCGGTGGCTCCAAGTAGCCTACGCAGTGGCCTCCACGGTATGCACTAGCCAGCGTCTTGGTAGGTGTGCTAGGTACCAACTGATGAGCCCAGCCTAGCACACGAGGGCGAAACGCTGGCAACCAGGAATGAGTTAGCTGGAAAATTTATAATGTCTAATAACGGACCATTTATATTGGTATTATGGTTCAGTTCACCATTAATTGATGTTCATCACACCACGTGAAACGAAGGACAGCGTTATGGCTAAAATTCAAAGAAGTGAATATAAATTAATCAAGAGAGATGGGCTCAGTTCTGATGTCTGGAAGAAATTTCTGCTTGTGGTCACTGAAGACGCAGGCATGGTACTTTCCTTTATATCGTGCAATGGACTGTTAACGTATACATTCGGTACAACTCATTTAGGATAAACATGTCTGCATATTTAATGCTGGCTCTTCTTGACAAGTATTGGCCGGCAATACAACGCAAACCATGATTAGCGCGAGTGTTTTCATGTGTGTCAAAGATTTCCGACCGTTTCATACTGTTGCCGGAAAAAGGCTTTAAAGAATAAGGGCAAGAACTAATTCACTGTTACTATTACATGCATGCTAATTTTGGCAAAGTAGATATTGTTGATGTGTTACCACATCCTTCCATCATTAGTAGAAACGTCCGAGCAAAGACAGATGAAATTATTTCTGCCATGAACGAAAAATGTTGCTCGGTTCCTTTTGATATGTGGACTAACCAGACCCATTATCTGACTCTGACTACGCAGCTTGTAAATAGAGAGTGGAAACTGTTTATTCATATGCTTTCTACTACAAAATTTCCAGATACAAAGAAAAAAGTGAAAGTAAAACTGAGAAAGTTTACGAAAGAATTTCCGAGTTAAGCATTCCTCAGTGTGATTATAAAGACATGTTTTTCGTAACAAAAACTATACAGCAAGAAGTAGTTCTTTCTCTTCTCCTTAATCTGTTTACCCTCCAGGGTTGGTTTTCCCCTCCGACTCAGCGAGGAATCTCACCTCTACCGCCTCAAGGGCAGTGTCCTGGAGCTGCAGACTTTGGGTCGGAGGATACAACTGGGGAGGAGGACCAGTACCTCACCCAGACAGCATCGCCTTCTATGCTGAACAGGGTCTTGTTGGGATGGGAGGATTGGGAGGCATGGACAAGGAACGGGAAAGGAAGCGGCCGTGGCCTTAAATTAGGTACCATCCCGGCATTTGCCTGGATGAGAAGTGGGAAACCATGGAAAACCACTTCAAGGATGGCTGAGGTGGGAATCGAACCCTCCTCTACTCAGTTGACCTCACGAGGCTGAGTGGACCCCGTTCCAGCCTTCGTACCACTTTTAAAATTTCATGGCAGAGACAGGAATCGAACCCGGACATCCGGGGGTGGCAGCTATTCACATTAACCACTACACCACAGAGGCGGACACAGCAAGAAGTAGTTACAAAACGGAATAGTCTCTGTACGATGTTACAGTCTGTTTTTAAGCAGTATGATGAAATTGCTGCGTTGTTGCGAAATCATAATGCCTTCCAAACGTTAGATGGCTTCAGTTATGAGGTTGCAGAACAGATGGTAGCTTTCATTATACCATCCACAAATGATCTGGAACATGAAACAGCACCAACTATTCACTCAGAACTCTTGTGGTTCCATAAACTCTGTCACTTAAGTAATATGCATATTGTCATTACATTAATAGTATATTGAACCCATGACCTTTGTGGCCCAAGGGTTCAATAGTGAACCTTGATTTTACTTTCAGGAAATCCGTAAGATAAAGATCAGAGCTCACAAGATCTTAAGTGAAAAGGTACAAGTCTCAACTGTATAAAAATTAGCCACGTTACTATCGTCTCCGTTCCACCACCCGAAAATGTTAGAAGAAGATGAAAGGAAGACCGTAATGGACGAAACAGGTTATTAATATAATTTTCGTCCACCTCTGAGGTGTAGTGGTTAGTGTGACCAACTACCACCCTGGAGGCCCAGGTTCGATTCCCGGCTCTGCCACGAAATTTGAAAAGTGGCACGAGGGACGGAACGGGGTCCACTCAACCTCGAGAGGTCAATTGAGTAGCGGGGGTTTGATTCTCACTTCAGCCATCCTCGAAGTGGTTTCCGTGGTTTCCCACTTCTCCTGCAGGCAAATTCAGAGATGGTACCTAACTTAAGGATACGGCCGCTTCCTTCCCTCTTCCTTGTTTATCCTTTCCAATCTTTCCATCTCTCCACAAGACCCCTGTTCATCATAGGAGGTGAGGCCACCTGGGCGTGGCACTCTATCCCCCGACCCAAAAGTCTCACGCTCCAGGACACTGCCCATGAGGTGGTGGAGGTGGGATCCCTCGTCGAGTCCGAGAGAAGAACCACTCCTGGGCCGTAAACGGATTAGGAAAGGAAATATAATTTGCTGTGTGCAGTTACTTAAGAAATTGTATCCCAAATTCCTGTAAACCCTTTGTTTAGTTAAAATGAGAAATAAGGGAACCAAAGAAGGTGTTTGGTCTCTCTGTAGATGATTCATATTGTACTGTGTATACATCGACCAGTCTTACAAGAACCTCCGAAGAAAAAGAACAAATTCAGTGAGTAAATAAGCGACAACTGAGCTGCTGGGATGTACTGCGATATGAATGCTAGTGAAGATGACGACGACCTTCTACGCTGATGGAAGGAGCATGAAATCAGTCTTGCCACCCTGTCAGTAATTGCTAGACGTGCGTTGTGCATTCCAGCAAGTGGCGAAAGAAACTTTAGTAAAGCTGAAATGCTTTTTGCTATTGGTAGGTGTCAGCTAGAACCAGACCAAGTCAATGACTTGTTATTAATTCATAATAATCATAACAATAAACAATTTGTTTATAGGTAATTTATTCCCAATTTTGATCTTAAAATCATAGTAATCATAACAATAAACAATTAGTTTATAGGTAATTCATTCCAAATTTTGATTTTAATTTTCTGCAGCAGCCTTGTATAGAAAACCTTGTGCAATGATGAATTTTTCCATTAATTTTGAAGTTTACATTTAACTTTATGTGTTATAAAGGCATTAATTTGCACAGTTTATACACAACTTCTTTGGTATGGCTAGTAGTGGAATATATGGCTTATCCATTACTAATATGTATTATTTTATTTTCCGTGCTTAAAGCAGTAAAGTACGCTAGCCAGGAGGAATACACGTAGCAACACTTGAAATTCATTATCCATTTCTCCCAGTATAGTGTAGAATCATTGTATAAAAATATGAATTTAATTATTGACAGTTTCGTGCGCAAAAGCATAATGTTTCTAAGGACAAAAGCACGGATACAGACTTAACAGACTACGGCTAAGCTAGGACGGAGGCAGGCGAGCACTTCTACCTGTGACTCGGATAGCGCGTGAAAGAGCGAGTCTCAAGGGGCGAGGTCGAACGAACATACCTCGCTTCGCCTCTGAGAAGCAAATTCGGTCATGACCATATTCAACAAATATGAACCGAGCATAGGGAGTGTTTTGCACGACACTACAACTTGGGAATACAAAACTGGGTACCAATCCATAAACGAACATTTCTCAGCATAAGATTTGGGCATTAGCTACCGATAAAGGAAGAGGGTAGCCTTTTAGTAATTGAACACAGCAGAGAAAGGGTAAACCATGAAACAAAACTCAAAACGTCTGCCGGTAGAAGGCTTGAAAGGAAAAGAAAGAAGGGTAATCTAAATTCAGGGGAGATCGCTTTTACACAACAAATTAACAATAGCACAAACATACATAAATCCATCTTCGTTATAGACTGTTATGCCCTTCAGCGTTCAGTTTGCAAGCCCTCTATGTATTTACTAAGCGCCTCAACAATATTATATTTGTAACTAGCTTTATGACCTCATTTAGTACCATATCTCTTATCTTTATATCATTAAGAAATAAGTTTAACAATTGTCAGTTTGCTGTCCCTCTGTTTCTCATTATTCTCCTACGTAAATTACCCTCATCCATTCGCCTTACACGACTCCACCACCTAAGCCAGTTTCTGCGTGCCTCTTCATACATCAAGATATTATCTAACATAGCCTTTATCATCTCTTGGTTCGTTGTATGGGTTACTGTAGTTACGTCCTAGTTTATGATTCATGTGCAAAGGCTGCGGTGCCTAGTAATTTGTCCTGAGAGTGTAGAAGTGGGCATTCCGTCATATTCTTAGTAATGGCCTTCCTTGTGCTCTGGCAGCTAGGAATATCCAATCCACCGGCGGTCCCTGATCTGTTAAAAGAGCGATTTTGACTAGGATTATTGTAAGCACGATAGCATCCTGCAGTTATGAGCTCAGAATCTCTAAACGAGCCTCGGATCTAAAGGAGTTACGGAGTCCCTCCTCTATATGACAAGCGAGGGACCCCTTGGAAACAGTTTGGCGAACGAAATGGCATTTGGTGGTGAGTTATCAATAATAATGAGGCTTATGGAAGAAAGAAAATAGTATTGGCTGTGTCAGCGTCTGGATGTGTTAGGAGTTAATGATGTTCGGGTAGGGGCGATAATGAGGAAGAGATTATAAAGTGCCCATAACAGGTGTTAAAAAGGGAAGGGTAGAGTGTGAGGTAGGACTGTTCATCAGGTATAATGTTACACGCAACAATTTTTCTGATAGCCACAGTAAATGAGCGAAAGATGTGGATAGATTTAGCATATAGCGGAATTAGGACAACAACTGTCTCACTCTATTCACCACGTGGGATATAGTTGAGGATGGACTTGACAAGTTTTATGAAACCCTGAGTGACATCGTAGTCAGGGTCAAGAGCAGGGATAGGATAGTGTTAATGGGCAATTTAAATTGGAAGCAGAACTGAGGGATATGAGAAGGTGATGGATTAATGTCAGGAAAATTTGGAAGCTGATAGGAATGGGAAGCGTTTAGTCGACTTCTATGGGATTAGCAGTTAAAAGTACTTTCTTCAAGCATAAAACCATTCTCCTCTATACATGAGAGGGTTGAAGCACAAGACCCATATTAGACTATATCATAACCGACTGTGAATTAAGGAAATCTGTTAGGATTATGCGGGTTTTCCTGATTTTTCGATGATAAAACCGCATTCTGATCTGTAATGACCTAAGTATCTCTAGGCCTAGGATAGAGAGAGTGAAATCTGTCTGCGGAAGAATAAAGGAAGAGAATCTCCAGGACGAGCAAAATTTGATATGATTAGTGAAAAGTTCCAAATACAATAGACAGTAGGAAGTTTCAGGCTATAGAAATAGAATGGGTGCATACAGGGATGCTGTGGTAGAAACAGATAGTGAATAACAGTCTATAGGATGGGAGAAAGCAAACTTTTTGGCATGCTCTATTGGTGAAAAATATCTAATTCCCTCCATGGGAATTTAGAATTTTCCATTCTGAATTGCTAGGCGGGCAATAATTCCATTGTGGAGATTTATCTCCCGTATGCAGTTATCAGACTGTGCCTCTTATATAGGCTTCTGATAAGCTCACCTGCATACACCCAGCGTCAGTTGGTAGAGTCTGACACATCCCACTCTGACGAGTCTAGTGTCAGACCTAAGACGAAAGGCTAGTTAAGAGAGCAAACGCTTGAAAAGCCTTACATGTAATACGTTTAAGGACTATTGCAGACAAGGAATTGTACATACATGAAAGAAACAGAACCAAAAACATAACTGTTGAATTTATGACGTAGTCGTGGTAAGATTTCGGTAATAACCTGGAAAGGATAGGTAAAGCGGCAGGAAAACAATTCTGTACAGCAATAAAGTATCTAAGAAAGGGAGGGGAAAAGGAAATGGATAGTGTTTTGGGTAAATCAGGCGAACTGATAGTAAATCCCAGGAATTCCCTCGACAGATGAAAGGAATATTCTGAAAATCTGAATAAAGAAAATCTTTGTGGTGACGTCCCAAAAACTCAACTCATTGGGAGGATGACAATGATGCTGGTGATATTACCCTTAAGGAATAGGGGGTAAGTAAACTCTAATGACATAAAGCAGCAAGAATGGATGAAATTAGTCATGAAATGGTGAAATGTAGTGGGAAGGCAGGGATAAAATTACTTCGTAGAGTAATAAATTTAGTACCGGGCGAGTTGGCCGTGCGCGTAGAGGCGCGCGGCTGTGAGCTTGCATCCGGGAGATAGTAGGTTCGAATCCCACTATCGGCAGCCCTGAAAATGGTTTTCCGTGGTTTCCCATGTTCACACCAGGCAAATGCTGGGGCTGTACCTTAATTAAGGCCACGGCCGCTTCCTTCCAACTCCTAGGCCTTTCCTATCCCATCGTCGCCATAAGACCTATCTGTGTCGGTGCGACGTAAAGCCGCTAGCAAAAAAAATAAAAAAATATGGAATGTTAGTAAGGTATCTTGTGATGGGGGAAAAGTAGTAACTGCACATAACTATAAACAGGGGAAGAGTATAGTTGCAACAACTATCAGTATACCAGGCAGGGTGTTTACTGTCATTTCGGAAGTGAGGGTGCCATCCGTGGTTGAGAGTAAAATAATTGAAATACAGTGTGGTTTCAGACCACAGATCTGTATAAGATTTTCAGTACGCACCAGGTAATTGAAAAATACTACTTGAGGAATAGATAGTTATGTCTCTGTTTGGTAGATTTAGGAATAAAATGGCGTATGGATTTTTTTTTTTTTTTTTTGCAAGTTGCTTTTACGTCGCACCGACACAGATAGGTCTTATGGCGACGATGGGATAGGAAAGGTCTAGGAATGGGAAGAGAGTGGCCGCGGCCTGATTTAATGTACAGCCCCAGCATTTGCCTGGTGTGAAAATGGAAAACCACGGAAACCATCTTCAAGGCTGCTGACAGTGGGCTTCGAACCCACTACCTCCCGAATACTGGATAGTGGCCGCACTTAACTTATGGATTTTAGTGCCGGGCATGTCCGAGGACACGTTCGGCTCACTAGAGGCAGGTCTTTTGATCTGATGACCGTAGGCGACCTGCGCATCATGATGAGGATGAAATGTTGATGAAGAGGACACATACACCGAACCCCCATGCCAGCGAAATCAACCAATTATGGTAAAAATTCCAGACCCTGCCAGCACGCTACGGAGCCGGACGGTAGATCTAGAGGATGTATATGACAGAGTACCGAGGGAAAGGATGTTAGCCGCAATGAAAGATTATGCATCATGCCGGTTACCTTCTCCACATGCAAGTACAACTCCTGTTTGTGCCGTTTTCTAAATTCGCCATTATCTTTGACTGGACCTAAGATTTTCCTCAAAATCTTCCTTTCCTTAGCCTCCAATTTCTCCATCCTGACTTTTTTGTTCATGACGAGACATTCCGCTGCATATAGAGCTTCTGGCCGGATGACAGGGCAATGGTGTTTGAATTTTGCATTCAGCGATATAGATCTTTTGTTATAGATATTTCTAGTCAGATGGTACGCCATTTCAATTTTATTCAAGCGTGATGAAAGGCTTCTTTTAGGACATGTTAGGTTCTATCCATTCACCAAGATACTTAAATTTTTCAACCCACTTAAACTTTTCCGTGAGTTCCTTTTAGCTCACTTGGCGCCAGTTTTACCTTTGTAATGAATTTCGTTTTCTCAAAGGAGATCTGGAGGCCCGCCTTTGCAGCTTGTATCTGAAGATGGTTGATCTGCTTCGTGGCCACATCCAAGGAATCAGCGAAAACTTTAAGATCGTCAGCAAATGCTAGACAGTCAATTGCAATGTTCTTGTTCTCGTGGCCTAGTCCGACTCCACTTTCGACTCCTTCATAACTCATTTTCTCTGCGCCATTCACGGATCACTTTATCAAGAACGCAGTTAAACAATGGAGGTGAGAGACCATCTCCCTGCCTAACTCCTGTCCATATTTCAAAGGCATCTGAAGTCTCTCCTATGAACTTCACTTTTGAGATGGTGTTGCTGAGAGTCTGTTGGATGATCGCTCTTGTTTCACCGTCCAAGCCAAATTCCTTCAAGATCTGAATTAAGGTAGCTCTGTCAATTGAATGATGGGCCTTCTTAAAGTCGATGAACGTTACTACGAAAGGCTTTCTCCTTAGTTTAAGATATGAAAGGGCAGATTTCAGATTCAAAATATGCTCCACACATGACCGTCTTTTCCTGAAACCTCCTTGGTAATCACCAATTTCTGAATATAGCTGCTCTTCTGCACTGATTTGAAGAGCTTTTGAGAGAATTGTGTAGGTTATGAGTAGGAGGTAGATCCTGTGATAGTTATTAACATCCTACTTGTCGCATTTCGTCTGAAGTGGTTGGATTAGGGCAAACGTCCAGTCACTTGGAAGTCTTTCGGTATTCGAGATTTCATGTATTATGTCTGTTAATTTCTCTACTACATTGGCACTAGCAAACTTCCACAATTCAGCTATTATCGAATCTTGTTGCTAGTTGCTTTACGTCGCGCCGACACAGATAGGTCTTATGGCAACGATGGGACAGGGAAGGGCTGGGAGTGGGAAGGAAGCGGCCGTGGCCTTAATTAATGTACAGCCCCAGCATTTGCCTGGTGTGAAAATGGGAAACCACGGAAAACCATTTTCAGGGCTGCCGACAGTGGGGTTCGAACCTACTATCTCCCGAATACTGGATACTGGCCGCACTTAAACGACTGCAGCTATCGAGCTCGGTATTATCGAATCTTCACCCGGCGCTTTCTTGTTCTTCAAGGATTCGATAATCTATCTGATTTCCTCTTTCGTGGGTGGGGCTGGATCTGGGTGGACTTGTGCTTTATCTTCAAATGTGAATCTGGATATTGTGGCCTCGCATTTAAGAAGGGATTCAAAGTATTTTGCAAGTACCTGGTAGTTTTCCTTGCCGTTATGGGCTAGTTTTCCTTTGGAATCTCTGAACTGTAAGCTCGGATGGTCGTATTTCGTGAAGTTGTTTTTGAATATTTTATAAAAAGTCGCGTGTATTGTTCTTCTTGAAATCCTGCTCAATTGGATCCAGCTGGTGTTTATCAAAAGCACGTTTAACGCTGCGAATAGTTTTTTCTGCACACTTTCATTCAAGAAGTTTGTCCAGTTGTCTTGGTTCTTTAGCGAGTTCCATTTCTGCCAGGCGAACTGTCTTTGCCTTATCGCTGCATCACATTCATTGTTCCACCAAGCATGCTTCCTGGTCTTAGTAAGCTGAAGCGTCTCTTTAGCTGTTTCAACCAGGGCCTCGCGCAGTTGTTCCCAGATCTCTGCATTGTAGTTGTGTGTTATTATTATTATTATTATTATTATTATTATTATTATTATGTTACTATTATTACTCCTGTCGAAATATCCCAACAATCTTTATCAGCATTAATTCTGGCTACTTTCACGTCTGTTTCTTGTAACTTATGAATAAGCTGATATTCTGAGTCCACCCAGTGTTTTTCCCCGCACAGCAAAATCTAAAGAGGAAACAGACCGGTGTAAAAACAGTTTCGTCCGAAGGCTGACTTCTTCCTTACAGAATACTGCTGATCGCAACTTTGAGCTCACAGCATTAGTTTTCTTGCACCTTGATTCAATCTCACTTATTATACTACCATCAGCCGGGCTGAGTAACTTGGACGGTAGAGCGCTGGATTTCTGAGTCCAGCCCGGCAGGTTCAACCCTGGCTCGTTCCGATGGTATTTGAAAGTGTTCAACTACGTTACCCTCGTGTCTGTAGATTTACTGCACGTTAAAAAGCTCCTGTGGGACAAAATTGCGTCACCTCAGCATCTCCGAAAACCATAAGTATAGTTATTGGAACATAAAATCAACAACATGAAAACAGTAAAGAGTTAATTATACTACCATTCTGTTAGAATACACATCCTAAATATTGTACTTGACATGATATTTATTTTTTTAAATCCTTTATAAACATAAAAATTAATCAAACAGTTTATCAATTAGGCATTTAAATAATTCCTCTCTCTCTCTCTCTCTCTCTCTCTCTCTCTCTCTCTTATTGTATTTGGAATTCCACTCACATATTCCAAGTTAAATATAAATAGTAATTAGGTCATTAATTTAGTTCCGACTGATTTTATCGACTCTGGGAGTTTGTCTATTGTACTGAAACGTGACTCAGCGGACCATACATGGATTAGCAATATAGTTAAAAAGCTTTATCTTGTTTCAACCAAATATCGCTCAATATATTGCGTTCTTCTTGGGGACTAGCACTCTGTCCGCCTCTGCGGTGTAGTGGTTAGTGTGATTAGCTGCCACACCTCAGAGGTCCGGGTTCAATTCCCGGCTCTGCCACGAAATTTGAAAATTGGTACGAGGGCTGGAACGGGGTCCACTCAGCCTCGGGAGGTCACTTGAGTAGAGGGGTGTTCGATTCCCTCCTCAGCCATCTTGGAAGTGGTTTTCCGTGGTTTCCCACTTCTCCTAAAGGCAAATGCCGGGATGGTACCTAACTTAAGGCCACGGCTGCTTCCTTCCCTCTTCCTTGTCTATCCCTTCCAAACTTCCCATCCTCCACAAGGCATAGCGGGTGAGGCCGCCTGGGCGAGGTACTGGTCATACTCCCCAGTTGTATCCCCGACCCAGACTCTGAAGCTCCAGGACACTGCGCTCGAGGCGGTAGAGGTGGGATCCCTCGCTGAGTCCGAGGGAAAAACCGACCCTGGAAGGAAAACAGATTACGAACGAACGACTAGCACTCTAATACACACTGCTCCAATTTTCTGAACTGAAAATATACTCGTTTCAAGATAGGGCTGAATGCTGAAGTGCGATGGATAGCCAAATAGTGCAATGGATTAAACGATCACCTGGTATGTTCAGGGTTACAGGTATAGTAGTTGGCTTGTATTTCATAGCCGGCCCCGTGGTGTAGGGGTAGCGTGCCTGCCTCTTACCGGGAGACCCCGGGTTCGATTCCCGGCCAGGTCAGGGATTTTTACCTGGACCTGAGGGCTGGTTCGAGGTCCACTCAGCCTACGTGATTAGAATTGAGGAGCTATCTGACGGTGAGATGGCGGCCCCGGTCTAGAAAGCCAAGAATAACGGCCGAGAGGATTCGTCGTGCTGACCACACGACACTTCGTAATCTGCAGGCCTGCGGGCTGAGCAGCGGTCGCTTGGTCGGCCAAGGCCCTTCAAGGGCTGTAGTGCCATGGGGTTTGGTTTTTTGTATTTCATAATACTACTCTGAAACCAAGACCGTGAGTAGGAACTGCGTATAAAGTCCTCTCGGCGCTCCGGTGCCGTGTGACGTCGGCACGTAAAAGAGCTCTGGTGAAATTTTCAGTGTTTACACTATGAAAAATATAGATGAAATGACGTCTGTATGCCTTCCCAAACCACGCCTGAAGTTATATTATATAAGTTATATTATTTGCGCAAAATCGCGTAATAGAGTACTCTCAGACTAGGTAATGTGGTTACTTGAACATAGCAATGACATGAGTTTGTTGATATCTTGGCGATAACAAAAATGAAATTAAAATGAAATGGCGTATGGCTTCTAGCGCCGGGATTGTCTGAGGACAAGTTTGGCTCGCCAGATGCAGGTCTTTTGATTTTACCCACGTAGGAGACCTGCGCGTGGTGATAAGGATGGAATTAAGGTGAAGACGGCACATACACCCAGCCCCCGTGTCAGCGGAATTAACCAATTGTGGTTAAAATTCCTGACACTGTCGGGAATCGAAACTGGGAGCGCTGTGACCAAAGGCCAGCACGCTAACCATTTAGCCATCAGCCGGACGCGATACCCAAAGTCAACCTGTTAATAGTCCGTGGTTTGCTGAGCGCGGTGAAAGTACGTCGGCCTGTGTATTCATAAGAAATTAGCATACCTAACTGAACTGTGATTAGTGATGGAGGAATTTCAACGGTACTAAAAGCTCCAAACATGCTCAAAAGTCTGGAAGAAAATACATTACAATTTACGTCTTGCGTTGTATTTTTCGTTTATTATTTGAAAACGAGATAGTAATTTGAATTTAGTACTATATTATGTTAAGATTGAGTACAATCGTACATAAATCTTCATTACAGACTGTTATGGCTTTCAGCGTTCAGTCTGCAAGCCTCTATGAATTTACTACACGCCGACACAATCCACTATTTGTAACTAGTTCTGGAGCCTCGTTTAGTTCTATACCTCTTATCTTTAAATCGTTAGAAACTGAGTCTAACCATCGTCGTCTTGGTCTCCCTCTATTCCTTCCACCCTCCATGACAGAGTCCATTATTCCCATGGGTAGCCTATCCTTCTCCAGTCGCCTCACATGGCCCCACCACCGAAGCCGATTTATGCGTACATCTTCATCCATCGAGTTCATTCCTAACTTAGCCTTTATCTCATCATTCTGCCCCGAGTACCCTCCTGCCACAGTTCCCATCTATTTGTACCAGCAATCATTATTGCTACTTTCATGTCTGTTGCTGGATAAATTTGGAAAATATTTATACAATCTGCAATATCTAAAATAACCCCGATTTAAAGCGTTACACATAACGTTGCACTGAAAGTTACATATTTTGGCTTATATTTTTATGTACCCACTAGCTGTAGTGCCCATCATTGATGGGACTTATCACTTAGCTTGTGAATTATTAAATATTTTTTCACCCCTCGTATTGCCGCCCACCCTCGTCGGAGGGTCTACCTTACAAGGCCTGCCTCAGGCTAAAAATAGCCACACGAAATTATTATTATACCCGAAATGTGATAATTGTAGAATCATAAAAATGTCGCGTGATAGTTTAAAATGTGACGGCGTCACTTCATTTTTCGATCAGTCACGAAGTTCCCGACTTAGTACATCACCTCAATAAACAATTTTAAAAATTCTGTTGGCACGAAGAGGAAATTCTAGAAGACTGCAGAAATGGCTTGTTAAACTACCATAAAAGTGAAATCTAACATGATATGCAAACTTGATTGAAATCACGCTTGTTTCAGTTTCTGGAAATATATTTCGTATTGTTCTCTTAAAACGGATGCGGGATGCGGCAGGTCGATGACTACGAGAATAAAAGTCTGGCTTTCGCCGTGGAAGGTCCTGCTGAGAATAAATATCCATTCTGCG
Source organism: Anabrus simplex (assembly GCF_040414725.1). NCBI lineage: Eukaryota > Metazoa > Arthropoda > Insecta > Orthoptera > Tettigoniidae > Anabrus > Anabrus simplex. The sequence continues at coordinate 218,870,861 of NC_090269.1, read as the reverse complement.
AAACGTTATAGAATGACGCATAGAGTGCAAACGTCCACTATACCTTAACATCACTGTCTTCAGAAGAGAATCACTGTGGAACTTCCTAAGCTTATGTGCAACTCCTGGCCGTTTCATGAGCGTTCTCTAAAACCTGTTGTACAGAAACACAAACATACGGACGGGTGTCAGATTTCCTACTGAGAAAATCGAAAGACATCTCCAGTATGAGCATCCTCCGGGATGAGCGATCTCTCCTTATGCACCAAGATTTTGTAGATTATAATGTTCTACTCGTAGAAAAAACGCCATGTTTATAATACGGTATGGCTAGTTTTTAGGGCTACGAATGAATACTGATAAGACAAATACGATGCGTTCCAAGAGTGGAAATGTATCCGATCGAATTACACTGCAACAGCATACTGCAAGACATTGCAGATATCTCAGTAGCCATATATGCAATAATAGGGACTTACTCTAAATTCAGACATTAGCAGAAGAATTCTGAAAGTTTCCAGGTTCTTCTCAAGAGTGCAATGCGTTTGGTTGTAACAATCAATTAATACGTCCATAAACCTCCAGCTCTGCTCATCTATCATTCCACTGATGTCTATATGCATACACTCGCGAGACTTGTAAAATATCAGTAAAATCAGCACACAAGCTTATCGTTTTTCATGAACGGTCCCTGAGACATGTACTAAACATATAGCATTGTGGCCCCATTACGAGTGATGAAGTGTTCAAAAAGAGTGATCTGGATAGCCTGCACAAAGTCATTGCTGAAAGAATGCATTCATGTTTTACGCATGGGCAATATAAAATCTCCCAAAACGGCACTCTTGTAAGTGCCGTCGGTTGAATACACGAGAAGAGGTAGGCCAAGTAACATACGGAAACGAATGTATACAAAATATCTTGAACGTATGGATGCTAACTGGGAGGAAGCCGAAAACCTTACAGGTGATTTGATTCGCTGGAGGAAACTTATGCCCAATACGCTCCATAGCATTTCAGGAACTACGTATAAATCCATATAAAGAAAATATGAATCGGAACTGTAATGACGGAAAACTGTGTTGTAGGTATGTATTTTATATCTTCTTTATTCAATATATACCCGAAACCTGCAGTGAAAGGAAGGTCAAACAGGGAGCGATATCGAAAGCAGAGTTTGTAGAGAACACGATTATTCTCGCAAACCTTAAAATGCTATGGATTATACTGATAAGGAACTGGAATCAGATATAAGGCTTTTGTCGATGATGTTATACTGTGTATAGTAATAAGTAAGTTACAGGATTTCAGCTCATGAGGATCATTGTAAGTTCTTAAGTGTTAATATAAGGAATGCTCTTCATTGGCTTAATCACATTAACGAGTTATAAATAAAGGTAACAAGTCTCATATATTGGTTATGAGGGTATGAGTGGTTTGTAGTAAATATGTAAAGGACGTAAACGACTTATCCTTTTCATACTTACTACAAACCATTCATACCTTCATAACCAATATATGAGACTACAGATCTCCTGTCCGAGATTTAAAGTTTGTAGGGGAAACTGGTATGTGGTTGGAAAGATTATCCCCCATTGAAGGTGTGCCTGAAGAAAACTGCAGCTGCGCCTCCTTGAGAAATGTAAGGTCTTGAATTTACTTACCTTCCCAACACCATTATTATTAATATTATTATTAATTTTTGCAATTGGCTTTACGTCGCACCGACGCAGATAGCTCTTACGGCAACGATGGAATAGCAAAGGCCTAGGAGTGGGAAGAAAGAGGCCGTAGCCTTATTTAAGGTGAAGGCCGAGCATTTGCCTGGTGCGAAAATGGGAAACCACGGGAAACCATCTTTAGGGCTGCCGACAGTGGGGCTCGAAGCCACTATCTCCTGGATGAAAGTTCACGGCTGCGTTCCCCTAACCGTACGGCTAACCATAATTATTAACGTGCAGACCGTATGAGACAAGAGTGTAATGGTCACAATTATTGTACCTTAATTTGGCGAGCAGATTGTGGAAAAATGGTATCACGTTGAGCCTCTATGCGTAGTCTTATCTGCTGTAGTAACAGCGATGACCTTAAAAGCACAGTCGGTTAGTCGTGGTCCTATATATTCGCAGATAGTGAGTTTAATTCTAGCTGAGACCATTGGCATGTTAGGGTGTTGAATTGCGTCATCCCAGTGTCTTCTGCTATAGCCCGTTAGAAACGCCCTATGGAACAAAAATTCTGATAACTCAGTATCTCTTAAAATATACAACAATTGAACGAAACCTAACAAATATTATTATTATTATTATTATTATTATTATTATTATTATTATTATTATTATTATTATTATTATTATTATTATTATTATTATTATTATTATTATTATTATTATTATTCCGGGGTTTATCGTGGACCGCAGAGGCGAAAGAAGGTGCCGGGATGAATGGGTTTAACTACAATGTCAAGAAAAGAATTTAAAACTTAAATTGAAGGTTATATTTTCTTAAATTCAACCTTAGCAAATTTTCATAACAATGAAACGTCAGGTAAAATGGCAAATTTTAGACAAGACAAGAAAATTCAAAATTTAGTGACAGTTTAAAAATCTGGGCTTCAAGCCCCTCGCTTTACAATTCTTGAGCTCCTAGCTGATATTTACAAACAAGCAGAAATTTATTCAATGGTAGAAATTCCTCAATACATGGAGCACTTGCTGCCAACTTACAATACCAAGCCTCCCAGAGGCACTTTTACAACACTTAAAAAGGGCTGACGTTCTCTCAGTTTTCCACGCCTATTGAAGGCAATATAAGAAAATTACAATCACTCGCCATCAAGGCACAACTTACAAATTTGAAATAGGGGTATCTAGTACCCAACCTATTGGGCCTTTGTGGAAAAGAACAGGTTAAGTAAATGGCTCGAAACACAAATTGAATGGATGCGTGTACCTGCACCCCTAGATATGAATTCTTAATAGCTAAAGGGCACTAGACCGATGAAACAGGGGCTATTCCCAAACAACTGAGGTAGCACGCAAGGAAATCACTTTATTAATACATTGCAGAAACAAAACGTGGCACCTGAAACCAAGATGAAGGGGAGATCGACAGGGTTACAGCACTCTCTATCCCCGATTTACAGTTAAAGATGTTATGAAGTTATTACATAAGCCGGCAGAAGTTATATTTTCAGAAAAGTAGGTTACATAGTTGATGATTCGGACCTTTCCCTCGGGTTAAACTGCGGAGCTAGCAAGAAAGAAAGAAAGATGTAATGTGGCCATTACCTTATAAAAGCTCTAGCATCTGACGAAGAGGCCTCCCGCCTCCTGCTTAACACACACACTCAGTAAGATGACGATCAATTGGCCAAGAGACGAGAAAATCCGCAGTTTATAAACCCCCGGGGAAAGTTCGAGATCATTCGTGAATAATCAAGACACACCCACAGAATTTTATTGGTAGATTTCAAAAGTAACACTCAGGATCGAAGAAGAAGACTGTGATTGGTAGAAAATTAATTACAGAAATTAGGGCTTGGCTAGATTCAAAACTGGCGGAAAGAAAAGATAAATATTGACAACCCCAAAATAAATGAACATCAATTAGAACAATCTTATGAATACAAAATTTCTTTAAATCAAAAGTTCTTTCACTTTGCACCAGGGTGCATGATCATAGTTTTCTTGTAGTGACATCTGTGGAAGAAAGTCCAAACTTGTTGATGGATGGCAAACAAAACAAATAGAAATACAGTCAGTTCAGGAAACTTCACAATAACAAAATTACATCATATTTTAGTGGTGCCATCTTTTGGATAAATTTATAAGTTACTGTAGTTTCAATTTCACTGTTTCACCAGTAGAGGAGTTCATTTAGGCGCTAGATTTAAATGCGCGGCGTAGGGGCGTACCTCTCGATACAATTATTAGTATATTATTAGGACTTAATGTAAAATATTCTTCAGTACTGCATAATATATATATCCTGTCTAAGCCGGAATCTTGTTTAGCCCATCCATGGTGTTAGGGCTGTTATAGCTAACAGCGTTATAACACCAGGGTTGTAAGGGTAAGTGCGAGGAGACGTACAGTTAGATCTATAGAGGTTGAGGGGAAATTTGCAGATACAGAAATCTTAACCACAGGCGCAGGCTGAATCAATCTTGGTAACATTTTTTCCTGACTCTCAATATAATTAACATCAATGAAGGGAGCGAGTTTCCAAGAAAATCTCCTTCAAAAAGCTGATAATGTGTTCATATACAGTAATTAGTTTTCTATAAAACTTTTTAACTTCATAGTTTCTACTGTATGGAAACGCTTCTGTACTGTTTTCCACTTGGGCTGGTTACAAGAGTGTTTAAAACTTTACACGGTGTGCTGAATTTAATGTGTTGATTATTCACAGTAGGTGAATATATCGATCATTGTATTACAGAGTTCGTCTAGACTTTAAAGTTAATACACTGATTTTCGTTTGGAAATACTTTCTGTACAATGCAATTACAATATTTGGAGATGCCAAGTTGGTTTTATCATGTAGAATTGGGTAGAAGACATTATTCTATTTTTCCCTCTTTGTGTAACCACCACCACTACGAATTCAAGTCTACCGCAACTTCCCATTCATAAATTTAATTTTAATTAAGATAATGCATTCACTACTATGGGATATTCTAAAGCAGTCAGATAATCAAATTGGGTACTTTTTGTAGCCAGTTGGAAAACATATAATGAAACATTGAATGGAATGCATTAGAAGTTATGAAAATAAAGTATTTTGTTTTCAACTAAGACGATAAGTGTAATACATACATTTCATTGAATGGGAATTTATAGAATTATTATGTCACTGCCCAGCGACACTATGGTGACATTTTCGTCCTCAAATACGGTTAGTTTTTAGAATAGAAATAATAAAGTTATTGGCTTTGCGTCCTACTAACTACTTTTATGCTTTTCGGAGACGCCAAAGTACCGGAATTTAGTCACGCGGGAGTTACTTTAAGTGCTATAAATCTACCGACACTAGTCTATCGTATTTGAGTACCTTCAAATATTACCGGACTGAGCCAGTATCGAACCTGCCAAGTCGGGGTCAGAAGGCCAGTGCATCATCCGTCTGAGCCACGCAACCGGCTTAGTTGTTAGACAAAGGATTCTTAAATTTACAGGAAAGATACAAAAACCAAGATCGCAGCATGAAACATTCTGCCCAAATAAAAGTTACCGGAACCTGAACATGAAATCTGAATGTTTTAAGACCCAATTTGTAGAAAGTATTTTTTACAATCGGCTTTACGTCGCACTGACATAGATATGTCTTACTGCGACGATGGGATAGGAAAGGGCTAGAAGTGGGAAGGAAGCGACTGTGTACTTAATTAAATTACAACCCCAGTATTTGCCTGGTGTGAAAATGGTAAACCATGGAAAACCATCTTCAGGCTGTTGGCAGTGGGGTACGAACCTACTATCTCTCGAATGCAAGCTCACAACTCCGCGACGGTAACCGCAGGGCCAACTCACGCGGTAATTTGTAGAACCATATCATTCTAAGGAATTATTTTCTTGATCACTACCAAACATTGCTTACATTTTAACACCAACTAAGGAACAAGTTTGAAATTTAAAATGCATTAAGTACTGAATATATTTTTGGATTCAGAAAAGTATATATTAAAAAACTGAAATGAATGTTCATCTTCAGGTGTTCTATTTGTTTCAAAGAAGTCTATCATGTTGATTTTGTATACAAGTTTTAACTATTCATCTTGATGAACGAAATATTTAAATGAATCCATGAACACTAGCAAAATTATAACAATCGCGTATTTCTCCTAATAACTCGAACAATTTCAACTCTATGTTGCTAATATGTTAATACTACCTTGTGTAATGGCTCTGTCAGCAATATATAAAGATCCTGTACAAAAAAAAAGAAGGCATATATCTGCCAAAAGCGGTAGACCCTATGTCTTCATAGCGGCGCGATGTGTCAGATAAAATCCAATGTGCGAACGCGGTCGCATTATAATTAATTTGCGACATGCGGTGTGTCAGAGGTAAGTTTACACATCCCCCTTTCATTAAAGCATAGCTTTCATTTTTAGGCCTGAATAATAATAATAATAATAATAATAATAATAATAATAATAATAATAATAATAATAATAATAATAATAATAATAATAAATAATAATAATAATATCTATCGACCAAAACGTGAAATTGCTACTACAGGTAGTTGGAACTTTAATCAGAAGATGCCACTACTGAAATTTTAAGTAATTGTGTTATTGTGAAGTTTCCTAAACTGATTGGATTTCTTTTGGTTTTGTTTTTGCTGTACATCATGAAGTTTAGACACTTTTCCACAGATGCCACTACCAAAAAACTATGGTCATACACTCTGGTGCAAGGTAAAGGAAGTTGTTTTGGAAAGAACTTTTGTGTTCATGGGTTTTCTTTAGTAAATTAACTTTCATTTGTTTTTGATATATTTCAAGGTTTGTAACACTTATTTCTCAGTCCGCCAGTTTTGAAGTTAGCCAATTGGAATTTTCTGCAATTATTTTTCAGCCTATCACAGGCTTCGTTTTGGTTCTTTGGGTGTAACTTTTGTGTCTGCCAATAAAATTGTGAGGGTGTGTCCGGACTAGTCCAGAATCCTCTCGAACCTTCCCTGTGGGTATATAAACTGCGGCTGCTCTGGTTACCTTGTCTCATTGATCGTCGTCTTTCTGAGTGTGTGTGTTAAGGCAGGAGGCGGGACGCCTCATTCTTCGCCAGGCAGAACATCAGCCAGGTAATGACCACCAGACTTAGCTTTCTGTAGCTACCTCCGCAGACTTATCCGAGGGGAAGGTCCGAATTTTTAACTATGTAACAAACCTTTTGTAATTGTAAATTTTCGTTCGACTAATGTAAAATTTCGTAAAGTTCTTAACTGTAAATCGGGGTTAGAGAGTGAGTTACCCTCTGGAGCTCCCCTTGAACTTTGTTTGAGGTGACTACGATTTCATAACTGTTTTCTTTCCTGTAATGTATTAAATTATCTTTCATTCGAGTCACCTCAGTAGCTTGGAATTAACCCCTGTATCATCGGGCCGAGAGCCTGGTAGGATTTTAATTCTTCATTAGTTAGGAGCGCAAGCGTAGGCCTCCATTCAGTTTGTGTTCGGGCCATTTATTTAACCTGTTCTTTTTCAGCAAAGGCCCAGTAGGTTGGGTACTAGATACCCCTGTGTAAAACTATTTCCATTTGTAAATCGTGTCTCGTGAGGCAAGTAGTGTAAGATTTTGATGTAATGTTGCATTAAGTAGGCTGTAAGAAATTGAGAGCATGTAAGTTCTTTCATAAGTTTTGTAATAGTGAGGGATGCCTCTGGAAGGCTAAAGATTGTAAACTTTTGAGCAAGTGCTCTTGTATTTGGGAGACATCTCTCCTTATCTGTTCAACGAAACATTTGCGAAAATTGTAAATTTGGAACCTGAAGCTCAATACTTGTGGATCTGAGGGCTTGAAGCCCACAATTGATAAATGCCCTATTCTAGGGTTCTCTATTTTAATCCACATATTTGTTATTGTTCACTCAGTGAAGAGATTTGTTAAGTTTGAAATTTTAAAAGAAATATAACCTTTATATAAACTTTTAACTCAATTCTTGATATTGTAGTTAGACCCATTCAAGCCCACTACTTCTTTCACCTCTCTTTGTTCCACAGATAACCCCGGAACAATGATAATAATAATAATAATTGCCACCCTCTGTGTTTGAGGTGTTTAGTCGCCGGCATTTTATCGCGGAGCCCGGGTTCATATACGGAATGTGAAATTTGTTCTTTAGAAAGACGGAGACGGGGCAGGTTTTCTCCGGAAATTACGAGATTAACTGCATCATCCATTCTAGCGTAGCTTCATAATCATTCACTTCTCGTTAATTCTCCCCAGAGGTGTGCGACGGTCGTCGCCAGCCGGCATATATCCATACCTAGGCGTTAGCAACACGAAGTAGTATGTGCAATGTACGATTATGATGTTATTGATTCTGACTCAAGTGAGGCAAGTAATCCAGAGGAATTTACATTTTATAACCGCACATAACGAGGTGTGGACGTTGTGGATCGCTTGAAATCACTTGAATTAATTATAAATTCCAAACCCATCTCTTCGTCTCAGGGCGAAAATAGAAAAAAAAATGTTGCTGGAGCAGAGAAGCTTCACGCAAATGAACCTGCGGAAAATTCAAAATGTGTTTGCTGTGAAAAGAAAAAGAACACTTTTAGGAAAATCACTGCATCAGTTGCTTCAGGCCTATGTAAAGAGCACAGAGGTCGGACTCCTAATAAATACTACGTAAAGTAAGGCTGCATTTATATATAAAGTTCAGAAGATCACAGCTAGGTCATTGGCCACTCTCACAACTCTGGATGAAAATATCATCGAGTGCATTTCACCGGATGAAACAATACGGTTCCCTGGAGTAACATTCGAACACTAAATTAAATATATTCCTTCTGAAGTAATCAATCAACTCACAAGCCATTTAAATCAGCTAGTTCGTTAGGCTCTTCTCATTTCGGATCAGAATCTAAATATACTAAACAAAATATATATTTGATTCCCGCAAATGAACCTGCTGCTCATTATTCTTTTTCCAGTACAATTAGATAAAGAAATTCCACCTGATGGTTGACAATTTCAAAGTGCACTTCTTTAAAACTTGACAAAAAAAAATTCTAGGTGAAGTTGATAAAATAATGAGATACATTAAAGAAATTATTGTGTTACCCACTAATGCCCCAGATTGAATGATTTTGCGCGCCACGCAGTCCTAGAAGATTTGGAATTTTCGAAGTTCAATGGGAGACTTTCCTGAAGCATATAATTGCAAGAGACTGATGCGTATGAGAATCTCATACGTCGAAGTTACTGTACAACACCTGACTGAAATCTGTTGCTTTGAAGGCTTGTCGCTGAGCAAGGAGAAAGTTGAATATCTCAAAAACTCTCTTCCCAAGTTCATTCGAGAAGTACTCGGTAAAGATGCCTTTATAATATGGTGCACATTACTATCCAAGGATCAGGGAGTACCCCTCCCACTCGATGAAATAAAATGCTTGGATTTGTAATATGAGAGGTACAACATACGGGCTATGGACAGAAACAATTAAAATGAACTATAGTGTCATCCCAGTTCTATATCTCCCTGAAAGTAGCCTTAATATATCCCATTAATAATTTCGTGTAGCTATTTCTAGCCGAGTGCGGCCCTTGTAAGGAAGACCTTCCGATGAGGGTGGGTGGCATCTTCCATGTGTAGGTAACTGCGTGTTATTTTGGTGGAGGTTAGTGTTATATGTGTTGTATGAGTTGCAGGGATGTTGGGGATAGCACAAACACCCAGCCCCCGGGCCACTGGAATTAACCAATGAAGATTAAAGTCCCCAACCCAGCCGGGAATTGAACCCGGGACCCTCTGAACCGAGGGCCAGTACGCTGAACTTTCATACAACGAGTCGGACAATATATCCCATTGCAGAAGATGGCCATATTTTCGAAACATTGATCATGTATTAAGGTTCAGTCCTAAAGGAAAATTCATGAGAATTAATCGACATGATATAGTTCGCAAATTGATTGCTGGAAGCCTTCGTAAACAACACTCGGTTGACAATTTTAATTTTGGGTCAATTCAAACCCCGATAGCATCTAAACAATAGATGAAAGAAGTATTGCCCATATGAACGAATCATAAGGCCGATCATTTCGCTTCCCTAATAAGGGCCGCTATCAAGTGGATTGTTTCTCTGTTGTTGTGAACATAACATTCATGAAGCGCACGTGGACTTAGATGACCAAAAAGGTTACCTCCATAAAGACTTACATTTTTTCCGCATAGACCTACGTCTTGAACTTGTTTGTGTTGTATTGTGTGCCATTGTCTCTAAAAATTAACTTTAGAGAATTATTTTATGTGTGCTAGATTTCAAATTACGGACGTCATGGCGAATACCACAGATAAATTTTATGTAAATGAATTGTATTTTTAAAAATTATTTCACCAATATTTCAATCATCACATATTAGTTACTTGTAAATTTACACTACTACAATAAACGATTATAATTATCAGTGCGAACGAAGTATACGAGATAAAATTTTAACGCGCGGGTAGTGGTGCGATAGAAATACACACCAGTGAATCCCGGTTAAAACAAACACACAGCTGATACGATACCATAACAAAATTGGAACATGTTATTTACAATCGTCTGGTGTGAATTTTGGTTTCGAAAGTTTACAATTTAGACGAAGAAAGTCCGTTCAACTGGTCTCCAGACACGATATTTGAAATATTCGCTCAGATTGAATAATTAGAATGTATCATTTAGTTCCATAACGATACAATTATCGAAGCTAATATCGAATTAAATTTGGAAATTCCAGAGTTTATAATATCCTCAAGACTCTTCGGGTGTCAATGTTGCTGTTATTCTGCTTCCTTTTTCTTTTCGTACTATGTTTCTTATTGATTTAATTTTTCTTATAAAAGCGTATCTGCGAGCTTCACAGTTATTGCTTTCTCTTCATAAGAAATACTTAAGTTAATGGAAGACCGAGATGATCAAAACCAAAATCAACATTGATTTTCCGCTATTGTATGAAAAATTAACTGGAACATTTAAACTTACGGCGTGAAAGCACGAACATAGGGCCTTAAAACATGCTTTGTTCTCTGTGTCATGAGGCTTAAAATGAGCTTTGCCTCATCCTAGTACGACTAATTCGATATTTCGCCTATATTAGCTTATGCTGATGTGCCAAAGTGGGAAAATCACGCTTCTCATAGGAACGTTTTGATATTCCGTGATGATACATATCCCATATTAACCGCACTGATATTATCTTTTAAACAGTGGAAAAAATTTCAAAACCGGTCCAGTAGTTTCTGAGATTTCCCGATACATTTAAACAAACACACAATCTCACATTATACAGAAGTACAGATTATTTATTATTATTATTATTATTGTTGTTATTATCAACAATCAAATTAATATTAATCTCTGTAGTGTGAGTTTTATGTGTTACATACGAAATGAATAAATGAATAAATATTATTATAAATTAACCTTAACAATAATCGCAATAAAGTTACAACTAAACAAAAAGTTAACATTTCTTATACTGTTTACAAATTAGGTCCCCGATGTCTGGCTCCAGAACCGCGCAGCATCTACTATGAAGGAGTGAATGCACTCTTTGACGTGTGCAGCGATGTTCAGGATATTCCTGTTCGGAGAGCGGGTGTTCAGAGCTTGATAAACCTTGATGCTAGGTACTGAGGTGTAGTTGGACAGTACTTAGAGTGTTGTGCGGTACTCATTAGGCAAGACTGAGTCCAATCTTAGAGAGTACAACAAAATATACAGAAAATTCTTACCGGTTTTGGAGGTCCTCCCTATATTTATTTCGAAAGGACTTGAGTAACGTCATCCATATTTATGTAACACGCTGGCATTACCTTGAAATACTTCTATACATTGAAGAAACCGAAGGACTATTAACGAATTACCACACATGTACACCTACATTCTATGCTCTGTGTGGGATGCGGACCACTTTATGCATAGCTAGGACGGGCTATGGCAGGTACAGCGACTAAGTATACACATGGAAATGTCTAGGTGTAAGGCTCATCTCTAAGGATAATAGACAACTTGATGTCTTTGGAGTGTACGGATCGAGAAGGGATAGCGCTAACGCTGATTCAGAATTATTTCATAATATAATCAGCTATGTGGGAAACGATATGGAAAGGAATGTGATTGTAGCGGATGATCTCAATTTACCAAATGTCGATTGGTAAGGTAATGCGAACGATAGGAAGCATGATCAACAAATGGAAAATAAGTTAATATGGAAAGAGCAGCTGATTCAGAAATTAATGGAACCAACTAGAGGGAAGAATATATTAGCTCTATAGAGAAACCGAAGTAATAGATGGTATAAGTAATCACGAAGCTGCTTTTGTCGTAGTTCAAAATAAATGTGATAATAAAGGAAGGTATTAAAACTAGGACTGTTAGGCAGTACCATATGGCTGATAAAACAGGCATGAGGGAGTTTTTAAAAAGTAACTGTGATCGGAGGAAAACGGTAAATAAAAATGTAAACAGACTCTGGGATGGATTTAAAGAAATTGTTGAGGAATGTGAAAACAGGTTTGTACCTTTAAAGGTGGTAAGGAATGGTAAAGACCCAGTACATTATAACAGAGAAGTATAGATGCTAAAAAGGAGGCAGAAACAGGTCCTAAGAATGATATTCCAGAAATCATTAATGAACACGGGAAGTGTGTATGCCAGGATCTTCAAAAGGCAGAAGTGTTGAGTCAGCAGTATGTAGAGAATGTTGGTTACAAGGATTGTGTCCAGATAGAGGACGTGACTAACACTAAAGAAGTATTAAAATTTACCTATGACAACAATGACATTTACAGTAAGATACAAAAGTTGAAAACTAGAAAAGCAACTGGTATTGATAAGGTTTCGGGGGATATACTAAAGACAATGGGTTGGGATATGGTACCGTATCTGAAGTACTTATTTGATAATTGTTTCCATGAAGGAGCTATGCCAAATGAATAGAGAGTTGTTATAGTAGCCCCTGTGTATAAAGGAAAGTATGATAGACTTAAAGTTGAAAATTACAGACCAGTCAGTTTGACATGCATGTATGTAAGTTTTGGGAATGCATTCTTTCTTATTATATTAGACACGTTTGCGAAATTAATAACTGGTTCGATAGAAGGCAGTTTGGGCTTAGGAAAGGTTATTCCACTGAAGCTCAATTTGTATGTAGAATTCCAGCAAGGTATAGCAGATATCCTGGATTCAGGAGGTCAAATGGACTGTATCGCGATTTACTTATCTAAGGCATTTGATAGGGCAGATCATGCGAGACTACTGTCAAAAATTAGTGCAATTGGACTAGACAAAAGAGTAACAATGGGTGGCAATATTTCTAGAAAATATAACTCAGAGAATTAGAGTAGGCGAAGCTTTATCTGACCCTGTAATAATTAAGAGGGGAATTTCTCAAGGCAGTATTATTGTATATTTATGTTTTCCTTATATGTGGGTAAAGGAGTGGAATCAGACATAAGGATTTTTGCAGATGATGTTATTCTGTACAGAGTAATAAATAAGTTAAAATATTGTGAGCAACTACAAAATGACCTTGTTATAATAATAATAATAATGGCGTATGGCCTCCGGAGAGGCCTGGTGCAGGTCTTTTCTAGTAGACGGCCTATTAGGCGACCTACATGTCTGTGAAGATGAAGATGAGGGCCCTTCCTAGGATGATTTCTAATGTTGAATACGCCACACACACCGAGCCCCCAAGCCATTGGAATTAAGCAATTAAGGTTAAAAACCCAGACCCAGCCGGGAATCGAACCCGGGACCCTCTGAACTGCAGGCCAGTACGCTGACCATTCAGCCAACGAGTCGGACAATGACCTTGTTAATATCGTGAGATGGACAGTAGGCAATGGTATGATGATAAACGGGGTTATAGGTCAGGTTGTGAGTTTCAGAAATAGGAAAAGTCCTCTCAGTTTTAATTACTGCAATGGTGGGGTGAAAGTTTCTTGTAGGGATTATTGTAAGTATCTGGGTGTTAATATAAGGAAAGATCTTCATTGGGCTAATCAAATAAATATGACTGTAAATGAAGGGTACAGATATCTGCACATGTTTATGAGGGTGTTTAGGGGTTGTAGTAAGGATGTAACGCAGAGGGCATATAAGTCTCTGGTAAGACCCAAAATAGAGTATGGTTCCAGTATATGGGACCCTCGCCAGGATTACTTGATTCAAGAACTGGAAAAATTCAAAGAATAGCAGCTCGATTTGTTCTGGGTGATTTCCGACAACAGAGTAGCATTACAAAAATGTTGCGAAGTTTGGGCTGAGAAGACTTGGTAGAAAGAAGGCGAGCTGCTCGACTAAGTGGTATGTTCCGAACTGTCAATGGAGAGATTGCGTGGAATGACATCAATAGAAGAATAAGTTTGAGTGGTGTCTTTAAAAGCAGGAAAGATCACAATGTGAAGATAAAGCTGGAATTCAAGAGGAATAATTGGGGAAAATATTCGTTTATAGAAAGGGGACTTGTGGATTGAAATAACTTATCAAGGGAGATGTTCAATAAATTTCCAATGTCATTGCATTCATTTAAGAAAAGGCTAGGAAAACAACAGATAGGGAATCTATCACCTGGGCTACTGCCCTAAACGCATATCAGTAGTGATTTGTTGTTGTTGTTGTTGTTTTTGTTGTTGCGTCTGATTTCATCGACATCCTCAGAATGGTTTTTCACGTCAGACTATCCCTCCCCGGCCGAGTGGCTCAGGTGATAGGGCGCTGGCTTTCTAAGACCTAGGTGGCGCGTTTATTTGAAGGTGATCAAATAATGCAGTCTCGCGTCGGTAGATTTAACGGCACGTGAACAGAATTTCTGAGGAATGGAATTTACGACAACTGGGTGTCCGTAAGGAAATACTTCGTAGGACTTAAATCCAATAAAAGGCTACCCCTCACACTGTCAGCGAATGTAAGATGCTGGCCAACCCAGGTAAGAGCTGTGACTTGAAGAAAATAATGTAAATCTCTCTAGTGAAAGTTTTGTGAGTTACATGCCAAATAAATAAATAAATAAATAAATAAATAAATAAATAAATAAATAAATAAATAAATAAATAAATAAATAGGTAACTTTTATGTAGCCTACCTTGATTTTATTCGGTTCATTCGAAGTCGAGTCTCTTCTACTGAGTGTTAGAAAATTCAGTGCTCAAACTTCTATGGATGGTAGGGACTATGAGAGACTAAAACTTTTGTGTTTATTAAATAACCTTAGGTTGAACATTCTTAAATCACTAACTTTTGATGTGATGAAATTATTACATTATTATTACATTTATTACAATTATTGCATTTCAATTACCAAAATTGTTGATAATCTCCTGCCCGACGTCAGGTTCCGTAACTTGTCCTGTGTGGGTTTCCAGATCCGCGCAGCACCTGATGTGAAGGAGTGGGTGGAGTGTTTAGTGACATGTGCAGGATTGCCTGTTGCAATGCAAGATTTGCAATGACGTAATTCTTTTTCAGTGGTGGGTAAATTACAATTGAGACCGTAATATTTTGAAGTCAAGCTCTTTGAAATATGGGGTGCAAAATCCGAAGATTGTGGGTTTGGTTCCCATCACTGTCCATTTAAAACTATTTTTGTTCTCTACCAAAATTTCTTCGGCATGTGCCACATATACTAGACACGGACCTAATAAACTGAAAATAGATGTAAAATACTAGAAGTCTTACTTTACGAGGTTTCATTTATTTCTACCCTTACATATGACTTCCTTACAGCCCTCCAAAGAAAGTAATGTTCGTCAAGAATTATTAAGCTCACCTCAGTGAAGATGCACGTGAAGTCTATGAAAGAATTTAATCCCCACAATCAGTATTTCTGTCTACAATTACGTTGAACTGAGATAGAGATGTAGCAATCAAGCGATATTTTTTTAGACAATTGAATTCTAAATATATATGTGTGGTATACCAGTTCGCAGGTGCTAGTAATTGAGCTGTCAATCGCAGAACAGAACGCGCTAACTCTCCTGTGGTAAGGGCGAGAGGGAGAGACGGGAAATAGGCTACCGTCTGTGATGAACAAACCTTCACATCAACAGACCACATCTCACAGGCAAAGAACTACTGCACTAGTGTCGTCCACTTTATCTGAGGAAACGCTGTTTCCAGTGGAATAATAATAATAATGTTATTTGTTTTACGTCCCACTAACTACTTTTTTAGGGTCTTCGGAGACGCCAAGATGCCGGAATTTAGTTCCGCAGGAGTTCTTTTACGTGCCAGTAAAACTACCGACACGGGGCTGTCGTATTTGAGCACCTTCAAATACCACCGGACTGAGCCAGGATCGAACCTGCCAAGTTGGGGTTAGAAGGCCAGCGCCTTAACCGTCTGAGCCACTCAGCCCGGCGTTTCCAGTGGACTACCACGATTGTTATATTATTATGAGTTCCAGACAGACGGATGCATATTGAACGGTTACTACCCTAATGTCCGCCTCTGTGGTGTAGTGGTTAGCGTGATTAGCTGCCACCCCCCGGAGGCCCGAGTTCGATTCCCGGCTCTGCCACGAAATTTGAAAAGTGGTACGAGGGCTGGAACGGGGTCCACTCAGCCTCGGGAGGTCAACTGAGTAGAGGTGGGTTCGATTCCCACCTCAGCCATCCTGGAAGTGGTTTTCCGTGGTTTCCCACTTCTCCTCCAGGCGAATGCCGGGATGGTACCTAACTTAAGGCCACGGCCGCTTCCTTCCCTCTTCCTTGCCTATCCCTTCCAATCTTCCCATCCCTCCACAAGGCCCCTGTTTAGCATAGCAGGTGAGGCCGCCTGGGCGAGGTACTGGTCATACTCCCCATTTGTATCCCCCGACCAAGAGTCTGAAGCTCCAGGACACTGCCCTTGAGGCGGTAGAGGTGGGATCTCTCGTTGAGTCCGAGGGAAAAGCCGACCCTGGAGGGTAAACAGATGATGATGATGATGATGATATCTAGATATAGGCCTATAGATATTACAATAACGATTATTTAGCGGCAGCTACCAAGCATATGCATTTTGATTTGGTATCATTTAGCCTGCCCACGTGCCAACTTCTACGTTCCGTTTTATTCCACCATCCTGTGGAGAAACTGGAAATCTGTTGGCTGATTTTTATTCCGCAACTGGTTTCATACGTCTGCAATACGGCTGCCAAACTTTCACACGGACATTCGTCTTTCCTTCCGCGATCCTACTGATGTATAGTAATGTACATGGAAGAGCTAGTAGCGTTCTCTGTAATAAGGAAGAAGGTGCGTTCTAGTCAATGTAAATTTTGGATAAGGAAGTATAAAAGTTTCCTTTGAGGTCTGAGACATACAGTAGAGAAATCTACAGAAATATTTTATCATAGTTTTTGAGAAAAATGAAAAGGTTCAGTCTTTCGGATCATTTTTCATTTTCTTGAAGGTTTTCTTTAATGTTAGCTGTGGTTTGATTGAAAACATATTTTAAAGTAGAGGTGGGATCCCTCGCTACGTCCGAGGGAAAAACCGAACCTGGAGGGTAAACAGATGATGATGATGATACTGCCCTAATACCAAACTCTAAAATACACAACGAGGTTAGTTTACGTTTAATGACAAAAAATCGTCTTAATAAGTTCCAATAAAATAGTAAAATAACGAGAACTCCGGAATTTATCTAGAGAGAATCAGAAACTCGAGTTATATTTATTTATATTATTTAACAAACAACTACAAATGAATTCAGTAATGATAAGAAAAGAGCGTGAATATAAAACGAATGGAATACGTAGGTATTAATAACCTGAGCAGAGAACAAGCTTCCAGTACGAAAATACTGTTTTGTTTTTGCATTTAAACACTTTCACCGGTCGAGTTGGCCATGCGGTTTCATGCGCACAGCTGTAGTTTTGTATCCGGAAGATAGTGGGTTCGAACCCCACTGTTGGCATCCCTGAAGATAGTTTTCCGTAGTTTCATACTTTCACACCAGACAAATGGTGACCGGCCGAGTTGGCCGTGCTGTTAGAAGAGCGCAGCTGTGAGCTCGCATCCGGGAGATAGTGGATATGAATCCCACCGTCGGCAGCCCTGAAGATGGTTTTCGGTGATTTCTCACTTTCACACTAGGCAACTCCTGGGGCTGTACCTTAATTAAAGCCATGGCCGTTCCTTCCCATTCCTAGGCCTTTCCTGTTCCATCGTCGTGTCGGTGCGACGTAAAGCAAATAGCAAAAAAAACAATCAAATGCTGCACCTTAATTCAGGCCACGCCGTAAAACCTATCAGTGTCTGCGTGACGTAAAGCAAAACTGCAAAAATAAATAAATAAATAAATAAATAAATAAATAAATAAATAAATAAATAAATAAATAAATAAATAAATACCCACTTTGAGCCATAATCTCCCAATGCGTCGACTGCCATCTTCATCAGAAAAACATTGTTACGTCCTATTAATTGTGCGCTGTGTAGATAAATGTGTACTATACAAATGTTTCGCTAGGCAGTTCTGGTAAATTTACACCATAAAACTGCACGTTGGTGTGATAAAATTGATTAAATGAAAACAAAATTATGGCGATAGAATGACGTTCATTGGCTGAAGTTCCCGATGTTCTCACAGTCATAGTCATTGGAGCCATTATATAAGTGGTCAGAAAACCCGTATCCCTTTAACCATAGCTTTGGAAGGGGATACTGTATTTCGTTAAATGAGACCGTGCCGGGCTGAGTGGCTCAGACGGTTGATGCGCTGGCTTTCTGACCGCAACTTGGCAGGTTTGATCCTGGCTCAGTCCGGTAGTACACTGACTGACAGAGCAAATGCAACACCAAGAAGGAGTGGTTCGAAAGGGATGAAAGTTGGGGAAAAACCAGAGACGGCACGGACGAATAATTGATGTTTATTTCAAACCGATATGCAGGTTACACAATGCGCACGGCATCGACTCAGTAGGATGTAGGACCACCGCGAGCGGCGATGCACGCAGAAACACGTCGAGGTACAGAGTCAATAAGAGTGCGGCTGGTGTCCTGAGGGATGGTTCCCCATTCTCTGTCAACCATTTGCCACAGTTGGTCGTCCGTACGAGGCTGGGGCAGAGTTTGCAAACGGCGTCCAATGAGATCCCACACGTGTTCGATTGGTGACAGATCCGGAGAGTACGCTGGCCACGGAAGCATCTGTACACCTCGTAGAGCCTGTTGGGAGATGCGAGCAGTGTGTGGGCGGGCATTATCCTGCTGAAACAGAGCATTGGGCAGCCCCTGAAGGTACGGGAGTGCCACCGGCCGCAGCACATGCTGCACGTAGCGGTGGGCATTTAACGTGCCTTGAATACGCACTAGAGGTGACGTGGAATCATACGCAATAGCGCCCCAAACCATGATGCCGCGTTGTCTAGCGGTAGGGCACTCCACAGTTACTGCCGGATTTGACCTTTCTCCACGCCGACGCCACACTCGTCTGCGGTGACTATCACTGACAGAACAGAAGCGTGACTCATCGGAGAACACGACGTTCCGCCATTCCCTCATCCAAGTCGCTCTAGCCCGGCACCATGCCAGGCGTGCACGTCTATGTTGTGGAGTCAATGGTAGTCTTCTGAGCGGACGCCGGGAGTGCAGGCCTCCTTCAACCAATCGACGGGAAATTGTTCTGGTCGATATTGGAACAGCCAGGGTGTCTTGCACATGCTGAAGAATGGCGGTTGACGTGGCGTGTGGGGCTGCCACCGCTTGGCGGCGGATGCGCCGATCCTCGCGTGCTGACGTCACTCGGGCTGCGCCTGGACCCCTCGCACGTGCCACATGTCCCTGCGCCAACCATCTTCGCCACAGGCGCTGCACCGTGGACACATCCCTATGGGTATCGGCTGCGATTTGACGAAGCGACCAACCTGCCCTTCTCAGCCCGATCACCATACCCCTCGTAAAGTCGTCTGTCTGCTGGAAATGCCTCAGTTGACGGCGGCCTGGCATTCTTAGCTATACACGTGTCCTGTGGCACACGACAACACGTTCTACAATGACTGTCGGCTGAGAAATCACGGTACGAAGTGGGCCATTCGCCAATGCCGTGTCCCATTTATCGTTCGCTACGTGCGCAGCACAGCGGCGCATTTCACATCATGAGCATACCTCAGTGACGTCAGTCTACCCTGCAATTGGCATAAAGTTCTGACCACTCCTTCTTGGTGTTGCATTTGCTCTTTCAGTCAGTGTATTTGAAGGTGCTCAAATACTTAAGCCTCGTGTCGGTAGAACTTCTGCGGGACTAAATTCTGGCTCTCGGCGACTCTGAAAACCATGAAAGTAGTTAGTGGGACGCAAAACCAATAATATTATTATTATTATTCAAAAATGAGACCGTCTCTCAGAGAGGTATCTGAATTCAACGCTCTAATGCAGCGTGTTTCAAAACCATCTGTAGAAATTGATACAGGAGCTAGAAGAGAAGCCTAAGACGAACTTATTTTAAACAATAATGTTTGCTCACTGAAGCCAGCTGTTGCCATTAAAGGTTGTTTACAAATCTGTTTCTATAGTCCTATCCACGTCGACTGCTATTGACTATAATGGTATCGCTTGATTGTGACATGCCCCAATTTCTATTTCTTAGGTACATTTCAGACAAATCGTGTACGAAAAACTCGCTGCAGAGTCGGGAAACCGCACCAAATTCTCTCTTTTTTGTCCACTGAGTTGGTGCAAACTGTGTCACCGACATACGTACAGCGTAAAGCGCAACAAGGAGATGATGTATACTGCGCACCAACGCAGTGTCTTTTTCCGTCCAACTTTATCAGACTTAGGACTGGCTACGAAATTGCGTAGGTGTGGTTGAAACTGTTATATTCAGCAACCTTGTCACATTAGAATGTACACTCAGTGGTTTAAAATGTTATAATCAGTAATCTCGTCACTCGACACTCAATAGTCAAAAATGTTATTTTCAATAACCTTCTGACATTTAGGTAACTTTATTATTTCTTCAAGGCATTATTTTCATAGGCTATGTCTTCCTAATAAAATTAAAGCGGGATATTTCCTTATTCACGTTTTGTCTCCAATTTGGATAAACGAGAATACGTGTCCATTATGTTTGCTATTCTTCTGACAGGCACTCCCTGTTCAATGCTTCTTATTTTTATATAAGCTTCTACTTGAATTCGGAGTTGTGCACCTATGAAAGGGAAAACGTTAGGACAGAGCGCGGTGAAACATGGAAGTGAATTTTTCATTAAATGACTCTACTGCATTAGCTGTTTCCTTGTATTCAGTGATGGCTACCTTCGCCCATATGCTGGAATGGAAATTGGCCGCCTGGGGAGATTCAGTAGTCAAAGAGATAATCACAAAATTTAGTGACGTCGTCATTTTCGAGTTTTTTATCCATGAAGTCGTCAGTAAAATAATCATCCTAATCGTCAATTAGTAAAAATTGAAATACAAAAAAGTGGGTACCGAAAGTTTTCAGTGTCGCAACATACCACTTAATAGGCCCACACTTTTGCTAGGCCTAATCCAACTATTCTGTGATACCACATTTGTGATAAATGGAAGTTGCAACCAACGTAGCATTCGATATTTGTTAAATTTCTTCCCTCCTAGTGCTTTCAAATTTCCCGAAGTTATCATCACATTTGTTGGGTTTTTTTCACGAAGTAACCTTTCTTAATTTTATTTTAAGATTATTAGACATTATTCGACGGCTTAAGTTTCCATCTTGCTCGTGATTATATTCCAACTTCGAGTTCTGAAAATTAACGTTACCCCTGATTCTTTATGCGGATATGATCAATTGCAACAAGTTTCCTTTACACAGCAACATTAGCAGCAACCAACTTTACCTTCATGTTTCAGCAGAAATGTACAGCTGTTAACTATGATGAGAGGCTTTCCATTTTGACTCACCATTTCATAATCCACTACTTCTATGACTGCGTCAACTGGAGAGTTCAGACACGACTGAATGTCTGAATGACTGGCTAACTTCTTGTGAACGAACGTTGTATTCTTTTGTTAGCAGCCCAAAACAAAAGCAGAGAATATATACAGTACCAACCTAGAGATGTAGTCAAACTTAAAAAAATGATATTTTGTTTGTCTGCCTGCTGTCATTTCTTGATGGATACAGTACTTTTGCATCCATCTCTTGGCACAGCCCAGAGTAAAGTGTAGCTTCCACCGAAGTCCCAGTCAACATCCATGGCTGTGACAATATGGAAGTTGCTGGGGTAAGGGTAGTGCTGAGTAATGACATTCAGAGCATGACTAGTGTATCTGGGTGTTATGAAAGGTGCTGCTCATAGGGTCAGTCGTGCTGCAATAGTACTTTCTGACCTAGTGAGGAAAGCAATGGCAAACTACCTCACTCCACATCTTGCCTAGTACGCCTCATTTTGGTGCTGCCATTGGTTTTTGGGGTTTCCTTGTAACCTCATAACCTTTGATGGTGCTATTTGAGGATCCAACCAGCCTCTGGGCTGATGACCTAACAGACACATTTTGTTTGTCATAATCATCGTTCCGAAAACCGTAAAAGTAGTTAGTGGGACGTAAAGCATAATCGTCGTGTTGCAGCTGATAAATCTACTAAGTTTACTAATCTCATTGCCACAGTTTGCACATATAACTTTGATTCACTAACAAATGTTATTTTAATCGCTGTGCAGATTACATGCAGCTACTGGTAGAATAACAAAAGACCTCGTGACAGGGATTGCCGTAGACTCCATATCCCTTCGTGACACGACGGGAATTTTTAAACGTGCAGGCCTATGACAATCAACCCTTCAATACTGTAATGTGTACATTGAATCTGTTGGTAGAATCTTCGGGCTACTTTCATGATAAATAAGAAATAAAATATTACACAGCTCCTATTCCTGTGTGTCACCCCACCAACTAGTTCGAAAAACATCCCCTTCCGTAAGAAGGTAATAATAATAATAATAATAATAATAATAATAATAATAATAATAATAATAATAATAATAATAATAATAATAATAATACCGGGCGAGTTGGCCGTGCGCGTAGAGGTACGCGACTGTGAGCTTGCATCCGGGAGATCGTGGGTTCGAGCCCCACTGTCGGCAGCCCTGAAGATGGTTTTCCATGGTTTCCCATTTTCACACCAGGCAAATGCTGGGGGTGTACCTTAATTAAGACCACGGCCGCTTCCTTCCAACTCCTAGACCTTTCCCATCCCATCGTCGCCATAAGACCTATCTGTGTCGGTGCGACGTAAAGCAACTAGCAAAATAATAATAATAATAATAATAATAATAATAATATAATAATAATAATAATAGAAATAGCACAGCGAAAGGATGAATAGATTTTGGGAAGACAAGAAGAAACATTGTGCTAAATAAGTTCACACGCCCTCCTTAGTTGGGGATAACGAATCAATAAAGTTATCGGGATTTAATAGAATCTAATGGTGTTCTCTTTTCATGATAGAAACATGCCATTCTGTTACTGCGTAATTAAATATTATCTTTCTCTGGTATATTTTATAATTAATTATATGTCTTAGTTTTTAATTTTGTTCATTCTTGCATTAGTTTCGACAGTCTGAAAACCTTCAAAGTTACATACAGTATTAACTAAATCTAAATTAAAAATAAAATGGGTTCCACTGAAACATATTATATCGTTTTGAGTATTTACAGCCTTCTTTCGAGAAGTATTTTTGAATTATTCGAAGTACGTAAAAGCCAAGTTTATCTTACTGACATCTTGGAGAGTTTAATGCCATGTACCTTTAAGACCCTCGCAAGACGTCTGAGGAAAAAGAAGAGACAAATAGACGACATTTCATTTATTCTCACCAACGATCTCATGGGACGAAAGGCGACGAATACAAGCAGTTAACACCAGTTAACACGTAACGAACTTCCCATAGAGAGATTTCTCTCCTGTCAAAAACAAAGCTGCCGTACTCAAGAGTTTCTTCCTTTCATACGTACACCATGTAATTACTAAGCCCCGAAGTTCATTTCCAAATTACTTTCACTTCATTCCCCAGTTATCAGTGTTGCCAGCTGTATCAAAATGTCCCTAAAAGTAGGGAGGTATGGCTCTTTTCCTCATACCGTACTGACTCTTGGACGAAATTCTGAAATCACTTCAAAAGGTAGAACAATTTTGACCGAAGAAATTATTCTTTTTTTCTTATTTTTGCAGATGGGTGGTTAATGATAGTTTAAAGTGAAGGGCATAGTTTAACTTCAACACAACCCTTTTTTTATTTGGATATGAAAGTGTAGATATAGTTTAATTTGAAAAACATTGTATCATTCCGTCAATACTCCTTTAATATTTTTGGAAATGAGCTGGTGATGATGGTTTAACTTGAAGAAAATTGTTTCCTTTAACGCATTTTTTAACATAGTTTCATTTCATCTCAACTCCTTTGGTTTTCGACGTAAACTCTCAACTTACTCAAGCACTTGTCACAGAGTAAAAATGTTTTTCTGTTCCTTGATGACAGCATTGTAGTATTTTTGGAAAGGCGACTGATGAACCACTATTCGGTTCGAGGAAATCAGCTTCCCCAAGTAGTTAAAAATCAAGTACGAAGGTGAGCTTTGTGCCTCGTTTTGTATAGGCTCTCATCACACCGATTACCGTTGGTTCTCGATGGCAGCTTGAAACATCTGGAACATACCTTTCACTCGGCGGTCAGTTGGGAGTTTTCAGTAATGGTATGTAACTTGAGGGCTCGTTCTTTATTTTCATGGTCTGGCCACCATATTGGTAATTTGTATACACGAAGAAAAATATGTCTATCTGATATGACCGAGTCATACCGATTACATACATATGTACAAACACACGTTCAGTATGGACGGTCATAACCCAGCATTCAGTCTGAAAATTGCAAACCTTCTATTATTTACAGAATTTATTTATTTATTTATTTATTTATTTATTTATTTATTTATTTATTTATTTATTTATTTATGCCATGCCTTCATATGTGACGAAGTTAGGATTCACGGCCCTCTCTTAAGCTTAGCCACATATCTAAAATAAACTTAACAGAATAATGAAATATTAAATAAAATAAAAATCCTAACCTAAGACTCCTTAAACAAAATAATTAAATTAATTACCAAGGTTATTTATTTATTTATTTATTTATTTATTTATTTATTTATTTATTTATTTATTTATTTATTTATTTATTTATTTATTTATTTATTTATTTATTGCCTTCGTCTGTGACGAAGTTAGGATTCACTGCCCTCTCTTACACTTAGCCACATATCTAAAATAAACTTAAGAAAACATAATAATGAAATATTAAATAAAATACAAATCCTAACTTAAGACTCCTTAAACAAAATAATTAAATTAAGTACCAAGGTTGCGGAAAGTGGAATCCTTTACTTTATGTTCCTCCAAGGGCTTTCATGGGCCGTATGTAGATGGCGTTGCTTTGTACTGATATCGTCACCATAATCACGAGACCTCTAGTTTCTTGTGGAATATGATCCACAAGGATGCGACGTTTTCTTTTAAAAACTCGCACGTGTACTGACCAGGATTGAAATTTACTTACTCCTTGGTGAGATAGCAATTGAGATTACATTTTCCCGACTGAAAATGAGGAAACAACCTATAACACTTCTACATAATTGTTGCTATGAGTGAGATTCGGTCAGAACGACTAACGAATATAAGCTTAGAACTATATGGCGAGTAACGCTAGGCCTACGAAACTAGCTCAGCATTAAGAAGTTCTTGAAAATAACTCCAGTAAATGTACTGCCACTAGTCCTTTTTGTTTATCGGGACTTTGGATCAAAGATTGACAAGTAACACATTAATCCGATTTCGATAGGTACTAGAAATAAATCCTGCGTCATCAGGAGAAGAGAATTAACAAAGATACAACATGGTCAAGGGTAACAGTGGGAAAATAACAAGACTGCGGAAGGACCAACAAATTTCCTAGAACCTGAAAATAAGAACGAGATTAATGAGATCGATGCAACTGAAATGTTTTGCTGGAGAAGGATGTTAGAATCCTGTGGACCGACCACCGCACAAATAACTCCTTCCTAAATGAGATTAAAATTGAAAGGAGTATTTCAGGGCAAGTTCGGCTCCGTCGGCTGAAATACTTTGGCCATGTAATGAGGAGAGGGATTAGAAATGTGGATAAGTTGATCATTCAGGAAAAAACCAAGGGTCAGAGACCACGAAGAAGAGTCCTAACACGATGGATTAGCCAGATCACCGGTAAACGTGGAAGAACAATGCATGATCTAATAAAGCAAGTCAATGACAGGGAATTATTGAGAAAAAATCATGTCTTATAGTATCACATTTACCATCAAATCCTACAGGAGGTCAGGATTGAAGATAGATAATTACACTAACTTTCCTTTTTTACATGTTTTTCAATTTTTAAAGGTCCTACGGAGACGTTTAAATCACATCTGTACGTCCCATTAACTGGAGAGGTACGTACACCGCAAGCGTCACCTTTCCTAAAAAGAAATTCTTTTAAAATTCAAAATGCTGCAGACAAATCAGTTTTAACCTAATTTCCCAAATGTGTACTCATATACTGCTCATAATTTGTAGTATCCCTTTTTAAATCCGTTAAACATTTCCAGAAATGTCTTGAGGCAAAGTCAACTTTTCTGATTTCAAATGTAAAACATAAATCAATATATTTCTGTTCTGAAAATTATGTTCTCCGTAGAGGTTACGAAACCTATGCATTTGATTTATTTTATATTTATGCACTTTAATTAACATTCGTTACTTAATATTGTAGTTAAAATGAATACAGCACGAGTTCCAGACTCTCTCAAAATAATTTCCGGAGCTCTCCTTGTAGTCCAACAATTTTAGCCTTTCATTCTGTAAGAGAAACTTTGTTAAAGTGGTTGGCCGAAGAGGTCGGGGTGTGGTTTGAGGAGTGGGAGAGTTTGAAAATGAAAGAAAATATTGAATAAATGAAGGGAAATGCATGTCCGAGATCCTTAAAAGAAAACACTGCCAGTATGTTGGAAGGAGGTACAAGAAATACTTCATCACCTTTTAATTAACTGATTGATTCCACATACAATAAACGGAAATTCTAATATTTTAATTGGTAATGGGCGCCAGCTACAAATAAATGTAACGATTAGAGAGCGAGAATCTTGAATTCCTCTAGAGTGTGGGGTAATAAGCTTACTTGACAGTATAACCTGTAATAGGTTTTGGAAAAAGGGTGTTGTCGTTTGGTTCCCACCCAGAATTTGGGATTATCTGCTCTACCATGAAATAAAACAATTAACTGCAAATGATACTAAACAAATTGTATTATTAAAGTTTGAAATATAAATTGTGAGATTTGCTGCGATACTGAAATGACAATATAAAAGTCTTAAATTAAAATGGAATGCAGCTCTAAGCAATAAATTTAAAGTACACTCGGTCGGATATTTGATACCTTCGTACATGAAAATTTATCCCTCACTGGTTCACCTTGGACACCTTAAAGGGTTTTTTTGACGAGTTTCTTGGAAGTGGCATCAACTGTCGTTATCTTAGACCTGATTTGCTGACCTATCCTCTTATCGGTGACTCACCTTCACCAACGAAAGACCTCTCATTCGAATGGCCTATATATTAAAGCACGCTGCTCAATCAGTCTTGCTCGTTGCCCACCGTACTGTGAGTCTCCATATCAACGACTCTCAGCAACGACAGAAGTCGTCTCGACTGAACATATACGGAACACACACAATCATCTAATACGTCTGATCACTGAAGTCCCTTCATCCATCTCAACACTCAGTATGGGATGCAAGCAGTTTTATAATCTCTCATTTTCACATGGTATCTAGGGGAATATATACAAATAGGAGGATCAAATAAGGTATCCAACATAGACAGAACACACAAACTTCAGAAAGCGTACAAACTGACATGGACACACTGCAATAAAAGAAACATATCAAGACAGGCCACACTCAGGCACTACAACACAGCTGTATTACCAAAAGCCCTTTACGCTTCAGAAACAACCCCAATTGGAAAATCAGGTATAATAGAGACAGAAAAAATAGAACGTAAAATCCTCAGAAATATTTTTGGAGCATACAGATACAGACTCATAAACATAATCATAAAATGCCGACTAATATTCTATGGGCACCTATATAGAATGGAGAGCAGCAGAGTCACAAAGAGGATTTTTGATGTAGCTAATTGCTCAATAAAGAAAAACAATTGGTTGAAAGAAATAGAACAAGGAACATAGTCAGAAAATATTCAGAAATTAAATTATGAATGTGAATTTTAAAGTGAAAGAGAGTTAAAAAAACAGGGTAAGTATGGACTAAACAAAAGAATACAGTCAAAGAATGACGAGATTTTGGGAAGATAAAAGGAAAAAAGACGAAATTGAATAATCATGTAACATTCAAGTTCTACCACTGTCTTAATGGCAATAATAATAATAATAATAATAATAATAATAATAATAATAATAATAATAATAATAATAATAATAATAATAATAAATGCTGAGAAATGTAACGGGATTTGAACAGTTACACTGCTGACAGAGAGGTTGATGAACGTTAAGTTATTGTTGTTGTTGTTGTTGTTTGAGTCATCAGTCCATAGACTGGTTTGATGCAGCCCTCCATGCCACCCTATCCTGTGCTAACCTTTCAATTTCTACGTAACTACTGCATCCTATATCTGCTCTAATCGGCTTGTCATATTCATATCTTGGTCTACCCTTACCGTTCTTCCCACCTGCACTACCTTCAAAAACTAACTGAACAAGCCCTGGGTGTCTTAAGATGTGTCCTATCATTCTGTCTCTTCTTCTCGTCAAAATTAGCCAAATCAATCTCCTCTCACCAATTCGATTATCTCTTCATATGTGATTCGATCTATCCATCTCGCCTTCAGCATTCTTCTGTAACACCACATTTCAAAAGCTTCTATCCTCTTTCTTTCTGAGCTAGTTATCGTCCATGTTTCACATCCACACAATGCCACGCTCCACACGAAAGTCTTCAAAACCATCTTTCTAATTCCTATATCAATGTTTGAAGTGAGCAAATTTCTTTTCTTTAGAAAGCTCTTCCTTGCTTGTGCTAGTCTGCATCTTATGTCCTCCTTACTTCTGCGATCGTTAGTTATTTTACTACCCAAGTAACAATATTCATCCACTTAATTTAAGACTTCATTTCCTAATCTAATATTTCCTGCATAACCTGCCTTCGTTCGACTGCACTCCATTACTTTTGTTTTGGACTTATTTATTTTCATCTTGTACTCCTTACCCAGGACTTCGTCCATACCATTCAGCAGCTTCTCGAGGTCCTCTGCAGTCTCAAATAAAATAACAATATTATCGGCAGATCTCAAGGTTTTGATTTCCTCTCCTTGGATTGTGATTCCCTTTCCAAACTCCTCTGATTTCCTGCGGCCTTGCCTCATTCCTTTC
Source organism: Anabrus simplex (assembly GCF_040414725.1). Taxonomy (NCBI): domain Eukaryota; kingdom Metazoa; phylum Arthropoda; class Insecta; order Orthoptera; family Tettigoniidae; genus Anabrus; species Anabrus simplex. Next base: position 218,841,720 of record NC_090269.1, on the reverse strand, counting down.
TGGATTGCTGCTTCTTTATCAAAGCTCTCGATTCTTATCACTTCAGACTGATTTTTATACAGATTGTAGATAATTCTTCGTTCTCGGTATATGATACCAATCACGTTCAGAATCTTAAATAGCTTGGTCCAGTCAACATTATCGAATGCCTTTTCTAGATCTACGAATGCCATGTACGTGGGATTGTCCTTCTTGATTCGATACTCTAAGATCAGACGTAAAGTCAGGATTGCTTCACGTGTTCCTACATTTCTTCTGAAGCCAAATTGATCTTCTCCCAACTCAGCTTCAACTTGTTTTTCCATTCTTCTGTAAATAATACGTGTTAAAATTTTGCAGGCATGAGATACTAAATTAGTTTTCACATCTGTCAGCACCGGCCTTCTTGGGAATAGGTATAACAACATTCTGCCGAAAATCGAATGGGACTTCTCCTGTCTCGTACATCTTACACACTAAATGGAATAACATTGCCATGCTGGTTTCTCCTAAGGCAGTCAGTAATTCAGAGGGAATGTTATCAATTCCAGGTGCCTTGATCCTATTTAGGTCGCTCACAGCTCTGTCAAACTCTGACCTCAAAATTGGGTCTCCTATTTCATCAGCATCAAAAGCCTCTTCTTATTCCAGAACCAAATTATCTACATCTTTACCTTGATACAACTGTTGGATAGGTTCCTGTCATCTTTCTGCTTTGTCTTCTTTCCCTATAAGTGGCTTTCCATCTGAGATCTTAATATTCATACACCTGGATTTCCTTTCTCCAAAGGTTTCCTTGATTTTCCTGTATGCAGCATCTACCTTTCCTAGGACCACACAACTTTCGACATTCTTGCACTTCTCCTTCAGCCATTCTTCCTTAGCTACCTTGCACTTTCTATCTACTTGAATATTTTATCGCCTCCATTCTTTTCTGCCCTCTTCATTTCTAGCATTCTTGTATTTTCGTCGTTCATCAATCAGGTCTAGTATCTCCTGAGTTATCCACTGATTCTTAGTTGATCTTTTCTTCCTTCCTAACATTTTTTCAGCAGCCCTACTGACTTCATTTTTCATGACTATCCACTCTTCCTCTATAGTGTTTCCTTCAGCCTTTTCATTTAGTCCTTGTGCAACATGTTCCTTGAAATAATCCCTTACACTCTTCTCTTTCAACTTGTTTATATCCCATCTTTTTGCATTCTTTCCTTTATTCAATTTCTTTAACTTCAGATGGCATTTCATGACCAACAAGTTGTGGTCAGAATCCACGTCTGCTCCTGGAAAAGTTTTGCAATCCAACACCTGGTTTCTGAATCTCTGCCGAATCATAATGAAGTCTATTTGATACCTTCCCGTGTCTCCAGGTCTCGTCCACGTATACAGCTGTCGTTTGCGGTGTTTGAACCAAGTATTGGTAAGGACTAAATTATGATCAGTGCAGAATTCAACCAGCCGACTTCCACTTTCGTTCCTTTGTCCCAATCCGAATTCTCCTACTGTATTACCTTCTCTTCCTTAGCCTACCACTGCATTCCAGTCTCCAATCACAATTAGATACTCTTTTACATATTGTACTAAATCTTCTATCTCTTCATATATTCTTTCGATTTCCTCAACATCCGCTGAACTAGTAGGCATATAGACCAGCACTATTGTGGTGGGCTTTGGTTTGGTGTCTATCTTGACGACAATAATTCTTTCACTATGCTGGTCGTAGTAGCTTACCCGCTGCCCTATTTTCTTATTCATTATTAAACCAACTCCTGCATTTCCCCTGTTTGATTTTGTGTTGATAATTCGGTAGTCGCTTGATCAAAAATCCTGTTCTTCCTGCCAACATACTTCACTTATACCAACTACATCTAACTTTAGTCTATCCATCTCTCTTTTCAGATTCTCTAACCTACCACAACGATTCAGACTTCTAACATTCCACGCTCCGATTCGCAGAATGTCAGTATCAATCTTCCTGATGATCGCCCCCTTTCGTGTAGTCCCCACCCGGAGATCCGAATGGGGGACTAGTTTACCTCCGGAATATTTTATTTCTTTTGCTAGTTGCTTTACGTCGCACCGACACAGATAGGTCTGATGGCGACGACCGGAATATTTTACCCGGGAAGAAGCTATCATCAGTACATCATTCATACGGAGAGAGCTGCTTGTCCTCGGGAGTTAGTTACGTCTGTAGTTTCCCGTTGCTTTCAGCCGTGTAACAGCATCAACACAGCTAAGCCACGTTGAGTGTTATTACATGGCCGTATCATTCAATCATCTAGACTGCTGCCCTTGCAACTTCCGAAAGGCTGCTACCCCCCTTTCGATGAACCATTCCTTAGTCTGGTCTCTCAACAGATACCCATCCGATATGGTTGCACCTGCTGCTCGGATATCTGCTTCACTGGGACACGCAAGCCTCCCCACCGCGGCAAGGTCACATGGTTCGCAGGGGAGGGTAATTTATTATATTGTTATCAACAGTGTTCAAATCCGATTTCTGATTCTGACATAAATGTAGGTGGAACTGCACTTACTACGAGTGTATCATAAGTGCGTGTCTTTATATCTACATGGAGAAGGGCAGATAGGAGAATAAAATGTAGTGCAGAAGTCATTTTCCCGAACGTAGTAATTAAGTTTGCTTAAAGTTTAATTCGGTAACAATAGTTGACAGAAACACATAAACACATTCATTTGTCCGTCTTCAGTTGGGAGTCACCTGTTGTTGTTATAATTGAGCGGATTCTGTGTTCTGTTGTGTATCGTTCTTCGCAATGCCACATAATAAACAACAAATGTCCGTGTTTCAATTTGAATGAAGAGTGACGAGCGACGAGTGACGAGTTTTAATTACTGCGTTGATGGGGTGAAAGTTCCCGTTGGGGACCATTGTAAGTATCTGGGTGTTAATATAAGGAAAGATCTTCATTGGGGTAATCACATAAATGGGATTGTAAATCTCTGCACATGGTTATGAGGGTGTTTAGGGGTTGTAGCAAGGATGAAAAGGAGAGGGCTTGTAAGTCTCTGGTAAGACCCCAGCTAGAGTATGGTTCCAGTGTATGGGACACTCATCAGGATTACTTGATTCAAAAACTGGAAAAAATCCAAAGAAAAGCAGCTCGATCAGTTCTGGGTGATTTCCGACAAAAGAGTAGCGTTACAAAAATGTTGCAAAGTTTGGGCTGGAAAGAACTGGGATAAAGGAGACGAGCTGCTCGACTGAGTGGTATGTTCCGAGCTGTCAGCGGAGAGCTGGCGTGGAATGACATTAGTAGACGAATAAGTTTGAGTGGCGTTTTTAAAAGTAGGAAAGATCACAATATGAAGATAAAGTTGGAATTCAAGAGGACAAATTGGGGCAAATATTCATTTATAGGAAGGTGAGTTAGGGATTGAAATAACTTACCAAGGGAGATGTTCAATAAATTTCCAATGTCATTGCAATCATTTAAGAAACGGCTAGGAAAAGAACAGATAGGGAATTTGCCACCTGGGCGACTGCCCTAAATGCAGATCAGTATTGATTGATTGATTGATTGATTGATTGATTGATTGATTGATTGATTGATTGATTGATTGATTGATTGATTGATTGATTGATTGATTGATTGATTGATTGATTGATTGATTGATTGATTGATTGATTGATTGATTGATTGATTGATTGATATTTGAATCCGCTGTAATCATTGCAACAGTGAAATTCGCTATAGTTGCATCTGAATTCGTAACGACTTTTGTAAGAGATTTCTCATGTACCGGTGCCGCTACCAACTCTGCAATATTTGAGAAATCTTAACCTCGAATTTGAAGGAATGGGAAATGCATGAAGATCCTGTCGGTTACGTTATGTCCGTAATGAATAAATTTCTCAATTGATTGCTAAAGCATTTGTAGCAATTACTCATAAGTCAACGAGGAAGGCGTCTGCTAAGTCGAGCATATCTTAAAGGGGCCTTTATAGAATTCTACATGACGTAAAATCCAAGCAATTTCGCCACAAATTACTTCAAGCATTGCTTGAAAGTGATTATAACAGAAGACTTGAATTTTGCGAGCTGTTTGTAATCCGAAACCAAGCAGATTCAAATTTTGGACGGTCAGTTTTATGGACAGATAAGGCAACCCTCATGTTAAATGGACATATTGATCGCCATAATTGTATTTATAGGTCCCACAACACTACAACTGAGATGGCGTCCCTAGACGAGCAGACCAAGAAAGATACATTCCTATACAAATACATCGTCCCTTCTTTGCATCACTTAGTGCTTTTCAACGTACAATATGTTTTATTACTTTTTACCAAAGACTAGAGTGTTACTGTATTACTCTGGAGAAAAGTTCAATGTTCCAGGTATTGCTGTCTGGAGAGGAATTTCATGTATCTAAGTAATAATTCCGTAACTTTTTCGAGAAAAAGCTACTTCAATAGCTTATATAGAAATACTCCAGAAGTTGGTACCTGAGCCGGAAAACAACTTCATCCAACATTTAATTTCGCAACAATGTGAAATTCAACCTCACTTTGATTGAAAGTTCGCAACGTTTCTCCACTACACATTCACAGAATTGATCGGATGCCTTGGGACTATTGATTGGTCACCACGCTCTTGTGATTTGACGACGTGTGTTTATAGGCCTTGTATCACCAAAAATTTTAGATGGACTGAAGATGTCCGTTGAAAATGCATTTCATGCCATTAATGAAGATAAACTTCTATTTTACTGTATTTGTGAAATGGTTGCTAGTCGTTGCTTGAAATGCTTGTCACTGTACTAAAATTATTTAGACCTATGTTACAAGGGTGAAAGGTGAGGTTTTCGTATGATCCGAGTTGTGAAGGTAGTGTTGTAATACAATAGGTAACGAAGTATGCTGTAAAATAATTTTACTTCACTTTGTCCAAAAAATGCATAATTTTCAAACGCAAGACCCTCACTTTGTTGTGGAATTGGGACAATCGCTGTTATTTCACCATATTAAGAAGGAATGCATATTTAATTTTTAAAATGAGAATAGAGTGTTTTGACATTTAAAATTGTATCTCCCTCCGTAAAAATTCAAAATCACTGAAATTTGTAAAACAGCTTGATATTTATATTTCAGGTAGCTGATGTATACGCGGCATGGAGGAGTATCCAGCAGTGCACCAGCGGCTTGAACTGCATCAGACGCAGAGTACCACAGCACTGAGTGTTGATTACCTTGAACTGAACGCTACTAACAACACTACGAATGAGTTGACGTCCCTAGACGAGCAGATCAAGATACGCAATCTCCTCTACAAATACATCGTCCCGTTCCTTACCCTCTTCTGCATCACTTCAATACTCATCAACGTCTGGTATTTTTTTTATTATTATACAGTGTTACCGTGTTACTCTGATTAACTATTGAATATTTTCACAGAATGAGAGTACCAGTCAGTCACCATTGATCTGCATTTAAGGCTACCCCCCAGGTGGCAGATTCGCTATCAGTTGTTTATCTAGTCTTTTCTTTAATGGTTTCAAAAAACTTTGAGATTTATCGAACATTTCTATTGATAAATTATTACAACCACTAATTCCACTAACTAAAAATTAATATTTGACCTAACTTACCCCCTTGAATACCAATTTCATAATCATAGTATGAGCCGTTCTACCTTAAAAAGCTCCACTCAAGCTTGTTCGTTGGCTAGTGTCATGGAATGCCATCTCTCAGACGACAGCTCGTAACATACCGCTTAGTGTTACTTCATTTCCGTAGTATATTTTACGGGTGACGACGTAAAACGAAGTAATCCCATGTGCTACAGAGCTACATTGTCACACTATTCCAGATAAGCTTGTAACATAAAATATTATAACCTCATAGATAATCACTGGGGTGAATCGCTGGTAATTTCACGATTGAAAAAGCCTAAAGTCTTAAGAGTTTGAATGTTTTAACATTTGCAATCGATAAAATTAAATTATTGTTTTCTTTCTAGGATTTTTTTTTTTTTTTTTTTTGCTAGTTGCTTTACGTCGCACCGACTCAGATAGGTCTTATGGCGACGATGGGACAGGATAGGGCTAGGAGTGGGAAGGAATCGGCCGTGGCCTTAATTAAGGTACAGCCCCAGCATTTGCCTGGTGTGAAAATGGGAAACCACGGAAAACCATTTTCAGGGCTGCCGATAGTGGGGTTCGAACCTACTATCTCCCGAATACTGGACACTGGCCGCAATTAAGCGACTGCAGCCATCGAGCTCGGGTTTTTTTCTTCTTTTTAGGAAGCTTATTTTTTGATAATCACTATGTCCGTTATTAACATTTTTACGCGTATCTGCATTTTGTTTCTCATCTAAACTCATTTTCTTGCTCAACGCATGCACCAACAGGGCATCGAACCACGCTAGTTTTACTTCGAGGTGCTACCTGAAAATTCCAATTAACAACAAAATCGGAGGATTACTTCATCTATCGGATCATGAAACGTACAGCATTGATGGCAACAAATTATTGGCACGTGAATATTCAATACAGTGTGAAAATTAGGGAAATATTGTATGTGATTTTTGCGAGCATTTGACAGGTCTAACTGGACCAGCCACTTCGGGCCTGACGTTCCCCATCTTGTCATTTATCTTGAAGGCCATAAATCTCTCTCTCTCTCTCTCTCTCTCTCTCTAATAAACAGCCTGTCTCTGCCAGCTGGGCGAATACTTTCACCTTCACCCAAATATATGAATACGTAATTCTCAGTTAAATTAGCTCGTACTCTCCAGGCATATGATCATTTATGGATACCTTCAAATATAATTTTATCTCACTGATCCAACAATTAACATTATTGTTTTACTTTATTATTATTATTATTATTGTTATTATTATTATATTTATGTCTGTTTCACCCTTCATTTTCACACGCGTGTGGTTCAAATCCACGTTATTTACACATTGAGAAGATCCTAATCGACAGGTAATTTACTTAACCTATCACTCACTCGCGTAACAATCTAAGGTCATTATTCGCACCTCGAGTCAGTATTCATATCTCCAGTCGCCAGCATCCTTAAGACTAAAGGGGAGAATAACTGTACGCATGTAGTAAAGTTGTGAAGCATTTAATAATCCATATCTATTACATTAAATCATCTTAATAGGCACTAACAGTAAGAACAATCACTGACGGTATTCCTACACCAAGTCTAAAAGATTCTTGGTTCACAGTCTTTCTTTTGGCACCGACACTTCACAAGTATCCAGACAACTATCCAGAATAATAATTCCTTTCTTGTCATGAATATGGATTGTGCGGTGCGCGTCACTGGTAGTATAACATTCAGCAGAGACACATCCATCGGCCTCATCGCCTCGGCACGTAATGATGGTTTTATCACAAAGGCCATGCGGTGTACTTATCGAAAATAACCAAACCGTATTTAAATTAATGTTTCAGAGTTGATAGTAAATACCTTTAATTTAAAACACTACACGGGATACGGGAGTTTCCATTAAATGCACTTTATTTTCCAAAATATAATCCTGTTCCCCTCCTACTCTGTATAACAAGTGAGTGTCGAAATGTTGTGATTGGTTAAAATTCACCAACAAGATAAGTTTTCGGGAGTAGAGGGTTCCTTCAGGATGATAATACAGTTTACTCTCTCAGTCCTATTAAGTCTTCAATGTTGCGACTGGCTTCTCCTTAGCAACTTTTACTTTTATCTATACTCAGCTGTTGTCCATCTTCCGGGACCTATCTCAGAAGAGCAACAAACAAACCTACCTCAGATCCTGCTTCTTGTTCCTTTGTAGCTATTTGCCTTCTCACTGGTGTTATAACGAACATTTACAACAAAATATAAAAAATATGCATGAATTCATGTTTTCAATTTAATCGAAGTCTAGGATTACGGGTGTAGCTTGTATAAATATATTCCGTTTTGTTGGTCACAGGATTTTAGAAGTCCGCAGTCTGTTCTCTTTGTTAAATGCTTGTTTTACATGCGCTGTTGTAATTGCTAATACATTTTGATATCTTCAACTGATGTTATGAGGCTGCTTAGAGAATCACATTGTTTTACTTTCTGTAACTTGTGACCTTCTAACCAGATGTCAACCTTCTGGTTATCAACATGGGAGTATTTAATAACTGTATTTTTCTCAAAAAATTTCTTATTGCAGATTTTCTTCTACTTCTCGTTCATGAGTTAATAAGCTTCTCGCAGTTCACGCGTTCCTTCTGCAATAAGAGCTATATCATCGTATAGTGAAAGGTTCCACTCCATTTACCCTAACTCTACACCTGTTACCTTCAGCAAATTCCATCTTAGCCTATTCCATATACATTAGTACAAGAGAAGCTGAGAGTCCGCAAACTTGCCTCACTCCTTCGAGATCTTTGCCTCGACTCCTTGTTTTGTGTTTTCTACTTTTTTCAATGACAGCTGTTCACATTTAAAATATAATAATAATGCTATTTGTTTTACGTCCCACTAACTACTCTTTTACGGTTTTCGGAGACGCCGAGGTGCCGGAATTTAGTCCCGCAGGAGTTCTTTTACGTGCCAGTAAATCTACCGACACGAGGCTGACGTATTTGAGCACCTTCAAATACCACCGGACTGAGCCAGGATCGAACCTGCCAAGTTGGGGTCGGAAGGCCAGCGCCTTAACCGTCTGAACCACTCAGCCCGGCATTTAAAATATTACTCTCCGATCTCTGTAGTCACCGTGTAGACAACTGGAGGGTAATGATCAAAGAAATTGTAGTCTGCGGAATGGAACAGCATAACTTTTGTGATAAAGGCTTGATTTCATTGTCGTGAGCTAATTATTCTACAAAAAATGCTTCGGGTTATGAATACAAATTGTTGAATCATATTTCAGAACATAACAGTTTTCTCTAAACAAAGTCACTAGAACCCCAATAACTGTTGAAGATTCTTGAATTTTTAAAAATAAAATATCGATAACCTTTTCTTATCATTAAAAGATAGACGAGTGTATTCTAAACTGCCAGGCTGAGTGGCTCAGACATTTGAGGCGCTGGCCTTCTGACCCCAACGTGGCAGGATCGACCCTGGCTCAGTCCGGTGGTATTTGAAGGTGTTAAAATACGCCAGCCTCGTCGGTAGATTCACTGGCACGCAAAACTCGTGCGGAACTAAATGCTGACACTCGGCGTCTTCGAATTCGTAAAATAAGTTAGTGGGACGTAAAGAAAATAACATTATTATTCTAACATGGCTGCCTCAAAACTGTATAGTATATTATAGATTGAAAGAAAGTAAATATTCTAAAATATTGTTTACTGTTCGCCTGCTTTAGAGATGATGCTTGCTTTTTCGCCCTCATGTTTGCATGTTTTATAAGAACAGTATTCTCAACAACAAAAATGTAATCACTCTCAATAAAATGCTATTATACATGTCATTTAAACTCAATGCCATGAATACAATTTCCAAAATGTGTATTCTAGGATTCTGTCTTCGGTCTACTGGATACAGCGCAAACTCTCCAGGACTCTCCTCATTAGCCTGAGTTTAGCCGGAGCGGACGTGTTCGCATCGCTGACCGTGGGTCTAGGTCTTGTGATCAACAGCCTCATGGGCACTGCTCTAGAGTTCAGAATCAATGACTGTTTTGCCCTCGTATTGGAGGCATTCCGTCTATCAGCTATAATAACTACAGTGGTTCACCTTCTGGCGCTCGCTGGAAACCATTACTTGGGTATCCTGAGACCCCTGCACTACGCTTCCATCATGACTCATCGCATGACCACACTGTGCATAGTGCTGCTCTGGCTCTTCCCTTTCTCCTTCATGTTCTCATATTTTTCCTTAGTGGACCAGCAGGGATTTTCGTCAACAAACTGTGTCAACGAGTGAGTATAATAAAGTGTACTTTCTAATCCTATTTCTTTCTGTCATATCATCAGAGATCAGTGTCTCTCTTTGCAATTGAAACTTGTAGGTTTATTCGTTTTTGTTTACATTATTTACTTATTTATGCTGTCCGCGGGTTCGATTCCCGGCTCTGCCATGAAATTTGAAAAGTGGTATGAGGGCTGGAACGGGGTCCACTCAGCCTCGGGAGGTCAACTGAGTAGAGGTGGGTTCGATTCCCACCTCAGCCATCCTGGAAGTGGTTTTCCGTGGTTTCCCACTTCTCCTCCAGGCGAATGCCGGGATGGTACCTAACATAAAGCCACGGCCGCTTCCTTTCCTCTTCCTTGCCTATCCCTTCCAATCTTCCCATCCCTCCACAAGGCTCCTCTTCAGCATAGCAGGTGAGGCCGCCTGGGCGAGGTACTGGTCATTCTCCCCAGTTGTATACCCGACCAAGAGTCTGAAGCTCCAGGACACTGCCCTTGAGGCGGTAGAGGTGGGATCCCTCGCTGTGTCCGAGGGAAAAACCGACCCTGGAGGGTAAACAGATGATGATGATGATGATGACTTATTTATGCTTTTTTATTTATGACAGGAAATTAATTCGAAACTGGAACAAATGGATTATTTCACTTAGGATTTGTATTCTCGCAGGACGGTAATAGTCTAATAGTGAAATCAAAGCTAATGCAGTGTGTTCGTAATTGCGATCAACTGTATTCGCTAAGAAGGAAGTGATCTCTCTCGCATGATCTTTACATAGGACTGCTTTCTTTACTGTACAAGTGTGAAAGCTGGATCGACTCAGAAAACTTACTCAGAAGTTGGAAGTGAAGCACTCGAAAGTTGCAAAAATTACTGCTGGTACAAGAAGGTGGGAGTACCCGGTGTGAGGACATAAAGGCTAAACAGCGAATTAACTCCACGGATGAAACTGTGCGTGTAAATCGACTTCGATGGTGGGTCATGTGCAGCGAACCGAGGAGGATAGTTTATCTAGGAGAATTATGGACTCGGGCATGGAGGGTAAGAAGAGCTGTGAGAGACAAAAGTGTCGATAGTTACACTCTGTCTTTGGCGATTTAAGTACAGGAGGTGTGCAAAAAATCGAGGTAACAGAGATCAATACAAATAGCTGTGGAAGAACTTAGTAAATTTATAGGGGCATCAAACGCTGGGAGGTATAACAATGTATAATGGTGACGTATTTATTTATTTATTTATTTATTTATTTATTTATTTATTTATTTATTTATTTATTTATTTATTTATTTATTTATTTATTTATTTATTTATTTATTTATTGTAAGAGTAATAAAATATTAGAATAGTTTTAATTCATTTTTTCATATTACTCATTGTATGCAATTCGCTTGAAAAAATTTATTCAATTGAATTCTTCTATATGCTCTTCTTTAGTTATTTAACGAATGTGACGGAAATATCCTTATTTGAACATAATATACTGAGAGTAAATTTTCCCACGAAGTGAATTACTTTGGGTTATACAGCAAATACTGGTGCATTACTTTCTTCTCATCTTTAGCAAACATGAATGGAAAATACACACTCGTTATTTAAGGCTTTTATTTGTTTCTAGCTAATGTACTCGTGCTTCGCTACGGATTCTACAATCTATGCATAATTATTTTTTTCTAGTGTTTATACGTCGCACCGACACAGATAGGTCTTATGGCAACGATGGGATAGGAAAGGCCTAGGAGTGGGAAAGAAGCGGCTGTGGCCTTAAGTAAGGTACAGCCCCAGCATTTGCCTGGTGTGAAAATGGGAAATCACGGAAAACCATCTTTAGGGCTGCCGACAGTGGGATTCGGACCGACTATCTCCCGGATGCCAGCTCACAGCCGCACGCCCCTAACCGCACGGCAAACTCGCCCGGTATGCATAATTCTAGATGAAGTAATGTATACATTGTGAGTAAAATTATATTAATTTGCATAGCCCTTAGCGTTACTCCACAAACATGACAGGGAGGTCGCCATACGTCGTCTCCCATGCGAAGACCGAGTGAGGGAATTTTCATTGTAATGGCATTGCCTGCTACCAGTCACAATCGAGTTGGGTAATTTTCTTTATAATGGCAGACACTCACTATCCACCTGCCTCTTTACATCCTCATAAAGATGGTTTCTGTGGCTTTCCCAACATCTTAAAAGACCCGCCAATGGACAGTAAGCCAATATTACAGTTGTATTAACGCAATAAAGCGGTTTTTAATATGTATCTACGTAAGTACAAATTCAAGGAAAAAATTATTAATGATTAATATTATTTTATTATTAGAATATTATATCGGTGGCTGTCTTTTAAAATCTCGTATTCCCAATGCTTTTCCTACCCATTATGATCCTTACCATAACGTATTGTAAGGATGTTGTTTACAGGGTGAATTTACCCACTCCTAAAGTATAATGTATTTAAGGTCCATTTTCCTTTACACATTGACATAGGAAAATGAACAAAACGAACGTTGTTCCGATGGATTGCACATAAAAATGTGGCTGGGATGCGTGAGCAGTCTTAAGGAATATAATGGGTATGAAGAGCATTGGGACATACGAGGTTTTAAAGGAAGTAAACGATAAGCAGAAAGTGACCTGCGTATAGATATCGTATAAAACGATTCCATAATAACAGCATGTTTCCAAGACACATCGCTAAAATTTGGCATAACAACTTAGAGAACATTAAGAATCACGAAGGCTGTGACTGAGCGGGACGTAAAACGATCTCTGTTTTTATACTCGCTGTAGTACCCAGCTCTGCTCGGGTACTTTTTGGAACGTTTAATTTTAGATTTTTTATGGCCTATTTGAAGAGATTTCGTAGATTTCTTTAATGTGATGTTGATTGATATTTTAATAACAATGTAATAGATCGCTATTGTTATGTGTTCAATTTGAATTATTTAATTTCGCGTTAAAGTTTGTCCTTGTAGCAACCCAGATTGTCTGGGAAGTAGCTGATCCTTTCAAATAAATAATAAAAATTATAACTGTGTGCATTTGCGCGTAGCGTTATAGATATTTACACGATTCCACTGTCGTTGGGACTGCTTAGCGACTCCGAAAACTACGGATTCAACACGGTCGTTTTAGACATTTCCTTTTTCATCCCCTCTCGACTCCTATGGTGATGGAGGCTGAACTTGGACATAAACGACATCCAGAATGTCACAATTCATCTCAGTGACCCCGTAAACTAATATCGGTAGGTTTCAATAATTTTTACCTGTGATCCCCTCCCCTAGTGGTGTCTTACCCCCACAACAGGATTTTTCTTCAGGATAGTAAGTCATATATGTACTAAGTTTTGTTGAGAACTATGATGGAACATCCATATACAGTATATCCATAATCTCGTTCATTTTGTACATTTTCCTTCTCACCCCTTTTTACTCTCCATGCCATGGGGGGACAGAACTGGGTTGAAACGGCATCCGGAGTGTCACTACTCTTCTCAACGATTCCGAAAACTATGGATTGAACACTAATATTGGTAATATTCGATTATCACTAGTCAACAAGATTTTTGCCACATAGATAAAAATGGGTGTATTGAGTGAAGATTTATAAGCTATTAACAAATAAGAATGTGAAAATGTTCCATCACCCGCTATTTTCTAGTATATCACAAAAATATGCTTAAAAACAATAAAAAGTGAAGCCAGTGAAACATAGACCTTTATAAATGCTCCACATGTTATCTAAAAGCAGTTTTTACAAACTTATCTTTTCAATTAGGATTCAGAGCTTAATATAAAAACCTAGTTTACAATATGTGTGACGTTGCTAAAGGCAAAGGGATGAGTGATCTATTGCTTTAGTGCTCTAGACGCCTGATCAGCAGGAAATGACGAAGACGGTCCAGTCCCTTTAAAAATATTTATATTTTAGTCTGAGTTCGAGTTTTATTCCCCGCATGAAAAGTGGTTTGGTTTCACGTGGCTGTTGTAATCTGTTATGTTTCTGTAGTAAGGAAATCTTGTTGTGCTTGTGTAAATTCGCCGAACAATATTTGTTACGTGTGTGAGCAGTACACCATTAAAAAAATCAGTATCGATCTTTGACAACAACTTTAAAACGAGCATATTTCAATTATTTTGGCTGTCCTATTGATGATGAAGACGAAGAGTGGGTTCCTCACGTGTGCTGCGTAAGGTGTTATTCTAATCTTATTCAGTAAATGGGTGGTGGCAAAACTCGCACTATCCCTTTCGCCGTGTCAGTGGTTTGCTGTGAACCAACAAACCATGCAAATGACTGTAATTTTTGTCTAAAAAACGTAGGGTGACGTAAAAGAATCCAATATTGAATATCCTAATGTTCGCTATGTAGCAAAACCCATTCCAGATGGACCTGAGCGGCCAGTCCCTAGCCTAATTTCACATTTAGATGAAACTGCTTCAGTAAGTAAACAAGTTGCTGAGCCGAACTATTCCCTTTGGACCAGATTGCAACTCATAACCTGAAAATGAACACCTACTGATCAATCATCCAGACTAAATGACTTGCTGAAGTATATGAACCTCACAAAATAGCAGGCTGAGGTTCTGGGATCGTGATTGTAACAATGGAATTTACTAGCTTGATGATGTTGATGCTTGTTTTTAGAGGGCCCTAAAATCTAGGTCATAGGCCCTATTTTGCTAGCTCCCAACACTAGAATTTCAGTTTTTAGAAAGGGGCATGGGCATTTTACACTTACTATGCTATGAACAATTCCCTTTTTGCATGTACAGATATAGATGGTTTAATGAATAAGCTAGGATTTGAACACATTCAAGAAGAATAGAGGTTGTTTATTGACTCTTCTAAGCTAAGCCCCAAAGCTGTGTTGCTCCACAATGGATATTCTAAACCATCAATACACGTGTCACATTCAGCAGAAATAAAAGAAACGTACGAATGTATGACAGTTCTGGTAGATATGATTAATTACAGTAAGTACGGCTGGCTAATATGTGTAGATTTCAAGTTCATTGACATTTTAATAGGACTACAAAAGGAGATTTACAAAGTACTGTTGATTTCTATACTTGTGGGACAGTAGGAATACTGGATCACACTGCATTGTAAAAGAGTGGCCTTTTAAGGGAAACACTTGTGCCAGGACAACACAATGTTAAGCATGTTCCATTACTGAAACCAATCAAAGTATTGCTACCTCCACTACATATAAAATTACGCCTAATATGAACTTCGTTAAGGCTAGGGAAAAGAATGGAGAAGCCTTTGTTTACCACAGAAGCCAGTTTCAAAAACACAGCGATGAAAAAGTAAAAGAAGGGATATTCATCGGCCTCCAAACTTTTACAAGATAGGAACTTCGAAATAAAGTTAAGTGCTAAGGAATTCGGTATTCCCGCAGCTTAATGATAATTTTCTTTTAACATCCTTCCCACATCCTCAAGCGTAATTTAACCAACAGCATTGTCCTCTTCCCCCATGAGTTCGGTTGTTAGCGAGATCATCACTTCCTTTTACGCTGAGATTTAAAAAACTATTCTTTCTACCTGTCCAGTGATTCCCTGGGATCTATTATGAGTTCACCCAAAACTTTATTCGTTTCTCTTTTCCCGCCCTTTTTAAGTTTCTTTGTTACTTCCCAGAAAGACTTCCGTTCTGCTTAACTTAGCCTTTCCAGGTTATTACCGAAATCTTCCCACGACTTCTTTTTAAATTCAAAAACTATTTATTTCGCTCTCTTTCATTTACGTATCAGTCCTTGTTTGGAGCCATTTCCAATACACCTTCTTTTTACGTTTACAAGCTGCTCTCACTTCATCACTCCACTAAGACGTTTGCCTTTTCCCATCTCTACACACAGTTGCTCCAAGAGATTCCCTTACCGTTTCTTCTACAGCGTCCCCGTTTGCCACCCATTCTCTTACTACCAGGCAAGATGGCCGTGCGGTTAGCGGTGCGCGGCTGTAAGCCTGCATCCGGGAGATAGTGGGTTCGAATCCCACTGTCGGCAGCCCTGAAGATGGTTTTCCGTGGTTTCCCATTTTCACACCAGGCAAATGCTGGGGCTGTACCTTAATTAAGGTCACGGCCGCTTCCTTCCAACTCCTAGGCCTTTCCTATCCCATCGTCGCCGTAAGACCTATCTGTGCCGGTGCGACGTAAAGCCAATAGCATTCTCTTGCTATATCCTGAAACTTCTTGCTGTCCATTGCTTGGAACTTTTCACTAATCATTACCATGTACTTCTGTCTAATCTCTATCCAATGCGGGAAGGTTTGCAATGGTTTAATTAAGGTTGCTCTATTGACGAAATTATACTCTCGTTCGTCACCTCACGGTTTACTGTAACATTCCGAGCAAAAAATCCTCGCCACATTGTTATTTTTTTCACTGTTATATTTCTTTGTCCCTAAGTTGGAAAGTACACAGTAACAAAGTCAAGCTTATCTGTACCACCATTTCTATCTTTTTCTCGTCTCTTTAAACATTTTTCTTTACATTCGTATGTCCCCACTATCATCTTTGATTCTCCATCGGGATTTCATTCCTTTCGATCTTCTTTGTCTTTATTTTTCCCGACTTCCAAATCTACCACGTTCCAACAGGATGGCAAGCTCTTCCTCACTGACGTCGACTAGAGTAGTATTGTCGGCAAGACGAAGATTCTTAATTTTCCTTTCAGCAATAAAGTTTCTAGTATCCTACCCATTAAGAGCATTTCTCATAACGTACTCCTGATAGATGTAGATTAGCTTAAGAGACGATATACATCCTTGCCTGAGCCTTTACATACCCGAAACCACTTTGGTAGCTCACCATCAACTTTGACTATTTTTATGTTATTGTTGTTCTCCAGACCTTCAGTTAGTTTCGTAAGATGAGGTGTAATTCCAATTAATGAGAGAACCTTCCACAGCTCTTTCCATAATACGCAGTCAAAAGCCTTATTGTAGTCCAAGAAGCATATCAACATCGGAGACCCAACATGCTTGTAGTACGCTGTGGTGAAACCAGAGCACGTGGTTTTAAAAGGAGGTTCAAGTATGAAAAGGCTAATAATTAACATGTGTTCAGTGAAGATAGCGATAGCGAAATAACAACAAATTCTTATTGGTGAGAGATGTAGGATTATCGGTTGTTAAACCCCTTATGAAAACTATCAAATCTCCTTGAGAAATACCCTTTTGCTGGGAACATCAACCAAGCGGGAAGAGATCTTACGATGACCACTCATAAAACCAGATTAAGGTGGACAAATCTGATAGACACTTTAAATAAGAATATGAAGAGCAGGAGGGTATGCATACCACTTAATAACCTGTCTGGAGATGAGATACAAAGGCACATTACAACTTTAAGGAAATAACAGCAGATCAGGTAGCAGTAGGGTAACCTTCATATAAAGTAAAACCGGTGGTATAGATGACATAAATGTAGAGCAAATAAAAAACATAGGCCAAAAAGCATTTGAATGGTTGTTCAACCTTCGGCAAGCGTGATGCAATAATATTAAAATGCCCATATGAAGGAAAGATATAATGGTCCCTTTACTGAAATATGCTAAGAATCTGAACAATCCAGAAAGCAATCTCCAGTGTATCTATTATGCCATAATTTTAAATTTCTGGGACGTGTAGTACTCAATTAAATTGGAATTTTACTTGAAAAGCAAAAGAAGATTACCGGATTTGCCTTGATACATCTTAAGGCTTAATATGACACTATGAATAACAGGAAATTGTTGAAGAATGTGTACGAATTCACAAAAGACCACCAGTTGACTCGGTTGATTAGTACTTTTCTGTATAATAAAAGGTACTTTGTCAGTCTGAATGTTAAAAAGAATGGGTGAAGAAATCAGATGGATGACTTGCCCCAGGGAAGTATCCTTGCTCCAACTATTCACAATAGCTTCACCAACGAACCAACTACTACAAAAAAAATTACAGGCAGTACCGGTACACTTTTTCTGATGACACTTTGGTAACTGTTAAGGATACGGATTTTCAAGAAGTCGAGACTAAACTAAGACAAGCTCTGAATGAACAAGCTACCGAGCGAGTTGGCCAAGCGGTTAGAATCACGCAGCTGTGAGGGAGCATTCGTTAGATGGTGGGTTCAAATCCCATTGTCCACAATCCTAAAGATGGTATTCCGTGGTTTTCCGTTTTCGCACCATACAAATGCTGGGGCTGTACCTTGACTAAGGCCAAGGCCGTTGCCTTCCCAATCCTAGCTCTTTCCCGTCCTCCCGTCGCCGAAAACGTTCCATGTGTTTGTGCGTCGGTAAACCTGTATCAATAAAAGGGTGAACGCTAACCATCAGAGATGAAACACAACTAAACCGCAGGTGCAGTGTCTCTCACATCGAAAGAGGCAAGCCGAAAAGACAACTGTAAATGTTGTAAGGCAACCGTATGGTTGAATCAAGGGACATGATTGCATCTTCCTTTATTGACTTTTGCAACTGACTTGGAACCAGAAAATATGTCATTCATACTGCTGGCCTCACAACACTGAAGAGATCCATCAGGATACTAAGACACCATTTACACTTAATCTCTTGTTTACAGGGGGAGCGATTATTTTTGTATTTATATTTCATTACTTTTGTTCCCGGCTGTTGTCAACTATAGCAAATGCTAGGTGTATTATGGATCCTTGTGGTCTCCAGCTAAAAGGTATACATACATATATGCACATAAACTACATACTTCCGGGTCATCCAATTATCTTCAAACAGGAGCGTCGGCTGGGAGAGAGTAATCCGACTGCTGCGCGGGAGAGTGGGGAGCCTGTGGGGACTGTCTGTTCTTGCGGCTCCCAACACAGTTTCTTCCGTGTTTCAGTAACAGCGAGAGAGTAATCCGACTGCTGCGCGGGAGAGTGGGGAGCCTGTGGGGACTGTCTGTTCTTGCGGCTCCCAACACAGTTTCTTCCGTGTTTCAGTAACAGCAACACCTGTGTGCGAAGTGAAGTGAAAATTAATTTAAAGTAATATTAGGCCTATTTAATCTATTCCACGTCGAGTGTTTATTTACGATTCATATGTCCGTACAGAAACGCCTCGTCCTGTTAGGAGATCATTTCAAAATAAATCCAAATACGAAGCGAAGAAGGCGACGTACATTGCTAACAGAAGAAAATCTTCAAGTTAATGGACAACGCATGAAAAATTCTTCAAGGATACCTCGCAGAAAACGGGGATTCTTATGATTCCGTACATAAAAGGGCTACGAAATTATTAATGTTAAGACCCTGTAAGTGTACTACAATGAAGGAACTTAAACCGGATGTTTTTATGCGTAGGGTTTTGGATAACTTGCATGACTGAGAAATTGATCCCAATCTCATTCCCTTCTCAGACGAAGCGTGGTTTCATTTACGTGGGTACGTACATTCTCAAAATAGCTGATAGTGTAGTGTCGAAAACGAAGGCAGGCAATTCCATCATCTGCTTTGGTAACATGGTTGAGTACTTTCGAAGTGCATTGGAATTTGTCTGGCAGTCACTCTAGCTTGCTCTTGTATTGCCCGGCCGGCCTCAGCCTCGCCTCAGCTGCAGTTCTGCGTTAATTGGATGATCCTGAACATACATACATACATACATACATACATAATATATAAGGGGTAAGGGTAAGGGTATATTCTCACTGAAGGCAGGTCCGAACATCCGCAGAGGTGTGCCTGAGCCGGAGTTTAAGTACGGTAGGGTGGTCAGTTCCTTTCCGCTCCTACATTCCCTTGGTACCGTGGTAGCGCGTAGCAATCCATCCATATCTTGACCACGCTCAATGTTGCTTAACTTCGGGGATCTCACGGGATCAGGTGTTTCAACACGGCTACGGCCGTTCGTACATACATACATACATACATACATACCTGGCGGACAGAGGGACAGATAGACCCACGGATATATATGTTTTATGTATGTGTTACTATTGGCAGTGATTCCAATTGATGAAACCATAATGTTGATTTTTCCTTTCTCAGCTTTCTCGGTTACTCCAAGTTTCGACTCACCTTCGCAACTTTGATCTTCGTCCCGTTCCTGGTCATGCTCGTCATCTACTCGCACATATTCATCATCGTCCGGCACCATCAGAGTGTGAGGGAAGTGCTTCTTCGGGAGAGCTCGGTCAGACCACGTCGCAATCAGCGGAACAACCACTCAAGGTGAGAAGTCTTACAGTGTAGCACACTCCTGGAACACCGTGAAATGAGCGAGCATTTTACCAATGAGTTGACCGGGCGAGTTGGTCGTGCGGGTAGAGGCGCGCGGCTATGAGCTTGCATCCGGGAGAGAGTGAGTTCGAATCCCACTATCGACAGCCCTGAAGATGGTTTTCCGTGGTGTCCCATTTTCTCACCAGGCAAATGCTGGGGCTGTACCTTAATTAAGGCCACGGCCGCTTCCTTCCAACTCCTGGCCCTTTCTTATCCCATCGTCGCCATAAGACCTATCTGTGTCGGTGTGACGTAAAGCCCCTAGCAAAAAAAAATGAGTTGCAATAACTAAGATGTTCTTAATGCAACTGAACAAAGATTATTATTAAAAGCAATCCATTATAGTTCAAAGGGAATCATAGAAATGAAAATGAAAAACCACAGCATGTTTCCAGCCATTCGACAGTGTCAGGAATGGAATGAATGAAGCCCCCATCTAGTGGCGAGGATAGGAAATGTGCCGGCTGCCGAAGCCTGTCGCACTCCTTTGGGCCAATAATAAATGACTGAAAGATGAAATGAAACGTTAATGGAGAGTGTTTCTGGAATGGAATATGACAGGGAAAACCAGAGTAACCTGAGAAAAACCCGTCCAGCCTCCGCTTTGTCCAGCACAAATCTCACAGGAAGTAACCGGGATTTGAACCACGATAAGCAACGGGAAACTACCTCATTCCAAATTTCCTAGTACGCCTCTACAGTGATGCCTAGGCCATCTATGACAGCTGATGGCGGAGCTGTTGAGGATCCAACCAGCCTAAGGGCTGAGGACTGAACATACATCCAGCGATGAGAGGCCGGCGCGCTGCCGCCTGAGCCACGGAGGCTCAACGGGAATCATAGAAAGTGCAGTTAAATACGTAGTAAGAATCTCGATACATACTATTAAAGCGTGTCAGGTCAACTGAGAGAATATATGATTTCCTCTCTATTTGGTGGAGCGTTCCAAGCACAGTCATTCAGCCACGAGTGGAAAGTGGAGCGGTGACCATCCTGACGGGACGGAATACTAGGTGTCCAGGGAACAAATAACGTTCTGAGTCGAGTTCCTAGTTTGCGCACATATTCAATTTAACCTTAAAAAGCGATTGTTTCACGGAATTATACCCTCTATGATGTGTATGCCTTTACTGGCAGGACCTAATGTTTACAGTGCACTATGTCTTCTGGTATGGGCTAGAGCAATTTTGTTACTTTCATTGACCTGTCATAGTCTTATCCTTGGCTCTGACAATATGAAAGTGACTGAGGTATGAGCGATGCTAGTAATGCCAATCCTTATGCAGCCAGTCCCTGCTATGAATGGTGTGAAAATGTTGCTCGTACGGTCGGTTGGTGTATGCATTTCAGTGGGCTTGGCACACTGATATGTAATGGCAACTCTGGCTCGGTGAGGAAAGCAACGGGAAACTACCTCACTCCACATTTCCCTAGTACGCCTCTTCAGTGATGCCTAGGCCATCTATGACAGCTGATGGCGGAGCTGTTGAGGATCCAACCAGCCTTCGGGCTGACGACTGAACATACATGATAATTTGTAACGACGGTGCTCTGAACGTCAAATTAATTGGCTGCATAAATTCAAATTTATTCTTATTCTATGTGTTAAGTCTTCAGCTCGAAGGGTGGTTAGATCCTCCAATAACACCACTAACGTTTATGCGGAAAAAAGCAAAACCGCAAAACCGATGGTGACGCCATAACGAGCCGTACAAGTCATGACGAGAAGTGAGGTAGTTTTCAATTGCTTTTCTCACTTCGCCAGAAACGTCCATCCAGCATGGCGATCCCCATCAGTAGCATCTTTCATTAATCCAAACGCACTATTCGCGCTCCAAACATCATTACTCAGCACCACCCAGCCCAGCAGCTTACATACTTTCACAATAAGATTGAGACTTTGGTTGAGGCTATATTTTGCTCTGGCATGTGCCAGTGCCAGGAGACAGGCATAACTTTGCTGCATCCATCGGCCAAAGAAAGACAAGGGCCACGAAGGGCGTGAAAATGAAAGACTCCCTAGGCTTCGAGTACGATAATACCGTCGGAGTCGGTAAATATCAAGAGTTGGTCAAGGGAGGTCGGATATGTTAGATGAAAGTGAGGAGCCCTGTACGAGTAAGTGGAGGCAATGCCAGGACTCAGCTAAGGGCCCCGTGGTTGACAACCCACGCTCCAAAGTTCAGAGCCACTGGGGCCCCTTTTAGTCACCTCGTACGACAGGCAGGCAATACCGTGGGCGTTATTCTAACGCTTCCACCCACAGGGGGACATCCATCAAGACACAGCAACGTACTTATCTTCTCATTTTGGAAGAAAGTAATGATTTAAAAAAAATAATATCACATATATCCCCCTCCTCAATCCATGCACCTTATCAGGACTATGGTGATTGCCTGAGATGCAATCCTTCTCACAGCATTTTGCTACCTGAAGTTAGTTTTGGAATCGGTTATTAGCTAACTGAATTATTAAAAATATAAGCTCGTTTCCGCGACTCGAGGTGGTACGGCTCTTTTCAGGCAGATCCCAGAACTGAGGTGAGCTGCATGTATATTTTTAACCACATCTCAGCCTTCCCGGCAAACTTAAATGTCTGCCAGTACCGAACCCGAGCCTCCGAGGACGGCAACTAATAACACTAACCATTACACTACGGAGATCCAAATTCGAATCCTCTTCCCAAGGACGTGCACACCTCCAAACATGACAGTGTCAGGAATCGAACCCGTGCTTCCGAAGACTGCACTTAACAGCTCTAATGTTTACACTACATAGGTGGATAGGTATCTGAACTGACAAGTGCCGAAGACCTCTGGTTCTGCTTTAGAGAACCGAGGTGAAGCTCTGCTTTAGCGGACACCTGGACATTGGTAGAATACAAATTACAAAATGAAGTAAAGCTCATTTCTGTAACAATTTATTACGACGAACAAAAATATTAACAAGTCTTAATATCCACATTCTAACCTGGCCGCATTCATCATCAGTGTCAACAAAAGAGACCTAATGAAAACATAACTCTTTCCAGTATTTACGACCGGTTCTATTGCTCAGGAAGTGAGTGCAAGAGTGTGGAGAGTATGGCTGAGAAAGATAGGGTACTTTGCTATAGGTGTTTCCCGTTCACCTCAGATCAAAGGTCGAATCCCGCCGTTGACAGTCCTAATGATAGTTTTCCGTGGTTTCCCATTTTCACACCAATATAATTCTGGATCTGTACCTTACTTAATGCCGTTATCCTACCCTTTTCCCATCCTTGTGTCACAAAAACCTTCAATGTGTTAGCGCAACGTTAAACGAGTAGACTACAATCAAATCAAAGGTGTAGTAATTGCCCATCCTGTGATTTTGTACGGGACTGATAGCTGGCCAATCACCAATATTCTGACGATCCTCTGCATACCATGCTACGGTTTCTTAGAGTTTGGGATCCAAAAAATATACAGGTAGTCATTAACGAAATAATTTATCAAAGCCTAGACAGAGGTACGGCAAATACCAAGAATATCGTACACACCGAAATAATATTAATAGAATGACGCAGTCACCTTGGCTGCATTGCTGACTTAATTCAAGAACATAGTACATAGGTGCCTCATTTCATTGAATTACTCTTACATTTTCTCAACAATTGTGTCTATTGCTTCCAATAAGCAACTAGTGTGTTTTATTTCTGAAATGTTTAACATCCATTCAATGTGAATGTGTCCATGTTGTTTGTCCACAGCGGGACGATGCAGCAGAACACCCAGCAGCAAATGGCCAAGAACGTGAAGGCGATCTACACTACCATGTTCATCCTTGGTTCGTTCTTCATGGGGTGGATGCCAGCGCTACTGGTGTACCTGCTGATGTGCCACGACTGTGTGTATCCAATTAACTTCGGCCACAAGGTGGTCATGTTCGGAGTTCATTCCTTCGCCAACTTTCTCATCATCCTCAAGACTCTACTTAATCCCATTATATACGCCGCACGAATGCACGAAATCAAGGTAATATACAGTATTCCCACACTTCACCCATTCACATTCCCCTCAAGTGTCAGAACTTTTATATGTGAGGCTATCGCGGGCCAATATCTCCGTCTGACCTTCCTTCAATCTGCTTATACCAGTCTCTTCCTGTCATCTTTGGTCATTGGCACGACACAGTAAGCCTGTTAAATTTGTGGACTTAAGAAGAGTCCATCAATTTCTTACCTTTAATGAGTTCTTCCCTGTCTTTATATAATACCCACAATATTCAAGGCGATGAAACTATTATTATTATTATTATTATTATTATTATTATTATTATTATTATTATTATTATTATTATTATTATTATTATTATTATTATTATTATTATTATTATTTGCTCATTAGAACCAGACATTTCTAAAATGGCACATGTCCTCTTTTCTTCCAAATTAATTTTTATTTGTGTAATCTCTCCATATAAAAATGTATGTATGTATGTGTGTATGTATTGCACCCGTCCACCTCCCGAGTCCCAGACTAGCATTTATCTCAGGGGTGTCGGTTCATTATTTAAATCATCAAATATAAATATAACGGCATAATAGAACACGGGGATGAACGGAGCAACTTAAAATTAAAAGGGGGAAGGCTCGATTGTAACTTGAATTTAAGGACTCCATGATAGGACTAGGAAGTGACTATTACTTTAAAAGGGGCATTATCTAACTACAATAAAAAGATTATGAGAGTGGTTTCCTTTGAAATAATTTGCCAGAAGGAGCGGTTTATTACGCCATTTGACGTATAAAACTTTGATACACGTGGCAACAATATTTGAATTTACACACATGTTACATATATAAATCACTTGCCATACCGCAAGTGGTATCAATATCTTGCTGCGTTGCTTCTGAAATAAAATGACATTTTGGAGGTATAATTTACGGATCGATTCCATTTGAATCGAACCGTCACTCAAAGATATAGCTTCCTTCTATCGGGAGCCCGAGCATAACCCATGTTACGGTCGGCTTCCCGATTTAACTAAGATGATGTACTCCGGCTATATACATTTTTCCGAGACCGGTACTCGGACTGGGTAATGTTTCTCGTGAAGTGCGAAAACTGGATTCCACGGACAGTTCCTACCTTACGATATCCAGCTGGTACCATACCAATGAATTAGCATTTACATATTATTTACATGTGATCTGAATTGTTTCCAGTTAGCCTCAATAGACTACTGCCACAGATGAGATAACGAGAAGCGGTGGGAAATACCGTGGCCATTGACCCCCCTCGCATCGCGAGCGAAGTAAACAAACACGCAAGTATGACTGTAACATCGTCCCGTACGGAAACCGTACAATAAAAAGATACCAAAAGACTCTAATATTATCACTCTCATTGTTCAAACATACGAATAGAGGGATATCGTCACCAAATAATTTAATTCACGATATTATCATCCTCGAAATTATTATTATTATTATTATTATTATTATTATTATTATTATTATTTTTATTATTATTATTATTATTATTATTATTCCTCAACGGCTCCTGGCACTGTCACGTTGATTAATATCGTCATTATTATGCGGGATGCAAACACCAAGTGGTTATTACTGTTATTATTATTATTATATCCCTCTCGTGGTTATTATTATTATTAATGAATAGGTGACTCAAGATATTATTATTGTTATTCACGTCACTTAAAAAGGTTATTATCATTAATGAACCGGTCACTTGCGCCAAAACATATATATTAAGATATCGGTGCAATTACAAACATTTCACTGATCAACCAACGACATCATTACAGTTATTATTATGACAATTATTATTAATCTGACCGCGATGATTTAACATCGTCCTTACATTGTTATTATTATTATCGGTTGCATATTATCATTTAGATTCCCCTTTAACATCTTTATCAACGCTCAATTAATTAAGGCGGTCCAATCCTTTATCTGCAATATTTATTATTATTATTATCATCACGACATCATGATTGTCCTCACTCGTTATTACAATGAATACAATATACGACCATTTCTGTGGAATCTGAACTCTCATTATTCTTAGATCCGTTGTATCTCAACGAATAACTGTGCAGTCTATTTATTTCGTACATGCTGTCACGGGTTCGAATTCTACCCGCTGCGTAACTCAGTATTTCTCTGTGACACTGCCCGTACATTTTACACTCATATCAATATCCTAAGTGTCTCTCGTACGGAATTTATTTTCCTCTCTATCTCAATATTCCTCGATTCATTTATTTATTCCTCACAGAATTATCAACTGACTTATTTATTCATTTCGGACATCGTACGACCTTTTATTATCTGACTGCAAATTCTTTCACATTTTCTATCTCATTTGGATCTATGCCTTAGTTCATTCTCCACAAATAATCGTAACATCTTGAAATTATATTTACCAAAATTTGACAATCATGGTCTCGTAATATTAGCACTACATGTTCCGGCTAATGAATCGCAACTTCAAATCGCGACATTTATACGTAAACAAATATTGGACCGTAATTTAAACCACACGTTCATTAACATGTACGGATTATTAACACCGATCTACATTTTAATATTATTAATCGATCAAATTAAATTATCACGCACTTTAATTCCAAATTAAAACGACCTCCCGTCATTAAATGATTCCCAATAAACTCAACACTTGATCACATAAATTATTATTATCTCCAAATCATATAAAAAAAAGAAATATCTTCTTTAAAAAAAATAGTTATATTATTTATTTATTATTATTATTAATATTTAAAAAAAATAATAATTTCGCCTGTAAGACGGTAGTCCACTCTTATTATGTTTAACGCATAACCCCTTTTACAAATTCAATTTATTCTGGCACTAATCACTCCAGATATGATTTACTTGGAAATATTATATTAATCGCATCTCACAAATTTAACAACTTCACTTTGAAAATATGACCATATTAATTTCAACAAAACACACTTGGTATGGCGAAGCTGGATTTTCCTTCCATGTCATTAAATGGCTCGTTAAAATGACAAAACATAAAAGCACATATCGGGTCTTATTTAACTAGCATAATCAAAATCAAATGTAAAGAAATTATCGACTACAAAGAAATATGAATGCATGCATGACTTAACGTACTACACTATATATACAAATTTACATCTCCAACAAACTGAATACATAAAAGACCCGATTATTTACATTATTATGATTTACTACTGTCCGTGCTACAAATTTAGGATGGGGTCGTTAAGCGACCCATCTTGTTACAGAAGGTAACCAAGTATAATCAAATTATTCCCATTTTTCCCATCACGATAACATTTCCCAAATATATTTTACAGTTTAGTACTCATCTTAGTTATCGGTATTCCATTGCAGCTTTGCAGACGAGAGGCTTCATCCAGCCCCTCTCTGCGTTTTACTCCTCCATCCTTGATGGCGTAGTTTCACAAAAGATTTCCTGGCACATTATTATTTTACTCTCATATCTTGATTACCACAAACCTTCACCATTTACAACGTTAACACAACAAATTTCTATCCTAGACCCAAGAATTTAATATATTTACACTATTTAATCTTCGTCCACCTACCGCACAATGGACCTGGACACGTACGACGAGGTGTCAACTATTTCGCCCGTCGCGATACGCCCGATTTATACGGCATTCTTGACGTGTTCATTACATCGGTTCGGTATAGCTAAGTACAGGCTACTACTTCCTTAAAGTACTGTTCGTCACACAGTCTATTATGTACGTACTTATGGTGATATATTTTATACTACTCTCTTGCAGGATAATTACTTTACGTCACTGATTATTCATAAATAACAAACACTATCCTACGTTAACTATTTCCAGATTTAACATGTTGCTTGAGCGCGATCACACTTTACAAACACTGGCGGATGCTCGCGCCATTAAATGACTGTATGTCCGTAGCATTCTAAGTTACCGGCGACCAACAGTTCAACTCCCGATATTCAATTCACGTGTGCTGGCGACCGTCAATTCAGCTCCAACGATTCAAGACAAGTGTGCTGGCGACCGTCAATTCAGCTCCGTATATATGGATGAAGCCTTTTTCCCGCGGATTCGTTGACGTCATGCCCCTTAGGGAGGGGGTGGATTTTTAATATCGGTACTTGCACTCCGAATTGGAAGTTAAAATTTACATCAAATTAATCCACTCCGCTAGCATATCTGCTGGATAAAATATGAACTCCAGGTGATCACAGATTTAGGAGATATGGATGGATTTCGCTCCTCACATTTCGCGCCTTCGTAAGCGTCCCTGACAACGTGGTCTCCTTTCAGCCAATGAGATTCAAGCTGTCCGGTTT
This sequence comes from Anabrus simplex, assembly GCF_040414725.1. Classification (NCBI taxonomy): domain Eukaryota; kingdom Metazoa; phylum Arthropoda; class Insecta; order Orthoptera; family Tettigoniidae; genus Anabrus; species Anabrus simplex. Next base: position 218,813,307 of record NC_090269.1, on the reverse strand, counting down.
CCAAGAAATCCAGCCTTCAATTTAATTAATTTGCCAATAAGTATTGATTATTTTTCCATGCGTGACATCTAATAAATTCATTACATCCATCCGCGTACTCATATTAATTTATTACTGATTACTTTTGTAGTTACGAAAATATCTCATCCCTCATTCCTTAAGATGGTATCACTGAGTCTCCCATCAAATTTTTACTATTGGCCGGCAAGCGGTCACGTGATTTAAATCTCCACCTGCTCGAACTTAGGCTAGCGAACGTACACTCAGCCGCTGTAATTTTCCATGAGGTCATGGAATTTCCGTCCTACCAAAAATATCCCAAGGTCTTACTCATGTGGTGAGTTTTCTTTGTATGATTCTCCCCCTTCCTCTTTCTGACCAAGACTTATTTGTGGACTCTGTATTTCCTTGTACGCCAACTAATGATATTCCCTGCTGTGAAGTAGCTAAAAGTTGTCGTGTTGAGCTAATCCGTCAGGCTCCAGTCTGTCGTCCTTCCTTCGCTCTGATTTCAACATTACCTAAACGAAATATTTTCAAATACACTCCTCTGTATTTCAATAAATGTATCATATTATTTTACCGATCAAATCATGATTGATTATGGGCCTAAGTCACTCGGGTTCAGTATGTATGTATGTATGTATGTATGTATGTATGTATGTATGTATGTATGTATGTATGTATTGTACCAATAAAAGAGCCCGACTTTAAGATTTATTTTCAATGCAAGCATGGAATAGTTCTCAGGGCTAAACTGGATGAATATTAGCTAGGGCTTGGTATAGGAGGCAGGGTCCTATCTACAAGAAAAGTTTGAATTTGATTTGATAATAGTTTATTCATCACCTCATGGTAGATAGGGGTTGTCTTCCACATTGTCCTTTAAATGGCCCGGGTCTCCAGCTCACCAGGCCGCACCGGCTGGAACACGTTCCAGAAGATGCCCAAGTACTCCGTCGAGATGCGGACGGACCATCCAGGTTGGTTGCATGGAATACGCCTCAAATTCCCGATGCTCGTGATGACCTTCGCTGGTTCCTGACGATGTCGAGGGTAATCACATTACCCAAGTACAATGAGGTTGATGCCCACAAAACTCCGAAAATGTGTTCTTCGTCACTCGCAGAATTGATAAGTCAAATTATTTAATTTAATTTCCGGGTTGAACCGTGTTGTACTTGTACGCATGTCACGTACAGTTTGCCGACGTTTCGAATACATTGTAGTATTCTTTGTCAAGGCGACTGAAATACCCCCTACTCGATCCAGGTAATCAGTCTCCCAGGCAGAAATTACACTACTAGAGTGGCCTTGATCTTGGCCTTTTATATCCTAGCCTTTCTGGCTGACGTAAGCCCTGGCTGTCTCGCGAGGCTTCTGGAAAGTATATGTCACAGCCAGGTAGTGGGGGCTTGCCCGCGCTGTTATGTAATGGGGTTGCGGCCCGTGTGTTTATGTTGTGGTCTGTATGTCTTAAACTATGAATGATAGGCATCCAAGAATTACTGATTTTGTATCCTTCTTCCAAATTTATGTTGTTCGGATGTTTCTTGATTTCGATAGCCTCGCGGATTTTCCTTTCCAGGTTCCAAGGGATAGCTGCTAGGATCTTGGTCTTGTCAAATGATATTCCGTGCCTAGTTTCGTAGGAATGCTTGGCTACTGCTGAAATATCTGTGTTTTGGTTCTTGGTGTGACGGATATGTTCTTTTAGGCGGGTGGAGATCAGACGTTTTTTCTCACCTACATAACAAGCTCCGCAGCTACATTCAATGTGATACACTCCAGGGGCCTGTAATTCTATTGTGTCTTTTACTGGTGGTAGATAACGGGCTAGCCTACGGTGAGGTTTATAGATAGTTTTTATGTTGTATTTGTCCAGTATCTTGCCGATCCTGTCTGTAGTGTTTTAAATGTATGGCAGTATCTCTGTTTTCTGGCGGGTCAGTGACAGCTAATCACACTAATCACTATACAACAAAGGCGGGCTCATGTTTTACTTCGCATTTATAATTCGAATATGATGATTGTTGGTTTGTAAGGTGATATTTCCTATGGTTCCTCTAATTAGTCCGTAGCGAATTGTTTACTGCAAAACTGTCCACTACCGTCCATGTCCAGTATTAGAAATACCCTCAGTCATTAAATGGCCATTATCAGAAATATCCACAGTCGTTACATGACCATTATCGGCAATGTCCGTAGTAGTTAAATGATCTGTGTCTGGAATGTCCACAGACATTAGACCCTATAATATGCTCCTCATCAAAATGTCCAGAAAAATGTAAATAGATAACAATCAAATATAAAATACTATGCAACGTAAGTTCAATTTCACTTTCTAATTTTCTTCTGCACCAGGATAAGCGTGCATCTTCAGATGAAAGTACCAGCAGATATAGCTCCACGTTACTGTTGTCCTTGTATTCATTGTACCGGCGTGCACTCCTTTCAAATTACGTTTAATTTTTAATATACAGTATATTACTTATGTACCGAGTGTGGTCATTTAGAATTTCCATTATACTGTAGTATTTTCTGTCTCATTTAGAATTTGTATTATACTGTAGTCTTTTTCTTCTTCTTCCTCATCTGGTTATCCTCGAGGGTCGGTTTTTTCTTCGGACTCGGTGAGGGATCGCACCTCTACCGCCTCAAGGGCAGTGTCCTGGAGCTTTAGACTCTGGGTCGGAGGATACAACTGGGGAGGATGACCAGTACCTCGCCTCGGCGGCCTCACCCGCTGTGCTGAACAGGGGCCTTGCGGGGGGATGGGAAGATTGGAAGGGATAAACAAGGAAGAGGGAAGGAGGTGGCCGTGGCCTTGAGTTAGGTACCATCCCGGCATTTGCTTGGAGCAGAAGTGGAAAACCACGGAAAACCACGGAAAACCACTTCGAGGATGGCTGAGGTGGGTAATCGAACCCGCCTCTACTCAGGTGACCTCCCGAGGCTGAGTGGACCCCGTTCCAGCCCTCGTACCACTTTTCAAATTTCGTGGCAGAGTCGGGAATCGAACCCGGGCCTCCAGGGGTGGCAGCTAATCACACTAACCACTGCACCACAGAGGCGGACCTGTAGTGTTCTCTTTCTCTTGCATTATGTTTGTTCTTCCAACCCACGTCCCGTTTCTCAACGGGGACAGATATGAGGTGAAATGAATCTGTCGTGGCGGGTTTTTATGACCGGATGCCCTTCCTGACGTCAATCTCATCAGAGTAGTTAATGAGATGAAATGAATGACGTGACATGATAATAGGAAGGGAGAGGGTGAAACCCAAATGCCGGCACATAGCCTACTCCTGTGGAATTTCACCAAAGTTTCTGCTCAAGTCTTAATGTCCCCATCCGACGGACGAATCACTATTAATAGCGTATATATGTCCTTACTCCATATAAGCACTGCGGAGAGGTTTTTAATTTAATCCAAGCTTTTGGCACGCAATCTAGTGATTAGAAATCGTATACCATCACCTCCCCTATCCTGCCGGTCAACATTCTGATGGTGAAATTTTCATCAAAAATCATGTTCTTGTATCATGTTCTCTATAAATCTCTGAATAGTTTCGTGATGCCTATTTTGTCACTATTTCTGTTTATTGTACATTTTGACTTCTGTATACTGGGTATTTTTACTTGTGACCTCATTTGATTGGAGTCTTTAGTTGTGGACATATTTGTAGTGGACTTGCTGTACAGTGGACATTGTACTGTGAATCAGTTGACTTGGAATGGATTCCTCTAGTTAGAATAAGAAAGATTTACATTCGTTTCTTTCCTTCAGGTGGCAATGCGACGCATGCACTTCAGTATTCGACGTGTGTGCTGCCCCTATCTACCGCCTAATCCTAACGACGGTGTCATAGAGACAAGTCAGAGTGATCTGTCCAGACATCACACACAAAGAACTTCGACGTTCAACAGTTCAACAAGAGGAGCAAGTGCTACGGTGTGCCGGGTGAAATCACTTCCTCTAGTGGAGACTCCTCTGACATCATCAAATGGCAGTTTTGAAGATATAAAACTCAGTCTGCTTCAGCGTTCGACCAAAAGATCTTTCAGACGGAGGCAGGAGGAACACAGCGCGGTGCTGTAATTCTCCTTATGCGTTGCTGCATTAAGATATGTCATTGGCGCGAACATATGAAGTCAAGTATGATTCAGTGAAGGCCTCCTTACAACAAGAAGATTACAATATGAACGTCCATTATAACTTTTAACGATCTTCATGCACTTTGAGCTACCGGAACTTTTTCCTGTAGAAACGTTTTTGCGTGTGGAAGCCAATAATACGGACTTATCACTTTTAAATATATGCTCCAAGCCTCAGGTAGGATCTAAGTTTTCTTAACAAGAGAAGATTAACGAATAATCAACCCTTCTTATTCATGTTCAAACGGGAGACTTGATGTTTGCATAGACCTGCCACCGCAGCATTAGCATGTGGTTTCCTTTGCGAACGAAGTACGATGCTCTAGAGATCTTTTTACTCATGGTGATTGATCATGTAACATGTAAGTTATATTCAAGTCATTATTCCTACGTATGAAGGTGGAAAGTGAAGTTTCCAGCCCCCAACGAAATAAATGTAAAGGCCATGAACGGCAGGAAATTAAAGGACTCACTAATCCTCACAAATCTGAAACGTTAGCTAATTTTACTAAGAGAAAGTCAAATCAGAAAAGTGAATAACCGACGTAACCGGAGCCATGTACTTTTCACTAGCTATACGATGTAAAAATTCCGCTTTAATAATCTTCGTTGTATGATAGTTTTGGAACTCATCCAAGTCCACCGTCCAAGTAGAGACAGAAAGAACTACGTTTGATGGTATAAATTCTACTGAACACTGTTCGTGTGTGCACAATGTAGAAAGTTGAGGACGTCATCTACTGACGCAATGATTAAAGGAGACTTATCAATATTTATTTTAAGTATTTATATCAATAGTTAAATAACCAATGTTATCAGTTGCAATGTCACACCTAACCAAGACGCTGTACTCTGTTGATACACCATTGCAAGCCTCGTTTTACAGCAGAAGCAGTGGTAGTGCACTAGTGGAAATGTGTCCCTCCACATGTTATAGGTGTCTGTCTTTGACTTTCATATCAAAACTGAAGTACCGAGTAGAGAGCAATAACTTTATTTCACATACAGAGAGTATCATATCACGTAAACTTAAGCGTTATCAGACTTTTTCAATCGTGAAATAACTGATCGATTCGTTGTTACATATGGAAGTAATGCTTGTCTTTTTACGACTGAAAAATCAAGAGTCCTTCCATTTTTGTTGATGCGGTATTGTTAATTGAATCAGTGATTGTTTAAAGCGGCTATATTAAAACAATATGTTTAGAGTGACCAAAAAAATATCTTCATTATTTTCAGTACTTCGCTTTGTTATATTAGTCATCAGCTCATGCAAAGGAAACATTTTTGAAAGTATCTGTAACTTCAGCAAAAGTCTGTATATGCCCATTTATGAGTACGGCAGCCATTAAAGCGCATATTCCCTTTTAACAATGACTTGCATAAGACTTTGTCTTTTTCTGCTATTTCTTGTTTATTGTTAATCATTACTTGGGGTACGAAAGTTTCAAAACACGTGCAAGACCACTAGAGCTAATAATACTGATTTATATCGAAATACTCAAAGGAATTCAATAAAAATCACGCACTTTGTCTCCAGTGTTTTTTGTATACCCTTTCATCACATTAATAAAAATACATTTTGGAAATATGGTTTACAAACATCTGACATTCTTAGTATTTTTCATATTAGTCACCAATTTCATCATCACTGTCTTCGATTTGTAACTGGACTTCTTTCGTATCTGGTCTTTCCCAGTGTTTAAAAATGGAGTAGAACTCGTAACCAGTAACATAAGGGGATTATCTAAATTATTTTCATTGATTGGAACTCATACCGGTGAGTAAGCTTTCATGTTTGGTAAAGTTCGAAGCTCACTGTTGCTTGCTACTAAACAAAATGTACATGATTGAACCATTGAGAAATTCCATAATAACGACTTTTCCTAGAATACTATTTCGATATTCAAATTCTATATCTAATTTGTAGACAGTTAAATTTAGGATGAGTAAGTTAGCCACAGCGAACGACAGAGAACAGCAGCGCTCAACACACTGGACGTGTTCCGTACGTTTAGAATGCTCTTGTGCACCACATATCCCATTTTAACAATAAGCCATATTTTCAAAACCTCTTTTATACTGCTTTATATGATAACATATCGTCGTTGCCGGGACAAAACCTCCTATGTGAAATATTTTAGCTTAGAACTTTGGCCGGTAAGGTTCTATCATCTAAAGTGCAATATTGTGTGACAGTTGTCAAGGCATTCCCGCTCTTCATAATGCATGTGCTGCGGGTCAGTATATCTCCAAAAAATTAACACATAGGAGGTTTCGTCCCGGCAACGACGATATGCCTATTGATACAGATTAAGAATATTCATTATATCACCATCAATGTGAGATGATATCTTCCATTTTAGAAACGACTGATTCAATTTGTGAAATTAAGTTATGTTTCCGCACGACGTACTTAATTTTTGATATGAAAACAGAACAGGGACAGCAAAGACCGACTATACCTGAACAACTGTACTGAATAGTTCAAATAGCTGAATTTCACAGCAGAATGGAGGTTTATTGACACGGCAGTGGAGGCTGTATTGCTGAAACTCGAAACTATGTATTGATTCAATGATATTACCCATCCTAATCATAGGAAATTTGCTCAACGCAATATTAATTACATTTCGCATATCACATACGTTACACATTTAATTTTATTAAATTCAGGAAACGTAAACTGACGTTAAAAATGTGTGAGTGAATGAATGAAGATGTAGTAATGAGACTTTGCAGTCAGGGAAGTGACGTACCTCGGGCATACTTATTCACATTGTATGTGTTCAGCTGAGAAACTGAACTCTCATCAGACGTGCTCAGAATATAGTGCTCAGTTTACCACCTTGAGCCACTAAGTGATCCTACTGATGAAGAAGATAGAAACTTCAGCTAAATCAGGAAATCTAAGAATTTAATACATTCCTACTTTTTCTTAGTCTCATTCTAAGATCAAATTACCATGTATGTTTGTAGAATATTAAAAAACTGTTCGAGACCAATAATTTAAAATATATGTGTAATTTCATTATCTCATTTTAAATTTTAAATCTGTAATACTATGCCCCTTTAAATAAAAAATAGTCTCCACAATACTCATTACTTAAACTTATGTTTCAATGGATTGTGTGGAGCAGAAGACTCTTACGCTTTTTTGAATGTGAATTTGATGGATATTTTTTATCATTTTAAAACATAATTGGGACCAGAGTAGTCTTTAATGATGTTCTTCTTTCTGATATTCATCAAGCATAGAAAATCTATATAAGAGACTTTACAGCTTGAAGATTTTTTGAATGTTACAGCATTATTACTTCAAAAATTTCAGTTCATTCTTAGCAATAGGTTTACTTTTAAGTTTGTTAGTTATTGTAAAACAAACTTTATATAAATCCTTCTAGGTAATATTAAAGTATTGTTATTTTCAGCTTTTCACTTCTCCTTCTCTTAAATCTATAGTTTTCATGTCCATCCTACTGAACGCTTCCGATACGTCATTAACTAATACTTCTAAATCCATAAAGTTGATACAGCACTTCCGCGGGTTTAAGATCTTCCACTGGTGGGAGTGTTCGTAACTGTTTTTGATTCTGTAATGTCTTCAAATTTATTAAAATATCATGATCTGAAATAGATTGCTTTCAATTTTAAAACATGGAATTCAAAGATTTAAGATGAAGTAAAACGTTAATCTTAATATTGAGCCCCGGTTGAAGGAAAACAGACTTGTTACCAACACGATAAAAGGATGTTATATTTCCGATCCTATATAGCACGCTATAAACGGATCCAATGCTAGAGGCAATAATGTTACTGCTGTACTATAATTCTTATCGGGGCTTTTAGAGCTGTTGTTGTCTTCCATCAGTAGGAAATAAACCACTTGGTGAAAGAGTTATCGTTAAAATGGGATCGATGTCGTTGGTAACGCGTTATTTTATGGTGCGTCGTCGAAGTGCGAATATGGTGGTGATAGTTGTTACTCTTATTTTAAGTTGGGAATAAAACAGGATTACTTACCTCCCTTGATGAAAATCGTAGGAGAAAAGTTACGTCCAGTTTAAAATTCACTATATCAGGTACTTAGGAAGGACGTGGAGATAAAAGACTCTCCACGCCATTCATCTCTTGGGGCCGGAAGAGGATATAAGTTGTTGGATAGTAAAAATGTGAAATAGTCGGCAGATAAGCGGAGACAATGTCACACCCAGCAGAAGTCACGAGGTCACTATACAACACTCACAAAGTTTGATCCTTTGTATGGGACGCAGGCCTGTACAGTATATGCCAATGAAGACACTGTGAACTACACTTACTTAGCAAATGTCATGGGATAGTCACCTAATAGCGCGTGGGGCCTCCTCTGGCCCTGCGAACTGCAGTGAGACGCCGTGGAAGTGAGTCGACAAGTCCCTGGTAGTCATCTGGACGCAGTTGACACTAAATCGTTTGCAGAGCGGCCGCCAATGCTGGTCTGCTCGTTGGTGCAGGATCCATGGCACGGAGCCTGCGTTCCAGGACATCCCAGATATGCTCGATAGGGTTCATATCGGGGCTCCTGAGTGGCATGGCAGTCGTTGGATCTCCGCTGCATGTTCCTGGAACCATTCCCGGGTGACGTGGGAGCGATGTAGAGGCGCGTTATCGTCTTGAAACACCGCAGAACCGTCTGTGCGCTGGAAGGCCAAAAATGGGTGGAAACGGTCACAGAGCAGCTCAGCATACCGCCAACCATTCAAAGTCTCTTCCAGAACAACTAGGGGGCCCATTCCATACCAGAAAAATGCACCCAAGACCATAACAGAGACACCAGCGTCCTGGACCTCACCTTCGAGGTAGGCGGGATCCGTCGCCTCATGTGGTCTGCGCCATACACGGTGCCTCCCATCGGCATGGTCAGTTGAAATCGTGATTCGTACGACCATATCACGTTACGCCATTGTTCCAGTGTCCATCCCTGGTGACTGGCGACAAATGCGCGTCGTTGTGCCCGATGACGTTGGGGTAACAGTGGCACCCGTGTGCGGCGCCGGCTCCCATACCCCATAGAACCCATGTTCCTACGGATTGTCCACTGGGAGACGTGTCCAGCACAGCCTGTGTTGAATTGAGCCGTTATTTCTTGCACGGTTGCCCGTCTGTCACTATTGACAATCCGTCTCAGATGTCGCCGGTCACGGTCATCGAGGGTGGCTGGACGGCCGGTCGCTCGTCTGTTGTGGACGGTGACACCCGCATTCAACCATTCACGATACAGCCTAGACACGGTTGATCGTGTGAAGCCGAATTCCCCCACCACTTCCGAAATCGCACTTCCCATCCGTCGGGCACAGACCACCATACCCCGTTCGAACGGTGTCAGCTCACGACAACATTCCATGTTACACCTGTCACATGCACAGCCACTGCTCACAAGGTCTCCTATACAACTTCCGCTGGCACAGGGGGCGGGTGGTGCGCAGACAACACACCAGCGCATCAGTGCTCCGCTATCCCATGACATGTTCTCAGTCAGTGTAAAGTACCGGTATTATGTCCAGCTCCATGGCTAAATGGTTACCTCGCTGGCCTTTGGCCATAGGGGTCCCGGGTTCGATTCCCGGCAGGGTCGGGAATTTTAACCTTAATTGGTTAATTTCGCTGACACGGGGGCTGGGTGTATGTGTCGTCTTCATCATCTCATCCTCATCATGACGCGCAGGTCGCCTACGGGAGTCAAATCAAAATACCTGCATCTGGCGAGCCGAACTTGTCCTCGGACACTCCCGGCACTAAAAGCCATACGCCATTTCATTACCGGTATTATGTGCTTATCTTTACAGAAGATAAAAGCGAAAGAAGTGGTCAGCGAAGTCAATGGAAACCTTACACTGCTACAAGTAACGAAAAAAGGAAAGAAAAATCATTGACCACATGATACCGAACGGTAAAACAATTTCTTTCTGAGCATTGTGGAGGGGGAAATTTCCGAGAGCGGAGGGAGACGTCGGTCGAGGAGTAAGTGTATGGGTGAGGAGAAGAGTATGATGCTTCACAAGATATAACGAATAGAAAATTGTTTCCAAAAACAATAGATTGGTTGGAATGATAAGATGAAACCTTCAGTGTGGGATGATCTTCCACCAATCTTACCAGCTTGATCAGTTACTACTAGACGTATCGTCGTGTACTTGGTTTCATGCTATATGCGCGAAATTCTGCACCATACATCAGCACCATCCAATAGGAACATACTAGACAAAGCAAAGGATACTTTTTCCAGTCCTAGATGGTCCATATTAGTGATTTCGTAACCAAAAGAGATGTACGCTCTAGAATTTCAGTGTAATAATAATAATAATCTTGACCCATTTGCAAGTACTGGGGTGTAGTGGCAAATATTCTCCCACCAAGAGTCAATTTGGGAAATATGTGAGATTGTAGCTGGTCAACATATTTGAACAATTCGAAGTCTATTAATACTCTTCCTATTTCAGTCAATACTCTATGAACCACTGCCTCAGTATTCAGTGAACACAACAACAACAACAACAACGTAATTAAGCTAAAATAAATGAAAATAACAGTAGCAGAGACACATATATTTGCTCAGTAGTAGCAAGCGAGAAAAGTGCCAACGGCCCGTGGATTCCCTCCGGAAATATCCTCGAACCCGTTTGAAGCTGAACCATATGTCAAACATAAATACCAGAGGATTAAATCTGCTATACTAGAATACCAAATAAGGAAAGGGCAAAAGAAAAACATGGAGCTTACTAATTAAAATCAAAAGGTAAAATAGATAAACAGGCGTTGAATGAACTCAGGTAAAAATAAAGGGAAATAGTCGCAATGTACATTTGTACAGCATAAAAAACCTGTTGGCTTAAACAAGGTCTAGTAACATGCATTTAAGACTTTCCAGCACACATAAATGAGAGTGAGAGTGATAGACGACAATAAAGCTCCGTCTCGCTGTAACGTAAACTCCCAGCATGCGGGGCTTAATTAAGTAGAAATATTAAACAATACACCTAAACTTTTTCATAAGTCCACCAAGAAAAACCACCCACGTTTTAAAACGCGGAAAGATTTGAAAATAGTGATAGAAGACCACACGCCCAGAGGAATCCTCCATCGTAAACGAGTTAGGACACAAGCACAAGTCCCCAAAGATAGTATTATCATAACAGAGAAAGGAAAAATAAATTATACAAGAGATCGGAGCTTTAAAATACTGGGACACCCTCTCTCCAGGGGTCATAAATATGGAGGGCCCTTAGCCTGGGTTACAGGTGAAGTCCTCAGCGGCATCTACGGCGGAGAAAATGGCCTTCGGTACGGTGGAGATTGCGGAAGGGGCAAACCTTGCCTAGGGTTAATAGGTGAAAACTGGTCAACGGTCTCGTTGGCGGATGAAGAGAAGAATCTCCCAACGGCAGAGAGGGCGGATGAGCTACCTCCAAGAATCAAATCTTGGTTGAAGAACATAAAATTCCCCAGGCGTCTGTTCCCAGATTGGGCGGTCTGAGGTCAGCGTCTGTACCCCAGGTTAGGGGCGGCTGGAAGAAACCTCCAGGGCTCACAACCTTGGTTGTAAACTGGTGACTCAAGTTGTTACCCCAAACTCATGTTTATCGTTCATGGGAAAGTGTAATGTGAAACAAATTACCTCAGGTGCACCGTTGTGCACAAGCAGACATTCGGATTCTGGGGAGTCTGCAGCGTTACACAAAGACAAGTCGGAGCGTCTTGAAACCTCAAACAAAATCAAATGCAAATACCCGAATTTCATAGCCACCTTCAATGCTAATTCTCTTCTTAAAACTGGAAAGTTAAAACACCTTGCGGACACTCTCAGAAATCATCGAATTATCATAACGGCACGTCAGGAGACCAGATATATAGATGAAAACAACTTCGACTCTGAAGGGTTCAGGATATACAAGGGAAAAGTTGGTCAAAGAGTCATGAAAAACATGCCACACCTAGGAACTGGCTTCATAATAAAGAAGAATGTCTTGGATTCCATAGTCCAGTTTAAGTCCCAATCTGAAAGACTATCAACTTTGGTTTTCAAATCTACCAATAGAATATACACTATTGTGAATGCCCATGCCCCCATAAATGAGGACAACAGAAAGAACAAGGAGAAAGTGGAACTATTTTGGGATCAGTTGGGCGATGTCATCCAAAGGGTACCTGAAAAACACATCATACTAATGGGCGACTTCAACTCCCAGATAGGGAAGGAGGGAAAGTATCGACATGTGGTCGAGAAATACCCAGCGCATAACAGGACCAATCAAAATGGTGTCAGACTTATAGAGTTGTGCCAAGCCCACGGTATGATACTGAAATCCACAGCTTTTATAAAGCTTCCTAGAAAACAAAGAAACCTGGATCTCACCAAATCCTAACTTGGTGAATTTCAACTGGACCATGTGGCTATTAGACGGAAGTTCAATAGGAAAATATAAAATGTCAGAGTCCTCAGGGGAGCTAATTTAGACTCGGACCTTTACATTTCGAAGTTAAAGATCAAAATCATCCCCAGAAGGAGAGACAAGGTCCTTAAACACACAAGCAAACGATATGACCCGGAGAAAATTTTAAATTCAAAAGAATACCATCTTGCGACAAAGGATATACACAAACAAAATTGGAATCAAATAAAACAGAACTTATTATCAAAAGCCGAAAAATTTTCCCCTATAACAAAAGTTAAAAAACATGCTTGGTGGTCGGAAGAATGTGACGATCTATTGAAACAAAGGAAGGAAGCATGGCACAAATGGCAGTCGCAACGAACGGAAAGCAATAGACAAAATTTCTTGAATATCAGAAAGATGGTCAATAAAAAATTCAAAACAATTAAAAAGACTTACGAAAACCAGATGCTTATTCAAATAGATGACGACTTTACCAAAAACAAGACAAGAAGTTTCTACAAAATCTTTAAACAGAGAACAACGAAGTACAAGCCACCGACTCTACAGTTACGGGACAAGAATGGAAATATAGCACATAACAACACTGATAACTGCAGGATACTAACCGACTACTTTGAAAATCTCCTCAACTGTGAAAAGTCAGTAGAAAAAATGACAGTTAATGTCCCAACAAATACCAATCCTGACTCACAGCTGCCAACCTTCGAGGAACTAGAAAAGATCATTTCAAGCCTTAAAAACAACAAAGCATCGGGAGAAAACCAGATCACAGCCGAACTTTGTAAGAATGCCAACAAGGAAGCAATAGAATCCCTACAAAAAGTTTTTGAAGAAATCTGGGTCAAAGAAAGAATTCCAGAAGAATGGAACATGGCCCTCATCCACCCGATCCACAAAAATGGGGATAAAATGAACCCCAACAACTATAGAAGCATATCACTTTTGGATATTACATATAAGATATTCTCAAAGGCCTTACTCAATAGGACAGAACCACAGTTAGATCATCAGTTGGGTGAATATCAAGCGGGATTCAGAAAGGGGAGATCCTGTCCGGAACAAATCCTCCACCTTAAAAATCTCATAGCATACCAGAAATCTAGGGCAAAAACATACGTCAGCACCTTTATTGACTTCCAAAAGGCGTATGACTCACTAGACCGGAAAAGTCTCCTTTCTGTACTCAGAGAATTCGGTCTAGACAACAAAACAACAAACCTCATCAGGGAAACTCTCACCAATACATTTTCCAAAGTCAAATTCATGGGAGAATTGTCGGCTCCTTTTGAGATCAAAACTGGTGTCCGACAGGGTGACGGACTGTCCCCCATACTGTTCAATTGTGCCTTGGAAAAGGTAGTCAGAGAATGGGATAAGACAACTAGTGGTGGAATTCGATTGGGATCGGTAAACAAGGGTATCAAGATCAAATGTTTAGCTTTCGCACACGACATGGCCTTACTAGCTGAGACGTGGAAGGAAGCCAAGGAGCAGTTCTTCGAACTGCTGAAACAAGCAGAGAAGATAGGTCTCAAAATCGCCTTTGGAAAGACCAAAATAATAACCAACATTAAGAATCCTCCAAAATATTTGAAAGTGGGGAAACAGAAAATAGAGATCGTCACAGATTTCAAATACCTTGGTGAATGGATCAGTTGGAATTGTCTTGAGAAGAAAGCAATGGAATCTCGACGAACCAAAATAGAAACTGCCTTCCAGCTTACGAAAGACACCTATAACAAAAAATCCCTTTCGTGGAATTCCAAGATCAGACATTATAATACAGTAGTCAAGCCTGAAGCCCTTTATGCTGCAGAAACTCTGTCTATAACTACACATGGTCCAATGGAAAAGTTGGAGATAAAGGAAAGGAAAATACTACGAAAAATTCTAGGCCCCAAATTCCATAATAACGAACTTTCACACATCAGCAATGAAACCCTGTACAGGAAATCAGAAAGGATCTCCGACACAATAAGGAAAAGAAGAATTGACTTATATGGCGACATCCTGAGAATGGATCCGAGAAGGATAACTAAAAGAATCTTCGACTATTTCCATAATAAGAAAACCAAGCCGAACTGGTTTAAGGAAACTGAGAAGGACCTACGAGAATTCCAAATTACAGAAGAGATGCTTGTAGATGGATCTCCAAGGAAAATAACCAAAGATAAAATACAGAGGTTTCAGGACTGGGTGAAGCCCAAACGACTATACAGAATTTCTGAAGAAGAGAGGAAGGCAAGATCTGAAAGGATGAAAAAGTACTGGGAGGACAGGAAAACACGACTCACTAACCATTGATAGATCTATCGTACCCCAATGAGGGTGAAACAGACAAGAAGAAGAAGAGATCGGAGCCTCGTTGCCCTCACGGTCGGGAATAGTAGTACTAGAGAAGGCATAATACAGGGAGCGCATACAAGCAGAATAGCAAGAATACATGTATATTGACTGAGGTGCGGCTCAGCAATTTACATTTATATGTGTGCCCATGGGGTGATGATGACCGTTTATATTAGAATTACGACTACTCTTTTGAAGCAATCCCACAGTATATGAAACTTGCAGACGTGCTACTACAAACACATCGTACGGTAAAAAAAATCCAAAGTCTATTACATAATTTATTTTCATTATACATGTCGTAGTTTGAAGCTTTCAGTTACGATATACTGTAGTAGTTCTATTTTGCACGCGTAAGCAAAAATATAGATCACGTGAGTTAAAATCCAGTGAGGAAAACCAATTGTGAGTTTAAAACATGGCTTTGCATAAGGAGGTAATATCGCAGGGCATTGACGAATCTATGGCATGAATACGCAATATAATTGTAACGCTTTGAAATTTGGTATTTAACCATTTCATTCCAAAAGTTGCATTCATACCTATTCATGTATGAGGTTTTTGAGGTTTTTGTGAATGTTTTTCGAATGGATCAAATAAGACAGTAAATTGTTTGCAAACTTTACACAATTATTGGATAGTTGTAGGAAAAAGAACTTTAACATTATGTGTCCCTTTGCTGTTAATAATGTTATTGGATGATGTTATTTGCTTTACGTCCCACTCTTTTAAGATTTTCTGGAACGCCGAGGTGCCGGAATTTTGTCCCACAGGAGTTCTTTTACGTGCCAGTAAATCTACCGACACGAGGCTGACGTATTTGAGCACCTTCAAATACCACCGGAGTGAGCCAGGATCGAACCTGTCAAGTTGGAGTCAAAAGGCTAGCTCCTCAAGCGTCTGAGCCACTCAGCACGGCATATCCTTTGCTGTTAACTACTGTGTTGTTAGTTTCCACAGATCTGTTTACAAGGAACTAACGTTCACTATCCTCTTAAAAGTCAGTTACAGCTACAGTATTTGCAGCAATTTGGCAACGCAGTGTAAAGATGAAAGAGAAGAGCAACGCTGTGGTTGCTTGCGTGTTATTAAGAGAGTAGCCGAGGACGTGAACAGTAGCAGTATCTCCAGTACACCAGAATTTTACATACTTTGTGGCTGGCTTCTGTTATCGGTAGCCTACATTTAGAGTAGAGAGTAAATCAGTACGCGTTAAGTGTTTATCATGTTCATTTTTGAATTAAGTAAATACAGATCATTCACGCCATCAGTAAAAGTCCTAGGCGTTACGTTGTATGATAAAATGTCATGGACAACACGTGTTACGAACATCACCCAGAAAATATTCGACGCATTTCACATGCTGCGAGGGTATAAATACTTACACTGGCGGAAAATAAATCCCAACACCAAGGAGACATTTTAGTAGAATGTAATATAGGTTGATCAATTGTCTAGGTGGCATATTTATTTGATTTAAGTTTCCAGGTCACAGGTTCGAGTAAACGCGAAAAGGCATGTGACAATCATGGTGATACATTAATGGCCGCTGTAGACACTATAATTTTGAAAGCTAGCAGGCAAACATGCATAAATTGAGTCATATGTGTCGTATGTCATTTTTGGGATGGAGTTCTACGCCTTTTTCACTTGGTCAGTCGAATCAGCAACGGTAAGTGCTGGTAGTGGATGACGCTGAATTTGTCGTCTCAAAATACCCCATACGTTCTCAATGGGCGAAAGGTCTGGTGATCTCGCAGGCCAAAGCAACTGTTCAACACTTCGCAGAGCAAGTTGGGTGACAGCGCCGGTTTTAGGACGACCGTTACTCTGTTGTAAAACACCCCCTTGAATACTGCGAATGAGTGGCAGCACAACGGCCTCAATCTCCCGTCTGATGAACAAATCCGCTTTCAAAGTTCTTGGGATAGCGATGAGTGTGCTCCTGCTGTCATAAGAAATCACTCCCCAGACCATATCTCCTGGTGTAGGTCCAGTGTGTTGACGCCCCAGACAGCTTGTTTCCAAGCACCCACCTGGCCTCTTTCTTGCCAAACTATGGTCATCACTGGCATCTCATCTGAAAACACAAAAGATCTCCACTCCATGCTCAAGTGAGGGGACACAACTAAATTCGCAGATGGCAGTGATTCGGAGTTAGTAGCATGAACGCCAAAGGACGTCTGGCTCGGAGCTGTCCCTCAGATAATCGATTTTTTACAGTTTGCTGTTTCACTCTGGTGCCAACTGAAGCTCTAATTGCTCCCGCAGATGCAGTAGGATTCACTACAGCCATGCGATGAATACGACAGTCTCTGCAGCGGCCCGTGAGTGTCTGAACCCCGGTGAGCTTGAGAGATTACCTTGCCGTGGCCGTTGTTGAATAGAACAATCACTGTGGATACATCCCTGCCAAGTCTTTCTGCAATATCGCGGAAAGAGCATCCACCTTTTCGTAGCCCTATTAAACCCTCGTTCAAACTCAGTAATTTATTGATACTGCCTTCTTAGACTCTTTAAAGGCATGTTTGGCTAAACGCATACCTCACAACGTCAGCACCGGACGATGACTAACCCTCACAAAGTGTAAAGCGCGTATTTAAAGCAAATTTGCTTTGCAAGGGCGTAGTGGCGTGTTTAAAGCAAACTTGCTTTGCAAAGTCACAGTGGCACTGTAACACCACTCTTCGTCGACTAGCATGCTAATCTGAAGGGTGTGAAAACACGCCCCCGATTTTCGTTTATCTAGCACAACTCCTTCTTGGTGTTGGAATTTCAGTTTCCGCCAGTGTATTTCCTGAAAATCTTTTACAAATACTGGGAGAAGCTGTAGCTTTTCCTCACTTCGGCTATTGTGATACTATTTATTGAGATGCTGGGCGCAAGTTATTGAGCAGATTGCAATGTGGTCAAAATGCATGTGTGAGGTACATCTGTAATCTTCGATACTATAACCATGTAACACTTTCACACAACCACCTATCTTGGCCCCGACTACAACTGCGTCGCGCTCTGTATAACCGTGCAATTTTCATAAAGTACTTCATTCCTCACAGCCATTTTACTTTTCTTCATAATTCAAATACCTGCCATCCTATCACAGTCTTAACACTAGATCTGCTAATAATTCCATCCTTGTTTTGCCTACCCATAGAAGTGTCATTTACGATAAGTCATTGACATTACTCGGCTGCAGTGAGCGGAACCTCCTTGCTGAAAGTATCAGAGGCTAAAGTGCTATTCGCACTTTTAACGAAGCTCTTTGGACACATTTTATGCACCAAAAAAGATCACATGTAAACTCAATGCTGCAAGTCACAACCATTGTCACCAAAACCCTGGTGGAAGTTTTGTTTAAAATTCTTAATCGATTTATTTTACAAATGTTAGTAAATTTTAGGCGCTACCTCTTTGTTACTTAGGTGATATTAGTTTTTAAGAATATTTCCTCTTATTATACGAATTTATTTCAATTTAATTTTCTTTCATCATTTATCATTATCATTGTTATTTAATATATATTAGTGTATGGTTAGATGGAAAAGAAAGCCTGAAAGTCTTAATCTTGCCTGGGAAATTAAAATATCCCTTCCTTCCTTCCTTCCTTCCTTCCTTCCTTCCTTCCTTCCTTCCTTCCTTCCTTCCTTCCTTCCTTCCTAACTTACTTATTTACTAATGAATTTAGTATCTTTCAGTGACTGAAAAAAGCCTTGAATATATCTATAACACAACAATTTAAAAAGCATTCGAATAATACCAGAGCTCCTCCGTACCTGAGCATGATAAAATTGACTAAGCGACTTCCTTAAGGCTTACTCAGGAAAGACAATAAACTACACTCCCATTAGCGACAAATTTATTGAAGCTCAAGCAAAGTTAAGAATTTTTAATTTTTTTTTTTTTTTTTTTTTTTTGCTAGTTGCTTTACGTCGCACCAACACAGATAGGTCTTATGGCGACGATGGGACAGGAAAGGCCTAGGCATGGGAAGGAAGCGGCCGTGGCCTTAATTAAAGTACAGCCCCAGTGTTTGTCTGGTGTGAAAATAGAAAACCATGGAAAACCATCTTCAGGGCTGCCGACAGTGGGGTTCGAACCCACTATCTCCCGGATGCGAGCTCACAGCTGCGCGCTCCTAGCCGCACGGCCAACTCGCCCGGTAAAGTTATGAATTACGATTCAGCATTTACTATTAGCAATGGTTGGTTAGACCGCTTGAAAAAGAGTCGCGAGATCCGGCAACTAAGGATAAGCGGAGATAAATCATCAGCCGATGCTGCGACCGCAGGAGAATAGTTAAGTTAGTTTGCATACATAATTCCGTCACTAAATCGCTCATGTTCATAAAAAACAGAACACCTTGAAACACTAGAGATAGGAAGTTCATATTCACAGGACATGTTCATTAGTATGTTCTGCCCTCTTTGAAGCCCCCCCCCCCCTCCACAATCTTGCTGAGTATTTTTGAACAAGTTATTGCTAAGAAAATAATCCTAAACTTATATACCAAATTACGTGCAAAAACAACTATCCATTTTTCCATGATGCTGTAACAGACGAGCAAACAGCCAAAAACTAAACTGAACGGGACTTATGCATTATGCGTCCTATCCGGTATAACATCCAAATGTCAGATTACTGTTAAAAATGTACAAACAACAAAGTATTACGTACCGATATAAAACATATATCATGTGGAGTGACCTAAATAGTTCGATAATTAATAATAATAATAATAATAATAATAATAATAATAATAATAATAATAATGTTTAACGATCCAGTAACTACTTTTGCGTTTTCCAGAGACTCTGAAGTGTCGGAATTTTCGCCCACTGGAGTTCTTTTGCGTTCCAGTAAATGTACCGACACGGGGCTGACTTATATAAATACCTTCAAATACCACCGGACTCAGCCAGGATCGAACCTGCCAACTGCGGCTTAGAGAGCCAGTGCCTTATCTACCTGAACCACTCAGTTCGGCCTAAAGACTTCAAAGAGTACATAACACATCGGACTGTAATCAGTATGAGAAGGCGGAATTTTATAAAGTGAAACAATTTCATGGCTGAATTACTGCTAATGTGTCTCAGGACTCATCAACGTGTGTCTCTTCAGTAATTACTCCGTAATCTGCTGAGAGAGTAAAGAGATGTCATCCATTGGTCTGCTGAAGCTTACACCCTCAAGCCAAACCTCCCCGTGACCTAATAACTATTGGTCGATAGCTACATGAATTGCATTCGTGACCAGGCTTCGTTATGTATGTGTCTGCTTATGAATATCAAGAAGAGACAGACCGTGAAGTTTCGCTATAATAAAGTGATGTGAACCTCCCACGTGAGTTCTCCTGTTGCTGACTAGTCACAGATTCCTAGTCTAAATTTTCAAAGAGAAATTCACATCCACTGTTACATTCAAACTGTCACTCCGATTGAAGACTTGCCATTTCCTGAGTTGCGAGGTCTGAATTACAAATTGACAGCAGCCTGTCTCGACTTTAATTCCCAATGTACAGACAAGGAATATATTATGACACCTTATTTCAAATCAAGGAAGGTTTTACACAGGATATTTAAAACACACACAACGTCAACTAGTACACAAAAACAGTACAGTGTTTTATGTGCATTTATATGCAAAATTTGTTAAATTACAGATTGTATAGGGTGTTCCAAAAGAGATACTTATAAATATCGAGTATTGAAATCACGCCTCTACCTCACAGTCCAGCTTCATGACTGAATGGTCAGAGCCAAGGCCTCCGGTTCAGAAGATCCCGAGTTCAGTTCCCAGACGATTAGGAGATTTTAATCGCTTTTGGTCAATTACCCTTCCCCGAGGATTGGGTGTTTGTCCCAACACACTCACCTTCATGCATATACAACACAAAACCACTATCGACGATCTCGCCGGGGTGTGAGAAAAGCGGTAGAAGAAGAAGCTCTACTTTTAATACAGTTCTAAATAACATGTTGCATGTCCAATAGTATGACGGCGAACCTAAGAACATGCCATCAATGAATTTCAGTCAGAACGTAAATTATAGGATACTAGAGTGCGACACCATAGATATGTATCAAAATTAGAGCGGCTCTGAAATTCACTCATTTGACTGTTACATAAATTTAGAGATGAGAAAGTGGCTCGATTTGATAACGCCCTGTGTTATGTTCCAATATCAGAATGCGGGTGAACTTTCGCACCGTAAGTTACATACCGAACCCATCATTCACACTCATCAAAGGGACCCCTGAACTTATTATCCACCGTCGTCGACAGCTACGCCGTTGGGAATAGCACGTCCATTTTTTGTCATCACTTGACTGACGCCCTATATCTTCTTCAGATTTCATGTCCACCAGGTGAGAGTTTTGAGGCAACATCGCAATCTCCTTGGACAGGGAATGAATCCAGATTCATGAGATCTTAGAGGAGAATCTTCGGAAAGACTGGAGAATATCCGTGATTTCTAACATTAAGAGGGCGAATAAGACTTTAATTAGGATCTAAATTGGCATAGTGGAACGCCAAATAAAGTACAAGTAATTATAAAACTAACATCTATCTTCAAGGAAAGTAGCGAGAGAATTATTCTTTCAACCAACGCCTCAGCATTTAAAACCTGATAGAGGTGAAATAAAATTATGGGACCAAGAAATTTGAGATGCCCGAATTTTTCCAAGCCAGATGAAGCAGAATTATGAATGTAAAACCTATGGGAACAAAAGGTTGGTTAACATGGTGCAACATTTTTTTATTTCCTCGCGCCAAACCGTGTGGCTATATCAAAACGGTACGACCGTAATTAGTCAATCTATGATCAGCTGTCCGCGAGTCAAGGTCTGTGCTCGTCAATGATCTGATATCTGTTGTGCAGTAGTGAATAACGTTTCATAATTGAGCATTGGTAAAGGTGAATACTTCACCTGGGTGCGGGTTGAGAACCCAGTATATTGACGTAACAGAGTGAATTAAACGTGGTGAAGAAAAGACAGTCCGCCCGGAGGCCCGGGTTCGATTCCCGGCTCTGCCACGAAATTTGAAAAGTGGTACGAGGGCTGGAACAGGGTCCACTCAGCCTCGGGAGGTCAACTGAGTAGAGGTGGGTTCGATTCCCACCTCAGCCATCCTGGAAGTGGTTTTCCGTAGTTTCCCACTTCTCCTCCAGGCAAATGCTGGGATGGTACACAACTTAAGGCCACAGCCGCTTCCTTCCCTCTTCCTTATCTAGCCCTTCCAATCTTCCCATCCGCCACAAGGCCCCTGTTCAGCATGGCAGGTGAGGCCGCCTGGGCGACATACTGGTCATCCTCCCCAGTTGTATCCCCCGACCCAGAGTCTGAAGCTCCAGGACACTGCCCTTGGGGCGGTAAAGCTGGGATCCCTCGCTGAGTTCGAGGGAGAAGCCAACCCTGGAGGGTAAACGGATTAAGAAGAAGAAGAAGAAGAAGAAGAAGAAGAAGAAGAAGATGAAGAAAAGCCAACATAACAAGTGTGCGGATCACAATGAGCGAAGTGTTAGAGTAAGCATGTCTCAGCAATGAACAAAATAGTGACTTTTGTCTGCCGGATTTGAGTCTGATCCTAAGCCATCGTTCAATAATAATTAGACTGTTGGAAAAGTGTAAAAGCACTAATGGAATATAATAAACGGACGTGAGTTTGTACTACGTAAGAATAATTTCCTGTTCGTATAGAACAAGTATTATAACAATTGAATCTGTAATAGTTTTTAAGTGGTGGAAATGTAAATAAATATTAAGAATATCAAGTGATAAGTTTTGATGAAGGAAGGTTGCACTGTGTTAGTCAAGTGCGTCAGTATGGTTGATGAAGTAAGTAGTATTTTTGAGCACAGGTAATCTGTTGTGCCTGATGGCATCGTCATTCAGCTAAATAAGGTTGGTGACACGATTTCCGTTATGTAAGTGTATTCTACGTCATCATGTTCTATGTAAATGATGATAAAAAATTTAGGCCAATAATTTGTTTATTTGTTTTTCTTGTGTAAATATTGAGTGCTTTGCGACACGAAGATGTTTCTCGTGTGGTCAGAAGTGAAAATATATTGCGTAGCATCCTATGTCAAAATTACAAGCCCTAAGATAATCGTCTTAAATAGAATCCGTGTAGGTATCGGGTAAAGTCAGTAAAATTCCAGTTTTGTCGTCAACGAGATCGTGTGCCAAAATGTCTGCGTTAAAATACGAGTAATAATAAATGTAAGGGAATGTTGATAATATCATGTGCAGGTCTTTGATAGATTTTTTCGTTATGGCTAAAATTAAGTCAAGATCAACGTCGTATCGTATGTTTATGTGTCATTTAAAATTTAGGATTTTATTACAAATTTATTCCAGTAGTTTACAGAGGCGGAACCTTGGAATAAGCCATGATATTAAATGTAATTAGGAATTAAGCTAAGCCATATCATGTTGTTTAAGGAACTGATCTCAGATCAAAGAAATGTCTTATAGCTATGATGAGGAAAGAGTGAACCACTAGGGATATCGTTATATAGGTCGAGTGGAGTTATATGTTTCCGTGTTTCCTTAAGCGTTCCGTCGGGTCAAATATTACGCAGGACGTGCTGAATGCCCCTGAAATAGTGACGAATAATGTCTGGAAGGAATTTAATGAAAATCCACAGCCTGTTTTCAGTCATTTCACCGGGTCAGAGATGGAACGAATGGAGCCCCTATCTAGCGGCGAGGATAGGAAATGTGCCGGCTGCCGAAGCCTGTCGCACTCCTCTGGGGCAATGATAAATGACTGATAGATGAAATGAAATGTGAATGGAGAGTGTTGCTGGAATGAAAGATGACAGGGAAAACCGGAGTACCCGGAGAAAAACCTGTACCGCCTCCGCTTTGTCCAGCACAAATCTCACATGGAGTGACCGGGATTTGAACCACGGTATCCAGCGGTGAGAGGCCGGCGCGCTGCCGCCTGAGCCATGGAGGCTCTCAAGGAATTTAATGCCCCGTGTAAATAATGTATTGGGGTGCCAGTAAAGACAGTTGTAATATCCATGGTTCGAGAACTGTTTGTTTCGAGATAGAAAATGCGATCTATGAATCTTTTAACGAGAATAAGTTCATCTCAAATAAGTGTATAAATCTAGCTCATTTCTACATGAGTAAATTTGCCACAGGTAAATGGTAGCCTGGAGATAGATTCGGGCAAGTCCGTTTAAGCGGAAGGGATGTGTCTCTGGAATATTTCAAGCCGTTAGAAGATAACAGTCTGGGACTTTAATAGTAGCAGCAGTAATAAAAATATTATTTCGTAAACTTTGTTGGAGATGGACACGAAAGTTTTTGTACACTAGATTTAGGGTTCTTTGAGATGTAGGCGGAACTGCCACTAGGAACATTGACATAATTATTTTTTGTGGTAAAGAAATGTCGTATGGCTTTTAGTGCCGGGATATCCCAGGACGGGTTCGGCTCGCCAAGGTGCAGGTCTTTCTATTTAACTCCCGTAGGCGACCTGCGCGTCGTGATGAGGATGAAATGATGATGAAGACAACACATACACCCAGCCCCAGCGCCGTAGCAATGAACCAATTAAGGTTAAAATCCCCGACCCGGCCTGGAATCGAACCCGGGACCCTCTGAACCGAAGGCCAGTACGCTGACCGTTCAGCCAACGAGTATTTTTATGGTAATAAACATTTAGATCGTGTTGTGGCATTCATATCGACTCGCATATATGACCTTGATGGTGTTCATCTTCTACGCACCAATACGGGACATTCAGAGATATTTATATGGATGAGATTAGTTGAGATTTAATTTTGTTGACATCTAATGGGAATAATAATAAGACTTGGAAGGTTTGCTGTATACATTACGATATTGGAATTAATGTTTGAATTTCTGTTTAATTTCTAGATCGGGTCGATTCTTGTTTGGTTTCATGGGCCGTTATGCTTTGGTTGATGGTGACTTTTACAGCATGGGTTTAAAAAAACGTCATAGTGAGTGCACTTGGACTTGCATGTATTTTACGATAGTGATAACTATACTGAGAGTCAACTCAAGACCTTGGCGGTCCCTTTGATGTTAGTCAGACTTCTGGTCGGTGAAAAGGCTTCCGCAGCGCCAAATAGTTCCCTAGGTTTGTTACTTGTTCCTGAAGTCAGGAGCTTTCTTCAGTTTGGTTAGATATTCTGGTGAACTGACTTGACGAATTAGACATTTTTGCCCTGTATAAATATGGAAAATATATCACAGGTTGTATGTTATTCGGGTTCGTTACCAACTCTTATATTTCATACGCAGATGGCTATGAATAGTTATTGTTCTCAGTGGTGTATGTAGCAAAATAATAATTATTTCATAATGATATTGATAACTTATTGCACTGTGTTCTTAGTAAGCGTTGTTCGAGTTTATTCCATTGCTGATAAGTTCCCATAATATGTGCGACGTTGAAGATGGATCCAAGAAAACTGTTGGCAATACTGACAACAGCATGTTCAGGATTCACAATGGCTGCCAAAAGTAACAAAAGTGGAGAAAAATTAAGT
The DNA here is from genome assembly GCF_040414725.1 of Anabrus simplex. Taxonomy (NCBI): domain Eukaryota; kingdom Metazoa; phylum Arthropoda; class Insecta; order Orthoptera; family Tettigoniidae; genus Anabrus; species Anabrus simplex. The sequence continues at coordinate 218,787,834 of NC_090269.1, read as the reverse complement.
AGGAAATCTAAACCAAACTGTTTTAAACGTTTACAGAAGCCTACGAGATTAGAATCCGCTGTGGACTGTGGAAGACGTGAAAAAGACCGCGCAGCTGACCGGCGTTTCTGAGTACAGTGTTTACGCCGCTCGCTTGGAATTTAAACTCCACGGAAAATCCAAGTCTCCAGCGAAAGGTCGATGTGTCAGCTCAGTTCAAAATATGCACTCGCCGTAAATAAAACAGGAAGGGCCTTAACACGGTATGGGAATAGGATCCTTGGCGTATTAAATAATAATAATAATAATAATAATAATAATAATAATAATAATTTCTACTTTACTTTATATTCGTAACCACCCTCTACCTGCAGAAATATTGTCTTGAGGGGATCATGAGTTCGTTTTTACCTTCCGAATGACGAGACTACAATATTTACAACATTCCTGGAAACATTGTATTTTGCAATCCCACTCACGGGTGGGGTTTTTAGCTTTTTGAACTGTCAGAAACTGCCACTGACAGTCGTTGCACGAGAGCGGAATCATATACTTATGTTGTAAGTCTCCATGTGCCTCTAACAAATTGCATTATGAAATAAAAATAAACCTTGCTTCTCTTGCCTCGGTATTTGTCAGTAATCTGTAGGTTTTACATGGTCAATAAAGGAATAAATAGGTATAGTACGTAATCAGAGTACAGCTATGTGAAAGGAAATGATTTAATTTGATGCTTCAGTATTTGAGAATGAAGTACTTGTCAGATAGACTCACGGCGTTAATGATAAGCTGGTTGTGGTGGAGATGGAGAACGGAGACTGGAAGGGGGAACAGGGGACGTGCTCATATGCGGAAGGATACTTTTCCTAAGCTCTTGACTTGAATTTCAGTATAGTTTGTTTAGGTGACCACACGGAATAGTTTGCTGTAAATAATGGTATAATAATTTAGGGTTAAGAATATGACGACGCAGAAATATTTTATCATGTCACTATTTCAGATCTTGTTAATAGTGAGAAACTAACATCCAGTTCGATAGAGAGATCACTAGTTCAATTCAGTCTTCAATTATGATACTTATTTTTGATTGGTGATCAACACTCAATGGAGCTTGTTAGTTCAGTCTGTAATGAGAGTGCGTTACTTATTTTTAATTGGTGATCATTCTTAAAGTCAGTTCATTTGCAACGTTAGTGTTTTTAGTTATTTTCACTGGTGGTCATTATTAAACTTTGTTCGGTCTGCAATGAGAGTGCATTACTTATTTTCATTGGTGACCATTGTTAAAAAATAGTTCAGTCTGATAAGGCTTTACTTATTTTTCAATAGTGAACATCACCAAGGTTAGCTAGGTCAGTTCAGTCTGTATTGATGGTGTATCATTTATTTTATTTTATTTTATTATTTATTATGGCTTCTTTCATGTGGCGAAGTTAGGGCACACGGCCCTCTCTTACACTTAACCACAATACAACAAATAATATTCAGGTTGCCTATTACTAATTATACTAATTATACTACTTATACTATTTCCTAAATTAAGCTTAAGTTACACACCCACACAACATGCAGCTTATTAGCTCGTTAATTCAGTCCTCTTTTCTATCTCACACAGACACTTGCACACACACTTACAATGTACACACTTATCAACTACCCTTACGTTTACTTTATATAAAACTAGCAGAAACAATTTTTAATTTTACAATTACCAATCACACGCACACAATACACACCAATACACACTTTAATCGGTAACTCTCAACAGGAAGTCTCGGCAAGATATTTTAAATTTGGCTAAAGAGTCAATGCCCCTGACACCTACTGACAGGGAATTCCAAAGCCTTGAACCGGTTACAATAAAATATTTAATATACACAGAAGAGTGGTGAAGAGGAATAGCTAGAGTGGAGCTCGAGTGAGTGTTACGGTTATGGAAGGAAGAGAGGAAGTGAAGTTTAGATGAAATATACTGGGGGCAGTTACTACGCAGGAGTTTGTGTATTAAGACAAGTATATGATATTCACGTCTCTTATCAGGTTTTAACCAGTGCAGTGCTTGATAAAAAAAAGTAATACGCACATCATACCTTAGGTTAAAAATGAATCTAAGGCAATAATTCATAATACGCTGCAGTTTCCTAGTTTGTTCTTTAGTAGCGTCTACCAAGATAACATCACAGTAGTCAAGGATAGGAAGATTTTGATGGATTTATGAGAAGTCTGTTTGCGAGAGCATATTCACTGAGTTTTTTCATGTCATCATTTATGCATTTTCCTGCGTTTGGTAATTCGCTTAAGCTGAAATGGTAATAAATTTGGAGATCATCAGCATATAGGTGATAATTACACGTTTTTAGAGAAGATGAAATGTCATTGATATACAATGTAAAAAGCAACGGTCCTAAAATACTACCTTGTGGCGTGCCAACTTTCCTTGTACGCCATTCTGAATTTCTTTCGCGAGTTATCACCCGCTGCCTCCGATCTTTCAAATATGATGTAAAAAACTTCAGTACTAAAGGGTCAAACAAGTAAGATTCCATTTTCTTAATTAGTAGCTGTAAGTCTATTGTATCAAATGCACCACTGAAATCCAGTAGCGTTAGTACTGTAACTTATCGTTGTTCCATAGCTAGTCTGATGTCTTCTGTCACTTTAAGGAGAGCCGTGGCAGTGCTGTACCCTTTCTTAAAGCCCGATTGTAATGTGTCAAAGAGAGAATAGTTATTTAAATATTTCAATACTTGCTCGTACACCAGTTTTTCCAAAGCCTTAGAAAGCGCTGGAAGAATAGAAACTGGGCGATAGTCAGAGGTCAATCAATCAATCAATCAATCAATCAATCAATCAATCAATCAATCAATCAATCAATCAATCAATCAATCAATCAATACTGATCTGCATTTAGGGCAGTCGCCCAGGTGGCAGCTTCCCTATCTGTTGCTTTCCTAGCCTTTTCCTAAATGATTTCAAAGAAATTGGAAATTTATTGAACATCTCCCTTGGTAAGTTATTCCAATCCCTAACTCCCCTTTCTATAAATGAATATTTTCCCCAGTTTGTCCTCTTGAATTCCAACTTTATCTTCATATTGTGATCTTTCCTACTTTTATAAACGCCATTCAAACTTATTCGTCTACTAATGTCATTCCACGCCATCTCTCCGCTGACAGCTCGGAACATACCACTTAGTCGAGCAGCTCTTCTTCTTTCTCTCAATTCTTCCCAACCCAAACATTGCAACATTTTTGTAACGCTACTCTTTTGTCGGAAATCACCCAGAACAAATTGAGCTGCTTTTCTTTGGATTTTTTCCAGTTCTTGGATTAGGTAATCCTGGTGAGGGTCCCATACACTGGAACCATACTCTAGTTGGCGTCTTACCAGAGACTTATATGCACTCTCCTTTACATCCTTACTACAACCCCTAAACACCCTCATAACCATGTGCAGAGATCTGTACCCTTTATTTACAATCCCATTTATGTGATTACCCCAATGAAGATCTTTCCTTATATTAACACCTAGATACTTACAATGATTCCCAAAAGGAACTTTCACCCCATCAACGCAGTAATTAAAACTGAGAGGACTTTTCCTATTTGTGAAACTCACAACCTGACTTTTAACCCCGTTTATCAACATACCATTGCCTGCTGTCCATCTCACAACATTTTCGAGGTCACGTTGCAGTTGCTCACAATCTTGTAACTTATTTATTACTCTGTACAGAATAACATCATCCGCAAAAAGCCTTACCTCCGATTCTACTCCTTTACTCATATCATTTATATATATATATATATATATATATATATATATATATATATAAGAAAACATAAAGGTCCAATAATACTGCCTTGAGGAATTCCCCTCTTAATTATTACAGGATCAGATAAAGCTTCACCTACTCTAATTCTCTGAGATCTATTTTCTAGAAATATAGCAACCCATTCAGTCACTCTTTTGTCTAGTCCAATTGCACTCATTTTTGCCAGTAGTCTCCCATGATCCACCCTATCAAATGCTTTAGACATGTCAATCGCGATACAGTCCATTTGACCTCCAGAATCCAAGATATCTGCTATATCTTGCTGGAATCCTACAAGTTGAGCTTCAGTGGAATAACCTTTCCTAAAACCGAATTGCCTTCTATGGAACCAGTTATTAATTTCACAAACATGTCTAATATAATCAGAAAGAATGCCTTCCCAAAGCTTACATACAATGCATGTCAAACTTACTGGCCTGTAATTTTCAGCTTTATGTCTGTCACCCTTTCCTTTATACACAGGGGCTACTATAGCAACTCTCCATTAATCTGGTATAGCTCCTCCGACCAAACAATAGTTAGGATCGTTTACCTTGGGCACTGGGATGACATTAGCTTGTTTCCAGATTGCAGGGAAAGTTCCATTTCTTAGACAGTAATTGAATATATGCGTGATAATCGGGAGGATAGCGCCTATTATATTATGTATGAAATGTATAGGGATGTCATCTACTCCTGCTGCTTTAGATTTAATAGAGTATAGTACTTTTTTAATTTGGTTGCTAGTGACCTCTTGGAATGAAAATTGAGGACGGTTAAGTGGAGGGATGGCTGGTTGATTCGTATTTAATTCTGCCTGATTGATTGGTTTAAACGCGATTCGTTCTTCAGAGAAATATGTAATAAGCTCGTCTAGGGGAACAGTTGGTTCTCGTTGCTGTTGTTGGCCTTTTAAAATACCAAGAGAGCGTAGTTCTTTCCAGGAATTCCTGGCATTCAGTTTACCTGAAAGACAGTTTAAGTACTTAAATTTCTGATTTCTGATTTCTTGCTTAATTCTGTTCCTAAGTACCCGATAGTTTTCAAAATCGGATTCGTTACGGGTACTTTTGTACCGCCGGAACCATGAATCACGGCGAGCCATCAAATTCTTAATTTCGCCATTTAACCATGGGCAGGGGGGGGACTCACTTTCACTTGTCGTTTGGGAGCGTGTTTGTCGTATAGACTAGTAATGAGAGAATTCAGTTTACCTATTTTTGCGTCAATATCGTCTAGTAGTAGAATATCATTCCAGGGTAGGTTGTAGGCGTCATACTTCAGTTGATCTAAATTAATATCTCTTATATTCCTACAAGTGGTGAACTTAGGTTTGTATTTGGGTATGCGAAGAGAATAGGATAAATAAACTAGGTCGTGTGTTGAGATCGATGGAACAGGAATTTGGCCGTGATTTAAGGCTTTCTGGGGATTGTTTGTTACGATTAGATCGATTAGTGGAATGTAAAGTGTGATTATTGCTATATATGGTTGGTAGGATTTAATGGGAGAATCGCAAGGTTACAGGAAAATAGTATATCAAGTAGTTTGTCCTTCTCAGCTGATTCTTTCAGTAAGTTTATATTTAAGTCTCCTCGTAAGTTGGTACTAGGTTGAATAAACAAGTTTCCAACTCCGTCATGTTCACTATATCTGGAGGTTTATAAACTAAGGTGAAGAGGACTTTCGTCCCTTTAACGGTGATCTCCACGAACATGAACTCTGGTCCCGGTTGAGTGGCATTTTGTGATGTGCATATTACTCTACCTTTCAAGTCATTTCTGAAATAAAGGGCTACACCGCCACCTTTCCTACCATCCGTTCTATCCCAGCGGACGAGTTCGTAATTATTAATATTTACTATAGCGGAAGGGATGGTAGGCCTTAGCCAAGTTTCACTAATACAAAAAACATGTACGTCATTGTCGTTAACAATTGTACGTATTTCATCTATGTGAGCAGAGAGAGAGAGCGCGTTCACATGGCAACATTGCAAACCATGTGGCGTGGAGAAAGAGCCTGTCTCAACAAGAGACTTGTTGCGACAGGGGGTTGATTATTGAAGTTAAGTTGTCAAGGTATAATTATATTTTTGAGGGTATTGATCACATATATCAGATATAACTTTTCTTTACGGGCCATGATAATGGTGGTGATTACCAAACCAAAGGATAATTTGACTTTATGTATATATATATATATATATATATATATACAAGTGATGTTAGTCGTGTGCAATGAAATCGTTTCTTACCACGGTGATGGTAATGATTATTGAGAATCAAAAATGTCAGTTTTATATAAGGATGAAGATCATTTATTTAAAACCAGTTTCACGTTAGTTGCGATTGGTAGTATAGCGATTATGCGATACTTCATGAAGTCACCATCCATCGACGTTACTTTCTTCACTTATTTTCTTTCGTTGGTACCGTTCATAATTGGTCGGGTGAAATAAAGTTAATTTTCAGGGAGATGATAAGATTAATTTAAAATATCTGTGCTTATTGGTTAGTCATTCAAGATTATTTATTGTAAACAAACATAACCCGAAAGTGATTTTGTATGTTAACTTACATGTAAATTCAAGTGTTTTATTAATTAATTGTGTGGTTCGTTGGAACATTCCTTTTTAATATTTAATTTAAACAATTATTAAAGTAACTTCATTTCGTGTTGTCTGGTTGTGACCCAACATAGTGCGATCATTTGTTTTATTGAAATATCAGAATTGCTGACATTGAATATAAAGCACCATGCCTTGCCAAGGAGCAAGATAACCTGTGAAATGAATTCATAGATTCAAGTATGTATGTTCAGTCAGCCAGCATTAACGCTGGTGGGATCCTCAACAGCTCTGCCATTATCTGTCATAGATGGCCTAGGCATCACTGGAGAGCGTACTAGGGAAATGACGAGTGAAGTAATTTCCCGTTGGTTTCCTCACCGAGCCAGAGTTTGTAATACATATCAGTCTGCCAAGCCCACTGAAATGCATACACCAACCGACCCTATGAGCAACATATTCACACCATTCATAGCAGGGCCTGGCTGCATAAGGATTGGCATTATTAGCATCGCTCATACCTCAGTCAATTTCATATTGTCAAAGCCAAGGATAAGATAGAGACAGATCAATGAAAGTAACAAAATTGCTCTAGCTTATACCAGAAGACATAGTGCACTGTAAACACTAGGTCCTGCCAGCAAAGGCATGATTCAAGTATAACCAGAGGTTATTTCGGTTCAATTAAGGGCCCATTCGGTGGTTGACGATATCCTAGGGATATTTTATAATCGGTGAATAATCTTAATTTAGGCAAATTCGGAGTCCGGTCTTTGGAAACTGAATCTTCTTGGATCATGTGAATCGACCGAGGGCGTCACTTGCAATCCGATAATAATTTCCAGGTTTTTAATTCTTGATTTTCATTTCCAGCAATGGAAATACATGCTAAATTAAATCAATAGCTTTATTTTAAGCTATTGTACAGAAGGCTTCATCTTAATCTACATTTATGTTAAAATTTCTGTCATCTGAATTATCAGTATTGTATTGTTTATGCTTCACATCTATAAATTCATGAGTTCCTTACAAGATAGTAAATCCATCTTAACTAACTTCTTGAATTTTATTTCAAGTGATAGTTACATTTCCTTATGTCACCCATCGATCTACGTCAACAAGTGACAAACAAATCTGGAACCCCTGAAACGAGAAGAGTCTACAAGAGCCAGACGCAGTCGTTGACAATCGGCAAGCAAGGGTGCAATACGATGTACTAAACGTTCAATAGCATCTTATTTTTCTCACAACTGGTGACATTAAATCCTATAACCAATGGTTTCCAAACTGCGCTAGGAACTTTTTCGCAATAATAATAAAAATACTACTACTACTACTACTACTACTACTACTACTACTACTACTACTACTACTACTACTAATAATAATAATAATAATAATAATAATAATAATAATAATAATAATAATAATAATAGCGTGTGGCCTCCGGAGAGGCCTGGTGCAGGTATTTCGAATTGACGCCGTAAAGGCGACCTGCGCGTCTGTGAGGATGGGATCCTACCTATGATCAAATCTAATGCAGAATACATCACAAACACCCAGCCTCCGAGCCATTGGAATTAACGAATTAAAGTTAAAATCTTAGACATGACCGGGAATCGAACCCGGGACCCCTTGAACCATAGGCCAGCATGCTAACCATTTAGCCGTGGAGCCTGAAAATAATAATAATAATAATAATAATAATAATAATAATAATAATAATAATAATAATAATAATAATAATAATAATAATAATAATTCTGTAACTTAGGGTGCAATGAAGAAAAGAATAACACTGTATGTTTTTTCGGAGAAAATTATTTCTAAATCGAGGCTGCATATAACGCCTTGCGTCTTCACTAGACAACATGACTTTTCTTTTGACTTAATATGCCAACACAAGCAATATGATTAGGAACGTTAAGGTAATGGATCATACCGTGCCCGCCTGGCTCAACTTCTTGTGTGGAAACCCATCCATGACGCTGATAAATCATTTCACATGAGTAATAAGATTTTAATACAGCATCCAGATGTTTCTTGTGCTTGTGCGTTGTGAAAGATACGAGCGAGGATGATAAACGATGCAGTGCGGTGAGGCAAAGTGACCTCCAGCTGTAACAAAATCAGAAGCCATCTAGTTCAGTGTATTAACCTGTGCCCTGTCTACTCGTATTTGACTGGAAGCAAACGAGAAAGTAGCGTTCCTCACAAACTTTTTATCTGTTTATCTGAGCTCGTATTTGTACACAACACTATACGGTACTCCACCATTTTAAAACCCAGTCCCATACACAAGACGCCCACCCACATCTGGGGGGGTCTGTCTTATTTATCCGCGAAACTAGTGTCTTGATGGATGTAAATTATGTGGTAGTGTGAATAGTTTTGGTGATAATTTTTAAGTAATGAAGTTTATAGATTTTCGCTCTGGTATCTTCTTCTTCTTTATCTGCTTACCGTCCAGGGTTGGTTTTTCCCTCGGACTCAGCGAGGGATCCCACCTCTACCGCCTCAAGGGCAGTTTCCTGGAGCGTGAGACATTGGGTCGGGGGATTCAACTGCGGAGAATGACCAGTACCTCACCCAGGCGGCCTCACCTGTTATGCTGAACAGGGGCCTTGGTGGGGGACGGGAAGATTGGAAGGGATAGACAAGGAAGAGGAAAGGAAGTGGCCGTGGCCTTAAGTTAGGTACTATCCCGGCATTTGCCTGGAGGAGAAGTGGGAAAACACGAAAAACCGCTTCGATGATGGCTGAGGTGGGAATCGAACCCACCTCCACTCATTTGACCTCCCGAGGCTGAGTGGACCCCGTTCCAGCACTCGTACCACTTTTCAAATTTCGTGGCAGAGCCGGGAAGCGAACGCGGGCCTCCGGGGGTGGCAGCTAATCACACTAACCACTACACCACAGAGGCGGACTACTTTATACTAAAATCACGGGACATGTCTCATCTCGTATTTCAGACATCTTCAGCCGTAAAAAATCATTAAGATTATGATGTGACAAGACTGGCTGTTGATAATATTCCCATTATACACTTAAATTTTCAATCATTAAGATTAATATGTGACAAGACGGGCTGTTGATAATTTTCCCATTATACACTTAAATTTTCAATCATTAAGATTAAGATGTGACAAGACTGGCTGTTGATAACATTCCCATTATACACTTAAATTTTCAATCTTTCTTGTAAAGTTTTTTTTTCCATCCTGTATAGAAAAGTCCTTATTTATTAACACATTCAAATTAAAACACTCAAGAAACACACCTAGTTCTTCTGTTGGAAATAGGACTACATTTTATGTAAAATTGGGCTTGTTTCTTGTAAACAACTCTTCAACATTTACTGATTATACAAGCTGTTTGTTGCTGTAGCCCTATTTCAAATGCACGGAAAAGGGGACTTCTCAAAGTGTATTGTAAACCAACCACGGACCAAGTATGCCATTTCAAAAATTCAAAAATCTCAGTAGTTATATGGTATTCAGATTGATGTATAAGTCCCTTTCTTCCGACTAATCGACTAATGAGACGAACAGCAGCCGCCAACAAGTCTGGAAAAGTCACTTAAGGTAGTTCTTATCCACACTGAAACTACTATCTAGAATAAGTGAGATAATCTTTACTCTGGTTTGCGCCGAAGATCACTCTTGTACAAATAAAAATTACTGATTAGGTTAGTCAGAACTACTGAAATTTGGCCGCATTAGTTTTATACAGGTGAGAGAATGTTGTTGCTGTTGATTGCCTTTGATTGAAGGAAATGTATTTCGTCCAATTTATAACATTCCGCTTACTAGTGGGTGCGATTAGAGAATTATATGTGCCATTTTGTTCAGAGCTGTTCTTTTCGGATTTGCACAAAGCAGCCTCCTGCCACAACAGAGAAGTTGCTTGTCCTGCGATACGCATATTTTCTCAGACGTCATCTCCTCCACATAAAGCCGACCATCCGCTTTCAGCTGATGAAGAAATGTTTGTATATTCAATGAACTCCATCTGCTCCACGTCAAGGTACAGTGCCAGACGCGACATAGACGATGTTATTATCAATAAATATACATTTTCAGAGTATAAAATTCTTCGACTTGACGCTCTGTACACTCCCTGGAGCTTGTTGACAATTCTCATATCTTTCTCCGTTGTCAGGCTACATTTTGAAATGTTCGAGAACTAAATAAGTTACTTCACTTAGTGAAGGGGTGAAAATTGGCATTGTTTATGTTGTTAAATCCATGTGTGTCCGCCTCTGTGGTGTAGTGGTTAGTGTGATTAGCTCCCACCTCCGTAGGTCCGAGTTCGATTCGCGGCTCTGCCACGAAATTTGAAATAAAGATACGAGGGCTGGAACGGGGTCCACTCAGCCTCGGGAGGTCAACTGAGTAGAGGTGGGTTCGATTCCCACCTCGGCCATCCTGGAAGTGGTTTTCCGTGGTTTCCCACTTCTCCTCCAGGCAAATGCCGGGATGGTACCTAACTTAAGGCCACGGCCGCTTCCTTCCCTTTTCCTTGTCTATCCCTTCCAATCTTCCCATCCCTCCGCAAGACCCCTGTTCAGCATAGCAGGTGAGGCCACCTGGGCGAGGTACCGGTCATCCTCCCCAGTCGTATCCCCCGACCCAGAGTCTGGAGCTCCAGGACACTGCCCTTGAGACGGTAGAGGTCTGATCCCTCGCTGAGTCCGATGAAAAAGCCAACCCTGGAGGGTAAACAGGCTAAGAAAGAAAGAAAGAAATCTATATGTTGATAATGACATAGGGTGCATTAGTGTTAAATGGATAGCTTGTGCCTTTTCAGAATGCAAAGAAATGTCGCATTGAAAACCTAAGGTAGCAACGGATGATATTTACATCATACAATTAATATAGTAATTTACTGTAGTGTACAAACACAAATAGGGCCTATTTTAAATATACCGGTACATAGTTTTATCTTTGTCAGTACACTCTATTCGTAAACACAAACATAACGGGGTCACGTAAATTGCCTACAAGGCTTTTCTCCATTTCACAAGTGCGAATTAATGTACATTCGTTTTTGGCCTGCCCCGCGGTGTAGGGGTAGCTTGCCTTCCTTTTACCCGGAGGCCCCGGGATTCGATTCCCGGCCAGTTCAGGGATTTTTACCTGAATCTGAGGGCTGGTTCGAAGTCCACTATGTGATTACAATCGAGGAGCTATCTGACGGTGAGATAGCGGCCCCAGTCTAGAAAACCAAGAATAACGACCGAGAGGATTCGTCGTGCTGACCACACGACACCTCGCAATCTGTAAGCCTTCGGGCTGAGCAGCGGTCGCTGGGTAGGCCATGGCCGTTCGCGGCTATTGTGCCATGGGGTTTGGTTTGGGGGGTTTCTTTTCTAACAGTGATGTACGTAAATTGTTTCTCATTTGCATAGGACGCCGAATCTTCAAATTCGCAGCCAAGTCCACTTTGCAAAATTACGTCGTGACGGGCAACGTTTCAGTAATTATACACGACAGTACTGTATACCAGCATATTATTCATTATTAGTTTATCTTTGAACATAGTGAGAGGAAGAATGTACCGATGGAAGGTAGGCAACACTGCACGTAGACAGAATCCGATCTCTCCAAGTATATATTTAAAATTACATTTATTCATATCCATAAAATAGCATGTAGTGGGAAGGTAGATCGTAAGGCATAATTTTTGGCGTTAACTAAAACAGTTACTTAAGCCCTTTTATCAGAACGTACGATATAACGCCTAACATAGTTTGGAAGATCATCACCTGTTGACCTTATTATAAGTTCAAGTTATTTTATCAGGGAGCAGTAGACATCTGAAGATTTTTATTTTATTTCTTTTACAATTCGCTTCACGTTTCATCTACAGAGATAGGTCTCATGGTGACGATAGGATAGGCAGGAGCTAGCAGTGGGAAGGAAGCGGCTGTAACGTAATTACGGTAAAATTCCATGAGATCTATCTCTTGTGTCGTTTCGGGTTCGTCACTTGCTGAGGTAAAAGGTAGGGTTCAGTAATCCTAATCTACTCAAATGAAAGATCTATTTTAAAATATTCCTATTTATTCATGTAATTTCTGAAGGAATAATAATTTATAATCAATATAATTTGGATTCAAATATTGTCCACTTGACACCACAATCATTTTTGCACAGAGGGGCAGAACGCTGGTTTGAGCCTTTGACTTAACTTCCTGATGGGCATCCTTACTAGAAACCATTGTCTCAGTTATTAAATAAAGAAAGGAAAGTCTGGAAATCCTTAAATTTGGCTTCCATGTGAGACTACATGTACCATCATAATGATTCTTGATGGTCCAGACCTCGTAACACGAACTCTGGACTCTGGGTATAATTAAGGCAGTCCAGTCGGTGTGTGCCACACAGTGGTTGTACGGCATGGACCCTTAATTGAATCGATGTGAGCTGCGACTATGTCATGGACCGACCTCTAAACTTCTAAGTTACTTTAAAGTCATTGTGGATGATGACTGCAAGGAAAATGATGCTACAGTGGCATATGGCCCTAATCTAAGTCCCTGAGGTTGATGACCCCATGACCATCCAACTTTCTAAGCTGAAGGCTAAACGCAATTAAGTTACATCGGTTGATGGCCGAAGTTTCCACTTTACTAACCCCAGCACATTTACTGCTCAATCAATCAAAGTCAAATAATGCAACAACAACAACAACAACGTTCACAATATTTTGTGGCAGTAAAATCCAGTACATTCGGATATGTCCCCTTAATCGTTACATTAACATTTAAATATTCCCAGAAAATAAACTAAGATTTCCAGAATGCGTCTTCAAGTTATTCGCTTGGTTTAAAATTATTTCATAAATACGGTTTCCACTGAATTTAATAATTAAATAAATTTAAATGATTTAATGAAATCTTAATGAACAACAAATTCTATCTCCACGGACGAATGGTTTCTTTCACAAGTCCCTACTCAAATTTTGATGGAATTAAACTTTAATTCACTCATGTTTATCATATGTTGTTATCGTGCAGCTGGAAAAAATTTACATCATTTATTTCCTGTATTATATCTTGTTTCATGACGCCACACTTTAATCTAATCTAATACTAACCATTATTAATACTTGGATAACCCTAATAATTACGTACAAAACCATAAGTAACTCGCCGTATAATGTAAGCCGATTACGATGTTATATCTTGTCATAAGATTCCTTAAAGCTTTGTGCACCCCTCACAAACAAATCAATCATCATTACCATCACTCTGTATTTTGGACAACCCGGAAATTGGCTAATCTCGCTCATTATACTATAACTTCGTGGTTTCAAATATACATTACGATCTCAAACAAATTCACAGTATCTAATAACCTACACGTTATTCCCGGATGAAAAGTTCAACTAGTTCTCGCAAATAATGATCTCCGTTGCCAAGAAATGCTATCTCACTTCAGTACGTAACACACTACACAACTCCGTTTCCTTCGAGCGGCGAACTCCGATCAGCTAGCGGCATTGAAAACAAACGACCGTCACCCTGTCTGTCAGTTTTAATATGAAACATATGTCTTTCGCCACGCTTGACTGGCCTCTAAGAATGAACCCTTTTGACTTCGCAAAATAGAACAAAAATATGATACTCTGACCAAACAAATATGCACATAGATTTCAGTTTTAAATGTCCTACAATAATTGTACACGTCGCAAATTAATACCTGCGTGGGTTCTCTCACTCTACTTTCCATCCCAAACATTATACAAATCTTCCTCGGGCTCACACAAATCCCGGCACCATTAACAGGCTTCCAATCACCTGATTCACAAATCCTATCTCAACTCATACGACAAATCTAACCTCTTGCCTTTAACTCGGCGACTCTCACTGACAAAAGAACTGGAATAAATATACTTAGAATCCACGACGCATAATAACGCACACATTTTTTAATAATGAACAACTTCGCATAAAATGATCTCGTATTTTAAAAATGGATTTTCACAAAAATGACTGACAAATGTTACTGTTATTTATTGTCACATAGACCCAGTTTAAACGGACATAGAATAACGTTACACTTCGTGACAAAATCACCGATCTGCATTACTCAACACTACATACAGCGCTTCCATCCGATTGAAAATGGGTAACCACAGATCCTTTTGCACCACGAATAAACATCTTAATTTGACATCACAAAATATAGGCAATAAATTCACGGAAATGACGATCTACTTTGGACGTGATATCACTTCGAAACCCTCATTAATAACTTTTTACAACATTTCACAGCACTCGCAATACTTTAAAAATTTATCCAAGCAGAAAATAAAACAAATGACCTTCCGTCATATTTCTAATACTCACAAAAACGTATGGGTGACCAACTGCGTCATAAATACCCATCGCAAGTACATATAAGTTTGACATCATAAAACAAGATAGAGTAGGCGGTAAGATGGTGTGTCACCTACCTTACGTTACGTCAGCGTCCATCTTTGGGCTCACCTCTGACCCTCTGTCATTTATTTAGCCATTTTTACATTTCTGGGTGTACATAGAATTCTCTTCATGTTTCCTGGAAATAAAGCATAAAAAAAGAAATGCCCTTTCACTCGGTGTCTTCGTTGATCGCACTCGACTGATTGCATTTATTACCCGCACACGAATTACTTTCTGTACAACACAAAACAACTTTATAAATACTTCTTCGGTATCTTGAACGTCTTTTTTATAAAATTACTTCTGCTAAAACAAAACTGTCTCCACATGGATTCAAGACCCCAGCCACATCGGCGAAAAATCTGTTTGATGGACTTAGACTTGTCGAACAGTTCACCCCTCGTTCTCAAGCCTCAATGATACAAATGCAGAGGTTTCAACATGGCGTCCCTTCTTATTTATAGACGTTACCCACTCTCTCCAGGCATTTTCGCTTTGCCGCCAAGAAAACTTGCGTAACTTTTCCCACTTAAATGAACAGTATTTAAAAGAGTTTTTGATGTAACCACATACTTGTGAGCGGTAGTGTTCATGAACATTTAAAATGTATTCTCATTAAATTAACCGGTTAAATGACCTCATTTTATAGGCACTAATTTCTGTCGACTTAGCGTGGGTAAATTAGACCCACGCGTATTTCTGAAATAATCCACATAAATGCCTTAGCAGTCTCAAATCCGTCCTACTAAAGACCAATTGTCTTATAGATAAATACAGGACCCTCATTATACTGCGTTCACCACTAATTCTTTCATATAAATATATTTATTCAAGCTAAACTTTCTTCTGTATCCTTCCGCGTTCGACACATGCGGATGACGTCACGTATAATCGCGTGGGAATGAAGGTAGCCACCTCCTTGCCACGTGTCACTCCCGTGATATCAAGAAATGTTCAAGCTCGTCATCAAAATTTACATGGGGTTTCATGTAGTAACTTTCATACTTAAAATTCTTAGGGCACAAAGGTCATGGGTTCAATATGCTTAGTGTGAAAATGGGAAACCACGGAAAACCCTTTTCAGGGCTACGCACAGTGAGGTTCGAACCTATTATCTCCCGAATTCAAGCTCACAGCTGGGCACCCCTAACCGCACGGCCAACTCACTCGGTGGACATCTGAAGTAATGAATCAGAAAGTCACCTCCGTACAGGCCAAAGTAATGAATCATATTAACAAATATTGCGGCATTGACAGTTCACTAAGATCTTCCAAAAACGACTGGTGCTCAGATGACCATCAGATATTGGAGTATAAGGCGATCAATGTTGAACGGAAGTCCCTCTTTACTCATCGGCGAAACATGTTTCACAAGCGAAAATTTCACATCACTGCATTTCATAGACTGCACGTGTCAAAAAGTCTTCTGGGTTTTGCTTACAGCCCTTACAGGGGATTATTCGTTCATGACAGATCAGGTGGTGAAGATTGTACGAATAATCCGATTCGTCTAACACTGGTATCGTTTACGCACCTAGCAGCCACCACTCCATATCTCCAATATTAACTTGAGGTGATGAAAATATATAATCGCCAGCGACGGTGCAATGTCCCTAGGGAATGGCAGGAAAAACTTAGGATCGATAATCCACTTTCAGTAAAGAGGTCAGTGAAGGTGCACTTCAACATTAATTACGGAAAATGGAATTTCAGCACCATGAAGAAATGGGTCATTCGTATTAGGGAATGTGTCATAATTATAAAACGTTGTCATCCTTCAGGAAGTTGCATTTTACTTTATAACATGAAAAAAGTCAGAACTAAATAATAAAACGTTATAATATTTCTAGCATTTCCATACTGAAGCACTCTTTATTTATTGGTCTGTTCACATTCTGATTACTGAAAAAGCCTAACGATCTAACACGTCACGGTTGCGTAGTATCGAACCTTTGGAAGATCTCGTGCAGCAGTGGAGGGGAAGAGACTGGTTTTTATCAGACTGTTGGGCTAACAGCAAGTATAATAATAATAATAATAATAATAATAATAATAATAATAATAATAATAATAATAATAATCGCAGATGACCTTGCGATCCTTTCGAACAACAGACAAGAAGCAATCCAATCCATAGAAAAATTGAATGAAATAGCCGCAAAAACCGGACTTCAAATTTCATTTGAAAAGACGCAGTTTATGGAAGGAACTAAATCAAGATTCGACAATCAACCATTAATCACCAATTGTGGAATAATTTCCCAAGTAGACAAATTCAAGTATCTAGGTGAAATTATTCAGCCAGCAGGGTTAAATCAGGAAGCTAACAAAGAAAGAACTGCGAAACTGCAAAGGGCTTACAAAATCACATGGAACAGATACAACAAAAGATGTATATCAAAAAATGCAAAATTACGACACTACAATACAGTCATCAAACCAGAGGCACTTTATGCATCTGAAACACTGATCATTGGCGGCAGGTCACAAATGAAAAGCATTGAGAAACAAGAGAGGAAAATTCTCAGAAAAATCCTAGGACCAAAGTTCGAAAATGGAATTTGGATGAAAAAGAAACCACACGAAATTTTTCAATTCACAGAAAAAATCACAGATACCATCAGAAAGAGACGACTAAAATTCTACGGACACCTACACAGAATGGATAACAACAGGCTGACAAAGAAAATTCTAAATCTAGCTCTAACCCTGAAAATCCGCAACAATTGGTTAGCAGAAATACATGAAGATCTACAAGAAATGGGTATCGAGGACGAAACCATTCAAGATAGAATGAAATTTAGAAGCTTAGTAAACAAACATAAATTTGCAGAGAAACCAACAAGAAAAAATACAGGCTGGACAGAAACACGCAGAAAGGAACACAGTGAAAAAATGAAGAGATATTGGGAAGAAAAGAAGAAGAAACATTGTGCAAAATAAGTTCAAACGCGCTCCACAGCTGGGCACAACGAATCAAAAAAAAAAATCGCACACATCTTCTGACCAGGACCCGTGATGGTAGATAGATAGATAGATAAACCGTTCGATCGATTCACTATTTATTTTAACTGGCAAAATTACGCTTAACCAGTGAATTTATGAGTAACGTAAAATAAAAACTGAAACGAAATACTATGCCATCTTGCTATCTTACCGTATTTAAAATATCTAACATACTACACAATATATAATAACTGGACATTTTGATTCCTAAGTACAGTAACATAATACCTACGAAGAAATTAAAATACAATCATCATCATCATCATCATCATCATCGTCATCACCATCATCATCTAGATAACCGTACTATTATTTAAAATTTAATGTAGAATATTAGAAATTTCTCACATGTGGTACACATTCGCTAGAGGATATCTGTCAATCATTTTACGGTAAGCTTACACTGATCATTTTAGTAATGTTATACATTCACTATGGAAGGTTGTTGTTTGAGTCATCAGTCCATAGACTGGTTAGATGCAGCCCTCCATGCCACCCTATCCTATGCTAACCTTTTCATTTCTACGTAACTATTGCATCCTACATCTGCTCTAATCTGCTTGTCATATTCATACCTTGGTCTACCCCTACCGTTCTTACCACCTACACTTCCTTCAAAAACCAACTGAACAAGTCCTGGGTGTCTTAAGATGTGTCCTATCATTCTACCCCTTCTTCTCGTCAAATTTAGCCCAATTGATCTCCTCTCACCAATTCGATTCAATATCTCTTCATTCGTAATTCGATCTATCCATCTCACCTTCAGCATTCTTCTATAACACCACATTTCAAAAGCTTCTATTCTCTTTCTT
Organism: Anabrus simplex; assembly: GCF_040414725.1. Lineage (NCBI taxonomy): Eukaryota > Metazoa > Arthropoda > Insecta > Orthoptera > Tettigoniidae > Anabrus > Anabrus simplex. The sequence goes on along the minus strand of NC_090269.1, from coordinate 218,769,226 downwards.
TCTGAGCTAGTTATCGTCCATGTTTCACTTCCATACAATGCCACGCTCCACACGAAAGTCTTCAAAAACATCTTTCTAATTCCGATATCAATGTTTGAAGCGAGCAAATTTCTTTTCTTAAGAAAGCTCTTCCTTGCTTGTGCTAGTCTGCATTTTATGTCCTCCTTACTTCTGCCATCGTTAGTTATTTTACTACCCAAGTAACAATATTCATCTACTTCCTTTAAGACTTCGTTTCCTAATCTAATATTTCCTACATCACCTGCCTTCGTTCGACTGCACTTCATTACTTTTGTTTTGGACTTATTTATTTTCATCTTGTACTCCTTACCTAAGACTTCGTCCATACCATTCAGCAAGTTCTCGAGATCCTCTGCAGTCTCAGATAAAATAACAATATCATCGGCAAATCTCAAGGTTTTGATTTCCTCTCCTTGGACTGTGATTCCCTTTCCAAATATCTCTTTGATTTCCTTTACTGCCTGTTCTATGTAAACATTGAAAAGGAGAAGGGACAAACTGCAGCCTTGCTTCACTCCTTTCTGGATTACTGCTTCTTTTTCAAAGCCCTCGATTCTTATCACTGCAGACTGATTTTTATACAGATTGTAGATAATTCTTCGTTCTCGGTATCTGATCCCTATCATCTTCAGAATCATAAATAGCTTGGTCCAATCAACATCATCGAATGCCTTTTCTAGATCTACGAATGCCACGTACGTGGGCTTGTCCTTCTTGATTCGACCCTCTACGATCAGACGTAAAGTCAGGATTGCTTCACGTGTTCCTACATTTCTTCTAAAGCCAAATTGATCTTCTCCCAACTCAGCTTCAACTTGTTTTTCCATTCTTCTGCAAATAATACGTGTTAAAATTTTGCAGGCATGAGATACTAAACTAATGGTGCGGTAATTTTCACACCTGTCAGAACCGGCTTTCTTGGGAATAGGTATAACAACATTCTGCCGAAAATCGGATGGGACTTCTCCTGTCTCATACATCTTGCACACTAAATGAAATAACCTTGCCATGCTGGTTTCCCCTAAGGCAGTCAGTAATTCAGAGGGACTGTCAATTCCAGGTGCCTTGTTCCTATTTAGGTCACTCACAGCTCTGTCAAACTCTGACCTCAAAATTGGGTCTCCCATTTCATCAGCATCAACAGCCTCTTCATGTACCAGAACCAAATTATCTACATCTTTACCTTGATACAACTGTTGGATATGCTCCTGCCATCTTTCTGCTTTGTCTCCTTTCCCTAGAAGTGGCTTTCCATCTGAGCTCTTAATATTCATACACCTAGATTTTCTTTCTCAAAAGGTTTCCTTGATTTTTCTGTATGCAGCATCTACCTTTCCCAGGACCATACAGCCTTCGACATCCTTGCACTTCTCCTTCAGCCATTCTTCCTTAGCTATCTTGCACTTTCTACCCACTTGATTCTTTAATCGCCTGTATTCTCTTCTGCCCTCTTCATTTCTAGCATTCTTGTATTTTCGTCGTTCATCAATCAGGTCTAGTATCTCCTGAGTTATCCACTGATTCTTAGTTGATCTTTTCTTCCTTCCTAACATTTCTTCAGCAGCCCTACTGACTTCATTTTTCATGACTCTCCACTCTTCCTCTACAGTGTTTCCTTCAGCCTTTTCATTTAGTCCTTGTGCAACATGTTCCTTGAAACAATCCCTCACATTCGTTTCTTTCAACTTGTCTAGATCCCATCTTTTTGCATTCTTTCCTTTCTTCAATTTCTTCAACTTCAGATGGCATTTCATGACCAACAGGTTGTGGTCAGAGTCCACGTCTGCTCCTGGGAAAGTTTTGCAATCTGAATCTCTGCCTAATCATAATGAAGTCTATTTGATACCTCCAGTGTCTCCAGGTCTCGTCCACGTATACAGCCGTCGTTTGTGGTGTTTGAACCAAGTATTGGCAAGGAGTAAATTATGATCAGTGCAGAATTCAACCAGCCGAATTCCTCTTTCGTTCCTTTGTCCCAATCCAAATTCTCCTACTGTACTACCTTCTCTTCCTTGGCCTACCACTGCATTCCAGTCTCCCATCACAATTAGATTCTCGTCACCTTTGACATATTGTATTAAATCTTCTATCTCTTCATATATTCTTTCAATTTCTCCATTATCCGCTGAACTAGTAGGCATATAGACCTGCACTATTGTGGTGGGCATTGGTTTGGTGTCTATCTTGACGACAATAATTCTTTCACTATGCTGGTCATAGTAGCTTACCCGCTGCCCTATTTTCTTATTCATTATTAAACCAACTCCTGCATTTCCCCCGTTTGATTTCGTGTTGATAATTCGGTAGTCGCCTGACCAAAAATCTTTTTCTTCCTGCCAACGTACTTCACTTATACCAACTACATCTAACTTTAGCCTATCCATCTCCTTTTTCAGATTCTCTAATCTACCACAGCGATTCAAACTTCTAACATTCCACGCTCCGTCTCCCAGAATGTCAGTATCCATCTTCCTGATGATCGCCCCCTCTCGTGTAGTCCCCACCCGGAGATCCGAATGGGGGACTAGTTTACCTCCGGAATATTTTACCCGGGAGGAAGCCATCATCAGTACATCGTTCATACAGAGAGAGCTGCATGTCCTCGGGAGTTAGTTACGGCTGTAGTTTCCCGTTGCTTTCAGCCGTGTAGCAGTATCAACACAGCTAAGCCATGTTGAGTACTATTACAAGGCCGTATCAGTCAATCATCTAGACTGCCGCCCTTGCAACTTCCGAAAGGCTGCTACCCCCCTTTCGATGAACCATTCGTTAGTCTGGTCTCTCAACAGATACCCATCCGATATGGTTGCACCTGCGGCTCGGCTATCTGCATCATTTGGACACGCAAGCCTCCCCATCGCGGCAAGGTCACATGGTTCGCAGGAAGGTATATTTCACTAACAATCAACTTTGACAGTAAGATATATATACATGGTTTCCGGACTTTCGGTTGTAGTCAAACTATGCCACCAAGGAATTTTGGCACGCTTTGGCAAAATATTACGATGTCAATTTGTTACGAAAATTAAATTACGGTAAATACATTTTGTCACACTTTACTGGATATTAATTAAACATTTTACAAGTACTACAAGTCTGGACCACTTCTATGAAACAAGATTGATATTTTCTTTTGAAATTAGCAGTTGCAAAATATCATGATGCATATAAATGTGAAGTTTATTCCTGTATCAATAGGGGAGGGGGAAATGTTATTTATACTGGATACACGATCCTTAAACACTGATTGATCCATGGATAATGGATGAAAATTAATTAATGCCTATTCCATTTCACGCAGAGTATGGGCGTAGAATGGAATTAAGATTTGATGGCTCAGTTCATATCCGAGGAAAATTTTGAAATTCGAACACAGTTTCATTCTTTCGTTGTTTTGGATTTCGTTCCAATAGATGCAGTCCCTGAAGTGTTCGATATCTATTCTGGGAGGAAAAATTTGAAGACCTGCAAGTGATTCGTTATTTTCTTGGGATGAACTATGTTGTTGATAGAAGCCCAATTTTCCCACTTAGAGCATGGAATTGTTACCAACGAATCGTTCTACAATTTCTGCCCGGTACAATATAACAAACAGAATGATTGGTCGCCACAATACTTCACTTTCCCATCTGCTAGACTATTTGTGGACTGAGGCTTCGGTGATCACTCGTGACATTGCAGGGTTTGAAAGTGGTCATTCACCCAAGAAAGAAAAAGAAAAATAAACACCTCAGACCTCGACAAAAGGATGGAAAGGGTCACGGTAAGATACTATAAACACAAAAAATGAGAATACAGACATTATGTACCTGCGAGTACTCGGGCAAAACTTTGCTGGAGAATACTGAACAACAGCATAGAGTTTCGATTTATTCGTAAAACATATTATTAGTCCCTCCACTTTGTAACATTCAGTGTCCACATATTCTAAACATCCTATACAAACTATGTGAATTGTTTCACACTCACTTGCACCGATATTAACATACTTTATCAACTCAAACCATCCTCTTATACTATCTTATCCCTTGTGACACGGAGTCTGCAGTGACAAAGCACTCATGTGACATTGAAGACAATGTGACAAATCACTTTTGTGTCGGAATATACTGTACTGCGTAGCATTATCGTCAATGTGGCATAAGCTTTGTGACTATAAGTCCGGGGTACGCTTTGGCTCTGAATAAATACGTATAGCACATGCATAAATTGTCTCTCTGAAAGCAAAAGCACGTGTTGAGGTTCTAGCTTGCCGCCCGATCACTCGCCTCACGTGTAGCTGCCCACAATTCGCTAACTCACTCACTCGTCGTTCTGATGCTTGTTTCTTGCGAAACGAAAGCGTTATTTTTTTAAATTAAACTTATTAAGCACTAAGTGAGAATAAATCTCTCTGATACATCTGTTAAGGCTTTCGTGAGTGCGATGAGCCTAAACTGTCTCACACCAGCTACTGAAACATTATCGGAAATAAATAAAGACATACATTAAAATTTAAAGTCATGTTTCACTTTAGACAATTTTAACCACTTCAGTATTGAAAGTATGATCATTTTTATGTCATTATTTTTGCTTTGATTTCTTTAAGATTAACTTCGTATTATTCTGCATGAAGGTGCCTCCGTGGCTCAGACGGCAGCGCGTCGGCCTCTCACCGCTGGATACCGTGGTTCAAATCCCGGTCACTCCATGTGAGATTTGTGCTGGACAAAGCGGAGGCGGGACTGGTTTTTCTCCGGGTACTCCGGTTTTCCCTGTCATCTTTCATTCCAGCAACACTCTCCATTCGCATTTCATAGCATCTATCACTCATTAATAAATCACTTTGGGAGTGGCGACCCCATCGTACTAATAGCCTATAACTGCTTCATTCATTCCATCCCTGACCCGGTCATTGACTGGAAAACAGGCTGTAGGTTTTCATTTATTCTGCATGAAAGCGGGGAATTACTGCAGACAATGATATGTATCAGTCCTGCTGTCTTTTCTGTAACCAAAATATTGTACACGTAATATCATGCAGCCTAAATAAACATAAACGTACAAATATAATTAACGTTGTACTGCCGGCTGAGTAGCTCGGACGGTACAGCGCTGGCCTTCCGAGCCCAGCTTGGCAGGTTCGATCCTGGCTCAGCCCGATGGCATTTGAAAGTGATCAAAAACATCGGGCTCGTGTCAGTAGATTTACTGACACGTAAAAGAACTCCTGCGGGACAAAATTCCGACACCTAGGCGTCTCCTAAAACCGTAAAAACTAGTTAGTGAGACGTAAAAAATAATAATATAATTAAATTGTGTGAGTGTTTTTTTAATACGGGAACCATAACTGTCCGTTATAAACGCCGTACACTGGCCTGCCAATAGTACCGCAGTAGACTTAGAAATGATCAGCCAGCCAGTTTTGCAGATACGCCAGCTCCAAACTATGCTTGGAAACCCATGGTAGCTCCGAGCGTAGAGTGAGAACTGTTTTTGTACGTATTCCTGCTCCTAGATGTAGTGTGCCTGTTGGCTGCAGTTCTGTACACATGCTCAGATTTTTTTTTAGCGTGTGGCTCTTAATGCCGGGAGTGTCCGAGAATATGTTCGGCTCACCTGGTGCAGGTTATTCTCTTTGACGCCCAAGAGCGACCTCCGTGTCTGGATAATTGATGATGATAACGAGGTAGGGAGAGGGTGAAACCCGGTGTCGGCACATAGCCTACTCCTGTCAAATAACATCAAAGTGTGTGTTCGAGGAGTAACGTCCCCTTCCGACGAACGAATCACTATCATTACCATATGTCCTCACCTCACTCAATATGAGGACAGTGCAGAGGGTTTAGAATTGAATTCAGGCTTCTGGCACGCAATCTAGTGATTAGAAATTGTATACTATAACCTCTCTCACCCTGCCGGTCAAAATTCCGATGGTGACATTTTTCCACCAACGGAATTCGAACCCGTTAACCATGGTGTCACACCATATAGATTTGATTGTTTAATGATCATGGCCACCAGGCGAGGTAGGGATAATACAGCACTCAAAAATGTTTGCATATTCCGGTTTTGTGTAATGTGATTTTTTCTGTGTGTATGTATGACATTATATATTACGTTGGGTATAAGAAAAAGCAACATGCATTCAGCTACGGAGAAACACCATAAAAGCAACAATAGTACAACGTCGGTAATGTGGGATTGAACACAAAATTATCGGTTATTGAAAATGAAAACCTACAACCTGTTTTCGAGTCATTGACCGGGTCAGGGATGTAATGAATGAAGCAGTTATAGGCTATTAGTACGATGGGGTCGCCACTCCCAAAGTGATTTATTAATGACTGATAGATGCTATGAAATGAGAATGGAGAGTGTTGCTGGAATGAAAGATGACAGGAAAAACCGGAGTACCCGGAGAAAAATCTGTCCCGCCTCCGCTTTGTCCAGCACAAATCTCCCATGGACTGACCGGGATTTGAACCACGGTATCAAGCGGTGAGAGGCCGTCGCGCTGCCGTCTGAGCCACGGAGGCTCTTACCGGTTATTGTTTGGCAGATTAGTAAACTGTATAGCCGCATCGGGCGCAGAGGCATGCTTGATGACAACGTGGCATATTCAGCACCAAAGCAGATTGTTCATACCTTGGACTAGCATGTTCAGTCAGTTGGTGAATGGTAGTAGGAGGATTAGAACGGTGGACGATTGCTCTATTCACGATTGGCTGCTCACTGGTCTTTAAGAGAAGTGAAGAAAGTAGGACTAACTGTGCCAAGGGCGCATGAGTATACTTCTGATTTCCATGCAAATCATTTTGTAGTTGTTCGTGATGACAGGTGTGATATTTAAATAATTCAGTTCAGAGAGTAATGTTAACCGCCTTTAATTATTTGCATAGGGGGCTAAAGCAGACTGAAGTGGCTAAAAGCCTGGTTCACTTAGCCAATACTCGCAGCATTCATTAAGAAACGCAAGGAAATAAACACAGTGTCAGAAAAGATAAAATTAATCCTGAGCGGAAGGGTTTAAGTACTGAGGCAGCAGAGAATGTTGATATTGTTACTTTGAAGGGGTTTAATGAAATAAGAGCACTTAATGTTCCTGTAACAGGCTCTATATTATGTTGCAAAACATGTCTGTGCATTAAATGAAGAGATTGAATTTAAAGAGATCTCATGGAAATGAAATATTCCTCTACGCCTTGTAGCGTTATATTATGTCTACTTGTATATTCTCTCTCAAAGCATAAATGTGAACTAAATTCATAACCACAGAGCATAGTAATATCCCAGACAAAGAAAACAAACACTGCGGCAGATAGAGTTCATTAAGTGTAGCGGCCTTCCAAAATGAACTAGATAGTCAGAATGTCGACATACTCCATATTTCTTGGGTTATTAACTCTGTCCATTACCTCTCATATCAGGCAACTCCTCAGTTGTACTCATTAAGCAGAATGAAACGTCGCCAGAAATAAAATTATTTTCTGAGATTAGAATTAAAATTAGAGTCTCTGGGTAAATCCTACACATGGGGCTGGCAACCTATAATGATACAATCTTTATTTTTTTCCAAAACATCGCTGTATTCAGGCCCAATGTTATGTTGAAAACTTACTACATACCATAACAGATTTGAAATTAAAGGAATGAAAAGGACTCCGTATTTTAATAAGACTGCAATTGAAGTCGACCGTTTCATTTTATCATTGAAACTATATTCATTGCAGAGAAATAAATTATTTGTGGTTTTTAATAGGTTTAAGTATCTGCAGTACGTTAAGGTTTTTAAATCATAATTTACCGAAAAACGTATAACCATATTAGGTAGAATCTGAGAATGATGTTTAATTAATTAACAAGACGCAGACACAGGCATCAAATCTTAAACGAACATTAATGCACTTTTCCGAAGGTTTGAACGAGTAATCTTCGCACAAGTATAACATATTAAGGATTTTATTTCCACAGATGTTAATGAATAATATATCATCAACAAATTAAATATCACAAAATTATTCGTCAGTAGTTTTAAAATTAAAATGTAAAAACTTAAAGCATGGATGAGTAATGATTGAAATTCTCGTAATTCTTGGAAGCTACCCGTGAGTGGAGGTTAAAACGTGGCTCTTTTACCCAGAAGGATATCGATTGATTCCAAAATTTTGGTAGTCTTACACTTCCCTAGAAGTAATAGTCCTGGGTTCACTCAGTCTACTAACCCGTGTCGCATTGTTCAGTAGCTGGCATTCTATTTCCTCAACAGCAGATTTCAAACTCGGCTCAGGACGGTGGCTTTTAAGGGTTCATAAACATGAAAATCCATATTGGGTCCAGAACATTAAAAAGCTGTGGTAATAATCGGACACACCGTTGTTTATTTAAAACAGGTAGCAGTTATAATGGACGTTAAACAAATAGCATAATTACAGCTCAGCCTACAAAAGCAATGTGTACCATATGCATTCCAGTAGGAAGATGCGACTGGACACAAGACGAACCATTCCAGCCCAACTTGAAGGCCTGGGAGCTACGCACGACTTTTATAATTCACAGGTTTCAAAAGATAAAAGGTCATATTAAAATTAATCATTTACCTGCGGAACAAGCTGGTTGCATGGTACACTTACGGTATTTGCTTTTATGAAAATTGGAAACGACGGAAAACCATCCTCAGGGCAGGGATTCTAACCAACCACATCCCGAATTCAAGCTTACAGCTATACAACATTTGGTATCAAAGCAAAGCAAATCAAAGCAAAGTCACCTCCGTACAGGCCATGAAGGCCCTTGGAGGAGTGGAAGGTAAAGGCTTCCACCATTGTTAACCTCGGCACGTAATGGGGTAGAGTGGTTAGCTCTACGCCCGGCCGCCTTTGTCCCCAGGAATTAACCTGGTACTCATTTTTGGTGTAGACTGAGTGAACCTCGGGGCCATATGCACCTCCGGAAGTGGAAATCCCGTTTCTTAAATTTTACGACTTCCTGACGGGGATTCGAACCCACGTCCTTCCGGGCGAACCGAGCACGCCTTTACCGCCACGGCCAGGCAGCCCTTAATATTTGGTATCACGGAAGCTAATGTTGGCAATTGCATCAAATAAGGACTAACTAATTAATGAAAATTTTTCACACAATTCTTTACCAGATGCAAGATTTTTACGATTCATAACATCAAACTGTTGAATACATGCGCGAAAAAAGTTAAATTATTCTCTATCACAGGGAATGTGATACGAATGATGCCCTTGAGATATTGTGGCAAATTTCACATGCAGGTGACCTGCCATTTCATCATTTAAAGCGCGTGGGAGGCTGATAGAGAGAGGGATGAGCAGAGCGAGGCTTGCAGTACGGCATAGGAGTAACAATAGATCATTGACTTCATGTGGTGTACGACGAAGCACATACCGCTCTTCAACGTCATGTCATGATTATTTTTGCGACCAAATCGGCAATGCTGATCAGACAGCCGTTTATTTTAGAATACCATCGAAATAAACAGCGTGTGTGTGGAGGATACGGAAAGCATCTTAATTGGACGTTCTAGTAAAAAAAGAAATTACAGCTGCAAGAAATGTAAGGAGTAAATCAAGATGGTACGGACCACTTATAAAATAAACTTCTCAGCAGAGTAAGAAAGATATGTGGAGAGAATCAGTATAATCCCTAGGTTAAAAATTCCTAGCTCTCTGACGAAAATGTCATTTATAAAAATGTAGAATTCTTTCCATGAAAAGAGAGGTAAATGTATTATTCTGCGCGCGCGCATATGTACGTGTGTATGTTTCTAACTTCCGAATAGGTGCTCAGTTTTCAATAACTATAAAATGAACAATAAAGATATGAAATTGTTGGATTGCCTTCTTTTTCAACAGCCCAAGTAATCAAATTTTCATAATTCTTTGTCTTTGCTACCCCTTTCTTTGGGCATCTACTGTCCTACTTTCGCTTAAAACAGTGCAGCTAATGCTAAAATTATGTTACTCAATTCTGATGTTGAGGTAGATGTTGCTATTCAAAGGACAATATAAATTGAACAATATTATGAATTATTCATAGAATATTGGTTTCGAATATTCACATTGTCTATTTCCCTATCTCTTTGATGACAATGAAACGAAGTTATTCAATTGCTATTTAAATTGATACTGGTGATTACAGTCTAAGGAGCCACACCCTAAACATGCTTTCTTTAATTCTACCACTCTCGATTATGGAGAAAAATAGATGAAAATAATAACTGAAACAGTTCTGGCTTAAAACGATTTTGGTAGTAGAGACTTCCCGGTGTCTATCCAAGATTAAGTTCAAATCGATTGATTATTAAAACGTTTCTGCCAATGTTAGATATGATATCCGTATACATCAGCTGAAACATACTAGGTTTAATGGTAAAAAGTATTCTCCCTTGACCTCCCTTAACAAGAATCTTGAATGGATCAGTGGCAATGCGGCCGATTTGACTTTTTGAATACAAAATTTGAACATAAGGGAGATATTCAATTAATTAGAAACTTATCTGAAATCATTTAATACTAGGTCAACAACTGCTAGGGAATCTGCCACGAGGATGACAGCTCTAAATGCAGATCAGTGGTGATTGATTGATTGATAGATTGATTGATAGATTGATTGATTGATTGATTGATTGATTGATTGATTGATTGATTGATTGATTGATTGATTGATTGATTGATTGATTGATTGATTGATTGATTGATTGATTGATTGATTGATTGATTGATTGATTGATTGATTGATTGATTGATTGATTGATTGATTGATTGATTGAAAATGTGAACTTTATCAAGAAAGTAAATTCTAACCAAAAGGCCCACATCAAAATTTGAGACCGCATTACTGAAGAGATCACGATACAAAAAAAAAGAGTGAGACAAGGTTGTATCCTCTCTCCAATCATTTTTGGAACTCTCGTTGATGAAGTTGATAAAGGATTCAAGATCAAAGTGTAGTAAATAAACATCATCTGCAATGCAGATGACTTGCTGACAATTTAGAATACTTGCAATTTCGTTTGAACAGCATATACGAAATAAACAAGGTGTTAGGCCTTAAAAATTAACATTAAGAAAATAAAATTTACGGTGATCAGCTAACAGGAAGGACCAACGCTGTTTCCACCCTGAACAGAAACACCGCTGAATGGATCTAACATTTTAAGTACGCAGAACACTGGCTAACACAAGAATGATATCCGAATGTAGAAATTAAAACCAGAGTCGACATTGCAAGAGCTGTTTTTCTGGAATTAAAACATCTATTATACATCCGTGACCTCTGATTCGAAGCTCCTTTGCAGGTTGTGTATTACCTGTTCTGTGTTACAGTGTCGAAGGACGGACACTAAAGGCTTCGTCAATGAACCGACTGCAGGCGTTCAAAATGTGGATGCCCTTCCTGATGCCAACTCTATATGGAGGGATGTAATTACTTTTGCATGTTTCTGTGGTGGTTGCTAGTGTAGTGTTTTGTCTAAATATGAAGAGGAAAGTGTTGGGACAAACACAAACGCCCAGTCCTCAAGCCAGAAGAATTAATCATACTCGATTAAAATCACCGTCCCGACCGGGAATCGAACCCGGGACCCTCTGAACCGAAGGGCTCAACGCTGAGCATTCAGCGAATGAGTCGGCCCTTGAAGTGAACATTAAGAAAACAAAATCCGTGAGCATCAGCAAAAACGAAAATCACCAAAGCTGTAATCGCTCGTCATGAGCGTCCACACGTGCATGTGCAAACTGTAACTGTACGCTATTATTCCGAAAACTAATTCTTGAGTATTTACCTTTACATCGCATGGTCTGTTTCGGCTCTTCCTTACTTTTATTGTTCCTCTATTACTCAAGGACATGTACTTATCCACCTTTCTTCGATGTCAATGAAACCAATCGCCAATAATACAGGACTCAATTTTCATGTTTAAACAGATGAAGTTCTATAATGGCTATTCCATCTGGTACAATATTTTGAACGCTGAAGTTGTTGATTAGAAAATTAAAATGTTCTCCTTTTCAATATTGTCAACGTTACCAACTGCCTGACTATCAATAAGAAATAGGATTTCCTCCGCAACCACATATTTCCCAATCTTAGTTTACTATCATCACTACTTATTTACAACCATTTCTTCCCGTTTTAGTTTACGGCAGCGCTAACAACCACAACATTGAATGTATTTTCATTTCCTATCACGTGCCTGCTACAAACTGTTAAAAGAGTAGAAAAATATGTTTTATACGTCCTCATTTACAACATAGTCACCGATCCAATTTCTGAAGTATTGTGATAGTTTTATGTAAACTGTTTCACCACCTTCATTTATGTTGTATCTACAAATAGCACATGAGATTTTGTCCCGGTAAATCCCTAAAATTTATTAATGACCCCGACTAACTCGGAACTCAGGCGTTTTCAATTCATCATAATTACTTTCCTCAAGCACCCTAAACTGATCCTAACGTACGGCAAGCATGGTCGCATTCCTACAAAAACTATGCTATGGCGTTATTAACTGCATGCCTAGAAAATTACAACGACGTACTGCAGATCGACATGGTCGCAAACGAGAGCCCAGAGCAACTGCTCGACGATCATCCTGTACAACGGCATTTTGCGGTATCACAATTTCCAATCTTAGTCAAGTATTAGATATGTTGATATTATAGCCTGTTTTGGGTTGTTTCAGTGTGACAAAAACTTTTCTCTATTTGCTTTACGTCGCACCGACACAGATAGGTCATATGGCGACGAGAAAAAATATATACTTCAGAGAAATGTAACATTTGCAAAAGCCTTATATAAAAAATATGTGCTGGAAAGGATATTTATGGTCTGTTCCCCTACAGTAACGAAGAATCATTGTGCGACATGTACTGGACAGATGTTTATTGTGCATTATTGTAAGCAATTTCGTAGCTAAACTCAACACGATAAGTTTTGAAGTGAAGAACATTTTTTACTTTTATTCTCTGATTCCAAGAAAACTTGTATATGAGACAAAGGTTTCAAGTTTATAAACAAACGTAGCATTCCTTACACTTAGTTCATTTCTCTAAAACAAACACGAGGCAAGCTTTCGAAAGTTACACTCTGTAGAACTTCAGTGGACTGAATATCACTCTTCTTTCCACCCACGAAGTTTATAGTCATCGTCATAATGTTCATAGATGTCAAGCGTCTCTGAACCTGCAATCAAATACAAAGTACAGAAGTGGTGAATAACGAGGTAGAGTAGCTAAAATACCAGTTGAATTGTATGCATTAAATTTAACTCGGAAGTACTCTAGGTTAAATGTCCTTGTTCGGCGGCTGGGGACGTAACCGTATGTGTGTGTGCGGGTGCGTTAGCGAGCATCTGTGCTTTGGAATGATTACCAATTTATCTTTATTGCATAGAACAGTGTGTGTGTAACAATAATATATTTGTGAATAGAACTGTACTACTGGCCGTACGGTTATGGGCACGCAGCTGTGATCTTGCATTCGGGAGATAGTGGGTTCGAACCCCACTCTCGGCAGCCCTGAAGATTGTTTTTCGTGGTTTCCCATTTTCACACCAGGCGAATGCTGGGACTGTACCTTAATTAAAGCCACGGTCGCTTCCACGGTGGCTTCCTTCCCATTCCTAGCCCTTTCCTCTCCCATCGTCGCCGTTTGACTTATCTGTGTCGGTGCGACGTAAATCCAATTGTTGAAAAAATTAAAAGAACCCTGTTGATAGTCCGAAGACATGACATGAAATACATTGGCCTAGTGTGAGTGTTCAAATACTCGTACATATAAATACACTGATGATATCATCTGTTAGCAATAAATCTAGGACGTCTGAACTGTGGAGCTTCCCACTCAAATAGAAATTTGGCATTCAAAGCGCAGCTACGAAAATCAAACCCTGAAGATCCTTCCACCTTCTCGTTTGGCGGAACGCTGAAACGGTTTTTCTTCTCATATGCTACGGAAATCACTTATACAAATCTCCATGGACAGAACATGTTCAGTAACAAATTTATCTTCCTGAAACTTGATAGAACTGTTGAAATAGGGCCTAAGTATGTCTTACAACTTCGATGGTGACTTTGTCACCTAGTGGAAGACTGTCGGTAGGGGGTTCAATTCCCAGCCTGTACTGTCTCCAATATTCCTGAAACTCACACACCACAGCAGTTCCTATGCATGGCAGATTATGCCCACCCTCGTTGGAGGGTCTGCATTACAAGGGCTGCACTGTTTTCAGTGAATTGTTTGCCATTACCTTAAACACCATTAACACAACTGCGATCTGAAGTCTTCCAGTACAGTACAGTATTCATCATGTACCTACGTTGTAATTTTAGCTCAGCAGTCGCAATTTTATCACTGTTCGTTAAACTATTTTTTGTGTCTCACTACGCACACAGACAAACAAGGCATGCCATAAAAGCAACTGTACAATCTCGCAGCAGATGGCGAGCGGAGAGTAACTTAAAGGAGATCCTAGTGAGTAAATGCAGAGGTTTACACGAAAATAACCGTCAAATCACATTCAGAGGTATATAAATTACCTATAACCGAATGTCAATGGGGTCTTTTTTTGGTTGAATCTGAACTGCCCGATCTTAATACAAATTATTTTACTGAATATTTAAAAGATGTATCGTATTTTACGTTTCTACTTTACTATTTAGTAAATCAGTATTCTCTCCTCCGTATTAAGTAAAAATATTGGCTTTTTAAGAAATAAATGTAATTGCCTGTTAACGTGTAATAATTTATCTTATTCTTCGTCCACTACTGAGTGAGAAATATATTATAAATAGTACTTACATTGTACCGGAAATGTAGAACTGCTCTCTGAAACAGGACATAAGAATTATGACTGCATTTAAAATTCATTCACAACAATTTATATTAATGTGCAGTAACATGAAATAAATAATAATAATAATAATAATAATAATAATAATAATAATAATAATAATAATAATAATAATAATAATCGTATTAATGTGGTGGCAACTTACGAGTCTGACAAAGAATGACGCATAAGTATGGTATATTTACTACGAAGTACTATTTAAAAAGTGCCGGAAAATTCTATTTATGCTGCACAAAAACTTGGGGACATTTTCTACAAAACCCGCATGCAACCGATCGTGAATAAAACACCGATGATGGTTAGTTGTCAAGTCATAAATATCATGCAGTTAATGCATCAGTTTTATTATTCTCCTTTCAGAAATGCAATACATACAGCTACTAGCAAAATTATTCGTCCGTGCTCGTCATGTGAGGGCAATAGCCAATAGCACCAATATAATAAAGAACTTAATTGTAAATAAGTAATAGTATGTTTTATTTGCCATCTGAGCATCTGAGAGTATATAAGCACTGGCATTTGGAACAAATAAAAAACAATCGCACTGCTTTCAGAAAAGTCACGTTGCAAAAGTATTCGTCCACAATAAGAACTCAAGGAATATTCAGTTATTTCCTAAGTATCAGTAGCGTGTCTAACGTCCTTTGGAATCAATCACGGCTTGAAAGCGTTTCGGAATGGATGTCACCAGTTTTCGTGTCACTTCCGCGCCCATTTTGTGCCATTCTTCCATGAAGTATTGCTTCAGAGCTTCTTTATTTGGAATACGCTGCTTGCTTAGTTTATATTTGAATTCCGCCCATAAATACTCGATGAGATTTAAGTCTTGGGACTGGGGTGGTGTCTGCAGCACGTGAGGTGTATTGTAGAGTATTAATTCCCTAACAACCCGAGCAGTGTGCTTGGGGTCATTACCTTGCTGGAAGAAGTAAGACCTAATTTTGCTACGCTGAGTGTTAAGAGTTACTTTAATATATTCAAATACACCATCTTATCCATCCGTTCAGGTATTATATGGCAGTTGCCTACTCCAGACGTCGACATACACCCCGATACCATTATGGAGCCTCCTCCATATTTTACGGTTGGTTGCAGATTTTGACTTTCGAGCTCGGCGTTCTTCTTTCTTCACATACGTCGCTCTCAAGAGAAATTAAATGAACAGAATTCGCTCTCGTCCGTAAACAAAACGCGTTTCAAAAATGCTGGTGGCTTCATAACGTACTGTTTGGCGAACGCCAGGCTCTTCTTACGGTTCACCTCACTTATCCAGGGCTTCTTCCGGCTTGTACGCCCCTGAAAATCAGCTCTGAGTAACACACGTCGTACGGTGTCGGCGCTGATGTTCTTCCCAGTGGAAGATTTGTACTTCTTTTCGAAGCACAGGTCCAGACACATGGGGATTCTCCTGGACGGTGCGTATAATGCTTCGCTCTTCGCGCGCTGTCAGCTCCCTTGGCCGCCCAGTTCTTGCTCTGTTGAGTACAGTTGCACTGGTCTTGTATCTCTGAATGATACTTGCGACTGTAGTTCGCGGTTTTCCTGTTTTCTTAGCAGTTACTCGTTGCGAATTACCAAGTCGGTGGAATAGGATAATTCGTTGGCGTTCAACAACAGTTCGTTCCCTTATCTTATCCATTATACTCCAGGCATGTACTAGACGTTGACTCACCGACACTGTCCGTATCAATGATGGACTGAGCTTGGTGATATGTCTCACTTCTTCAATGCTGTGTTTGTTATACAAGCCAGTGCATAAGGCGGACGAATACTTTCACGTTGCCATTTCCTACCCCAACCACACTTATTATATTTTGTTAAAGAGTATTGACGTGCTAGAGGTATGTTCTGCCGGTTTTATTGTACGTATGTATTTCATATTCTCTGCATATTTGTTTCCGAACGTACCAGAAGCCTTTTAATGCATTTTTGGTGTTCAATATATGAAAAGGACAGATGGGCGAATACTTATGCAAGCGACTGTAGTTACAATGACCTTAACCTAAACTTGGCTATATCCAGTGCATCCTATCTGATTAGAAATAGGTCATACTCTGTGCAAGAAGATGAGCACGGTGAGCACTGGAGCTTATGCTGGATGGTTTGGTCTTATCTGCACTCACATTTGATCACTTCGGCGTTAATGTAGCCCCACGTCACCAAATTCAGTTTGGGCGTACCCACTCCTGAATTTACCCTGTTCAGACATATCCAAAACATTCAATTCTCATCATGACCGGGTGATAAGCTGCCACCTTCTAGCTTCCATACTGAGAGTTTGGAACATTGTTTCAATTGAAGAGTGGACTACTTTGAATAGAACATATGCAATTAGCATTAAGTCGAATTATTCATCAATTACCTTACATTCTTGGAACTAGTATGAAAAATTTTATATGTATATTAAACAATAACATTAAGATATGAAGAGTTTAGAAGCTGACTTGACTTACCACTGATGGCAAGAGCAAGAGATTCCACGTCGTAGAAGGACTGCATAGTGGAGAGGAGTCGGTGAGTGTTGTTAAATTGGACTAACGAGGCTACACTGTTCAGGTTTGTGAAATCGGGAACGTACATCTCCTCTATTCCACGGATGTCTCTTGTCAAAATAAACCAGATTTTATTATCTCCAGACTCAATATCTGCCACATAATCCATATAGTTCCCTCCTCCGTTGGAAATTCCGTCAGTGATAAAAACTATAAAACAAGATGATTGTACCAATAAGCATAAACATTGATGCAGCGAAAGGTGTTAATTGATTATTTAATTATTCAAAAACTTACTTATATCATCTATATAACTGCTTTCTTACGAATAATTGTGATATTAGTAACATAAAATCCCTTATCAGTTTCTGTTTCTTTATACAATGACAGCATTTTCTCACGCCTTCTTTCGCATATATTTCATACTGTGTTATTAGTTACTAGATAAATCACATATGATTTAAAATCGGAGATATTATAAACAGTTGTTCAATTCCGATGAATTTGTGAAAAAGAAATTGGAAAGTAATAATTTCAGACAATGTGAATTTTGATACTGGACAGAGCAACAAGGCCGAAAAGTATTTGAAAGGGGTCAAATATCGGTACTCCTGGCAGGCATGGTGGCAGAGAGGAAGTAGTACATCCACCGTACCAGATCGCAGCAGTTCAATCCCCTGTTAGGGTTTCATGTCACTAAAACATGAATTAGGAAGTAACAAAGGAAGTGATCGTTTGTACGGATCAAATGAGGATTCAGAGATAGAATCAAAGGATATACTTTATCATAACAATTTATTCAGTAACGAATAAGCACTCCCCCCCCCCCCCGCTTGAGGATAACCTCAAGTATAGAGATGGTGTATCATAATTGAAATAGAACCTTTCTTGTTTTACTTGACGGTATTCCTACACATTGATGGAGGAAGATTGAACCTTTCATGACATTTCTCGACCACCTTGGGAATTGTTCCCCCTCCTCCGAACAACAGGCGTACTACAGAACACTATATATGACCACAAGAGTAAAATCATAATAGTCAGAGAAAGAACAGAATGGCTTGTGAATCAGCCGAATATAAAGAGTATTAGAAAGTACGGAAAATACCACCGGAATAATTACTGGAAGAAATCATTCCAAGTATTCTTCGAAAATGAGTTAATTATTTTGGACACGAAATTCCATCATAAAGACACGTAGGCTACAAATCCACACGAGTGGAATACGCAAAAGAAAGAGGTTGAAAACAGACTACGCAATAGTAAGGAATTTGGGGCTGAAGTATGTGAGGGACACCCGAGTCAAAGAGGAGCAGAAATTGGCAGCGATCATCGATTATTGGTAAAGATAAGGATGGTGCAGAGTAAATCAGACAACAAAAGATAACTCACACTACACACCTCCAGAAGTGAAGGTATCAACTAGCAATCGTAAACATTTTGAAAGGTGTGAGAAGAATCACAATCTCTACGCCCCCGAGCGAGTAGGCTACGCGGTACGCGTCATGTACCATCTGCGAGATGGTACTTCCGAACCCCACTATCGGCAGCTCTGAAGATGTATTTCCGTGGTTTCCCATCTTCACACCAGGCAAATGCTGTCTGTACTTCCATTAAGGACATGAACGATACCTTCGCACGCTTAGTCCTTTCCCATCCTCAAGTCACATAAAAATATGAATTAGACTAACGTTCAAACATCATGAAAATAAACGCCCTAAAACACACAAATCAAATACCTTCGGGAATGGTAGAGAGGTCAGATAAGTGATATGAAAGTACGAGTAATTCCAGATTCAGCAAGAAACCCGTAGTCCTCAACCCTCGCTCAATAGGCAGAAACAGTAGGAGGAACTTAAAGGCCCTATAATGACACGTTAATAAAGAGTGGGTAGTTGCACACAGCACTCACTAATCATTGCTCCCGTTCTATTATGGGTCTTGATTTGGTTGAGAACTGCTGAGAAGGCTTCGTCGTAATGAGTACTTGAAGGTTTCTTTTCACGATAAAAATTTGGAAGAGCATTGATAAAACTGCAGGCCTCTGTAACGTTGAACTCCAGTTTAACTTCGGCCACCGAGGAGAAGAAGATGAGTCCAGCAGGGAGGTCTTCGCTCAAACTAGAACATGAAGGAATACATATTTGAACAGCCAAAAGTAGTGAACATTTGGTGGTCATTCATTTTAATTCAATTGAGTACCACGGGGGGGAAAGGAGTCAAATACCAACACAATGTAGGTTTCAGTTGCAGGAAAGAGAAAGTAACTAACCATATATTGTGACGTGACGTGCCAGGTTACCTTAATTTTAATATAAATAAATAATCGCTCATTTCCTTCTCCATAAACAATATATCTTGGGCGCCAGCCTTCAGACTTATGGATTGAAGACATTAGTTTATAATTATTATTAATAAGTTATGAGATTTTAAATACTCCCAGAGGTGGGGTGACAGAACATTAACCATTAAGTACACAGTATCTAGGAAACTAAGCATCATTAATAAGAATTTATGAAAGTAAAAATTAATAATGATTTATTAGGATGATAAAAGTGACGGCGTATTTACGAAAACGGAACTTTCGGAAACAAAAGAAAAATTGAATGAAATAAAATTTAATAAAATTAACTGTTACGCGGAGGCTTGTAGTAACTTATGCCATTAGCTCACCACTTGTAGATTCTGGTATCTGGACACGTTCGATGTATGGTTGTTGTTTCCTGGTCCTCTCGTACTGCCTTTGTCATCTCTCGTAGTAAGTACCAGTCCTATTTTCGACTCATGCATGCCCACTAATTGGACAACGACTTTCTTTACCTTAACACTTCCTATAATACTCATCACATAATGTGGTAATGATCCCTAATTTTAAAATTAAAACCACCTTGGGTTGCGTTCATGGAGAGAATACAGTTGTATTCATCCGTATTACATAAATGTAGCGCAAGTAAACATATAACAAAAATAACTACTTTTCGAAACAAGTCAGAATCGGTCTCTCACTAACGTTATCTCTCTTCATTGAGATAGCCGGTTCTAAATGAGAGTATATTTAAGTAGTGCTCTACTCAGATGTGAAGTGAACTTGTAAACAAAACGGAGAACATATTTTTGTCATCTGCTTTGTCTTCTTTCTTATAATAAAAACGACGAGAAAGACCTTCCTTTCTCATTATGATCAACAGACGCTAAGACCCTCAGTAGTTGAGACGTTAAGACCATCTTGTGGCGGCGATGGGACGGGAAAGGCCTAGGAATGGGAAGGAACCGACCGTGGCCTTAATTAAGGTACAGCCCCAGCATTTTTCTGATGTGAAAATGGGAAACCACAGAAAACCATCTTCAGAGCTGCCGACAGTGGGATTCGAACCCACTATCTCACGGATGCGATCTCACAGCTGCGCGCTCCTAATCGCACGGCCAAAATAGATGACTAAAAACCTTATATATACGAATAAAAATCTTAAATGACTTGCCACAAATTAAATATAAACATCTTAGAAATTAACTGTAGAGTTTGATAATTTTATACACATTATGTGATGTTCGAAACATCACAAACGTGTTAAAAAATATCCCTGCAAATTTGTAACGTCACAGAAAGTCCTCACGTGCTACAGCAGACGCCTTTTACACTTTCTGCACCAGAACTGTTCTGAGTAATTCTTCTCAGTGGACCAGAACACTTCTATTTTCACAAACTTGCTTTAAATGGTCACAATACATTGAAAGAAATCTGTTAATAATCTACATGGTATATCAGAGCACATTTCTTTCTTGAGTCATATTAATACACGCGGTCTATCTAAAACGATGGGGCCGTATGACAGCCAAAATGTTATAAAACCCATGGTACTAAAAGCCTTGGGTTTTGTCTTGATATGAAGACTGCTGGATGTATTGACTCCACGTGGTCAACATGATGACACGCGTAGCTATACTGCTTCGCTTTTGTGACCGGGTCCGCTGCCTCTCATATCAATAACTTCTTAATACGTCTCACGGGGTCACATACCCCGCTCCGCCATAAATCGCGAATTAAAATCATTAGACTGGTCCGGATTAAAATTCGGAATCCTCCGGGTAAGAGGCTTGCACTACTCTTTAATAATATAACGTTTATATAGCCGTTGTGTTAAAAAGAAGTAGATTTACATTGAAATAACTTGAGAGACTTGGCTTCTATCACAACTCAGTTCACGTGAGACAGAAGCGAGTAATTTCCATCGCTTGAAGGGAACAAGGCCACTGATTGCAGAGGGGAACAAATTTTTGTTGCATTGAAAAAAACCACTTGTTTTTAACTAATGTCGGTGCGTTGATTTCACATCTGAAGTAAGTTTTTCTCTGCATGCTACAGTTTCTTTGCAATTCGTTTCTAAAATTTTTCACATTAATGAAAAATTTTCACATTTTTCAGCATTTTTTCTCAATTTACAAATATGATAATCGCTTTCATGGTGACAATATACGTACTTTAGACAGAAAAACATATAATGACGTACAATTATGCATTCAGTTCCGAATTGCAAAGGAATAAAATAACTTATTTTGAGCATAAATATGACATAAAACACTATTTAATACACACATACATATTTCTTAACTATACCATTAATAGATACATACATACATCAATTAATGAAGCAATGTGACACAGAGGGCATGCAAAACTCAATCACGCAAGAATCTGCGCTTACAGCTCTTGCGTTTGTCTTACTGCTACAAAAAAAATATATATATATCCATGCTGCTCTCTCTTCTTGATCCATCTTCCTGAAAAAGTCCTCGTAACGTGTAAGGAAGCGAATGTGAGGACCATCAAACACACCCGCTTTTATTTCATCTAATAACTTCAGTCACTATTGATCTGTATTTAGGGCAGTCGCCCAGGTAGCAGATTACCTACCTGCTGTTTTCCTAGCCTTTTCTTAAATTACATCAAAGAAATTGGGAAATGTATGGAACATCCCTAACTCCCCTTCCTATAAACGAATATTTGCCCCAATTTATCCCCTTGAATTCCAACTTCATCCTCATATTGTGATTTTTCCTTCTTTTAAAAACACCACTTAAAATTATTTGTGTACTACTATCATTCCACGTCATCCCTCCACTGACAGCCCGAAAAATACCACTTAGTCGAGCAGCTCGTTTCCTTTCTCCCAAGTCTTTCCAGCCCAAACTTTGCAACATTTTTGTAACGCTACTCTTTTGTCGTAAATCACCCAGAACAAATCGAGCTGCGTTTCTTTGGATTTTTCCAGTTCTTGAATCAATTAATCCTGGTGAGGGTCGCATACACTGGAACCATACTCGAGTTGGAGTCTTACCAGAGACTTATGTGCCGTCTCCTTTACATCCTTACTACAACCCCTAAACACCCTCATAACCATTTGCAGAGACCTGTAGCCTTCATTTACAATAATATTTATGTGATTACCCCAATGAAGATCTTTCCTTATATTAACACCTAGCTAGCTTACGTAACCTAGAAAACGTAATCTACTGAACACCAACTGAACTACTTGATATATAATTAAAATTAATATCACTACTCCCAATTTCTACCAACAAGCACTAAACACCAATATATAAATAGCACTAAATGGATCTCTCACACAAAAAAATTAAACAATTTCAATAGGTGTTACTACTTTATCATTACAATAATGAAAGTGCACTCTCAACAGACAACCATTCACAACGGCGTCCAACAATGACAGACCATGAAAGGCAGAAACAATGTATTGAAAACATTCATTTTCAGTATTCAGATCCTATACGAACTGCTTCATCAAGCCAAGCTTGATATGAAGCCGGGGGAAGAAGATTCTGGCTCGCCTGGTATCCAGTGTTTCACTCGAGCACCGCTATTCCACATACACAGGTAGGAAGGATATTTTGTGAAATCTTTCTGTTGTCCAACAATGAAAATCATATTGAATGCAAACTAGAATATTCAGCGTAAAAACCAAAGTCTGTAATATTTACTAAAACACATATTGCATGAAAACTGGAGCATGCACAGGGAAGCTGACATCATATTTGGAATGTACGATGCCAAAATATTTAGAAACAGTTGAAAATATAATGCAACAGACAACAAAATGTTGTTCCCCTGTGTTATCAGTCCTTACAAAGGAAGTGATCCTTTATTCCTTGAAATGTGATTTCATATAAGTAAGAAATGAGACTGCATTTCTGGGACTGAATCGGGCAACTTCGATAATATAATTAATAGCAGAAAATGTGATCATGTTATCAATTGTTGCTCTAATGATACTCACTTTGCAGTAGACGCAATGGACTGGATTAATTTCATCATTTTCACATAATGAATATCATTTATACTGAGCGACACATCGACAACGAAGAGAAGAGATCTGGCAGTGAGTACAAGTTCGTGAAACCATTTGCCTTTATCTTCTATATCTGGAAAATAACATAGTGTAACGTTTAAAAATTTAGACATGTAAACTAGCTATGTTTTTGTGTTAGTACAAAAGAGATGGGCAGCTTTACTAACATACAGAGAGAGTCTGCATTGTTTGCCTAGATAACTAATTGCAACGTTAATGGTTTGACGACCAGCCAACTGTGCCAATGTTTCCGTCCTGTTACTTACTTATGTGTTCGCTTTGTCTTTGTCGTTCTTAGTAATGAGTCTCCAGTAGGGTAGTGAGACTATTGAACAATTAGTTTAGGTATCTCGGAGTAGTATTTACACTCTGTG
The DNA here is from genome assembly GCF_040414725.1 of Anabrus simplex. Lineage (NCBI taxonomy): Eukaryota > Metazoa > Arthropoda > Insecta > Orthoptera > Tettigoniidae > Anabrus > Anabrus simplex. The sequence goes on along the minus strand of NC_090269.1, from coordinate 218,745,114 downwards.
CAACTTCTAAGGCTACCCTTAGAGTAGATTTATAATCAGTTGCATAACAGTGTATATCTAAGCATAATTCAAGAAGGGAGCCGTGGTTTGTTTAAAATCAGAAGCAACACTTTAATTGACATCAAATTTACAGTTTAAAATACAGTTTTGTTTTCTGGTGTTCACTTCCTGAAATGTTCCGGTTATATGGACACCAATACATCGTAATATTTTGTCAAATTATCTTCAGTACCTATTAGATATACTTCAAAATCTTCATGGAATAATTTCTATGTTGTTTATAGCCATTTGTACCACATGTCAATATGATTCCAATGTAGAGATTTTTCAATTGCTTTTACTCTATTTTGGAGTTCGAGCATATCAACATCAAAATTAAGCAACTCGCAGACGATTTAATTCGGGTTAAAATATGAAAAGTTACCGGGCCACTCAAGTGACGGTATTTCATCTTTACAGATGTTTTAGAATGAAATTAAACAGAATCTTGCATTCATATGTTATCCTTGGGTACAAACCAAAACTAACATATAAAGCACATAAAAACATAAAACATAAAACATTCATCAGTCTCAACTAAAATGACAGGAAAAACAGGAACATAAAGCAATGTTCTACATCTGTCGGTTGAAGAAGTCAGGGTTAAATTATTATCAACAACGGGACGTTATTTGTTAAGAAAGAAGCCATATTTTCTAGTGTCGGCTCAGTTAATGTAATTTAAAAAAATTCAGTATATCAAAAACACCAATTATAACAACTATAACACTTTAAAATACCTGTAAAACATATACAGTAAATAAACAAAGAATGACGTGTTTCGTTCTATAAGAACAACCTTAGATTGTATCAAATCACTGTAAGCAATGCATATACATAGGCAGTATTGTTTACGTACGGTACAGTTATCAATTATTGTATATATGCATGGTTTGATAGAATCTGGGGACATTTCATATAGAACTAAAAAAGGCATTATGTGTTTATTAGTGCGTGTGTTTTTATAGGTATATTGGTGTATGTGTTATAATTAGTGTTTCCGACAGACTCAGAAACTTTTAAGTTACATTTAGTGGGACGTCAAATCAATTAACACCTCTATTCTTCCACACAAATAGTTGTTGAGTATGGCTGAAAACACTTAAACAAGGTTATGTTAAAATAAAAATCTAGGAATGAATGTATTCATGTTTAACATAGCTCACCTAATAATTTGCCCAAGGAATGTAACAGTAACAGTAAGTTATAAATTGAACTAAAGAACAGATTTTAGAAGGAAATTCAAGTTTATTACAGTATTTATAACATCATAAACTAAGAAAGCGGTATTAGCTTACCATCAAATGAATAATAGTATAGCAGGGAAGACTCAGATAAGCATCAGAACCAAAAAGGTAGAGCTGCAGCTCGATCATATTCCCAATTACACTGCATAAAAGTTGTACAGGGAATCTAGCACTATAAGTCATGCCAAGTTTTTAGGACGAGCAATGGGAAAGACTAAAGGAGATTCCGAAATGAAATGGTCCGAGAAAGGAACTACAAATAACGAACTTTAATAGCTCCATTATAAAATCCGTGTTGACTTGAAATCAAGTTGAGATATTTAAGTATACATTCAAATATTCTATTTAAGGATCCATCTGTTCAATACATGTTGTTACCTTAAACTAGTACATATTTCATTCCCTAGGGAATATCATCAGCTAGAGTAATGTACATATATACATCAGATACAAAAAGCAATATTTATAAAAATGGTGAGACATAAGTCAAAATTCATGAGATGAAACATAGCATTTAAAACTGGATGACAAATGGTGAACGTTAAAATATTTCTCAGCCCTGTTAATGTTAATGTTCATTACAAAAGAATCAATAATGTTGGATCCATACAATTCTTGATTCAGGACTTGAAGACTCTTGACTACATTAAGGTACTAAGTGTGAGGTGATGTTAACATTAGTGGTAAGAATAACAATATTGTTGATTAAATTTTTTCCGTGTTAAACATGGTGCGTGCACATACAAATAGCTTCTTACAATTATTGTTGGGAAACACTCCGTAGGAATTTTAATTTCAGTTTAAAGGGTGATTTGTTTCTTGATTTGAAGTCAAACGAGATGTAGTGATGATATAATCGACCGTGGGCCCGACGAAAAATGTGAACTCACCAGTGTTGAGGTGTGGAATAATTTAGCTCGAACTGTCAACTTCAGAAAAGAACTATGAATGCGCTGATAGTTGAATATAAATTGAAGTGGTACGGTCATGTCAGAAAAATGGAAGAAGAAAGAAAAGCGAAGCATATCTTTGAAATGTGAGTGGAAGAAGATGCTGGACGATTAAACCTCACATGTCATGGAATGGCAAGATTGAGAGAATAAGAGAGAAACGTACAAACACTGTGGTGGAAATGAGATTGCGTGAGAATAATTTCAAGTGGCAGAAATGGACAGAATAAGTTTACTCAGAGGCTTAAAGACATAAGTAAATTGAAGAAGGAGAAACATAACACGGCTTTTGGAAATAGATAAGTACCCAGTCACACAAATCTGTAAAACTACAGAAACTGAATATAGAGTAATTAACTAAACCTGTACGGTACTTGCTGTCAAGAATGCCCATCATCCACCATGACAACGTCCAGGGTCACGCTATTAACGCCTTGATGAATCTCATACATAACTTGTGATGGGGGTGCTAGAACATCCACCGTATTCACTAGATACGAGGGCGCGCGAGTATGACCTCTTCGCAAAAATTAAAGAATGACACAAGAGAGACCATCATCAGTGAAGGTTCTCACTGTCGGATATCACAGGAGATGAACGCATTGACAATGTACGAAGACAGTCACACCATAAGGGTGGCAGAATATGGCATATATGCAAGAAAAGTACTGGTGATTTCTTTGTCAATTAAGCCAGGTACAAATAGGCAGTAGCGGTGGTGCCATTACATTTTATCCAATCCATGCATTATGTGGTAAATATATAACCCTTATTTATGTACAGAGAATTGAACAATGCAGAAGAAATGTGAGAGTCGCCTTACAGCAGCTGAAATGAGGTAGCTTTGGAAGATAGTTAATAAAGGAGAGACTTGCTGGCAACATAACTCTCAGAGAAGAGTTACGGCAGATAGCATTTATTGGGACTGTAGAAATGAGGGCATTCAATTTCGTAGAATACCTGACAAGAATGAATAATGATAGAAAAGCGGCAAAAATATGAAAGTATTATGAGCTAGAACAGGCGGAATGACGACAAGAAAACGACCGCGAAGAGAATGAGAAGGCTATATCGCTGGAGTGATTGTTAGAAATAGAAGAGGAACAGTTTTCTGATTCTGCTGTGTAGGGCGGCTTTGCACACTTCATTATATATGAACAGGAGGAACGTTAGATAATAATATTTTAGAAGAATCCTTCAAGATGATATCAACATATCTCCCTCTATATATTAGCTGATGAGGCAATACTTACGGATGCACTTGATAGGAATTATTACGCTTGCATGACCGTTGAGATGGATCCACTCATTGTCGATACACGATATCGATGTTCCTCCTTCCAACATGTATCCTTCGTTACAAACTGCGTGACAGATAATGAAAGAGCTGTTCTTACAATACCATTGGCCATTGCGAAGTGTAGGAAGGCGTGTTCCACATTCTGCAAAAGAATATATTTAAACATATTTACTTTGAGCTTTTGTTTTTATTGTTTGTTTTTGTTTTGTGGTTTTCACGTCATGGCATTATAGCGTTTTTTCTAGTGTATGTTTTTTAATGAGTTGCTTTTTGACAGGGAAAATAAGCAGTAGTGGGATTCAGGAATTGGTACCCTTGAATTTATGTGGAGGTAAACTAAGAAAACTATGTATGCAACTTCATATTAAGAAGAAGACAAATTTGCTACTAATCATTATAGAACTGTGTGGTTTAATTCAACCGTCTCTTCAGTACTTCATTACATGCCGCAACATTAATTTAGTCTTTTTATTAGCTCTGCTACGGCCATTGGTTGCAAACTCATGGATGGTAAAGTAGAAAATATCCTGTCAGAAGATGGTCAATGTATTAGTGGCATGATTATTTCTTCTTCTCCCCGTACATATCTTTCTTCCTCTTTCTTCTTTTTATTAGCATTTTTCCAATGGATCGTGTTCAGTGGTTTAAGACACTTTCCTGCGCCCTCCTCCCACCAGTGAAAAATCTGTGGGAAATCCCCATACCCCGATGTAGCTTGAATAATATAGAATTGCTATCGGTCAGAAACACATTAATTCATGAAATCATTAATAACACCAAGTCAAGTATGCCCTTTAATACATATAATTAAATAATAACGATTTTTTAATGTAGCTCCTTTCACTAATAATACAATGCCATGATATAACTACCATTAACTACTAGCATTAAACAGAAGTCTTACGATTTTGATGCTAGTTGCTAAGCCGCCTCATTTCTGCTCGCTTCAATTATACTCAAAGCAGACCATCGTCCCCGTATCACGTTTGTTAACACGTTTTAATTTTGATAAGAACCTTTCTACCGTATCCTCTATCACCGGAATGGTTAAGAATAATTTCATGCCACTAAAAATATGGATCACTCAAGATAATCATGTATTTGTCACTTTTTATCA